>NC_092372.1:87390186-88781686 GCF_030028105.1 Mobula birostris | reverse complement strand
TCGGTACACGGATAGGAGGGGTATGGAGAGCTATGGTCCGGGTGCAGTTCGATGAGACTAGACAGATTAATAGTTCAGCATGGACTAGATGGGCTGAAGAGCCCGCTTCTATGTTGTTGTATTCTATGTCTCTATTCAAAGGAGGTCATAGTTAAAGGCATGACAATTGCATGGCAGATACATTACAATATAAGCAAATGTAAAGTTGCATGAAGTTGCATTCTTGGGGGAAAAAACTGAAAAAGTAAAAAAGTAATGCATATCATAATGTACAAGAGTTATAGGGTGAAAGAATCAGTTGCAGGTGTTTAATCGTTAAAGAGAACTTAAAAAGCTATTAAAATGCTTCTCGGGTTTTTCACATAGAAACACAGAAACATAGAAAACCTACAGCATAATACAGCACAAAGTTGTGTCAAACATGTCCTTACCTTAGAAATTACTAGGCTTATCCATAGCCCTCTATTTTACTAAGCTCCATGTACCTGTCCAGGAGTCCCTTAAAAGACCCTATTGTATCCACCTCCACCACCGCTGCTGGTAGCCTATTCCACGCACTCACCACCCCTGAGTAAAAAACTTACCCCTGACATCTCCTCTGCACCTACTTTCCAGCACCTTAAACCTGTGTCCTCTTGTGGCAACCATTTCAGCCCTGGGAAAAAGCCTTTGACTATCCACATGATCAATACCTCTCATCACCTTATACACCTCTATCAGGTCACCTCTCATCCTCCGTTGCTCCAAGGAGAAAAGGCTGAGTTCACTCAACCTATTCTCATAAGGCATGCTCCCCAATCCAGGCAACATCCTTGTAAATCTCCTCTACACCCTTTCTATGGCTTCCACATCCTTCCTGTAGTGAGGTGACCAGAAGTGAGCACAGTACTCCAAGTGGGGTCTGACTAGGGTCCTATATAGCCGCAACATTACCTCTCGGCTCCTAAATTCAATTCCACGATTGATGAAGGCCAATGCACTGTATGCCTTCTTAATCGCAGAGTCAGACCCCAAGATCCCTCTGATCCTCCACATTGCCAAGAGTCTTACCATGAATACTATATTCTGCCATCATATTTGACCTGCCAAAATGAACCATTTCACACTTATCTGGGTTGAACTCCATCTGCCACTTCTCAGTCCAGTTTTGCATCCTATCAATGTCCTGCTGTAACCTCTGACACTATCCACAGCACCTCCGACCTTTGTGAGAATGTTAAGCATAAAACAAAAAATAACATCAATTGTATACAAGGCATCAGATAAGTTAGAACTTCTGGATATCAGTACCTCAATCGGCATTCTGTGTCCTGAAAACCAAAGACAAAGCACGTGCACCACATGAAAATCTACCAAGTATGAGTTGTACTTTTTGACTGGTTGGCAGATTTTTGGATGGATAAGCTAAAGAAATTCCTTTGAGAACAGGTTGTTCTTAATGGAATCACAGGGGATTTTTGATAAGATTGCTCTGCTTCAGTATTGCTATTAATGAGCTGAATATCTGTATCCACGTCACAGAAAGAATCATTCAGGAGTGAGCCAACAAGTAGTACGTTACACCAAAAGGAGCATGACAAATTAGGAGTAAACCTATTCATACCAGACCCTGCTCTGCCATTCAACAACATCATGGATGTAAAACATATCAAGGCCACTCTCCCCTCAAACTGCATCTCCTCTCATTTTCTTAATGCCCTCATTAATACCTCACAAGTGCCAAACAGTGATAATCTTCGATACAAGACAATCTAACCGCCTCCCCTTGACCTGTTCACACTTTGGGTGTTACAATTGAAATGCCATTGTACCTGTACCTGTCCAATTGTAACAATTGTACCTGTCCAAGTACCTGTTAAATGCTGTTCATGAACCTGACTCCATCACTTCCTCTGGCAGCTCATCTTGTGTGATAAAGTTGCCTCTTAGGTTCCGGGTGATGAAGGATAAAGAATGTCCACAGTCCAGGTCTCTGTTCCATGCTGAAAGGTCAGCGACGTGGACGAGTGATGAAGGACCTCTGTAGAAGTCAGCTTGTCCCTAGTCGGTGGGTGCCGTGATTGCTTACTGAAGATTGAAACACAAAGATCAATCAGAAGTCTGGAAAGGCCTGATGGCCGAAGTCTAGAGACTGGAAGCCTACCCTGAAGTTGAAGGACTGTGTGTGTGTGTGTGTGTGTGTGTGTGTGTGTGTGTGTGTGTGTGTGTGTGTAACAGGGCTTGTTTTGTTGTTGCTTTGTCTTGTCACCTGTGCTCTGTTCTGCTGTGTTCTCTGTTACTGTTCTGCCGAGCAACATGGGTATGTTATGGTGACACTTGCAGGCTGCCCCCAGCACATACCTAGCTGCTTTGTTCTTAATGAAAATGGCACATTTCACTGTATGTTTTGATGCATATGTGATAATTAAATCTAAATCTGAAATAATATTAATATTATTAACAATATAGGAAGAATATAATATTAATATTAATGGTAAGACTCTTGGCAGTGTGGAGGATCTGAGAGATCTTGGGGTCCGTGTCAATAGGACACTCTGCACAGGTTGACAGTGGTGATAAGAAGGCGTATGGTGTGTCGGCATTCATCAACCATGGGTTTGAGTTCAAGAGCTGTGAGGTAATGTTACAGCTATACAAGACCTTGGTCAGACCCCACGGAGTACTGTGTTCAGTTTTGATCACGTCACTACAGGAAGGATGTGGATACTATAGAAAGAGTGCAGAGAAGATTTACAAGGACGTTGCCTGGGTTGGAGATTAAAATAGTTTGAGTGAACTTGGTCTTTTCTCCTTGGAACGACGGAGGATCAGAGGTGACTTGATAGAGGTGTATAAGATGATGAAAGGCATTGATCGTGTGATCGTGTGAATAGCCAGAGGCTTTTTCCAGGGCTGAAGTGGCTAACACAAGGGAGCATAGTTTTAAGTTGCTTGGAAGTAGGTATAAGGGGGATGTCAGAGGTAAGTTTTTCACATACAGAGTGGTGGGAGCATGGAATGCACTACCAGCAAAGGTGGTAGAGGCAGATATGATAGGGTCTTTTAAGAGACTCTTAGATAGGTACATGGAGCTTAGAAAAATAGAGGGCTATGCGGTAGGGAAATTCTAGGCAGCTTGTAGAGTGGCTTACATGGTTGACACAACACTGTGGGTCGAAGGGCCGGTAATGTGCTGTAGATTTCTATGTTCTATATCCTAGATTCTACCTGAATCTGATTTGAATGTCTTCATTCTTTCCACTGTCACATTAAACCTATGTCCTCTAGTTCTTGATTCCCCAACCAGGGAAGAAGATTATGCATACTCACCCTATCTTTGCCTCCCGGTGATTTCATACGCCTCTGTAAGATCATCCCTCATTCTCCTACACTCAAACGATAAAGGTTCGAACCTGCTCAACCCTTCTTGGTAATGCAGTCCCACAAGTCCTGACAATGTCCTCCAAAAGCTATCGTGCACTTTATCCAGCTTAATAACATCTTTCCCATAGCCAGGCAACCAAACATGAATGCTGTTTTTTAAAAGTGGCCTCACTGACGTCTTGTATATCAGCAATATAACATCCCAACTTTTATATTCAGGGCCTTGACTGAGATTCTTCTTCACCACCTCGTCAATCTCTAACTCAGCTTTCAGGGGACTATGTACTTATCCTCCTTAGTCCCCCCATTCTACAACACTCTCCAGAGTTCTGAGGCCTCCCGCTGGCCAGGATTGACCATGGATATTGTGTCGTAGCTGTCTATGTGATACGCAAGCCAGGGCAGAAGAGTATGGAGAGCAAACTGTTGCCCATGCAGCAGGCTCCCCTTCTCCAGGCTGCTGATGAATCCAAAGGAACGGCAGAGGCCAATACAGTTTGGCACAGCAGCATCTTATTGAGCTCAAAAAAGGACTGCCTTAGGCACTCTAGATCCCGTTTTTCCCTGGGGCTCACTTTCCAAAGTCTTCCCCATGAGTGGGTATAGCCACAAGGCTGCAGGGTTTTCTTTCACCTAGATGAGCTGCTGACGCACCTGCCCAAAACAATTGGTTTTAAGACACCAATAACCTGTCTTCTTGCCATAGAGGGAGTACAAAGAAGGTTCACCAGATTGATTCCTGGGATGGCAGGACTTTCATATGATAAAAGACTGGATCGGTTAGGCTTATACTCATTGGAATTTAGAAGATTGAGGGGGGATCCAATTGAGACGTATAAAATTCTAAAGGGATTGGACAGGCTAGATGCAGGAAGATTGTTCCCGAAGTCCAGAACGAGGGGTCACAGTGTGAGGATAAAGGGGAAGCCTTTTAGGACTGAGATGAGGAAAACCTTATTCACACAGAGAGTGGTGAATCTGTGGAATTCTCTGCCACAGGAAACAGTTGAGGCCAGTTCATTGGCTATATTTAAGAGGGAGTTAGATATGGCCCTTGTGACTAAAGGGATCAGTGGGTCTGGAGGGAAAGCAGGTACAGGGATCTGAGTTGGATGATCAGTCATGATCGTACTGAATGGCGGTGCAGGCTCGAAGGGACGAATGGCCTACTCCTGCACCTATTTTCTATGTTTCTATGTTTCTTTGCCCCTTCTCCTGTCTGTCAGTTGAAACAATTCCACCAGGCTTAGCAGCTAAGCCACACATGCCTCCATAGCTCCCAGGACATCTTCAAGGGCAGATGCCTCAAATAGATGGCATCCATCATTAGGGACCTCCATCACGCAGGACATGCTCTTCTCATCAAGGGGGCGGTACAGGACCCTGAAGATACATACTCAGTGATTCAGAAACAGCTTCTTTTCCTCTGCCATTCCAATTCTGAATGGACATTGAACACAACCTCTATACTTTTCTACACTACTTATTTAATTTAGCTATTTAATACAGATATATATACTCACACACACACACACACACACACACACACACACATTTTTTTTTCAGTTTTATTATTATGTAATAAAATATCATTGTACTGCTGCTGCATAACAACAATTTTTACGACATATGCCAGTGATATTAAACCTGATTCTGATTCTGTCAGCCTGTGCTTTGTCATCTCATCCCATTAATGAACTAAAGAAAGTTGGACCATACATGAATATAACGATAACCATGTTTGAATAACCTGTCAGTGCTCTTCATCTAACGCATACTCACATGGTGGTAACATGCTTGAATGCAGGTAGTGGTAATTGTCCAGCACTAAATTTACTTCTGCACAACATAAAGAATCAATGCATTTAGAAAAGCAGAGACAAGGTCAAAGTTGGTGGACAAATGTAACATGGATGAAGATGAAGTTGGCAGCACTGTGGATGTGAAAATCAGAGCCAGGACCCTTTCTCCTAACTCATAACTGAGGGCAGTATGGAGACCAACCCCCCCAATCTAGAGGGAGTAATAGGTGATAGAAATCCTTCACAAGTACATCATGCTTCATATTGTGTGGTTTGTTCTATTTCATGAGAAACTATAAATGCTGTTGATTTGATTTTTTTTCTGCAGCAATTTGTGCTTGGAGTTGACACCATGTCTGGATAGGATAGAATAGAAAGCTGTCCTGCTCGGACTGTTCATTTCTGGCAACAGATTGGAAACTGCCGCAAATATCCTGTCAATAACAATATCATGTGAATTTTAGACAGAGATTCCATACCAAGTTGAAGGAACATTTATTTAAGGGAGGCATAAAAAGCTTCAGATGATGGAAGCAGAAAATAATAAAGTAAATTGCTGGAGGAACTCAGTTGGTCAGACAGCATCTGAGGCATCTTTCCATTCCTGGCCTATGTTTGTTTTTCGCTTGTCCTACCACTTTCAGTTAGGTTTGCTATGAAAGTGAAACGACTGTCATAATTCAGAGTAACAATAATACAGTTTTGTGTGTCAGCACCAGAAATCTATTGGGAGCAGACCTCACCTGGCAAGAGTGATACAATTTGCAGGTTGTTTTAAAAATCTCCCAATGATGTCTAATGTTCAGAGTTGGTCATTTCTTCAAGATGTCAGTGATTACATCTCATAGTGAGAGCTGATAAAGATGTGACTTCTCTCGGTCAGTTATTTATTTATTGAGATACAGCCCTGAATAGGCCTTTCTGGCCCTGCGAGCTGTGCCATCCAGTAATCCCCCAACTTCATCTGAGCCTCATCACAGGACAATTTACAATGACCAATTATAACCTACCAACCGGAGCACCCAGAGGAAACCCACACGGTCATGGGGAGAATGTACAAATTCCTTACAGGCAGCGGCGGGAATTGAACCCGTGTCTCCTGTACTGTAAGGTATTGTGCTAACCACTACGCTACTGGGCCGCCCCAGTAACAGTTAGCTAACAGTTCGTTGAGAAGTAAACATTCTTATGTATTGTGCAGGAATTGGAATGAAAATCTAATTAGACCATATGAAACAGTTTAGCTTTAATCAATTCAAGTTTCCCAAAGCAATACAGCCCACTCTAGAGTATATATTTTTAATCAAACAGAGGAATTTTGTCACTAAACCAGTAAATAATCACACTGAAGTAATAAATTATTGTATTAACAGGTTGAACCTCTCTTTAAAAATCACACAACATCATTACTGAAGGATATTTGTCACTGAGCCCAATCAAATGCAATTGATAGCCTCCAGAAAGGAACAGCCCTAACAGAACAGGCTTCTAAGCTGTCTGAATATAGCATCAGTTCACAGAACAAATTCCAGCATCAAATCAGCCACGTCTGTTGTTTCTTATGAAGTAAAATAGAACACACAATATGATGTGTGATATAATTGCCGAAGGTTTTTTATGATGTATTACTGCCTGTACATTTGGGGTCTGGTCTCCGCATGGCTTGTGTTTATGAGTTAGGAAAACAGGTAGTGGATCATATTTTACACATCTGCAGTACTGTCAGGGTTTGCAACCTATGCCTCCTGGTCTCGCTCCAACTGCATCATTTCACTACTCAGAATTGCCAAAAGTCACCTGGAAACTCTGTGGCCAAGATTGCTATGGGGAGAACTATGCACCAGGGAGTCCTTTTATGGTGTGCCAATTTCTATTTCAATCTCTGGCTTAACACAGTAAGCCTCAGCAGCAGCTGGGGGCTTGGCCGTTACTGAAATGCCATCGCAACCATTTGTTCATGTAATTTGGAGCATACAAAGGAAAGCATATCATCTTGGGTTGAGTCTGGGTGGGGAGAAGCGGAGGAGATGGGGCTGGTGCTCAAATGGGACTCGAGAGAAAGAGGGTTGGAAGTGAGGGCCTGGCGTACAAGGACGAGATTAAATTTTGGGAGGGCAGAGAAGGAGATAGGTGATGACTGGCCTGACATCAGTGCTGTGTTGGAGGTAGAATAGGTATCAGGGCATCATTCATGGAATTCAGGATTCAGGTAAAGTCGTCAGGAGTTCAGGAGTGTTGATATCAAGGAGAGCTGGATGGGTAGAGGTATATAACATGAGAAAGAGGGTGGTGCCATATGTCATGTTTTCAAAACTTCAAAACTTCCTTCAGCCATTCTTGTCTGGCGCGTAGTGTCAGGATTGGTCCCCTTTCGGATTAACCAGGTCACGATATGAACGTTCCTGACTTGACCCTTGGTATTTTTTTACGAGGCTGAGTGACTAGCTCGATGTTCAACCTGGCACGGATGGAAAGCGTGCTCGGGGGCGGGGGTGGGGTGGGGCGGGGGGGGGGTGTGCGGTGGTGGCCTGACTTGGATTCGAACTCTGGAGCCTTCGTTCCAAAGTCCGGCGCTGATGCCACTATGCCACCAGCTGGCTACTTCAAAACTAATAGAAAGTAAAACACAGGGAGCCCGGGGATAAATGTGTCCAATTTGTCCTTTACTTTTAGCAAGGCATTCACTTATGACATGGTGGCATGATGACCTATGCTATTCACATACTTTTATATATAACTCAAAATGAATTATGTAAACAGCAAAGAATGCTTAATGAAACTATTTATTTACAATATTACTCAAATATTACTTAAAGATTAAATACACACTGTAGAAAACATGAAGTAGCCATGTGCTGTGTTCCATCATAGAGTGGTTGCCCTGGGAATATCCAGCAATGGGCATTTACAGCCCTAGTCGATCAGAATATTGAAGAAGCCATCTTTGATGTCCATCTGGAGTGGAAATTGGTCCAATGGTTAGAAGTGCTCCGTTGAAGTTCTAGAGTGGTGCAATTCTGTCAGGAAATGGTCACAAATTCCACCCCTCCTCCCCAAAATACATTTTAGTCACTTAGAGCTAATGAAAACAGTGATAATTTTCTGATTTTCCAGCCATAGAACTCTTAAGACAGGAAGAAAAACTGGGGAGGGAAGTAGAGAGTCCTCACACATTCTTTGCTGTTCCTTCAGAACTACGCCGATCATTACTTGTCTGCCAGGTATAGAACCTTCCTCCAGAGCGCCTTGCACTGGTCAGTATGAGCCCTTTGCTGCGGTCTCCATCTCTAGTGGGTGCAATTCTGATACGTGGGTAATCGAGAAAAGAAAACAACGATCGTCCTTCAAAATCCAAGCGTCTGACCTTCAAAATCCTTCAGTGTCTGACCAGTGTTAGGAGAACATTGCTGGTTCAATAGGTTAGCGTTCAATGTCTTTTCAATTAATTTGCTCAGTACCATCTGATAAAAGGAGATTTTTCATTCCCGAGTTTGCATGACGTAATGCTGCTTACAAGATTAAACACCAATTTCACCCTGAGGGAAAGCAAACTGATAATATACAACATGCAAGTGCATCAATTTTTGAGTTTTTCTGACACTCCCCTAACCAACAAATACCTTCTGGAATTGTTCACACACAATTGTGATAGGCAGTTCTTTAAAAAAATAACAATAATTTAAATACTCTTAATCCCAGTTTTTTTTGCAAATATTTGTCAGTCAGTGACCCTTAAAAAGGATTAGCTAGGCAGCTGCTCAGATGTGAAAACTATGAAAGATTATTATAATTGTCTGATGAGAGGTTGACATTAATTCTACTTTTCCTTTGGCAGCTGCTGCCTCTCCTGAATAGTACTTGTATCATTATCCATTTTATATCAGTTTTCCAGCAGATGAATATCTCATTTGTGGATTACAATCCTGTTGTTTTCTATTATATTTTGATAGTGTCAAGTACCTTTATAATGAAGATAAATACTTATGACACGAAGAACTGTGAATCATATGTTATCTCTTGCAATCCTGTAGATGTTTGCTTTTGTTTATCGCATAAGCAATTTATTTGTGATTCAGAATCCTGTACAAAGCTAATCGGCTATTTCAAAATAGGTGGAGGATATCTTTAGATTGAAATCAGAATCTAAAAGTTACTGGACATCTAATAGAAAGTGGGCCGCTCAGCAACTGTTGAGAGAACAGATAATTTAATCCCTCTGAGCAAGTGAATATTCATAGCTACAGTGCTTCAGTATGGTAATGTGAAGCTAAACAAAGAACTGGAATTTGTTTTCTGAGAAAGAACTTTAAGTATATCAATCCCTGAAAGTGCAGGTGAAAGCAGAAGCAGTAATGTATCATAAATAGGTTTGATAAATCGGAGTAGAAGGGATAAATAATCTTCAACACTTCACTCTCTCAGGTTGCTGTCCTCACATGCTTCAAATCAACCTCCATTATTGCAGCATTACTTCAGAACTAAATGGCTACTGTCTGGTGGCACGAACACCAATCATCGTGAGGTGCTTTATACGGCTGGTAATGGCACATATCAACAACTCCATTCCTGCCACACTGGACCCTCACCAATATACTTAGCAACACAACCGCTCTGCAACAGATACCATGGTGTCTGTCATTCACTTGGCCCTGACTCACCTAGACAACAAGGACACTGTCAGGATGCTCTTTCTGGATTTCAGTTTGGCATGCAGCAGCATTGTCCCACAGATGCTGGTGAACAAACTCCTACTCCTCAGTCTAAATGCACCACTGTGTAACTGGGTGTGGGACTTCTTGCCAACAGACCTCAAACCCCCGCTTCCTCCTAGGGCTGTGTGCTGAGCCCCACCATCACTACATCCACATCAGCCTCTCCTCCCCACAGTGCCTCAGCACCCTTTACTCTCCCATGCACTGCCACTTTACTTGTACCTTGTGTTTTATAGGATCGCATTGGTATTCATACATATTTTTACTCATTGTGTTTTTTATGCTACATTGGACCTGAGTAACAATCATTTCATTCTCCTTAACACTTGTGTACTGAAGAATGGAAATATGCGATCTTGAATCTTGAATCTGAATCTTAAGTATATATGACACTGATTAAGTTATAGTTAAGCAACACACATCAAAGTTGCTGGTGAACGCAGCAGGCCAGGCAGCAGCTCTAGGAAGAGGTACAGTCGACCTTTGAGGCCGAGACCTCAAGGGTCTTAGCCTCAAACGTCAACTGTACCTCTTCCTAGAGATGCTGCCTGGCCTGCTGCATTCACCAGCAACTTTGATGTGTGTTGCTTGAATTTCCAGCATTTGCAGAATTCCTGTTGTTTAAGTTATAGTTAATTCAGGTTTGGTGCTTCACGCCTTAGAAAATGTCCTGTATAACTTCACCAGGATGAGGTTTACGGTTATAACATGACATCTCATAATTATTTCTACTGCTGCAGAATAAAGGAGCTAATTGTGGAGTTTTATTTTTAATTTAGTAAATGTGATAGTTGATTCATTATTACATTTGCTAAAGGAAATTAAAATACATGTATACTGCACAGATCCTGGAGAAAATAGTTAGATTTGTAAACACAAGTTTTCCCAGAATAATGTTAGAATTAATTTGCAGTAAAAAATTGACAGATTTTGCTTTACTTTCAAAGTTTGAAAGGCAGACTAATTAAGTCAGATTAAATTGTGTAAAATGATAAAGGAATTTAATATTGTTGATACTGAGAAACCACGCAGGCCCCTGGTAAAACTTCACCCGTAAACCTGTGCTCTGGTCTGCGTCCTTGCCTGGGGAAGTTTTATAGGCATCCATTAGTCCCGTGAGACCATGGATTTGTGCCTTGGAAGGTTTTCAGGGCGCAGGCCTGGGCAAGATTGTATGGAAGACATCGATGTTGTCCAAGGGAAGGGCAAGTGCCGATACAGCTTGGCACCAGTGTCGTCGCAGACCAATGTGTGGTTAAGTGCCTTGCTCAAGGACACAACACGCTGTCTCAGCTGAGGCTCGAACTAGCGACCTTCAGGTCACTAGACTGACACCTTAACCACTTGGCCATGCACCAACAAGTATAGACTTGTAAAAGAGGGAGTGTGGTGAAGTTTCACCAAACTGATATTTGGGATCAAGAGTTAGCAGAGGGCTACAGTCCTATGAAGAGAAATTAGGCAGAATGAGCCTATGCTCCCTTTTGTTAAGATGAATAAGAGATGATCTCATGGAATCATACCTTTTATGGTTGTGACAAGGTAGATTCAGGGATGTTAATTTGCCTGGCTGGAGTGGTGTATATAACAAGGTGTCATCATCTCAAAATAATGGATGTGCATTCAGAATAGAGATGAGAAGGAATTTCTTCACTTAGATAGTTTAGAATCTTGGGAATTCACTACTGAAGGGAATGTGGTGGCTCCGTTACCAAGTGTAGGCCAGACAGGGATTAAGAGCTTGGTGGACATTGAGGTAATTGAGAATCATGCAGAAAATCTGTGCAATGGTTAAAGATCAGCCATGACCTTATTGCCCAACCCAACAGGTGCACGGAACTGAATGGACTCTTTCTCTTATTATGTCCTAGGTTCTTATTTTTTTTTGATAGAAGATTCCAGAACAAGTTTAAATGTGGTAATTATACTGCAAAATAAAGAAGAACTTTTCTACATAGTGGATATCTGGAACCCTCTTTCTTGAAGGATGCGATTGTAGAGTCAATTAAAATTGTCACGACCAACAATGGCAATTTTTTGCTGGATTTCTGGTGAAGTAGAAGGTCAGATGATGCATTGAATGGACCTCTCCTTTACATACAGAATAATTTTTATGACATCTCTTCCAAGATTTTAAATTAAGAAATAAGTATAACTTATTATTTTATTGTCATTAATAAATGCTTTAATAAATGCTTCTTAAAGCAGTCTTTGTTCAAGAAATGCAGTGACAAAGTGCACTCATCCAACCCAAGGTACAGCTGAGCTTGAAACTCAATCTCTGTTGAACTGAAAATTCACTTAGAAAAAGCAAGATAAAACAATTCCTTCAGCTTGTATGCATTATTTCAGTCTCTGGAGTGCTTGTAATTCTGAATAACTAACGTATAAAGCAAAAATATTGTCACTACAAGGAATCCGAAACAAATGCAGAGATTCTAGAAGTAGTCAACAACTCAGATAATATTGATGGAGAGAACAGGCAGCTAAAGTTTTTGGTCATGACTCTTACTCAAGGTGAAGTCAATCACCGATGCATTTATAAAATCTAGCACTAGGGGGTGCTGCCTCCTAAAAGCTTCCTTAGCAAGCAACACCCATCCATCAGAGTAAATGCAGACAAAACAACTCTGCAGTGTCAGTGTTCAATTCACGCAGATAAATCATGAATATTAAACTCTATTCTGTTGATTTCAGAGACAAATGTTATGTTTAGTTCATAGTTATAGCTGAGTTATTATGGCAAATACACCGCATGTTCGGAGTACTAGCTATTTGCTATTAGTTAGTGGGATGCATCAGGCATTCTGTAGCCTCATCCACAATCTATTGCAGAATTTATTCAGGCATCTCCTCCGATTAACAATATCATATAACATACAGTAGGAAATAGTACAGTAACATTTCTATGTTCAACCCTGGATTTCATCATAAAATCAGATGAAGAGGTGATAGATGGGAAAAGGCAGACTCCGTTTCACACGGTACACTACTTCTGTAAACAAGGGTGGTGTTGCTGAGCTGGATAGACCAGAGAGAAAAGCTCTGATTTCTGTTTCCATGCAGGCAACGACTAGGTCAGCTAGACCTTCGATGTGAACCTTCGCATTGCCAAGGCAGTGGGTGGGGTGGCTGTGAACACCCTTCTGGTTTGCTGCAGTGCTGATAGGCTCTGGAAGGGACATGGCAAAAGGGGATATAGAATTGGGAACTCCACTCAAAGTGTTTTCACTCACTGCCCTTCTATAACCAGCAGTATTCTGACACCTCTCTCCGGTGTCCCACTTACTGAATGGTTTCTGTTAGGGCTGGAGCCCTTATTTAGCTGTACCCTTTAGTTGTTCCGAGGCTAAAAGACTGTTGTCCAAAAGCATCTCATTAATCAGCTTAGGGATCTCAGTCGATTGCTTTTTCACCTCTGTTGAAGCCACACTCCATGTAGGGGCAGTAGGAAACATTATTTATTGCCACTGCCTGAGTAGAAAAAATCGGGTAGATGGAGCTCGTCAGCCTGAGAAGGCAGTGCATCTAAGAGAGGAAAAACTCTGATTTCAAACCTCCACTGCCTTGCGGCCATACCCACTCATGGGAAAGGCTTCGGGAGTAAACCCTGAGGACAAATCCGGAGCTGGAGTCCCTAAGGCAGTCTGACGTTGCCTTCAACCTCATTCTGGCAACTTCTGCGATGACACTGGTGCCAAGTCCTTGACCTTCCCTTGGACAACATCGGTGTCGTGGAGAGGGGAGACGTTGCATGGGCAACTGCCAGTCTTCCATACAACCTTGCCCAGGCCTGCGCCCTGGAACAGTCCAAGTGCAGATCCATGGTCTCGCGAGACTAACAGATGCCAATGAGTAGAAAACCCAGTAGCGCATCGCTACAGCAAGAAGAGCTTTGACCAATGACCAATCCGGAAATCAGAAGGATGGGATTTCACTCAGGTCCATTGCCCCAGTAGAAAACTCAGCAGTGGGTCGCTCCTGCAAATAAGAACGTTGACCAGCGACCAGTCAGCATTTGGGATTGATTAGCAAGAACAATTTAAAGAAAGGCGGGAACAAGTGCAATGGCCAAGGTTGCAGTGGGCATCATCTGAGTGGGCAAAGTCAGAGTGGTGATCTTGAGGCTTTAGCTCTGCGAGGCGTCTGCGAAGAGAGGCTTCAGTCAGAGAAAGCAAATGAAAGAAAAGCTCGAGGTTAAGTTTTTTTTCCCTTCCTTTCTTTATATCTGCTCAGCTAGGACAGTAGAGATGCTGGGCAGGATAGTGGAATGCTTCTCACAGAAAGTGGGAAGGCAGGGAGACCTCCTGTGTCCCTGACAACTACAACGGTGAGAAGTGCATCCAGCTGCAGCTTCTAACAACCCGTGTTAAGGAGTTGGAGCTGGAACTGGATGAGCTCCGGATCATTCAGGAGGCTGAAGGGGTGATAGACAGGACATATAGAGAGGTAGTTGTGGTGATATCACGTGTAAGAACGTGATTGGAGAGAGTTCTGAACATGCGCAGAAATGATAGAAAAATTGAGAAAAACATGGCGCTGTAAGACATGTGTGGTTGTTGCTGCTGTAAATAAAAGTTCTATTCTTCCAGAATATAGTTTGTTATTAGAAACCCACAGTACGTATTAATATAAAGAACACAACATGGTGTCAGAAGAATAATATGTTTCCTAACATGGGAGAATCGAAGATAAAAAGGAGTTCAAACTGTTTTGGTGTTCGCTAACAGTTTTACAAATGGAAGGTTTACAACCTCCACCAACACTTCAATTGTCTGGGAACGTAGCTGAGAACTGGAGAAAATTTAAACAACATTTTAAATTATATGTATTGGCGATCGGAACGGATGAAAAACCAGAAAAAACGAAAGCTGTGTTTCTACTCCACATAATAGTTGACAATGCAATTGAAGTATATAATCATTTTACTTTTGAAAATGGAGATAATTTAAATTTAAAATCGATAATGAGCAAATTTGAAGCGTTCTGTATACCAAAGCGTAATGTGACGTATGAGCGGTACAAATTTTTTCACCTGTACGCAGAGAACTGGTGAAACGATTGATTGATATGTTACTGAGTTGAGACAGTGTAGTAAGACACGTGAGTTTGGAGAACTGACAGACCCTCTCATTAAGGATTGAATTGATTGTGGCATTCTGGATAATGGTCTGAGAGAAAGACTGTTAAGAGAACAAGACATAGACTTGGAAAAAGCTTTGATGCTCTGCAAAGCTTCAGAAACCATGATGTCACAAGCTAAAGAGCTTTTCGTTGAGAGCTGCAATGTAGACGCTGTGAGGAAGTGCGAACATATTAAAAAAAATTATAAAATGACAACAAAACCGACAGAGAGCAAGACGTTATCTGAGAGAAAAAAGCTATGTGATCGCTGTGGGCAGCAGCATCGGCCAAAACAGTGTCCAGCGTATGGGAAAGCGTGCAATAACTGCAGTAAGAGTAATAATTTTTCACGTTGTTGCAGAAGTAGAAAGAAAATAAAACAAGTAAATGCAGTGCTTGAAAATGAACTTGAGGAGTTTTATATAGATGTGTTTTGTGAAAGTAAACAAAGTAAGAATGACTGGACTATTCCACTGCAAGTGAACCAAAGCAATATTTTGTTTCAACTTGATACTGGAGCACAAGTAAATGTTTTTGCAGAATCTGAGTTTAACGCATTAAAGCCAAGATCAAAGTTACATAAGACAAATATAAAAGTGACTGAGTATTCAGGTGCAGACATTCCAGTTAAAGAAACACGTGTGGCAAAAGTATCACACAAAAATATTGTGCACACACTTTCATTTGTGGTGGTGCCAAGGAATGTACTGTCAATACTGGGTTTATCTGCCTGTGAGAAACTGAATTTGGTGAAAAGAGTATTAGTCCTGGACAGTGACACAGAGTCAGAGTACAGTGACTTGATGAAAGAGTGTGAAGACTTGTTCAAAGGGCTTGGTTGTCTTTCAAGAGAGCACACGATTAAAATTGACAACACAGTGCCACCTGTAGTACATCCATGTAGAAAAGTGCCTTTTGCATTACGTCATCAACTGAAAACAGAACCTGACAGAATGGAATGGCTAGGAGTCAGAAAAAAAATGATGAACTGACTGAATGGGTCAATTCGCTTGTCATTGCTGTTAAAAAAAATGGAAAACTGAGGATTTGCTTAGATCCAAGAAACTTGAATCGAGCAATTAAAAGAGAGCATTTCAATTTGCCTACCTGTGAAGAAATTATCTCACAGTTTGCTAATGCAAAGTACTTTAGTAAATTAGATGCATCCTCTGGATTCTGACAACATAAACTAGATGAACTGAGTTCAAAATTGTGTACTTTTAACACTCCTATTGCCAGATACTGTTTTCTTCAGCTTCCGTTTGGAACTGCATCAATTCCTCAAGTGTACCATAAAACCAATCACATGCTATATGAGCACATTGAGGGCGTAGATCCTTCCATGGACGATATTACTGTTTGGGGATCATCTACACAAGAGCATGACACCAGACTCAGACAAGTCTTTGAGGCAACACGCAAGGCAAACCTGAAGTTGAATAAAGACAAATGTCAGCTAGGAGTGACTGAACTTACCTTTGTGGGTGATATCATCAGCAAAGAGGGTGTGCGTCCTGATCCACTGAAGGTTTCTGCTATTGAGAACACGCCAAGAATCGCAATGTAAAAAGGATGTTCAAAGTTTCATGGGAATGGTCAACCACATGGGAAAATTCATACCCAATCTTTCGGAACAGCTTGCTCCATTGAGGCAGCTAACAGAAAAAAAAAATGAATGCAGCTGGAATCATGATCAGGAGATGGCATGGCAAAATCTCAAGAAAGTGCTCATGAAAGAACTTGTGTTGAAATTCTACGATGCTGAGAGACCCATCAAAATCTCATGTGATGCATCTCAAGCAGGCTTAAGAGCAGTATTACTCCAGAAACATGATCAGGAATGGCTACCAGTGGCATATGCACCTCGTTCATTATCTGATCCAGAAACCTGGTATGCCCAAATTAAAAAAGAATTGCTCCACATTATGTTTCCTTGTGAGAGATTTCATCAGTTCATGTCAGGGCAATCAATTGATGTTGAAAGTGATCATAAGCCTCTGATTGCATTGTTTCGCAAACCTTTAAGTGACTGTCCTTTGCGAATTCAGCAAGTGATGATCAAATTGCAAAGATATGCATTGAATGTGTCATACACACCTGGAAAATTCATGTACATGGTTGACACACTTTCCAGAGCTGTGGATCTAACAACAAAAGACATTCACAGGGACGCTGTTGATGTTCAGGTATTTGTTGATATGATCATAAAGATTGTACCTGTTTCTGCTTAAAAGTTGGAATTGCTGCATCTTGAGACAGAGGAGGACAAAATTCTCAGTCAGGTAATATAAGTGGTGATGGATGGATGGTCAGATAATAGGCATTACAAGATAATAGGCATTACAATAGGCAGTACAAGAATATTGGAACCACAGATCAGAACTGTCTGTTGTGGATGGGATATTGTACAAAGGCAGCAGAATTGTGATTCCTGAAAGGCTCTGAAAAGAAATGCTGGGGAAAATTGATGAAGGCCACCTAGGTATTGAAAAAATGGAAGAGAAAGGCATGGGGAGTGATGTTTTGGCCCAAGATGAACCAAGGGATTGCACAATTGATGTCTTCTTGTCAAATATGCCTTAAATACCAGCCTAACAACCCTAAGGAGCCACTGCATCCACACCCTAGTCCTCAGAGACCTTATCAGAAGGTAGGCATTGATCTTTTTGTAACTGACAACAAAGATTATCTATTAGCAACAAATTACTACTTGTTGTATCCTGATGTGTGTTGCTTGAATTTCCGGCATCTGCAGAATTCCTCGTGTATTCTGAAGTGTGTGGTCTGAGCAGAACAACTGCAGAGAATGTAATTACATGCATGAAATCAGTTTTTTCCAGACATAGTATACCTGATGAAGTTTTCACAGATAATGGTCCACAGTTCAATAGTGAATGCATGAGGCATTTTGCTCATGAATGGGGCTTTGTTCATACAACATCTAGTCCATTTTTCCCTCAGTCCAATGGATTAGTTGAGAAGTCGGTAGGAATTATCAAGAAACTGATGCACAAAGCAAAAGATAGTGGAGGTGATTTTTATACAGCTTTGTTAGCCTATAACAGTACTCCACTTGAATGTGGATTTTCACCTGCTCAGCTCTTGATGGGACGCCATTTGAGATCCAATCTGCCAATAGATGGGAGCCTTCTGAGAACAGAGGGAGGTGAACAAGTGAAAAGATGGAAAGATGAACACAAAGCAAAGCAGAAAATATACTTTGACAGATGTTCTCGTCCATTACCTGAACTGCACCAAGGAGATGAAGTGAGGATACAAGACGAAATGAACACATGGACACAGAAAGCTACAGTACTTGAAGAAGTACAACCCAGATCATACATGGTCCAAACAGAAGTAAGAGCAGTGTTAAGAAGAAATGGAAAAGACCTCAAGAAAGAGCCAGCTTCAGAGTTTCAGTTAACTGATGCAGACCAGACAAAACATAGAAATAACAACGAAACACAAGAACTGTGTGAACCACTTAGAAGGTCTGCTCATGTTCGTAAGCCCCCAGGGAGACTGATAGAGACATGTTAAATTATGCATTTGCTCTGGTCAATGTTGCTAATTGTTTTTCTTTTTAAGGAAAGGAAGATGTGGTGATATCATGTGTAAGAACATGACTGGAGAGAGTTCTGAGCATGCGCAGAAATGATAAAAGGAAAGGAAAGGTACGTCGCATCCGGAGTTTCTCCGGTTAGTGACGATTTCCCTCTACACCTCTCTGACATAGTGGGGAAACGCGTACGAGGCAAGTTACAGCAGTGGTTTGCCATTGCCTTCTGCTGGGTGAGTTTCCAAAGAGATCACCAGCTCGTAACCCAGCACAGATGGAAAGCGTGCAGGGGAGCCGGCTGGATTAGAACTCGGGACCCACGGTACATATGAATATAAAGAACACAACAGTGGTTACACCCAAGGTGTAGGATGCAGGAGACTGGGTGATAGTCAGGAAGGGGAAAGGGGTTAAGGAGCCAATGCAAAGTATCCCTGTGGCCATCCCCCTCAACAATAGGTCAAAAGGTATATCAATCTGGATACTGTTGGGGGGGTGCACAGCTGACCTAACAGAGGAAAGTCACAGTGGTTGGGTCTCTGGCACTGGGTCCAGCTCTGTGACTTGGAAGGGAAAGGGGTGGGGAGAAGTGGCGCACTGTTGTGATAGGGCATTCATTAGTGAAGGGAACAGCAAGAGGTCCTGAGGATGAGAACGGGATTCACGGATGGTATGTTGTCTCCTGGGTTCCAGGGTCTGGGATATGTTGGATCGCGTTCTCAGCATTCTTCAGTGTGAGGGTGAACAGCCAGGGGTTGTGGTCCGTGTAGGTACCAATGACAGGGGTAGGACGAATGACAAAAATCAGGTTGTTGCTATGAGAAGGCTTTTTAGAGCAGCTCATGGTTGAGCTCATCACTTGGGGATCAGCTATTCTGATTGGGTGTTGTGCAATGAACTGGAATTGATGAGGTCTCTGAGGTCAGGGAACCCTAAGGTCCAAGTGATCATAATATAATTGAATTCATTCTGAAATTTGAGAAGGAGAAGCTAAAGTCAGAGGTATCAGTAATACAGTGGAGTAAAATGAATTACAGAGGCATGAGAGAGGAGTTGGCCAAAATTGATTGGTAAAGAACACTGGCAGGGATAACAGCAGAGCAGCAATGGCTGGAATTTCTGGAAGCAATTTGGAAGACACAGGATACATCCAAAGGAGAAAGAATTATTCTAAAGGCAAGGTGACACAATTGTGGATAACAAGAGAAGTCAAAGACATCATAAAAGCCAAGGAGAGGACGTATAATAGAGAAAAATTTCGTGGGAATTTAGAGGATTGGGAACCTTTTAAAAATCAACAGGAGGCTCAGATGCGCTCAGTCCAATGGTTTGAGATGTGTCTATTTTAATACAAGGAGTATTATGAACAAAGCAGATGAGCTTAGAGCGTGGATCAGTACTTGGAGCTATGATGTTGTGGCCATTACAGAGACTTGGATGGTGCAGGGGCAGAAATGGTTACTTCAAGTGCTAGACTTTAGATGTTTCAGAAAGGACGGGGAAGGAGGCAAAAGAGGTGGGGGCATGGCACTGTTGATCAGAGATAGTGTCACGGCTGCAGAAATGGTGGACGCCATGGAGGGATTATCTACGGAGTCTCTGTGGGTGGAAGTTAGGAATAGGAAGGGGTCAATAACTCTACTGGGTGTTTTTTATAGACCACCCAATAGAAACAGGGACATCGAGGAGAGATAGGGAGACAGACTCTGGAAAGGAGTAATAATAACAGGGTTGTTGTGGTGGGAGATTTTAATTTCCCAAATATTGATTGGCATCTCCCTAGAGTGAGGGGTTCAGATGGGGTGGAGTTTGTTTTTTTAAATATAATTTTTATTGAGTTTTTGAAATGATTACATAAAATGATAATATCTACCCTCCCCCCTCCCCTTAACCCTTCCCCCCGATATATACCCCTACCTGAAAAAAAAGAAAAAGAAAGAAGAAAGAAGAACTGCCTGGATATTGGAAAGTTTCCACATGCTCCATGGGATTCAAAATAAATTTAGTATATTTATTTATTACTTTCCCCAAGGGACCAACATCTTTATCATCGGAGCAACTAAATATGCCATCCTATCTTTTGTAAATATGGGCGTCAAATATTCAAAAATGTATCATATTTATCTCTTAAATTATAAGTAATTTTTTTGAGTGGAATACAACTAGAAATTTCATTATTCCAACGATCCATACTTAAATACGAAGCCAATTTCCAAGTAACTGCTATAGCCTTCTTGGCTACTGACAATGCAATTTTTATAAATTCTTTTTGATATTTATTCAGTTTAAGTTTCGGTTTTATCCCTTCAATATCACCTAATAGAAATAATATCGGGTTATGTGGAAGTTGAGTTCCAGTAATTTGTTCCAATAAAACTCTTAAATTTATCCAAGAAGGTTGAATTTTGGAACAAGACCAAGTAGAATGTAAGAAAGTACCAATTTCTTGATTACACTGAAAGCATTGATCAGATAAGTTTGAATTTAATCTATTTATTTTTTGCGGTGTAATATATAATTGGTGTAAAAAATTATATTGTACTAAGTCGTACGTTTATTGTATTTGTCATACTGTCAAGACACAGTCTTGACCAATTTGTTTCATCAATATTAACATTCAGATCTGTTTCCCATTTTTGTTTTGACTTGTGGATTCCTCGTTTAATTGTCTGTTTTTGAATCAAATTATACATAAAAGAAATAAATTTTTTAATTTTTCCTTTTTGAATTAAAATTTCAATTTCATTGGGTTTTGGCAAAAACATTGTTTGACCCAGTTTCTCTTTTAAGTAAGCCCTTAAATGAAGGTAACAAAAGAAAGTGTTATTTGATATTTTATATTTATTCATTAATTGTTCAAATGACATCAATATACCTCGTTCATAACAGTCTCCTATAGATCTAATCCCTTTTTGGTACCAATTATATAAAAATTGATTATCCATTGTAAAAGGAAAAAGTCTGTTTTGAATCAAAGGTCTCCTTGCTAATAAAGATTTCTTTATTTCATTATCAACATTTATCTTATTCCATCAATCAAATGTTTTAATATAGGAGATTCTTTCTTTTCCCATATCCATTTAGATTCCCATTTCTATATAAAATCTTCGGGTGTATTTTCTCCTATCTTGTCTAATTCTATTCTAATCCATGCCGGTTTTTGTACGTCAAAGAAAGATGCAATAAGGAAGTGGTCAATAAACCTACTGGGTGTTTTTTATAGACCACCCAATAGAAACAGGGACATCGAGGAGCAGATAGGGAGACAGATTCTGGAAAGGAGTAATAATAACAGGGTTGTTGTGGTGGGAGATTTTAATTTCCCAAATATTGATTGGCACCTCCCTAGAGTGAGGGGTTCAGATGGGGTGGAGTTTGTTAAGTGTGTTCAGGACTGTTTCTTGACACAACATGTAGATACGCCTTTAAGAGGAGAAGCTGTACTTGATCTGGTATTGGGAAATGAACCTGGTTAGGTGTCAGGTCTCTCAGTGGGAGAGCATTCTGGAGATAGTGATCACAGTTCTATCTCTTTTACCAAAGCATTGGAGAGGGATAGGAACAGACAAGTTAGGGAAATGTTTAATTGGAGTAAGGAGAAATATGAGGCTATCAGGCAGGAACTTGGAAGCATAAATTGGAAACAGATGTTCTCAGGAAAACGTACGGAAGAAATGTGGCAAATGTTCAGGGGATATTTGTGTGGGGTTCTGCGTAGGTACGTTCCAATGAAACACGGAAAGGATGGTAGGGTACAGGAACCGTAGTGTACAAAGGCTTTTGTAAATCTAGTCAGGAAGAAAAGAAGAGCTTATGAAAGGCTGATAGAGCTATGTAATTATAGAGATCTGGAAGATTATAAGGCTAGCAGAAAGGAGCTTAAGAATGAAATTAGGAGAGCCAGAAAAAGCCATGAGAAGGCTTTGGCAGACAGGATTAAGGTAAACCCCAAGGCATTCTACAAGTTTGTGAAGAGCAAGAGGATAAGATGTGAGAGAATAGGACCAATCAAGTGTGACAGTGGAAAAGTGTGTATGGAACCAGAGAAGTCAGCGGAGGTACTTAATGAATACTTTGTTTCAGTATTCACTACGGAAAAGCATCAAAGCGATTGTAGGCATGTCTTGCAGTGGACTGAAAAGCTTGAGAATGTAGATATTAAGGAAGAGGATGTGCTGGAGATTTTGGAAAGCATCAAGTTGGAAAAGTCACCGGGACTGGACGAGATGTACCCCAGGCTACTGTGGGAGGCGAGGGAGGAGATTGCTGAGCCTCTGGTGATGACCCTTGCATCATCAATGAGGGTGGGAGAGGTTCCAGAGGATTGGAGTGTTGAGGATGTTGTTCCCTTATTCAAGAAAGGGAGTTGAGATAGCCCAGGAAATTATAGACCAGTAAGTCTTACTTCATTGGTTGGTAAATTAATGGAGAAGATTCTGAGAGGCAGGATTTATGAACATTTGGAGAGGCATAATATGATTAGGAGTAGTCAGTATGGCTTTGTCAAAGGCAAGTCATGCCTTACAAGCCTGACTGAATTTTGAGGATGTGACCAAGCACATTGATGAAGGTACAGCCATAGATGTAGTGTATATGGATTTCAGCAAGACATTTGATAAGGTACCCCATGCAAGGCTTATTGAGAAAGTAAGGAGGCATGGGATCCAAGGGGGCATTGCTTTGTGGATCCAGAATTGGCTTGCCCACAGAAAGCAAGGAGTGGTTGTAGACGGGTCATATTCTGCATGGAGGTCGGTGACCAGTGGTGTGCCTCAGGGATCTGTTCTGGGACCCCTACTCTTTATAATTTTTATAAAAGACCTGGATGAGAAAGTGGAGAGATGGGTGAGCAAATTTGCTGATGACACAAAGGTTGGGGGTGTTGTGGATAGTGTGGAGGGCTGTCAGAGGTTACAGTGGGACATTGATACGATGCAAAACTGGGCTGAGAAGTGGCAGATGGAGTTCAACCCAGATAAGTGTGAGGTGGTTCATTTTGGTAGGTTAAATATGATGGCAGAATACAGCATTAATGGTAAGACTCTTGGCAATGTGGAGGATCAGAGGGATCACAGGGTCCAAGTCCATAAGACACTCAAAGCTGCTGCTGTGCAGGTTGACTCTGTGGTTAAGAAGGCATATGGTGCATTAGCCTTCATCAATCATGGGATTGAGTTTAGGAGCCGAGAGGTAATATTGCAGCAATATAGGACCCTGGTCAAACCCTACCTGGAGTACTGTGCTCAGTTCTGGTCACCTCACTACAGGAAGGATGTGGAAACCATAGAAAAGGTGCAGAGGAGATTTACAAGGATGTTGCCTGGATTGGGGAGCATGCCTTATGAGAATAGGTTGAGTGAATTCGGCCTTTTCTCCTTGGAGTGACTGAGGATGAGAGGTGACGAGATAGAGGTGTACAAGATGATGAGAGGCATTGATCGTGTGGATAGTCAGAGGCTTTTTCCCAGGGCTAAAATGGCTATCACGAGAGGGCATAGCTTTAAGATGCTTGGAAGTAGGTACAGAGGAGATGTCAGGGGTAATTTTTTTATGCAGAGAATGGTGAGTGCGTGGAATGGGCTGCCAGCAGCAGCGATGGAGGCAGTTACGATAGGGTCTTTTAAGAGACTCCTGGATAGGTACATGAAGCTTAGAAAAATAGAGGGCTATAGGTAACCCTAGGTAATTTCTAAGGTAAGGATAGCTTTGTGGGCCTGTATTGTGCTGTCGGTTTTTCTATGTTTCTATGTTTTTCTAAGGCAACTAAAAACGTCATTAAGACGATAAAGATGGAATATGAAAGCTAGCTAGTAATATTAAAGGGGATACCAAAAGTTTCTTAAGATATATAAAGTGTAAAGGAGAGGTGCAAGTGGATACTGGACTGCTGGAAAACGATACTGGAGAGGTAGTAAGAGGGGACAAAGGAATAGCGAACAAATTGAATAAGTATTTTGCACCAGACTTCACTGTGGAAGACACTAGCAGTATGGTGGAAGTTCCAGGTGTCAGCGGTGAAGTTACCATGACTAGAGAGAAGGTTCTTGGGAAACTGAAAGGTCTGGAGGTAGATAAGTCCCTTGGACCAGATGGTGTACATCCCAGGGTTCTGAAAGAGGTGGCTGAAAGAGATTGTGGAGTCATCAGTAATGTTATTTCAAGATTGTGGAATGGTTCTGGAAGACTGGAAAATTGCAAATTTCAGTCCACTCTTCAAGAAACGGGAGAGGCAGAGGAAAGAAAACTATAGGCCAGTTAGTCTGACCTCAGTGGCTGGGAAGATGTTGGAGTCGATTGTTAGGATGTGGTTTCAGGATACTTGGAGGCACATGATAAAACAGGCTGTAGTCAGCATGGTTTCCTCAAGGAAATTCTTGCCTGACAGATCTGTTGGAATTCTTCGAAGCAGTAACACGCACGATAGGCAAAGGAGAATCAGCTGATGTTGTGTACTTGGATTTTCAAGGTGCCACAGATGAGGCTCCTTAACAAGTTCCGAGCCCATGATTCCAGCATGGATAAAGCAGTGGCTGATTGGCAGGAGGCAAAGAGTGGGAATAAACGGGGCCTTTTTTTGTTGGCTGCCAGTCACTAGTGGTGCTCCACAGGGGTCTATGTTGGAACAGATTTTTTTTGTGTTATATGTCAATGATTTGGATGATGAAATTGATGGCTTTATTGCAAAGTTTGCAGATGATATGAAGATAAGTGGAGGGGCAGGTAGTTTTGAGGAATTAAAAAGGCTACAGAAGGACTTAGACAGGTTAAGAAAATGGGCAAAGAAATAGCAGATGGAATGCAGTGTTGGGAAGTGTCTGGCCATGCGCTTTGGTAGAAAAAAATGAAAGGGCTGACTATTTTGTAACTGGAGAGAAAATACAAAACATTGAGGCACAAAGGGACTTTGGAGTCCTTGTGCAGGATTCCTTAAAGGTTAGTTTGCAGTTTGAATCTGTGGTGAGGAAGGCAATTTTGATGTTAGCAATCATTTCAAAAGGACTGGAATATAAATGCAAGGATGTAATGTTGAGTCTTTATAAGGCACTGGTGAGGCTTCTCTTGGAGTACTGTGAACAGCTTTGGGCCCCTTATCTTTGGTTGTGTGGAGGATTCGAAGGAAGTTCATGAAAATGATCCCAGGATTGAATGACTTGTCATATTAAGAGTGTCTGAAGGCTCTGGGCCTGGATTAACTGGAATTCAAAAGAATAAGGGGTGACCTCATTGAAATTTATCAAATGGTGAAAGTCCTTGATAGAGTGGATGTAGAGAGGATGTTTCCTATGGTTCTTCCTTCCTCACGTGTCGCATCAGACAGTCAGCTGTTCTTTTCTGGCACGTAGTGTCAGGATTGGTCTCCTTTCAAATTAACCAGGTCACGATATGAACGTTCCTGACTTGACCCTTGTTTTTTACGAGGCTGAGTGGCTAGCTCGACACTCAACCCACCACGGATGGAAAGCGTGCTCAGGACGTGGCCGTTTCCTATGGTGGGAGAGTCTAAGACCTGAGGACACAGACTCAGAATAGAGAGGTGTCCTTTTAGAACTGAGATGAAGAGGAATTTCTTTAGCAAGAGAGTAGTGAATCTGTGAAATTTGTTGCCATAGGCAGCTCTGGAGGCCAAGTCTTTATGTATATTTAAGGCAGAGGTTGATAGATTCTTGATTGGTCTGGGCATGAAGGGATACGGGGAGGAGGCAGGAGACAGGGCCTGAGATGAAAAGTAAATCAGCCATAATGAGATTACAGAGCAGACCCGATGGTCCAAGTGGCCAAATTGTTCTCCTGTATCTTATGGTCCTCTGATCATACCAACTGGATGATGGTGTAATGAAACACTGGCTACTAGTCATGAAACTGAAGGCTGTAATCAATTTCTCAATGAAGCCGTTGGTTGTCATCAATTTGCAGTACTTTTCAAAATGTACCTTGGGATTTGACTCCTCGAGGAATCCAGTAGCAACACTTAAATCTGGGACAATTACCTAGCACAAGGGAAACCAAATGTATGGTCAGCACTCTGTCACACCAAGCACAGGATCTATCAACACATTTACTTGAATGAAGAACAGTTGTCAGGTTTGGAGCCAACTTTAGAATTATTCAAGTGTTCAGGTAGTTTAAATGCTTTTACTTGGTTTAGACGTATTTGTACACATTTAAATATTTTACATTGTAATTTTTAAATATTCGGAACATGGAACAATTTTGACAGCCAGTTAAGCTTCCAGATATTGCTTAAACATCAGACAGGAACCCTGTTTCTTCTGAAGGAAGGTGCATCATTTGTGCATGGGAAGCCTTGCTGACACTTTGGGTTACATCATTGAAGCTTTTTCATATATTTCTCAAGATACGGGAGAGCATTGAGCCCATCGAGTTCTGATAGCTCTCAGAGCAACCTGATCAATCCCATTTCACCATGTGTTTCCCTATGATCTGCTCTCTCTCAGCTAACCATTGCTATCCTTGATATTCTGATTGATAGTCCTACCACCTACCTATTCTAAAGCCAACTTACAGAAGCCATTTACCTTACCAAGCACCACATCTTGGAGCATGGGTGGACACTAGAGCACCAGGAGAAACCCACGCAGTCACCAGCAGAGCAACCCAGACAGCACACATGGTCACGTTTAAACCCAGGGCCCTGGGGTTGTGAACCAGTAACCATTGTTTCATTGTGACATCATGATTTCTTGCTTGGGGGAGTGTAAAAGTTAAGTGCAGACCTATCACTTATATCAGCAGCTTACTATGGACCACAAATGAGGAGCAGTGAAAGAGGCTATTCCACCCAAGCCGTTTGATGCTCAGTCTTCCCTCTGTCCTTCACGATTTAGTTCTCAGTTTTATCCTGTATCCCCTCACAGATTTCTTACCTGGCCCCAATTGCCTCCCTCATTCCAAGGTTTCTCTTTTCAAGAATGAGACATGTCCTGTCCTGCTAAGTATTTCTGACATTTACTGATTAGGTTTTTTTTTACGAGGTATTTGCCAGAAGGAGTTGACAGAGCAGCTGTAAGAATGATCATTCACGAACCTTGGAAACTCTGAGATTTCAAAGTCACAATCAAGTCACTGCCAACCTTGCTTCCATTTCACCCGCCAGCTTTCTGAGCTGAGATATAACACTCATTTAGTTCCAAATTGCCTTATTGCCTTGAGCTAATGACGTTGCCAGCTGTGCTAATTAGTGAGCATCCTGACTGAATGGTCATGCAGTCTCTGGTGAACAGAATACTTTGCAAGTGTCTCCATTAAATTGTGGCCATTTTTTATTTCCTTTGTGATCCCAACCAACCTGTTCTCGGTAGTTATCACTTTCCCCTGTGTTTCTATGAAATGATAAGAGATATGATGTGAAGGTGGGGAGGTGGGGGAATAAAGTGGAGATTGTGATGATATCCAGTGGGTGCTGAAAGAAATTCAGTACAGCACAGGGATAGGCCATTTGGCCCATCTGGTCCATGCTGACCCATTTAAACAGCCCACTCCCATCGATCTGCATCGGGGCCATAGCCCTACCATCCATGTACTTATCCAAACTTCTCTTAAATGTTGAGATTGAGCTTGCATGCACCACTTGTGCTAGCAGCTCATGCCACACTTTCTGAGTGAAGAAGTTTCCCTTCATGTTCCCCTTATACTTTTCACCTTTCCCCCTTAACCCATGACCTCGGGTTGTAGTCTCACCCAACCTCAGTGGAAAAAGCCTGCTTGCACTTACCCTATCTATACCCCTCATAATTCTGTATACCCCTGGATCGAGATGGATTGCTTCATCGGTATACTTATGGAAAGCATCAAATTAATGGGATGTTTGACAATACTTGGGGACTCCGTTGCCTGGGAAGGACACTGCTGTCAGCTGCTAAAATCACAGCAGCAAAATTGCCGATCACACTACTGCCAAACCTTGGCAGGTGTGTGGTAACATACAAGGCCAGCATTACTAAGTCTGGATTTGGCTCTATGCTGGGAATAAATTTGATTGTAGTAATTTATATTTTACATTTTACACTGTATTCTCTGGTGCATCACAATATGTTTTGTATAACTGAGTGCTTTTCTTTGCAGCCACAGTTGTATAAGTTACTCTGGATACTAGGTTAATTAATACCAGAAGAACTAAGGAAATGCATGCACCTGCCACTAAACTGCCTGCTGAATGACTCTATAAAGTAACATCTCTAGGAATGTTGTGACATTTCCGATGATCTGACAGATCCTTTCCTACATGAGGCAAACATTAATTGGATGCTTACAAACCATGTGAGATTAAGATTGGAAGAAATGGTACTTTGATATGTTTGGTCCAGCAACTGCTATTTTGTATGGCCTGCTTAACTGCCCCTAAATATGAGTAACTTGACATTGCTTAAGAGAGAAGTATTCACCTCATCCATGTCAATGACCTGGTAAATAGGATCAGCAAATATGCAGATGACACCAGGATTGGGAAGGTAGTAGACAGAGAGAAAGATTATCAAAGCTTGCAGCAGGATCTGGACCAGATGAAAAATGACCGATAGAATTTAATGCTGACAAGTGCCAGACATTGTACTTTGGGAGGACAAACCAGGGTAGAAGTTAAATGGTGAGTGATAGGGCACCCTGGAGAGTGGTAGAACAGAGGGAAATTTAGATCTATAGTTCCTTGAAAGTAGAATCACAGGTAGACAGGGTTGTAAAGAAAACTTTTGGCATATTGGCCTTCATAAATCAAAGTATTGAGTACAGGAGTTGTTATGTTGAACATACAAGATGTTATGCTGAAGTTGTGTGAGATGTTGAAGAAGCCTAATTTTGGAGTACCGTGTGCTGTTTTGGTCACATATCTACAAAGACATGGCTAAGGTTGTAAGAGTGCAGACAACATTTACAAGAATGTTTTCAGAACTTGAGGACCTGTGTTCTTGGAAAAGGTCGAATAGGTTTGAACTTTATTCCCTTGAGTGAAGAAATAGGGAAGATTTGATAGAAGTATACAAAATTATGAGGGGTATAGATAGGGTAAGTACAAATAGGCTTTTTCCACTGAGGTTCGTTGAGACTAGAGCTGGGGGTCATGGGTTAAGGATGTAAGATGACATTTTTAAGGGGAACACGAGGGGGAACTTGTTCATTTAGAGGGTTGTGTGGTTGTGTGAGTGCCAGCAGAAGTTATGGATGTGGGTTTGATTTCAACACTTAAGAGAAATTTGGACAGGTATATGAATGAAAGGGGAATGGAGGGCTATGGTCCGGGTGCAGGTCGATGGGACTAGGCAGATGAATAGTTTGGCACTGACTAGATGGGCCAAAGGGCCTGTTTCTGTGCTGTAGTGATCTATGATTCTATGCCTCTGTAACAACCTAGAATCCAAAGGATTAGTGTTCAGCTCTAACCACACTAAACATGTGGTGTTGTTATTTCTTCCTGCATCATTGATGGCCACAGAAGGTGATCAAGGATGAGACTCTTCAACTGATTTCTCACTGGAACAGGAACTGACTGTTCACACCGAGGATGGCATCGACCATGATCTCACCATTGTTACTCTGCTGCCCTCTGGTGGCAGTCAAATGTACTGCAGCTCAAGGTGATTATCCATGAATTTGACCCACACAAAATGCTGGAGGAACTCAGCAGGTCAGGCAGCATCTATGGAAATGAATAATCAGTCAATTTTTCAGGCCGAGACCCTTCAGCAGGACTGAGAAAGGAGGGGGAAGATGCCAGAATTAAAAAGTTCGGGGGGGGGTGGTGAGAGGAAGAAGGACAGCGGGAAGCCAGTTGGTGGGAAAGGTGGAGGGCTGGAGAAGAAGGAATCTGATAGGAGAGGAGGGTGGACAATAGGAGAAAGAGAAGGAGGTGGGGACCCATGGGGAAGTGATGGGCAGGTGAGAAGAGGTAAAATGTCAGAGTGGGGAATAGAGGAAGAAGCAGGGGTGGGAACTTTTTTTACCAGAAGGAGAACTAGTCATGCCATCAGGTTGGAGGCAACCCAGATGGAGTATAAGGTGTTGCTCCTCTACCCAAGGGTGGCCTCATCTTGGCACAAAAGGAGGCCAGGGACCGACGTCAGAATGGGAATGGGAATCAGAATTATAATGTTTGGCCACCGGGAAGTTCTACTTGTGGCAGATGCAGCGGAGGTGCTCAGCAAAGTGGTTGTCCAATTTACGACAGGTCTCACTAATGTAGAGGAGGCCACATTCGTAGGTGAAGTGTTGCCTCTCCCGGAAGGACTGCTTAGGACCTGAATGGAGGTGAGGGAGGAAGTGTATGGGCAGGAGTAGCATTTCGGCTACTTGCAGGGATGAGTAACCAGATGGAGATTGGTTGGGAGGGACAAATGTTACAAGGCAACTGCAGAGGGAGTGATCCCTGAGGAAAGTGGAGAAAGGGGAGGTAAAGATGTATTAAGTGGTAGGATCCCTTTGGAGATGGCAGAAGTTGCAGAGGCTCATGGGGTGGTAGGTGTGAATAAGAGGAACTCTGTCACTGTAAAAGTGATGGGAAGATGAGGTAAGTGTGGATGTACAGGAAATGGAGGAGGTGCAATAGTGGAGGGAGGGAAACCCTGTTCTTAGAAGAAGCAGGACATCTCTGACGCCTTGGAATGGGGAGCCATGTCCTGCGAATAGATGCAGCCAAGGTGAAGGAAATGAGAAAAGGGAATTGCATTTTTACAGGAGATAGAGTGTAAAGAACTATAGTCAAGATAACCATGGGGATCAGTAGTTTATAAAAGATGTTGGTTGGCAGAAATGGAAACAGAGAGATCAAGAAAGAGGAGGGAGATGTCAGAGATGGACCAAGTGAATTTAAGAGCAGGTTTTAAGTTAGAGGCAAAGTTGATAAAATTGAAGAGCTCAGCTTGGGTGCATGAAGCAGCAGCAATGCAATCATCAATGTAGCAGAGGAAGAGCGGGAGAGTATTACCGGGGAAAGCTTCGAACACGGACTGCTGTACAGAGCCAACGAGAAGGCAGGCATAGCTGGGGCCCATGTGGGTGCCTATGGTTATCCCTCAAGTTTGGAAAAAACGGGAGAACTGAAGGAAAAATTGTTCAGAGTCAGGACCAGTTCTGCCTGATGGAGGATGGTTGCGGTGGAGGGGAAATGGTTGGTTCTTTTTTCAAGAAAGAAGCAGAGAACTTTGATGCCTTCTTGATGGGGGTGACTCCTGATTCAGCAGCGAGCAGATCCAATTACAGCAAGGTAGTGAATGACATGGAAAGATGCAGAAATGAGAAAGGACGGCTCTTTGACTAAGATATTGGCCCATTATCTAAGCTCTCTGTCTGAGATTCAGAGACATCTGTATTGATTTCTAAGATTCTAACACATCTGTATTGGGTGTGTGATGCCCTGGTTCATATCTTTACTGTTATGCTGTAGGTATTTCACTTAGCAGTTCTGTCAGAGCAATCTGTTCTGCTTTCAGTTTGTTTGGGTTATTGTTGAAGATAACAGATGAAGAGAAATCTGTGCCATCTAATCAGGATGGTTGAATTAAGGGGAGGTTTCTCTGTTGAGGGTCACTAGGGTTGGGCTTGGGGCTTTTGTTTGAGAGGAGATGAAGAGGGAAGACGCAGGAGAGAAGAGATCATAGGATTCGCCCCAGAGTGGGACTGTGATTCAATGAAGCCAGGGGCGAGATTGATTGATGATCGGTGATGATGGAGAAGCTTTGAGCTCCAACTTGTGCACATTTGACTGTTTCATTAAAATGGGCCCTTTTCTTCTTTTTGTTCTTTCCTTTACTAATCCTTTAGTCAAATTAAGATTCATAAATATAATCTTTTAATCGTATGCAGTGTACTGTCTGTAATTTTGTGGCATTAATTTGTGACAGGGTAGCAAATGACACAGCATCCTCACAAACCATGGTTTGGGGTGGGATCAAGCGCACCTCAATCTCATGAGTTTGGCAGGGCCGGAGGTTGTCTTCCATAGACTTACGCAGCCAAGGACACCAGGGTGTTTCAGGTGGAACAAATGAGACTCAGGACTGCTTTTGGGGGCTTGCTATTGAGAACTGCTTCATGATGGGCTGCATTTGTACAAAACTCTCCAACAATGTAGTGTGATGCACTTAGTGAAATCCTCCACATTACCCACAGGCACAAGCACAGCTTTCAATTCTGAAAGAAATGTTAAATCGTGTCTACTTAAAGGTAAGAGCTGTGAGTTCCAAAAGCACATTTAAGGATGGATGCAAGCTGATCTTTCCAGCTTACCCACCACTACCAGAGGCAGCTGCTATGGTCTGTGTACCATCTGTGAACTCTCCCTGTGCATAAGTAAAGCAGTGAATCCACCTACAGGTAAAACTCTGCCCTTGCAACACAGAACTAAAGATGAGATAAAGGTTGTGCAGTGTTGCTGACCATCCTTTGTCTCTTGCCATCTTCAAGAAAAAGGAGGAAATACTTTTTGGTTAGTTCGAACTGAGGTGAGGAGCAACTTTCTTATGCAGATGATTGTCATTCTGTGGAATGCTATTTCAGAGAGTATTGATGTCTAGTTGTATTCAAACAAGGATGATACATGAATCAGGGGTATGGGATTTGTATGGGAAAGTTAGAAAAGGATAGTATCAACTGTAAAGGATTTTTTTGTGTGTGTGGGACTATTAGCCACTTCCTTCTGATATTTTGTAAGCTCACCACTGGAAAAGTGATGAAATGATGTGTAACCATACATTAGCTGACCTTGAGAGTTGTGTAAACAGTTTCTGGTTCTGTTCCAAAGTTTCTGATATTTAAAATCTCTCTCCTCTTATGCAGTCTGTAATACTCACTAAATGGAGCCAAGGATGAAAGACGATGCCAACTTCTGTTCTAAATTGACCTTCCAATGATGCATTTCAGGACTTGGCCATGATTAGTAAAGCTCTTCTGAAAACTGACTTCTTGCTTGGTTGTGTTTTTTGCAGTTCAGCACTCTAAACCAGCACTGTCCTTGTCAGATATTCTGGATACCTGACAGAGAGATGGCAAGGATTAGAAAAAGTGTAACAGTATACGCACTATTCATCTGGGTGAATGCAGATGGGCCATCTTCAATAACCATGAGAAAAGTCTAAAGCACAAACAGTCTAACTGGGGAAGAGAGCAGAGGGTCAGACTCTAACTCCTCTCTGACTGTTGGGAGTGAGGTAGAATCATGGCCATTAACTGACACTGCAGATGTTTTAGAGGTTATGTGTCTTCCTATGTGATTGGTTCCAACATCAGAGGTGCAAAGGGACTTAGGAATCATCACGCAGGACTCCCAGAAGGTTAACTCACAGGTTGAGTCTGTGGTAAAGAAGGCAAATGCAATGTTGGCATTTATTTCAAATGGAATAGAACAGAAAAGCAAGGAGATAATGCTGAGCCTTTATAAGACACTAGTAAGGCCACACTTGCAGTATTGTCAACAGTTTTGGGCCCCATATCTCAGAAAGGATGTGTTGTCATTGGAGAGAATCCAGAGGAGGTTTATGCGGATGATTCTGGGAATGAAGAGGTTAACATATGAGGAGCATTTGGCAGTTTTGGAACTGTACTCAATAGAATTTGGAAGAATGCCGGGGGATCTCATTGAAACCTAGGGAATGTTAAAAGGACTAGATAGGGTGGATGTAGAGAGGATGTTTCCTATGGTGGGAGTATCCAGAACTAAGCGCAGCCTCAAAATTGAGAACGGAGGGAAAGAGGGTTTTTTTTTAGCCAGAGAGTAGTGAATCTGTGGAATATTCTACTACAGACTGCGGTGGAGGCCAAGTCTGTAGGTATATTTAAGGCAGAAATTGATGGTTTCTTGATTGGTCAGGGCTTCAAAGGATATGGAGAGAAGGTAGGCATATGAGATTGAGAGGGATCCAGGATCAGTTATGATGGAATGGCCTAATTCTGCTCCTATGTCTTCTGGTCTTCTGGTCTTCCTCTGACGAATAAACTACCTGAGTTCATCCAATCATCTGCTTTGAACCGAACTGGATTTTTTAAGTGGATGCCTGACTAGGGGCAGAGATGTGTCAAGACAGGACATCCGTGGTGAACAGAAGACAATGGAGGCCAAGGAATTGGGAGCTATGAAAATGGTGGGGAGCATGCGAGATGTCCCCGATGTGAGAGGAAGGGGAATGAAGAAGGCAACACAGAGCAGGGTGGAGCTATGAGGAAGTAAGTTTGGTAGGACAGGAGCAGACAGAAACAATGGGCCTATCTATGTGTGTATATATATATATATATATATATATATGTATGTGTGTGTGTGTGTGTGTGTGTGTGTGTGTGTGTGTGTGTGTTTGTGTGTGTGTGTGTGTGTGTGTGTGTGTGTGTGTAACTTCGTCCAAGCGAGCCACACATGTATCACATGGTAGCATGATCCCATACGTAGGTAACGTATTTTTACATATAACCCATACAAGAATGCTTAATCAACCTATATATGTAAGATTACTCATATTTTATTGACTATTAAACACACAATTAGCATTGACATGAGATGAAACTTGTTGGTTTTTCAGCAGTAATACAGTGAAATACATAAAAGTTACTACAAATTACAATGATAATTATTTTAAAGGTAAGTAAGTTGTGAAAAGGAGAGCAAAAAGTGACATTGTATTCATGGGTTCATGGGGTTCGTTCAGAAATCTGATAGTTTAATTTAGGAGCAACAGACACAAAATGCTGGAGGAACTCAGCAGGCCAGGCAGCATCAATGGAAAAGAGTACAGTCGATGCAAAACGATAGATGCTGTCTGGCCTGCTGAGTTCCTCCAGCATTTTGTGTCTGTTGCTCGGATTTCCAGCATCTGCAGATTTTTTCTTGCTTGTAGTTTGATTTAGGAACACATTTTAGGTATAGCTTTGAGGATGGGAAGAAGCAGTTCCCAAAATGTGTTCCTAAATGCATTTGAGTGCTTCTCTTTAGCATTCACAATATTTAAAACACAAAGTTCAAAGTAAATTTTATTATCAGAGTACATACGAGGGGTAATTGATAAGTTCATGGCCTAAGGTAGAAGGAGTCAATTTTAGAAAATCTAGCACATTTATTTTTCCTGTATTTACACACTTAGTCCAGCGGTCATGCAGCATACAGATCCCTTCTTTGTAGAAGTCGGTGGCGAAGCAAATGAGGAGAAACGTCAAACTTTCTGCATTTTCACTCAAAGAATTGAACTGCACGTGCAGGTAACGAGAGCTGTATAGCTCATCTCCTTCTACCTTAGGCCACAAACTTATCAATCACCCTTGCTGTGGACCATTTCTACAAAGAAGGGATCCATATGCTCCATGACCGCTGGAGTAAGTGTGTACATGTAGGAAGGGACTACGTTGATAAATAAATGTGCTAGGCTTTCTAAGATTGACTCCTTCCACCTTAGGCTACGGACGTATCAATCACCTATTGTATAAGTCACCAGATACAACCCTGAGACTCTTTTTCCTGTGGGCATACTCAGCAAATTTATAGAATAGTAACTATAACAGGATCAGTGAAAGATCAGCCAGAGTGCAGAAGACAACAAACTGTGCAAATGTAAATATAAATAAATAGCAATTCATAATGAGAGCATGAAATCACAAGACAGAGAGTCCTTAAAGTGAGATTATTGGTTGTGGGAGCATCTTGACAGATGAGTGTAGTAGTTATCCTCTTTTGTTCAAGAGCCTGATGGTTGAGGGGTAGCAACTGTTCTTGAACCTTGTTATTAGTCCGGATTTCTTCAGTAGAGCGGCGGTCATCCTGACAATCAAATCTGTGGGATCTCGCTGTAGAACTCTGTGGGAAGAATCATCCGGAAACTGTTGGACTTTCCTGTGGTATTCCTCTGAGGACATCAGGATCATTTCATTTCCTTTGTCCGCTGGTATAATCATGATGTCTGCAGTTTGCTGTAGTGCCTGGAGGGCCAGTTGCTCTCCTTTCGTGATGTTCGGTTTCGATAAAACGGCCCTTTTGAGAGCCACGCAAACCTCCCTCCCTGCCTCCTCCGCAGTATCAGGTGGTTTTCGAATTGCCTGTTCTACTCCACCAATATGCTTCCAATAAGGTATAGCTCTGGGGACCAGAGTGAAGTTTAGCCCCTTGGCGAGGACCGATAGAGTCGCCTCATTGATGCTTTGCCCAGTTTGATTGATGACAATTTCTGGGTCTAAAGGTGGGATGGCTGTACTCTGTTAGGATAGGTTGTTGTATTTCCTAATCTGCCTCACAGTGTTCCTTCATGAAACTAGTTAACCTTGGGCAGTGGAGGACCTGTCGATGTACTTCCACTCAGTAGGAGATAAGAGACAGTTGTCAGTTCATGTTGATGTCCAGAGCAGATCTCCCTAATCAACGCTTGGCATGCGTGTCGCAGAATGCGTTTAGCCGCTGGAGAACCCAGCGCAGAACGCAACCTCACGAACTGTGCCGCACCAGTGGGTTTTGGGACCACCTGGTAAAGGAAGCCTTTGAAATAAAACTAGAGGAAAAGAATTTTAACAAAGACAAAGGCCTCGCTCTAAATAAGAACTGGGATTTGATTGTGAACAGGGTGGGACAGTGGAAACCTGATTGGATGAGTACTAACCAATCAGAAGGGACGGAGGATGGGGGTGTATATACCACTGGACTCGATGTACCTAGGCATCATCCTTGGTGAAGATGGCAGGGTTTATCATCAAAACATCGGTTAAAATCAATACCTGTATGTGGCTAGTAGCCCAAGAAGAGTTTATTTGTGGTATATGCCGGGAAAGCACTAGATCCTTTTTAAAAACAAGTCAGTTAATTTTTAAGTCTCTTGGTAGGTTTTACAGATCTTGACCAAATGGGAGAAATATCAAAGTGTATGAAGACACTTACCTGAGTTTATGAATATTCTGGTATGATTCCCTTTCATCGATTTCCTATACAATGTGTCATTCATCCTTTTATATATATATGCTTTTTATTTAATATATATGTAGTTGTGCACAGACACAACAAATTGGCAACATGTGAACCTGAATGTCAGAGAATATCGCCAACTGTACCAACAGTTATGGCGTGAAACTGCAAAGATTCCTAAAGCGTGCCCAGTGCCTTAAGCACTGTGTCCTAAACTGGATGCTGAACTGCACAGCTTGGAGGTGTCTGGAACTCTCTCTTAAGGCTGTGTGGAGCGATTGGGCCATGCCCACTGCCCTGGTGATCAAAAAAGGGAACTTTTTTTTCACAGATGTGGGGATTTCAAAGTGAGCATCAACCCGGTGTTTCATGCTGTGCATCATCCTCTGCCTAAATAGAAGAAATTTTCACATCTTTGGCAGGTGTGGAGAGGTTTTCAAAGACTGACTTGCCACAACCCTATCTGCGAATGGAGATTGAGGAGTCAAGCAGGAAGTTCCCCACAATCAACACTCACAAGAGACTGTACCTGTATAATCGTCTCGTCTTTGGTGTCACATCAGATCCAGCAATTTGGCAAATAGCAATGGAGCAAGTGCTCCAAGATATCCCAGGAACACAATGTTACCTTGATGACATCATTATGACTGGCAGAAATGATGAAAAGAACCTCCAGAACCTTGGTAAAGTGTTTACCAGACTGAGTGAGTATGATCTGCGCGCAAAGAGAGAGAAGTGAGTTTTTCAAGAATGAAACCTCATATTGTGGACATGTCATTGACAAACATGACTTATGTAAGTCACAAGAGAAGATAGAAGTAGTGCTACAGGCACCCAAATCAGAAAAAGTTTCACTGGTCATACTTGGGCCTTGTAAACTACTACCACCGGTTTTTCCCAAACATTGCTACAGTGCTGCATCTGTTGTTACAGACAGGAGCTAATTGGGAATGGTAAAAAAAAGTGAAAGAGCATTCAAGGAAACAAAAAGACTAGTGACGTCCATTGAACTGCTCACCCATTATGACCCATCCTTGCCCATCAGATTGGTGTGTAATGCATCCCATTATGGCATTGGAGCAGTTTTGTTGCACACTGCGAAAGATGGATCTGAATATCTGATTTGCATTTGCTTCAGGATCACCGACAAGTGCAGAATGCAACTACACACAGACCAAGAGACTCTTAGTCTAGAATGGGGAATAAAGAAGTTCCACTATGGACAAAAGTTTACCAGCCCCCTGTGTCCATTTTCAATTGCAGGAAGGGAATTCCAGTGATGACTGCTACCTGGTTACAATATTGGGCACCATTCCTAGGAGCCCACCCTTACGACATAGAGTTCAAGGGTACCAAACAACACAGCAACGCTAATGGCTTGTCACATCTTCCACTGTTGGCAACTGAAGAAGAAAAGTCTTCATACTGTGACCCAGAAGAGGTGTTCCACACAGCATAGGTGGACCAGTTGCCTGTAACAAATTTCGGAATACAAAGGAAAACAAGGAATGACCCGACATTGTCAAAAGTCTATGAAATCACCATGCAAGGATGGGCAACTCATGGTAGCTTTATGCTTCCAGAATTCTCAGTGAGACGAGACCAACTGTCCGTATGTCAAAGAACACTGATGTGTGGATCTGATGTGTACAGTCAGGATGAAGGGTCTCGCCCAGAGCTACGTGTGATGGTTGGGAATAGATAAACTGATTGAGACTTGTCCAAAAGCCCACCTTATAACCAGGTGGCAAGACCTCCAAAAAGGGATTCCAACTGGCTGTACCATCTCCCCATCTTGTTTGTCATGAGTATGAACTTCCACACATCAGCAGCAGCAGATGTAACCTGAGGCCCTGTGTTGGAGCCCAGCATCCAAAAACCTGCAATACAGGGGGTGGGAGGGGGGAGGGAGAAAGTGTCATGGATGACATCTGTAACCCACTGTAACCCACATCTGAGCAAGATGGACGCTGGAAACCTTGGACAATGTAGCTACATGGGCTAGGATGACCTTCAGGGCCAGATGTTCAGTGATCAAAAAGGTTCAGTCTTCAAATAGAGGGAGAAGTCATTCCATCCATAGAGGACAACCCAGTAAAGTGCCTTGGAAAGTGGTTTAATGCAGCAACGGTGGACAACGCCAATATCACTGACACTGTAAAGCAGACTGAAGAGTGGCTGAAGAGGAATGACAAAACTGGACTCCCTGGTAAATTTAAGACATGGCTGTAGCAACATAGTCTTCTACCAAGGTTGCTTTGGCTTTTCGTGGTGTACAAGTTTCCATGACCACTCTAGAAGACTTTGAGAGGAGAGTTAACAAACACCTGCAGACGTGCCTGGGGATCCCCTCAGGTTTTTCTTCAGTGGCGCCCTACATAAGATCAGGCCAGCTACAGCTCCCGTTAACATCGGTAGTGGAGAAGTTCAAGGTGGCAAAATGTAGAGTTGTGTTAACACTTGTTGACTGTTTGTCAATGGAACTAGGTTAGGAAATTCACTACACAACTTGTAAGTAATTGAAGCTCGCACTTTATTGTCTCTGCATAAACAACAAAGTAACTATGTTGACACTGGGCCAACAACTTAGATCGTGAATTATACAGTTCCCTTTATACCAAGCTCACTCAGACCACTTGTCCAATTTATAATACTGAAATAGGGGGTCTCCATTGCTCAGATGATCAATCCATTCTTCACCCAGCTCCTGCATGTGGGTTCTTCCTTGTGATAGTGGGTCTCTTGAGAGAGTTATCACTGATAACACACTCCAAGTGTCCGCTTTTATACTCGTTCTTTACCAATTCAAATATTGCATTCCAGTCTCATTGACTGTAGGTCATCTGATTGACCTTTAACACCTTTTTATTGGCTCTGCTCCCCACCAGCATCCATTTATTGCCTTCTTCCCAGCAACTGGCATTCAGTAATTTATGGCTCTTTGTTCTCTTCAGTAACCAGCTTGAACCACTCCACACAGGCACCAACCCCAACATTCACAAACACCTCACAAATAACTTCCTATTTGGAAATTGTCTCTAGTCCAGCAGATTACCTGAAACATCATTGCATCTACTTTAAAACACAGAAAGCAGGGCAGCTTCATCTCACAAAATGGAAGACATAAAACAGTTCTGCAAGATGGTAGCCTCCATCTTCAAGCACGAAGCAGGAACAAAGACAATGCTTCCACTGTTCTTGACCCATTCGGGTTCGACGTTTTCTTCTGTATTTTAAATCCACCATGGCCAACACACTGATCGGCTCCGATGACAAGCTAATAAACCAAGCAGGAGTTACAACAAGATCAGGTCGAAAGTGGGCCGCCAGCTTGGCCATAGACCAGGCAGTGAGCTCCCTGCAATTGAGAGACATCATTGGCAAGCCATGCCTACGACGGCAATGCCTCAGCTCTGCACACTTCCAATGATGGAGGAGTGCAAGTACAAGGCAGAGGTTTGACATGGTCCAGGCAGAGGTACGGAACTACGATTATCGAAGGCTGTGGAGTTGGGGTTACAGGGTGCCTGGACAAAATGGGATCCTCCCAAGAGCAAGATTATTGGGTAGAGCTTTGGAGACTGGAGCCCCTCCACATTTCTTTCCTCCTGTCCATGTATGACATTCTCCCTACACCATCACAGCTGAACACATGGGGGCTGAGAGAGGACCCTAACTGCAAGCTTTGTGGTCAGCGGGTTTCACTGGCACACATACTGTCAGGATGCAAAACAGCTTTAACACAAGGACGGTATGGGTGGTGCCATGACAAGGTCCTGCTGTTCCCTGCTGACACACTGGAGTGGGAGAGGTGTAAAAAGAGACCAGCTGGCAGAGAGGCAAACAGGGCAGTTGTCTTCATCAAGGAGAGGGCCACACCAGTCTTATCGAAAAGGTCTAAATCCAATCTGCTGTAAATTGCCAAATCATGGGAGATGAGGGCCAGTGTGGGGATGAAGCTGCAGTTCCCGGAGGTGGTGCAAACCACACTTCAACCAGGCATCGTTTTGTAGTCAACCGAAAAGAAGAAATTCACCCTGGTGGAGCTCACAGTACCATCGGGGGAAGGATTTGAGACCCTGAAGTACCAGCCCATAGTCCATGGGTGCATGGACAAAAGAGAACAGACGTGGCTATTCCCTGTGGAGATAGAAACATAGCAACATAGAAAATAGGTGCAAGAGTAGGCCATTCGGCCCCTCGAGCCTGCACTGCCATTTATTATGATCATGGCTGATCATCCAACTCAGAACCCCGCCCCAGCCTTCCCTCCATACCCCCTGATCCCCGTAGCCACAAGGGCCATATCTAACTCCCTCTTAAATATAGCCAATGAACTGGCCTCAACTGTTTCCTGTGGCAGAGAATTCCACAGATTCACCACTCTCTGTGTGAAGAAGTTTTTCCTAATCTCGGTCCTAAAAGGCTTCCCCTTTATCCTCAAACTGTGACCCCTCGTTCTGGACTTCCCCAACATCGGGAACAATCTTCCTGCATCTAGCCTGTCCAATCCCTTTAGGATTTTATACGTTTCAATCAGATCCCCCCTCAATCTTCTAAATTCCAACGAGTACAAGCCCAGTTCATCCAGTCTTTCTTCATATGAAAGTCCTGCCATCCCAGGAATCAATCTGGTGAACCTTCTTTGTACTCCCTCTATGGCAAGGATGTCTTTCCTCAGGTTAGGGGACCAAAACTGCACACAATACTCCAGGTGTGGTCTCACCAAGGCCTTGTACAACTGCAGTAGTACCTCCCTGCTCCTGTACTCGAATCCTCTCGCTATAAGTGCCAGCATACCATTCGCCTTTTTCACCGCCTGCTGTACCTGCATGCCCACTTTCAATGACTGGTGTATAATGACACCCAGGTCTTGTTGCACCTCCCCTTTTCCTAATCGGCCACCATTCAGATAATAATCTGTTTTCCTGTTTTTGACACCAAAGTGGATAACTTCACATTTATCCACATTAAATTGCATCTGCCATGAATTTGCCCACTCACCCAACCTATCCAAGTCACTCTGCATCCTCCTGGCATCCTCCTCACAGCTAACACTGCCACCCAGCTTCGTGTCATCCGCAAACTTGGAGATGCTGCATTTAATTCCCTCATCCAAGTCATTAATATATATTGTAAACAACTAGGGTCCCAGCACTGAGCCTTGCGGTACCCCACTAGTCACCGCCTGCCATTCTGAAAAGGTCCCGTTTATTCCCACTCTTTGCTTCCTGTCTGCTAACCAATTCTCTATCCACATCAATACCTTACCCCCAACACTGTGTGCTTTAAGTTTGCACACTAATCTCCTGTGTGGGACCTTGTCAAAAGCCTTTTGAAAATCCAAATACACCACATCCACTGGTTCTCCCCTATCCACTCTACTAGTTACATCCTCAAAAAATTCTATGAGATTCGTCAGACATGATTTTCCTTTCACAAATCCATGCTGACTTTGTCCGATGATTTCACCGCTTTCCAAATGTGCTGTTATCACATCTTTGATAACTGACTCCAGCAGTTTCCCCACCACCGACGTTAGGCTAACCGGTCTATAATTCCCCGGTTTCTCTCTCCCTCCTTTTTTAAAAAGCGGGGTTACATTAGCCACCCTCCAATCCTCAGGAACTAGTCCAGAATCTAACGAGTTTTGAAAAATTATCACTAATGTATCCACTGTTTCTTGGGCTACTTCCTTAAGCACTCTGGGATGCAGACCATCTGGCCCTGGGGATTTATCTGCCTTCAATCCCTTCAATTTACCTAACACCACTTCCCTACTAACATGTATTTCGCTCAGTTCCTCCATCTCACTGGACCCTCTGTCCCCTACTATTTCTGGAAGATTATTTATGTCCTCCTTAGTGAAGACAGAACCAAAGTAATTATTCAATTGGTCTGCCATGTCCTTGCTCCCCATAATCAATTCACCTGTTTCTGTCTGTAGGGGTTTGTCTTTACCAGTCTTTTCCTTTTTACATATCTATAAAAGCTATAAAAGCTATAAAAGATCGGCTATACAGGGTTCCCAGCAAGGTTGGCATGGAGGTTGCTATCTGCGCTGGGCCTTGATGAGAAAAACAAGAACCAAGCTGCTCGCTGGATGGGGGAGGAAGCAGAAAGATCCTCTTGCTGGATATGGAGCAGGGGACAGGAGTTGAGCTGGAAGTCAGAAGCAGATGAGCAGTGACTTGGCCGCCATTGCTGACCCAGCAACTGGACAGTGCAGTAGTTAAGGGTCGAAACACTCCAGGAAGGTTGGGCACCACCTGATGACATCTGCTCCTGGACGAAGGCCATGGTTACCTCATCAGGTAACTGGAGAGAGCACCCCGATGTATGATGCAAGCATGTTGACATTTGCACCTATCTCTGCAATTTGGCTGCATCAAAGTCAACAGAATCAAACATGATGGTGCTGAAACGAAGAGAGGAATCTAGCAAAGAAAAGTTCTTCCCTTTTGTTTAATTTGGCTCCAAGAATATTACTTTGTTTTGATTTAATGTCAATTATTCTGCACTCCTGATCTAGAAATCTGTGCAGTCATTCGAGGACTCAGTGGCGGTTGGAGGCTGCTTTATAAACAAAATATTTGGGCAGATTCACCTAGTGCTCTCTACATCTTGAAAGATACAGATTTAATATGAATAATGAATTCGTCAGAAAGCATGACAGAATTTATTTTTATCAGCTTTCATAGATAAATCAAATGGGTAGATTAAAACACATCTGTCTAAAGGCTTTTTAAGTCCTGCAATAATTGGAATTGCAGATAAAAAGGGAGGATTCCTTCCTTCTTATTCCATCATGATTCTTTCTCTCCTGTCAGTCTCAGTGTTTACTCGGTTAAACCTTAATGATTGTGAGACAAAAGAGATTCTGCAGATGCTGGAAATACTGAGCAACACACACAAAATACTGAAAGAACTCAGCAGGTCAGGGAAAATCAATGGAGGGAAATGAACGGTTAATGTTTCAGGCCAAGACCCTTCACCAAGAGTATATATAATAATCTTTCTGGCCATGGACCCGTATTCACGTTATTTTACACCTGGGTAAGTAGTCACATTGCTGGACTAGTTTTACTAATGATATACAATTGCTTATTTTATATATTTGAATATATTGTAAAATCTATGGCTTTCTAATGGGAGATTGGAAAGTAAAGCTCTTTTGTATCAATAAGCTTGCTTATGGCTTCCAGGGCACAAAAGGAAATGTTCAAGAGGTCTCTCCACAAGGTAGCACAGAAAGACATTCTGAAGTTGGGTTAAAGGAGCTGCCTAAAGAAGTAAGAGATAAGACGATAAGACACAGGAGTAATTTCGGCCATGAGGCCTATCGAGTCTGCTCCGCCATTTAATCATGGCTGATCCTTTTTTCCCCTCCTCAGCTCCACTCCCTGGCCTTCTCCCTGTAACCTTTGATGCTGTTTCCAATCAAAAACTGACAAGAACCTATCAATATCTGCCTTAAGTACACTCAACAACCTGGTCTCCATTGCTGCCTCTGATAGGAAATTCTGAAAATTCACCACTCTCTGGCTAAAGAAATTTTATCGCATCTCTGTTTTAAATGGACATCCCTCTATTCTGAAGCTGTGCCCTCTTGTCCTAGATTCCTCCACCATGAGAAACATCCTTTCCATATCTACTCTGTCTAGGCCTTTCAGCATTCAAAAGGTTTCAATGAGATCCCCTCCTTATATTTTTAAGTTCCAGTGAGTACAGACCCAGAGCCATTAAACATTCCTCATATGATAACCCTTTCATTTCTGGAATCATCCTTGTGAACCTCCTCCAAACTCTTTCCAATGCCAGCACATTTTTTCATAGATGAGGAGCCCAAAACTGTACACAATACTCAAGGTGTGGCCTCACTTGTGACCTATAAAGCCTCAGAATCATATCCTCAGTCTTGTGTTCTGGACTTCTTGAAAAGAATGCCTTCCTCACCACCAACTCAACCTGCAAGTTTACCTTTTGTGTGTTCTGCACAAGGTTTCCCAAGTCCCTGTGCATCTCAGATTTTTGGATTTTCTCCTTGTTTTGAAAATAATCTGCACACTTATTTCTTCTACCTAAATGCATGACCATGCATTTTCCAACATTGCATTTCATTGGACACTTTACTGCCCATTTTCCTAATCTGTTTAAAGTCCTTCTGCAGCCTACCTGTTTCCTCAACACTACCTGTCCTTCCACCAATCTTCATATCATCTGCAAACTTGGCAACAAAGTCAACTATTCCATCATCTAGATCAATAATTTTCAGCATAAAAATATGCAGTCCCAATATCGACCCCTGTGGACCCCTGTGGGCCCCTGTGTATCACTGGCAGCCAACCAGAAAAGGATCCTTTCATTCCCACTCACTGCCTCCTACCAATCAGCCAATGCTCTAACCATGTCAGTAACTCATTTATAATACTATACCTTTTTAAGTTGGTAAGCAACCTCATGTGTGGCACCATGTCAAAGGACATCTGAAAGTCAACATTCATTGCATGCCCTTTACCTATCCTACTTGTAATCTTGAAGCACCTTCAATAACTCCAAAAGACTGAGGTTTGGTAAAATACTAAAAGGCTTTTATTCGCTGTACAATACGACCTCCACAGTGAGTGTCTGCCCCTGGACTGAGGGGGAGGGGCAAGATGAAACACCTTTATACAGGACTCTGTGGGAGGAGCCACAGGGGCAGTCAGCAGAGGGGCGTGTCCAGACAGCTAACCCAGTTACAACACATATATATGGTTTACCACATTCACCCCTCCTTTTTTAAAAAGAGTCCCGCGGGGTGAAGTGACTGACAATATTTACAACAAATATATTTACAGGTTAAGTCTATCAGGCGGTCGAGTCCGTTGCTGTGATCTACGTAGCACCAGTGGTGATTGCATCGGCGGTGGCGGTTGTGCTGGCTCTGGCCTGACTTGAGGTGCCAGCACGTTAGGCGTTGTTAATCCTTTGTGCGTGTGCATCACGCCCGGTATGGGAGTGTCGTGTGGTGTCTGGGTAGGGCTTGGAGTGCACGGTGTCTCATGGGTACATTAATCAGTGGGTACGGGGTCAATAGTCACCACGGAGTGTTCAGGGTAGGGGCCTGGTGCTCCTGCGGGCGCCAGGTCGCGGATGGAGACCGTGTCCTCCCGCCCATCAGGTAAAACCATGTAGGCATACTGAGGGTTCGCATGAAGTAAGTGAACCCTCTCGACCATCGGGGAGTATTTATTGCTCCTCGCATGTTTCCGGAGCAGCACTGGCCCCGGGGATGTCAGCCAAGTTGGTAGGGTGGTTCCAGTGGTCGACTTTCTGGGAAAAGAAAAGAGCCGCTCATGAGGGGTGGCATTGGTGGCTGTGCATAACAGGGAGCGGATGGAGTGGAGTGCCTCGGGAAGGACCTCCTGCCAGCGGGAGACCGGCAGTCCCTTTGACCTGAGGGCTAAGAGAGTGGCTTTCCACACTGTGCCATTCTCATTCTCCGCCTGTCCATTCCCCCGGGGATTATAGCTCGTGGTCCTACTAGTTGCAATTCCCCTAGCCAGTAGGTATTGGCGCAACTCGTCACTCATAAACGAGGACCCTCTGTCACTGTGGATATAGCATGGGTATCCGAACAGAGTGAAGAGCTTGCGCAGGGCTTTTATAACTGAAGTGGTAGTGGTGTCGGGGCAGGGGTTGGCGAAGGGAAACTGCGAGTACTTGTCAATAACATTAAGAAAGTACACATTGCGGTCAGTGGAGTGAAGGGGGCCTTAAAGTCAACACTCAATTGCTCAAAAGGGCAGGTGGCCTTTATGATTTGTGCCTTTTCGGGTCGGTAGAAGTGCGGTTTGCACTCTGCGCAGACTTGGCAGTCCCTGGTCATCGCCCTGATCTGCTCAAGGGAGTAAGGCAGGTTCCGGGCTTTCACGAAGTGGAAAAGCCGGGTGACCCCTGGGTGGCAAAGGTCTACATGTAGGGTGTATAGCCGGTCGATCTGCGCGCTGGCGCATGTTCCCCGGGATAGGGCATCGGAGGGCTCGTTGAGCTTCCCAGGCCTGTACATGATGTCATAGTTGTAGGTGGAGAGTTCGATTCTCCACCTCAGAATTTTATCATTTTTGATTTTGCTCCGCTGCTGATTATTAAACATGAATGCGACTGAGCTCTGGTCAGTTAGCAGGGTGAACCTTTTGCCGACAAGATAGCGCCTCCAGTGCCTAATAGCTTCCACTATGGCCTGGGCCTCTTTCTCTACCGCAGAGTGCCAAATTTCAGGGCCTTGAAGGGTATGGGAGAAGAACGCCACTGGTCTTCCTGCCTGGTTGAGGGTAGCAGCCAGCGCAAAGTCGGAGGCGTCACTCTCTACTTGGAAGGGAATGGCCTCATCCACTGCATGCATTGCTGCTTTGGCAATGTCCCTTTTTATGCGGCTGAAGGCCGTGCGGGCCTTGGCAGAGAGGGGGAATGTGGTGGACTTGACCAGGGGGTGGGCCTTGTCTGCATAGTTGGAGACCCATTGGGCGTAATATGAAAAGAAGCCCAGGCACCTTTTGAGGGCTCTGAAGGTGTTGGGAAGAGGGAGTTCCAACAAGGGGCGCATACGGTCGGGGTCAGGGCCAATGAGTCCGTTCTCCACGACACACCCAAGGATAGCAAGTCGGGTGGTTCCGAACACACACTTGTCCTTGTTCTAGGTGAGGTTGAAAGCTTTGGCCGCTTGGAGAAATTTTTGGAGGTTGTTGTCGTGATCCTGCCGGTCGTGACTGCAGATGGTGATGTTATCCAGATATGGGAACGTGGCCTTCAGTTGGCACTGGTCCACCATCCGGTCCATTGCCCTCTGGAAGACAGATACACCATTCGTGACACCGAAGGGGAAGCGCAGGGATTGATAAAGCTTGCCATCCGCCTCGAAGGCGGTGTAAGGGCGGTCCTCCCGGCAGATGGGGAGCTGATGGTAAGCGGATTTTAGGTCTATGGTTGAGTACACCTTGTACTGTGCTATCTGACTGACCATATCCGCGATGCAGGGTAGAGGGTACGCGGTGAGCTGCGTGAACCTATTGATGGTCTGGCTATAGTCCATGACCATCCTATTCTTCCCCCCATTCCGAACAGTGACCACCTGCGCCCTCCAAGGACTTGTGCTTGCCTCAATGACCCCCTCCCTGAGCAGCCGCTGCACCTCCGACTTAATGAAAGCTCTGTCCCCCGCGCTGTACCTCCTGCTTTTAGTTGCCACAGGTTTACAGTCGGGGGTCAGGTTGGTGAACAGTGGTGGGGGAGGGATCCTGAGGGTGGAGAGGCCGCAAGTGGTGTCGGTAGTGCGGCAGTTGGCATGATGTTGGGTGGGATGTGCGGGTCGGTGTGTGTGTCTGTGTGTGTGTGTGTGTGTGTGTGTGTGTGTGTGTGTGTGGTCAGTAGCGGGGTATGTGACGTATCCCTACAAAACTGGGGATTTATGACAGTAATTGGTGGGAGGGGCCCATCATACTTCATTGTCACGCTCTTCAGGTGGCTCTGGAAGTCGAGCCCCAATAGCACAGGGGCACACAGTTGAGGCATGACCAGTAATGTAAAGTCTCGATATTCTGTGCCCTGCACCACTAGCGTCGCTACACAACCCCTCCGGATGTCTGTTGTATGCGACCCAAGGTCTCCTCCAAGGTGACCCTCTGAGTTACCATCTGTATCATGAGTCCACAATGCTGCACTGTGTCCGGCTGGATAAAACTCTCCGCACTGCCTGTGTCAAACAGGCAGTTTGTTCTGTGCCCCTCCACCAGGATGTCCATCATTGACCTTGCGAGCTGGTGGGGAGCGCTTTGGCCAGGGCGGGGTCGCTGTCTTGGTCTGGCGCGGTGGGGTGCCCTGTGAGCACCCGTTGGTCGTAGGCGGCCCCGACCAAGATGGCCGCCCCCATGTCTCGTACGTGGTGGCGGTGTGCAGGGAAGATGACGGCCCCCATGTCTCGCACGTGGTGGTGGTGTGCAGAGAAGATGGCGGCAGGCAAGATGGCGGCCCCCACGTCTCACACGCGGCGCTGCTCGATCCCGCTCGCGGTTTTGACTTACAGACCTTGGCGAAGTGGCCCTTCTTTCCACAGCTGGAGCAGGTAGCTTGTCGGGCCGGGCAGCGTTTCCGTGGGTGTTTCTCCAGTCCGCAGAAGTAGCACTTCGCGGACTCACGGCTGGCGGCAGCCGAGGTTGATTCGCCGGCGGGTTGCGGGGTCTGCGGCGCCGAGGCCATCGGGGGATCGCGTGCCTGGAGAGTCTCAGAGTTGTGCAGAGCTGTCTTCAATGTATCAGCCAGCTCGATCGCTGAACTTAGGGTAAAATCGGCTTTTTCCAGCAGCCGCTGGCGCACGTACACTGACCTGGTCCCCGTAACGAAGGCGTCTCTCACTAGGAGTTCTGCATGCTGCGCTGCTGTCAGCTCCTGGCAATTGCAGGCTCGCACAATCGTCTGTATTGCCCGGACAAACTCAGCGCTCGATTCCCCAGGCCGCTGTTGCCGTGTCGCTAAGCGGTGCCGAGCATAGACGCTATTTATCGGCCGCAGGTATTGTCCTTTGAGGGCGCTCATTGCGCCGTCGTAGCTCGGCTGGTCTCTGATCAGCGAATAGACCCGTGGACTGACCCTGGAAAGTAGAACTCTGCGCTTCGCTACGGGGTCGGTCGCTTTAATCTCTTCTAGATATGCTTCGAAGCAGGCCAGCCAGAGTTCGAAAGCATTTCCAGCTTCTGGTGTTTGCGGATTGAGGTCTAACTTGTCGGGTCTCTACGCGTGTTCCATGCTTTAAAATGTACAGCAAATAAAACTGAAGCACCTTCAATAACTCCAAAAGACTTATGTTTGGTAAAATACTGAAAGGCTTTTATTCGCTGTACAACACGACCTCCACGGTGAGTGTCTGCCCCCGGACTGAGGGGGAGGGGCAAGGTGAAACACCTTTATACAGGATTCTGTGGGAGGAACCACAGGGCCAGTCAGCAGAGGGGCGTGTCCAGACAGTTAACCCAGTTACAACATATATTATGGTTTACCACAAATCTCCTTGAAGAGTTCCAACAGGTTTGTCAGGCAAGATCTTCTCTTAAGAAAACCATGTTGACTTTGTCCTATCTTGTCCTGTGTCACCAAATACTGCGTAACTTCATTCTTAACAGTTAACTCCAAAATCTTCCCAACCACTGAGATCAGGCAAACTGGTCAATCATTTCCTTTCTGCTGCCTTCCTCCTGCAGTGACATTTGCAATTTTCCAGTCCCCTGGCACAATGCCAGAGTCCAATGATTTTTGAAAGATCATTTCTAATACCTCCACAGTCTTTAACATTACCTCTATCAGAACCCTAGGGTGCAGTTCATCTGGTCCGGGTGAATTACGTACCCTTAGGTCTTTCAGTTTTTTAAGCATCTTCTCCCTTCTAATAGTAACTGCACTCACTTCTCTTCCATCACACCCTTCAACACCTGCCACATAGCTAGTGTATTCCACAGTGAAGAATGATGCAAAATATTCATTTAGTTCATCTGCCATCTCATTGTCCCCTGTTATTATTTCTCTGGCCACATTCTCTCATGGTCTTGTATCCACTCTAAACTCTCTTTTATTTGTTACATACTTGCAAAAGCTTTTACTATCCACTTCGATATTGTTTGCCAGCTTCTTTTCATATTTCAGCTTTTCCCTCCTAATGATTCTTTTAGTGTTTTAAAAGCTTCCCAATCCCTTTTTTCAATCTATTTTACCACTAATTTTTCTTTGTTGTATGCCCTCTCTTTTGCTTTTACATTAGTTTTGACTTCACTTGTCAGCCACGGTTGTACTATTTTGCCATTTGAGTGTTTCTTCATTTTTGGAATACATATATTTTGTATCTTCTTCATTTTTCCAGAAACTCAAGCCATTGCTGCTCTGCTGTCATCCCTGCCAGCATCTCCTTCCAAGTTACTTTGGCCAACTCCTCTCTCATACCATTGTAATTCCCTTCAGTCCACTGAAATACGGATATATCAGACTTTACTTTCTCCCTGTCAAATTTCAAGTTGAACTCAATCATATTGTGATCACTGTCTCCTAAGGCTTCTTTTATCTTAAGCTCCCCTAATCGCCTCTGATTCATTACATAACACCCAAGCCAATAGAGCTGATCTTCAATGACAAACTGCTCTGAAAAGCTATCTCATAGGCATTCATTAAATTCACTCTCTTGAGATCCATTACCAACTTAATTTTCTCTATCGACTTGCATGTTGAAATCTGCCATGACTACCATAACATTGCCCTTTTGACATCCCTTTTCTATTTCCTGTTGTAATCTGTGGCCCACATCACATCTGTGCCCTCATATAACTCCCATCAGGGTCCTTTTACCTTTGCAGTTTCTTAACTCAACCCACAAGGATTCAACCTCTTCTGATCCTATGTCACATCTTTCTACTAATTTGATATCATTCTTTACCAGCAGAGTCACGCCGCCCCCTCTGCCTACCTTCCTATCCCTCTGATACAATGTGTAACCTTGGACATTCAGCTCCCAACTACAACCATCATTCAGCCATGATTCAGTGGCAGCCACAACATCATACCTGACAATTTGTAATCGTGCAACAAGATCATCCACCTTATTTATTGTACTCTGCATTGAGATATAACACTTTGAGTGCTGTATTTGCTACCCTTTTTGATTCTGCATCCCTAATGCACTGATACTCACCCTGCTGACTGCAGTTTTGTCCTGTCAACTGCCTGTCCTTCCTGAGTCTGCCTGCATGCTATCTTTGTTTTTTTACCATCCGTCCTATCCTGAGTCCCTTCACTCTGGTTCCCACACCCCTGCCAAATTAGATTAAACCCTCCTCAACATCTTTAATAAACCTGCCCTCGAGAATATTGGTCCCCCTCGGGTTCAGGTGCAACCTGTCACTTTTGAACAGGTCATACCTCCCCCAGAAGAGATCCCAGTGATCCAAGAACCTGAACCCCTGCCTCATGCACCAGCTTCTCAGGCATGTATTTATCTGCCAAATCAAGTTGTTTCTACCCTCACTGGCACGTGGCACAGGTAGCAACCCAAAAATTACTACCCTGGAGGTCCTGCTTCTCAGCTTTCTACCTAGCTCTTTAAATTCTCTTTACAACATCTCTTTGCTTTTCGTTCCTATGTCATTGGTACCAATATGCACCAAGGCATCTGGCAGCTCTCCCATCCCCTCCTAAAAGCTGTGGACATGATCCGAGATGTCCCTGACCCCAGCACCAGGGAGGTCACATATAAAAATGGGTGTTCGGTCCATGTACACAGAATCTCCTGTTTGTTCCTCTGATTATTGAGTCCCCTATCACTACTGTTCGTGAAAGAATGGCTGTTCAAGTGAAAACCTGTCAAATCGTTGCATGAATGTCTGGTATTGCATGAATTTCTGCTTTGCAAAGGAGTTTGCCTGAAGACAGAAAATAAAGGGATAGATTTAACATCCTGAACTTTGTTATGCATACAGAAGCAAGCAGCATATTAATTGTTGTATCTAAGGAACAGAAGGAAGAGTAAAGTACTTCATCCATTAGCTAAATTCTGTGGCTGTCACATAAGCTTGCAAACCTCAGCATTTCCAGCATCAGGTGAGATGCTTTTCAGACATCCTTAGGAAACAGGTTATTAATCCTTCATTGTACCAATAGACCTTCAAACTGCATTAGTACGAGTTTTCAAAATTGTCTTCGATTATTGCAGTATGTGCTTTAGATAATTCAGTTGTAATTGAGAAATTGAATTTTTAAAATATATATCCAACATTCTGTAAAAAGAATATTTCAATATGCGTATTTTTGCATGCACGCAGCTGCTCCGAATTGATATCGCACCTGTGAAGTAGGATGCCGTGCACAATCCTGATTTGATGGAGACAGACGTGAAGAAGCACAGAGGAACATCTGGAGTAACTTCTGAAATGCCTGCTTCACTGCCGCTGCTACTGCGCGATCGAGAATCTGTGGAGGGAAGAGTGCAAATCCTCGGCCTTGTCTATTGCCTGTTGCCGAGGCCGGGGTTGAAGCGCTCGCAGAGATGGTGCTCGGTGCATTGGTGTTGGAGAGCTGGTTGGAGGCTCGGAGTTTTCAGACGGACTCAGAGTCGGACTGTGGTCGGATGCTTCCAGTATGCTGCATCCGCAAGTTTGCGGCGCTGGAGGTTCACCGTCTGCGTGAGATGATGGGACTTTCGAGAGACTCTGAGACTTTACCGTGTCCATGGTCTGTTCTTATCAAATTATGGTATTGCTTTGCACTGTTGTAACTATATGTTATAATTATGTGGTTTTTGTCAGTTTTTCAGTCTTGGTTTGTCATGTGTTTTTGTGATATCATTGTGGAAAAACACTGTATCATTTCTTAATGCATGCATTACTAAATGACAATAAAAGAGGACTGCGTGTCCTCATAATCTAAATAACCTAAATCAATTAATTTACGTTCATCATATTTAAAAGCACTTTGAGCATTCATGAGTTTTCTTACAGTTTCATGGGTGCTTTGTTCAGAAAGGAAATATAAAAACCTGAAATCTTTAATAGGATTAAAGTCTACACAGATCTTTAAAATGTTTTGAAATAGGATGGAAGTGAGTATCCTGGCAACAGAGATGAATCATGCTTCACCGAGCCAAATGCTTCCAATCCAGAATGTGTTAGCCTTTGCGAACCATAGATCCAACAGCTGAATTGAATAATACATTACAAACTTCTGAAAACAGGAAGGCTTTTAATACAAATGAAATGCAGATGTAATCAGAGACAGGTTACTAAACAATAAATCATAAAATAATTCCTTTTACACAAAAGCATTACATTGTTCAGCCACGAAGTTCTGGTTATAGGTTTCAGTCAGACCTTTTTGAATGTTTGCTGGAGAACCAGCTTACAGAGCATGGGACAGATTAGATAGATATCAGGTAGATTCCGATTTTACTCCTGCAAGGAAGAAAGAAATGACAAAGCCAAGTTATATTTTATTTATTATTAGCATTTGCTGGAATGCATTTAAATATTTAAAACTACTACAATCTTTTGTTGATTTTACTTTTGTTATTCTTTTTAAAGTAATATTTTTAGAGTTCATTGTTTTACTTTATAATGATTTTTCCATGTTTCCCAATACTGGGAACTTAAAGAAGCCCTTAAGTAACTTGACAGCTTTGAGAGATGGAAAAGCTGTGCAAGGACTTTGCTATTAATGAAGGTATTTCAGAACAATTTCGGGGATGAGGGGGCTGCTTTGGCACACCTACCTGTCTCATCTGTGAGACAGAGGCTTTGCTGTTTGGTTCCAGGATAATGTGAGGGTAAACGGGAACCTTGGAAAACAAAGGATCCATGTTTGTCTCCTGACCCAATGATTTTCTCAATAAATAGGGGAACAAAAGGGGGCTTCTGTGCTCAAAAACAAATGCTGGGATGGTGTGTTGCTAAAAGTATTATGGCTAAGGTTTGTAGGGTAATGTAATTGTTGGAGACGTACAGAATTCACAACCGCCGACATTGGCTTGGGCTTCTCTTTAAGCTGCCCTAACGTGATGAGGTAATTATGTAAAGGATTTTTACTGCATTTTGTGTTCAGTTTTTGGTATTCATTAAATGAGTTGCTATGGTTTTCTTTTAAACATAAAACACCTCCGCTCTTTGACTTGTGAAAGCCTACATTGGTGACCCCGATGCTTTGGTTCGGTTCCAGAGTTATTAAAAAGGTTGGCCAATGCAGTCGCTTTGAAATTGCCAGAGTTTTGGGAGCAAAATGCCGTTATTTGGTTTGTAAAGCCAAGGCAAAACTCACACTTCGAGAAATCTCTGCCTACAACACCAAATATTTCTATGTAGTAGCCTCATGCAGCAACTCCACAGCTGTGAGAGTGGAGATTCTACCAGAACACCTGCCTGAACACGATAACCACTGATCACTGAAAACTCACTTGTTACAGACTTCTGGACTATCGGTGTCCAAGCGCGCCAGACAGTCGCACTTCTTGCCCAGTCTCGGCGGTGCTAATCCGTTGGAGCTAATGGACCACATACTGTCTCTACTGGGAAATCACCATCCTCATTTATTTTTTAAGGAACTGTTCACGCAGCAAATTCCTGATCAAGTTTGCATAGCCCTTGCTAATGCACCCGTGATGGACTACAGGGAGCCTGCTAAAATGGCCGACAGTCTATACTCAGCTAGGCAGCGGTGCATCATTCCTCCTCCTTCCTCCACTTCAATAAGCCCAGTCAGCAAGGCCCTCAATAGAAGAACATCTACAGCTCTGAAACAGACAATGCTGGGTCTGTGCTTTCACCACACTCACTTTGGTATGAACTCTAGGAAGTGCCAATCGCCTTGCAGTTTCAACAGTGCCAGCCCATTGAGACATCAGAGGTCTGTGAACACCACGGATTCTAGCTGCCAGGGTCGTCTATCATTCATTACAGACACCCTTTCGGTGCGACACTTCCTGTGTGTTCAAGTGAGTGTGCTACCAGCATTGCCTATTGATGAGAAGGCAAAGAGTGACAAAACCTCGCTGGAGGCCGCTGACGGCAGCAAGATCCAGACTTACAGGACACAAGTGACTCGGTGCTTCAGTGGATGACATTACACATGGGACTTCATCCGAGCTAAAGTGGCCAGACTTTTTCTTAGTGCAGTCTTTCTGTGTGCCCAAGGACTATTAGTCGATATTAAGAACTGATCGTCGTGGCTATCCCTCGAGATCGAAGATGATGGTCTTCATTCCATTGATCTACTTATACTCTTAAATGGCTTATGAGTCCAATCTTGGCTTTGAAAATTCTTCTGCGTTCAGGACAGGTAGTTCCAGAAGGCAGTTGCATCAGTTGTTGCTGACTCTCTTTCCATTTTCTTCTCTTTTCTTCTAATTCTGCACATCTGTTGGCTTTGAAAGTTGCTGTTCCTTCTTGGATGATGGCTTGCCAGAGTTTCCTGTCCTTGGCATTGGTTTCTCAATTATTAACGTCGATGTTACATTTCTTCATGTTGGCTTTAAAGATGTCTTTGAATCTCTTCTGCTGTCCGCCTCTTTTACGTTTGTCTTCTTTAAGCTGGGAGTAGATTTGTTTTGGCAGACGTTCGTCTGTCATCTGAACAACATGACCACTCCATCTTAGTTGGTTCTTGATGACTTAGGTTTCAATGCTTGTTGCTTTTGCTTCGTTTAGCACACTGACGTTGGTTCTTCTATCTTCCCAGCTGATATTTAAGATGTTTCGAAGACGGCGTTAATAGAACTTTTCAAGTGCCTTCAGATGTCGTCAGTATGTTGTCCCGGTTTCTGATGCATACAGGAGCGTTAGGATCACCACTGCTTTGTACACTAACACGTTGGTGTTTGTTTGGATGTCACAATCATGGAAGACTCTTATTCGGAGACATCCAAAAGCTGTTCCAGTGCATTTGAGACAATGTTGGATCTCAGCGTTAAAGTTGACATTGCAGGAGAGGTGACTTCCAAGATACGGAAAGTGGTCTTTTTTTTCCAAGGTTATTTTGCCAAGTTGAATTGATGGTTCTATCCGATTTGTCTCAGTTGTTGACAGTTGGTAGATGATCTGAGTCTTCCTGGAATTGATGATAAGTCCAAGTTTTGCGTATGCATGGTTGAAGGCAGGCAGAATCTGTTGTAAGTGGTTTTCTGAGAGAGCTGCAACATTGTTGTCATTTGCATATTGGAACTCGATGAGGGAACTCGTGGATATCTTGTTTTTGGACTTGAGACGGGCAAGATTGAAAAGTCTGCCACCGGTTCTGTAGACAATTTTGATTCCTAGGGGTAGGTCGTCCTTGATGACGTGGATAATTGTCGCAATGAAGATGGTGAACAAAGCTGGGGCAATCACGCATCCCTGTTTTACTCCTGATCTAACTTGAAAAGGCTGACAGTTACTGTTGCTGACCATGACTGTGGCAAGCATGTCATCGTGGAGGAGTCTCAGGATTCGAATGTACTTTTCAGGGCATCCATAGGTAGGTAGGACATCCCATAGGAGTTCCCTTGATACCGAGTCAAAGGCTTTGGTGAGGTCGATGAATGCCATGTACAAAGGTTAAAGTTGTTGACAACATTTTTCTTGTAGTTGAATGAAGCTGGTTACCTTCAATTTTGTAGAGCTCGGCTGGTATTCCATCAACTCCAGCAGCCTTGTTGTTTTTCAAGGTTTTGATGGCTTCCTTGACTTCTTCAAGTGTTGGTATTTTGCTTAGGGAGTCATCAACAGGCTGTTTTGGAATGTTGTTAATCAAATTCCTGTCAAATGAGATGGTTTGATTTAGGAGATCTTCAAAGTGCACCCTCCATCTAGAATTGATGTCAGCATTGCTCTTCAGGATGGTTGAACCATCTTTGCCTTTGAGGGGGTCTTCACTGTGAGTGGATAGGCCAAAAATAGCTTTAGTTGTGTTGAAAAAGCCTCGAGTGTCATTGGTGTCTGCTAGTTGTTGGATTTCCTGAGCTTTCTTCCTCCACCATTGGTTTTTCAGGGTTCAGGTGCTCTTCTGGACTGCAGCCTTGCATTCCTGATAGAGTTTCCTTTTGGTAGCCGATTGTTAGTCATTTTGTAAGGTGATGAAAGCTTTTCTCTTTTCGTCGATGAGTTGTTGGAGTAGTTTGTCGTTATCATTGAACGAATCCTGATGTTTTTTTCACCTTGAACCCAATTGTTTCTTTGCAGGAGGTGATGATAGCGTTCTTCAATTGATTCCAGTGTTCTTCTACAGATGGTGGGATTTGTCGAGGCAGTTGTTCTTGAAGGTTTTGTTGGAACTTCTGTACATGGTCGATGTCTTGAAGGATGTCAACATTGAATTTCTTAGTAGTTTTCTGATTCTGGTATTTCCTTTTGGGCTGAATCTTCATTCTCATGGTGGACGAGGTGAGTCGATGGTCTGTCGAACACTCGTCGGCATCAGTAACAGCTCTTGTTATCAGTACATCTTGATGGTCCCAATATCGTACGATGATGTAGTCGATGAGGTGACAGTGTTTGGAGCATGGATGCTGCCAGGAGACTTTGTGCCTGTTTTTCTGGTGAAATAGAGTGTTTGTAATCACCAGGTTGTGTTCAGCACATTTGGGGAGGAGAAGCGTTCCATTGGCGATGACCTTGCCAACTCCTTCCTTGCTTATTATTCCAGTCCAGAGCCTATGATCTTTCCCAACTCTGGCACTGAAGTCTCCCAAGAGAATGATCTTGTCATTGTTGGGAACAGAAGGAAGGACGTGGTCAAGTTGGGTGTAGAAGTTCATCTTTATACTTAATTGTCACCAAATAATTTGTACTAGAACATACAATCATCACAGTGATATTTGATTCTGTGCTTCCCACTCCCTGGATTACAAATATTAAATATTAAAAATAGTTAAAATTAGTAAATATAAAAAATTTAAATTATAAATCATAAATAGAAAATAGAAAAATGGGAAGTACGGTAGTGTAAAAAAACCAAGAGGCAGGTCCGGATATTTGGAGGGTACGGCCCAGATCCGGGTCAGGATCCGTTCAGCAGTTTTATCACAGATGGAAAGAAGCTGTTCCCAAATCTGGCCATACGAGTCTTCAAGCTCCTGAGACTTCTCCCGGAGGGAAGACGGACGAAAAGTGTGTTGGCTGGGTGGGTCGTGCCCTTGATTATCCTGGCAGCACTGCTCTGACAGCGTGCGGTGTAAAGTGAGTCCACGGATGGAAGATTGGTTTTTTTGATGTTCTGCACCGTGTTCACGATCTTCTGCAGCTTCATTCGGTCTTGGACAGGACAACTTCCATAGCAGGTTGTGATGCACCCCAGAAGAATGCTTTCTACGGTGCATCTATAAAATGTAGTGAGGGTTTTAGGGGACAGGCCAAGTTTCTTTAGTTTTCTGCGGAAGTAAAGGCGCTGGTGGGCCTTCTTGGCAGCGAACTCTGCTTGGTTGGATCAAGTCAGGTCATTTGTGATATTGACCCCGAGGAACTTAAAGCTTTTGACCTGTTCCACTTGCACACCACCGATGTAAATTGGGTCGTGCAGTCCACTACTCCTTCTGAAGTCAACAACCAATTCCTTTGTCTTGCTGACGTTGAGGGATAGGTTATTGTCTTTGCACCATGCCACCAGGTTCTTAATTTCCTCTCTGTGCTCAAACTCATCATTACCTGAGATAAGGCCTACAATTGTTGTGTCATCAGTAAACTTATATATTGAGTTGGATGGAAACTTGGCTACACAATCATGGGTGTACAGTGAATACAGCAGGGGGCTGAGTACACAGCCTTGTGGGGCACCGGTGCTCAGAGTGATTGTAGAGGAGAGCTTGTTCCCTATTTTTACAGCCTGGGTCCTGTCTGTGAAGAAGCTGAAGATCCAGCTGCAGATCTGAGTGCTAAGGCCCAGGTTCCAGAGCTTAGGAATCTTTACTTCATTTTCGACGTCCAGAGTTGGAGCATAGGCGCTGATGATGGTGGCGTGTTGGTTGTTGACAAGCTGGATTTGCAGGGTCCCAGTGGTTGCTCTGTCAGCTTCTGAAGTAGGTTGTTTCGGATGGCAAAACCTACTCCATGGATCCTCAGTTGTCCAGGATCAGGTCCTTTCCAGAAAAAGATGTATTGACTTTGCTTTTCCTTTAGTTGCCCTTCTCCAACTCTGCGGGTCTCACTCAGAGCAACAGTGTCAAAGTTGAATTTTTGGAGTTCCCAGGCAACAAAGGCGGTCTCTGCTCTGGTCAGTCTGAGTCTGGGTTAGCCATCAGAGTTTGTATATTCCAGGTTCCGAATTTCATAGTTTCACTTCTCAATGTTTTTCGACTGCATTGTGGTGATTCCTCTGGACGTGGCTTTCCAGACAGGATGGGGTGAAGCAGACTATTTTTAGGGCATCTTTTCTAGCCCTTCCCAGCTCAGGGTGAGTAGAATAGATCCTAAATAGGGCTGCTCAGATGTGAATACTGCTACCGAACAACTTTCCTGCTTCTGTCCAAAAGTTGAGCAACTGAATCAAGTATTCACCACTTTCGTGCCGGTTCTTGACTAGGAGCTTCCAGCCATCACATTGCCTGCTCCCGTCGCCCTCGCCCGATCGCCGAAAGAATTGAAGAATTGGCCCACAGAGCGAAGACGCCTGTACTTGTATTTGTTTAACGTGTACTTGGTGTTGCACTCCAAGAAGCACACGATACTTCACAAATCAACCAACTGATTCCAATGGCATGGAGACCATGGCAATTGTAGCTGATGGATTTGTTGCAGCCTTCATCTGCCTTCACAGCCGTTGAGTTCAAAATAACTTCGTCCGCCTGTTCCACCATTGAGGTCTTGGCTGGATTGTTCTTTGTCAGGGACCTCATCCTCGACCTTACCGCCATGGGTGACCCTACCAGGAGCATAGCTCCAGGCAGCATCGCTCTCAGGATCTCAGGACCACACAAGCTTCTCCACAGCGACAAGGTGACAATCCACAGAGAAGAAGAAATGATGACTTGTGGATATCAAGGACTTTGGGTTGGTACCCTGCTCCCCCGGTATGTTCCCCACGATGACTCAGTCAAGCACATGCACCACCGCATGTGAGTTTACTTGAATGCTGGGCGAATTCCCAAACCTCGCGAAGCCTACATTCTCCACTACAGTCACAAAACATGGAGTCGAGCACTACATCTACAACTGGCCCGCCAGTCCATGCCCACGCACATAGACTGCACCCAGAAAAGCTGGCAACCACAAAGGCTGAGTTTGCTGACATGGAAAGACTTGGCATTGTATGCTGGTCATATAGCCCTTGGGCTTCACCCCTCCAATATGGTCCCTAAGTCCGATGGTGGTTGCTGCCCATAAGGCAATTACATAGAAACATAGAAACATAGAAAATAGGTGCAGGAGTAGGCCATTCGGCCCTTCGAGCCTGCACCGCCATTCAGTATGATCATGGCTGATCATCCAACTCAGAACCCTGCCCCAGCCTTCCCTCCATACCCCCTGATCCCCGTAGCCACAAGGGCCATATCTAACTCCCTCTTAAATATAGCCAATGAACTGGCCTCAACTGTTTCCTGTGGCAGAGAATTCCACAGATTCACCTCTCTCTGTGTGAAGAAGTTTTTCCTAATCTCGGTCCTAAAAGGCTTCCCCTTTATCTTCAAACTGTGACCCCTCGTTCTGGACTTCCCCAACATCGGGAACAATCTTCCTGCATCTAGCCTGTCCAATCCCTTTAGGATTTTATACGTTTCAATCAGATCCCCCCTCAATCTTCTAAATTCCAACAAGTACAAGCCCAGTTCATCCAGTCTTTCTTCATATGAAAGTCCTGCCATCCCAGGAATCAATCTGGTGAACCTTCTTTGTACTCCCTCTATGGCAAGGATGTCTTTCCTCAGATTAGGGGACCAAAACTGCACACAATACTCCAGGTGTGGTCTCACCAAGGCCTTGTACAACTGCAGTAGTACCTCCCTGCTCCTGTACTCGAATCCTCTCGCTATAAGTGCCAGCATACCATTCGCCTTTTTCACCGCCTGCTGTACCTGCATGCCCACTTTCAATGACTGGTGTATAATGACACCCAGGTCTCGTTGCACCTCCCCTTTTCCTAATCGGCCACCATTCAGATAATAATCTGTTTTCCTATTTTTGCCACCAAAGTGGATAACTTCACATTTATCCACATTAAATTGCATCTGCCATGAATTTGCCCACTCACCCAACCTATCCAAGTCACTCTGCATCCTCTCAGCATCCTCCTCACAGTTAACACTGCCACCCAGCTTCGTGTCATCCGCAAACTTGGAGATGCTGCATTTAATTCCCTCATCCAAGTCATTAATATATATTGTAAACAACTGGGGTCCCAGCACTGAGCCTTGCGGTACCCCACTAGTCACTGCCTGCCATTCTGAAAAGGTCCCGTTTATTCCCACTTTTTGCTTCCTGTCTGCTAACCAATTCTCCATCCACATCAATACCTTACCACCAATACCGTGTGCTTTAAGTTTGCACACTAATCTCCTGTGTGGGACCTTGTCAAAAGCCTTTTGAAAATCCAAATATACCACATCCACTGGTTCTCCCCTATCCACTCTACTAGTTACATCCAGTGCCTTCACGAGCCATTCGTCCCCATTTGTTACCTGGTCCCACACATCCAGGATTTTTTGGCACATTTAGCAGGAAAGTTAATTTTTTCCAAAGTTAATCTAGTTGCGGGCTACCATCAGGTGCCTGTGTGCTCAAACAACACTCCCAAAATGGCTGTGATAACCTCATTTGGCCTTGTTGAGTTTCTGTGCATGCCGTTTGTATGAAGAATGCAGCACAGACTTTCCAACAGCTGTGTTAACATACATAGAGTTTCTTTTTGTTTACTGTACTTGTCACCTGTGACTCCAAGTCTGAACACGTATCTCATCTCCACACACGGCCAGCCAATATGAGTGCCAAGTGACTTTTTTTCCTGATGCCTGACCAGCTGGTCAGCCTTTTAAAGACGCCCCACCCTCCTCAGTAAATTCAATTCCTTTTCACATCTTCCTATCTCCCATCATGGTGTACAGCACCCTTGGGTCCCTGTTGACTTGCATCCCACCTTCTTTGTTTTCGTCCACCATGACACACACCAACCTCCCCTCGGGTCCCCTTCCAATGACCCCATTCCGCATTTTGGAACAGAAAGAAAAGGCTTTCATCGTGTGTTGGGCACGTGGCCAATTGGTTAAGGCGTTCATCTAGTGATCTGAAGGTCGCTAGTTCGAGCCTCAGCTGTGGCAGCGTGTTTGTGTCCTTGAGCAAGGCACTTAACAACACATTGCTCAAGTCTGTGTGAGGAGTGGCGCCGCACACAGACTTCCAATCTGCGCCTTGTAAGGCATGAAAATGCCCGACGCAGGCCCTTCATGGTCTGAGTCGATGTTCCCTCCCTCCTCATCTTAGATAAGAGGGTAAACCTGAATGTATTTCAGTAGATCAACTTAAACTGGCCACCAAGATTTAGAGGATCCCTCTACCACGGCCCTGCCGTCACATATGACCATGAGCGCTTCAACATACCTCTGGATGAGCCATGGAAGATTGTACCCAGGCCAGGCAGCTCGTCTGAGCTCTGGACAGGCTCACAATGAATTCTGGGGGGGGGGGCTTGTGTAGGGTAAAGTAATTGGTGGAAACATACAGGATTCACAACCACCAACAGTGGGTTGGGGTTCACTTTAAGAGCGTGGTTTGACATGAAAAGGAAAGTATGTAAAGGATTTTTACCATACTTTGTGTTCAGTTCTTAATGTTCAATAAATAGATTGCTACAGTTTTTTTAAACATAAAATGCCTCCAACATTTCATTTGTTAAAACCCAATGGTTAAGAACATATAGAATAGCTCAGTACATGGAATTCTGATATTGTGCTTGTAACAGAAACAGTCAAGAGAGGGACAGGAATGGATACAAAATATTATAAGATTTTGATGTTTTGGAAAAAATAGAGATGGTAAAAATGGAAGGAGGTGGAGGAAGTGTTTCACTGTTAATCAGGGACAATATCATTGTTGCAGTCAGACTGACATAACAGATGGCTTGTTCACTAAGTCGATATGACAGGATTTTACTACAGATAGGCCAATAGCCACTGGAATGTTGAGCATTAGATATTCAGGGAGATGAGGAAAGATGTGAAGACAACAGGGTTCTACCCATATTCTGCAGAAGCTCAGCAGGTCAGGCAGCATCCATGGAGGGAAATGAACAGACATGTAGGCTCCCCAGGAGCAAGTGGCGCTTAATGGCAACTCCTTTGCTTGCATCTTCGAAAATAGCTCTATTTCTGTCTGTAATATCTCTATTTTTCCCTTTCAGGGTTCTTTTGAAGACCCTGACCAGGAGTTACACACTGACTACAGTTCTTTGCGGGAATGGGACCCGCTCTCGGGTTCCATAACTGGCTGTTGTTCAGCACACCAAAGGCTCGGCCTAAGAGTCCAACTTGGATTTGGAAGCCTAGGATCTCGGGGCTCTGGAGACAGGCGGATCGAGGGTCGGTGTCACGACAGGAGACCCGTGTGTCGTCGGGTGAGTCAGGTTATCTGCGACTGTGTGGCTGGAGATCCGAGATCTTTATGATCTTCAGGCACAGAGCTCGGAAAAAGCGACATAACGGACTTTTATCACTGTAAACCAGTGAGTTGTTTGTTATGTCTCCCCGCTCTCTGGGAAAATGAAGACACCTCTTCCTCCCTAGCTAGTGAGAGAGAGAAAACCTGTGGTATGTCGAATACCAGGTGAAATGTAAAGTCTTTGGGGTAACTGCAAATCTGTGTCTTTGCTGTTGCTTTGCTCACGCTTGAGTGCTTGGTGGTGGGTGGTGATGCAGGTGGGGGCAGGGGGGATTGTTGTTCGCTGCCACTTACGCGTGGGAGGAAGGGAGGGGAGCAGGGGGGAATTTGGGGTTCTAACATTTAGCTGTCATTTATTCTTTGGGGCACTTCTCTGTTTTTTGGATTTTGCAAAGAAAAAACATTTCAGGATGTATATTGTATACATTTCTCTGACATTAAATTGTACCTTTGAACCTTTGAACAGACAATCCATCAGGCCAAAATCCTTCACAAGGAGCATCACAACTGAAAAGAGAGAGGGCAAGAACCAGAATAAAAGACAAGAAGGAGGAGGAGCATGAGCAGACAGGCAATACAGTCGATGAATTCCAGCCCGAGGGGTGAAGGTAGGGAGGTTGGGGGAGAAACAATGATGTGAGAAGCTGGGATGTTGGGATGTAATGAGTGGAAGAGGCAAAGGGCTAAAGATGAAGGAATATGATGGGAGAAGACAGAGGATCATAGAAAAAAAAAATAGAAGGAGGTGGGGAACTAGAGGGAGGAAAGTGAAGGTGATGAGCAGGTTGTGAGAATGGAGGAGGCCACACCAGGAGCACAAGGTACAATAAACAATCCTGAAGGTTTCACACATGAAGTGCTGCCTCGCCTGAAAAGATTGTTCAGGGCGTTGAATGGTGGTGAAGGAGGAGGTGTAGGTGCAGGTGTAATAGTCAGCCTGGCTGGAGTGGATTGGTGAGGAGGGATGTGGACAGAGGAGTTGTAGAGAGAGTGAGCCCTGGAGGAGGGGAGGAGAAGATATGTTTGTTGGTGGGATCCCATTGAAGGTGTGCAGAAGCTGCAGTGAGTGATGTATTGGATGAGAAGGCACATAGTGCGGAAGGGGGAAGTCAAGGGGGAACTTATCTCTGTAATGTGGTGGAAGAGATGAGGTGAGGGTAGAAATGCAGGAAATGGAGGAGATGCAGATAAGAGCTGCATTAATAATAGTGGAGGGAAATCTTATTTCCTGAAAACAACGACAATCTCAGTTGTCTTGGAATGGATAAACTCATCATGAGAACAGATGGAGAGACTGTGAGAAGGAACTAGGATCCTTCCAACTGAGAGGGTGGGAAGAGATGTAGACAAGTTAACTTTGAGAGTCAGTGTGTTTGTAAAAGTTGTTGGTGGATAATCAGATTCCAGAGATGGAAACATGAGATCAATGAAGGGGGAGAATGGTGTCAAAGTGAATTTAGGGGCGGGATGGGGGCTGGTGGCAAAGTTGGTGAAACTGACAAACTCCACAAGTGTTGTAGTAGTGGGTGACACAAACCCTCCTAGTATAGACTGGGACCTCCTTAGTGCAAGAGGCATAGGTGGCAGAAAATCTGTTAAGTGCATCCAGGAGGATTTCTTCAATCCACAAGAGGAGTGGTCAGATTGGAACTGGTGCTGGGTAATGAGCCTGACCAGGTGACTGACCTTTCAAGAGAACAACTCCTTAATGTAGCTAGAGTTCAGGATAAGTATGGAACATGGGAGGGTACTAAATTTGAACAGGGCAAATTATGAGAGTATTAGGCAGCAACTAGGGAGAGTTACTTGGGAACAGCTGTTTTTGGACAAGCCCACATTTGACACTGTGGAGGGGCTTTAACAACCATCTGTACAGAGGACAGGACAGGTATGTTCTAGTACAAAGGAAGGACAGGGATGGCAAGATAAGGGACCTTGGATGTTGAGGAATGTGAATTTAGTCAAGAAGAAAAAGGAAATGTATAAGGTTTCGGAGGCTAAAATCAAACAGAGCCATTGAGGATTATAAAGATGTCATTGAAGAACTCAAGAAGGGAATAAGGAAAGGCAGGAAGGTCCATGAAAAGACCTTTGCAACTAGGATTAAAGAGAATCCCAAGACTTCTCTACGTTCTTCAGAGCAAGAGGGTAGCTAGTGAGTGGGTAGAACCACTCAAGGGAAGTTACTGCAGACAATTCTTAGGGATATGATTTATGAGCTTTTGGAAAACCATGACCTAATTAGGGACAGTCATCATGGTTTTGTACAGGACAAGCCATGTCTTAGTAAACTTGATTTGTTTTTTCAGGAGGTGACTAAAGGGTATTGATGAAGCTGGAGCTGTGGAAGTTGTTTACATGGATCTTAGTAAAGGCATTTGACAAGGTCCTGCTTGGGACACTTACCAGAAGATTAAGATGCATAGGATCTACAGAGAATTGGCTGTTTCAATTCGGAATTAGCCTGGACCTATACAGTGGATAGTAGTCAATGGGATTTATTCTAGCTGCAGTCCTCTGACTAGCACTGTTCCGCATGGATCCATACTGGGACCTCGGTTGTTTATATAAATTATCTGGATGAAAGTTATATGAGTGGATTAATAAGTCTACAAATGATAAAGGATTGATGGTATTGTGGAAAGCATAGAGGCTGACAAAGTATAGAGTGGTATCTGGATCAGTTGTAGATATGAATGGAGAAATGGCAAATGGAGCTTAACCCAGTCGAATATGATGCGTTGCACTTTGGGAGATCAGATGTAAAGAGGCTGTACACTATTAACGGCAAAACTCTTAATAGTATTGATGTGCAGAGGGATCTTCAAGTCCAAGTCCATAGCTCACTGAAAGAGGTTCTTCAGGTTGATAAGGTGATAACGAAGGCACATGGCATGCATTTCTTTATTAGTTGAGGATATGAGTTCAAGAGCCATGAAGTTAAGTAGCAGCTTCATAAAACTCTAGTTTGGCAGCTTATAGAAAATTGCATTGATTTCTCATTGCCTCATTATAGGAACGATGTTGAGGATTTGTAAGTGGCAGAAGATGTTTACCAGGAGGCTGCCTGGATTAGAGGGCATGTGCTATAAGGAGAGGTAGGACAAACTTGAGTTGTCTTCTCTGTAGTGATGGTGTCTGAGGGGAGATATGATCAAGATTTATAAGATTATGAGACGTATAGATAGAATAGACCGTCAGTATACGTTTCCCAGGATTGAAGTTTCCAATATGCATTTAAAATGAGAGGGTGTAACTTTAAAGGAGATGTGCAAGGCAATTTCTTTACACTGAGAGTAGTCGGTGCTTGGAATGCACCCCATGAAATGGTGGTGGAGGCAAAGACGAAAGATGCTCTTAGGCACAGGGATGGAAGTAGATGGGCAATGTGCTGGCAGATGCCATTAGTCCAGTTGTACTAAACAAACAAAATGCTGGAGGAACTCAGCAGGTCAGGCAATATCTGTGGAGGAAATAATCCATCATGAGAAAATGGAGGGGAGGGTGATAATCACTGGAAGTTCAAGAAATCAATGTTCGTGCCATTAAATTAGAGGCTACTCAGATGGAATATGAGAAGTTGCTTCTCCATCCGTTGTCTGGCCTCATTACAGCAGTAGAAGAGACTATCGAGGCCATGGACCGACATGTCGATATGAGAATGGGAAGGCAAATTGAAACGGGTGACTACTGGGAGATCCTGGCTATTGTGACAGACAAAGCAAAGATGCGTCAGGTCTCACTGATTAGAGGAGGCCACATCAGGAGCCCCGGATACAGTAGATAACGCCATCCGATTTACAGGTGAAGCATCGCCTCACCTGGAAGGACTGTTTCGGCCTCTGAATGATGGTAAGTGAGGTGGTGTTGGACTGGTGTACACTTGTGCTGTTTGCGGGGATAAGCACCAACAGAGGGATGAGTGGGGAATAGTTCAGTTGGACATTTGATTATTAATTTAATGAGTTCGGCACACCCCGGACCAAAAGTTCTGTTCCTGTGCTTTACTGTCCTACATGGTGAAAAGAAACAAAGAAAATGGGATGAAATCAAAAAATATTTCTAACCTCACAGTCCAGTAGTTACTTTATCTGCTTCAGACTCCAACATCCAGGTCAATAGAATGCTCTCCCACAGAAGGAAGGCAACTGCTGTTTCTAGTCAGTTAACCATGGGTCCACCATGTCCCATTTCAGGGGTTCAGATCTATCTAGCTCTGGCAACATGGCCAGAGGTATCAGATTCTAACAGGTGGATCCAAAATCTTTCCAAATCAAGTCCTGCTGACCTCCAGTCTACGTCCTTGCCTGGATCTCTTGCTTGGATGCTTGATGCTGGCTATTATTGCATCTGGCAAGAGATTGCACTGCATCTCCTACGATAGGAAGGCCCACACTCAGGACTGTAATTGTGAGTGTCATCATCTCAATTCTATTGATACAGACCCAAACTGCGAGCTGTGCCCATAGAAAATCTAGCCCTTGAGTTTCCTACTGCTGCTATTAATTTTCGACAGATGTCAGTCTCAGCATGCCATGGAAAATACATTGTGTTCAATCAAACTGGAAAGAACAATGGAAGCAATGTTTCATTAACATCATAAGAAAGAGTTATGCAGAATTCTAGCCAGGGCAGTTTTGCAAATCTGTGAAATACCATTCCATTGATGTTCCAAGTACATGAGGGAACTGACAACCAGGCTTAAGTTAGTGTTTGGACTGAAAATAGCACATGTTTTGCAAGTGAGATTTTGACCATCAGCCTTCAAATGCACATGTGTAAATTGCATGGGATTATGTAATGAATATAAAGCATTGAAATTTGACTATACATTGAGCGCACTGCAGATGTATAACAGGAACCAAAGTGTAAGAAATGGTATTTGCCCTTTTAGCGTCTAGAGTTGATTCCAGAAGTTTTCAAAATGTTAACTGAAGGTTTAGTGAAGGCCCAATGATTCTTTGGATCTTTCCATAAGACCACAAGACATAGAAGCAGTATCAGGCCCTTCAGCTCATTGAGTCTACTCCACCATTCCACCATGGCTGATTTATTATCTCTCCCAACCATATTCTCCTGCCTTCTCCTCGTAATGTTTGATGCCTTTACTAATCAAGAACCTATCAACCTTCGTTCTAAATATTCAAAATGACTTGGCCTCCTCGGCCATCTGTGGCAATTAATTCCAAAGACTCACCACCCTCTGGCTTAAGAAATTTCTCCTCATCTCCATTCTAAAGGAACATCTTTCTATTCTGAGGTTTCCTAGTATAGGGAACACCCTTTTCAAATCCACTCAATATACTGTCGGCCTTTCAATATCCAATAGGTATCAGTGACATTCCCCCTCATTCTCCTAAACTCCAGCAAGTACAGGTCCAGAGCAATCAAACACTCCTCATATGTTAACCCTTTTACTCCTGGGGTAATTCTCATGAACATCCTCTGCAGCCTCTGCAATACCAGCACATCCATTCTTAAATGAGGGGCCTAAAACTGCACACAATACTCCAATCACAAACAAGAGAAAATCTGCAGATGCTGGAAATCCAAGCAACATGCACAAAATGCTAGAGAAGCTCAGCAGGCCAGGCTACATCTATAGAAAATAGTACAGTCAATGTTTCAACCACCAGTGCCTTATAAAGCCTTAGCATTACTTCCTGGGTTTTATATTCTAGTCCTCTTGAAATGAATGCTAACATTGCATTTGCCTTCCATACAACTGACTCAACCTACAAATTAACTTTAGTTCCTAGTCCCTATGCACCTCAGATTTTTGAATTTTCTCTGTATTTAGAAAACAGTCTATGTTTTATCCCTTCTACCAAAGTGCATGACCATTCACTTCATGGCACAGTATTCCATCTGCCACCTTTTTGCCCGTTCTCTTTATCTAATTCCTTCTGAAGCCTTTCTAGTTTCTCAGCACTACCTGCCCCTCAACCTATCTTTGTATCATCTACAACCATAGCCACAAAGGCAAAAGTTCCATCAACCACAGAACTCCAGTCTTGCCGAAGGGTTTCCGCCTGAAACGTCGACTGTTCTCTTTTTCTAGATGCTGCCTGGCCTGCCTGTTCCTCCAGCAGTTTGTGTGTGTTGCTCAGACTTCCAGCATCTGCAGATTTTCTCTTGTTTGGAATTCCATCATCCAGGTCATTGACATACAACGTATAAGAAGAGGTCCCAACACCACCAAATGGTTCCCTTTATTCCCACTCTTTGCTTCCTGCCAGTCAGCCAATCCTTTATCCATGCTTCCCTGGAATACCATGGGCTCTTAACTTATTAAGCAGCCTCATGTGTGGCACCTTGTCAAAGGCCTTCTGAAATTCCAAGTACACAACATCCATTGACTCTCCTTTGTCTATCCTGCTTGCTATTTCTTCAAAGAAATCCAACAGATTAGTCAGACAAGATTTCCCCTTAAGGAAACCATGCTGACTAAGGCCTATTTTATCATGTGCCTCCACATAGCTCGACATCACATCCTTAACACTCAACTACAATATCTTCCCAACCACTAAGGTCAGTCTAACTGGCATATAATTTCCTTTCTTTTGCCTCCCTCCCTTCTTGAAGAAATGAGAGACAGTTTCAATTTTCCAGTGCTCCAGACCCATTCCAGACAGTTCATTACTAATGCCTCCACAACCTCTTAAGCTATCTCTTTCAGAACCCTGGGGCATAGTCCATCTGGTCCAGATGATTTAGCTCACCTCAGACCTTTCAGCTTCCCGAGCACCTTCTCCCTGGTAATAGCAACTGCACTGACTTCTGCACTCACTCTTGAACTGGTGTCTTTCACAATGAAGACTGATGAAGAATACTTTTTTGTTCATCCTCTATTTTGTCGACCCCCCCCCTCCATTGCTACATCTCCAGCATCATTTTCCAGTGGCTTTGCCTCCCTTTTACTATTTATATATCTGAAGAAACTTCTGGTATCCTCTTTTATATTATTGTCTAGCTTACCTTGATATTTCATCTTTTCTCACCTTATTGCTTTTTGGTTGCCTTCTGTTGGTATTTGAAAGCTTCTCAATCCTATAACTTCCACTAATTTTTGCTCTATTATATGCCCCCTTTTTGCTTTTATGTTAGCTTTGACTTCCCTTGTCAGCCACAGTTGTCAGCTGATCCCAGGAACTGCACCTAAAACTGCTCTACCATTATCCCTACTAGTGTTCCCTTCCAATCAACATTGGCCGGCTCCTCTCTCTTGCCTCTGTAATTCCTTTTACTCCACTGTAATACTGATACATTTGACATTACCTTCTCGGTCTCAAATTGCATCGTGAATTCTATTACATTATGATCACCACTGCCTCTCCCCTGGAGTCACCTATCACCCATTAGCTCATGGTCCCACCCCTCCCCCATCTGTTTAATCTAGTTTCTGCCCTCTTCTTTCCAGTCCCGATGGAGGTCTTAGGCTGAAACAATAACTGTTCTTTTTCTTCCATAGATGCTGCTTGACATGCTGAGATCCTCCAGCATTTTGTTGTTCCAGATTTCTATTATCTGCAGAAACTCTTGGGGCAGAAGGAGATGGATCCCTGGGATTCTCTACCCATGCAGACTGAAAAGCCTTTATCCTCAAATCCTCACTGATCTAGTTGAATGATAGAGATAAATATTTAAGGTGACAGTAGGTACTTTTTGAAGGAATGGGGAAGGATTGAAATGAGGGCAATTGAGAAATTCAAGAGAAGAGGACCTGAGGCCTGGGCTAGACTAGTCCAGGCCTCACCCATACTGAGTGGCAGAGCAAGTTTGAAGGGCCTTCTAACCCACTTCCTATTTTTATATGTTCTTGGATGTGAAGGGCCATTCTCTGATTTTTTTACATGGTAAGTAATAATTATGCATTTTGTTTTCTGGATCATTATCTTCTTTAATATGATTATTTCCTCAGTAAAGGTGATGCTATTACAGATGTTGGCTGTCAGGGATACAACTAAACAAATGCCCAGAGCCACAGGAACTGTGACAGAGTAGGTTATTATCAGAGACAGAGAGAATGCTACATTTTTGTGGGAGGCCATGCTGTAGATTTTCCACTTAATGCAAATTCTGGGATGTGAACTCTTCCGTTCATGTGTAGTATAAAGTGGAAAAGTTGTGCTTTATAGTTCTTGGAAAAAAAAACAATAACACATGCTGTTGCTGACATTAAATCTATAAATCACTGTAATGTCCTAATTCTCAACTGAATCATAGTCAAGTAGATTTGTACATCTTTCCACCTAATAAAGCAAATGTTATTAAAATTCATCGTTATCCTGGAGAAAAATTACAGGAGTCCACTTTTCAACTCATGGTTTGTGCTCCATTTATTTAGATGTCTGGATCACTCTGGAAGGAGACCTGAGTCCAAAGATGTTGAAGGACAGAGATAATTATGTAAGAAATTGATGCATGTGAAAGTTTCCACTGAAGGCAGGAAACTCTATTATAAAAGGAGGATTAACAAGATAGCTTGGAAAAGATATAAGGACTAACAGAGCACAATTGTTTGGCTGATGTTTGAAGTGGGAGAAGAGAACTGTTAATGAGTTTCTATGGGGGCCACTGAAGCAGATTTCACAGAGGGCTTGTGAAGAGATTTGGCAGAATGAATTTAATATTTTCATTGAATGAGGAAATGATGTGCCAGAAGGTAAAGACTGAGATAAACATTTTCACTCATCGGCTGATAAAGGAAGGAAAAGTTGTCACCAGATGAGTTCACAGAAATGTTTAAGAGAAAATTGATTAAATATTTCAAGATGAAAATTGATGTATTATGCGAAGTGTGTGAGGCAGAGAGTTTAGTTTAGATTTGCTCTAAGACCCAATCAGACTCATTGTTTGCCACATGAAACTGTAAGAATCATTTCTTACTCAGTGCGTGACATTCTTGTTTGAGTCTAAATGAAATGGATTTTAATTCTATGATCCCTGTGAGGACCTATATGGAGTAGCATAGGGAGTTCTTCCAGTGTACTGACCAATGGGCAACCCTCAGAAGTTTACCTACTGTTAACCTCATTGTGGAAAGCTCTGAGCAAAATTTGCTGTTGTATTTCCTTACATTACAGCATTACTAAATCTTAAAGTTAACTTGATTTGCTGTTATAAAGTTTGCAACATACATGAGTTGTGAGAAATAGTATATGAATGCACATTCACTTGTTCTATGAAACAAATAAAACACTCAATTTTGATCAAAATTGTCAAGTATATTCGGTCCATGTTTTAATCTCTAATTCTCTATGAGATGATCTGTGAACTTGCTACTATTCTGAACCTCCTCTTTACCATTATAGCCAAAGATTACTTCACATCATCATGTCGTTGAAAGCATAATTAAATTTATAACTCTCAAAACATAATAGTTAACAGCTGCAATTATTTGCTGAAATAAATGGTTTAAATAAATAATGTAAGTTAAAATTTCCCAACTTGAATCAATGGTCGAACTTTCACCAGTGAGCCAGAAGCTCTTGAAACCGTGTCCCATTGCAGAGGTTGTACAGGCTGATACTAGAAGAGTTCATTGTTGCAGATGCCTACAATTGGATAAAGCGTTAAACCATGGCCTTGTGCAGAGGGTCTGAAAAGATCGCACAGCATCAGTTGAAGGAAAACAGAGAAGTTTTCTGCACATTAGCTCAACAAAGAATGATTAATCAAACTATATATTTACAATATTACTCAAATATTACATACACTACACTATTCCTGCTTAGCTATAAACTCCAACTCCATATAGAATGCATCTCAACTCAAATATTTAACATATTGCTCTCTAGTCATCTATACATCTATCTACACAGTATACTATATAATACAAGTACTATATAGACATCCACAGCATAGTATGGAACTTAAAATTTACCATGACCACTACCATCTAGTAGGACGAGAACAGCAGACACCTGGGAACAACTGTATAGGCATACATTAGTCTCATGAGACCATGGATTTGCACCTTGAGCAAGGTTGTATGGAAGACCAGCAGTTGCCCATGCTGCAAATCTCCCCTCTCCACGCCACCGATGTTGTCCAAGGGAAGGGCATTAGGACCCATATAGTTTGGCACCGGTGTCGTCACAGAACAATGTGTGGTCAAGTGCCTTTCTCAAGGACACAACACGCTGCCTCAGCTGAGGCTCGAACTAGCGACCTTCAGATCAATAGACCGACGCCTTAACCACTTGGCCACGCGCCAACACAACCACTTGGAAATCCCCCTTCAAGTCACTCGCCATCCTGAGTTGGAAACATATTGCCATTCCTTCATTATCGCTGGATCAGAATCATGGAATTCCCTCCCTAACAACACTGTGGATGTATCCGCACCTCAAGGACTGCAGTAGTTCAAGAAGGCATCTCATCACCACCTTCCCAAGGGCAACTAGGGATGGACAATAAATGCTGGCTTAGCTGGCAATGCCCACATCCCATGAATGAATAATTTTTTTAAAAAGTTATCCCATTCAGGCCTAAGTATTTAATCACTGTGGAGGATTTCTTACACTTGTGGGATAACATCTCTGACAAGGGGGTCACTTTGCTTGGCAGGTGAGACCGGTGGCTGTGAAACCATTTCAGGTTCTGGGGCTTCCTCCGTGTTGATATTAGAAGTTGAGTCTGGGAAGTGGTTCTGACAGCGCTGGTAACTTATTTTCTCTAACAATTGACGCTGCTCTCCTCAACTGATCAATGTGTCATCTCCTGATGACAGCAGATGCAATCTCCCCTGTGCAGGAGAGAGGTCCAGTTCTGTCCTTACCTTCCCAAGTACCCACTTTCAATCACCTCTGTAGTACCTCGCTAGGACTGCTTGTCCAGGAGTGCAATATCGAACCTCGTGGTTTGAGTAGCCCTCAATTTCTCTCAACTTACTCCTGCATACTCCTTCTGAGATTGGGTTTGAGGAGATCCAAGTGTGAGTTCAAGGGTCAACCCAGGAACAGCATGGTGGGTGAGTTGTTGGTCGTGCAGTGTGCTGTATTGCGATATGCAAGGAGGAAATTGGTGAGCTTCTGATTCAGTGTCAGTGGAGTGTGTTCTGCTGACATTGCTCACAGTGCATTCTTTAGACTCTGGACAAACCTTTCCATCAAACCATTTGTAGCTGGGTGGTACGGTGCAGATGTAACATGTCTTATTCCATTTATTTTCAGGAATGACTGCAACTGTTCTGCAATAAACTGTGATCCATTGTCACTGACTAACTCTTCTGGAAAACCAGTCCTTGAGAAGAGGCTTCTCAATACATCAACGGTGTACGAGGCTGTAGTGAAGGCTACTGGGAACACTTCTGGACACTTGTAGCTGCATCCACGAAACTTGTACCCATGAGTGGTCCAGCAAAATCCACATGAATCATCTGCAAGAATAATGCAATCCATTTCCAAGGATGGAGAGGTGCTGCTCTTGGCGTCCTCTGGACATGTTGGGATCCTAAACAGTGAATGGCACCTGCTCGATCTGCTGATCTATCCCAGGCCACCATGCAAAGCTTTGAGCCAGCACTTCCATTTTGCGTTCACTTAGATGACCAGGATGTAGCTCCACCAACACTCCACCTCTCAGCTTGGAGGTACAACAATTCTCAGTCCCCATATAGGGCAACATCCAGAAAGGACAAAATCATCCTGAAGCTGATAAAAATGGAAGAACTGTAAATTCCAGCCATTTTTAGTGGCCATGTAGACCTAGGACAGTGTAGGGTCTTTCCTGCTTTCCCTTTGGATCATCTCTGTCATGACTGTTTTGATTTGCATTAGGGAGAATACATCAAGAGGAGTGTCCTCTTTTGTAAATTTTTCAGGTATTTCCTCTTCTCAGGCAAACAGGACAATCCATCAGCATTTCCATGATTAGTTGTCCTCTTGAATTCGATCTTATAATTGTGTCCTCCAAGAAACAGAGCCCATCTCGACATTCATGCTGCTGCTCTTTGTGACACACCCTTCTGTGGATTGAAAATGGAGACCAGTGGTTGATGATCAGTAATAGGGGTAAGCTCCCTCTCATACAAGTCCTGGTTGACATTCTTACACCCAAAACCAGACTCAAGGCCTCTCTGTCAATCTAAGCGTAATCTTTCTTTGCAGCGGTAAGGGAGTGTGATGCAAAGGCTGAAGGGCATTCACTTCCATCACTCATAGCATGTGATATGACAGCACCTGTACCATAAGATAATAGACAATAGACAATAGGTGCAAGAGTAGGCCATTCGGCCCTTCGAGCAGCACCGCCATTCACTATGATCATGGCTGATCATCCACAATCAGTATCCAGTTCCTGTCTTATCCCCATAACCTTTGATTCTGCTATCTTTAAGAGCTCTATCCATCTCTTTCTTAAAGCATCCAGAGACTTGGCCTCCACAGCCTTCTAGGGCAAGGCATTCCATATATCCACCACTCTCTGGGTGAAAAAGTTTTTCCTCAACTCCATTCTAAATGGCCTACCCCTTATTCTTAAACTGTGGCCTTTAGTTCTGGACTCACCCATCAGCGGGAACATGCTTCCTGCCTCCAGCGTGTCCAATCCCTTAATATTCTTATATGTTTCAATAAGATCCCTTCTCAGCCTTCTAAATTCCAGAGTATACAAGCCCAGTCGCTCCAATCTTTCAACATATGACAGTCCCGCCATCCCGGGAATTAAGTTTGTGAACCTACGCTGCACTCCCTCAATAGCAAGAATGTCCTTCCTCAAATTTGGAGACCAAAACTGTACGTGTACTCTAGGTGTGGTCTCACCAAGGCCCTGTACAGCTGCAGAAGGATCTCTTTGCTCTTATACTCAATTCCCCTTGTTATGAAGGCCAGCATGCCATTAGCTATGAGGTATCACAGGCAAGCTTCACTGGATAATGTGTGAGAGCAGTGTCTGATGTCACTATTTCCCTTGTCTTTTATAAGCTACGTCACACTGCTTTGTCCATTGTCATTTCTTCCCGATCTGTTGTAATGAGTTCAAGGCATGGAGCAGAAAGGTTTGGGGAGAGAGTATGAATCTGTTTTCAGTACTGGGTTTATGGTAACCTTAAAGTGACCACAGATCCTGACAGCCTCATTCTTCTTGGTTACTGGGACAAATGGTATTGCCCACTGGTTCCATACAACTTTGGAAAGAACTGCTTCAGCCTCCATTCAGTCTAGCTGACTGGCTACTTTATCGCAAATGGTATATGGAACTGGATGGGCTTCATAAAACTTGGGTGTGGCATTTTCATTTACCACTATTTTACCCTTGTGATGCTTTGAGTTTTCCGACACCATCCTTGAGCACTGCTGTGACATCACCCTGCACCTTTCTATTGCAGGGTATGTGGCATGCAGATGCTGGATGGATCTCCATCAAGTTGTAGTTGTCTCAGCCACTCATGGCCCCACAATTCTGGCCTTCCTGTTTTTACCAGACATAAGCCCAATGTGGCTTGTTGGTTGTTGTATTTCACTGTTACAAATGTCATTCCCACAGGAATGATCGTTTCTCCAGTATAAGTTCTGAGTTGGATACCTGCAGGCTTCAGTTCATTATCTTTGAAATGCTGTTCAAACTCATTTTGTGGGATGATTGAAACAGCCGAGCCAGTGTTCAATTGCATTTTAATTAATTTGCCAATCACTTCTGGTGTAAGCCATACTGCTTGTCTATTGTTAGTTTTCACATGGTAAATCTCAAGGCTAATCAGTCCTGAGTAAATCTGATCATTATCAAATCTTTCATCAACAGCATGCAAATTAGTGCTCTTTTTGAAACTGCAGCTTGGCTTTTTCTCTTTTTTTCTTCCCTGTTCAATCCACTTATTTTTGTCTGCCCGACATGCTCTTTGTATGTGTCCTACTTTGTTGTATTTTCTGTAAGTTTTGCCTTTAAACCTGCACTGTTCTGGTGTACGTGTGCCCCTGCCACAATGATAGCACAATTTGCTTGGCCAGGACAGTTTCTGTTTAGACATGACAATTTTGTTCACATCCACTGTCAATCCTGACCGCAACTTAATTGCATCTCTGACTACTGTTTCCATTGATACAGCTATTTCAACTGTGTTTTAAAATATGAGTTGTGCTTCAGTTAGGAGCCATTTTTGAATTTTTTTTTGTAAGATTTCACAAACTAAATAGTCTCTCAGTGCACCATTAAGTCAGTCACCGAACTGACAATGTTCAGACAATTTCTTCAGTTCAGCCATATAAACTGAAATGGACTCCCCGTCCTTTTGATTTCACTTATGATATCTAAAGCATTCTGCAATCAACAATGGCTTCATTTCTAAATGTTCCTGCATTACTTTCATGATATCAGTAAAGCTCATTTTGACTGGTTTGGTTGGAGCAGTTAAACTTCTAAGCAAATTGTATTCTTTTCCATCTATTGCACTCAACAAAATTGGCACTTGTATTTCATTGGCTATTTTATTTGCTTCAGAATACTGCTCAATTCATTCAATATACTTCGTCCAGTTATCTGTTGTGCAATACTACTCAAATATTACAGAAAAATTAAATACACTACAGTGAGCAGAGAAGATTTTATCACCAAAGATGTGTCACTAGGGACTGAAGTCACAGCAATGAAGCAATAGCAGATTATACCCAAAACCCAATTCTCAGAATGAAATAAAGCTAGCCTTGTCTTGGATTAGTGGAGGAGCACTTGTGAGTGAGTGAAACACTGCAATTACATTCTTAACTGGTGGGTAGTTAGCTCCTGCAGCACTTAACTTGTTCTATCTATAAGGGCTTTGCAAACAGAACTTCACAAGTCCTTGTCCCAAAATCAAAATTTGGGCAGAATAAAAAAATAGATTAATGTAGGATTTTTATATATGAATGGTTGATGCTTAGTATAGACTCAATGGGCTGAATGACTGTACAGAAATCCTGTGCCATATCCCTCTAAAACTTTCTGTCTTTAAGTTGAAAGGATCCACCACGAGTTTCCCAGATCTTGTGAGAGTGAGTACAGGTCAAGGGGGTGTTACAATCTGTGCATAAAGGCTCAATTATGGAAGCTAGGGTCTAAGTTCTTTCCAGGAGTTATTTTGCTGAGAATCCTTGTGCTGTTACAGCCTTTTTGCCTCCTTGCGAGGTTGGATGTGCTCTATAAGACAGTTCAATAGAAGCCCATCAATGAGTGCATCACTAGTAATGTGCTATGACTGGATTAGGAGGATTCCCAGTGTATAGTTCTTGTGTAGTAACAAGAGCAAAAGGACTTTGCATAGGACAGGGCTAACCAAACTTGCATGTTTGCTTGCTGACAGGCTCAGCATCTAGGAGCACTTAGAATAATAATGTTTCCTTCAGGTGATGTTCCACATGGGAATCATAGAATTTGCAGCCTCAGGGAAGAAGACTTTCTCCTCAATGGTCTGATTCCTGCAATCAAAGCTTGTCAGTGCATGCAAATGCCTATCATTGCTAATCAGACTGAATATTGCTGGGTATACTCAGCAGGACAGGTAGATTATTTGAAGAGAGAAATAAAGCTAATGCTTCAAGTTGGTAATTTGTCATCGCAAATCATTTTTTAAAATCACTGGTTCTTGTGACTTAGAGAGAACTCACAGCCGAATACATGAATTTACCAAGTAGATGAGGGTTGGATTTTACACTGTGGCTGGGACTTATGGCAAAATTTTCTCTGTAGAAAACAATACTGGACACAGACTTATGGAAATCCAAGCATCATCACAATATCAAAAGCTTTCATCAATTTGAAGCAAGATTATTTTATCAATGCCCTACTGATGAGTAGGCGCCAATGTTGTTTTTTTTTGCAAAAACAATCGTTGAAAATTTATAGTCAACCAGAAAGATAGACTTCACTTTTTATCAACAGTGAGAAAAGTTGAAAATAGAACAGATTGCAAGTTGCAGAGAAGGAGGGAAGGGATGGAGTTACAAACAGTGGTCTGTGATTGGGCAGTGGACCACAAGTGTATGGGGAATCTGGTTGGAAGAGAGTAACAAGAACAGCCATGAATAGATATTCATTGTGAAAAGATCAGTTGCATTTTAGAAACAATTCCCGAAATCTCACTGGAAGTTATAGGCTATTACCAATCTCACTTCCTCTATCTCTCTTCAGTGTTGACAGCAACATTGGGGTTCTCACACTAATGTAGAGGTCACAAAATCATTGTTAGCTTCTTACAGTACTTTTCATGATTGTTCTCCAAAACTGAACTCTTCTTGAAATCAAAATTAGGAGAGCAAAGTTTTGAGGATTTCCTTCCACTTACAATGGGATATTTGTTAAGTGTTCTTTTCCACTGGTTTCAGCACAGGGAAACTCAGAGAGAATTCTAATTTTTTTCAAATTCATTTAAAAGTTAAAACTTATTAGAATTAGTTTATGCTTTTGTAGATTTAAACAGTTTTTTAAAGATCTGTCATTATTTGAACCATTTGTCGTGGATTTTAGTATTTTTAAAATATTTTTGTATATCAGTAAGCTTTGGCATTGAGCCAGGCCAAGATTTTTCTGTGTTTTGGTTTGGGCTGGGTTTGTGCTCCTCCTCTATCTGTGACAGGATTTATGAGTAGAAGACTGTGTTACAGCACAGAGTCTCACAGTAACTATGCGAGTTGGCTTCCTTCAGCAAGTGCCTGCCAGATAGACTGCACAGGGTAAGTGCACCCGTCCTTTGCAAAGGAATGTGGATGGCTTGAGTGTAACCAGAGATTCTGGACCAGTAATAAATAAAATGAAGTGGTGATAATTTGTAAATTGTACGTCCCATTATAGGCAAGGGCATCCCAAAGCCATGGGATGGATTTCAAAAACTTGCAGCTGAAATGTGAGCAAGAAAAAACAAAATTATAGAAAAGAAATGTTAACTTAATTTCATTGTGGTGATTTGTGGAATCAACAGGGATATTCATTTCTGGTTGAAAGCAGCTTAGACTATAGAAGCAATAAATGCATGTTTTCAAAATCTTGTATCACGTACGTGGTATGTTTTGTAGCTATCATTAATACACATCGTTAGTGCACTGCAGTTCATTGTCCAGTCCAGTTATATGATTGGTTTGGCATATTGGGTTTGTTGCAGAATCAGACCACATTTGGTGTATTGTGAGCTGTTTTGGGCCTCATACATAAGAAAGAATATGCTGGCATTGGAGAGGGTCCAGAGGAGATTTACAAGAATGATCCCGGGAGTGTAAGGGTTAATGTGTGAAGAGCATTAGATGGCTCTGGGCTCTCATTGAAACCTACTGAATATTGAAAGGGATAGCGTGGATATAGAGAGGATGTTTCCAATAGTGGGAGAGTCCAGGACTAGAGGGTACAGCCTCAGAACAGAAGGATGAGCTTTTAGACCAGCGATAAGGAGGAATTTCTTAAGTCAGAGGGTAGTAAAATCTGTGGACTTCATTGCCACAGATGGCTGTGGAGGCCAAGTCATTGGAAATATTTAAAGTGAAGGTTGATAGATTCTTGATTAGTAAAAGCATCAAAGGTTATAAGAGAAGGCAGGAGAATAGGGTTGAGAAGGAAAATAAATCAGCTGTAATCAAATAATGGAGCAGACCTGATGGGCTGAACTGTTCCTATGTCTTATGGTCTTATGATCTTATTATACATTACATCAAAATTTTGGTCTTTTCCTTTACTTTATGAAAAATACTTAAAACATGAATTGAAATATAAAAATGAAACCCTGCATCATTTTCAGACCAAAATTGTAGCTCTTATGCAGTGGAGGGAGACATGTATACTGTTTTGAAAATGGACGTACTGCCTTTATCGAAAGGGGCAATGAGAGACAATGAAGAGGAAGAGTATAAAGGATCAAAAATGATAAAGATAGAGAGGCTGAAGATATTAAGAAATCTACCATTTTTTAAATTTGATAAATCACAAAATCTGAATAAAATGCATCCCAGGATCTTCAAAGATGAGAGAAGTGGGATGCAAGGGAGAAAGTTCAATCTTCAAGTATAACATTCTAATTATCTATCTCTAATATTTAAGTTGACACATCAGTGTGATGTGGTACCAAAGATAATTATTGCAGTCACATTGTATAAAAAAGAACTAGACCAAGTGATTATGTTCAGTCAGCTTACATCAGCATGAGGAAAATTCCTTGGCACAGATTCTGAGAGGCAGCATAAATCAGTGCTTAGAGACATGCACATGTAGATTTACGAAGGGATGGTCATATCTAACTAACTCAGTTGAGTTCAGTGAGAAAGATTGATGAGGGGGGATCAAGCTTTGACAAAGGCCCACATGTCAGATGGATCATGAAAATACAAGTTGGGATCTAAGGAGAAGCAACATTCAATTAAACTCAACTCAGTGGGAGCAAGCAGAAGACAACGGTCCAACAATGTTTTAGTGGCAGGAGGACTGGATCCAGTGGGATACTGCAGGGCTTAGTATGATATGCTTTGCTTTTTAAGCCACATATAAAAGACTGGTCTTTACCATGAGCCCCATTACCAAGATTTCTCCATGATAACAACATTCGCAATGTGCTTAACAGTGAGGAAGGAGGTTCTCATCTTTAAGAAGATATCAATAATTCAGTTAGGTGGACACAGAAGTAACATTGCTCCCAAGAGTCTGTCTCCTGTTTTCCTACACTCATGATATACAGGATAGATCTGTGCTTCCTGCAGTGTAGGGCCAAATCATGGATTTACCTCTCCTTTCATTTCCTGCACATTTCCTCTCTTTCTCTTTTACGCTGTTCCCATTTTTCTTCCAAAAGCACGATCAACTTCCTCCACAACAGCTGGATCTCACAAATCTAATCCTTTCATGGATATATTTGCAATGTGGTGCATGCAAACCATAAAAGTTTGAGCTTCCGCAGAAAATGTCTCCTGCCAATTGACTCTGATCCAACCTTTATCCTTGCCGTCTTTATAAAGTGACCATAATCTGCTACTAAATGTTTTAGGGTGTTACTCCTTCCCTTGCATAGCTGTGCCACGATCCCATACTGTAGGCATCTTCACAGATTACGTAGGCGAGTGAATCTGGCTGTTTAGGAATGACCCACTCAGAACTGTGCTACTTAGGCTAAAAAGGAAAATATTTATTTTTGGACTGGTCAAACTCTGCATTGTTGCAATTGTATCTAAATGTAGAAAATAGCCTTCCGTGTCCCCGCCACATCCAAGTGTTCCTGGGTCACATGCTGCCTCTCTTAAATTTGACTTTTACCATAATTCAAAACTATGAGCTACTGGTGTTATTTAATGTACTACACTGGATACCTTACTTCTTGCATGGTATGGCTGTCAGACTCTCCTTCACCTTCCATAATTTTCTCTCCTGCTGCCTTCCACTATGTGCCTAAAGCATTCCCTTCTTTGAAAGCTGCTGTTCTAGTAGACTAATGTCTGCAGCTTCTGTTGGAGCTGTTTGACTTTTCCTTTAAATGCTGAATGGTCGGCACAAACTTTGTGTTATTTGTATTTTGTGTATATCACTGAGAATAGATCCAATTTCATAGAGTTATGCAGCTCTGGTAGAGACTGCTTGACCCAATAAACAATGACAACCATCAAACACCCATAAGACCATAAGATATAGGAGCAGAAGTAGGCCACTTACCCATTCATTGAGTCTGCTCCGCCATTCAGTCATGGGCTGATCCAATTCTTCCAGTCATCCCCACTCCCCTGCCTTCTTCCCATAACCTTTAATGCCCTGGCTAATCAAGAACCCATTTACATTAATCCTAAAACAATTGTGTTTAATTTTCCTCAGGTTTTCATCAACTCTCCCCAGACTTTACTACTGATACACAACAGGGTAACTTTACAGTAGCAAATTACCTGCAGTCTTCAATATCTTTATGGTATGGGAGAAATCTGTAACACTGGAGACTCAGGAAGAACGTGCAAGCTGGGGCAGTGAGGTGCTTTAGTTTCAGGAACTGGCCATGTTGATATGCAACTGCTGTAAACAGTTTGCCATTAAACTTCAGTCAGATAGGAGTAGGTTCACAGTATAGTGTTGTCAATTACTTCACCTGCATCCTTGTTTAACTTACACCTAAATTTGGACAATCATGTTTTTGTCTTGGTTTGAATAGTCATGCAACTGTAGGTATAGGCAGTGTTGGCTGTGAAGAGAGTGCATAGAAGCTCAAGGGAGATAAAGGACAAACCAAGTGAACGAGCAAGGACGCGGCAGCTGAACGTGATATCAGAAAATGTGTGGTCATCTATTTTGCAAATAAACTATTTAAAAATCAAGACTCACAAAAGAAAAAACAGAAAATTTCTAGAAATATAAATGTTTCTAGTATATTTAAAGTGGAGGTTGTTAGGTTCTGGATTAGTAATGGGAGAAGGCAGGAGTACAGAGATACGAGACATAATAAATCAACCATCATCGAATGGTGGAACAGACCCAATCAGCCAAATGGACTAATTCTGCTCTTATGACGTAAGGAATTACAATTTTATTAACACTCTGGCAGGCGGTCATCAGACTTTGGCACACTCCAGCATAGTCTTGTGTGTCTGGGCTCAGATCTAGGCTATACTGAGCTGAGTCTCAAGTTTCGTGAAGTCAGAACTAGGCGTTGGAGTCAAGGGAATTAAGTACTTGTGTCCAGCATGGTCTCTCCTGCAAAGAATTTCAGTGGGGTAGAGGAAGAATGTGGTGAAAGTGAGTGCGGTCCCCTTTGCCTCAGCTGAATCCTGAGAACAGAAAGTTGGGTTCCACTATTAGTAAATGCCCAAGAACAGAAATATGGAAGCTAAACAGAATGATTCAGATTCAGGTTTATTTCTCCGTCAAAGCACTCTGTGGAATGTGTCATTTGCATTAACAGCCAGTGATGTGCTGTCGCCACACATTCCAGCACCAGCATAGCAATGGTCTGCAGAAAACACAAGCAGCAACCACAATGAAACAAGACGACAGCAAAACAAGCACATTCCCATCCACCCCCACCCCCGACCCACTAACCCTCTCATACGCCCAGACAAGCCTCCATCGCAAGGACAGGCCGCATCTGTGCCTCCAATCCTCGTGCCCGGATTGTCAGACTCACAGGTATCAGGCCTCCAACTTCAGATTTCACCCCAGAACGCCAGTCATGGGTTTGATCCTCGGGCCTCGATTTGTAGACTCACAAGAACCACCATTCCCCGTGACCTGGCCCCTCAGGGCTCTTTCATTCTCTACTTCATCTTTCTAAACCTGCAAAGCATTTCTCCAGTCGTCAGTGTTACGTACCCCGTAACTGGGTTGCCAAACCAGCAGAAATGGATCACTCAGTTGGAGTCTGGATTACTAGGACTAAGAAAGTTTTATTAAAGAAACAAGCAACACAGTAATCGAAAGGATAATAAATGCAACAGTTCAGCAATGATAAACACACGTGCACAGAATTAAGATAACAGCATCAATCAAGCTCTATCATTGTCTAGGGGTAAATGACCAATTTCAAAGTGACACAAAGTTCAGTCCAATTTAGTTCAGTTCGCAGTAATCGTTGCCATGCCGATGGACAACGTTGGGGAAGGGAGAGAGAGAACGAGAATGACTGATCATTCAGAACGGCTTCCACTCACAGACCGGCGATATTGCTCACAAGCAGCTTTCGGGTGGGTCCTTTGTGATGTCACCTGAGGTCACCGACTGTGACCCCTCCTCCAGATGCGGTCGATCCTCTGCAGTGAACCCGGCACCCAAGCAAGGGTGGACACACACCAGGTTCCCGCTGATCGTACCTTTCCACCCTATGCGTTTAAGGCTGATCCCCCGATCAGCCATCCAAGAGCTTCCCACCGACTCGTGAGAGGCGCACCGCTTCCAGGGTCTCGTTACCTCGAGTGTCGTGTGTGTCCTGCCTTAGCGAACCTGTCCCTTTTTATCCCCCTGCTGGGGTATCCCCTGTCCATTACTTCAAACAGTTCAGGGTTCAAAGGGGGAGCCGCTCCAGACAGCTCTCTCTCCTGTCCCTTCATTACACATCTCCAGATCGCCTGTCCATCACTTCAAACAGTTCAGGGTTCAAAGGGGGAGCTGCTCTAGACAGCTCTCTCTCCCGTCCCTTCATTACACATCTCCAGATACTGCTTCATTTTTCCTTATCTCTCCTTCCCCTGAGGACAGGTGGCAGACCAACTGCTGATGCCACTGATGCGAGCCCAGGCCAGCAAACATCTTAATTTATGTGTATTCTCGTCACACTTCCCCCCTTTAAGGATTTTTACCGGGAGGTAAAAATTACAAACATGAATACATTATTTGATACACACACATCTTTATCAGCTATTTGGCTAACACAGCGAGTTTGAAGTTGTCAACACCTTGACAGACAGTCATCACATTTTCTGTCCCTTTTATATGTGTTATTAATAATCCCTTAGACCAGGCTCCAACTCAGCAAACTTCATAGTGGCCAAAAACACTGATGAATTTCGATCAATGTAACATCTCATTTGGTTTTGTCCCGGACCACAATAACAAGGGTCGTCCCATTCCGACTTAGTTTTCTCTCGCAAGGGCTTAGTAGGAGGGGGAGGGGTAGTGACCGCAGAGTTATTGCAAAACTTCCTACAGTACCCCACCTTCTCCAAGAGCCTTCTGAGGGCCCTCTTGTCTGTCGGGGTTGGGAGGTCAGCGATAGCCTGCACTGTAGCTTGCATCGCTGCCAGCTGCCCCTGTCTCACCACAATTCCCAGGTAAGTGACCCTCGTGTGGCTGAATTCATTTTTTTCAAGGTTCACTATCAAGCTGGCTTCAGACAGCCGTATTAAATTGCCAATACACACCTCTGTGTTCATCAGGCCTTTAGTCACTGAATTACTCATTATATATGGATGTTGTTTACTAGGCTGGCCTATTATAACAGACACCCCCCAACGTCCCAGTTCTTTGCATCGCCTCGGGACAATCAAACACACGGGTGCGAGTCGTTTAATTACTTCTAAACAGTCGCTTTGTTCAGGGATTAAGGGAGAGACCTTATCAGTAGACCTGGCCAAAACAATAGCCTTCTCCCGTCTGATCGATCCCATACTAATCTTTTCAAAATGTTTTTTTTCTCTTATCAGGGGGCCCCTAGCTTCATTGATTTCCACGCTAACACCAACTAGGTTCGTTAACATATCAAAAGCCGGTGACCGTCTCAGTTCGCGTCAGTCATGATCAATAACATCCTTCCTCCTGGGCAGCCGGTAAACCTCTTTCATGATTCAACCAATCGTTTCCTCCAGCACCGCAAAATGTCCACCGGGGGGTACCTCGTGGGCCATGTTAAAAACCTCATCCCCATAACCCTTTTGCACCACCCCCCACTCCTCATCTGCGGGCACGGTACTTGGTCTCCCTTGCTTCCTTAGCACTTCCTCCTCCACACAATAGCCTACTAGTTCCCTTGTCAAATCTGTGTCAGAGAGAGCTTTCTCTGCCGAAACCATCAGCCCCTCGTCTCGCTCCCGCGTCTGCACAAATTCTTTCCTGGCTACTGCTACGTCTGTCCCAGCTCCCTCACTACCTCTTGTCTCACTACACTCCTTCTTTTCATTTTCTACCCCGGTCTCGTACAAGGTTGGCAGAAACGTTTCAGCTAAATTTACCACCACAGCCCCATGATGAACCTGTGAGTCCATGGGCGGGGCCTCACTGCTGGCAGGCTGACCTGTCAATCTCATGATTGGGAACACGATTCCCCCGGCGACGTCATTACCGAGCAAGACTTCCACGCCCTTCATCGGTAATTCGGACCTCATCCCGATCGTGACTAGTCCAGAGACCAGGTTGCTTTGTAAGTGTATCTGGTGCAAGGGGACGGACTCTGTCCCTTCCCCAACACCTTTGACCTCTACCTCCCCAGTCTGGGTCTCTGAGCTAAACTCTAATACACTCTTCAGTATTAGTGACTGACACGCTCCCGTGTCTCTCCAGATCCGCACTGGAACTGGTTTTAACCCCTCCTTCACTGACACCAATCCGGCCGAGATAAACCCCTCGCACCCTTCCTGAACTTTGGCAGACCTGCCCTTCCCTAGCAGTTCGCTTAACAGCTCGATACAGCCATTCAAAGTCACTGTTTTTCCTTTTCCCGTCTCCTTCTTTGGGACAAAGCACCTGGACACAAAGTGTCCGACTTTCCCACAATTATAACAGACGACCCCAGGAGACTTCCTACCAGACTGCTCCCAGTCTACCTTATCCTTCTCACTAGTCCCCGGCTTACTTTCTGACTTTTCCGGTGGACTCTCTCCGCCGTCCTGACTACCCTTCTGGTAGCCTTTACTCGGGGCAAACTTCATTTTATGCGTCAACGCATACTCATCCGCTAACTTAGCAGTAGCGGCTAACGTGGCTACCTCTTTCTCATCGAGGTAGGGTCTCATACCCTCAGGGACACAACCTTTAAACTGCTCAATCAGGATCAGCTGTAGCAGTCTGTCATAATCCCCCTCTACCCCCTTTGAGGCGCACCAACGCTCACAATATGTCTGCATCTCACGGGCAAACTCCAAATACGTGCGGTCCCACTGCTTCCTCGCATTCCGGAACCTCTGCCGGTATGCCTCCGGGACCAACTCATAAATCCTGAGGATGGCCTCTTTCACCACCTCATACCTCTGAGCATCTTCAGCGGACAAAGCGGAGTAAGCTTCTTGGGCTTTCCCTTTCAGTACACTCTGAAGTAAAACAACCCACTTATCCCTCGGCCAGTCCTGACTTATAGCCACTTTTTCGAAGTGGAGAAAGTACCGATCCACGTCGGTATCGTCAAATGGGGGAACCAGCCTAACCTCCTGGGTCGCCCGGAACCCTCCACCTTGGTTCGGCACGAGCCCCTGCTCTGCCCTTATCTTTAACTTCTCCAGCTCAAATTCCCTTTCCCTCTGCTTCTCCAACTGCTGCAACTGTCTTTCTCTCTCTTTCTCTTCTCTCTCCAACTGTCTCTCTCTCTCTCTCTCCTGCCTTTCTAACTCTTTCTCTTTCTCCTGCCTTTCTAACTCTTTCTCTTTCTCCCGCCTTTCTAACTCTCTCCCCTGCCTTTCTAACTGCTTCTCTTCGTGTTCTAACTGCCGTACCCGGAACTCGTGCTCGAGTCTCAGTTTTTCAAGCTGTACCTGTACCGCGTCTCCAGCAGGTTTTTCAATAGACACCACCCCCAGCTCGCCTTGGGGAAACACACCCTTAGATACATAGTGCTCTACGATAGCTCTGTGTATCTCCTCTCTCCTCATTGTCGACTTCCCCTTAGCAAGATTCAACGGTTTGGCCACAGCTACCAATTCCGATTTCCTGGCATCCTCTAATGCCTCCAAGGTTGGCGCCTTTATAAATTCCTCAGCCTCCATTTTTGCTGTTTGTCTTTTCTTTCTTTCGGGAATTTTAACCCAATCAATTTACTCCGTCCCAAATTTAGCGTTCAAAATCACGGACGAGAACCCCACTTATGTTACGTACCCCGTAACTGGGTTGCCAAACCAGCAGAAATGGATCACTCAGTTGGAGTCTGGATTACTAGGACTAAGAAAGTTTTATTAAAGAAACAAGCAACACAGTAATCGAAAGGATAATAAATGCAACAGTTCAGCAATGATAAACACACATGTGCACGGAATTAAGATAACAGCATCGATCAAGCTCTATCGTTGTCTAGGGGTAAATGACCAATTTCAAAGTGACACAAAGTTCAGTCCAATTTAGTTCAGTTCGCAGTAATCGTTGCCATGGCAATGGACAACATGGGGGGAGGGAGAGAGAGAATGAGAACGACTGATCATTCAGAACAGCTTCCACTCACAGACCTGTGATATTGCTCACAAGCAGCTTTCGGGTGGGTCCTTTGTGATGTCACCTGAGGTCACCGACTGTGACCCCTCCTCCAGATGCGGTCGATCCTCTGCAGTGAACCCGGCACCCAAGCGAGGGTGGACACACACCGGGTTCCCGCTGATCGTACCTTTCCACCTTGTCCGTTTAAGGCTGATCCCCCAATCAGCTGTCCAAGAGCTTCCCACCGACTCATGAGAGGCGCACCGCTTCCAGGGTCTCGTTACCTCGAGTGTCGTGTGTGTCCTGCCTTAGCGAACCTGTCCCTTTTTATCCCCCCTGCTGGGGTATCACCTGTCCATTACTTCAAACAGTTCAGGGTTCAAAGGGGGAGCCACTCCAGACAGCTCTCTCTCCCGTCCCTTCATTACACATCTCCAGATGCTGCTTCATTGTTCCTTATCTCTCCTTCCCCTGAGGACAGGTGGCAGACCAACTGCTGATGCCACTGATGCTAGCCCAGGCCAGCAAACATCTTAATTTATGTGTATTCTCATCACATCAGAGATTCAAGTGTGGATATAACTCTGTGATAACCAGTTTACGTGGAGGCAAGGTCTCACAGGAAGTCATGGACAGTCAGGTGGAGTTGTGCACACTGCGAGGTCTTAGCCATTTACTGGGGACCAGCATCCCCTAGGAGAAAGCACCAGGAGCCACACTAGAAGAAACAGCATACTCCCAATGGTGTGCATCTGGCAAGCATGGGCAGCTCTCCAACCTTCAGAAGTTGTGCCCTGCAGTCAATAGTTCCTTTGATAAAAGTTTTACCTCTGACTTTGCAAGTGCTTGTGGTATCTCCATTTAGTATTTAATATGTAGAATGCAATTCTCAGAGATAAATTACTTTTAAAGTATGTTCTGCTGTAAAGATTTATTCAAAGAAAAATAATATTCAAGTCATCTATTACAAGCCAGAGGGGACAACTGACAATGCTGTTAATATTCAGCAGACATATTATTAACTGAGAAACGGCTGATTTTTTCATATGGATATGCCTTTTTGGAGTTGAAAAGGGAAGGATAATCAAGGTTATTAATGGAACAGGAAAGAAATAGAATATGAACAATTCCACCAATAAGCAGTAGAATACTCAAACAGTTTTCCTGAAACTGCAGAAGTTAATGGAGTCCAGTGAAGATGTTATTAGAGAGTCAAGTAAACAGCAACAAAACAGTGAATATTAACAAGACAATATACAAGGAAGGAAATCTGTTGGAAAAGCTCGAAAGCTCCCCAGTTCTCTAAAATTGAAACCAACTAAAGACCAATACTTCATTGTTGTAAGAATACATAAGTATCAAAATTTGTTGCTCAAACTAAATGTCAATGGAGACTTAATGGGGTGAACTCCCTCATTTCTCATTTGACGGTGCTTCGTACAAGGAACACCATTTAACTAGGCACACAAATCAAGGAAAATATCCATTTGTTAGAAATAGATCATATATGTATTTGTTGTGGACATTCAAATTGAGAAAGTTGTTCTTTTAATCATGGGAGTAAAAGGTATCCTTTTCTAAATGCAGTAACATGTGAACCATGGTATATTTTACCACTGAGCAGTGTCAGGGAGGAAGAGTTAGAAATAATTGAGGACATCATAAAGCTCTTAGCAACCAATAAAGTATTTTTGAAGTGTATTCATCATATTGAGGTAGGAAACACAGTATTCATGTGATCCACAGCAAAATCATGAGTTAGACAGCATTAATGAGCAAAGAATATATCTTTGTATTTTGACTGAGGGATAAATATTAACCAGGGCTCCATCCCCTACTCTCCTTCAAACTAATGCCAGGCAAATTCAGTGTGTCAGGATAATGATACTGGAGGCACATTCCTACATCCTGTCTAAACTTCACCAGGTTATTGGCAGAAACGATGTAAATGAAATCCAACCAAACAAAAATATCTTACTGCACACTTCACCTCCCTGAACAGACCACATTGTCCAGAAGGTCTTGAGGCTAGGGCTGACGTGTGTGGAAACTCCTCAAATGTTCCTGTTCTTTTCAAAGGCGTTGAATCCAAGTTGGGAAAATCATGACAGAAATATTCTACCATCTTTTTACTTTTTTTATTGTTGGAAACCCAGCAGACATCTTTCACACAGCAAGTTGCCATAAACAGACGTGACATTTATTAAGATGTAAGTAGGGACAGGGAATCAGGATAACATTGAAATTTTGCCTACTCCTGGGAGATTGGTAGGCTGCCCTGTTCAACATTGAATTTGAAGAACATCATCAGTAACAGTGTTACATGTTCCCACTGGAATGTTATCCTAGCATTTGAATTTACAACCTACTGACTCAGAAGTTCTAGTGTTACCAAATGACCAACAGCTGGATTCTTTGAACAGAGAGATTATCCTAACTATGCCAAGTGACAAGAAAGGTGGAAAAGAACATTAGTTTTACAAGAGAGTTTCCAAAGGCAGAGTGGAACAGAAACAGCGCCTCGTCATTTTACTCACCTCCCTATCACCTCCCCCTGGGTCTCCTGCTTTTTCCTTTCTCCTATGGTCCACTCTCTTCTCCTATCAGCTTCCTTCCTCTCCAGCCCTTTACCTTTCCTACCCACTTGACTTCAGATATCACCAACAAGAGAAAATCTGCAGATGCTGGAAATCCAGGCAACACACACAAAATGCTGGAGGAACTCAGCAGGCCAGGCAGCATCTATGGAAAAGAGTACAGTCAACGTTTTGGGTCAAGACCCTTCAACAGGACCTGAAACGTCAACAGTATTTTTCCCATAGATGCTGCTTGGTCTACTGAGTTCCTCCAGAATTTTGTGTGCGTTCCTAACTATTGTATGCCTCTATTACTATAACTCGAGGCCTTAAGTCTCGGCAACATCCTTGTAGTTTCTCTCCATACTCCTTCAATCTTGATATCCTCCCTGTTGATAAGGTGACCAGAACTGCACAAAATACTCCAAGTTTGACCTCACCAAACATCTTATAGAGGTTCAACATGTCATCCCAACTCCAGCGCTCTATACCATAACTTATGAAGGCCAATGAACCAAAAGCTCTCTTTGTGACCCCATTTACCTGTGATGCCACGTTCAAGAAATCATGGATCTGCATTCCCAGATCACTTTGTTCTACCACACACCTCAGTGTCCTACCATTCTCTGTGTAAGTCTTATCTTGTTCGGTCCTCCCCACGTGCAGTACCTCAGACTTGTCTGCATTAAATTCCATTGGCATTTTTCAGCCCATTTTCTCATCTGATCCAGATCACATTACAAGCTTTGATAGCCTTCCTCACTATCTCCCAATCAATGAGTATAATAATGTGTGATTACTTAAAAATTAAGGGATTGTTGACATTAAGTGTATGATTTAGTTGTTGGAGCAGTAATGGAAAGAACATGATGCTTCAAAAAATTTAATTCAGTTAAAACAATAATTTTGAATATTAAATGTAAATATCTGTGAAAAAGGTGTCCTCAAGGCTGGAAATGAGCATACTGATTCATAAATAATTCCCAACCATTCCAGCTACATTCCAGTATGATTGGTTCTAAACATTGGCCCAAAATAGCATCTCTCTTCAAGGGATAGATTGCCACTAGGACTACAAGAAATGGTATAACAATATCTGAATGGTTTGTAGACATCCTGCAAAAGGATTTTAAAAACTAACCACAGGAACAATTGGGGTGAGTTTTCTAACCCGTGGCAGTCGGTTCCAAAGGGAACTGCTGAGCTTCAACCATTGAAATGAAGGAAGGTGTGGATTTTAACCACAGCAGAGCCTGGTCTTCATGGGACTTTCCCAGCATTATGATGTAGAATGTATCTCTGATCCTTTGCCAGGGTTGATCAGGTCTATGAGAGAGTATCCTTCCACTTCAGCCTGCAGAATGGGAAAGGCACATAATTTGATCAAAGCATTATTAGTTTTAATAATGTTTGAGTGTCTCAATGTGTTGTAATGTTTTGATTTTTTTTGTTAATTATTTAGTTCTACATTATTAATTTCATATTTTTCTGAATGTCAGTGATGTTTAAAATGGTTAAGAATACTTAAAGACATCGGCAAAGGCAATACTCCAGCAAACCTTTATGTTTTGGCAAATCTTTTCGGTACAGAGTCTCAATAAGCCAACCTGGTGCTGATTCACCATCTGACTTAAAGTTGCAAGGTCAGTAACATCAGACATCTGTTTCAACCATGTAAATGCAGAGGGGTACTCCAGGTTCAGCAAAATCCAGTGGCCTGACTTCACTCTATATGAAACATCATAAAGATGATGCTTCCCTCTATGCAATTCTGAATGTACCTGTACTTACTCCATGAAAGCTTCAGCACCTTTCATTAAATGTGTTGTTTCATAAGACATAGGAGCAATTAGGCCATTCAGCCCATCGAGTCTGCTCCGTCATTCCAACATGGCCGATCCTGGATCCCATTCAACCCCATACACCTCCTTTCTCGCCATATCTTTTGATGCCCTGACCGATCAGGAAACAATCAACTTCTACCTTAAATAAATGCATGGACTTGGCCTCCACCGCAGTCTAGGGCAGAGCATTCCAGCAGTTTAACTAATCTCTGGCTAAAAAAATTCCTTCTTACCTCTGTTCTAATTTTGAGGCCATGCCCTCTAGTTCTGGATTACCATGCCCTTCCCTCCAACCACAGGAAACATCTTCTCCACATCCATTGTATCTAGTCCTTTCAACATTTGGTAGGTTTTTCTATGGATGAGTTTGCTGAACATAATGCAAAAATACAATCACTTAACTCTGAAACCAACTGTTTTCCACACTCAGTCATGCTGCCATATATCTACATGAGAAGATGTCCATGTAAAATTTCTGTTGTAATATTAAATTAAAATGAATAAATATTTCCAGACATTTAACAGTATGTTCCAATCATGTTTCCTAATGAATTAGCTGGGGAGAGAAAAAAAACTAAACTCTCTACATAATAGAAGGTTCCATACTGACACATCCGTTAAACAAAATCTCTTTTGTTCTGAATTAGCACTGCAGGAGCACTGAGAGAAAAAAATTGGGGTTACTTATAGAAACATGTGGAAAGTCTCGACACAAGTTTGAAGTGACAGTCTGTACAAGTACAATCTTCTGATGAATTTGCAGATCAGTTTAAGGCAAATAACTCTGGCTTTCAGGGTCTACATGAATTCTATAAGGAGAAAACTGAAATTGCGTTAGGCTGTTTAAGACTTTTCCCAGGCTGGCATGATTGTGAATCTGACACTTGGCTGAGTTCAACTGAATAATGGAAGCACCACAATATTCAGAGCCACAGTTAACGACATGATATTTCCTGTAAACCTTAGAACTGACTGTCAAGTAAAGCACAAGTGGTTAGTCTGTTGTCTAAAGTTAATATTTTTTGGCAATTAAGTTTCACTGGGGTTTTTTTTGGTTCATTGTTGCCCTCAGGATAAATGTGAATTCATAAATCCATGAATGAGTGCTAGCTTTTGGGTTGTCACCATTGAGTTTTATAGTTTTATTCTGAAGTTTTGCAAGAAATCCTTAGACTTCTGTCAGCCTTTGGCAGTTTATCCAGGGGTTCACAACCTGGGGTTCACAGACCCCTTGTTTAATAGTAGAGATTTGTAACATAAAAAAAGGTTGGGAATCTCTTGGTACCCAGTCAAAAGCTGGGTGTGAGCTCCAGAATTTCATGCTTTGATTACAGAACTCTGCCAACCCTGACATGGAGAAATTGTCCCTGATCTCTGTGTCCCACGGACTAGGACACAAAAAGAGACTCGGATCATTCCTGATCTATTGTCAGGACTACTATTGGAAGGTCAGATATGGACATATGGACAGGAAAATTCATGGGGAGGCTTTGGGAAAAGGGAAGGGCAGCAAATTCAAACAGGAAAGCTGAAATGGAATACTAAATTTCAGAGAATGAGTTATCATGATGTGCAGAGTCTGAAAGAGGAGAGGAGGGAGGATATGTTGGTGAGAAACTTGGTGCAGGGTTTGAGAGGTTGATGGTGTGAAAATTGCAGTCATGAGATAATTAAAGAAGGTGCTAGAGAATTTGATGATGATCGTCAAATGTGTGAAGGAGAAAGTAAAAGAAACAGCTGTATGTATCTGTTTCATCAACGGTCACACAATCACTGTTGCTCAAGAACAGTTCATTGTAGAAATATGATGGGGCAGAAAGTCTACATTAATGGTGAGGCACTGTGCTACAAATCATTTTCATTTGGGTATCAACTTACAGCAAGCTTGATGATGGTAAGAGCATAATTCAGTAATGAAACATTCTCCTGAAGGATGGAGGTCACCATTTATTGTAAGTCTGGTGGCTGAGATCAAGTAAGCAGTGCTTGTTGAGACATCAAGTACAGGAGGACAGCTGGCAAGGGGTGTCTAATGCACTCATCAATTTCAATCAATTACAAACAGCTTTGTCACATTTCTCTGCTCCTGATAGAGAAGTGGAAATGAGCTAAGGCACAGATTGAGCTATCACTCTAATAGGTGGGTACTTCATAATGCAGTTGACTCTAATGATCATCATTGCTGATGCAAATAACACTAAAAGCTTTGTTCCTGCTTTACTCATTCAGGAGCACTTCCTAATTGAGCATCCCATAATATTAGGTCCATAAATGGTTAAGCATTGTAAAATGCCAAGGGTGCAAATTGTTTACTTCATGGCCTCCTCCGGTGTAATTCAATGTTAATTGTGTGTCACAGGCTTTAACAGGTTCCGAACTACAGCGTTTGTGTAATCAGTGGCAACTCTATTGCAGGCTACAACTTTCACATTAGTTTCTCATGAAATCATTTGTATGGCCTTTCAGACACTTACCATGGTCTGCACGAAGTCCTTCTGGGCACTCCATGTCCTTGACATGCAAACTGAGGTGCTGAGAACCTAAACTCGCTTAGAATATAGAACATAGAATAGTACAGCACAGTACAGGCCCTTCAGCCCACAATGTTGTGCTGACCCCCAAACCCTGCCTCCCCTATAAGCTCCCACCATAAATTCCTCCGTATACCTGTCTAGTAGTCTCTTAAACTTCACTAGTGTATCTGCCTCCACCACTGACTCAGGCAGTGCATTCCACGCACCAACCACTCTCTGAGTAAAAAATCTTCCTCTAATATCCCCCTTGAACTTCCCACCCCTTAAATCATGTCCTCTTGTGTTGAGCAGTGGTGCCCTGGGGAAGAGGCGCTGGCTATCCACTCTATCTATTCCTCTTATTATCTTGTACACCTCTATCATGTCTCCTCTCATCCTCCTTCTCTCCAAAGAGTAAAGCCCTAGCTCCCTTAATCTCTGATCATAATGCATACTTTCTAAACCAGGCAGCATCCTGGTAAATCTCCTCTGCACCCTTTCCAATGCTTCCACATCCTTCCTATAGTGAGGTGACCAGAAATGGACACAGTACTCCAAGTGTGGCCTAACCAGAGTTTTATAGAGCTGCATCATTACATCGTGACTCTTAAACTCTATCCCTTGGCTTTTGAAAGCTAACACCCCATAAGCTTTCTTAACTACCCTATCCACCTGTGAGGCAACTTTCAGGGATCTGTGGACATATACCCTGAGATCCCTCTGCTCCTCCACACTACCAAGTATCCTGCCATTTACTTTGTACTCTGCCTTGGAGTTTGTCCTTCCAAAGTGTACCACCTCACACTTCTCCGGATTGAACTCCATCTGCCACTTCTCAGCCCACTTCTGCATCCTATCAATGTCTCTCTGCAATCTTTAACAATCCTCTACACTATCTACAACACCACCAACCTTTGTGTTGTCTACAAACTTGCCAACCCACCCTTCTACCCCCACATGCAGGTCGTTAATAAAAATCACGAAAAGTAGAGGTCCAAGAACAGATCCTTGTAGGACACCACTAGTCACAATCCTCCACTCTGAATGTACTCCCTCCACCACCACCCTCTGCCTTCTGCAGGCAAGCCAATTCTGAATCCACCAGGCCAAACTTCCCTGGATCCCATGCCTTCTAACTTTCTGAATAAGCCTACCATGTGGAACCTTGTTAAATGCCTTACTAAAATCCATATAGATCACATCCACTGCACTACCCTCATCTATATGCCTGGTCACCTCCTCAATCGGGCTTGTTAGATATGATTTGCCCTTCACAAAGCCATGCTGACTGTCCCTGATCAGACCATGATTCTCTAAATGCCTATAGATCCTATCTGTAAGAATCTTTTCCAACAGCTTTCCCACCACAGACGTGAGGCTCACTGGTCTATAATTACCCGGACTATCCCTACTACCTTTTTTGAACAAGGGGACAACATTTGCCTCCCTCCAATCCTCCAGTACCATTCCTGTCGACAACGAAGACATAAAGATCCTAGCCAGAGGCTCAGTAATCTCCTCCCTCGCCTCGTGGAGCAGCCTAGGGAATATTCCGTCAAGCCCCGGGGACTTATACGTCCTAATGTATTTTAACAACTCCAACACCTCCCCTCCCTTAATATCAACATGTTCCAGAACATCAACCTCACTCATCTTGTCCTCACCATCATCAAATTCCCTCTCATTGGTGAATACCGAAGAGAAGTATTCATTGAGGACCTCGCTCACTTCCACAGCCTCCAGGCACATCTTCCCACCTTTATCTCTAATCGGTCCTACCTTCACTCCTGTCATCCTTTTTTTCTTCACATAATTGAAGAATGCCTTGGGGTTTTCCTTTACCCTACTCGCCAAGGCCTTCTCATGCCCCCATCTTGCTCTTCTCAGCCCCTTCTTAAGCTCCATTCTTGCTTCCCTATATTCCTCATAGACCCATCTGATCCTTGCTTCCTAAACCTCATGTATGCTGCCTTCTTCCACCTGACTAGATTTTCCACATCACTTGTCACCCATGGTTCCTTCACCCTACCATCCTTTATCTTCCTCACTGGGACAAATTTATCCCTAACATCCGCAAGAGATCTCTAAACATCGACACATGTCCATAGTATATTTCCCTGCAAAAATATCATCCCAATTCACACCTGCAAGTTCTAGCCTTATAGCCTCATAATTTGCCTTTCCCCAATTAAAAATTTTCCTGTCCTCTTTGATTCTATCCTTTTTCATGATAATGCTAAAGGCCAGGGAGTAGTGGTCACTGTCCCCCAGATGCTCACCCACTGAGAGATCTGTGACCTGACCCAGTTCATTACCCAGTACTAGATCTAGTATGGCATTCCCCCTGGTCAGCCTGTCCACATTCTGTGACAGGAATCCGTCCTGGACACACTTAACAAACTCTGCCCCATCTAAACCTTTGGAACTAATCAGGTGCCAATCAATATTAGGGAAGTTAAAGTCACCCATGATAACAACCCTGTTATTTTTGCACCTTTCCAAAATCTGCCTCCCAATCTGCTCCTCTGTATCTCTGCTGCTACCAGGGGGCCGATCGAATACCCCCAATAGAGTAACTGCTCCCTTCCTGTTCCTGACTTCCACCCATATTGACTTAAAAGAGGATCCTGCTACATTACCCACCCTTTCTGCAGCTGTAATAGTATCCCTGACCAGTAATGCCACTCCGCCTCCCCTTTTTCTGCCCTCTCTATCCCTTTTAAAGCACTGAAATCCAGGAATATTGAGAATCCATTCCTGCCCTGGTGCCAGCCAAGTCTCTGTAATGGCCACTACATCATAATTCCATGTATGTATCCAAGCTCTCAGTTCATCACCTTTGTTCCTGATGCTTCTTGCATTGAGGTACACACATTTCAGTCCTTCTACCTTACTGTCTTTACACCGTTTATTCTGCTTCTCTTTCCTCAAAGCCTCTCTGTATGTTAGATCTGGCTTTACTCCATGCACTTCTTTCACTGTTCTATCGCTCTGGGTCCCATCCCCCTCGCAAATTAGTTTAAACCCTCCCAAACCATGCTAGCAAACCTACCTGCAAGGATATTGCTCCCCCTCGAGATCAGGTGCAACCCATCCAATCTGTACAGGTCCCACCTTCCCCAGAAGAGATCCCAATGATCTAAAAATCTAAAACCCTGCTCCCTGAACCAACTCCTCTGCCACGCATTCAACTGCCATCTCCTCCAATTCTTACCATTACTGTCACGTAGCACTGGCAGCAATCCTGAGAACGCCACCCTTGAGGTCCTAAGGTCGCTTGTGCCTGATAACTCACACATGGCTGGCCCTTGGCAGGCTCTTGGCTCATGACCTCTCTTGTAGAAGAAGACCATTGCAGTATGTATGAAGGCTGCTTCAGCATGAGCTGAGGTGCCTGGACATCCAGCGCTAGGAGGTGGCTATATAGAGCCTCTTTTACTTACTAAACCACCCCTGTTTTTGAATCTCCTCAGGTTCGCAATCTTGTCATTAATGCAGGCATGACAATCACAGTCTGTGACACATTTACCACTCCTCAAAAAGACTAATTGGGGCATGTCCCACTCTACCGTCTGGTCTCTGGGTCATTGTGGGATATTAATATCAGCTATGAAAGACTATGGCTATGAAATTTGTTTAAGATTCTCATTTCTGTAAGGAATATGTTGCAAGACTTATTATATCACGATTTTGTAGCAAATTTAAAAGAAACAATTTATGAAGAACTTTTAAGGACAAAAATTTATTTGGACTCCATGTGTCTCATGCCTTTTTAGAGGTTAGGAACCCACTGAATTCAGATATTTTATAGACATGATAACCCACACCAGCTGACACCTAACCCTTTTCAATTCTTCTCCTCTATGACCAGTGACCCAAACCAACCTGCAACAGCACAGCAAATCTAATTGTAAGATACAGGTTTCCCCCGCTATCCGAAGGTAGACCATTCCTATGAAATGGTTCATAAGCCGGAATGTCGTAAAGTGAATAAGCAATTACCATTTATTAATATGGGAAAAATTTTTGAGCGTTCCCAGACCCAAAAAATAACCTACAAAATCATGCCAAGTAACACATAAAACCTAAAATAACAGTAAGATATAGTAAAAGCAGGAATGATACACAACCTATATAAAGTAGAAATACTTTTCTGCAGCACTGTCTAGCACAGCGAAAATCTCGCAGAAGCACTCTTGGCAGAAACACTCTCTCCAGTAACCTTTAAGTTATGACACTGCCAAATCATACCAAATAACACATAAAAATACACAGCCTATATGAAGTAGAAGTAATGTATGTACAGTGTAGTTTCACTTACCAGAATCAGGAAGAATCCAATAAATTGCAGTTTCATCACAGTTAAACACTTGTTTATACAAATAACCACCTGACGCAATGGGCCATCGCCTCTGATCTGGGCCGACATTTACGTGCCAGGCAGCATCTAATTAATTAGCTTGTTTATTTCGGCTCTTTTCTTAAAGATGTGTTGGGTGCGTACCGACTACCGCTGCAACACTGTATTCTTCGCGGCCCGATATTGGTCCGCGGCCTGGAGGTTGGGGACGACTGCTTAAACTATGAAGCTGCCCTCGCCTCAGAAACCAATCAAACCACCCATGACTACCTTTAAATTCCACTTTCGCAACACTTTTATCACCATCGTCCAGTGCTTTCTGTTTCAGCTTATTAAAAAGACTGACTGGTTTCTCCTAAAGCAAAAGAAAACTTAACGGAATACCACGCTTTGTACACCCATCAATCCACTCAAGCAATAGACTTTCTATTTTATCCATTATTGGATGCTGACTAAGAAAGATCACTTTGCTACGAACAGAACCAACAGTATCATCGGCAGCTTTCAAAATTCTTTCTCTCTGCGTATAAATAGTGCGAATGTTGGACACGGGCAAGTTCAACGCGCAGACAATGTCCTTACTTCGTTCACCACAATCAAAACGCTTAATTATGTCTAGTTTTACGCTAAGTGTAACACTCTTACGAGCTCTTTTAGGCTTTTCCGATACCTTAGAACTCACCTTGCTAACGGATGCACAAAATAATTCGAGATAAAGCACGTGTTTAAGCAATGCTGGCTAGAATGCAGTTCCAGGGGAGGAGCTTGGGTGTTCGGACACATGCTGCCTTTTTTCGTAACAGTGAAAGCACCTTCTGTTAGCGAAAACAGGTAACTAATGTAGGTCTTTCATAACAGCGAGGTGTCGTAAAGCGAATTTTCGCAAAACGGGGGCCACCTGTAATTTAGTTGTAGTGATCCCTTAGGAAGGCACTTGTCTGGTTTCCACACATTGCCCATTTAGCAAGGTTTACCCAATGGCAAAGAATTTACCGAATCATTCATCTTCATCATCTACTTTGGGCATAGAGACCAAATAAATATGCATCTTTTCCAGATCCGGACTAGACAATTAGAGGCCTCCTTGTGCTTATTGCTGGATATTAAATTGCATTACATTGATAATGCTGGAAATCTGAAATGAACGCAGAATGCCTTGAAGATTCTCAGAAATTAGGACCTCACCTGTGAAGAGAGAAGCAGTTAACATTTCAAATCCTGCTTCTCTCTTCACATGTACCTGAATAGCTTCAGCATTTTCTCTCGTATTTTTTGATGGTATAAGGCCCAGCAAGATGTTCTCATTTTTTGCTGAACTCGTTTTAGTGCACTGCAGAGGATATGCATGAAATGGAGAGAAATTTCAAAAAGAAAGGAAATTTTCCTCAAGTAGTGTGCAGAAATCATCTATTTACACTAATTCTGCATTTGTCCCATTTTTATATTCTCCCACATTCTCATTTCTACCCCTCTCCCCCACTGTTTCTATCACTCATCTACTCACAATGAACAATTTAGAGCAGCTGATTAACCTCTTACTCTTGTATGAACTTGCAATGAGAGATGAAGCTAGAGCAGCTGGTGGAAGTCCACACTGGTCATGCAAACTCCACGTAGAAAGCACCAAAGATCAGGATTGTACCCAGGTCTCTGAAGTTGTGATGCTTGGTTCTGTCAGCTCCACCACAGTGTCACCAAAATGGTTTCCTTCCATTCCACTTTAAATTTTATTCCTTTGAATTCTGCGGTCAATGTCGAAGCAATAGTGCTCGTGGTCAATTATTCTCAAAGCCGTCCACAGTCTCTTCACAGGATATTTGCTGAAAATATACAGTACTTAGACTGCCACCACAGTTTGACTTGTCTGAGGGGAATCTGGCACCAGTGTGACTCAGTGTATCTTCAGTCAACTGAAGAAATCTCAAAGAGTCAAACGAAGTTGAAGTGTAAATTACACCATTCAATTCAGTGCAAAATTAGAATGTGAAAAACGAGAGAGGAAGAGACATTAAATGCAACAAGGGTTAAATGGAACAGAAAGAAATGTAAGAAAAACATAGAATGTATAACATAGACATCTATAGCACATTACAGGCCCTTCAGCCCACAATGCGCTGCCGGCCATGTAACCTACTCTAGAAACTGTCTGGAATTTTCCTAGCGCATAGCCCTCTACTTTTCGAAGCTCCATGTACCTATCTAATAGTCTCTTAAAAGACTCTATTGTATTGGAGCCAAGGCAGTTTTTACCACTCGAGGTAAAAGAGAGGCAGGACTGCTCAGGCATGTGACGTCAGCCAGCAGAGCGCAAAATGTTTAAAAAGAAGACCGCCATATCCAGTGGGCAGCTGAGTGAGAGGCAGCAGAGTAATAGGGCTTTGGCTCAACAGGCTTAGGTGGTTACGAGACGAGTCGAGGTAGGTTTACTAGTGTTATTTGCAGAAAGGAGAAAGTATGTGTGTGAGGCCAGTTTTATAGACAACAGACAATAGACAATAGGTGCAAGAATACGCCATTCAGCCCTTCGAGCCAGCACTGCCTTCTGAGGCAGAACATTCCACAGGACCACAACCCTCTGTGTGAAAAAGATTTTCCTCTACTCCATTCAAAATGGTCTACCTCTTATTCTTAAACTGTGGCCCCTGGTTCTGGACTCCCCCTACATCGGAAACATGTTTCCTGCCTCTAGCGTATCCAATCCCTTAATAACCTTATATGTTTCAATCAGACCCTCTCTCATCCTTCTAAGTGCCAGTGTATACAACCCCAGTGGCTCCAATCTTTCAACATATGACATTCCCGCCATCCCAGGAATTAACCTCATGAACTTACGCTGCACTCCCTCAATAGCTAGAATGTCCTTCCTCCAATTTGGAGACCAAAACTGTACACAATACTCGAGGTGTGGTCTCACCAGGGCCCTGTACAACTGCAGAAGGACCTCTTTGCTCCTATACGCAACTCCCCTTGTTATGAAGGCCAACATGCCACGAGCTTTCTTCACTGCCTGCTGTACCTGCGTGCTTACTTTCAGTGACTGATGAACAAGGACACCTAGATCTTGCTGTACTTCCCCTTTTCCTAACTTGACATCATTCAGATAGTAATCTGCCTTCCTGTTCTTGCCACCAAAGTGGATAACCTCACATTTATCCACATTAAACTGCATCTGCCATGCATCAACCTGTCCAAGTCACCCTGCATTCTTATAACATCCTCCTCACATTTTACACTCCCACCTAGCTTTGAATCATCTGCAAATTTGCTAATGTTACTTTTAATCCCTTCACCTAAATCATTAATGTATATTGTAAATAGCTGCGGTCCCAGCACCAAGCCTTGCGGTACCCCACTATTCACTGTCTGCCATTCCGAAAAGGACCCATTAATCCCTACTCTTTGTTTCCTGTCTGCCAACCAATTTTCTATCCATGTCAGTACCCTACCCCCAATACCATTTGCTCTAATTTTGCACACTAACCTCCTATGTGGGACCTTATCAAAGGCTTTCTGAAAGTCCAGGTACACTACATCTACTGGCTTTCCTATGTCCATTTTCATAGTTACATCCTCAAAAAATTCCAGAAGATTAGTCAAGCATGATTTCCCCTTCATAAATCCATGCTGACTCGGACCTATCCTGCTACTGCTATCCAAATATGCCGCTATTTCATCTTTTATAATTGACTCCAGCGTCTTCCCTACCACTGATGTCAGACGAACTGGAATATGATTGCTTGTTTTCTCTCTCCCTCCTTTCTTAAAAAGTGGGATAACATTAGCTACCCTCCAATCCACAGGAACTGATCCTGAATCTATAGAACATTGGAAAAAGGTTACCAATGCGTCTACAATTTCTAGAGCCACCTCCTTAAGTAGCCTGGGATGCAGACCATCAGGCCCTGGGGATTTATCAGCCTTCAGTCCCATCAGTTTATCCAACACCATTTTCTGCCTGATGCGAATTTCCTTCAGTTCCTCTGTTACCCTAGGTCCTCTGGCCACTATTACATCTGGGAGATTGTTTGTGTCTTCCCTAGTGAAGACAGATCCAAAGTACCTGTTCAGCTCATCTGCCATTTCCTTGTTCCCCATAATAATTTCACCAGTTTCTGTCTTCGAGGGCCCAACTTTGGTCTTAACTAATTTTTTTCCTCTTCACATACCTAAAGAAGCTTTTACAATCCTCCTTTATATTCTTGGCTAGCTTACCTTCGTACCTCATCTTTTCCCCCCTTATTGCCTTTTTAGTCATCTTCTGTTGCTCCTTAAAATTTTCCCAATCCTCTGGCTTCCCACTCATCCTTGCTATGTTATACTTCCTCTCTTTTATTTTTATACTGTCCTTGACTTCCCTTGTCACTCACAGTCGCCCCTTACACCCTTTAGAATCTTTCTTCCTGTTTGGAATGAACTGATCCTGCACCTTCTGCATTATTCCCAGAAATACCTGCCATTGTTGTTCCACTGTCATCCCTGCTAGGGTATCTTACCAGTCAACTTTGGCCAGCTCCTCCCTCACGGGTCCATAGTCCCCTTTGTTCAACTGTAATACTAACACTTCTGATCTTCCCTTCTCCCTCTCAAATTGTAGATTAAAACTTATCATATTATGGTCACTACCTCCTAATGGCTCCTTTACCTCGAGTTCCCTTATCAAATCTGGCTCATTACACAACACTAAATCCAGAATTGCCTTAGCCCTGGTAGGCTCTGATACAAGCTGCTCTAAGAATCCATCTCTGAGGCATTCCACAAACTCCCTTTCTTGGGGTCCAGTACCAACCTGATTTTCCCAGTCTACCTGCATGTTAAAATCCCCCATAACAACCATAGAATTACCTTTGCGACACGCCAATTTTAACTCTTGATTTAACTTCCATCCTATATCCAGGCTACTGTTTGAGGGCCTGTAGGTAACTCCCATTGGGGTCTTTTTGTCCTTACAGTTTCTCAGTTCTATCCATACTGACTCTACATCTCCAGATTCTATGTCCCCCCTCGCAAGTGACTGAATTTCATTCCTCACCAACAGAGCCACCCCACCCCCTCTGCCAACCTGTCTGTCCTTTCGATAGGATGTATACCCCTGAATATTCATTTCCCAGCCCTGCTCCTCTTGCAGCCATGTCTCTGTTATTCCCACAACATCATACTTGCCAATTTCCACATGAGCCTCAAACTCATCCACTTATTTCTTATACTCCGTGCATTCATATATAATAATTTTAATCCATTTAAAGTAATACTTTTACTCCCCTCACCTTTCACATCAATTCCTATTGCACTTGGCCATATTCTCCGATCCCTTCCTGAGCTTTCTGCCCCGTTAATTCTGTTGTCTTTCTTAACTTTTCTTATTCTCTCATTCCCTTTAATTCCACCCTTATAGTTCCAGTTCATCTCCTCCCCCCCACTACTTAGTTTAAACACACGCGTGTAGCAGTGGCAAACCTGCCTGCCAGAATGCTGGTCCCCCGTCTGTTAAGATACAACCCGTCCCTTCTGTACAATTCATCCTTACCCCAAAACAGATCCCAGTGGTCCAAGAATCTAAATCCCTGCTTCCCGCACCAGCTCCTCAGCCACACATTCAGATCCCCTATCTCCCTGTTCCTGCCCTCATCAGTATGAGGAACTGGAAGCAAACCAGAGATAACCACCCTGGAGTTCCTGCCTTTCAGCCTTCTTCTGAGTTCTCTGAAGTGACGCAGCAAAATGTCTCTCCTCTTCTTCCTGACGTCGTTTGTGCCGACATGCACCACCACCTCCGGCTGATCACCTTCTCCCTTGAGGATGCCTTGCAATTGACCTGTGACGTCCTGGATCCTGGCACCAGGGAGGCAACACACCATCCTTAAATCCCGCCTGTTGCCGCAGAAACCCCTTTCTGTACCTCTCACTATGGAGTCCCTACTACCACGGCTCTGCCTGACGTCTGTCTCCCCGAGTTTGCTTCAGCGCCAATTTTTGACTCGCATACCCATCCGCCTCTCCGACTGACACTGACTTCTGTCCCGACAGCTTCCAAGAGGGTGAACCTGTTTTCAAGAGGCACATCCCCTGGGGTCTCCTGTACTCCAAGCATCCATCCCTTCCTCATCGTTGCCCCACTTCTCTCTTCCAGTATCTTCAGTGTAACGATCTCACTGCAGGTCCTGTCCAGAAAAATCTCTGTTTCTCGGATAAACCTGAGGTCATCCAGTTGCCTCTCCAGTGCCTCAACACGGTCCTTGAGAAGCTGAACCTGGACACACTTTCCACATTTGTAGCAGCCAGAGCACCATCAACGTCCCTGACCTCCCACATCATGCAAGCATCACACTGAATCGGTTGACCTGTCATTTCTTCGCCACTTCTCACCCTCTCCAACTGTGGCGTAGTATCCTCCCTCAGCCTCTTCGCCGAAGACTCTCGAGACAAAGACTCGTGCTTTTCTCACAAGGCACTTCCCTCAACAAGGCCGCTCCCCTAGAGCAAACGTTGATTATATTGGCTGATATTTTGACTAATTCGTTTCACTTGTCGCACCTCGGCCGACCTCGAACGTTTGTGTTGCCGGGTGGTCTCGACCGGGTTTTAAATCAACCGCTCCTTCTCAGACAATGCCCTCACTCCTCCTTCAATTATCGCACCTCGGCTGACCTGAAACGTTTTTCTGTGCTTGGTGTTAGATGTGAGAAGTCCTGGAGTCTCCCAGTCTCCCGGACGGCCATATCTGCACCTGGTGTGTCGAGCTGCAGCTCCTGAGAGACCGAGTTAGGGAACTAGAGATGTAGCTCGATGACCTTTGTCTGGTCAGGGAGAGTGAGGAGGTGATAGAAAGGAGTTATAGGCAGGTGGTCACACCGGGGCTGCGGGAGACAGACCAGTGGGTCACAGTCAGGAGGAGAAAGGGGAAGAGTCAGGTACTAGAGAGTATCCCTGTGGCTGTCCCCTTAACAATAAGTACTCCTGTTTGAGTACTGTTGGAGGGGGACAGCCTACCGGAGGGAAGCGACAGTGGCAGTGCCTCTGGCACAGAGTCTCGCCCTGTGGCTCAGAAGGGTAGGGAAAGAAAGAGGAAGGCAGTAGTGATAGTGGAGTCTATAGTTAGGGGGTCAGACAGGCAATTCTGTGGACGCAAGAAAGAAACTCGGATGGCAGTTTGCCTGCCAGGTGCCAGGGTCCAGGATGTTTCAGGTCCTGTCCAAGATATCCTGCAAAGGGAGGGAAAACAGCCAGAGGTCGAGGTACATATTGGCACCAATAACACAGGTAGGAAAAGGGAAGAGATCCTGAAAAAAGAGTACAGGAAGTTAGGAAGGAAGTTGAGAAGCAAAACCGCAAAGGTAGTAATTTCAGGATTACTGCCTGTGCCACGCGACGGTGAGAATAGGAATAGAATGAGGTGGAGGACAAATGCGTGGCTGATAGATGGGAGTAGGAGTCAGGGATTCAGATTTCTGGATCATTGGGACCTCTTTTGGGGCAGGTGTGACCTGTACAAAAAGGACGGGTTGCACTTGAATCCCAGGGGGACCAATATCCTGGCGGGGAGGTTTGCTCAGGCTACTGGGGAGAGCTTAAACTAGAATTGCTGGGGGTGGGAACGGAACTGAAGAGACTAGGGAAGAGGAGGTTGGCTCACAAATAGAGAAAGCTTGTAGACAGTGCGAGAGGGAGGATAGACAGATGATAGAGAAGGGATGCGCTCAGACTGAAGGTTTGAGATGCATCTATTTAAACGCAAGGAGTGTTGTGAACAATGTGGATGAGCTTAGAGCGTGGATCAATACTTGGAGATATGATGCGGTGGCCATTACAGAGAGTTCGATAGCTCAGGGACAGGAATGGTTACTTCAAGTGCCGGGTTTTAGATGTTTCAGAAAGGACAGGGAGGGAGGCAAAAGTGGTGGGGGCGTGGCACTGTTGATCAGAGATAGTGTCATGGCTGCGGAAAAGGTGGACGCCATGGAGGGATTGTCTATGGAGTCTCTGTGGGTGGAGGTTACGAAGAGGAAGGGGTCAATAACCCTACTGGGTGTTTTTTATATAGACAACCCAATAGTTACAGGGATATCGAGGAGCAGATAGGGAAACAGATCCAGGAAAGGTGTAATAATAACAGAGTTGATGTAGTGGGAGATTTTAATTTCCCGAATATCGATTGGTATCTCCCGAGAGCAAGGGGTTTAGATGAGGTGGAGTTTGCTAGGTGTGTTCAGGAAGGTTTCTTGATACAATATGTAGATAAGCCTACAAGAGGAGAGGCTGAACTTGAGTTGGTACTGAGAAATGAACCTGATCAGGTATCAGATCTCTCAGTGGGAGAGCATTTTGAAGATAGTGATCATAATTCTATCCCTTTTACAATAGCATTGGAGTGAGATAGGAACAGACAAGTTAGAAAAGCGTTTAATCAGAGTAAGGGAAATTATGAGGCTATCAGGCAGGAAATTGGAAGCTTAGATTGGAAACAGATGTTCTCAAGGAAAAGTACGGAAGAAATGTGGAAAATGTTCAGGGGATAGTTGTATGGAGTTCTGCATAGGTACATTCCAATGAGACAGGGAAGTTATAGTAGGGTGAAGGAACCGTGGTGTACAAAGGCTGTAATAAATCTAGACAAGAAGAAAAGAAAAGCTTACAAAAGGTTCAGAGAGCTAGGTAATATTAGAGATCTAGAAGATTATAAGGCTAATAGGAAGGAGCTTAAGAAGGAAATAAGGAGAGCCAGAAGGGGCCATGAGAAGGCTTTTTGCGGGCAGGATTAAGGGAAACCCCAAAGCATTCTACAAGTATGTGAAGAATAAGAGGATAAGACATGAAAGAATAGGACCTATCAAGTGTGACAGTGGGGAAGTATATATTGAACGAGAGGAGATAGCAGAGGTACTTAATGAATACTTTACTTCAGTACCTGCTGTGGAAAAGGATCTTGGTGATTGTAGTAATGACTTGCAGCAGTCTGAAAAGCTTGAGAATGTAGATATTATGAAAGAGGATGTGCCGGAGCTTTTGGAAAGCATCAAGTTGGATAAGTCACCAGGACCGGATGAGATGTACCCCAGGCTGCTGTGGGAGGCGAGGCAGGAGATTGCTGGGCCTCTGGCAATGATCTTTGCATCATCAATGGGGATGGGAGAGGTTCCAGAGGATTGGAGGGTTGCAGATGTTGTCCCTTTATTCAACAAAGGGAGGAGAGGTAGCCCAGGAAATTATAGACCAGTGGGTCTTACCTCAGCGGTTGGTAAGTTGATGGAGAAGATTCTGAGAGGCAGGACTTATGAACACTTGGAGAGGTATAATATGATTAGGAATAGTCAGCATAGCTTTGTCAAGGGCAGGTCGTGCCTTATGAGCCTGATTTAATTTTTTGAGGATGTTATTAAACACATTGATGAAGGAAGAGCAGTAGATGTAGTGTATATGGATTTCAGCAAGGCATTTGATAAGGTATCCCATGCAAGGCTTATTGAGAAAGTAAGGAGGCATGGGATCCAAGGGGACATTGCTTTGTGGATCCAGAACTGGCTTGCCCACAGGAGGCAAAGTGTGGTTGTAGACGGTCATATTCTGCATGGAGGTCGGTCACCAGTGGAGTGCCTCAGGGATCTGTTCTGGGACCCTTACTCTTAGTGATTTTTATAAATGACCTAGATGAGGAAGTGGAGGGATGGGTTAGTAAGTTTTCTGATGACACAAAGGTTGGAGGTGTTGTGGATAGTGTGGAGGGCTGTCAGAGGTTTCAGCGGGATATTGACAAGATGCAAAACTGGGCTGAGAAGTAGCAGATGGAGTTCAACCCAGATAAGTGTGAATTGGTTCATTTTGGTAGGTCAAGTATGATGGCAGAATATAGTATTAATGGTAAGACTCTTGGCAGTGTGGAGAATCAGAGGGATCTTGGGGTCCGAGTCCATAAGAGACTCAAAGCAGCTACACAGGTTGACTCTGTGGTTAAGAAGTTGTACGGTGCATTGGCCTTCATCAATTGTGGAATTGAATTTAGGAGCCAAGAGGTAATGTTGCAGCTATATAGGACCCTGGTCAGACCCCACTTGGAGTTCTGTGCTCAGTCCTGGTCGCCTCACTACAGGAAGGATGTGGAAGCCATAGAAAGGGTGCAGAGAAGACTTACAAGGATATTGCCTGCATTGGAGAGCATGCCTTATGAGAATAGGTTGAGTGAACTCGATCTTTTCTCCTTGGAGCGACGGAGGATGAGAGGTGACCTGATAGAGGTGTATAAGATAATGAGAGGCATTGATCATGTGGATAGTCAGAGGCTTTTTCCCAGGGCTGAAATAGTTGCCACAAGAGGACACAGGTTTAAGGTGCTGGGGAGTAGGCACAGAGGAGATGTCAGGGGTAAGTTTTTTACTCCGAGAGTGGTGTGTGTGTGTGGAATGGGCTGCCGGCAATGGTGGTGGAGGTGGATATGATAGAGTCCTTTAAGATACTTTTGGACAGGTACATGGAGCTTAGAAAAATAGAGGGCTATCGGTAAGCCTCGTAATTTCTAAGGTAGGGACATGTTTGGCACAACTTTGTGGGCTGAATGGCCTGAATTGTGCTATAGCTTTTCCATGTTTCTATGGTTCTATCCACCTCTACCACCTTTATTGGTAGTGCATTCCATGCACCCACCAATCTCTGTGTGAAAAACTTACCCCTGACATCATGTTAGCCATTTCAACCCTGGGAAAAAGCCTCTGACTATCCACACGATCAATGCCTCTCATCATCTTGTACACCTCTATCAAGTCACCTCTCATCCTCCGTTGCTCCAAGGAGAAAAGACCTAGTTCACATTGTACTGTATCGTAAAACATTGTGTTAATCTTTAAGTTTGTCAAAATCAGCAATTGAAGATTAATTTTCAATGCTGGAAAGATTGTTTGGAAATCATTATGTGAATTAGTTGAAAATTTCTTCATAAAATGTCAAGAAGTTAGTGCAGTTTGAAACAGGCTTATCTAGAGTAGACACGCACAAAATGCTGGAGGAATTCAGTAGGTCAGGCAGCATCTATAGAAAAGAGTAATCAGTCAATGTTTTAGGCTGAAACCCATATTTAGGTCTGGAAAGCAAGGGGAAAAAGCTTGAATAAAAATGTGGGACGTGGGTGAAGTGTCTAGCTGGGAGGTAATCGGTGAAGCCAGGTGAGTGAGAAAGGTCAAGCGCTGGAGAAGGAAGAATCTGCTAGGAAAGGAGAGTGGACCATAGGAGAAAGGGTATGAGAAGGGGACCCAAGGGGAAGTAATAGGCAGGTGAGAAGAAGTGAAAGGTTAGAGTGGGGAACAGAGGAAGTGGGGCAGTGAAATTTGTTTCCTGGAAGGAGAAACTGATATTCATACCATCACGTTGGAGGGTACCCAGACAAAATATAAGGTGTCGGTCCTCCATCCTGAGGATGGCCTGGTCTTGGCACAAGAGGAATCTATGGATCAACACATTGGAATGGGGATCAACTATTCTGGGTTGGGTCTTGAGGCAGTGATCATAATATGATAGAATTCACCCTGCAGTTTGGGAGGAGAAAGCTAAAGTCAGATGTTTCAGTATTACAGCAGAGTAAATGGAATTGCAGAGGCATGAGAGAGGAGCTGGCCAAAGTTGATAGAAAGGGAACACTAGTAGGGATGATGGCAGAGCAGCAATGTCATGAGATTCTAGGAGTAATTCAGAAGGTGTAGGAGAGATACATCTCAAAGTAGAAGAAGTATTCTAAAGACAGGATGATACAACCTTGGCTGACAAGGGAGATCAAAGCCAACATAAAAGCAAAAGTGAGGGCATATAATAGAGCAAAAATTAATGGGAAGTTGGAGGATTGGGAAGCTTTTAAAAGCCAACAGAAGGCAACTAAAAAGCCATGAAGGGCAAAAAGATGAAAAATGAAGATAAGCTATCCAATAATATCAAACAGAATACAAAGTTTCTTCAGATATATAAAGAGTAAAAGAGAATTGAGTGTAGATATCGGAGTGCTGGAAAATGATGCTGGAGGTGTAGTAATGTGGGACAAGGAACGGGTGGACAAACTAAATAAGCGTTTTGCATCAGTCTTCACTTTGGAAGATACTAGGAGTATGCTGGAAGTACAAGACTGTCGGGGATCAAAAGTGAGTGTAGTTGCTATTACTAGGTAGAAGGTGCTTGGGAAGCTGAAAGATCTGAAGGTAGATAAGTCACTCAGACCAGATGGACTGCACTCCAGGGTTCTGAAAGAAGTAGCTGAAGAGATTGTGGAGGCATTAGCAATGATCTTTCAAGGACCACTAGATTCTGGAATGGTTCCAGATGACTGGAAAATTGCATATGTCACCCCACTCTTCAAGAATCAAGGAAGGCAAAAGAAAGGAAATTATAAGCCAACACACACAAAATGCTGGAGGAACTCAGCAGACCAGGCAGCATCTATGTAAAAAAGTACAGTCGACTTTTCAGGCCGAAACCCTTCATCAGGACTAGAGAAAAAAAGAGCAGTAGATTTGAAAGGTAGAGGGAGGGGAGTAAGAAACATCAGGCAATAGGTAAAACTTGCGGTGGGGGGGAGCAAAGAGCTAGGAAGTTGATTGGTGAAAGACACAGAAGGTCAGGGAAGAAAGGAAAAAAAGGGGGGGAGGAGCACCAGAGGGAGTTGATGGGTGGGCAAGGAGACAGCACAAGAGAGGGACAAGCCGATGGGAAATGGTAAAGGGGGGAGGCATTACTGGAAGTTTGAGAAATCAATGTTCATGCCATCAGGTTAGAGGCTACCCAAACTGACTATAAGGTGTCGTTCCTCTGTGTTGTTCCTCCAACCTAAATGTGGCCTTATCCTAACAGTGGAGGAGGCCATAGATGTACATATTGGAATGGGAATGGGAAGTGGAATTAAAATGGTTGGCCACTGGGAGATCCTGCCTGTTCTGGCAGATGGAGTGTAGATGCTCAGTGAGACCCGACGTAAATTGGGAGACCGCTTCGCCGAGCATCTACGTTCCGTCCGCCAGAACAAGCTCTGGGTCTGTACTCACTGGAATTTAGAAGAATGAGGGGGGATTTCATTGAAACCTAATGAATTTTGAACAGCCTAGGTAGAATGGATGTGGAGAGGATGTTTCCTATAGCGGGGGAGTCTAGGACCAGAGGGAATAACCTCAGAATAGACGGATGTCTATTTAGAACTGAGGTGAGGAGGAATTTCTTTAGTCAGGGGCTGATAGGTTCTTGATAAGTCAGGACTTGAAAAATTATGGGGAGAAGGCAAGAGATTGGGGTTGAGAGGGAAATGGATCAGCCATGAACGATTGGTGGAGTGGTCCTGATGGGCCAAATGGCCTAATTCTGCTCCTCAGTTTTATGGTCTTGCAGACTTAAACATCCACATTTTCTTAAAAAGTAAAGAGCACACAAAGAAATAAAAAAGATGAACTAATTTTGATCTTCAGATATAAAATGATTTGCAGCTATAAACAGAATTAGTAAATCATAGGAATAACTTATTTGAAGCCTTAATGTAGTAATTGTATTCCAAGTCCAAGACCAGGTCTAGAACATTATCTATTTACACAATTCAGGGAGATGATCTTCTCCAGCTGATCGTTGTAGTAACTTTATGATCAAGCATATAACTAACATGCATCTGCCCCAGAAGGAAAATCTATCCATGACTAATTCAGCCATTATTAACAATTATTTTAATTCCCCATGGTCTAAATTAAACAACAGATTCCCAGGAACTTTTACCATTTTTATCAATATTTACCCTGTGATAAAAATGTGTAATTGAAATTAGTTCTCCCTGTTCTTCATCGTGCACAGCTGCCAAGATATCCCAGTGTATTGGTCGTGCCACTATATAAATAAGAAATATGAATATTTCTTTCATGAAACTAATGATTGGAAATGCAGATCAAATTCCAACAGATGAAAAGTACCTGGATATCATAATGATTGTATAGATTCACAGATTATTGGATAGATGAATAGTGACTGCATTTAGTATTCTGAAATATTAATAAGGGGCTCCAGCTGCCAAAATGACATGCTGATAACCAAAATAGTCCAAATATTTGGACAAAAGCTACTTCATTTAAGTAAATATTTGGATTTCTTAAGAATTCTAGTTGACGGTGTATTTGGATTCTCTACTTCACTGCAGTCAGTATAAACCAGAGCAGATAATATCTTGCAAAGAAATTTACATTCTTGGAACAGTATCCTAATATGAAAGATTTTTTGTTTAGCTCTGTGGCTAAAATTACACAGTCCTGCGGTAGATCAAAGAATTTAGAGTGGGGATCAAATGGAAGCCTATATCAGTGCAGCTGTATAATTGCTGAACAGTATCACTAGTCAAGAAGGAAGAGGGAAAACAGAATACAGACCAGTTAAGCTGATTTAAAAAGCAGGAGAAGTGCTGAAGTCCATTATTAATGAAGTGATAACAGGGTGTGTAGAAAGTAAAAGTGGGATTGGGCAAGACCAACATGGATTTGTGAAACTGAAATCATGTTCGAAAATTCCATTTATTTATGCTGTAACTTCTCAATTTGAAACCAGCAGATTAGACAAAGGCAAATCAACTGATACTATATTTGGGCTAACAGAAGGACACTTACAAGATGCACCAAAAAGATCACTAAACAAAATTAAAGCATATGATTGTAATGTTATTTTGGCAAGGATTGAGTATTAATTAATGGACAGAAAATAGAGATTAAGTAATAATTGGGGGCCATGCACAATCCTGATTTGATGGAGACAGATGTGAGAAGCACAGAGGAACATCTGGAGAAACTTCTGAAATGCCCGCTTCACTGCCACTGCTACTGTGCGATTGAGAATCTCCGGAGTGGAAGGCCCCAAATCCTCGGCTTTGCCTATTGCCTGTTGCTGGGGCTGGGGTCGAAGCACTCGGCAGAGATGGTGCTCGGTGCTCGGTATCGGAGGGCCAGTCAGAGGCTCGAAGTTTTCGGACGGACTCAAGAGTCGGCTGTGGTCGGGTGCTCCCAGGGTGCTGCATCGGCAAGTTTGCGGCACTGGAGGTTCATGGCAAGAGGAGAGTTTCTCCTCCTTCTACCATCTGCGTGAGATGATGGGACTTTCGAGAGACTTAGAGACTTTTTTTTCCATGTCCATGGTCTGTTCTTTATCAAATTACGGTATTGCTTTGCACTGTTGTAACTATATGTTATAATTATGTGGTTTTTGTCAGTTTTTTTAGTCTTGGTTTGTCTTGTGTTTCTGTGATATCATTTTGGAGGAACATTGTATCATTTCTTAATGCATGCATTACTAAATGACCATAAAAGAGGACTGCGTGTCCTCATAATTTAATCTAATCTAATTGTCCATTTTGAGGCTGAGAAGATATACTGTTTAGAAGGGATCAGAACTGGGATCCCAGCTGTTCACTAGGTACAGTAATGACTTCAACGAGGGGATCACTATAATTATCCAACTTTACTGACACTGCAAATCATTGCGGCAATGTAGTTGTGATGTGGATGTAGAGAGTCTTCAGTGGGGTTAGATCAGCTAAGGGGTCAAGTGACCAAGTGATCAGCCTCATTTGGTCTCTCCAACTAAGTGAGGAGGCCAGAAAACTGCAGATACAGGTCATCCTGAGTAGAAAAAATAAGCATTTTTAAAGGGAGGAGAGAGTGAAAAGTAATAGTGTTGCAAGGAACCGATGTGCACTAGAATACAAATTAGTCTCAGTTAACATGTGTATTGACCAGGCAAGTAAGAACATAAACTGCACATTTCAAGTGTTTTTGAGTACAGTAGTGTAGAAATATTTTTCCAATTAAGTAGGACCCTATGAGATAGCATCTGGAATACTGTACCTAGGTCCAATCTCCCTAACTAAGGTGGAATATACTGCAATAGGGAGAGGCCAGCAAAGCTTCACCAGATTTATTCCTAGTTTGTGGTATGAGGAGAGACTGAATTTAGACAATGCGAAATGAACTCGAGAAAACATACAGAATTCTTATGGAACATGATAGAGTAGATGCAGGGATCATGTTCCCATGGCAGAATCTAGGGGGCCACAGTTACAAAATAAGGGGTTGGCCATACAGGACAGGAATGAGAAGAAATTTCTTCATTGGGATGTAGTGCATCTATGGGATTCCTAGAGTCCTGATTGTTAAGCTACAGAACCTGGGCCCCTGCACCTCCCTCTGCACTTGGATCCTTGACTTCTTAACCAGAAGACCACAATCTGTGTGGAGTGGTAGTAATATCTCCTCCACGCTGACAATCAATACTGGCACACCTCAGGGGTGTGCTTAGCCCATTGCTCTACTCTCTCTACACCCATGAACTTGTGGCTAAGCACAGCTCAAATCCCATCTATAAATTTGTTGATGATACAACTATTATTGGCAAAATCTCAGATGGTGTCAAGAGGGCGTACAGGAGTGAGATATATCAGCTCGTTGAGTGGGGTCGCAGCAACAACCTTGCAGTCATCATTAGTAAGACCAAGGATCTGATTCTGGACTTCAGAAAGGATAGAATGAGGGAACACACACCAGTCCTCATAGAGGGATCAGAAGTGGAGAGAGAGAGTGAGCAATTTCAAGTTCCTGGGCGTCAATGTCTCTGAGTATCTAAACTGGTCATAACATATTGATGCAGTTATAAAGAAGGCAAGACAGCAGATATATTTCATTCGGAGTTTGAGGAGTCTTGGTATGTCATCTAAAGTACTCGAAACCTTTTACAAATGTACCATGAAGTATTCTGACAGGCTTCATCACTGTCTAGTATGGGATTGCGAGGGGGGTGCTTACAGTACAGGATCAAAGGAAACTACAGAAAGTTGTAAAATTAGTCAGCTCCATTTTGAGTACTTCCATAGTACCCAAGACATCTTCAAGGAATGTTGCCTCAGAAAGGCGGCAACCATTATTAAGTATCCCTATCACCCAGGAAATGCCCTCTCAGTGTTTTCATCAGGAAGGAGGTACAGAAGCCTGAAGGCGCACACTCAGTGATTCAGGAACAGCTTCTTCCTCTCTGCCATCGATTCCTAAATGTATATTGAACCCATGAATATCGCCCCACTTTTTTATTATTTCTGTTTTTGCACTATTTTTAATTTAATGATTTAATACACATATATATACTAACTGCCACTAAGTTAACAAATTTCATGACATATGCCGGTGATATTAAACCTGGTTCTGATTCTGACCACTCAAATAGGCTGTGAGGCTCAGACACCCAATATATTCAAAGAAGAGAGCAGTAAGTATTAACTGAATCACAAGAATACAAGAAACATCAGATCCTTCAACCATGCCCAACCATTTAATAATATCATGGTTAATCCATCCTGGTCTCATCTCCTTTACAGTGCCATTTCTCCATGATCCTCTATTCAAAGTTCAAAGTACAAAGTAAATTCTATTATCAAAGCACATATAACCATGAGATGCTTTTATTGTGGGCATACTCAACAAATCTATAGAATTGTAGCTATAACGGGATGAATGAAAGATCAACCAGTGTGCACAAGACGACAAATTATGCAAATACAAATACCAGTAAATAGCAATAAGTAATGAGAACATGAGATAATGAGATAAGGAGTCATTGAAAGTGAGATCATTGGTTGTGGAAATATTTCCATAATGCGGCAAGTGAAGCTGAGAGTAGTTATCCTCTTTTATTCAAGAGTCAGATGGTTGAAGGGTAGTAACTGTTCTTGAAGCCTCTATTCCTTGATCTAGCAAATATTTACCCATCCAGCTTCCACGACCTAATATAGCAGTGAGTGTCAGAGATTCACCACCCTGTGCAAGAAGAGATTTCTTAATAATTCAATTTTAAATGACCGGTTCTTTATCTTATAGTTATGTCCCCTTGTTCAGGGCTCACCCATGAGTGAAAACATCCCAGCTCCTACATAGTTCCTTATATGTTTGAATATGGTTACCCCTCATTCTTCTGAACCAGAAGAGCTACAGGTCCAAGCGATTCTTCATAAGACAAGCCCCTCATCCCAAAGAATGAGCCTGGTGAATTGCTTCTGTACGCTCTCCAGTGTTGCCTTCTTCATTTTGGGTACGGGGACCAAAACCATAGTTGCAGCAAGAGCCTCCATATTGTAAAATTCCAAACCCTTCACATTGAAGGCCAAGTTACTTTCTTCTTCTTAAGAACCAGCTTTCTGGGGTGTGCCAATGGCTCTTTAAGGTACTCTTGTATAGAATATACAAGCAGGGATGTGACATTGAGGCTCTATAAGGGACTCGTGAGACCACACTTGGAGTATTGTGTGCAGTTTTGGGCTGCTTGTTTTAGAAAGGATATACTGACATTGGAGGGGGTTCAGAGAAGATTCACAAGAATGATTCCAGGAATGAAAGGGTTACCATATGAGGAACGTCTGGCAGCTCTTGCACTGTATTCCCTGGAGTTCAGGAGAATGAGAGGGGATCTCATAGAAACATTCCGAATGTTAAAAGGCCTGAACAGATTAGATATGGCAAAGTTATTTCCCATGGTAGGTGAGTTTAGGACAAGAGGGCACGACTTCAGAATTAAAGGACGTGCGTTAGAACAGAGATGCAGAGAAGTTACTTTAGTCAGAGGGTGGTAAATCGGTGGAATTTGTTGCCACGAGCGGCTGTGAAGGCCAAGTCATTGGGTGTACTTAAGGCAGAGATAGGTTCTTGATTAGCCAGGGCATCAAAGGGTATGGGGAGAAGGGAAGGGAGTGGGGATGACTGGAAGAATTGGATCAGCCCATGATTGAAAGGTGGAGCAGACTCGATGGGCCAAATGGCCTACTCTTGCTCCTATATCTTACGGTCTTAAAGAATCACAAAAACCTACAGTGAAGAAGATGTAAAATATCTGTTATGATCTTATTAAACAGTGAAGTAGACATCTTCTTTATCTTGTGCTTTTACCACAACAAGCAAAGCAATGACAAGAAAGAAAGGCCACCAGCATTGTGCACTCAGTGACATTTATACATTTCACAAAGTGTGTTTCCTAATTGGCAGCATGGCAATGTAGTCACCAGCACCATGGGGTACATTAAGGAGTACATATGTTCTCCCTCTGGGTGCTCCGATTTCCTCCCACATTCCAAAGACATCAAAGTTAGGGTTAGTAAGTTGTGGACATGCTATTTTGGCACATCAACCTCTGCAGGATACCCCAAGCACATCTTCGATGCAAACGATATATTTCACTGCTCATTTTGATGTTTCAGTGTAGAAGGAGAAGAAGAAAGCCCTTAACTCCGAGTGGAGTCATCCAGACGCCATCATGACGGCGCTTTTTTTTAAACAAGGTTTCTTACTTTTACGAGGCCGAGTTGCTAGCTCGATGCGCAACCCAGCACGGATGGAAAGCGTGCAAAGGAGCTGGCTGGATTCGAACTCGGGAGTCTTCGCTCCGAAGTCCGGCGCTGATGCCACTATGCCACCAGCCGGCCAGATGTTTCAGTGCACACGTGATAAATGTGTAAAATTCACCGGAACACCTCATGATCCGGCCCTCTATTTTCATCACCAGCAGCATTAAAGGGGGGATTCTGTCAAAATTGTAGCAGTGGGGCTGGCAAAGCTCAAAGAAAACTAAATCCCTTATTGCTGTGGTTTCATGCATTTGTTTATTCAAGAACATGCACTAAGCGTACGCACAGAATGAAAAGGAGAGAGCAAGTATGGTAAAGACATAGAAGCACCTTCACAATTAACACTTCCTCGGTTGTATGGCTAGTTTGCTTGTAGTCATTTTCTTTGCCAAACAAGTTCAGGAAGTGATTAATAGCTATGTACAACTCCCTTTCCCAGCTTGTAAAATAGTAACAAAGGAATATTTTTTAAAGACCTTGCATTTGAAAAGCACAGGGCACTCATAGGTTCTAAAATTTTGCCTGAGAGAAGATGGAAGTACAATAACAAAACCTTTGCATTGCTATTGCAATTTAATTTAACCACAAGGGTTTTTTTATTCTATTAAACCAGACGCTTTCAAAGAACAATGTTGATTGACTTTCTCCACCTGTGCACAATATACCACTGTCAGAACAATTAAAGCTAGCTTTAATATGCTTTCTCTGACTCAGAAAGGAGTCAAGTGTACATTCAAGATTCAAAGTATGTTTATTATCAAAGTAGCTGTGCAGTATATAACACTAAGATTCGTCTTCCCCATGACAGCCACGAAACAAAGAAAACTATGGGACCAGTTTAGAGAAAAACATTGAAACTCACCCCTAATCTGCAAAAAATTTGTGCCAACAGCAACAAAAAAATGAGCAAAAAACACAGGATAAAAACACAAGATGTAAGGTAGTTCAGTTCAGCTCAGTTCGTTATCTGCAGGTCATCCCAATCAAAATTGCCCAAAATAGCAACAAAACAGCAACCGGAAATACATCATAACGTGAACTATAGAGTCCAATCCACAAACCGCATCGATTAAACCTTTCCCAAGACCCAGAACTCTGGCACCACCTTCCAACAGCATCGCAAGAGAGAGAAACCATTCAAATGTAGGGATCTTCCATCAGCAGCAGCGAGAGACCCTCACACGCAGACACCTTCCTCCGGCAACAGAGAATGAGAGGCTGGCAGATGGTGCTGAACACCCCCTTGCCTTCTGCATTCGCCTGGATGATTTCAATCTTCTTCAGACTTCAATCGGTGAGACGGGCAAGAAATGGAGACCATCATCTTGGGTTCGCAACACGTCTCCAGGCTTCTTTGCCTTAAGGCCACTTGAAGCCTCTCAATACCCTCTCAGAGACAGCAAAGCACCAGAATGCTCACCCAGCCCGAAACTGCACCACAAAAGTGTGGATCACAAGCTCCCACATTTGAAAGAAAAATGAGACGTAAAAGAAGTAGTTTTCAGAACTGTCTGGAGGATGTCGCCCTTGGTTGTGTATTCTGCTGGAGCCATCTTCTTCAGGAAAAGATTCAGCATACTTGAACACTTGATGGTCCAGTAATGAGGTGTTGTTTGAATCTGGATACTTGGAGGATACAGTAAATCCGGATAGAGGATAGAGTAAGGTCTGGGTACGTAGAGGATACAGTAAGATCTGGGTAGAGGACACAGTAAGATCTGCGTACATAGAGGATACAGTAAGGTCTGGGTACGTAGAGGATACAGTAAGATCTGGGTACACAGAAGATACAGTAAAATCTGGGTGGAAGATACAGTAAGGTCTGGGTAGAGGATACAGCAAGACCTGGGTACATAGAGGATACAGTAAGCACTGCATTTGCTTCTTCATGCACCCAAGGTGCTGAGTTAACTATCTGCTAGTTGGAAGCTGGAAAGCTGAGAGATGGTCCTGAGCATGGACAGCAAAACTAACAAATGATGGGATAATTTTAAAAAAGGGAATGAACAAGTGGCCAGAATTGGAGGATTGCAGAGATCCCTAAAAGTTACAGAGATGTTAAAGGTAGATGAGGTCACATTGGTAAGGACATGGAGGGATTTGAAACCAAAGGAAACAGCTGTAACAGTGTAATATTGCTGGTCCAGGAAACAAGTTCAGTAATTATTGAATGAGTGAATAGATGAAAGAGAACAGGAAGTGGATCACAGAGTTTTAGACGGTGTTGTTTGAATAGAAGGAAGGAGTGGCAGGGAATGTAGATTCCCCGTTATGTTTTTTTAATTTGTACAGTTAGACTTCTTTTGCACATTGATTTTGTGTGTTTATGTCTGGTTTTTCATAACGTGCTATTGCATTTCTTTTCTCTTGTAAATGTATGCAAGAAAATGAATCTGGTAACATATACATACTTCATTAAGTGAATTTACATTGGCTTTTGTAAAGGTTAAATCTGGACATAGCAAAGCTAGCCAAGTTAATTTCAGCAGCAGGTTAGCCGAGACAAGAGCTGGATTGAGTTGTAATACAGAACTAGAAATTAGTGACCTTGCAGACAGTTTGTGTATGAGCTCAGTGTCTGGCTCTGGGTCAAATTGGCCAGCAAAGTTATGAATGATTTGGTTCAGCATCATGCAGGTGCCAGAGAAATTGGCACATTAGCTAGGGACAGTCTTTGGTGAGGACTGAGGATGACAGCTTTAGTTGGATGAAACTTAATCTCTTCCTGTACTAGGAGTTGGATGAGGAACTTCCCAATGAAGTGTATGAACAGAGAAAACAGCAAAAAATACCAAATGTCCAGCAATTTAAAAGTAAAACTAATAATTAATTGTGTATCAGTGAAGTCTAAATGATCATTGTTGTTCTTTATCACGTTGAAGGTTAATTGCTCAGCTCATCTAGTTTCAGAAAAGATCCCTACAATAACAGCAGGACTTGCAAAACCGTGAGAACTAGATATCTGGAAAGAAACTTCATTGTAATGTAGCAGTGAAATATTTTACACTAATGGAAGAACGTGGTAGAAATGGAGAGTGCAGAAGTGATTCGCCAGGATGTGGCTTGAGGTGGAGGGCTGTAGTTATGAGAAGTATTTGGATAGGGTGAGTTCATTTTCTCTACAGCACGAGAGGCTGAGAAGTGATGTTCCAGAGGTTTATAAAATTATGGAGGTTATAGAGAGGATGAATCGCTTTTTTCCCAGGGCAGGAATGCCTAGAACTAGAAGACACCTGCTTAGGGTGAAAAAGGAGGAATTTAAAGGAGATTTGAGGAGACTTGTTCCTATAGTGTATGATTCATCATTCTATGTATATCATTGGACGTCCTTTGTCCATTTTATGGGAAACTCAGGAGCCTACATTATGCCTGTAAAATAGGCACTGGGCCAATGAACCAATTGGGGTATTTTGTTCAATCTTTCCATAAGCTTTTCCTGTGGATCATCTGAATATCTGTGATATCTTTGATTTATTCAAAACATAATAAAATGGAATTATACACACAGACACTGGGCAATAAGGTTAGAGCGTTCAAAACTGGGATTTGTTTGACAGACCGATAACTGGTTCAAAGTTCAAAGTAAAATTTATTATCAGGATACATACATGTCTCCACATACAACCCTGAGATTATTTTTTCTATGGACATACTTAGCAAATCTATAGAACAGTGACTGCAAACAGGATCAATGAACAGCAAACTGTGTAAATACCAAAATAAATAAATAGCAATAAACAGATAAAAAGAAAAGATTGGGAATAAGTGGATTGTTCTCAAATTGGTAGCCTACAATTTTCAAAAGAATTAGTGTCCAGGTCCCAAATATTTGTAAGTTATATCAATAATTTAGTTCAAGAGACCAAATCTAATTATTCCAAGTTTGATGATGAATGAAAACTTGGAGGGATTATGACTGGATGATGTAAAAAATCTTCAAATGGACAGACAAAGCTGAGTGAGTGGGTGAGAACACAGTGTTTGGAGAATGTATGCAAAAATGTGAAATAATACACTTTGGAGGACAAACCAGAAAAATATAAATAAATAAATTTCAAGTTCAAAGGGATCCAGGCATCTTCGTACACAAGTCACTAAAGGCCAGAATGCAGCTACAGGAAGAAATTAGGAAGACAAATGGTCATGGAATTATAAAATCATTTAGCCTAATGAGTCAATGCTGACCATCAAGCACGTTGTTACTAGTAATAAAATTAAATAACTGAATTCACAACATACACGCATACTCATGACTCAATCACCCTTTATTTTACTCGTACACAAGTAGAACAGCATGCCCCTATAACCACACTGTTCTGCTATTTTTATATAGAACTGGCTTATCAGTTCCAGATACTGACCATTTGGTAAATTGAGTACGTTTGAATTCCTTACTTGCAAGATCAATCACCATTCACAATGAAGGTGTTAAAAGTCAATAGAAACTCCAAGCTGACAACCGCTACAAGATTTCCAGCATCTGCAGATTTTCTCTTGTTTGTCGCTGACAACTGATGACATTTTGAAGTTAGTATAACAATTGTCTCTTAGTTGTTGGGTGTATTTTACATCATTCTGTAATTTCTATCTCGCCTGCCTCCAGCACCTCTACTGTATAAAGGAAAGCCATGTCTTCCAGCTTGATAAACAAGAGAAAATCTGCAGACGCTGGAAACCCGAGCAACACACACAAAATGCTGGAGGAACTCAGCAGGCCAGGCAGCATGTAGAAAAAGAGTGCACCTGATGTTTCGGGCCGAAATCCTTACGGCAGGACTGAAGAAAAAAGGCTGAGGAGCAGATCTTTATGGATAGTTTGATGGCTTTTAACGTAAGACTACATTTAAAAGGTTCTTTAGACTGATACATGGATCGGAAAGGTTTCGAGGGATATGAGCCAAACACATGGCCCAAATGGGACTAGGTTAAATGAGCATCGTGGTCAGCAAGGACCAGTTAGGGTGAAGGGCCTGATTCCATGCTATGACTCTATCACTCTATTTGAATATCAGGATAAAGATGTGTTCAACTCAAAAAAAGGCCTTGGTGGGGCCACAGCTAGAATATTATATACAGCACAACTTTGATTTCCTTACGTAAAAAATTATATATTTGTCATAAAGGGAACACAGTGTAGATTCATTAAACAGGTTTCAAGAATGGTGAGTTTACTGTACAAGGAGAGATTGCATATCCTCTGTATAAGAGGAAACTAGTATTTACTATATGAGAAGAATGAACGGAGATTTTATTGAAACTTACAAAATTAGTGCAGTGCTGGGCAGGCTAGATAAATGAAGTATGCCTCCCCTGGCTGAGGAGTCTAGAACCAAGGGCCACGGTCTCAAACAGACCACTTTAGACTGAAAACGAGAGTGGTGATTCTTTTCAATCCAGTACACTGGAAGGCTCTGGAGGTCAATCATTCTTTACGTTCAAGACATTAACAAATAGATTTCTGGATATTGGGAATCAAGAAATATAGGGTTGGTGCCGGAAAAAAATGCATTGAGGTACAAGACCGGCCGTGATCTCCATGAATAGCTGAGCAGATGCTAAGGATCAAATGACTTCTGTCTGCTTCTGTTCATTTTAGGTTCAAAATGTTCTGTTTTCCATTCTGAACCAAAAATAAAAATGATCCAGAGTGCCTGTGCTTTTCATTGAACTAAGTTGCTTTTTGTTCTGGAATTTACAATTTAACTGGTCTCCAATAATTCTGTCACGATTTGATGTTACGCTTTTTACTGGGCAAGTGTAGCTGACTCTGGGTTATAGCTTGTTATTTTAATGGCTCCTAATACTTTTGTATTCCTGCCAAATATTCCAGGGAAAACACATCTACATGTTGAGGCAAGTAAATCTGATTAATCTATTACATTTTCACACATAGTTTAGCTTAATTACTTTATAAATGAATAATAAACTTACTCATGTGCATATTGGAAAAGAAGTAATAAAATCTCCAGTGTTGTGCATATAAACTTTGAACTCAGAATTGTCTACAACTGGCCCTATTGTCATTGTTCAATTTGTACTATTTCAGGCAACCCTAATTTCTTCTGACTGTCCTGCTCTCCTTTGATAAAATTATATGGCCTATTATGTTATTCTTAAACTATGCAAGCAAACAATCTGCCAAAAATGGCTGTGGAAATGTTTTTAGTTTGAGGCAGGGGGTGGGTGGAGAGCTTGGAAGGGAAAGAGGAAGGATTGTCCATTTGTAGCTCTTGTGAGTAATGCATGGGATCAATCTGACAGTGAATGTATCAGAGTCTGCTGCATTCATTAGTTTTTTACAACCTGCAACTAATCATTTTCCATTGAGACCTTTTCGCAAGCATGTTTGGAAATATTTAAAGAAGCATTTGATATGATCCTTATTCTGAAGCGAAATCCAGTCTTTGAATAATCTTCCAAAAGTTCTGAGTACTGTAATTGCATTTGCAAGCGACTACTGCCTGAAGGTGGTAAGTGACTTCAAGAGATCTAGCAAAGTGCATTCGGTTTCAATGTAAAATCTTTTACAATTTAAAACTGATGATAATTTTTAGTTTTAAGGCTTGAGTCTCTTGGCAAACAGCAAAACGAAGCAAGCCCAGATGTGACTTTTCAGTGTACAGACCACAGCTGGGCTGTTTTTCTGTTTTGATGAATAATTTATGTATTTCTGACAGAACTGGAATAATTGTCAGCAAATGTAACTTCTGGATTTCTTAATACTTCCGATGATTAGTAAATAAATGTCAGGAGTGGAATGTACTTTCGCCAACAAACATAAGGCAGGTTACATTGCTTTGGATTAATACAGGAGACCCTCAGATGGATAAAGAGACTGTAATGATATTAAACTTAAACCTTAAATATTTCTCCTAAAATAAAGCATTGTAGAATGTTGCTGAGCATCCTAGTTTTGAGGGAAATTAAATAAAATTTAGAGACTCCGAAAAGAGCAGAGGCTGAAAATGTTTGTGGTTCCATTACATATGTAAAACGAATCAATGTTTCTTTTTGCATTGAAAAGGTACTTGGGGACTGAACCCCCCTCCCCAACCCCCAGAGAGAATACAGTCAGCAACTGTAAAGGCACGAAGTTTTATCTTTAATGCTTTTCTACAACTTATGAAAGGAAAAAAATACTTGGTTCAAAAGTAAGATTAAGCGCAAAATCTCCTAGAGAATTTTAACATTAAACTTATATTGCTATTAAAATTAGGTTAAATGCTATCTTTCAGTTTATCAATGAATTGGATATAGCTGCTTTTTTCGGCACAGTTTTCTTTGGAAGTACACTATTCTCTCATTAAAAAAATGCCTTTAAAGGGTCCCATTACCTCTCAAGATTACAACTCCACTTAGTTGTCTCTGAAATAATGAAGGTGTAGACCTGCAAAATATAGTAAATTTATGATCTTGTCCTGATAACCAATAACTGAAATATCTCTGACCAGTTAAAGCTATCTCAGCAGAATATTCACTTTCACAAGTGTATTTTGTGCCTTTTGTTTTTGATGTGATTGCTACGCTCTGAATACCAAGACCTTTAGAACACAGCCTGTCTGTAATGGTAACAGCAGCTGGCAAGCTGGAATGCATCCCTAAATGTAATGGCATTTAATGACCCCAAGGACAGAATGAGAAAACTCCCACTCTTGGGTTCTCTCTCCCAGACCAGCCCTGCTCTGGTGTGAAAGTTCCACCCACATGAAGCCTGGTGGAAACAATCAGAAGCCAGAACCTGGTGAATCTGGCCTTGTGTTGAATCTCTCAGTTGGCTTACTGCAGCAACGCAGTGCAAGGCCCATAGAAAGTTGGGGCCTTTCTTCTTGATCCACAACTGTTATGTTTACTGTACCTCCCTTGAATATTAGGGAAAATGCATACGATAATGTAAACCATTGTAATTGCCTTCCCTTAACACATGTTTACTAGATCATGCACCTTTAACTGTTATTTGTGAGGGTTTCCTCTCGGTTTTCCCAATAAGCATTCCTTGCCTTCCTGTAAACTTTCAAATTGGTATCAGACAACAGTGGAGTAACCAGCTGGACTCTCTAATAACCGATTTTTATCTTAAAGAATACTTCAACAGTTTTATGGATCTGAAAACTTGAGGGCTGGAATTGAAAACATCGAGTTGTTGGCATGAGTTCGAGCATACCATCCTGAGTTCCCACAAGAAAAATTAAAAAGGCCACTTGGAGAGCTTTAATGGAAGCTTTAAAAAAAATGGTAAATGAAAATCATGAGACTGAATCTGATCTCTAGGACCTAATCATTCACTGAAGAAGATCGCAAATGATTTTTCAAATGATTTTAGATCAGGAATTAAACATGCGGAGAAATTAAAATTTAGAACATATCTCTGTATTTTACAAATGAAGGAAGGGAGAAGGGTATCATTTGTGAGAAGTTATTGAATTTCATTGCTAGAAATAGAAATGGGCAGGGTGGCTTATTTCACCTGTTACTTTGGCAAGAAAGAAAATAAGTACAATTTCATAAGATGTTCAAAGTTCAAAGTAAATTTATTATCAAAGTACATACATGTCATCATATGCAACCCCAAGGTTCATTTTCTTGCAGGCATATGGTGATCTGTAAATGCAAGAACCATAACAGAATCATTGCGAGACTGCACCCAATAGGACAGACAAACAACCAGTGTGCAAAAGACAACAAACTATACAAATAAAAAAGAATAAATAAATAAACAATAAATATTGAGAACATGAGATGGAAAGTTGTTGAAAGTGAGCCAGCAGAGTGAAGTTGAATGAAGCTCTCCCCTCTGCTTCAAGAACCTGATGGTTGAGGGTTAATAATAGCTCCTAAATCTGATGGTGTGAGTCCTGAGGCTTCTGTACCTTCTTCCTGATGGCAACACCAAGAAGAGAGCATGATGTAGGCAGTGGGGGTCCTGGATGATGGATGGTGCTTTCCTGCGACAGCATTCCATAAGAATGCCAGGAATTACGTGTCTATAGTGACAAGCATTTGTTATTTAAGAGTATAGCTAACGTAGATCTGAAGTTGGTCAAAAATTAGAAACCTACACGGAGTAAATTTAACCAATTTTTCCACACACATCAAATTCCAGCCAAGACCTGTAAACCATTGGGCTGCATTGAGGTGCCTTTCACTGTTGCAGCCCACAAATACCTGTAATCTTGTGAAACATTCAGATATATATGTCTCGATTTGAGTAGTTTCTGCACTGGTGGGCTGGGAATAATCTTGGAGCCTCCTACTGTTAAGTATTCAGTTGTCCATCTTTCACAATTAGATATGGTACAGCTGCAGAGTTTGACCCGATACATTGATTGTGCCATTGCTTACCTTTGTTGCATGTTTTTTTGTTTTGCTGTTTTTCTCTCATGTAGTCCTGTGTTCACCAAGCTGGTATCCCATTTGTAGACATTCCAGGCATACTTCACTGCATTCTTCATTGAACCAGAGCTAAATCCTTTAACTTCATAGTATTAGAATATAAGTTAAGCTGGGCCATAAAGTTATGGGTTGCAGTAGTGTACAGTTCAGTGACTGCTGATGTCTTTAATGTCAAACAGACACTCCATTTAGAGATGCCAGGTCTGTTCTGAGTCTATCCTATTTAGCATTCATAGTCCCACATGACACAATAAAGAGTGTCATTTGTGTGAATCGAGGCATTTCCTCCACAGGTCTATTCTAACAGCATTGCTATAGACAAGTGCATTTGCCACTGGTGAATTGGTAAATTCAAAAAAGTTTATCCCTCTTGTTGTTTGCTATATCCTCCCATGCCCAACCCAACAGCTTTGTCTTTCATAACCTGGTGCACAGAGCTGCCAAACCACTCTTAGCAATGGACCTTGAACTCCCTCATCTGTGTCCTTACTACTTCTATGCTTCTTGTTGAATAAGAAAGAGCATGTATTTGTCTACCCATGGACACTGTGGGTGATAATCAGATAGTGAGGAGGTGTCCGTGCTCTTGTTTGACCCAATGTCATAAGAGTTCATGGGGTTTGCATGCAATATTGAGAATATCTATTGGATTCTCCCTTCCCACTCCCCTCTGGTGCTTTTCTATACAATAATGTTGTAGCTGATGGTCTACTAGAAACAATTTTTTTTTATTTTTAATTCCAGATTATTCATTTAATTAAATGGAATTAGCATCCATGGTGGCAGTGGTTCTCCTGCCTCTGGACTTTGCATGTTGAACTTTGAACTTTTGACCTTTGGATTGTTAGTTCATGCCTCTGGTTAATTGATCCAAAAGTTTAATCACTGCATTACCATCTGAACCTGCTAACCCTCATCCTTCTGGATAGTAGAATTCACAGGACTGGAAGGTACTGTCAATGACTCTCTGCCATATTATTGTTTTATAATTTATAGATAATTATACAGCTATAGTCCTGCTGCCTGTTACCCTAGATTCACATCAGCTTTTGTGGCCACAGTATTTATGTTGTTGTCCAGTTATCTTTTTGCTTGGAATGTTGATGATGAGGTGTCAAGTAAACCACTTAGATTTTTTCTTGGAGATTTTTATTGCCTGACACGTGCAGAAGCAATTTTCCTTGCCAAACATTCATCCAAGATTGAATGATATTCAGGTGTTGTTACATGCAAATAGGTACTGAGGAACTGCGAATGGAAACAAACAATTGTATGATCATCCGTGAACATTCTTAACCAGTGCCGTTGAAGATGGTTGGGTCCAGGACACTGCCCTGAGTGACTGATGCAGCCATGTCTGGTGAGTAAGGTGATCAACTTTGAACAAGCAGAATCATCTTCCTCTATGGTAGCTTGTGTCTCCAACTCTATGAGATTTTTCCCTTTAATTCTCATCCACTTCAGTTTTACTTGGGCTCTTGGTGCCACACTCACAGTAGGCTATTTGGCCAATTATGTCCAAGCTGATCTCAAACGAGCCAATTGTGTCTTCCTACACGAGGTCCACATCTCCTCAGGTCAAGGTCCAAATGCACATCCAAGGATTTTCTAAATGCATCTAATGCCATTTCAGACACTGAGTCCAGATTACCATCTCCTTCTAGGTGAAAAAAAATCTTCCTTAGCCTCCTCTCTAATCCAATCCTCAATATTTAAAAAAACTATGCAGCACCACTATTACCCCACTTCGGTTTTTCAGTGCTTTGCTAACAGAAGTCTTATTTACTTTAAGATTGTCCCTCATAATCTTCTGGACAAATCTACCTTCAGTCTGTTCTAAGGAAAACAATGCAGACTTATACAGTTGCTCTTCCTAGCTATAATAATCCATCCCTTTAATATCTGCATAAATCCTCTCTGTACCCTCTCCAGTGCAATCACACCTTTCCTAATGTGGTGATCCAATGTTGTGGAAACACTAACTAAGAACACAAGAGTGACTCCAAGTTTCATTTTAAGAGTTTATTAACATGGTATAATGGAGAGTCTGCAGCAGTCTCCACCACCACCAGAGATCTGAATTTTAGGTTATACAGAGCTCATATTTATCCAGCAAGACAAACAACTTTCACATAACTTTGTTTAGCATCCCACAGTCAGTACATGATCAATTGTTGAAAAGATATGTCAACTGTCTCTCAGCATGGGTCTAACAGCCCTCTTTATTCCTTGTTATCAGGACTCACAATTTACTTCCAGACGCATCCTCCCTCCTGGGGCAGGCGCTTAATATCCTGTTTATTTTAATTCCTGGCACTGCGCTTATCATCCAAGATTTTTATCGACTTGCATCAGCAGTCTTAAGTCCAGCTGCTCCAGACTGGTCAAGTACACCATCATACACTAGTTTTAACATTTCCACCACATCCGAGGTGCATTCAGGAACCATGTTGTAGTGTAGTTGGTGCTGTGCAGTTTCAGTATATCTTTTGGTCTATGCATACCAATAAAAAACAGCATCCCATACACTTTTTTAACCAATCAATCAAATGCCACTGCTTATATTTTAATTAAAATAACTAAACAATAAAAAGTTAAATAAAAAGCTTAAATAACTCAATTTCAATTCAATGTTAAGTTGAGTTACTCTCGCCGCACTTCTCATTTTCAGATATTATGCCCATATTTCGACTAAGGCTGTGACAGGTCTGGAGCTACCTAGTCCCGGTGATACCCAAACTAAACATCAGTCAGCAGCTTATTGGTGAGTAACTACTGTGTGAACCCTCTGACACCTTGCTAATGACTGGCAGACTGGGGAGGAGCTGTAGATGGCCAAGTTAGATTGTCTTGCTTTTTATAGGTGGGGTTTAAAAGGCGATTTTCAATGTTCTGAGAACACTACGTGGGATGGGCTCTCTGTTTCTGGGACACAACCCTTCAAAACTGCAGCCAAGATGTTGTTGGGTCACGTAGCCATTTGCTGTACCTATATACATGTTTCAACTCTGTCTTGCCACTGGATCCAGATGGGAATTGGGAAGAGAGAGTGAGGCTGACGCTGCGCAACTCTCCCTCACTTAAATCCAAGTCACGCGCTAGTCTTGACACCATCAATAATGGTGTCGAGGTCCTCATCGACGTTGACGATGGACGAACACACACACACATACATGCCAAAACCCATTGTCAGTTCCTTTCCATATAAAAATCAATAGCATGATGCTGTAACCTCTATACTCATCCTGAAGACTGGCTTTGATGATGGAGAAGGCTTTGGAAAGAGGTCAGGGTGCACAAACTCTTCAGCTAAGGTAATTGAATCATTTCAAGCTCGTGCGTTCATGTGGTGGCCTGTGGTGGATGGTAATGTCCCATTAAGTATCACTTTTAAATTAGTATTAGGCTAGTTAACAAAACTGTGTGAATAGGAATTAAGTCAGAAGTAAGATTTTACACTCCTTCTCAAACTTTCAAGGCTTTGACACAGTTAGTGTTCCAAAATATGTTTTGTTTTTATGCTTGTGTTTTAAGTTATTAAGTCACTAAAAGACTGATTTAAATTATGGTACTTAACATCAGGTTGATAACTGTAGATTTCCAGCAATGCTAGTTTAAGTTTTTTCTGACGTCATTGTGCATGATTACATGATCTATTTTATGTGCTAAATGACCTAGCCAGAGTTGACTGAGTAAAGATACACATATAATTGTCCAGAATTTACTGCTTGCCACATGTGTAAAGGAAACAAGAGGATTTTAGATTATTAGATTATGAGAACGTGCAGTCCTCTTTTATTGTCATTTAGTAATGCATCCATTAAGAAATGATACAATTTGTTCCTCCAGAATGATATCACAGAAACACAAGACAAACCAAGACTAAAAAAAACTGACAAAACCCACATAATTATAACATATAGTTACAATAGTGCAAAGCAATACCGTAACTTGATAAAGAACAGACCATAGGCATGGTAAAAAAAAGTCTCAAAGCTTTTGAAATTCCCATCATCTCACGCAGACGGTTGAAGGGAGAAACTCTCCTTGCCATGAGCTTCCAGCGTCGTAAACTTGCCGATGCAGCATCCTAGAAGCACTCAACCACAGTCCGACTTTGAATCCGTCTGAACTTCGAGCCTCCGACCAGCCCTCCGATACCGAGCACCGAGCACCATCTCTGCCAAGCACTTCAACCCCGGCCCCGGCAACAGGCAATAGGCAAAGCCAAGGATTTGGGGCCTTCACCTCCGGAGATTCTCCATCGCACAGTAGCAGCAGCAGCGAAGCAGGCATTTCAGAAGTTTCTCCAAATGTTCCTCTGTGCTTCTCACGTCCGTCTCCATCAAATCAGGATTGTGCATGGCCCCTATTTAACAAATACGATCTCAATTCGGAGCGGCCGCGCGCACTGCATCGCGCCACCATCTTCTCCTCCCCTCGTAACACTTGAAACAAGAATTAGATCCACTCCATTACCGCATAAGTGGTCAAATGTGAACCATGCACTCCACTGCAAGATAGCACCAGATGCATTCAATGAAACCAGATGTGGTGATTTGAAACAAACGAAAATTATTTCTAAATTTATATGTTGAATGTGGATGCAGAAAAAGGAGGAATGCACCCACTGTCCCAACTTCTTCCATTTAAATCAAAACACCACAGATGCTGAAAGTGTAAAGTAAAAATAATAAATGTTGAGCATGTCAAGTAGGTCTAACCTCTGTCTTTGACCTCCTAAACTGTTGCAATGATACTCAAAAATTACCTCAAAGATCAGCAACTCACATTCACCGTTAACTACCTTTGTTCATTTCCCTCTGTCCTCCAGACAAATCAGCAACTATTAATTAGATTCCACAGAAAGCAATTTTTTTTCAGCTGGACAAGTCTGGTCTACACCTGTCACGGATATTTTGGCTGTTCTCTGCTTTCCTCACCTTTCTGCAATTTCAAACACATTTACTTACTTTCTTACTCAAATCTGAAGTCAAACTCAAACTTATTGTCAGATGCGCAATTAGCTGTATACCCAGTTGCAATGAAAAGCTTGCTTGTGGCAACACACAGCATTAGAGACAGCTGAGAGACTTCTCCAGTTCTGATGCAAGATCATTAACCTGAAATGCTTTCTCTGCCTTTTTTTCTCCATAGATGTTGCCTGATTTGCTCAGTGTTGCTAATATCTTCTGGTTTTATCACTTACTTTATATTTGAATTGCTATGTTTCCAAGTCCCACTCAATGATTGACAGATTTTAGCCTTGCAGGAACTGTTCAAATAAAGTCTGAGGGACAATATCAGAGAACCTTGGACCTCACCGTTCAGGCACAAGGCATACACTTTGTGTATCCCCTAGGCATTAAAATGGGTAAACTGAAATTTCTGCTGCCGTAACTTTGAAGTTTACAGCATCTTTCAAATTTTTTAAGCATTAAATGGAATGTCGAAACTATATCAGGTGAATTATTCAAATTTCCTCCTTTCTGTCATCATAATAATAGTATTATTTTTCAAAGGGCAGGGTTTCTTTAACTTTGGCTGCCAGTAAAGAATAGGTCATCAGGCAAAATTTCTGCTAAATGAAGTTTCCTACGAAGTTTGAAAATATAAAACTTCTGCTGCAAAACTTGACTCTGGCATCTGCTGTTTGGTTGGTTAGGGTATGGGTTTAGTTTCAATATCTGACATTGAATGTATATATTGCAGCTCAAATCATGGAGCCACCATTTTGTGACACGTCTGCATGCTGAGAATATGTAAAATAGGCAGATCAGGAAATCAATCAGCATGCAAAGCTGCTTGATCTCTTGTCCAGCCACGTTAGAGCTCAATGATATAATAAATGACACGTCTACAGAGAATAAATCATTTGGCCGCAGGAATGGTCTCCCCTACTTTCAATTCTGCTGTTTAAGAGGATCATCTGTTATTTGTGAGCTCGTTGCCAAATAAATTGGAGTATTTGTTGGACTAAAGCAATATTTAATAGAGTGGATTCTGGTTAATTCGGACATATCATCATCATCATCATCATGGCTCCGTCTGTCTAAGTAGTTAATGGATGCACCCGTCCGGGGCACAGACCTGGGCGATGAATACGGAGATTCTGGGCTGCCCAGACATCAAGATTCCCCTCTTGGCCTCACGGATGTGGACCAAAGGAACGCGAAGCAGTACATTTGGCATCAGCTTGGCTGCAGGAGCTGCCAGGAGGTGACATGATACGTCATCCAACTACCTCCGGATTTGTGTAGGGTTTACTACTTAGCCTTCTCTTCTCCCGAAGATACCCACAAGGCAGTGTGATCTATAACCCTGGATAAGGGCCCATAGCGGGTACTGTCAGCCGGAGCCAGCTGAGCCCAGGACTCGTGTAAGGCAGGATCGTCACACCCTGTAGTAGTGACATATGGAGCCACTACCTACCCACTACCCACGGACATATCAGAACCGGTACATTTTGGCCCAATTCAGCAGTTGCCCTAATAAGCTGAAGTTTCATGGAAATAGTTAAAAAAGTATAACAAAGTACCATTTAACTGAGTAACAAATTATATATTTATATAAAATACAGAACAAATTAGAACACTACCAATACTGCTATAGTACCATAAACTGTGTATTAGTTCCTGACAGTTACTGAATGATGAATTCATCCAGTGTGTGCTGCCATGCTCTTTTGATTGACCATAATTGGACAAAATTAGCACAGATACCTTGTGTCTTCTGGCAAGATGGCACCATTGACCACTGTGACATCTTGCAAAACTAGTGGATATTCTTCTTCTCCTCCTTCTGAACTTGTGTCAATTGCAGCCTGTAATTTCTTTTTTAAGAATGTATTTTTTGGCTGATACGATCAGCCGCATCTGCGATCTCCCGGAGTATTCGACGTGGAGCGCAGCTATGGCCGTCGCTGGGGGGTCAATCCCTAATGGTGGAATATGAACCTGTGGCCAACTCCATTACGCCGCGCCGAATATAGCGTCGAGCACGATTGAGATAGCTGATGACGAGAGGGGAAAATGAATAGGTGTTCTGTGCTGTCTACCTGCGTTTGATTAGTCTCCCTCTCGCTGCTGCCAGCGGAAGGTGCAGAAGTCTTGGGTCCCATTCTGCAGGTTCGATCGCCTCGGCGGCACGTGGCTGTGGAGTCACCTTCGGCTACGGTTTGATGTTTATTGTCCTCACCACTGAACACAATTTACTATTTGCACGATTTGATCAAGGTGCTTCAGCGCAGAACTGGATCTGCGGCTGTAGTCTGCAGGTAACGATGCAGCGCTGAACTGACCGACATGGAGGCTGTGGCAGCAGCAATCGGCTCCTGGATTGGCTTTACTAGCCTCAGCAGCTCTTGGCAGTGGCGACAGCCTCAGCCTCTGATTCTGATTCTGGACTCACTTTTGGGGACCCTATGGCTCGATATTTAATGTTTTGTGTGTGTTATTTGTTCGCTTTTTGTTGTTTGTGCGATTTGTTCTTTTTTCAACTCATCTGATAGTTTGGTTGTGTGGGGGACTTCTTTAAACAAGTTCTATGGTGTTTTAAATGCAAACAACAGGAATTCTGCAGATGCTGGAAACTCAAGCAACCCACATCAAAGTTGCTGGTGAACGCAGCAGGCCAGGCGGCATCTCTAGGAAGAGGTAGAGTCGACGTTACAGGCTGAGACCCTTCGTCAGGACTAACTGAAGGAAGAGTTAGTAAGAGATTTGAAAGTGGGAGGGGGAGGGGGAGATCCAAAATGATCGGAGAATCCCTCCCCCTCCCACTTTCAAATCTCTTACTCACTCTTCCTTCAGTTAGTCCTGACAAAGGGTCTCGGCCTGAAACATCCACTGTACCTCTTCCTAGAGATGCTGCCTGGCCTGCTGCATTCACCAGCAACTTTGATGTGGGTTGCTTCTATGGTGTTTCTTTGTTCTGTGGCTTTTGGCAAGAAGATTAATCTCAAGTTTGTATATTGTATAAATACTTTGATAATTCATGTACTTTGAACTTTGAAATTTGAGTGTAGATAATGGGCTGCCTTCATACAATGCTTTTGATGACTGCATCCTCTTAATTTTCATTTTCATTGTAACATTCAAGATGATTGTCAACATCTTCAAATTCTTTGTAGTTTGTAACTTGTTGAAGTAGTGACCTTATATCACTTTCACTTCCAGCCATATATGGCATCTGCAAGCCTGAATGCTTGAAATCACAGTGAGCAAAACAGTTCAGAATTGTCTTACTGCTTATTTCTTGTCAACTATCAGTGAGTGATTAGTGTTTCTGGAACATAAACACATGGAACTGATGCTATTTAAAAACTGTTCACTCTAGGTCCAGTGTAGTGTCTTAATAGCCACACAAGTGTGTATAACTGACATTAGTTAGAAACTGTTCCACAACAGTCCCCGGCCTAATTTTGCACATAGTGTCTCAAGTAGTGGCCTGGCTATTTTCTTAGTTAGCTTTTGTTCTTCAAGAGTTACACAAATAAGCAGCTGCCCCAATTAACCGGAATCCACTGCATTTCCAGGCCCTGTGGCAGTTTGTGAAGTCTGAAGAAAGAATTGTGTTGCTGATTTAAAGTTTCAGACATATAAAAACTCAGTCACACACAGATATGTTGGCTCTAGTTATAATTAGCCTAGGAGTTTTCCATGTTTAGGAAAATGAGGAGAGGATCTGCTACCAGTGATGGAGAAACAGAAGCTGGAGCTGTCCAAGTGACCGACTTTCAGAGGAGCACAGAGAGCTCTGGGTGCAGAGCACCAGCAGAAATTATAGAAGTAATAATGAATTTGAAAACAAGGATAAGGATTTTAAAATCCACTCATTTCTTGACTGAGGATCAGTGTAGATCTATAAACACAGATATGATAAATATATGTTGGTTAGGCTTTGGACCACATGCTAAGGACCATACTAATTTTAGTGAGAGCTGACTAAGGGACTAAATCGGAGCAGTCAAGTATTAAGGCAACAAAGGCATGATTGAGGCTTTCAGACTGCAATGTCATGGAGGTAGATGCTGACACTTTGAGGCCATTGGCACAAATTTAATTTGCCCATGGTCACTAATTGGTCAGTATTCTGCAAGCCCAACATTAAGCCTGGCGTAAAAGGAACTTAATTCACTTGCAAACACCTTCATGAACTGGTTGACAAAATGGCAGATGGACCCTGACCCATTCCAACATAGACCAGAAACCCAGAGGGCACATGGGAAATGGAAATCTCGCCATCATTTAGAACAGCAATGTGATTATGTTTTCATAGTAATGATGTTATTAGGTGTCAAAAGCTTACATCTCTTTCAAAGCTTGGCTGGCTAACTTTAATTAACTTCATTTAGAAGAAAAAAGATATCTTCCCCTTGGCAGAATTATGAGTATATTTCTCCATAATGCCCATAGTAGGTAAAGCACCCTACTTCACCTTCTCATTTCACCAGTGCATCTCTCCTACAGCCACTGTTGCTGCTCTGCCTGCTATCATTTCCTCCTCCTATTCCTCAACCAGAACAAGGGACACCCAAGCAAGAGATCTGTTGTATGCACTTCCAGTCTCTTGTGACTCCCATGAAGTTTAGAAGTAAGTTTTATTTTATTACACAGAAAGTGGTAGGTGCACGAAATGTAGATACACACAGGACATTTAAGAAACGCATAAATACACAAAATGATTGAAAGCAAAATGGAGGGCTATGTAGGAGGGAAGGGTTAGATTGATCTTTGAGAAGTTTAGCATTTGCTAACTTCAGTTGAACACCTCAAAAGATTTATGAAGCAAATGGTGATAGGCGTGCTGGTGGGATCTTGGCAAAGAAATTATCCCAAAAGTGTCCTGTTCAAAAGCTCTAACAGTAAGTGAACATTGAAAGCGGAACATAGTTTAAAGAAGCCATAAGAGTTCAGAACAAAGATTTATGTACTCCTGCTCTGCCGGTCATTGGCAGGAGAGTTCATCCTTGCTGCATTTCCCATTAAGATGCTAGACAGTCTCTCTGATGAGCACCAGCAGGCAACTGAAGAAAAATATTTTCCTTAAAGGAAGGAGCGGAAATTCCTCCTGCACACTTCAACTCATTGACCAAGATGGTAAACTTGTGTGAAAGTTAGAAGTAGTTACACATTTGACAAGCAAGGTGGCGAGGGTTACCAGAGTAAGCACAAATGGAGAGTTGAGATCGCAATCAGAACAGTAGGGCACGCTCAATGGGCTGACTCAACTATTCATGATATTTGTTCACTTATTCATATCCTACTTTTCTTTGTGTGTGAGAGGAGAAGAAGAAGCACAGAATTAGAGACCAAAAGTGACATTTATTTTCAGAAATTGTCATGTTCAGTTGTCTGAAATGTCATAAAGGAGGTTTAAGTGGAATTCAGCTTGGGCGCAGAAAAAGGGATAGTATACAATTACCCAGGTGCTGTTTGACTGCCATAGCTAGGAAAAAGTTTCAAAGCCATTTCTAACTGGTGCCTCTGCAGTTTATAGTTCGATTCCAGACATAGTTCAGTACAAGAGTCTTTCTGTAAAAGGTGTCCGCAGAACAAAAATGTTACGTTATCAGGGGCAAAAACAGAAAATACCAGAAAAACTCAACAGATTTATGGAAAGGATTTCAGGTCTATGACCCTGTGGCGGGACTGGTAGGTGTTTAGGAAGTTTGGGGTTACAGAACACATTTTTTAAGTGCATATTCTTTCTTCTGTTGCTGGTTTAGTCCAAGCTGAGTACATTGCCACGCTCTGGTAAGATCTATTTCTTCTGCTAAAGGCCATTATTCTGTGTATTTGAGCAAACTTCACAAGCAGCTTCTCTTCCCATTCTATAGTGTTTTCTTCATCCCTGATCTTCCATATACTTTTTCAGATTTTCCTCCACTCCTGAAAACCAGTAGGCAGAACCGAGTGGTTTGAGTTCAGTTAGACAGAAAATAATTAGCTTTTAATTGTACTCCTGTCAGATTCCAGCCCCTTTCAAATGAAAGATTCTGGAAAATCATCACCCGTATGCCAAATAGCCATATGTGTCTTCTGCTGTGATAAACTGCAACACGTGAAAATCCAGTAATATATGATGCCCATCATTTCACCTAATATATTAACTAAAGAGGTATTTACACATTCGAGAAAATGTTTCAACGTACAAGATATATTTTTTATATTGGAAGCGTTGTTTTGCATATTTTTTTTCTTTTTGAGTTTTAATTTGAGAAATGGGCTGAATGTTTCTTTGGAAGCTTAGAAACAATAATTCTCATTTACTCCTCATGCAGCAATTAACTTGGCAAGACAATAATTTTCTCCTTTGAATTGAACATCATGCACTTTCCAACATCTTGATGCTTAACGTTTGGAATTTACATGCTAGAAATGAACATTTATGTGGCCAATGAACAGCTGCGTATAAGCAGAAACCAACTTATGAACAATCAGCCCCAGTGATAGCTGTAATATACAACCGTGATTCTGACATCTCTGTAAGTGCTCTTATTCCATATTCCAGCTCCAGGATTAACTTGATGGTTACTGGCAGTATTACTGAGCAAGTTCAGAAGAGTTTAAAATGTTCGGCATTGTGCCAACCAGCCAGATCTGTTTCTCTTCAGGCAATTGGAGTTAATTAACACACTTCAACTAATTCAGCAACTTTACAAAAAATAAATGGTGAGCAGATTCCACAAGGATATCGGAGTTGATTTCTGTTGAAAGGAACACCAAAATACACATGGATACTGTGAGAAAAGTTGTGTTGGGACCAGAGTATGTAATTACCCTGTGACTATTTGATCCTGTGCAGGCCTTGCATGGAATTCATGCTGCCTGCTTGATACCCTGATTTAAGTGATTGCCTTAGCAAATACAGGACTATTTAGCACCAGTTCCAGCTGGCTCATTAAAACTAGCCTGTACCCCCTTAAAAGGCTGTTTTGTAGCTGGAAATTGCTCCAGTGTTCTTGCAGCTTGCTGAAAGCCAAAGCAGATCAGAGGTAAGGGTGAGCTGTTCGACTTTCTGACAGCGCAGGTGCCCCAGGTTGATGGGTTAGTGAGGAGAGAGGGATCCTTTACCTGTTGGGAGCCTGCAAGCTCTCTGCGTGCACACGGAAGTTGCAGTGGTAAGCTAAATAAAACAAATTTTCTCCCAAGTACCTGGACATTGAGCTGGAAAAAGTTCAGTGATGCCACACGTGTGCTCAAATTACATATTCCACAGGCCGTACTGTTACCCACAGTTTCTGCACAATACATCCTCAGACACATTCACATGCTGACAATTCCAATTGCTCTTAGGGCTTAGAGTGGGTGGAGTAGAACACCCCCATCATTAATCTGAAACTGTGCTCTGTACAGTTAGTTATTAATGCACCTGCATGTGTGCCGCAATAACATTAATGATATAAGCACATTTCCCTCTAAAGGCAGCCAAATCTATTTCATTACATATATCTGTGCTGACATTCAGGAATACCAGCTTACCACTACATACCTCTCACTATTCAGAATCACGCAGCCATATGTTGTTGCGTACACAGTTAGCTACCAAATCAATCGTGACGGGTTCGTTGAAAGTTTTCTCTGATGCTGACAGGCATGTTTGCAAGAGGAATGCCGGTGTAATGCAGCAACCATTGCGGAGCACATACCAATCAGCAGAGAAAAGACCACAAGTGATAATGTCATACTCATGTTCTCACATTCCTTTTTCAAGTTGCAAATGGTACATCCTGCCCTGTCCTGTCCATACTGCACCAACCACCGCTGCTGGGTATAAACGCACAGGAGCAATGTGTGGTTAAGGGCCTTGCTCAAGGACACAACACGCTGCCTCAGCTGAGGCTCAAACTCGTGGCCTTCAGATCACTAGTCCTACGCCTTAACCACTTGGCCACTTGGTATAGGTGTGTACTACTCACTTTATCAACCATCTCCTTGTCATTTTTCTCTTTCCGTAAAGCCGAGAGATTCACAAGCCAGGGGGCTGGTCAACAGCTAAGGAGCAAAGGTATCAATGAATTTCCATTACGAGTACAGAGCTCACTGAATGTGGGGACTCAGGTGAATGGTCATTTGTCACGTTTGTTTTCATTAGTCTGGACACTGAGTACTACAGCTGCGATGTCAGGCTACAGCTTTATGCACTCAGGGAATGGGAAGTGGAAATGAAACGGATGACCAGCAGGAATGTCTGCTTTTTGCGGCAGATGGAACAAATACTGACACGTTGGACTGGGAAGGGAAAGTGGAGTTAAAATGAGTGATGGCATTTACTTGAAGAAGAGCCTCTATGATGAATGAGGGCAGAGTTAAAGTGCAGAACTTTGCTGGCTGGAATTTGGGATTGTGTGTATCCACTGGTGGTACAGTACAGCCACCTAAGTTGTTCTTTGAGAAATAAATTTCACAGGCTGCTTCCTTCCTTCCTGTCCTCCTGTCTTCTCTTCTTCCTCGTGAACCACAGGTACCTCAATATTGTGGGTGTCAAGGACTGGCCCACATGATGGCAGGGGTAGAAAGAACACCTGTAGGCAGTTGCACCCGAAGTGCCTTTGCCAGATACTGAAATCAGCCTTTCACTAACTAGGACATTACTTCCCAGCCAGTCTTCATCCCTCTCCATAACTCTGGAAAGTGACAGCATTATGGTCGTTATCTCCAAAACATTCTCCCACTGACACTTTAACTACATTCACTAAGATTAGGGTCAGTATTGCCCCTTCTCTAACAGTACTTTCAAAGTGACTTGTGTGTAATTGATCACGCTCTACACGCTGTGAAAACAGCAAAGATCGATGAAGTTACCGCTTATTAATTCTGCTTGCTGCTCTCTGAGAACAAAGCATATTCATTTCTATTTCAAGAGCAAACATCACAGAAAAGTTTCTGGAGCCTCAGATATACTTGGGCTTTTCCATATTCCATAAGATATTCAGATCTGTGAATTTAATTGTCATAAATAAATATGGAAAATTTGCTTGTGGTCAGCATTCTTAATCAAGATGATGCTGAATTGGCCGACATATCCAAAACATCATAGTCCACAGTTAGTTGTAGAATTCCTACGGATTGCCTGAAGAGGCAGAATGTAAATATTTAGCTCCAGGCACAATGTTCTAAAGTCATTACTATGACCACAGCATTCTGCATTTGTTGCAAGCCAATATTGTGCCTTCAGCAGATTGGTAATTTTACAGACAATAAGTACATCAAGAATCATGACTTTTGTCATTAGATTTGAATGATTGGTCTTTTATAAACCTCTCCACTTTCTTAACTGGGCAACAAGGGGTTGCCTATTAAATGGTGCTGAACAGTATCTTTAAACCCTCCAATTCAGCAAATTTTCTTTAAAGGCAACAATGGACAAAATCAGCACTTCACATGAGAAAAATAAACAGAAGCTTTTAATTGTACACTTGTGTATGCCTTAAGGACAAGTGAAATGAAGTGGACACCTTTGCAATTTTTCACAGACTTCTTGGACTGTGGAAAAATCTGGACTAACGTCACTAATGTCTGAATTGTGTATCAGAGAGCTACAATTTAGGATATGATGTAGATTTATACTGATGAGTTGTAGAATAGTGATATAGAGAGTGGTCAAATGTATACGTTCTATAGGACTTCCTCATTCTGGGTTAGGTGCAGTTCAATTTCATCATTCCTCTTGCTTTCCCAAGTTAAGATTATTCAAGAATTTTCGATTGTTCCAGATTGTTTAATGTGATTTCTTGTACACAAGTGTAAAGGAGAACAAAATAATTGTTACTCTGGATCTGATGCAGCACAAAAAACACAAAGTTAAATAACACAATAATTAAAAAAAACACAATAACTATAAATACATAAGATAGTTAAAATACATAGACTGATTGTATGTCCATAAAGTGATGCTGGGCTGTAAATAAGGTGACTGAAAGAAAAATAATAATGTAGCAGTGGGTTAGTGGGTGGCGGTGATGATCAGCCTTACTGCTGGGAGAAAGTAACTGTTTTTGAGGTTACTGGACCTGGCATGGATGCTACATAGCCGTTTCCCTGATGGGAGCGGAACAAACAGTCCACCAGCAGGGTGGGTGGGATCCTTCATGATGTTACTAACCTTTTTCCAGCACCTTTCTGTATATATGCCCGTGATGGTGGATAGGCTGGTGCCGGTGAAGCTTTGAGCAGTTATGACTGTCCATTGCAGAGCCTTCCTCTCTGCTGCAGTGCAGTTTCCGTACCATGCAGTGATGCAGCATGTTAGGATGCTCTGTATTGAGCACCTGTAGAAGGACGAGAGTGTAGATATGCATAATCCAGCTCTCTTCGTCCTCCTCAGAAAGCAGAGGTGTTGGTGAGATGTATAGGATGTGTACTGGGACCATGAAAGGTTGTGCAAGATGTGCACTGCGAGGAGTTTGAAATGGCTCGCAGTTTCCACTGCTGTGCCACCGACGTAAAGAAGGTTGTGCATGGTGCAGGTTCTCTTGAAGTCAATAACCATCTCCTTTGTCTCGTTGACATTAAGGAAGAGGTTATTTGCCTGGCACCAGGCCTCGAGCTCTTCCACCTCCTCTCTGTAGGCCATCTCATTGTTGTTGCTGACGAGCCCCACCCCCGTTGTGTCATCAGTGCAATTGACGATGTGATTGTTTGGATGTTTGTCAGTGTGTGAACAGAGTGTACAACAATGGACTCAGTACACAGCCCTGGGGAGGGGGGGCACTTGTGTTGAGGATGATGGGGAGGGAGGATCATTTGTGCTTCCTAACTATCTGAGGATTGTTGGTTAGGAAATCCAACACCCAGTTGCACAGTGGTGAACTTAGACTGAGGAGTGGGAGTTTGTTCACCAAGGTCTGTGGGACAACAGTGTTGAGAGCTGAAATAAAGGTCGAAAGCAGCATTCTGACATAAGTGTCTTTGTTTTCTAGGAGAGTCAGGGCCAGGCTAAGGCATCTGTTGTGGAGTGGTTCTGTCGGTCAGCATATAGGTGAGTGTCCAATGTGGCTGGAATTGAGTTTTTGATATGTGCCATTACCAGCCGTTCAAAGCAGTTCATGATGATTGGTGTCAGTGCTTCTGGGCGGTAGTCCTCTAGTTCTGAAGCTGCATGGCCTCAGTTGTGCTGGGTGGCCCTCAGTTGATGCCACATTTCCCAGTGCCAGTGCAGCACGTCCACAACTCATTAACCCTACCTACAAGACTTTGGAATGTGGGAGGAAACCAGAGCACCCAAAGGAAACCCTTGAGATTACGGGGAGAACGTACACACCCCTTACATCGGTGGTGGGAATCGAACCCTAGTCTTACAGTTGGCGCTGTAAACTGTTGTACTATCCATTATGTTATCATGCAGAGAGTTCCCTGCATCAATCCAATCCATTAATATAAAGTTACAAAACCATTAAGGAATAGGAGGAATTACAGAACTGGGAAGTGGTGATACCTGAAGAGATTTGGAAATGAGGGTGTCAAACTTAAATCTGAAATGTTGTTGAAACAGGCAGAACAGTGGGTGTCAGAGAAACAGCCTGGCAGTACAGAGACAGTAAAATGTTCCATGTAAGGGATGATGAAGTGGAATTGGATTTGATGCATGTACGTCAGCAATCAGGGGCAATTCAAGTGAGAACACAGGTAATGGAGGCTTTGGTTTTACGTCTGTGGGAAATGAAATGAACGAGGTCAAGCAGCAATGGAGTAGTCAGTAGGTAGAGGAAGAACTCCAACAGGAACTTAAGGTGATGGTCTTGGCTTTGCATTATTTAATAGAAGGACATTTCTGTTGATGCAATACTGGATTTCAGACAAGCAGTTTTGCAATTTAAAGGTAGTGGAGCGAATAAGCAAGGTGATGGTGAGGCGTGTTCAATGTACACTCACATGATGATGTGGTGGGGCATTGGTTTGAACGGTCCTACTGTTACTGTGCGGAGTTGGAGTTGGGAAGAGAAGCTAGTTTTGGTGATTCTCTGGTTATGACGACAGAGGTAGGGAAACACATGAGAACAATCCCATCTAGATGGTTGATGCTGGAAAGCAATGGAAGAGGAGGGTATTTTAATTTATTTCAATGGCCGCAGAAAGACTACACAAGCTGAACAAGAAATTATTCAAAATTGCATCAGAATGGTAACTATCAATGGAATGTATTTTGTAGCCTGGCAAAAATACACACTCGGCATAACAAACACTTTTCGGGTCTTTAATTCCTTTATTTGCTTTAGATGTTTAATTCCAGAAAGAGGGTATCCAAATAAAAACAACAAAATGAATTTTTCAAAAAACAGAGTTCCTGATGTTACAACCTCAGCTTAATTTTGGTCCACACACTTGTTAATCAACTAGTTACACATGCAGTATGAAAATAAATAAAACAAAATATACAAAGCAAATACAGTAGTGAGCAACACACACTAAATGCTGGAGGAACTCAGCAGGCCAGGCAGCATCTATGGAGAAAATTACAGTTAGCGTTTCAGGCTGAAACTCTTCGGCAGGACTGGAGAAAAAAAAAGCTGAGGAGTAGATTTAAAAGGTGGGGGAGGGGAGAGAGAAACACAAGGTGATAGGTGAAACCTGGAGGGAGGGGATGAAGTAAAGAGCTGGGAAGTTGATTGGTGAGATGAGGCAAGACAGGGAAAAGAGGATGGGTAAAGGAGAAGGAGAGGGCGGTAGGGAGGCATTACTGGAAGTTTGAGAGATCGATGTTCATGCCGGCTTGTTCTGGTGGATGGAGCGTAGATGCTCTGCAAATGGTAGTGGCAATTCTAAAAAAAACAATAGAAACTGCATTAGAATCCCATCAACCCTGAACCTTGTACACAACATCAAAAATATGAATAAATACATCTCATCTTAACTAAACGGTAAACTCACTTTGGGTTGGCACACACATGCTTAATTTCCAAACACATATAGGCCAGACCCTGAAATGAGTTCTCCTCACTTACACTTCGTGGACAGAGATTAACACATTCATATTACTCTGTTACATTCATAGTCAGTCATGAAACAATAACGTAAGACAAAAATAAACTTTTACAAAAACGTTTACAACATATTGACCTGTAGTTAAATTATTAGAAAGACAAACCTACCAGGCCAATAAGGAACTTCATACAGCCACGCTATCCAGCACTGATAACCTACTCACGAATATCTAAAGCATCCATATATAAGACATGTCAAATTACCAATCTTCTAGATTTACAAATAAGTATAAATGAATTTACATGGATATTATCAAATATTATTCACCTTTCCTCACCATATGACCAGCACTCGACATTCTTTCTAGAACCTTGTAACTCTTCTTCCTACTCCACGCATACATAATGATGTCACTGTTTTCTATTTTTGCATTACCAGAGTGAATACATAAGTACACTTTAACAATAGAAAAATGATATTCAACGGTTGCCTGGTTACATACAGGAGGGACATTGAAAATCTGCTGAGCGGTGCCATAACAACAACCTCTTACTTAATGTCAGCAAGACCAAGGAGTTAACTATTGACTTCTGAAGAAGCAATCCAGAGGACCAAGAGTCCTCATCAGAGGATCAAAGATGGAGGGATTCAGTAACTTTAAATTTCTCACTGTTATTATTTCAGAGGACCTGTCCTGGGCCTAGCTCATAACTTCTGTAGACGTGTAGTGGAGAGTATATTGATTGGCAGTGTCATAGCCTGGTATGGAAACGTCAGTGTCCTTGAAAGGAAAATCCTACAAAAAGTAATGGATAGAGCCCAGCCCATTGCAGCTATAGCACCCCCCCCCCGCCCACTATTGAGTAGTTCTACACAAAATGCTGTCGTAGGAAAGCAGCATCCACCATCAAGGACCCCTGCCACCCAGGATATGCTCTTTTCTCACTGCTGCCATTGGGAAGAAGGTATAGGAGCCTCACGACTCACACCACCAAATTCCAGAATAGTTATCCCTCAACCATCAGACTCTTAAATCAAATAGGATAACTTCACTCAACTTCACTTGTCCCATCACTGAAAGTTCCCACATTCTGCAGACTCACTTGCAAGGACTCTTTATCTCATTTTCTCAATTTTTTGCTTATTTATTATTATTATTATTATTATTATTATTTCTTTCCTTTTGTTTTTGCAATTTGTTGTCTCTTGCACACTGGTTGAACACCCAAGTTGGTGCAGTGTTTAATTGATTCTGTTATGGTTACTATTCAATGGATTAATTGAGTATGCATGCAAAAATGTATCTCGGGGTTGTAATTGGTGACATATATATAGTTTGACAATAAATTTACTTTAACCTTCATGTTACTGTACACATAGGTTCAGAATCAGAATCATATTTATTATCAGTGACTTTTATGATGTGAAATTTGTCATTTTGAGGCAGTAGTGCAGTGCAAAAGATATAAAATTACTGTAAATAACAAATATAAATAATGGGGAAAAAAGGTTGTGTTCATGGACAGGTCAGAAAGAAGCTGTTTCTGAATCACTGAGAGTAGATCTTCAGTCTTATTATAGTGCACATGGTTACCCATACAACATTATTGGAAATGACCATTGTTGTGTTGAGGCTGTGCTACTAGTTTGATGTTAGTCCCTACAGACAGCCATTGACTGCCAGCAATGAAGGACACACATAGAGCCTCACTAATCACAGAAACATTTTCAAAGATTCAGAAGTATGGTAGAGAGATCCATTTCTAAAAGTATTAGAACTAGATCCTATTCTAAAATCTCCACAAGACCCTCAGAAAACATAATCAGACCTGACTTAATATTGTTTGGGGTTCTATTTCATTGCCAAGACCAAGCATCATGAGACAATCTCCCTGAGATTTTGCACAGCTGCTTCAGATTGGGACCTGATTACAATATGCATCACTACAAAGAATTAAGATGACTGAAAATCCCATGATAGTCCAGAAAGTGGCAGATGTGTTCAATTAATTCTTCATGTCGGTTTTGAATAATTACTAGTAATTACAGAATAGATTTGCTCAGGCCAGAAATCTTACAACTTGTGCAAAGCCAAGCTAATCGTATGCTATAAAGAAACATTAAACTCAAAGTGCGACAAATTTGTCCTCGGTCGCTAAACATGTGTGACAATATTATATCTACCTCCACATATTTGCTGCCTCTGAATTCATTTAAATATTTTTCACTCAAAACATCAGGGGAGTTTCTGGGAAAGATGGAATTCACAAAATATTGGCACCTCCTCTCTTTCTGTTACTTCTGTCTCTTTCCAGACAGAACAGAGATGGATTTCCCTGGTCCTCACCTTTCACTCTGTGGCCCTCTGCATCCAGCATGCCATCCTCTGTCATTTCTACAACAAGATCCTACCAACCAGATTTTCTCTTCCCTCCTACTTCTTACCTTCAACAGGGACCCACACACTGTGACTGCCTGGTCTACTCATCTCTCTCCACCCACCTCTCCCTGATCTCTGGCACTTTGCCCTTGCCCTCATAGTGGGTGCAACATTAGTCCTTATACCTCGTCCTTCAACACCCTAAAGATTCTGAAACAGCCATTTCAGGTGAGGCAAAGATTCACATGGACCTCCTCCAATCTCACCTACTACAGTCAGTACTCACGATGTGGCCTCCCCTACGACAGGAGGACCAAGTACAGACTGGGGTCCACGGTGACCATCCTGAGCTCCCAGTTGCATGCAATTTCCATCCCTATCCAGGTCAGTAGAAGATAGTAAAATAGATTTCCTACACTTTTAGATTCACAGTGAGTTTCTCTTCTTACATAATTATAAAGCCCTAAAATAATTTCGGTTTTGGGCCTCATTAAAGGCAACCAAGAGAGTGTGGGATAGAGTGCTAGCTCTCTCTAGATTAGAACCTGTCTTCAGTCTTTGCTCTTCCCTACCTCCACCTTGCTCCATCTGTTTTTTTTCCCCCTTTTTCCTCTTTCTTCTCTCTGTTTATCTCCATCCATCATCTGACATGGGACTCAGACTGAACAATGATCCGCCCACAATGATGTCCCCATAAGACACAGGAGCAGAAATAGGCCATACAACCTGTCGCTTCCGATCCACCATTTGATCATGGCTGACTTACTTTCCTTCTGAACCCATTCTCTTGCCTTCTCCCTGTAATGCTCCACTTTAAATAAACCCAAATACCTGGCCTCCCCAGCCATCTGTGGCAATGAATTCTACAGATTCTCCACCCTCTGGCTGAAGAAATTCCTCCTTACCTCTGTTCTAAATGGACGTCTTTCTATTCTGAGGATATTTCCTCTTGTCCTCGACACCCCCACTATAGGAAACATCCTCTCCATATCCACAGCATCTAGGCCTCTTACTGCTCAATAGGTTTCAATGAGATACTCTCCTCATTCTTCTAAGCTCCAGTGAGTACAGGCCCAGAGCTATCAAGTGCTCCTCATACATTAACCCTTTCATTCCTGGACACCAGCACCTCACTATTGGCAAAAAGTTCATCACCACACTTAAAATGAATTTTAAATAATTAAAAACACTAAGTAAACACAAACAAAATATTTTAAATGTGACTTTATTTTCCCCCTTTTTTGACACAGTCCTACAGTTCTTACTGAAGGAAATGGGCTTGTGGATCTTGTACAATGTGTAATTGTAGCACGATCTTATAGCGGATTCCCCAGAGTAAGTGCTGGAAAATCTTGGCAAGATCCTGCCTTGCTGGTGGATTCCATGGGAAATGGCTGGCAGAGGTCATACAAGAGTCCTGAAGAATGCTGCTCGACCAGCTGAGTTCTTCCAGCAGATTGTATGTTGCTCCAGATTTCAGCATCTGCAGTTTCTTTTGTCCCGAGATATACCCACTTTTAACAATGTACCATGCTTGTGATTTCAGACAAAAGCCGAACTAACATAAAATGCACAGAAATTGAAAGGCATTTGAATGAGAAAATTGTGAAGAAATTGATGAAGAAAAGTAAGATATGTTTGATTATAATGCCAATTCCAGCCTCTAAATCAAAGGGTGTTTGATATAGGCTTGATGTTGGGTCTGGTTTATGAATTCTCTTAATCTCTCACTCATGACTCACTAGTTCTCTCCTTGCAGCCATGTATAAAATGGACAGGAATGGAAAATCAAGGATTTATTTTCTTTATTCACCCACAGAAAAAATGCTTTCCTCAAGGCAGATAATATGTCTCATGCAATGCATAAAGTAAACCAAAATAAGATTAACACATTTGCCAGTTTAGGGAAATTTGAACTCAAAGTTCAACGTTCAGTAGAAAAGGTGATTTTTCAATGGTATAATGGTTAACGTTTACAGTTTCAAACTCATCTTGGGAATTTCTCTAGATCATCAGTCAAAAGTTTGTGACCAGAAAATTAAATGATGATTATTATTATTAACTCATTAATAATTGGATTTAAAGTAAATTTATTTATCTTTGGAATGCTTTAGGGTTCTCTTTTCACTTTTTACTTGTAAAATCATGACTTTGTCACTTAAGCCATCTCTATCACATCAGCATTAGCAGGACCACAATTGCAGAAGTGATTCAGTCAATTATGTATTACTATCAAGTGGTGTAAAGCTGCACATTAACCACTTCTATTACTTTCTTGTAGATTCCAAAATGTTAGTCGTGCTCTACCTGGTGGCCATTGTGTACTGTGTAACTAGCCAATCTCTTCTGATTAAACTCAAAGGAGAGCGGAGATACACCAATAGCATTCCCAAATTAATATGTAGTGCTCCTGGCTTTCCCGGACTCCCAGGGCCACCGGGAGCAAATGGAACACCTGGCCCACATGGGCGCATTGGATTACCAGGCAGAGATGGGAGAGATGGAAGACCGGGTGAAAAGGGTGAGAAAGGGGCAGCAGGTACAACATTTATGTTTCTATTTTATAGTCATTATGTAGCGATGTAATTAGAAAAATAGTGATAAATTGTGATGTCAATACTTTGATTGCAATACTTTGAAATGAGATAACGAAAAGAGTCAGTGAATACCAGAAGGAAAAAAACTGATAAACTCAGCAGAAGTCATGGTAATAGTCATAGAACACTACAGCACAGAAACAGGCCCTTCAGCCCATCTAGTCCATGCTAACCTAGTCCCATCAACCTGCACCCAAACTATAGCCCTCCATATCCCTCCCATCCACATATTTCTCTGAATTTCTCTTAAATATTGAAATCAACCCATATCCATCACTTAAGCTAGCTCATTCTAAAACTCTCACTGCCTTCTGACTGATGAAAAACTCTCACCCTGCATGGTCACCTTAAATATATCACCTTTCACCCTTAGCTCATGACCTCTAGTTCCAGTCTTACCCAACCTCAGTGGAAAAAGACTGCTTACGTTTACCCTATCTCTATCCCTCATAATTCTGTATACCTCTCTCAAATCTCCCCTCATTCTCCTGTGCTCTAGGGGACAAAATCCTGACCTCTTCAATCTTTCCCTGTAGGTCAGGTCCTCAAATCCTGGCAACATTCTTGTAAATTTTGTCTGCACTCTTTCAATCTTATCAATGTCTTTCCTGTAGGTTGGCAAATGGAACTGCACAAAATACTCCAAATTAAGCCTCACCAAAGTCTTATACAACTTCAGCATAACATCCCAACTGCTGCGCCCAATACCTTGATTTAAGAAGGGTAATGTGCCAAGAGCTCTCTCCAATATCTTCTCGGTCAATCAGGCTTCCATCCCCCTGCAACTCTAGTTTAAACCCTCCCTGAAGTAGCACTAGCAAACATTTCCGCAAGTACATTAGTTCCCCTCCAGTTTAGGTGCAAACTGTCCCATCTGTACAGGTCTCAACTTCCCTGGAAGAGAGCCCAATGATTCAAAAATCTGAAGCCCTCCCTCCTACACCAACTCCTGAGCCATGTGTCCAACTGTATTATCCTCCCCTTCTGTCCTCACTGGCACATGGCACAAGTAGCAATATTGAGATCACAACTCTGGAGGGCCCATCCTTTGAGCACCTAACTCCCTGAGCTCACTTTGCAGGACATCATTTCCCTTCCTAACCATGTCATTGATACTATTGTGGACCACAACCTCCGGCTGCTCATTTTAATAATACTGTGGACTCAATATCATATGTACCAGACCTTGGCTCCGACGATGCAACATACCATATAGAAATCTCATTCTCATCCACAGGACCTCCTGTCTGTTCCATTAACCATTGAATCCCCTATCACTGCAGCTTTCCTCTTCTCTACCCTTCCCTTCTGAGCCACAGAGCCGGACAGTGCCAGAGACCCGACCACTGTTACTTTCCACTGTTAGGTCATCCCCCACCCCCACCCCATAGTATCCAAAGCAGTACACCTGTTATTGAGGGGAACGCCACAGGGGTACTCTGCTCTGGCTGCCAACCCCTTTATCCCCTTCCTGATGATCATCCAGCTACCAGGTCCTGCACCTTGGGTGTAACTACCTCCCTATATGCCCTGTCAATCAACCCGTCAGCCTCCTGAGTAATCTGGAGTTCATCCATTTCCAGGTCCGGTTCTTTAACGTGGATTGTTAGAAGCTGCAGCTGGATGCACTTCATGCAGAAATGGTCGTCAGGGACTCTGAAGGTCTCCTTGCTTTCCCACATCCCGCAAGAGGAGCATTCACTACCCTGTCTGGCATCCCCGCTACTCTAACCGTGCGATGAGAAAGAAAGAAAGAAAATTATACAAAAAATATCTACCTACAGCCTTTGCCTCCCCTATGCCTCTCTGAGCCAAAGCCTCAACTCCCCACTTTAACTCTGTCCCACTCACACAGTGGTCACTCCACTTAAAACTAAATTCTTTTTATTGGTCTTTGTCAAGTGTCTGATTATGCACAATTCAATACCTCCTCAGGAATGCAAAATGTCCCGACTGTCCCCTGCACACTTCTGTTGAAATGCCTCTCCCGCTGCACACAATCCAACATCTCCTTGGCAACTGTGGTGCGCAGAATTTAGTTAATTTTCCATTTTTCCATTAATAAAGTGCCTCCAAAGGCTGTCATATTCAGTACATTATACTAAAGTAAGTCATAAGCTTATTAAGTAATCAGTTTCAATGAATGAATTTTAAATGCATTGGAATATTCAGTTTCTTTTTAGTGAGTATTTTATTTATCTCAAAACTATTTTGGAATATTAGCAGATATTTTTCAAGTGCATTTTCATGATCTCCAACACTATGTCCTCTGTAACATACACTCAGTGGCCACTTTATTAGGTGCTCCTGTACACCTGCTCATTAATGCAAATATACAATCAGCCAATCCTGTGGCAGCAACTCAATGCATAAAAGCATGCAGACATGGTCAAGAGGTTCAGTTGTTGTTCAGACCAAATATCAGTATGGGGAAGAAATGTGATCTAAGCAACTTTGACTGTGGAATGACTCTTGGTGCCAGACTGGTAGGTTTGAGTATCTCAAACTACTCATCTCCTGAGATTTGCAGGCATAGCAGTCTCTAGAGTTTAAAGAGAATGGTGTGAAAAACAAAAAGCATCCAGTGAATGATAGTTCTGTGGGTGAAAACGCCTTGTTAATGAGAGAGATGAGAGGAGAATGGCCAGACTGGTTCAAGCTGACAGAAAGGTGACAGTAACTCAAGTAACCATGCGTTATAAAAGTGGCATACAGAAAAGCATCTCTGAATGCAGTACATGTCAAACCTTGAAGTGGATGGGCTACAGCAGCAGAAGACCATGAACTTACACTCACTGGCCTCTTTATGAGGTACAGGAAGTACCTCATAAAGAGGCCACTGAGTGCATGTTTATCATCTTTGTGCAAATGCACTAAATTTTAATTGAGTTTCCCATTACACTATCCTATCGTCTATATCAAGCTATTTATTAGGCAAGAGTAGCACTTTGATTTTCTAGCGATAGATCCAATTATCTGTAAACTTTAAAGCAATAAATAGAAATATGCTTGAATTTAGAGGATTTTTACAACTTCAGGTAATTCAAACATATTTTATAATTAATGAATAGTTTTGAAGAGCAATGTCTGGTGTAACATAAGAAAGATGGCAGCCAATTAACATCCAGAAATATTTTCAAATGTGCTTGATGCACAAATCATATTTTGGAGCAGCATATCAATATTATAGCAAGATATTCTCTTATGTCTTTGATTAATATTCATCACTCTTTTTATTGCTTCGTGCCACTCATTATCTTTCTTCCATTCATCTTCTGTCTTTTTCTTTTCTGATCGCTCTGTGTTGCTCTTTCCTCTCACTGACAATATCCCTCTAACCTTCCGCCTGGCTGTTACAGTTTGTCCCTCTCTCTCCCTAACCCTGTTGTTTCCACCACTTGCCTGTTTGTCCCTCTCTTCTGTTTCCACTGGCTTCCTCTCCATTTCTCTCCTGGATCTTTGCTCTGTATCCCTCTTTGTCTCCCTTCCTGATCTTCTCACCAGGTCCATCTGTGTCCCTCCCTTGTGTAAACAGCAGACACTGTAATCTGGAACAAAAGAACAAACTTTTCGAGAGAAACTGATCTGATACGTAGTGTTTCGGCCTGAAATATCAACTGTCCTCCCACTGACTCCTGATCCGCTGAGTTCCTCCAATAGTTTGGGGTTTTTATCACTCCCTCCCTAATGTCCTCTCTCTCTCTCCGCATCTATCCCTCTGTCCCTGTCCTCTCTGTCCCTCTCTCTCATTTTTCACTAGGTCCCTCTATCCCACTGCCTTGTGCTTCCTCAATGTAATCCCCCAATCGTTCTCTCCAATGTGTTCACTGAGCCTTTTCCTTTTCTTCTCCTTGTTTATACCCCATCAGCCTTCTCATCAATATTTATTGAGCCTGTAATTAAATCATTACTCATTCTTTCTCATTTTATGCTTCATCCGCACTTGATTCTTTTCTTTGTAGGAGTGCCTTTTGTTTGTATATATTTAGTTCACTTATCGTGAATGTATCTCAAGTTAAAACCAATAAGCACAATGAGTACAAAACAGGCCATCCACTGAACTGTGGACATCTGCCCTGCATCTGTGCAATGATCAATTGGAGAGTTGGAGAGCCATAAACTTCCATACCTACAGTGTAAAGCATGCTCTCATTGACTTAGTTCTATTGTTTCCCTGTTCAAGATTCACCAGAAGCGGAGCTAATGTCTTCATCTCCATTTGCTCCCACCAGTCTATCCTACCCCAACACCACCCCCACAGACACACTCTCAAAGGGATATAGAAACATAGAAAACATAGAAATCTACAGCACATTACTGGCCCTTCGGACAACAATGTTGTGCTGACCATGTAACTTACTGTAGAAGCTGCCTAGAATTTCTCTACAGCACAGCCCTCTATTTTTCTAAGCTCCATGTACCTATCTAAGCGTCTCTTAAAAGACCTTATTGTATCTCCCTCTACCACCTTTGCTGGCACTGCATTCCACGCACCCACCACTCTGTGTGGAAAAACTTACCTCTGAAGTCCCGCTTGTACCTACTTCCAAGCACCTTAAAACTATGGCCCCTTGTATTAGCCATTTCAGCCCTGGAAAAACCCTCTGGCTATCCGCACAATCAATGCCTCTCATCATCTTATACACCTCTATCAGGTCACCTCTCATCCTCCGTCGCTCCAAGGAGAAAAGGCAGAGTTCACCCAACCTATTCTCATATGGCACGCTCCCCAATCCAGGCAACATACTTGTAAATCTCCTCTGGACTCTCTGCAACCAGGCTTCATAAAATAACCTTTTAGTCTAGGTAACATGCACTCTGCTCAGAATTAAATACATTACTCCAGGTACACTTTAATAAGATAGTTCTCCCAGTGTCATGTTTGTGGTATTGGGAAGCCATGTGGCTGGAAATAACACACATGAGAGATGGAGAGGTGAGGAACAAATGTGTTGCTGTTTATTTTATTTGTAGTCATTTACCCAGAATGCCCTCTCACATTATGTAACACACAGGGAAGCTTAACTGCAACTCATAAGGGTCAAAAGATATATGACATGTCCCTCCCCATTCCCATACATGGACCAGCTGCTGAACTATTAAGCATCAAATTCAACCAACAACAAAAAACATCTTTGTTTCTAATCTAGGGAAAGAGGGTACATTGCCTCTAGGGATTATACTGTCCCGTGTGCTGAGGGTTAGTCACTAAACTAGAAAATCAATCTGTCTGGAGGCCACCTATTCTTGTGAGGGTAGTAATGTCCTGGGAAAGTTGTTTTATCTCCTGGTGGTGTACGTATAGATCTTAGCTTGGGTACTCCATTGTCATGAGGGAGTTCCTCAGAAAGCACACATGATGGGGGAGAACTAGCTGTGTCATTTGATCTTAATGGAGGTCCTACCATCATTATCTCAGAATTCTATCCCATTTCTACATCTGGGTCTGGATTGGTCAGTTGTGTTGGTTTTCATAGCCTCAGAAATGGGCAACAGCTGACCTACATGCCTTCTCCAGATGTTGTGGTGACTAGTTTTCACTATGTATGACACAGGACCAATTTGTGCCACCACCCTCGCAGGTATCCACATTGTTTCAGAGATGTAGCTCTGGGCAAGTACTCTCTCTCCTGCTGTAAAACTGCTGTACTTTGTTTGGCATGTCTCTCTGGTTGGGTTTTCTGTTCAGTTAGCACAATCTGTTTTGTGTTTGGGGATCTAAGCATGTCAAGTTGTCTTTCATCAGAGCAGTAGCTGGAGCCATTTTAGTGGTGGTGTGAGGTGTGTTGTGATATATCAGCAAGAAAATGCTGAGATGTTAGTTGAGGGATCCATTTTCCACTGAAGTCTTGTGGGCTTGTTTCATTGTTTGTAGGAATCATTCAGCAAGGCCATTAATGGCTGGATAATATGGTGCTGACTTGATGCGCTGAATACCAATTGCTTCCACAAATGCCTTGAACTTTTCAGACAGGAGCTGTGGGCCATTGTCACTATGACTAAAGATGGGAATTAGCTCTTCAGTGCATTTTTCAGATGTAGTGCTCTTCATGATGGCAACCTTGGACCATTTGCTGCGACTGCCACGACCAAGAACATGTGGCCTTCTGCAGGTCCTGCAAAATCTATGTGAATCCTCTGCTGTGGTTCTTCAGGCCTTTCCCATGGATGCAAAGGAACAAGTTGAGGAACATCTCTCATTTGCTGATAATGTAGGCATGCGTTGGCCTTCTCTTCAATGGTTACATCTAGTCCTGTCCACCAAAAGTAGCTGTGTGCAATTTCTTTTATACGCACTATGCCACAGTGTACTGCACGTAGCTTTATAAAGCCCTTACTTTCTAAATGGTGGAGGAGCCTTCAGCCCTTTCAGAACCTAGTCTAAGATGCTCAAGCACCTTTAAATGCTACAAAGTTTGCTTAAGCTTAACAAAATGTAAGAACTTTTGCAGTATATAATTGCTGAGATCTTTATTCAATGGATGCCTCAAGAGAGACGGCTGATGGAAATGTTATGCACCCATGACTGGTCACAAAGGGACAGGGCAGGAGGTGTGCCTGGTCATTTGTGAAGAGCCTGCTGTCACAATGTCTTCACAGCCATCCTGGACCTTTGAAGACCAGGATTTCCAAGGCTGCTTTTCACTGAGCAGAAAGCATTCTGTGGGAAGACCTTCTCTTGTATTCCCTTGCTTCGACTCTTTCTCATTGTCTTGCTGGTCTGCGATGTCTTCACTACGGTGTGTTGTTATGTGGTGGCAGAAGACTCCTGCTCTTCCCCCATAACCTGTTGCTCATTGCAGTGTACAGACATTCAACCCAGCTCTCATTCACCAGGAAACAATCTGATCTACCTTAGTTCCATCTAGATCAGCGTGGCATCTCGGGCACTCGGATTGCCACATGTACAGGCAGCCATTGACTTGTGTGCTAATAACTTCCCCATTAAGAACCCAGATATTTTCCATAGCAGAAAGGTTTGTCATTCCCTCCATGTTGAATTGAATTGAATTGTCTTTATTACTTACAACTTTCACATACACGAGGAGTAAAAACCTTTACATTACATCTCCGTCTAAATGTACAACGAGCAATTTATAGTAATTTGCAATAAAAAGTATATGCAACAGGATTATCAATATGGCATAGAAATGCAATTGTATCAGCATGAATTAATCAGTCTGCTGCCCTGGTGGAAGATGCTGTCCCAGAGCCTGTTGGTCCTGGCTTTTATGCTGCAGTACCGTTTCCCAGATGGTAGCAGCTGGAACGGTTTGTGGTTGGGGTGACTTGGGTCCCCAAAGAACTTTGGGCCCTTTTTACACACCTGTCTTTGTAAATTTCCTGAATAGTGGGAAGTTCCCATCTACAGATGCGCTAGGCTGTCCACACCACTTTCTGCAGAGACCTGTGATTGAGGGAAGTACAGTTCCCATACCAGGCAGTGATACAGGCAGTCAGGATGCTCTCAATTGTGCCCCTGTAGAAAGTCCTTAGGATTTGGGGGCCCATACCAAACTTCTTCAACCGTCTGAGGTGAAAGAAGGCGCTGTTGTGCTTTCTTCACCACAGAATCGGTATGTACAGACCACATGAGATCCTCAGTGATGTTTGTGCCGAGGAACGTAAAGCTGTTCACCCTCTCAACCCCAGATCCATTGATGTCAATAGGGGTTAGCCTGTCTCCATTCCTCCTGTAGTCCTCAACCAGCTTTTGCAACATTGTGGGAGAGGTTGTTTTCTTGACACCACTGTGTCAGGGTGATGACTGCTTCTCTGTAAGCTGCCTCGTTATTATTTGAGATTAGGCTAATCAGTGTAGTATCATCAGCAAATTTAATTAGCAGATTGGAGCTGTGGGCGGCAGATCATTGTGATTGCAACAAGAATTTTATCTTGGTGAAAGTCAAATTTCTGAGAACACATGATTCTTTCATCCTAAGTAGCACACAAAGCCAGATATTTTCAGTAAATAGCACTGACCAGTGGGATACATACTTGGAGATAAAAGCTTCCTCTGCTCCTACAGCTTGTCACGGTGATATACCCTCCAATTACCATCTGCTTCTGTAGCTCTTCACACCAGTACATGCTCGCAGCTACAATAGCTGAGCAACACAGCCACCAATAAGGAGAATGCCTTTCCCCTCCTGATGATCAGATCTTATTGCCTGTATCAATCCTTGCCGGCGTTTGTCCACCAGATGTGCAAAGCTTCATCACTGCCCATTGCATGCTTCTAAACATTCCCAGTCAAAGCTGGTGCTGAAGGAGAAATGGAAGGCGACTCTGGAGCCATAAGTGGAGCCTGAAACAGCATAGGGATGGGGAGTAGGAAGAAGGCTGAAGCATTCAGGGAGATGTCCTTGCTGAGAATCCGCAGTCTCATTTCCTAGCTAAGTGCACGAGACAAGCATTGGCTGCGTGGGATGTAAACCATTTCCTATCTAAACCTACTTCACTTGCCATATTCATAAGCAGTGTGCCAAACAGAAGTCTCCAATGCAGGCCAAGTGACCTCCTTCATGTTACAATTGACATCACTATAATCAAACAATTGAGCTCTGATGACATATAGACCCCCCACACATTCGGTCTTGCAGATCCTCCTGCAATACATAAATCTGGGGCTGGATAGTCAAGGGATCATTGCTGGTCTTGCACAGCTCGTAATAGGTCTTCTGATTTTTTGGCAGCATATCACCAATAATAACCCTATAACGTCAAAAGCTTCTGTGGTATCTTCCTTAAATAACGAGGTCTTCGACACTATAAGACCACAGACATGGAAGCAGAATTAAACCATTCAACCCATTGAGTCTGCTCTGCCATTCCACCATGTCTGATTTATTATCCCTTTGAACCCATTCTTCTGACTTCTCCCCAAAACCTCTAATGCCCATACTTACCAAGAACCTATCAACCTCTGCTTTAAGTCTACCCAATGACTTGGCCGCCACAGCTGGCTGTTGCTGCTTCAGACCTTCTTATTTGCCTCCAGACCTTTCAGCTTCGTACGCACCTTCTCCTGAGCAATAGTGACTACCCTCACTTCTGCCAGTCTTGAATTTCTGGCATACTGCTGCTGTCTTCCACAGTGAAGACTGATGCAAAATACTTATTAAGTTCATCCGCCATTTTTTGTCCCTCATTACTACCTCCCCAGCATCATTTTCCAGCAGTCCAATGTCTACTCTCATCTCTTCTTTACTCTTTGTATATCTGGAAAAATTTTTGGTATCCTCTTTTATGTTATTGCCTAGCTTAGCTCCATATTTCATCTTTTCTCTCCTTACAGCTTTTTTAGTTGCCTTCTTTAAAAGCTCCCAATCCTCTAACTTCCTACTAATTTTTACTATATTATATGTCTTCTCTTTTGCTTTGATGCTGTCTTTGACTTCCCTTGTCAGCAACAGTTGTCACAGAGCATATTTTCATGACAACGCACTTTATGTTGAAAATGATTGTGCAAAGGGAAATAAATGTCCTGCTTAAAGTCAGGAGTAATTTTTCTAAATACATACTTACACACTCATAAACGTGAACAGAAATGTTTTGTTCTGGAAATGCTCATTTTCACTTTAATTGGAGCTCTGTGAGGCCAAAGAACATCATTTCCATCCCTTTGTCATCCAGCACCAGCTCGATGATCTAACTCACTACACGTCATTCAGAACTCACACCACCGGTGTTTCTGCCTTTTGAAAGACCATATGACCTCACCGTTAAGCACTTCATCCTCTTTGGGTAATGAGCTGTGGAGTGCTTTTTGAGTCCATGCCTTCCAGATGCTCAGCTCACGCAAGGGATTTCCCTGCAGACAGCTTCATACAGCTGGGGACAAATATCATGGTACAGATGAAAAAGTATGTTAAAGGTTGTACGGGTTTGTTTTTGTTGAAATATGATTTAAAGTCAGCGCACAATCCTTTATCAACAAAATCAAACATCTCACCTCTACTTTATTCAGTAAAGCGGGGAAGATTAAACAAAACTGCCCTAACATGCCTTATTGAATTCAGAGCAACAGTCGTCACTGAACCTTAAATGCATTTAATGCAATTTACTCTTTATGGAATCTCATTTTATTGAAACAAAAAGAAACAGTATCTTTTCCTCTGCAACTGAGGGATATGTAGTTGGCATATCAAAGTTGCTGGTGAACGCAGCAGGCCAGGCAGCATCTCTAGGAAGAGGTACAGTCAACGTTTCAGGCCGAGACCCTTCGTCAGGACTAATTGAAGGAAGAGCTATCCCCTTTGCCAATCACCTGTCCAGGTCTTGGCTCCATCCCTCCCCCTCCTGTCTTCTCCTATCATTTTGGATTTCCCCTTCCCCCTCCTACTTTCAAATCCCTTACTCACTCTTCCTTCAGTTAGTCCTGACGAAGGGTCTCGGCCTGAAACGTCGACTGCACCTCTTCCTACAGATGCTGCCTGGCCTGCTGCGTTCACCAGCAACTTTGATGTGTGTTGCTTGAATTTCCAGCATCTGCAGAATTCCTGTTGTTTGTAGTTAGCATAGATGTTTTGCCCCAGATCTTCTAGAGAGTAGCCCGGATATATAAAATGTTTCAACTCATTTGAAGCATGAATAAATCTTCCCCTTTAATGCAGAATCAGCCATTGGCATTGTGATCATTGGAGTGGTGGGGTAGATCTTCTGCCTGTCATAGAGATGTAACCCTGATATCCGAGAAGTTTCACAACTCTGTGCCTAGTTGCATTCTGACCACCTTCTAAGAGGCTCAGTCATGATATTGTGCAAAGGTGGCAGCAAATCGATTCTTTTGCCCACAGACTTTTCCCCCTGTGGTGGAGAGTGGTTTGTATAGCACCTTGCACTAAGTGTTTACACAAAATAATCATAATTGATTATCCACTACTATATCTTCAATTGTAAAGGTATGTGAAAGGAGGAATGGGAATAGGAAGGGTGCTTCAGACTATCTCTGTCCAGTATGTGTGTTAAACACGAAAAGCAGCATCTAATGAGATTAAATAAGTCATCAATGGATTAGATCATTGCCTTGCAGTGTTGCCACATCAGGCCATGAAATGTGTTGGGCAATTAAACTGCGACATGATGGAGAAGGCTGGAAAACATGGAAGAGCTCTGAATAAAAGTCACAACTCAAACCTGAAGCACTTACTTACATCCACAGCCTGAGGTTTGAAGTTTATGATGCTTCTTGAACTTCTCATGATGACCTTGCCATGTATTTCTAATTTTATTTATAGGCCCATGGTTATAGGCCCTTCAGGCCAAAGTGCCTGCGTCACCCAATTATACCCAATTAGCCTAATAACCTGTATGTTTTTGTAATGTGAAAGAAAGCCAGAGCACCCAGGGGAATTCAATATGGTCACAGAGAGAACATACAAACTCATAACAGATGGCAGTGGAATTGAAACCGGGTCACTGGTGTTATGCTACACTGCCACTCCAAAGAGAAGTCATTCATCAATCAGTTCAATCCAGTCCATGTGATATTAAGAAAAAAAAACTATTTGATACTGCAAAGCTTCAGAAAACAAGCTGACAGTAGCCTTGAAGGTATGCTCTAAGAAGTTGGGGTGCCTTTACCCAAGCAACATTGTCCTCTATCTGACATTATGGAAAATTGCCCACATATTTTTCAGAAATAATTGTGCAGACTAGTGGTGGTGTCCGCAGGAGCTAGTGTTGGCACTGCTTCTTTTCACACTATATGGCAAAGATGACTTTGTGGCCAAGTTTGCGGACAATACAGAAATAGGTGGAGGGGCAGGTAGTGCTGAGGAAGCAGGGAGTCTGCAGAAGGACTTAGATTGGGAGAATTGTCAAAGAAGTGGCAGATGGAATATAGTGTAGGGAAGTGTATGGTTAAGCACTTCCAAGGAATAAAAGCATAGATTATTTTCTAAATTGGGAAATGAAATTCAAAAACCAGAGGTGCAAAGGGACTTTAAAGTCCTTGTGCAGGATTCCCTGAAAGTTATCTTGCAGATTTAGTCGGTTGTAAGGTAGGCAAATGCAATATCAGCAAACATTTCAAGGGGACTAAAATATAAGAGCAAGGATGTAATGCTGAGGCTTTCTTAGGCATTGGGTCAGACAGCACTTGGAGCATTGTGAGCAGTTTTGGGGCCCATATCTATGAAAAGATGTGCTGGCATTGGAGAGAGCCCAGAGGAGGGTCACAAGAATGATTCTGGGAATGAAAGGGTTAATGTATGAAGAGCATTCGATGGCTCTGAGTCTGTACTCACTGGATTTCAGAAGAATTGGTGGGGTGGAGGAATCTCATTGAAAACTATCAAATATTGAAATTGAATTGCCTAAATAGATGTGAAGTGAAGAGGGTATTTTTTATAGTGGGAGAGTCTGGGACCAGAGGACACAGCCTCAAAATACAAGGATGTCACTTTAAAACAAAGATGAGGAGAAATTTCTTTAACCAGAGGGTGGTGAATCTGTGGAACTCATTGCCACAGGTGGCTGTGGAGACCAAATCATTGGGTACATTTAAAGCAAAAGTTAATAGGCTCTTAATTAGTAAGGGCTTTGAGCATTACAAGGAGAAGACAGCAGAATGGGGTTGAGAGGGATAATAAATCAACCACTTGGAATTGTGGAGCAGACTCAATGGGCCAAATGGCCTAATTCTGCTCCTATGTCTAATGGCCTCTTGATCTTAAAAAAAAACAGAACAAATCCAGTCTAGCTGTTAACTGCTCGATCAGTCTACCCACATCCATCAGAAAAATGATGGAAAATGTCATCAACATTCAGTCTACCACATCCATCAGAGAAATGATGGAAAATGTCATCAACATTCAGTCTACCACATCCATCAGAAAAATGTCAACAATCAGTCTACCTACATCCATCAGTAAAATGATGGAAAATGCCATCAACAATTCCATCAAGTGATACTTATTTGGCACTGTATCCACCAGGCTAAACACTTTCTTCCTCTATCACCAGCACACCTTAACTACACGGTACACCATCTACACAAAACAGTACAGAAACTCACCTAGGCTACAATAACAGCATCTCCCAACCTTGAAACCCCCATCACAGCCACACATAGCAACATAGCCATCTGCTGGTTTCTCTCCAAGTGGTACAGCATCCACTGTTGATAATATGTTGTTTTTCTTTGGAATTTGTTGGTCTAAAACTTGAACTTTTCTCTCAACACCATGGAAGTACTTTAACCAAAAGAATTCTTTAACTTTATGACACTTGCTCATTACCATCTTCTTAACAATGGTTAAGAATGGGGAATAAATGCTTATCTTCCAAAGATGTCCACATTCACTGAATGAAAGAGTAATAAAGAGAATCATAATAACCCTCTTAGCTAATCAGCTTAGATTGAATGACAGAGCTGACTCAATGGGCAGAATAGCCTAATTCTGCTCCTATGTCTCATCGTGTAATATTCCTGAAATCAAAGTATAATTTGAAAATAAAGCAAGGCATGTATTTATTAACACCATTCACAACTTCAGCGTAATCCAATCCAAATGATTTCATAATGTTGATGGTGGGAAAATATTGCCCAGGACACAGGAGATGGCTCTACTGTCCTTTTCAAAAATAGTGTTACTTGGTAAAAGCAAGTGAAGTCATTGTTTAATACCACAGCAAAAGACAGCATACAATAATGCAGCAGTCCTCTTTTCCATCATCTTTGATTTTAAGATAACTTCCAACATCCTTGCCTCACTTGTGCAACAGACATTATTCATAGCCATCTGTTCAGCTTCTTTTCTGCATCTCCTTGGTTTCTTTGTAACCTCACCATTCATCTGTTTTCTAGTATGATCTTCAGACCTTGTTCTCTGTTATCTCCTACTACATCTTTTGTTGTTGTATCCAATTAGTAATGGCAAGTTTAAGATAACAATCATTCTTGGCTCAATTGACTAATATTTTTATACTGTCCAAAATGAATTACATTTCCATAAGATTAGCTGAATTCCTAAATCAAATGTTCTGTTGCTACAGAAAGGATTACTTCATTTCTGCATGAAATCTATCCCTTTACATCCCTCTAAGGTCTCAGCTGAGATCCAGAATAAGTCATTTGCAAATCACAGAATTTCCAGACTAAGTGGTTTATTGTTACTATGAAAACCTGTCACTGTATTGATAGCATCTCTTACATTCTAAGTTTATCCTCTTTTGAAAACAGAGAATATCACTTCTACCCAAGTGTTCCTCCCTTGCTTCTTCTCAAGTCAGTATTAAATAAATGACAGGAAACTTGGGTGATGTTAATGTTCACCTTAATAAGGCAAGATCCTAGTGAGAAATCACCAGTTGTGTTCTATAGAAAGACATCTGATCTTCCTTACAGCATGGCAACTTTGATTGGAAGGCTATGTATTACCAAGCACTTACCAAGATCCCAGTTTCTGAAATACCCTCCAAGGGTTTGCACTTTTCCCATCCTTTAGGATATTTCTTGCAACCTAGCTCATTAACCCAGCTTTTCAACATCTGTCCTAATATTGTCTTGTGCTTAATGTAACACTTAAATTAATACATTCCTTCTGAAGTGCCTTGGGCAGTTTGCTATGTTACATGTGTTATAAGAATACCACTTTTTTCTGTAGCATTTAAATCTGTAACTCAAGTACTCTGCTCACCAATTGCAACTACATATTGCTTGAATTTGCAAAAAGTATTGGTTGAATTTGTCTTCATTTATATGGATTCTTCTACCTCAAGATAATCTCCCAGCCAGATGTTAGGAATATCTGTGTCTTGGCTACAAACATGCAATTAGCCCACATTTCCCAGAGTGGGAATAAACGGGACCTTTTCAGAATGGCAGGCGGTGACTAGTGGGGTACTGCAAGGCTCAGTGCTGAGACCCCAGTTGTTTACAATATATATTAATGACTTGGATGAGGGAATTAAATGCAGCATCTCCAAGTTTGCGGATGACACGAAGCTGGGTGGCAGTGTTAGCTGTGAGGATGATGCTAAGAGGATGCAAGGTGACTTGGATAGGTTGGGTGAGTGGGCAAATTCATGGCAGATGCAATTTAATGTGGATAAATGTGAAGTTATCCACTTTGGTGGCAAAAATAGGAAAACAGATTATTATCTGAATGGTGGCCGATTAGGAAAAGGGGAGGTGCAACGAGACCTGGGTGTCATTATACACCAGTCATTGAAAGTGGGCATGCAGGTACAGCAGGTGGTGAAAAAGGCGAATGGTATGCTGGCATTTATAGCGAGAGGATTCGAGTACAGGAGCAGGGAGGTACTACTGCAGTTGTACAAGGCCTTGGTGAGACCACACCTGGAGTATTGTGTGCAGTTTTGGTCCCCTAATCTGAGGAAAGACATCCTTGCCATAGAGGGAGTAGAAAGAAGGTTCACCAGATTGATTGCTGGGATGGCAGGACTTTCATATGAAGAAAGACTGGATGAACTGGGCTTGTACTCATTGGAATTTAGAAGATTGAGGGGGGATCTGATTGAAACGTATAAGATCCTAAAGGGATTGGACAGGCTAGATTCAGGAAGATTGTTCCCGATGTTGGGGAAGTCCAGAACGAGGGGCCACAGTTTGAGGATAGAGGAGAAGCTTTTTAGGACCGAGATTAGGAAAAACTTCTTCACACAGAGAATGGTGAATCTGTGGAATTCTCTGCCACAGGAAACAGTTGAGGCCAGTTCATTGGCTATATTTAAGAGGGAGTTAGATATGGCCCTTGTGGCTACGGGGGTCAGGGGGTATGGAGGGAAGGCTGGGGCGGGGTTCTGAGTTGGATGATCAGCCATGATCATAATAAATGGCAGTGCAGGCTCGAAGGGCCGAATGGCCTACTCCTGCACCTATTTTCTATGTTTCTATTTCACACAAGTGTTCATGAGCGTTTACAAAAAACATGAAATTATTTCCGTAAGCCTGTGGAGGATAATCAGGTGCTAATTAATCTGAACTATTTGAGAGTCCGTCCTGTTATCCTTGTAATATTTCTGTTTGGAATATGTTGAATAATGTCCTTGTCACTTTGCCCATAGCTATTCCTAAAGCTCCATAAATATTTAATACATTCAGCAAAAATAATTTGGGCAATGATGGCCTGACAGAAATTCAGAGATATCCCAGGAGAACCTTAGCTGCCAAGACCAGGGACGCATGGGAGCAGAAACTTTCCATTCTTGCACACTAAAAGGCGATACGTTTTATAACTAAGTACTGAACTGAGCAACAACACTCTTGAAGATAAGAACCTTATGGAATACTTACACGAGAGACAATCACTGAGCAGCTACCTGCAAAGGTGAACCCAATGACCAAAGCTAATCTGCCTTTTTGTTGTACGTTCATCTTGGTGGAAAATGCTGCTGAGAAATTCAAAGCAGGTCAATAGAAAAAGAATCAGAAGCAGGTTTATTATCACTTGACATTTGCCGAGAAATTTGTTTTGTGGCAGCAGTACAGTGCAAGACATAAAATATGTTATATAAGTTATAAAAATAATGAAATAGTGTGAACGAGAAAAAGTGAGTGAGTATTCATGGGTTCATGGACAATTCAGAAATCTGATGGCAGAGGGGAAGAAGCTGTTCCTAAAAAAAAAATTGAGCATGCATCTTCAGGCCCCCTCCCCGATGGTAGTAATGAAATGAAAGCATGTCCCGGTTGGTGTGGGATGGTGCTGCCTTCCTGAGGCAGCATCTCTTGGAGATGTTCTCAATGACGCTAGGGCTGTACCTGTGAAAGAGCTGGAACTAAACACAGAGCAAAAACAGTTATACTCAACATCCGAAATTTATTTCTTTGATTTCAATAGAATAAAATCTAGAGGAACAATCAAACACTTTGACAACATGATTTAGCATTTTTAACACTACCAGTGAAGTGGGAGTGGGTGGAGAGAATGGAAGTTCTAGGCATTATTCCTAAATATTTAAATTCAGCTTCACAGCTCATTAAATCCTTTAATTTATTCAAAATGAAAATAAAACTTTTTGGTAATCCTGCTTGCTGAATAGGCGTGTGTTTATCTTACTGTATTTGGAAAATTACAGGAACAACTAATATACAAATATAACTAATACATTGCTAAGAGTACAATGAGACAGCCTTTCTATGAATTGTCACTGGCTCAATTCAGAAAATATCTTAATGGATGGTATGTTTTCCACTCAGTTCTTTATTTCAAAACAATGGTTTAGTTTCTCTTTTTTTTCTATTTTCTTTTCTGGGTGCTTTCTCTTTGATTTTGCTGCATTATTGCTGGTGAAGTAAATTCCCAGCAACTGAGCAGAGCAGCTAGTAGAGTTACTGCCTGGCAACTCCAGGGACCCTAATCTAATCCTCACCTCCAGTACTTCTGGGTTCCCTGTAAGTGCTCCAATATCCTTTCACAACCTAAGACCTGTAAGTTGGTAGTTTTTTAAGACAGAAGAGACTAGGGATGCTGGAACCCAGAGCAACAAGCGATCTACTGAAGGAAATCAGCAGTTTGAGCAGCATTTGTGGAGGGTCAGGAATTGACGATGCTTCAGGTGGAAAACCTGCATCAGGAAGGGTTATTGTCCTAATCCAGGGTTTCAACGCAAGACATCAGCAATTCCTTTGTGCCATAGGCATTGCTCAACCTGCTGAGTTCCTCCAGCAGAGTCATTTGGTGGTTTAACTAGTCACTAGTTCCTCCAGCAGAGTCATTTGGTGGTTTAACTAGTCACTGGAAAATGCTCCGAGTGTGTAAGTGAGTTGCAGAATTGAGCAGGTGATTGGGTCTGAGGAGAATACGTTTCAGGTAAAACTCATTGAGAATGGAGGCACCAGAAGATGCTTGATGACTGGAAAGGCTTCCCTCTACAGGTATGCCATCAGGAAAAATGTTAAATGTGGTCTGCAAAAAGGCATTGAACTCCAAATTTATTACCCCCACCTACCAGAACCAAGCTTGATCAAAGTGAGGCACCATTATCAGGTAGCAGATGGAGAGATCCTCCGACTATGACAAGTTGATCCTTGTCGTATACCTAAAATTACAGTGAGACTTTCAAACTTTGCCAGACACCAGTAGAGTTGAGTCCTGGGCAGGTAGAAGAGGAAAGCTGGGTGAAGTGCTGTAGTATGTGGAGGAAAAGTGAGTGGAAGGTGGGCCTGTTCCTCATAATAGACAATAGATGCAGTAGGCCATTCAGCCCTTCGAGCCAGCACCGCCATTCTCTGTGATCATGGCTGATCATCCACAATCAGTATCCAGTTCCTGCCTTATCCCCATAACTTTTGATTCCGCTATCTTTAAGAGCTCTATCCATCTCTTTCTTGAAAGCATCCAGAGACTTGGCCTCCACAGTCTTCTGGGGCAGAGCATTCCAGACATCTACCACTCTCTGGGTGAAAAAGTTTTTCCTCAACTCCGTTCTAAATGGCCTACCCTTTATTCTTAAACTGTGGTCTCTGGTTCTGGACTCACCCATCATTGGGAACATGCTTCCTGCCTCCAGCATGTCCAATCCCTTAATAATCTTATATGTTTCAATAAGATCCCCTCTCAGCCTTCTAAATTCCAGAGTATACAAGCCCAGTCGCTCCTATCTTTCAACATATGACAGTCCTGCCATCCCGGGAATTAACCTTGTGAACCTACACTGCACTCCCTCAATAGCAAGAATGTCTTTCCTCAAATTTGGAGACCAAAACTGCACACAGTACTACAGGTGTGGTCTCACCAGGGCTCTGTACAGCTGCAGAAGGACCTCTTTGCTCTTGTACTCAATTCCCCTTGTTATGAAGTCCAGCATGCCATTAGCTTTCTTCACAGCCTGCTGTACTTGCATGCTTGCTTTCAGTGACTGATGTACAAGAACACCTAGATCTCGTTGTAAGAGTGTGTAATCTCAGTAAGAGTGTGTCAAAAAGCCTTACCTACCAACTTCATCCTTTATTGGAATAAAAATTTGTTAACTCACTGTAGGAGCTGAAAATGTACTAGCTTGAGAAGACTTTGGTGGCTGTAATAGATATCAGTAGATTTGAAACAGCTTCTCAGGCTGTATCGGTTTTTTTTCCACTAATTTGGGGGAAGGTACTGAAGTGAATATTGTTCTTGCTTCCAGTAACTTAGGTTCAATTCTGACCTCCAACGTTCTCTATGGGAGATTTGAATTTTCTCTTCATTACAGGTGTGGATTTATCCCTGGTGACCTGATTTCCGAAAACATGGTGATTGGTAGTTTAAGAGGCTGTTGTAAAATGCCCCTAGTGGAGGTGGTAACAGGAGGGCAGGACAATCAGGGTGGAAGTTATTGAACATGTTAGAATGAGGAGAGGTTACTGGAAAATAAGAGGATTAGGACTGCTGGGATTGCTCTGAGAGTCCCCACAGACTGGATGCTTTGAATGGCCGCTTTTTAAGTATGTCATAAGAAAACACAAATTGTACAAAATATATTTGAAGCAAAAGCTTCAAAGACCAAAAATAATCCCAGCTCCATTGGCCCAGGCCCAAGTGCAAATCAGACACAGGCCTTCCTCCTTTATCATAAAATGGGCACGGTGATGTTGAATTTAGAGCCAGTATCACAGCCTAAGGAAAATATCATAGACAAAATACATGGGCAGGAGAAGCTGTTCCACAGAAGTGCAGAGACTGTCAAATTCAGCCTATTTTGTGATGTGTTTGGAGATCAAAAGTTTAATACACATAGTGAAAGGTAGCAAAGTTAAGTCTCTTTAGATGCTAGAAGTAACACTATTTTATGGTCTGCAATGCAAATCACACATGGAAACAAATATTGCACAAAGTACAATACCATTATGTGTTTTGTGATGGTACTGTCAATGAATTTGCAAGGAAGGATTAAGTGACACAGTGACTTACACATTATTTAATCTCCAAGACCTGAGTTTCATAATTCACACAGAATAATAGGATAGATTTAACCCAATTGCATAGGTGAATATCTTAATGAACATATCGTGTACATTTTTCAGGAGATAGCCAAGTTTCTAAGTGACTCCTTTACATTTTTGCATAAAAACAAACTTGCCTGGACTTTGCTAAAACAGAGAATTTTGAAATGTACTTTATCAGACAGATTACTTGTTCAAGATTGTTTCGATCTTGAAATGCTTTGCTTGGACGTGCGAACCAATAAAAATGCAATAGAGGCAATGAGGCATCTGGACCTTGGTGATAAACAGGACCAAAGGAATGTCCTCAAAGTCTGAAATTGATGAATTGAAACATAAACCAAGGAACAACTAAGGAGGAAGAATCAAAGTCATATTGAAATAAGTGGGGATTTTGGGATATTGTAGGTGGAAGGAGACTAGAGATAGATCTATTCCTACTAGTGCTCATGAGTAACAAGGTGAACTACTCAGCAACCTAAGAACATTGAAACAAAAGTATATTGAAATATGCAAATTTAGGAGCAACTGTAGGTAACTCAAATTTGCGCTACATTCAGCAAGATTAAGGCTAATCTAATTGTAATCTGAACTCCACATGTCCACCTTCCCAAAGTGACATCTCACATTTTAGCAAGCATCCATCTGCCCCTCTCTTGAAAATATTCAATGCATCTGGATGATATAAAATTTATTAAAAGACTTGTTAGACATGTCCTTTCTTCACCAAAATCAACGCTAATTATGCAAATCAAAACCAAATCCTATTGCGAAACATGAATACGATATACATTTCCTCACATAATTCGGCAGAAGATCAGCAAAGTTGCACCAGCTAGTTTTAACAATAATTTTCATTCAAAAGTAGATGATCCAACTCAACCTCCACCTGAAGTGGCTATATAAGGCAGTGGCACAAAATGAACCTGGGCCAACAGTACTGTAAAGCATTGTGCTAATCTCCAAGACTTGTCCTTCAAAGTCACAGGGATTAGAGTTATTTAACTCATTGTAATAGTAGATATATTATAGTTTCTAAAAGAAGAGTTCCCATAAGATACAGAGAACAACTTTTCAGTAATGCATCATTAGTAAGTTGCCATAAAAGTCATTGGGGCAAACTATGGGAAACTGAGGATCGTACAGTTAGTTAGATGCATACAAACTTGTTTTGAACTTGATCTGAAGAAATGACTCAGAATACTGGACAAAATCTATGGGGCCAGGCTGTATCTGGATTGTAGCACTAACAACTTATGCTCCAAAACTAGTTGTATTTCTGGCCAAAACTTCCAATTAAATGGCAACACCCTGGAAGATTTAAAATTAAACACAATACTGAAGAAGCTGGAAATATGAAATAAAAACAGAAAATGCCAGAAAAATTCAGGCAGCATCTGACGAAGGGATTTGGATGTAAAATATTAACCATTTCTCTTTCCTCACATGCTGCCCAACCTGCTGTTTCCAGCATTATCTGCTTCTCCTTTAATCTGGCATGTACACATTACTCATTCTAGCATCTGTCCAATCAGCCTACCCTCAATAATCAGTACTGTGATGGACAGTGTCGCTGACTGTGTGTTAAGGGACTAAACTGGAACCTGCTCACTAATGCCCAGTACAGGTTTTGACCCACCACTATGTTACATACTACATCACAACTTTAACCCAAACATGGACCAAGGAATTAAATTGCAGAAAGCGGTTTTGGCTGATTGTGGCATTAATGCCTTTTGTACAAGTCAAGTCAATTGGGCATAAAGAGAAAACTTTGCACAGTGAAGGGGCTTGTGCTTATTGGGATGAGGCAAGGATAGGGAAGCATGAGGGGAAAAGTGTGAAAAACATCCCAGGCTCAGTAGAACAATGCAGCTTTTCCTCTGGGCAGTGTCCTGGTCCGATTCATCTGTATTTGACCTTGTTCAATTATGTTAGAAGTGGTTATACTCACTGATGATTGCACAATGTTCAATTTCATTTACAACTCCTGAGCAAATAAATCAGTCCATACCTGTATGCAGCAAGACCTAGACATAAAAAAGACAGGAGCAGCGTGGGTAATCGGGCCTTTCAAGCCTGTCATGGCTGATCTATGTTGGCCTCTATTTCTCCAGCACCATTTGGAGGCTGTATCCTTGGGCATGTGATTCAATTGCTAGCATCCAAATCCTTTCTATGTTCAACAAAGCACATCAAAATTAGGCTAAAGTACTCTCCACTTGTCTGGATTGCACCTCCAATAGTATTCTAGAAGTTGGAAACTATCCAAGACAAAGCTGTCTGTGTAATAAACATGCCTGAATGTTCATACCCTTCATCAACTGGGCACTATTGTAGCAGTTTTTGCCATCTACCTAAAGCACTACAGTTACACACTAAGGCTGCTCTGAAAGAACATCCCAACTCTCACAACCTTTACCGCTAGGAAGAACAAGCAGAGTTGGCACATGGGATCTCCACCACCTGCAGATTCAGCTCCACTTTGAAATGTGTTGCCAACACTTCATAGTCCCTTAATCTAAATGATCCCCAGAATTCTGTAATTTTCTTACCAAGACACCCTGCTTATTTACCATTTACTCGACATTTACTCCCAGCTTAAAATCTCCAGGTCAGAACTTAGGAACTTTTGTGCTTATTGTTATTTTAACAGTAAAATTCAAATACTGACTGGGTTATGCATTAACAAATTGTTTTTAACTCAACAAAGGTATGTAAATTCAGTAAATTGAACAAACAATTTAAGGCATGACTATTATGTAATAATAATTATCCTAATAATAACATATTCATAGAGAACTTTTCATACAGACAAATAATTCAAAGTACTTTAGAATGGGAGTACAAATACAAAAATAAAATAAAAAATAAAAGTTAAAATAAACATGAAAATAAAAGACAAAAAGAGATTAATTAAAAGCAAGGTTAAATACATGGGTTTTGAGCTGGCACCAGCTGAGTCAGCATCCCTTATAGTTTTGGATACTGAATTCCACAGTTCAGGAGTGTATTTCAAAGAAGCTGGCCTGCCAATTATCTTTTGAGGGAGGTCGTTTAATTTTAAGAAACCGGCGGAAGAAGACCTAAGAGTTTTTTTCAGTATGTGTGACTGAAAAGCGAACTATTATGTTGATTAATATAGGACAAGTGAGTTCCATAGACCATAGAGTTATATAGTCATAGGTTCCTTCAGCACGAAAACTGGTCCTTTGGCCCACCGAGGTTATCTGACTGTCAAACACCAATACTACCCAAATTTATTTCATGTGCTCTGCATTTCAGTAACCCTTTATCCCACAAGATTCTACTGCTCACCAACACATTTACAATGCCAGTTAACCTACCAATCCCTGATGCCTTTAGGATGTGGGAAAACCAAGAAAACCTGGGGAAAAAAACCCACACAGCCACAGGGAGTCTGCAGACTTCTTACTGATAGTACTGGAGGTCAGGTAGAGTGGGATCCAGGAACGGCCATGATGGAATAGCAGAGTAGGCACGATGGGCTGAATGGCCTAATTCTGCTCCTATGTCTTATGGCCTAATCTAAGTTGCTGAAGTTGTGAGGCAACAGCTCTGCTAGCTGTGTCACTGTGCTGTCTCTCATCTTTGTGAGAAAAATGCAATTATATTAAATGTTGAACTATTCATAGTCCAAATAATAGCATTTTCAGCTTAGAGTACATAATATTTTTCTGTTTTGCAAGGGAATTGATTATACTTCTGAACTGTTTAAGTACGAATGCACAATAGACCTTTTGTTGCTTCATTTCTTTCCGTAAACATTAACCAAATAATTCACAAACAAAAAGTGAACTGAGAGAAAAAAGGCCCACTCAATATAGAGCAAAAGCAAAACCCTCTCTTGAGAAAAATTACCTACAAATGGAAGAGATAATGAATGCCCTTCTGATGTTGATCACAAAGCTGCTTCCTCCGTTATAAAGATCTGGTAGATTTGGCCCTCTAAATCTTAGCCCATAATCTTCAACTACGGCCCCAGAACATGTGATATGAGATAAAGTTATTTCAATTGACTGCAGAAACTAACTTGCTGGAGATTCTCAGAATGTCAGACAGCGACTATTGAGAGAGTCTTTTTTTATTGCTCTCCAAAAATGTTATTTGTTCTGCTGAGGAACCCCTGCATTGTCTGGTTTTAAATTTGCTGCATCTGGCACAAAATTAAATTGCTTAACCGTTAATGTAATCTCACAGTTGTATCTTGGCTCAGTAGAATATGATAGAAAGCAATTTTGCAAAAAAAGAAATGCACTTGCTGATAAAAAAATTTCATAATCTACTGAAGACACAAGAGACTGCAGATACTGACTGGAGCAACACACAAGGAGCAGGAAAAGTAGTGGAACTATTCTAAGGTACACTGTTCTCTCTGCTCAAATTCCATCTTCTTCAGTCCTTGTCACTTCCACCTATCCCAGCTTCTTACATCATTCCGCTCTCCCCTACCTATCACCCCCCCTCACCTGGATTCACCTCTACCCTTTGCCCCTAACATTTTATACCGGCCATCTCGCTCTTTCTTTCTAGTCCTTTCTAGATGAAGGGCCTTGACTCAAAATGTTATTTGTTCATTTCCATCCATGGATGCTTCCTGACTCTTTAACTTCCTCCAACTCCATTGTGTGAAGCCCGTAATCCAATAAGATCATTTGTGTCAATTATTATAAATTTTACTGACAGCTTGGAAAACCCCTCAATATACAAACATTTGTATTACAGTTGGAAAATCAACTAAACATCATGGAGAACTATTCAAATATATAAAAGCTTCAATTGTAACATTTTTAAAATATCAATTTTTTTTAGATTTGTTTAAGATTTGTTTAGTCCCATGAGTGAATGAAAACTGGCCATAATAACTTCATCATTCTGATTTATTCCAGGGATAAGGGGGAAAACCGGACATGATGGACACTTGGGTGATAAAGGGGATAAAGGACCAGCTGGAAAAGCTGGAATTCGAGGGCAGAGTGGCTTGAAAGGAAAATCAGGACCCACAGGATCTTCAGGACCAAAAGGAAACAAAGGACAGAAAGGAGACCCTGGACCCCCTGGTGTTTGTAAATGTGGGAGCTTGGTACTCAAATCTGCCTTTTCTGTTGGCATAACTACCAGCTACCCAACAGAAAGAACACCCATTATATTCAATAAAATCCTCTTAAATGAGGGTGGTCATTACACCTCTTCTTCTGGAAAGTTTATATGTGCCATTCCAGGGATTTATTACTTTTCTTATGAGATTACCCTGGCTAATAAACATCTTGCACTTGCACTAGTGCATAACGGTGAATATCGTATAAGAACCTTTGACGCTAATACGGGAAATCATGACGTATCTTCAGGATCTACTGTAATGTACCTGAAGCCAGAAGATGAAGTGTGGCTGGAGATCTTTGAATATGAACAAAATGGTCTATTTTCTGATCCTAACTGGACTGACAGTTTATTTTCTGGGTTTTTGCTTTATGCTGATGCTGATTACCTGGATGCTTTGGCAGAAGATGAACTTTAGTACAAAAAGGGCCAGATATTTTATAGTTTGATTTGCAAGTCATTTGTCAAGATACATCATAAATATTTAATGGTAAAATTTAGCCATGTTTGAAATACATAAAATTGTTCTATTTCTCACTGGGTGCTCTACTTTGGAATTCGAATGAAATTTGCCTACTAAGTATTGCCCAATCTTGTTTCATTTTCTAATGGATTTAATTAGAAGTGGGGTATTTGGAATAAACCCTGATAATGATATTTCACATATCCAGTTCAAAAATACAGGCACAATTACAAGTTTTCACATTAGTATGGCTCAGAAGTTTTCAAAGACAGTGTAAACAGCCCTGATATCCTGAATATCCAAAACTTAAATATCATTCAATTGAAACTACATTTTACATTTTTGTTTATTGATATCATTTGAATCAGGTTTTAGTTTGATTTAGGGCCAATTACACTTTTTTTTAAAATTGCAGCTTATTTGGCAAGTTCTCCAATGACTGAAATTTGCTTTTCTTTATACATAAAACAATCATGAATTTTGCTTTTCCCAACAGATCCATACCCTGAATTCTCTTAACATCATTTGTTAATTTGGTATTAGTAACTCTATTTTAATGAATTATGCCATATTTTATGCAAACCGATGTTTTATGGAAAGGTGGAAAATGGGCTTTCTATCCAATATATATGATGCTAATGTATGTTTTATTCATAACAACAAAGGCAAAGTCACAAGGGTTTCATTTTTTTTCCATTTCCATGGTTATAAATAACAGCAGATATCATTAATCAGATATCAGCAAGTAAAATGCACAAAAGAAATTCAAGTGTGGAAAATCACGCATCTATATTGAATTCTATCAGGACAGTTTTCAATTAATTTGATATTTTACAACTCAGCAGTAAAGACAAATCAGGATCTCGAACTGATAGCTTGGAATTTTTCCTCAATTATCTTGAGGAGTCAGCTTGAATTGTTGCAGGGTAGTAAATTCCCTGACCCATAATTCGTAATGGAGCAGTGCAATCAGAGGGTGGATAGGTTGGAAACAGGTAGCAAACTGTGCTGCTCTGATACTCTTACTCTGTCTGCAAACTCCCACTGGCAGCTAGGATTGGTGAAATTTGTTCATGAATTTTATTTCAAAATGCTAATCAATTATACAATGAAAATAATATTTCAATGATATATGATGAGAGAATGGCTTTTTCATATTTAAACAATTGCAAATAAAGTTTAATATTTTTAAGAATATAAATTAGTAATTGTAACAAAGAAAGTAATTGTAATGTTACGTAGCCAGCAACAATGAATATCAATCGAGACAGGTTATATAAAAACAACCAAACATTTATTAAACACGGATAAACGATAAAAAAAAACAAGCAAAAACCTTAACCGGAAGTTAACCGTTACGCAGCCCTTCAACAAATCGTCACTCGGCACTGGTTCTTAAAGCGTTAAATGTGAAAACAGTTCTTAAAGCAGTAAAGTCAGATATAATTCTTAAAATGGTAAATTCAAAAGTCCAACAGATTTATACATTCAATTGGGAGAGACTTCTCTGGAGAAGGATTTCTTCATAGACGCAACTTTCCTGCTGGTTCTATCCAAAGGATTCACGATGCAGGAAATAAACAGTTTAAAACAACTGACCTTAAAATCCAGAGAGCAAACCTTGCATGAACTCTTTCTCTTTTGGCAAGAGTTATCTTCGATGCAGGTCACTACTCCTTCAACGAAGACTCAATTAGGTTGATCCTTTGTTAAACTGCCGAACGAAACCGACTCCTCTCAATCCTTCGGGTCCTGTACTTCGATAAAGTCTTCAATCTCCTGTACTACTGCTGGAATAAGGTACATCAACACATCTAACAAAAATTGCCAATCCAGCATGATTGTACCTTGCAACAGAACGCAACACCCTGTTTTTAAGAAAATGAAACTGCGTCATAAAATAAATACGCAACAGAAATGGAGACACAGATGCACGTTCTAGCTGGAAAACTAAAAACTAACTGCGTCATCTGGGATCTACCCTTATATACCCGTGGTGCACATGTCATCACGTGACCTCACATCAGTGGGAAAATTACATCGGGTGACTTCCAAAAGACCATTACATCATTCTCACAAAAAAATCACAGATCTTCTTGAGGTATGTAACAGTAATATTTTATGAAATGAAGTGTTTGTCTAGATTTAGCTTCACTCTGCTCTTCATTAAGTTATGATTTCATAGTCAAAAGCAAAGACAAGGCTAAAGTTTCAGTACAGGATTGAAGGAGGACTTTTCAATCAGGAATACTATTTTTAATTAAAGGTATTAATAGGAAATCATGTCAATAACCCAAGTGCAGGTTAAAGATGGCCTAGCACTATTGAGCAAGAAAATCTCCCGGGTATTTTGGCCAATATTTTTCTCTGAATCATCTTCACCAAAAGAAAGTGCAAAGAACATCTTTGTCTTTGGTCACTAGAGGCTCTGAGAGGATTGATTGCAGGATGTACCAGTCTCCTGTAATTCTATTGATAATCTAATCATTTTGTTCATTGATACTACTTCTTTGATACTTTTGCAACACATTTTCTTCATTCATTCATTCATTCATGTGATGGAGTTGTCCTTGGCAAATTATTGCCCATCTGATTGTCTATGCCATCTGCTTGCCATCTTTGCCCATGGAAAAGTGCTGATGAGCCATCTTCACAGGTACCTGTGTGGTAAAGGCTATTATGTTACCTAACCATGGTTCCAGGTTTGGGAGATGCTGTCAAAAAAGCATTGGAGAGTTGCTGCATTTCATCTTGTAGATGATTTTTATATACTAGACTGTTTCAAACAGTGGGCTGTGTTCAACTGAATGATTTCTTCTTAAGTGTTATGGAGCTGCAGTCATCCAGGAAAAGGTAAATACTCTACAAGATTTTTGATTAGTGCATTGTTGATGGCAAAATTACTTTTGGAAATTTGGGTATCTTACTCACTATATAATACTTCAGTTCAAACTCTTTCTTGCATTTAGTTGCTGACCCCCCCCCCACCACCACACACACACACACACACACACACACAGTGGCTGACCCACAAATTTCTTATGAGCTGTCACTTGCAGATGGCTGAAGATGGAGAACTCAATAACAGTGTGAAGATGAAATGATAAGGTTGTATGTACTTGGAAACACTGATTGCCTGACACAAATTTTAATTGTTAGTTATCAGCCAAAGTTTGAGTGTTGTCCAAGTTTTACTGCATCAGTAGCTGTGACTGAAACTAAAACTTTTGCAATCATCAGTGATTGTTCCCAACTTGTGTCTTATAAGGGATGAAGGTCAAAGGTGGAGCAACTAAACATGGTTGGGCATGGAGTATTATCATAACAGATTCTGGCATGTTACGTTCTGGGAATGAAATTATTTACCCAGAAACCTCATCCTTAATAGAAGACCCCAACACTTTCCCCAACCACTGAGGTTAGACTAACTGGCCTATAATTTCCTCTTTTGTTTTCCTCCCTTCTTAGAGAGTGGAGTGATAATTGCAATTTTTCAGTCCTTCAGGGCCATGCCAGAATCAAGTGATTCCTGAAAGATCATGACCAATGCATCCGTTATCTCTTCAGCAACCTCTCTCAGGACTCTGGGATGTAGTCCATCTGGCCCAGGTGACTTATCCACCTTAATACCTTTGAGTTTGTCTAGCACTTTTTTTTTCCCCTTTGTAATAACAATGGCACTCACTCCTGCTCCCTGACACTCAGACTTCTGATACACTGCTAGTGTCTTCCATAGTAAAGACTGAAACAAAGTGCTTACTATGCTAATCTGCTGTTTCTTTATCCCCCATTACTACCTCAGCAGCATCGTTTTCCACTGGTCCAATTGTAACTCTCACCTCCCTTTCACTCTTTATATAACTGAAAAAACTTTTAGTATCCTGCTTCATACTATTGGCTAGTTTGTCCTCATTTCATCTTTTCCCTTCTTATAGCTTTAGTTGTCTTTTGTTGGGTTTTAAAAACTTCCCAGTAATCCAACTTCCCACTCACTTTTGCTACCTTACATGCCCTTTCCTTGGCTTTTATGCAGTCCTTAACTTCCCTTGTCAGCCATGGTTGCCTAGCTCAGCTATTTGAGAACTTCTTCCTCTGTGGAACAGATCTATCCTGCATCTTGTGAACTATTCTCAGAAACTTCAGCCACCTCTGTTCTGCCATCATCCCCACCAGTATCCTACTCCAATCCACCTGGGCAAACTCCTCACTCAAGCCTCTGTAATTCCCTTTATTTCATTGCAATACTGATACATGTGTCTTATTCTTCTCCCTCTCAGATTGCAGTATGAATTTAATGATATTATGATCGCTGCTTCCTAAGGGTTCCTTTATGTTAAGCTGACTAATAGAATCTGGGTTATTACACAACACCCAACCTAAGATAGCCTTTCCCTCAGTAGGCTCAAGCACAGCTGCTCTAAAAAGCCATGTCATAGGCATTCAACAACTTCCCTCTCTTGAAATTCAACACCAACCCGATTTTCCCAATCCCCTTGTATATTGAAGTCCCCCATTACAATTGTGACACTACCCTTATTACATGCCCTTTCCAGCTCCCTTTGCAATCTCAACCCCATATCTTGGCTACTATTTGGAGGCCTATATATGATTCCCATGTTTTTTTACCCTTGCACTTTCTTAACTCCACCCACAAATATTAAATGTTTTCTAACACTGTCACCTCTTTCTAAAGATGTAATTCCATCTCTTACCAATAGAGCCACACCACAGCCTATGCCTTCCTGCCTGAACTTTTCAATATAAAGTATATCCTTTAATGTTAAACTCCCAACTTGTCACAATGGGTGCTGGGAACAGACCCAAATGCAAGACACTAACACTGAAGTACAAGGAACAGGACTTAACTAGAGTAAAGACATGACAGGATTCAGGCAAGGGGCAGGGACAAGAATGCAGACTTGGGCTAGGGAAAGCGGGACCAGGACTAGGAACCATGGACTAGGAGACAAGGCTTGGACTCCGAGCCCAAGACTGCACAAGGACCCAGAACCTGGGTCTTGCCTCGGGCTCGGACCCCAGAACCAGGCAAGGACATGACATGGCTTGAGGCTGGGGTCTTGGGTCTTGGGGCTCAGCTTGGCTGCGGGGTCCTCGAGGCTTGGGTTCTAGGAGCTCAGAGACAGACTGGGAACTAAAGATCAACATAGAGCCAGGACTTATCCTTCAACAAGGCAGGACTCATCTTTAACACGACACTAACATGAGACAGGACAGAAATGTAGACATAGAGCAGGGACTTATCCTTCAACAAGCTGGGACTCATCTTCATCTCCACACCATGGTGGGACAGGTCCACCTGTTGGGTAACAGCAGGACAGCCAGACTTACCCAACAGAGGCAAAGACAAGACATGTCCCCCCACAGGGCAACAGCAAGATAGCCTGACTTACTCCACAGAGGCAAGGACAAGGCAAGACAAGACATGACCCCCCATGGGGCAACAGCAGAACAGCCTAACTTATCCCCACAGAGGCAAGGACAAGAAGAGACAAACACAAAAGAACAACAGACAGTTCCATCTCTGCTCCAGGGAAGCTCCAAGTCTCAGTTCAGCCAGCACCCTCAGCTAGCTACAGAAACAGCCAGATCCCTACCTAGCTTGGAGTGGCTGGCAGCCACTCAGCTGGCCGGCAGCCACTCAGCTGGCCCTGGAAATAGCCAAATCCATACCACAAAGACCACTCCAACAAGTGGCAACAAGGGTCCATGAAGCAGTGGTCCTCCAACCAGGCCTAGAGATCACAAATGGTTTCACTAGCCCTCCATCAGCAGGTTACTCTAAGGGGGACTGACAAGACAAACCAGCAGCCCACACTCAAACCCAAGGCTACTTATATTGCAAGCCCAAAGATGGGAATCAGGTGCCTATGATTAATTCAAACAAGGGACAGCTGGAAGACCCGGAGTCCTGAGTCTATGTACCGGACCGTGAACCTGAATGCAGACTTCACGGACTGGACCATGACACAACTACGACCTTCTTTCAGCCATGACTCAGTGATACCCATAACATCATACTGACCAATCTCTAATTGTGCCATGAGTTTGTCCACCTTATTCAGAATGCTAGGTGCATTTAAATACAGCACCTTTAGTCCTGAATTCTTTGCCCTTGTGAATTTTGCCTTTGTGGTACAACTTAACTCTTTGCCCTGTCCGCAGTTGTACCCCATCATTGCTGGTCCTTCCTTACATTCATATTAATAACAGGCATCTGTTAGTCTCGTGAGACCATGGATTTGCACCTTGGAAGGTTTATGTATGGAAGACCGACAGTTGCCCATGCTGCAAGTCTCCCCTCTCTATGCCACCGATGTTGTCCAAGGGAAGGGCACTAGGCCCCATACAGCTTGGCACCAGTGTCGTCGCAGAGCAATGTGTGGTTAAGTGCCTTGCTCAAGGTCACACATGTTGCTTCAGCTGAGGCTCGAACTAGTGACCTTCAGATCACTAGACCGACGCCTTAACCACTTGGCCATGCGTCAACATTCATATTACATATTCATCTACTTGTATAGCTGCTGCCTCATCCTCATCTCCATCATACTGGTTCCCATCCTCCTGCCATATTAGTTGTTGTTCCATACTCTGAGCTCATGATATTCTAACCTTCTTTGCACTGTCTTGAAGTTTTGGGAGTGATGTCATCCAGGTAACACTGAGTGCCTGGGCAGCATTGCAGTACTTGGTCCACAGCTTTCTCCCAGAGTGCAGATGCTACTCTAAAAATAAGCCTATTATGGCGATAAAGCCCTTTGTGAGGGTTTATGGTGAGAAACACTTTGAACTCGTCTTCCATATCAATCTATAGGTAGCCCTCAGCTAAACCCACTTTTCTGAAGTGTTTCCCTCCAGAAAGGTTTGCAAAGGTATCCTCTATTCCGGGCAAAGGCTATTGATCTACTTTTGTACTGGGTTGATGGTGACTTTAAAGTCACCGCCATTCCTGATAGGCCCATATTTCCTGGCATTTCCCACAGACTCCACTCAACTTTGGAAATAATCCCTTCTGCCTCCACACATTCTAGCTCACTGGCTACTTTATCACAGATGGTATAAGGAACCAGACAGGTCTTGTAAAACTTCGGTGTGGCATTTTCATTTGACACTATTTTACTCTTGATATTTTGAATATTTAATTCCATCCTTGAATACTGCTGTAACATTATCCAGTACCTTTCTTAATTCACTGTCAGTTGACTTTATTCCAGGAAATGTGGTGTGCAAATAGTGGATGGATATTCAATCAAGTTGGAGTTGTTTCAGCAACCTCATCCCGACTAGCACTCCATTTCAGCTGCCCCTCCTGTCTTTACCTCATATCAGCCTAATTTAACTTGTTGATTGCTGTATCTCACTGTTACGAATGTCATTCTCACAGGAGTAACCTGTTCTCCAGTATGAGTTCTTAGTTGATTATCCACAGGCTTCAATCTACTACCTTTGAAATGCCATTCAAACTCATTTTGTGGGATGACTGAAACAGCCAAACCAATAACATTTTAATTAATTTGTCATTTACTTCTGAAGTAAGCTTGTCTATTGTTAGTTTTCACATTGTAAATCCCAAGGTTAACCAGTCCCGCACCACTCTCATTGTTATTAGACCTTTGTCTCTTCCCTGTGCAGCCCATTCATTTCTGTCTGCCTGGCATGCTCTTTGTATGTGTTCTACTTTGTTGCATTTTCTGCAGGTTTTGCCTTTAAATCTACATTGGTCTGGTTTATGTGAGCCCCTGCCACAATGGTAACACAAGTTGTTCAGCCAGACCAGTTTTTGTTTAGATGTCTGCAATTTTGTTCACGCTCTCCTTCATTCCTGACTTCAACTCAATTTAGATTATGAGGATACTCAGTCCTCATTTATTGTCATTTAGAAATGCATGCATGCATTAAGAAATGATACAATGTTCCTCTGGAGTGATATTACAAAAAGAACAGGACAAACCAAAGACTAACACTGACAAGACCACATAATTATATCATATAGTTACAGCAGTCCAAAACAATACCATAATTTGATAAAGAGCAGACCATGGGAACGGTAAAAAGAAGTCTCAAAGTCCCCGATAGCAGGTGGCAGAAGGGAGAAACTCTCTCTGCAATAAACGTCCAGGCACCGACCCCAGCCGACTCAGAGTCCATCCAAAAACTTCGAGCCTCTGACCAGCCCTTCGACACTGAACACCGAGCACCATCTCTGCCGAGCACCTCGACCCCGTCCCGGTCGCCGAGCAACAAGCAAAGCCAAGGATTCGGGGCCTTCCCCACCGGAGATTCAGGATCACACAGTAACAGCAGCAGCGAAAAAGGCATCTCAGAAGTTTCTCCAGATGTTCCTCCGTTCTCTCATGTCTGTCTCCATCCAATCAGAATTGTGCACTGCACCCTACTTGACAGATTACAGATATCATTCTGCACAAGCTGCGTCGCATCGCCATCTTCTTGTCCTCCAATTGCATCTTTGCCTGCTGTTTCCTTTGATACAATGATTTCAACTGCTTTAAATGTGAACTGTACTTTAGTTATGAGTTGTTTTGAAGGCTTTCTTGCAAGATTTCACAATCTAAACAATCTCCCTGTGCCTCATTAAGCCCATTACTGAACTGGCCATCCGCGGACTATCTCTTCAATTCAGTTACATAAACTGAAATGGACTCCCCTTCCTTTTGATTCCACTTATGAAACTTAAAGCATTTTGCAATCAACAATGGTTCCTAAATGTTCCTACATTACTTTCACAATACCGTATCAGCAATGATCAATTTGGCTGGTTTGGTTGGAGTAGTCAAACTTCTAAGCAAACTGTATGCTCTTCCACCTATCACACTCGGCTAAACTGGCAGTCGTTTCTCATTGGCTATTCTATTTGCTTTAAAAAACTGCTCAATTTGCTCAGTATAAGATATCCAGTTATCACTTCTAAAACTAGGTTGCCCTGTTTATGAACCCATGAATTCACTGTTTTCTGTCCCTTTTTAACTTGACCATCTCTGTCCCTTCTTGAGCTGCACTATTGTTTATATTGGATTGCTTCTTGCTGCACTTTTTTAAACCTGAACATCCTGCTGTGCTTCAACATATAGGTAGTCATCTCGAGCTTGTTTAAAACCTTCTCATCACCGCTGTCATGTTTTGTAACCCTGAAACATAAAAGTAATTGAAAGAAAAAAATTGACGGAGCTGAGTGATGCGTGTGCTTGGTTGCATTGTACCTTTATGAAGTGCACACATATGACGTGGTGGCATGATGACGTCTGCTGTTCACGTACTTTTACATAGAACCCATAATTAACTATTTAAACAACCAAATAAATGTTTAATCAAATAATATATTTCCAATATTACTCATATATTACAGAAATATTAAATACACACTAATATTCTCTCAGCTTTTAATTTCCTTCATTGTCTGATTTATTCTTCAGAGCCCAACTTTCAGTACATTCAGCTGAAATTTCAAAATACAAAGACTGCTGGAAATGGACCCTGGAGCCTTATTTAGGGCTTATGTTCTTTATGTACTTGTGGCTCCGCAAGTAGCTCAGTCTGGGATGTCTGCCATGCCAGCAGATACACTCAAGTTAATTCTGGAAGCTGTATGGTGCATTCAGTTAGCTGCTAGTTGTTTTGGGGTTAACCTTGAGAATCCTAAACTTGGTCAGCAACCCATCTCCTGTTGCTTGCACAATTATTTATCTTACTTGAATGAGGTGGAGGTGGTCCCAAGATACTTACTCAAAAAATATATTTGCAGGTCAACATATTGCTAAATAGTTCTGCTTTGCATCTGTTGTCAACTAGTTAATGAAGCAAGCCCAAAGTTTTATATGGACAATGCTTGATACAATACATACTGCCAAATTACTCACACAGGAATAACCACCCTGTTACATCTTAAATTGTAATGGAAATCTGCTTCCAAATATTAGATCCCCTGGGGCTGCAAAGCAAACAAGGAACTATTTCATTTACAAACTAAGCTTTCAATATAGAATTCCAATATCCAGAACTAAAATTGCTTCAAACGTTTACAGAAACTACTGAGAAGTTAGGATCGTGAGAGAAACCTGATTCTTCATACTATACTTATCTCATTAAATAATGTTGAATGAGGGCATTTTACTGGGAACTGAAAGTAGGCAGGTTGCTCTGAAAGAAGACAGACTAGCCAACTCTAAATTTGGCTTCATGGCTGCAGCTTTTGAACATAATATAAATTGAACCCATCATTTTCACTTGATCAAATCTCCTACTTTAATAAGCTTGTTTTGCTGATACATATGGATTATAATCATTCTGATCTAGGGTAAGATAATGCTGATAGGTTCCTCTTTCTTAATGTTGCACTGAAATGATGATAGCAAAATATATGTTCCTGTACTATACCTCCTTCTGCGAGAGATTGCCTGTTTCCACAAACATTGAAGATATGATCAGTCAGAATGCCATATCAATTATTCACTAGGATCCATTGTAATTTGTCTTCCATTTAATTTTACACAAAATAAAAGCAGATTTCTAATCTACACACATACGTTATAGCTTTCATTTCTGATGATGTGATGTTTTCAGTATCAGAATACATCCAGCTGTAAAATGTGATTGAAAACAGCAACATGAGTTGCAAACACAGAACAGGAAACTGAACTTGACTAGTTGATTTCAGACTAAAAGAGATAGATCTATGAAATTTGTGAAACATGTTAAAAGTAATAAATATCTGATGGAAATGTGCTTTGTTTAAGTCACAGCTACAATTATAGAGAAAGTCAATTGCCTAAAGTGTATGGGAAAGGACAGAGCACATCACCCATCAATCATACAAACCGTCCAAGTTTTGCACCACTGAAATCATTTGTTAAGGTAACAGGAAGAGAGGGCATTTTCTGCAGAAGGTTTCTGCCTAGGCAGTGAGTCTGTAAAATATTCTACTCTTTACCTTTATTTTTAAGGTAAATGATTGCTCTATTCTATTTAGTAAGTCATGGTGGCAAAATTATTTTATGCTATTATCATTTCTCTATTATCAGAAATGACATGGTTTTCCAAGTCTAATGTGATCATTAGAAAATCAGTTTGAATTCCTAGCAAGTTTCGGATGAGGAGAAGGTTAGGGAAGCACAGTTTTCAACTCTTTACTTCAGTCCAAAAGTACTTCAGTTCTTTAACTTCACACGCAATATCTGTTATCTACCTGAAATGTGTGTAAAGTGGTAGGCAGGATATCCGATCTTTGAGGGTGATCCCATGCTCCTCTTCTACAATTATGGTGTAAACATTTACACCTTCTGGACCAGACTTTTCTTTATACACCTCTACTAGATATTAGTTCTGCACTGTAACCTAATCATCACTGTGCACCGCGGTATGCCTTCCCCTTTTGTAGAATACCAATGTCACTTTGTATCTACCCATTTGTTCAACAACCAGTCCCTACACTCCCACCTGCAACTCTCTGGGCTCTCTGCAAGCTTGATGCTCTACTTCTATTAAAATCTTCCAGTTCCCTTGAAATTCAAGTCACATCAACACAAAATACTATCTCTGTTCTTCTCTCCATTGATGCTGACTGACCTACCAAGTATTTGCAGTGTGTTCTGTTTTTATTTTGTCACCTGCAGTAATTTGTTCTTGAGCTAATGCTGCTCTCCTGTGCAAAGGACACTGAAGCCATTTGTCATTTCTGTATTATTTGTTCAGTAGGGATCACTTAATTGAAAATAGGACAGTTAGTGTGCCTTCCCAACATTTCTATCTGTACAGTTTCACCTTTAATCTCATATATATTATATAAAAACAGCAAAGTATTTTTATTCACCCACATCCTTGTCCCTAAAATCCTAACCTGACTCTTAACTCCCTTCCCAGTCCCCAAAACCATCCGCATGAACCCAAAAAAGAAACACACTAAAAAACTACTAAAACTGAGCAGCTGCTTCAATGGAGGTCACAGCTCGGCGCCATCTTGAGAGCCATCTTAAACCATCTTGCCTTGACTTTGTTGTGCAGCTTCTACAATGTTTTCATTTGGTCACTCTAAAAGTTTTCATCTTACAAATATCCTTTGGAGATTTTTTCAATCATTTGGTAACACATACTGTTGATATTCATTTGCCACTTGAGTAGACACATTAGACCAGGATTACTTATGACTAAATAGCTCAAAAAAAGATTGTAAAATAAAAGTGTTAAGTCTTTGACTGTTAATAATTGCAATAGTAATTTCCAGTCATAATTCAATATACAGCAACCTTATTTAAAACGTTCTTTGGCATTGTCTCTAACCTAAAATGTATTTTAATTCCCTGAGTTTTAATTTTACAAGATGATATTAACTTTTCTCCACTAAAAGATCAGGAAATGATGGTATTCTTATACCAGTACCCTATAGGGCCATTTCCCATGAGGGGTACATTGACTCAGACCATGAGAGGCCTGCGTCGAGCATTTTCATGCCTTACAAGGTGCAGACTGGAAATCTGTGTGGGGCGCCACTCCTCGCACAGACATTAGAGCAATGTGTGGTTAAGTGCCTTGCTCAAGGACACAAACACGCTGCCACAGCTGAGGCTCGAACCAGCGACCTTGGGATCACTAGACGAATGCCTTAACCACTTGGCCACGTGCCCAACATTTCCCATGAAGAACACCTTAATGCCAAAAGTTGTCTATGATAGACCAGACAAATAATCATGAATGTTCTGCTCCTTGACGGTTGGTGAGAACCTACGGGCATTAACTGTCAAGTAGGACTTGTGGTTCCATAAGAGACAATCTCACCTAGTCTCTCAACACCACCTCTTTGGTCAAGAAAGCACAATAGCGTATCCACTTGCTGAGGAGATTGAGGTGAGTGAGGCTCCCCCTCCCCACTATTTTAACCAATTGCTTACAGGAGCACCATCGACTCTGACCTGACCAGCTGCATCACAGAGTTGCTAGGCATCTGACAGTCAGTCCCCACAAAGGATTGCAAGGACTGTTGAGAGGAACATCAGAATCCTCTTCTGCTCGCTAGAGATATTTATCAGGAGTGCGGCACACACAAGACCCTTAGCATTGTCAATGATTCCTCCCATCCGTCCAACAATCTCCTTGACCCCTACCATTAGGACAAGAACTGATAAGATGGGAAACATCTTATTTCCCTAGGCCTTAAGACTCCTGAACTCCTTGCGACCACCAAGGTCTCATCACATCTGAAGTGCCAGTAGTGTTATATTATTTACTTTTTAACATGTACATATTAACCCTATGAGTTGTTAATTTAATAATTACATTAGCTGTTATGTGTGTGAGTTAAGTGTACTGTGTTGTTGCCTTGGTCCAGAGGAACTTTGCTTCATATAGGTGTTTAGTTGAGTGACAATAAACTGAAATTCAAGTTGAACTTGAACTTCACAGCTATGTTGCAGAATCCTGTGATAGGTCAAAGGTGTTCCTGGTAAAAAGTTATCTCATAATGCAGGGCAACAGACACAAAATGCTGTAGGAACTCAGCAAGTCTGGCAGCATCTATAGAGGGGAATAATCTATTGTGTTTTGAATCAAGATCTTTCATTGGGGGGCCAGCTGGTGGCGCAATGACATCAGCGTCGGACTCCGAAACGGAGGATCCTGGGTTCGAATCCAGTCGGGGCTGCCCCAAGTACGCTTTCCATCCATGCTGGGTTGAATGTTGAGATCGCAACTCGACCTCATAAAATAAAAGAGAAAAATGTGCGAAAATGTCTGTGTGAGGAGTGGCACGCCACGCAGTCTCTCTCTCTCTCTCTTGCGCCTTGTAAAGGCATGAAAAAGACATGGTTCCGCCAACATTGCGAACACGCACGCACGCATGCACACTCAGATGCACACACACAGACGCATGCACACGCCAAAAAAAAGACCCTTCATTGGGACTGGAAAGGAATGGGGCAGGTCAGAATAAGAAGGTGGGGTGAGGGGAAGGAGTACAAGCTAGCAGTAAGTAGGTGGGAGGAGGTGAAGGGGAAGGTGGGTAGGTGGGCAAGGTGGAATGAAGTAAGAAGCTGGGAGGGGGTAAATTGAATAGGTAAGGGGCAGAAGAAGAAGCAATCTAATAGGCGTGGACAATGGACCATGAAACAAGGGCAAGGAGAAGGGGAACCAGAGGGAGGTGTTGGGCAAAGAAGAAAAGTTGAGAAAAGAGGTGAGAGGGTAACCAGAATGGGGAATGAGAAAAAGAAGGAAGGATTGAGGAGGGAGTAATTCTTGGAAGTTAGAGAAATCAATGTTCATGCCATCAGATTGGGGGGTATACAGGTGGAATATGAGGTGTTGCTCCTCCAACCTGAGAGTGGCCTCATCATGGCAGCAGAGGAGGTCATGGACTGACCTGTCAGAATGGGACTGGGAATGGGAAGTTGAATTGAAACGAGTAGCCACGGGGTGATCCTGCCTTTTGCAGTGGCTATCCATTTATCCATTTCCCTAAAGTATATTGAGTCTCACCAATGTAGAGATAGCTGCACTGAGAGTACCAGATACAATAATGACCCCCAAAATGCAATGTAAGCATCCCTGAAAAGATCACCTGTATCTATCCAAATTTTCCCTTTCCCAGTGAAGGGATTTAGTAATATAAATAATGAATCAAAATAGTTAATTTCAAGAAAAAAATTCAGAATTTTGCTTCAATTTGTTTGTAACACAGTGTTGAAACTACAATGTCGAAATCTGCTGGCGATCTTCACTACAATGCTTTACTGCCACCTCAAAAATTGTAGCTCATACAAAAAGCATGACATTTTCTAGAGAATCTCTAGTAAATTCTTTGTCCCTTTTCCCTTCTCCTCTCTCACACAGAATAAATCACAGCTTTCATGTTGTGAAATCAATTGAGCAATTTTGCCATTGTTTTTACACTTTAAATCAGGGAAAGACATAATTTATCTGTAGTCAGTTCAAAACATTTTTCTTTGATATCTTATTTAATTCCAGCTGTGTAGCTTATATACTTTCTGTTTTATTTTGTCTTTTAAATACTATTACTGATGCATTATTTTTAAAACTTTCAGGGTTTTTTTTTAAGTATTTGCATAGAGTCATAAAGTCATGCAGCAACACAGCATAGATGCAGGCCCCTGGGTACCCACCCAGTTTTTCTCATTTCCTGCATTCGACCCATGTCCTTCCAAGCCCCACTCCTCTAAGTGTTTCTGCTTCAACCCCTTCCCTTGTTTGCTCCACATACTCTCCATCTTCTATATGAAAAGAAGCTCATCAGATCTCTTTTGAATCTTTCTCCCTCACCTTAAATCTGTGCTTCCTAGTTTGGACTCCCCTACATGGGGCGGGGGGTGGGAAACCACCACCATCCACCCTATCAATGCCTCTCAGAATTTTCTATATTTCTAACAGGTCTCCCGCTCATCTTCCTACATTCCAAGGAAAGAGGACATAGCCTGGCCAACCTCTCCCAATAACTTAGACCCCCTAGTCCTGGCAACAACCTTGCAAATCTTTTCTGTACTCTTTCCGGTTTAACCAGTATGACAGGATGGCAAAAACTGCCTGCAGTACTCCAGGTGCGACGTATACAACTGCTACATACCGTCCCAGCTCCTTGCCCTGACTGGTGACGGCCTGTGTGTGGGGCACCTTCTTCTCCACCATGTCTACCTGTGATGCTACTTTCACTGAACTAAGCACTTGTACTCCTAGATCCCTCTGGTCCATTACACTCTCTTTTGCCCTAGCATTCGTAATACAATTCCTCCACCGGTGTGACTTTCCAAAAATGCATCAGCTCACACTGGTCTACACTGAAATCCATTTAGCACTTCTCGGCCCACTTCCCTAACTGCTCAAGACCTACGGTAAGTTTTGCCATTTAAAAACATCCAAATACAAAGCTTTTTAAAAAAATCTCCTTTTAACAATGATTTCTATAAAATTGTCATTTTTGTACACAGAGTGGTGGGGGCATGGAATGGTAAAGGTAGATACATTAGGGACATATAAAAAACTCTTAGATAAGCACATGAATGATGGCGAAATGGAGGGCCATGTGGGAAGGAAGAATTAGATTGATCTTAGAATAGATTAAAGGTTGGCACATCATGGACTGAAGAGCCTGTACTGTGCTGTAGTGTTCTATGATGGAATATATTTAAATATATAATAAGGAATATACAGTGATTTAAAAACATGTTGAGGGGATAAGTAGTTTGCACCAAAACTAGCATAGAGTGATTATGAAGAACAATCACTGAAGCCTTAGATGCATCTACTATTGAGCCGCCATATGATCAGACAACTTACAGGCATTTGGCAAGAGAATCAGGATGTGGAGGTGTAACTGTGAGGTAGAGTTTTGAAGTATTTTCCACATCTGTAATTCATTAGCTGTAAGGAGCTTCCAAAAGATGCTGCATTAATGCAAATCATTTTGCCATCGTCTGTTCAAAAAGTGGAAATGCATCGAATTCAGAAACAAAACAGTATTTGGAAACTTAATCTAATTGTTCCACTTTTTAAAGATGACATGCAAGCAGAATATTTACAACTTTTCTTTTTTTTTAAAATTCATAACACAAAAATATTCAGTTTTCGTGTGTTTTAGAAAGTCCAAGCACCTTCACCATTGGTATAACTGCAACCACTTTGCAAACTAATTGCATAAATAACCACATTAATGATCTCTTAACGTTTCTGGCAATGGCATTGATTCAGAGATGAATTCTGGTCAAACGTGACGCCATTGTAGCATCACGATTAATGTGATGCTATTGCAGCTCAGGGCGTTGCAGGTTGAAGTTCAATTCCAAAGTAAAGAGTCCATATGGCCTCCCCGTGGAATGCGTGGGTTTTCTTCAGGTGCTCTGCTTTCACCCCAATCTAAGGACATACCAGTTAGTAGGTTAATTGGTTACTGTAAATTTTCCCATGATTAAGCTAGTGATAAACGGGGGGGGGGGAGTGGGGGGAGGTTACTGGGTGGTGCAGCTCGAAGGGCTGGCAGGGCCTGTTCTGCACTGTATCTCAGTCAATAAATAGACAACAAACAAACAAACCACATCAAATATTGTATGTATTGCACAAACAAACATCCTTGATTATTATCTTATGTCTGTAAAATAGTTTAATTCAGCAGGAGCTTTGAATGAACCGCCAAAAATAATAGTTTCAGATCCAGTTAACTTCTTTGTGATGTTAAGTATTTTATAATAAGCACAAAGAGTGAGTATGAGTCTGCAGTGAGTTTGTAGAGCAGGGGATGCAGAGGACTTGGGGGATTTAAAATATCTTGGCTTCTAAGATAAGTCAAAAAGTTTTAAAATCTTTTGATCAATGTATAAAACTCTGAAGCAACTAAGTGGTACTTAAGTAGATCTTCTACTACGTCGACTCAGGCCTAGGGGGCCGGCGTCGGGCACGATAACGGACTCTCCACTTCTCCCTCTCCCTCATCGGTGTGCTCAGTTCAGCTACATTAGCCTTGCTGCTGTCTTCTAGGAGCGTGTTGACCATAGTCTTGGGAGGGCGCCCAGGGTTCATCCTCCCGTGCTTGGGCTCCTATATGATGACTAGGCTGGCAGGAGACAGTGCCCTGCTGGTTACTGTCTTCACGCCTCGATTTTAGTGGTGAGCATCAGTAGGTTGTTATAGAGCTTGACGTTCGTCAAGTGCTGTTGCCAACTCACATCCAGAGCATTGAGTAGATCTTCTGCTCAATCAAAATATCAGTAACATTAGTCAGGATCATATGAATTAATTTCCAGAATTAACTTCAGTCACCTGAAGTGTTCAGATAAGCCATTTGCAGAGGCTTTTCTTTAATTATCTGGTCTTCTTATATGTTTTTCATTATTATTAAAACATCGTATGTTTTGCTTCTCCCATGTATTTACAAATGGGGAATGTTTTTTTTATATAGTGACTTTCCCAGCCTTAGATCATCCCAGAGTTTTATGGTGTCACTCATGGTATGTAATAACTGCTGTGATGTAGGTTACTAAACGTTTCTGCTTCGAAAGAAAATTTCAGTGTCATGAAGCCAAGGGCAACAGAACCGTGTGAAGATAGTTCAATGGACGACATGATCTTCACCTGTTTTACAGTCTTTTGTGTTGACCAGATTTCATTTTGATAAATAATTTTTAGGATCTGGGTACCCCTGACAAGGACCAGCTGCAAATGTTCTTGAAAAGGATGATAGTGAGTTACCTTCTGAAACCACTTTCATTCCCCTAGTGAAATTTTCCTCGGTGCTTTTGGGTGATTCTCCTGAAAATCAATGACGTGTGATAAATTTTCAATTGGGAATGGTTGCAACTTTGTGGAACTTGCATTTGCTGATCGTCCCATGGATCCACTGCTGTAAACCTTGGTAGTGGTAGAGGACACGGGTTTGAGAGCTGTTGACAGCGGTAACTGAATGCAGTGTATTTTGCAGATGGAGAATTCTGTAGCCACTGTGCACCAGTGAAGTAAATAATGTACCTTTAGTATGGTGAATGCAGTGTCAATCAAGTGGTCTGGTTTGTCCTAGATGGCATCAAGCTTCTTGTGAGATGATGGGCTGCTTATCCAGGCAAGTAACGGTTATTTCATTGCACTTCTGATCTGTGCCTTTAGGATGGCGGAAAGGCTGTGAGGATTGGGTCCAGGAAGCAAGTCATGTGCTGAAAGATTCTTGGCTTCCTGCTGGCTCTTGCATTCACATTACCTACAGAGCTGGTCCAGTTGAATTTTTGGGCCCAGACTGGCCCGTGGCACCTTTGTAGAGCAAATGTTACTTCTGACTTTACAACCAGCTGCTGAATGTTGTCTAGATCTTGTTTCACACAGGGATAAACTGTTTCATTTATTTATTTAGAGCTCAGCACAGAACAGCACCTTCTGGCCCAACACTGCCCAGAAACCCAACTATTTAATCCTAGTCTAAATTTATAATTGCCAATAAACCTACTAACCATTATGTCATTGTATAGTTGGAGGAAACCGGAGCACCTGAAGGAAACCCACGTAGTCACAGAGAGAATGTACAAACTCCTTACAGACGATGCCAGAATTGAACTCCAAACTCCAACACTGTAATGGGGTCACACTAACAGCTATGCTGCCATAGCACCCTGAGGAATGTGAACAGAATTGAATATTGTGCGAAAATCAGCAACCCCGCCCCCCACTTCTGACCTAACCAATTTCATATTTGGATTTATTGATGCAAATACAATGCGGGCATTTTTGAAATATTTTATATTTAGCATCATCTTGATTTACATTATGTGTTTCTTTGTAGTGTGGAGCAGTGGTGATGTAGCATTGAAAGAACCTGAGTCGTTAATATCATTTACACAAGCAATTACACAGCAGCCAAAAAAATTATGTTCCTAAAAACTTAGATTGCACTATGTTTATTTTTACATTATGTAATTCCATTTAATAAAAACAAAAACGTGAAGGAAAATCAGAGACTTACTCAAAGTTTCATGAAATCTGTGATCTTCCGTTGACTGCTCAGTGGATCTGACATCGGTGAATGCAGGCATGCATTAGCCATGGTGCTAGTCACGCATGTAGGAACAGACCTTCATGGTACTTGTGAGATGACATCAAGGTGGAGTTTTTTTACCAGCTTCCAACCTGCAAATTTAGGAATGGTAAACCACTTTAAGTGTTTTCCCTTCACGTAAAGCCCAGCTCTCCCTCAGCTCCTTCCCAATCGGAACTCTCACTTACCCACCATCTTATAACTAGCGTGCATTGAAGTTGAGAGGGGGTGGGTTCAAGGGGGATGCGAGGGGTAAGTTTTTTACTTAGAGAGTTGTGGATGCCCAGAATGTGCTGCCTGGTATGGTGGAAGAGGCAAATCCATTAGAGGCTTTTAAGAGATGTTTGGATAGGCACATGGATGTAAGGGGGTGGAGAGATATGGACCTGGTGTAGGTGGGAGGGTGTTTCTGATTTGTTTTTGTAGCTAGTTCAGCACAATATTGCGAGCCAAATGGTCTGTCCCTGTGCTTTACTCTTCTATGTTCCATGTTTATATCCCAATAACCCCACTCCACTAGCAAATATATCTAACAAACCCATTCACTACTACCAGTTCCTGGCTGTCAATATCCTTGCCTTGAAACAGTCTGAGCAATCTGCCAGGCAGACCCAAATTATCTTCTACCTTTTCCATTAACTTCCTAACATCCTTCTATCAAACGCAGAGTTCTGTCTGCAAGGAAAGGCCTTTTCTGCTACAGGTTTTACAGGATTTGCAGCTTTCTAAATCTTTCAACACTAGGCCCCCAATTGTTTAAGCATGGCCCATTCAATATCTAGAACGTATCCTGTGACCTTGTTGTAATGATCTTTCCATGTAAATGTAAAATACATAATGCACGTTGATTGTTTTGTGGAAACACAATGATTTCAATACTGTAATCAGAATCAGAATCAGGTTTATTACCACTGGCACATGTCATAAAATTTGTTAACTTAGCAGCAGCGGTTCAATGCAATACATAATAATATAGAAGAAGAAGAAAAAAATAATGATAATAAATAAATAAATCAATTACAGTATACTTACATTGAATAGATTTAAAAATCGTGCAAAAAGCAGAAATTATATATAATTAGGGGGTTAGACTCTACAATTAGAGGGTCAGATGGGCGATTCTGTGGACACAGGAAAGAAACACGGATGGTAGTTTACCTCCCTGGTGCCAGGGTCCGAGATGTTTCTGATCGCATCCACGATATCCTGAAGTGGGAAGGAGAACGGCCAGAGATTGTGGTCCATATTGGTACCAACGACATAGGTAGGAAAAGGGAGAAGGTCCTGAAAAAAGACTATAGGGAGTTAGGAAGGAAGTTGAGAAGCAGGACCTCAAAGGTAGTAATCTCCGGATTACTGCCTGTGCCACGTGACAGTGAGTATAGGAATAGAATGAGGTGGAGGATAAATGGGAGGCTGAAGGATTGGAGCAGGGGACAGGGATTCAGATTTCTGGATCATTAGGACCTCTTCCGGGGCAGGTGTGACCTGTACAAAAAGGACGGGTTGCACTTGAATCCAAGGGGGACCAATATCCTGGCGGGAAGGTTCGTTAAGGCTGTTGGAGAGAGTTTAAACTAGAATTGCTGGGGGGTGGGAACTGAACTGAAGTGACAGAGGAAAGGGAGGTTGGCTCACAAATAGAGAAAGTTTGGAGACAGTGCGAAAGGGAGGATAAGCAGGTGATACAAAAGGGACGTGCTCAGTCTGATGGCTTGAGCTCTGTCTATTTTAATGCAAGGAGTATTATGAACAAAGCAGATGAGCTTAGAGCGTGGATCAGTACTTGGACCTATGATGTTGTGGCCATTACAGAGACATGGATGGTGCAGGGGCAGGAATGGCTATTTCAAGTGCCAGGCTTTAGATGTTTCAGAAAGGACCAGCACGGAGGCAAAAGAGGTGGGGGCGTAGCACTGTTGATCAGAGATAGTGTCACAGCTGCAGAAAAGGAGGAAGTCATGGAGGGGTTGTCTACGGAGTCTCTGTGGGCGGAAGTTAGGAATAGGAAGGGGTCAATAACTCCACTGGGTGTTTTTTATAGACCACCCAATAGTAACAGGGACATCGAAGAGCAGATAGGGAGACAGATTCTGGAAAGGAGTAATAATAACAGAATTGTTGTGGTGGGGGATTTTAATTTCCCAAATATTGATGGCATCTCCCTGGAGTGAAGGATTTAGATGGGGTGGAGTTTGTTAGATGTGTTCAGGAAGGTTTCTTGACACAAAATGTAGATAAACCGACAATAGGAGAGGCTGTTCTTGATCTGGTATTGGGAAATGAACCTGGTCAGGTGTCAGGTCTCTCAGTGGGAGAGCATTTTGGAGATAGTGACCACAGTTCTATCTCCTTTACCATAGCATTGGAGAGGAATAGGAACAGACAAATTAGGGAAACGTTTAATTGGAGTAAGGGGAACTATGAGGCTATCAGGCAGGAACTTGGAAGCATAAATTGGAAACAGATGTTTACAGGGAAACGTATGGAAGTAATGTGGCAAATGTTCAGGGGATATTTGCATGGGGTTCTGAGTAGGTACATTGCAATGAGACATGGAAAGGATGGTAGGGTACAAGATCTGTGGTGTACAAAGGCTGTTGTAAATCTAGTCAAGAAGAAAAGAGCTTACAAAAGGTTCAAAAAACTAGGTAATGATATGAATCTAGAATATTATAAGGCTAGCAGGAAAGAGCATAAGAATGAAATTAGGAGAGCCAGAAGGGGCCATGAGAAGGCCTTGGCGGACAGGATTAAGGAAATCCCCAAGGCATTCTACAAGAAGGTGAAGAGCAAGAGCATAAGACGTGAGAGAATAGGACCAATCAAGTGTGACAATGGGAAAGTGTGTATGAAACTGGAGGAAATAGCGAAAGTACTTAATGAATACTTTTCTTCAGTATTCACTACGGAAAAGGATCTTGGTGATTGTAGGGATGACTTGCAGTGGACTGAAAAGCTTGAGAATGTAGATATTAAGGAAGAGGATGTGCTGGAGCTTTTGGAAAGCTTCAAGTTGGATAAGTCACTGAAACTAGATGAGATGTACCCTGGGCTACTGTGGGAAGCGAGGGAGGAGATTGCTGAGCCTCTGGCAATGATCTTTGCATCTTCAATGAGGATGGGAGAGGTTCTGGAGGATTGGAGGGATGCGGATGTTGTTCCTTTATTCAAGAAAGGGAGTAGGGATAGCCCAGGAAACTATAGGCCAGTGAGTCTTATTTCAGTGGTTGGTAAGTTGATGGAGAAGATCCTGAGAGGCAGGATTTATGAACATTTGGAGAGGCATAATATGATTAGGAATAGCCAGCATGGCTTTGTCAAAGGCAGGTCGTGCCTTACGAGCCTGAATGAATTTTTTGAGGATGTGACTAAGCACATTGATGAAGGTAGAGCTGTAGATGTAGATGTATATGGATTTTAGCAAGGCATTTGGTAAGGTACCCCATTAAAGGCTTATTGAGAAAGTAAGGAGGCATGGGACCCAAGGGGACATTGCTTTGTGGATCCAGAACTGGCTTGCCCACAGAAGGCAAAGAGTGGTTGTAAAGGTTCATATTCTGCCTGGAGGCCGGTGACCAGTGGTGTGCCTCGGGGATCTGTTCTGGGACCCTTACGCTTTTTTTTAAATGACCTGGATGAGGACGCGGAGGGATGGGTGAGTAAATCTGCTGATGACACAAAGGTTGGGGGTGCTGTAGATAGTGTGGAGGGCTGTCAGAGTTTATAATGGGACATTGATAGGATGCAAAACTGGGCTGAGAAGTGACAGATGGAGTTCAACCCAGATTAGTGTGAGTTGGTTCATTTTGGTAGGTCAAATATGATGGGAGACTATAGTATTAATGGTAAGACTCTTGGCCGTGTGGAGGATCAGAGGGATCTTGGGGTCTGAGTCCATAGGACACTCAAAGCTGCTGCGCAGGTTGACTCTGTGGTTAAGAAGGCATACAGTGCATTGGCCTTCATCAATAATGGGATTGAGTTTAAGAGCCGAGAGGTAATGTTGCAGCTATATAGGAACCTAGTCAGATCTCACTTGGAGTACTGTGCTCAATTCCGGTCACCTCACTATAGGAAGGATGTGGAAACCATAGAAAGGGTGCAAAGGAGATTTACAAGGATGTTGCCTGGATTGGGGAGTATGTCTTATGAGAATAGGTTGAGTAAACTCGGCCTTTTCTCCTTGCAGCGACGGAAGATGAGAGGTGACTTGATAGAGGTGTACAAGATAATGAGATGCATTGATCATGTGGATAGTCAGAGGCTTTTCCCCAGGGCTGAAATGGCTAGCACGAGAGGGCATAGTTTTAAGGTGCTTGGAAGAAGGTACAGAGGAGATGTCAGGAGTAAGTTTTTTATGCAGAGAATGGTGAGTGCGTGGAATGGGCTGCCGGCGGTGGTGGTGGAGGCGGAAACGATAGGGTCTTTTAAGAGACTCCTGGATGGAGATGTAACCTCCTGGATGGTTGCATGGAGCTTAGAAAAATAGAGGGCCATGGGTAAACCCTATGTAGTTCTAAGGTAAGGACATGTTCGGCACAGCTTTGTGGGCTGAAGGGCCTGTATTGTGCTGAATGTTTTCTATGTTTCTATGTAAAAAGAGAGGTAGTGTTCATGGGTTCAATTTCCATTTAGGAATTGGATGGCAGAGGGGAAGAAGCTGTTCCTGAATCACTGAGTGTTTGACTTCAGGATTTTGTACCTCCTACCTGATGGTAACAGTGAGAAAAAGGCATGTCCTGGGTGCTGGAGGTCCTTAATAATGGACGCTGCCTTTCTGAGACACCGTTCCTGGGTACTTTGTAGGCTGGTACCCAAGATGGAGCCAGCTAAACTTTCAACCCTCTGAAGCTTCCTCCAGTCCCATGCAGTAGCCCCCCAAACCAGACAGTGATGCAGCCTGTCAGAATGCTCTCCACAGTACATCTATAGAAGTTTTTGAGTGTATTTGTTGACATACCAAATCTCTTCAAACTCCTACTGAAATATAGTCGCTGTCTTGCCTTCTTTATAGCTGCATGAATATGTTGGGACCACATTAGGTCCTCAGAGATTTTGACACCCAGGAACTTGAAGCTGCTCACTCTCTCCACTTCTGATCTCTCTATGAGGTTTGGTATGTGTTCCTTCATCTTACCCTTCCTGAAGTCCACAATCAGCTCTTTCATCTTACTGACGTTGAGTGCCAGGTTGTTGCTGAAACACCAGTTGGCATATCTCGCTCCTGTACGTCCTCTCCTCTCCATCTGAAATTCTACCAACAATGGTTGTATCATCAGCAAATTTATAGATGGTACTTGAACTATACCTAGTCACACAGTCATGGATATAGAGAAGGTAGATGAGTGAACTAAGCACACACCTGAGGTGCATCAGCGAGGAAGAGATATTATCACCGATCTGCACAGATGCCTAATGAAAAGGTGAATGACAATATTGTAAAGTTGTGATCATTGATGCATCTAGATCAGGGGTTCCCAATCTTTTTTATGCCATGGACCAGTGCCATTAAGCCAGGAGCCTGCGGACCACGGGTTTGGAACCCCTCAAGTTGTTACACAGAGCAGATGGTGTAGCTTATTTACTCATCACAGCTTAAAGAATTTGTTGTAGTTACCAACACTGTAATTTGCAAGTTATTCTCTAATTCCTTTATATGTAATATGAAAAATAAACATTTTGATGCAGGACCAGTATCAGATAGTTACATAGATATGAGCAATGTGCAGAAAGCACAAAATTACAGTGATGCATTAAGTATGGTTTGTGAAAAGCAGATGGCTTTTGCATCCTGACAGAATACTAGAAATGAGGATTGATAACAGTCTACATCCTCACAATAAGAAACTGATCAATAGCAATATTCTACATTAGAATAATTACTAATGTAAACAATTGATAAGATAAAATATACTTTAGCACATTGCTAATGAAACTGACTGTATGTGTAAATAATATTTAAATAAAAGGAAAAATTGGAATCATGTAACAGCTTTTTTTGGTATTTAATATTAATTCAGAATAACTGTGTAATTTCCAGGATTTGAAAATTAATCCCCAGCTGAAACATAATAAGGATATTAAATGGTGCACAGTTAAAAAAATTCCTTGAATTAATACATCTTATGATGGAAATTATAGGACTCTTTAACAAACACTCAAAATTAGTCCAATTGGTTAAGAAAGAGGCTCCTCCCTTCCAAAGTGGATTGGAAGTGCAGTCTGTCTAGAATATGGACTAACGACTGGAACAAGAATGCTTTGTGCCAAGAAATTATATAACCCAAGATAGCAGCCTATTTTACATGCTCATTGTTGAAAGAAGTGTGTCAAAAATTAAATTTAAAGTATTGCATGAGCTTTCAGTTTCCTGAACTGTAACTGGGCAAGTAATTTATATTTGCACAATTCTGAAACATTGTAAAGTAAAAAAAAAGAATCTCTTACCTTTCTCTGAGATACAGATGCACAGAAAATTTACAAACTTTGCATGCTAAAAGTTTGCTTAATTATGAATCTAACTACAGGATTTAGTATCGGGTCAGAACTAGGAGAAGATGGCTGACAAATGTCACCCCCCCCGCCCCTTTCTGCCAGTGGCAAAATGCCCCAGGAATTTGGTGCATAAAAATCATATCTGTGTTTTCAAATAAATCAAACTGTAGACTTTCAATTTGGCTTTAAATTCTTTGGACGATTAAACTTGGCAGTGGTAATGAAACCCAGTGAAATTATGAGGTTAGATAACAACTAGACATTCCAGAAATAAGACATCAAGTTTATTTGGTATCCAGAAGAGAAGAAGTTGTTTCCATTCAAAGATACTCAGTAACCTGATAGAAACATTATTTATGCACAGCCTGAACAAGAAATGAACTAGCTTTTGATTTTTTTCATTGAATCTTACTTCAACTAAGATCAAAAAGACTTAAAAATAGGAGTCAGAAGAGATTGCTTGATTCTCTGTGCATGCTCTACCATTCATAAGGATAATGGCTTATCTTGGTCCCATCCTTCCAATTCTGATATTCCTTGCTATCCAAATATCTAGCAAACTTTAGTTTAAATGAACTTGAGCGACAGAGTGTCAATAGTCTTCAAGGAGTGGAAAGAGACAGAGAGAGAGAATTCAAATTGAGTGAAGAAATTTATCTTTATCTCAGTCCTAAAGGACCTACTCCTTGTTTTGAGGCTGCAACCCATGGTTTAGACACCATAGCTAATGAAATCATTCTTTCTGCTGGGCCCTGCAGGAATTCTGTAAATTTCAATCAAACCTCTTTTCATCTTTGTAAATTCTAGAGAATACAATCTATTCTATCTCTCCTCTGATGGCAAACGTCTCAAGCCTTGAAGTTGCCATGAAACATTTCTGCATCCATCCATGGTAAACCCAACCTTTTTGGGGTAAACTGTGCACAATTCGTCATGCTTTTATACAACTGCAGTAAGATTTTTGCTTTAATATTTAATTCTTGCAGAACAAAAGCTAACATACTTATTAACTTCCTAATTTCTTGTTGCATTGGCACATTGGCTGTCAGTACGTCATGTAATAGGACACCATATGTTCATCTGAATTTTAAGAGTTCCAGATCTTTTAGCACATGAAAAAATGTTCTGCTTCTCTGTTCTGTCCACAGTGGATGACTACACAGTTTTTTATATTATGTTCCATCTGCTGAGTTCTTATCCAGTCAGCTTGCCTAAATTCACTTGAATCATCTGTACTCTGAGTCTTGCCTAGGTCAATATCAACTGTGCATAACAGATATTATATCCAGTCCCTCAGCCAAACTGCTGTTATAAATTATGAATAGATGGGGCCCAAGCATTGCTCCATTTGCCTTTCAACCCGCGAAGGACGTATTTATTTTCTGTCCGTTAACTAATTCTCAGTTCATGTCAGTATATTGTCCCCATTTAATGTCTCTAACTTTATTGACCAACCTCTTGTGTAATTATTGAAAGTCTTTTGAAAATCCAAATGAACTAGATCAATTGGTCCTCCTACTGGTCACTTCCTTACTAATCAAACATGAGTTTTCTTTCATAAATCCATCCTGAATCTACTTGACCAATTCTTTTCAAGATGCTTTGTTTTATATCATCTGTTATAATACCTTACTACTAACATTAGCATTGAAGGTTCAAAATGCAAAGTTCAAAGTAAACTTTATTATCAGAGTACATACATGTCACCATATACAACCCTGAGATTCTTTTTTTCTATGGGCATACTCAGCAAATCTATAGAATAGTAACTGTAAACAGGATCAATGAACAAGCAGGAGCATAAAAGACTACTGTGCAAATGCAAATGTAAGTAAATAGCAATAAATCATGAACATGAAATGACAGGATAAAGAGTCCTTAAAGTGAGATCATTGGTTGTGGGAACATCTCAATAGGTGAGTGTGCTCTGATAATAAATTTTACTTTGAACTTTGCTCTTTGCATCTTTTTCTGTCCAGTCCTGCCGAAGGGTTTTGGCTTGAAAAATTGACTGTACCTTTTCCATAAATGCTGCCTGGCCTGCTGAGTTCCTCCAGCATTTTGTTTGTGTTGCTCAGATGAGTTCAGTTATCCTCTTTTGTTCAAGAGCCCAATGGTTGAGGGGTAGGAACTGTTCTTGAACCTGGTGATGTGAGTCCTGAGGCTCTTGTACCTTCTACCTGATGGCAGCAATGAGAAAAGAGCATGTCCCGGGTGGTGAAGACCTTCTATGATGGATGCTGCTTTTCTACAGCAACGTTACATGTAGATGTGCTCAATGGTTGGGAGGGCTTTACCTGTGATGTACTGGCCTGAATCCATTACCTTTTGTCGGATTTTCTGCTCAAAGTCTTCGGTGTTCCCAACCCAGGTTATAATGCAGCCAATCACATCTATAGAGGTTTGCCAAGGTTTTTGATGACATGCTGAATCTCCACAGACCCCTGAGGAAGTAAGGGTGCTGTCATGTTTTCTTTGCAATTATCTTTATATGATGGGTCCAGGACAGGTCCTCTAGATAATGACACCCAGGAATTTAAAGTTACTGACCTCTCCAACTCTGTCCTCTGATGAGCACTGGGTCATTGACCTCTGGTTTCCCTCTCCTGGAGTCTACAATCAGTTCCTTGGTCTTGTTGACACTGAGTGAGAGGTTGTTGTTATTACACCACTCAGCCAAATATTCAATCTCCCGGCTGTATACTGAATCATCACCACCTTTGATTCGGCCCACATCAGTGAACTTGAATATGGTATTGGAGCTGTACTTAGCCACACAGTCATAGGTGTAAAGTGAGTAGAGCGGGGGGCTAAGCACACAGCCCTGTGGTGCACTTGTGCTGATGGAGATTGTGGAGGAGATGTTTTTGCCAATCCAAACTTTCTGCAGTCTTCAAGTGAGGACATTCAGGATCCAATTGACAAGAAGGTATTGAGGTCCAGGTCTTGGAGTTTACTGATTAGTTTTGAGGGGATGATGATATTAAATGCTGAGAAGTTATCGATAAAGAGCATCCTGACGTATGCACCTTTGCTCTCCAGATGTTCTAGGGTTGTGTGAAGAGCCAATGAGATGGCACCTGCTGTGGATCTGTTGCTCCGGTAAGCAAATTGGAGTGGATCCAGACCAGAGCTGATATGCTTCAACACCAGCCTCTCAAAACACTTCATCACACTGGATGTAAGCACCACTGGGGCAGCAGTCATTGAGGCAGGTTTCCAAACTCTTCTTGGGCACCAGTATGATTGAAGCCTGCTTTAAGCAGGTGGGTACCACAAACTGCTGAGGTGAGAGGTTGAAGATATTTGTCAACACACCAGCTGGTTGATAGTTTCCCATATGCTGTCTCATTCTTTTATTAAATGGTGAGGTCTTATTTGCTAACTTCAGTCCACAGGCATAGTTCAAGATTCTATGGACATTTGAAAGGTGATAATCAGACCATTCAGCATATCTACAGCAACCCCATTCAAAGCTCTGCTTCTCCATCATTGTGTTCTTGAGATTTGTCAACTTTCAAGCTCACCATCTTCTCTTATAATTTTTTCATTGATCAGTATATTTTTTATAGTTCTGCTTTCTTACTTGACCCTCGGATTGCTAGTATATGTGGCAGTTTGTTTGTTTCACCTTCTGTAAAGTCAGACTCAAAGAAATTGTTTACTTCTTCTGCCACTTCTTTATTCCCCATCATTAATCCTCCCCTCTATCAATTACAGATCCTCATTTAATCTCACTAATCTTTTCCTTTCCAATCATAACTATAGAATCTCTTATTATCCATTTTTTTATGTTTGTGACCAGTCTACTTCCATAGTCTAACTTTCCATCAATTTCTTGGTCTTCCTTTGCTGAGTTCTAAAATGCCTCTGATTCTCACATCTGCTTTTACTTCTGGCCACATTATAAGCCTCTCTCTCTGAGTTAAAGTCATCTTCAGCTTCCTTTATCAGACCAAGGAATCACTTCCCCTTTCCAGGTTTAATGCCCTAAAGGAATTTTTTTTGGAACTTATGCATCAATTTAATTTCATTTCAAATATATTAAATACTTGATAGTGAGCCAGTTGATAACAAGATAAAGCACTTTAATGTATTGTTCCACCTCAGCAACTCAAACATACTTATTGTAACACAGGAGCTTATTTGTCTCCTTTAATTCAGTTTAGCTGTCAGCACAGCAATTCTATGTCCCACTTTCTCTCTCCTTATTGGAATGCAAATCTATTCTTTCTCATCAACCCATTGACTCCCCTTTGATATTCTGTCTGGGTAGCCTCTAACATGATGGCTTGAATATCAATTTCACTGACTTCCAGTAATCACTCCACCTACCATTTCTCTTTTAACTTTGCATATCCTGGTTAATCTCTTACCCCTTCCATCCTCACCTGCACATCACCTCCCTCTGGTTCCTTCCTCATTCCTTTTCTTCCATGATCCACTGCCCTCTCGACAAGATTCCTTCTTCTTCACCCCTTTACCTGTTCCACCTATTCCCCCCCCCAACTTCTAAATTCAACCCCCTCTCCCAACCACCCACCTTTTCCCCCCACCTGGACACACATATTATCTGCTAGCTTGTACTCCTTCTCCTCCCCAACTTCTTATCCGGTCCTGAAGCAGGGTCTTGGCCTGAAATGTCAATTGTTTATTGCCCTCCATAGATGCTGCTTGACTTGCAGAATTCTTCCAGCACTTTGTGTGTATGAGACTCGCTTTGATTGTTTATCAGTAAGGAATAATTTGATTGTTTATCACTAATAATTTGATTGTTTATCACTAAGGAATAATTTACAGAAACCATTTAATGTGTCAGGTATCTTTGTAATAGAATACCTTTAGAGTTTCCTTTGTTAAGATTTAAGATTCAAATTGACCTGTACATCAAGATTATCCAATCAACCTTTACTCATTACACAAAACAAGATCAAAAGAGCCTGTTTACTAGTCGATTCCTCAACCATCTGATAGTTTAAAAAAACCTTGTGTCCATTTCATGAATTCAAACTCCATCATTCACTGTAATTTGACTTGGTCCAGTTTGATATGTAGCTCAAAATCCCCTTGGCTGAACAGAGGAGCACTTTTAGTAACAGACTAAGACAACTGCACTGCTCCAAAGAGCGATATATGAGGTCATTCTTACCCTCGGCCATTAGGCTCTATAATGAGTCAACCTATAGCCAGGGAAGTGATGACCCCCTCCTGTTAAACTGCTTGAGATAACTTATTTTTTATTCTTTCTACTTCCCTTCTAATATTTGGATCTTTGTACTTGTAATGCTACTGTGACACTTGGGATCAATGAAGTATCTATTTTTCTATCTACCTACCTATTGCCCTATGTTACTCACACCTCCAGTTTCCTGATTTACGATCAATCCAATATTACATCTATTATTTAGCGGCTTATAACCAACTATTTTTTTACTTTTTGCTTTTTCTTAGCTTGACCCAAATTAATCTAATTCTACATCACAATTTACTGAAGCAACACATATTTTACCACTATAATAATCACCATCTTTACTAATAATTCTATGTTGTTTCTGTTCCTCAGTTTAGAAAACCTGTCATTGGCAAATTTTAACAGGGAGATATCTGGTCAGTCATAAAGTCAATGGAAAATTTCAACATGGAGATATCTGGTCAGTGTCTTAAAAAAAGGCAATTGCTCTGTAGATACAGTGTAGGTTTAATTATCCATGTCTAAGCATAAACCTGTATCTTCAGTCCGAACCGTTGTGCACACATCAGTGTTCAGGTTATATCAGATAACAAGAGGCAACAGGATAGGAGGAAACCCAGAATGCACCTACTTTGAACTATTGAAATTACCCAAATAATGGGGAAATGAAATTACGCAAGTTAAATTGAATCAATGTAATGTATGGAGGAAGGTGAAATAGGTAGTATGTGTGTGTGTATACACACACACATACATTAAAACATTGAAATATTCATAGAATCTCTTAGTAAATTCAAAGTTCAGTTATCACTATTGTAAATATACATGAACCATACAGCAAAATGAGTTAAATTTAACTCAAAAGGAATTAATTGAACTTCAGATCATCCTAATCAGACCACATTGAGTATGAGATACAAAAGCTTGAACACAGGCTCAGGGACAGTTTCTGCCCTGCTGTTATATGACTTACGAATGGACCTCTTGTAAAAATGAACTCTTGATCTCTCAATCTTATGATTTAATTTAATTTTTATGAATACAGGGTTTTGTGGTTGTAACTGTATTTTTAATACATTTTTAATAGTATTTGGTACTATTTTTTTCTTTTGACTTATAATATATATCTTCTTGTACTCTGTATTCTTCTATGCAGAAACTAATAAAAATATTGAAAGAGATCTCTCAATCTACCCTGTTGTGGCACAGCATCTCATTTGTCTCCCTGCAATGCATTTTCTCTGCAACCATAACTGCAACATTGCAATCTGCATTCTGTTATTGTCTCCCTTTTGTACTACCTAGATGTGCTTGTGTTCGGAATGATCTGCATAGCTGGCATGCAAAACAAATTTTTACACTGTATCTTGGTATAGTGCATGTTACCAATACATTGAACATTAGGATTTAGTTACTAAACAATAGGAAATATATTTAAACACAGAGGTACATTGATGCAGCTACCTCAATTATGAACAAGAGTAAAGATTCGGGGATAAATATGCCTTTAATCGCTAGGTAAAAACACCTGCTAGAGAACAAGCAGCGCAATCTGGTCCAATCCGAAGATTTACTACCATTGACTTCAATCGAACTAAATGTCACGTGAAGAGTACAGTGAACAGTAGTTTTCCGACATCCCCTTAGCACTTGTCACCAAAGATAAATAGCTACTTTTTAACCCTTTCACTCTCTAATGGATGTGCCCGACACGCGATTGATTGTACTGTACAACATTGTACAACGTATGGAAAAGGTTCGCCATGAAGTACTAATTTAAAACAAATACTCTTCAAATAACCAAAAGGTTACTCTAGGATCAATACTATAAGAAATTTAAAAAAAACAGAAAATGCCGGGTAGGTCAGGCAACATCTGCGGAACGGGAATACACCCTTTGCCAAAACCGGATGCACACAGGATGGAGAAATAGAAATGTTAATCCAGTTACTTTCCATCAAATTACCAGGCACACCATTGGTAATCAGGCACAAAAGGTAATGATTCCATTTTACACGTGTAGCGGTTGGAAGCTTTGTGAGAGAAACATAAATAGGCTGGTGCAGGTATACTGACGGGCAATTTTAGCCAGAAACTGACTACCCGCCGTTTCAAGCAAATTATGATTTCGTTTCTGGAATGCTTCAGTTTTTGCACAATTGCCAGCCTGCGCTCTATCGACCAGCAAAATTCCATTCCAGAGTAAAATGCGGCATTAAAAACGTCAAAACAACACAATGTTGATCGATTCAAGAATTGCTCTGTACCTTCCTTTTTCAGCATGGATTTGTCAAACAGGGAATTTTGTTTTGGAATTGCAATGTACTGTATTTCTCCTCCTCTCAGGCCACCGTAGTGAGGAGTGTGGAATGAGGATTAGCAGATGATTGATGGGGGCATGCTCCAACAGGCTCCCTCCCTCTCCTGCTTCCCTCGGCGCCCGGCCCGGGGTTGCTTGCAGGGCGGTTACTAGGCAAGCGGTTTCCTGGACACGGAGGCGTCTGTGCGAAGGCACGGGCATGGCTGTTCGGCATATACACTGGCTGCAGAGTAAGTGCCTTCACTCAAATCCAGTGCCCGACTCTTCTCCAGTCCAGGCTGGCTTTTAGGATTCTTTAAACCGTGCGGGTATCAATCCCTTCCTTTACCCACTAAACGTGCAATCAGCTTTGTTTCCCCAAGGACAATCCCAAATCGCCAGTAGGAGTGGTATTTCTTTATGAAAACATTGCCTATGTCTTGTGGTTCTTGATCTTTTGTCCCCTGTTTCTTTTTATATTGCGATTGAAGTGCGTTCAGACTTATCCACATCTTTTCCGGTTACCTGCCGTTTGGAGCGCCGTGTGAAGCAGATCGCAGATTTACCGGCCTTATCCTGGTTTTGAAAACTCGCAAGTTTTCCTCTTTGTTTTGCAAGTCTACACAGTCTGTTCATTCAAACATACCCACCTATGACGTTTCGAGTCACATTGGCTATTGCAAAGTTTAACTGGAAGGAATATTTCAAAAGTGTAACAATTGCAACAGTGATAATGTGTGTGTTGTACGTTTAAAATGACGGAACTTTGCTGAAAAAGATTAAACAACTATGGTGTGGCGCGGGGATCAGTACTGAGTCCGTTGTCGTTTGTCATCTATATCAATGATCTGGATGATAATGTGGTAAATCGGATCAGCAAATTTGCGGATGACGCCAACATTGGAGGCGTAGCGAACAGCGAGGAAGGTATCAAAGCTCGCAGCAGGATCTGGACCAGCTGGGGAAAATGGACTGAAGATGGCAGATGGAATTTGGCAGGTGTTGCACTTTTGAAGGGCTAACCTAGACAGGACTTGCTCAGTGACCGGTGGGACACTGATAAGTATGGTGGAACAAAGGCATCTGGGAATACAGATACAGAGTTCCCCGAAACTGGGGTCACAAGTAGATAGGGTTGCAAAGAAAACTTTTGGTACATTGTCTTTCATAAATCAGAGTACAGTATTGAGTACAGGAGTTGGGATGTTATGTTGAATTTTTTTTTAGATTATGAAGACATGCAGTCCTCTTTTATTGTCATTTAGTAATGCATGCATTAAGAAATGATACAATATTTCCTCCAGTGTGATATCACAAAACACAGGACAGACCAAGACTGAAAAAAACTGACAAAACCACATAATTACAACATATAGTTACAACAGTGCAACAATACCATAACCTGATGAAGAAGTCCATGAGCACAGTAAAAAGTTCAAAGTCTGTCCAATGTCCCACATCTCACGCAGATGGGAGAAGGAAGAAAAACTCTCCCTGTCATGCCCAACCACAATCCGTCTCTGAGTCATCCGAAAACTTCAAGCCTCCGAATCAGCTCTCCGACACCGAGTACTGAGCACCATCTCTGTCCAAACGATTCGACCTCAATCTCAGTCGCCAACAGCAGGCAAAGCCGGGGATTTTGAGGCCTTCCCTCGGAAGATTCCTGACCGCGCAGTAATGACAGCAGCGAACAGGCGTTTCAGAAATTTCTCCAGATGTTCCTCTGTGCTTTCACGTCCATCTCCATCAAATCAGAATTGTCCACGGCCCCTATTTAATGGATACTATCATTTTTCACTGGAGGGCCACTCTCTCCTCCCTCTGTTTGTATAAGACATTGGTGAGGCCACATTTGGAGGACTGTGTGTAATTCTGGTCACCTACCTATAGGAAAAGTATGAATCAGATTGAAAGAATATGGAGAAAATGTCATGCATGTTGCCAAGACTTGAGTTACAGGGAAAGCTTGAAAAGGTTAGGACTTTATTTCCTGGAGTGTCGGAGAATTTGGGGATATTTGATAGAGTTATACAAAATTATGAGGCATACAGATAAATGCAAGGAGGATTTTTTCCACTGAGGTTTGGTGAGACTAGAACTAGAGCTGAATGTAAAACATTTAAGGGGAACCGGAGGGGGACATGTCTTCACTAAAGAGGGTGGTGAGAGTGTGGAAGGAGCTGGTGGTGGAAGTAGTGGATAGGGATTTGATTTCAACATTTAAGAGACGTCTGGATAAGTACATGGATTGGAGTGGCATGGAGGGCTACGGACCATGTGTAGGTGGATGAGACTAGGCGGGGTAGCAGTTTGGCATGGACTAGATGGAGCAAAGGGCCTTTCTGTGCTCTCGTACTCTGACTGAAACACAGAGTAGGCACCTGGAGAACTAGAGGAGATGACAGAGGTAAGAAAAGGTGATGGAATTGAAAACAAGAATGAAAAGATATGAAATGAAGGTGGTGCTCGAGCTGGAGATAATATAGGTCTACCTGCTCAATGTTATGTGGATGGCCAGGAGTAGTCGTGTCTGGAAATGACAGAGAGAGCGAGGGGGTTGAGGGTTGCACTAATAGGTGGGTGATAAAGTACATAAGAATTAGGAGGAGGAGCAGACTGCCTGTCCCTGGAAGCTTTCTCTTCTATTTATCAGTTTCATGATTGTTGTTCTCCCTTGGTTCTATTTTCTTCTGCCATCCCCATAATCACTGATACCCCTAATATCCAGAAAACAGTTGATTTTGGTTTTGAATGGATTCGATGACTGAGCTTCTTTAATTTGTTGGAGCACACCCTGTGATTAAAAGAATTACTCCTCATCTTGGTCATAATGCCAAAAATACTTAAGGATGTTATTTGTTCTTCTGTTTTGAAGCATTTTCTTTTGGAATTCTTTGAAACAATGAATATCAGACTTTTAAACTCATTCTTATGCACATTTAAACTCATCCAATTTTTTTTTCAACACAAGCAAACTCACACCAACAAACACTTATTTTGCAATAACTATTCCACTAACTACATTTTTTTCTATAGAAAAAGTAGAATGTCCCATACCAAGGGATTCATTTAGTTGTTTATGTTAATACTTAACATTACGATTCCAGTTATACAGTGTTTTTTTCTTGTAGTTGCTGGAGGCTTCATTATGGATTGAGCTACCTTCATCACAAAATGCAAGTGGAGCATAAATGATGGCTTTACATTCAAATTTAATTTATATGACCTGGGAAATTTGTGGGGAAAAGCAAAGTTCTGAATAATTGAATTACCTTAAGAAAATGGCCTCCACAGAGTAAGTAAAACAATTACAATGCAGTGTTTTGTTTAGTGAAGCATTACTCTTATTTACATAATGTCAGATTGTGCTTTAGATCATATTTGTTCATGTTTATCAGTCAGTAGCTTGTCTAGATAGTTCAGGTTTACTAGGGATATAATTGTCATAGCCACTAATTTATCATTTTTAGATACATAACTAGCAACTATGTTGCTGTTACTTGTAACATTGTGAATGACCCAGTGTAACTGCCACTAAGTCCTTACTAGAACACAGGTGGATAAAAAATATGGCACAGCATAATAACTATCACATCCGGAAAGTTGGTAATCCAGGTTCCATTTCGTATCATTGCTCTTGTCTGTGGAAATCTGATCTACTGTATTCTGCCTTTTGAATTTATTGCTTGTGCTTATTATCATACTAATTATGCCTGGTTAACAAAAGACAAAATTCATCCAGGGTTTCTTTCAAAACAAAAATTAAAATGAAAGAAAAATGTTTTAAATATTTGAAGTAGGAATAGGTATTAAAGCAGATGGAATGATATGGAAGATGTAAGGAAGGAGATACATAGTTTAAAACCAAGAGTTGTAAGAATATTTTGTGACCAAATTATTTACACGTTGGATTCTGGTTGGGTTAAATGGGAAAATCGGCTGTAGTTTACACTGCTTTACCTTTACATATTAGGAAGTTTGTATTTGAAGTCAGCAAAGCCTGTAAACAGCAATTTAGACGTTTATAGTTCCCCTATTCCATCCTTCATTATTGTACAATGACTTCATTATGTAAAACACACTACATAAAATTGCCAAGGCTACTTTACCAGTGTCTTTCTGACAACACAGTTATCAGGAATGAGGAAATATAACTACCTGCAAGCTCCCCTTCAAGTAATCTGACTTGGAATTACATCAGTGATCCATTATTGGTGGGTCAACATTCTAGAAATACTTCCCTAACAGTATTGGTATGCTAGTAGAGTGGTTAGCACAACACCTTACAGTAGGAATGACCCGGGTTCAATCCCTCTGTTGCCTGTATGGAGTTTGTACGTTCTCCCTATGACTGCATGAGTTTCCTCCAGGTGCTCCTGTTTCCTCCCACAGTCCAAGGACATGCCAGATTATAAATTAATTGGTCATAAATTGGCCCGTGATTAAATCAGGGTATTACTGAGTGGTGCCGCTGAAGGGACCAGATGGCCTGTTCTGTGCTATATCTCAAATAAATAAATAATCTACAAAGGGGGAGAAAACTGTTACCTAGTTGGAAGAGAAAATACTGGAAATGCTCAGTAGGTCAGAGAGGATCCGCAGAGAGGGAAAGTGGAGATGGCATTTCAAGTCAGTGACCTTTCATCAGAACTAGTGTTAGGTTCAGAGTTGGGTATCTCTGTGGTTTTCATGTCAAATGATTTCAGTGTAACAGCAATTTGCAACAATACTTAGTCACAAAAATGAAATCCATAGCTTTTTCTGAATATTCTTCAACTTAATCCCTTGAATCTGAATTGATGTAATTACAGTCACCTTTCTTGTCTTTAGCCCATTCATTTTTAGAATAAAAGGAATTTTTCTTTCATAGCCCTGCATCTAAGGTGTGAAGGAAATTAAACATTTTATAAACTGTTTGAAGTGAAAGACATTACAGCAAATCCTGCCAAGGAGAATACAGAGGAAACAAAAAAAAAGACACTTGATTAGTTTTTAATCAACACAGTAAGAAAGAACCTTGGCCTGGAATTGGAAGGTAAAGTTAAAAAGACCTTCATTCTGAAGACAAAAGTTGACTGGAAGAAAAGATCAAAAGTAAGGTTAAAAAGGAAGAGTTCAAAAGACCTGGGACATGTGACTGATTATTTTTCTATTTATTGAGGAGTTAAACTGATCAGCTGGTAAGTTTGTTGGAGCAGGTGCAGACGGAATTCAATCCTGATAAGCGTAAGATGACATATTTTGGAATCTTTAATAAAGTTAAGACCTACAGCATGAATGGTGGCCCAATCACAGTACTGATGAAAGTAAGTTAAATCAGTGGAATTTGTTTTGATTGTCATAGCTGCTGTGCTAATGAATCAACTAAACATGGTAAGGATTCCTTATTTTATTTACAATACAGTTTTTTATTCCTTTCAGAAATCTTCGTGAGAAGATTAAAAATAAGCGAAAGGCATTGCAAGCATCTCTAAATGTGAGCAGAGATGTCAGTGATACTCAGGTGAGTTTATAACCATTTTGAATTTTCAAGAAGCAGAGGGATGATGTAGTGACTTTCCAGAAATGCAAATGTCATTGAAAGATTGACAATAGTCAGTATATAATCACCACTAAAGGCTGTTTCTCACCTGCAAGTGAGTCATATGCATTAGTGATAACTGGTGTTTCACAATTTGTATCGCGCACATGCTCTTTTTAATGTACATTCTGTTGACAGAAGAAATGAGGTATGTTGGATGGGTTGGAAGCAAAGTTCTGCTTGAGAATTATCCCCCTGTGCCTTCAAGCCCAGCCAGCAAAATTGGTTCTCAATGCTATATTTTTTCAAATTTAAAAAATAAAAATCACTGTAGAGTTCGCCATTCTGTAAGGAATGTTCTCTAATGTAAACTATGGGTAGAAGTCAGCCAGAGGCAAAGCTCCCTTACAAATGCTGTCAACAGAATGTAGAATTACAGTTCCAAAACCAAAAAAAATCTTAATTCAAATAACAAGCAAAGCAATTCCAGCTCTGCCTGCCTCACCCATAGCCACCCAAAAGTGGAATTCCTAAGGACAACAACAGCTTCCTGCATCTGGAGAGGATGCATGGGGAAATTGTGGTCATGTTGTAAGCAGTGTCCGTTTACTCCAAGGATATCAGAATCAGGTTTAAAAGCTTGGTCGACTTTACCAGTTCAACATGCTAGGATTTGGATTAGGATTTATTGAAATCCTGAATTGGCTCCAGACTAATGTTAAGAGGGATTTACTGAATGTTGAATTCGAGAAATTTAACAGAAAATCACAACACAATGCAAATCTTAGTTAGAAAACTAACTTTTTGTAGCGTAAGAGTGTAAGCACTTGCATGTCATTTCCTCTGTACTGAGTAATGTCGTTTAAAAAGAATGACACTAACCATCAGAAGTATTAAGGTACAGATGAATTTCGTTTTGTTTCATAGGTTTCACATTTTTCAGCCTGCAGTTCTCCTGTAACCAAGCAGAGACAGTCTAGGAAAGTCTGTTATCAAAGCACAATTTGACAAGATACATAGGTGTGTAAGCATCAACTGACAGAATCCTGAAACCAGTTTGCAACTCTACAGTATAATTCTTTAGGCCAATTAAAATAATGGTTATAAAGGACCAGACAAGTAACTGACATTTTGTTTTTGTGCAACAAGTTTTTGTTATCTTGAATGCATTGCTTTAAAGTGGAAAACATCATTAATAATAATGTTGTGAAAAGAACAGATTGCATTAATTTGTCATAGATTAACAATGACTTCTCCATCTAGAACATCACAATGGTGTTCAGGGTGGAAAAAGTACTTATAGATTCCACACAGCATACAATTGAGAACACTCTTACAAAGGCACACAGGGAAGTGTATATTAACTGGTGCATCAAAACTTGGTTTACTGATGTATTCGGAATTTTCTTTAGTATCCAGCGTATTGGATGCTCTTAATTAGGGCAATTGACATAAGCTTTATTAACATAAGCAGGGGCAGCCCAGTAGTGTAGCAGTTAGCACGATCACTTTACAGTGTCAGCTGTAAGACTGCGGCTCAGTTCCTGCCGTTGACTGCAAGGAGTTTGTATGTTCTCCCTGTGATCGTGTGTTCTCCCTCCGGGTGCTCCGGTTTCCTTCCACTTTCCTCGCATGGTTCGGGTTAGTGAATTATGGTGATGCTCTGTTGGTGCCAGAGGCATGACAACACTTGCAGGCTGCCCAGCACAATCCTCGATGATTTGATTTGATGCAAACAGTGCGTTTCACTGTATGTTTCGATGTACATGTGGCAAATAATGCTAATCTAATCTTCAATTTAGAGAGCTCTTGCCAGAAGTACTGAGTTCAAGTGTCTCATTGTTGATATATGTGTTTCAGCATGCACTATCTGGAGATCTTCATGAAGGGAATTTGTCAAGAGCTCGAGTAATTCATATTATTATACATACTTGTAGGTTTCCACTGTAAGTTCTTAAATGTTCTGGAGCATTAAAGTGAAATACTTACTTTTGTTGGTGGAAGAATATCTCCAATCAATAACGCAAAGAGTTGTTAAATTATAGGTAAATAATAATTTATAAAGATTACTTTATCCATATATATTTTTAATTGCTAGGGATTGGTTTCTGCAGAAGTGGAAAATGGTACAAGAAATGAAAATGGTACATTTGTGGAGGTTTGTTTCTCTCTCACCCTATTTTGTTTGTTAAAACTCTAAAGCTATCAAAAAAAAACTTACCCTGCTTCTATCAGTTGTCAATTTCTTTGTTATCTCCAAACATGTCTTGCACCTTTACTTCCTAAATGGTATCTGATAATCTGTGAGTCTATTACAGTGTATTCGTTAATATTACAGAATTTCAGCTCTGTAGTTTTGTAATAGATTTAAAATTCTGCTCTGTTACCTTCTGTCTAGAAAAAGTATTATGTTGTATGAATTCTGTTTATTGGGCTTATTAAATAAGAGATGGTTGCCCAAGATAAATTCCCAAATGATATATTTGAATATAAGAATAAACAGTGTTTACTATAGGGAATATATTTTGTTTTATCTGATGTCCTGTGCACATAACATCAGTAATGAGATTCAGAAATGTTTGGGTAAAAGAACTGCAATTGCTGAAGGTATTGAGTCATACAGCACAGTAAAAGCGTTTTGACCCAACTAGTCCATGCTGATAAAGTTGTCTATTTCAGCTAGTCCTATTTGCCGTATTTGGCCCCTGTCCATTTAAACATTTTCTATCAATGTAAAGAGCATGTAATGGCTCTGGGCCTGTATTCACTATAATTAGGAAGAATGAAGGGTGACCTCATTGGAACCTATTGAAAATTGAAAGGCCTTGATAGAGAGGATGTGGAGAGAATATTTCCTATGGTAGGAGAGTGTGAGATCAGAGGATGCAGCCTTGGAATAGAGGGTTGTCCTTTTAGAATGGAGGTTTTGTTAGCCAGAGAATGGTGAATCTGTGGAATTCTTTGCCATGGACAGCTGTGGAGGCCAAGTGTTTATGTGTATTTAAGGTGCAGAGATTGATAGATTCTTGATTGGTCAGGACATGAAGGGATACAAGGAGAAGGCAGGAGATTGGGGCTGAGAGAAAAATTGAATCAGCCATGATCAGACTCATTGGGCCAAATCATCTAATTCTGCTCCTATATCTTATACTTCTTATATGTACTTTTCCAAGTATCTTTTTAATGTTGTGAGTATACCTGTCTTAACTATTTCCTCAGGCAACCACTGCTATGTACAGTCTAACCCAGGTTAACACTGAGGATGCATTCCTCAGAGGTAGAGTGCCATGCAATCAGCGCCATACGGGGTCATTATAACATTACGTAAATGGACATGTGTGCCAGATTTTTTTAAAAAGTCAAAACAGATATATATTTTATGTATACACAGTAGTTTGTGGAGTAACAAACTCACAAATAGGCCTAACCTGTACATCAGTGGAGCAGCCACACATCGCAGCAGCAGCAGCAGAGGGAAGCGGGTGGGTAGTGGTTATATCTTAGAGGAGGGACCAGTCTGTGGGTCCTCCTCTAACTTTGTCTTCTTCTTCAAGTAGGCGTCAAGATTTGCCTGCCTTTTCTTAAGTTTTCTCTCATGAAGCAGTTCTCAGTAGCAGGAAATCACATTGAGAACACCTCTCTTTGTCTTGTTGCTTTACTCTCAGTCAGGGTCATTATCGATGAACTGGTCAATGATTTGTGTGATCGTGGTGATGCTAGTGTGAGGAATTGTGGTGAAGTTTCTTTCTGGTGTCTCCTGTTCTCCATCCATGTCGTCAGATTCACCCAGGATGCATTGCTGTGCCAATTCTCGAAGCTCTTTGTTGTTAAGGCTCTTTCTGTCTGCACCAGTGGCTTCACCAGAGATACATATGGTATGGAGGTTACTGCACTGTTTAAAATCTATCAAACCAACCTCTGCTGGCTGTGAATGTTACTGACATATCTTCGTCTTCTTGGATATGACTGAAGATGCTTCTTGCCTTTTCCATTATTATCAGCTGGGGTAGGGGCATGTTTCATTGTGTTTGGTCATCCACTCATATATTTAGTCTATTTTCCATTCTTTCAAGCAAATATCTCCTTGAACGAGTCACCGCCGTTGATGATAACTCTTAGGTTGTTTCCTTTTATCTTGTCTGCATTTCTTTTATAATTGCTCTGATCGTCAATGTAGCCAATTTCAAAGAGGTGCCAACATCAACCTGACGCTCACCAGTTTCCAAGCGCCATATCACTTGCAGTTTCACATCCATGCTAATGCTTTTCCTAGACATCTAGATGTACTACCCTCACTGGAAGTTGCAAGCCGTTTTCTGGACACTATCGGTGGGGAAAACATGGAATAAATTGGTGAGGGAGCACAAACGTTCACACATATGGGGGAGGCAGTGCGTGAACTAACAACGTGATTGGCTGCAAGTGGCTCAGAGCCTATGTAAAGCACTCTCATTGGCTGATTGAATGTTTACTGTAATGGGAGCCACTTTTAAGTGTTGTTTAGAAGGAATTTTTGTCATTTAAAAAATTTCAATAATGAATTGAATAACGGCATTGTAACAAATCAGTGCTATGTGAGGTACTGTTATGTGGGGTTGGTCTGAGTGTACAACCACCCTCTGTTCCTATTAAATCTCTCTCCTCTCACAATAAACCTATGTTCTCTTGTTCCTGATTCCCCAACCCTGGGTAAAATGGGAAAAAAATATCACCCTACCTATGTCCCTCATGAGTTTATACACCTTTATAAGATGGCTTCCCATTCTAGTACACCTAGATCCACGGACTGCAAGGGACAAAGCTACTTCAGTTATTGACACTGAACTGCATCCTACCATATTTAGCACCAACACATCAAATCCATATGGCTGAATTATTGTGGAAAGTACCACTGGTTTGCTGAAAATCATATGTTTGAGTCACTCCTGGGCCACCCCAGAGTGAACGTCTAGGTGGTGCAGAAATTAAGCAGAATGTAGTTACCTACAGGCAGAAGTGATGCCAAGGAAAAAGTGTAATGCAGACCCAGAACCTGAGGAGCATGAGATACTGGATGAAGAAAACAGGACCAGGTGGCTGAAGGAGGTAACCAGCAGAATTTTAACTGCTTATCCCAGCAGAATGAAGCTGGGGTATATTGATGGCGTGGACAATTTGAGGTTCTCTGACTGCGACACTGATCATGACACAAATAAGTTATTCCCTGATCCCTTTACTGAATTGGCAACCTTGTGTTGTTTTCGGAAGTGGCAAATCAGTCTGCCTGGCCTTGTGAGGACATGATCTAGGACCTTACTGAAGCTAACTTCTGCCAAGCTAATTGGGAATGATGTCCATTCATTTTCAATCATCCTGACTCCAAGTGAAAGTAACGGTATAATTAATTTTTGTTTCTTGTCTTGCTCTACTGCCAAGATAGTCTTTGACCTAAAACACCAAGGACTCATCCTGTAAAAGAGATTATTAAGGACAGTGAAACTGGTGGGAACACTACAAAGATCTCCTCAGTAGAGATACTGTCTTTGACATAAATGAACTTAATTCCATTCCAGATCTGCTCTTTACTGTAGTCTTGGCACTACCCTCGCCAACAAGACATTGAAAAGCCTATGAAGTAGCTGAGATGCAGTAGAACATCTAGAGATGACAAAACCCCTGCTAAAACATGGTGAAGAAGTACTTTTGATGAGAATTTATAATAACAGCTCCCTCCTCTGTAAAGAAGACTGTATGCTGCGGGATCTAGGGCATTTTAACTGTAGGTGTATTCAAACGGGGATTTAGCACAATGGTGTGAAATTCAGAATATCCCTGCTGTTTGCACCAGGGAAGAAACAAGGTAGATAGTGAGGTCAAGAACCCATTTTACCTACAAGGGAACCCTTTAATAGTTTTATAACAGTGGGATAGGAGCTCCATCACAGTATATTGGCAGAAAAACACCCAGGAAGATTCTGAGGTCTTGAATTATCTTGGAACCAATGAAAGAATGTTCAGGAATCCGAGTAATCCACCCTGTTGTCATATTAAGTGCCACGTGCCTTACCGTGAGAGAGTCGCCAGATCCTTCGGAGAGCTACTAAGTCATCTCAGAACCCAGAGAACTCTAGTTGTAAGCACGGTATTCTCAACAGCATGGAATTTCAGCGTATGGCAGAATTGATTGATCGGAAATGATGCCCGTTTTTCCATTTGGATCAGCACAGTGGTGATCAGCATGTAATTAACGTGAGGGTCATCTCCCTCCATTCATATCTTGCTACAAAGTAACTAGACAATGGAAAACAACGATACTGCATTGCCAAGAACCTTCTGCCTCTCATGTTTACTGTGTATTCATTGGTTCACAGCTTTGTACTTTCTCTTTATCCCCTCAACAATCTGGTCAATTCAGTACAGTAGATTCTGGTTAATTGGGACCAATACATTTTGGCCCAATTAAGCGGCAGCCCCAGTTAGCTGAAGTTTCATTGAAATAGTTAAAAAGGTATAAAATTGACAAACTGAGCAAAATGCGCTTACATGAAGTATAGAATAAATTAGAACACTACCAAAACTACTCCAGTACTATAAAACTGTGTATTAGGTCATAACAGTTATTGACGGAGGAATTCATCCAATAGACCATACTGTGTTCTTTTGAGTGACTGTAAACAAATAAAATCATCACAGGCACCTAGTGCAGACAGTGGACCGCCTTCAGACAGTGCTTTTGACGATTGCATCAAAACCATTTGGCCCAATAAGTCTGCTCCACCATTTCATCGTGGCTTATCCATTTCCCTCTCAGTCCTAATCAAATCAAGTCAAGCAAAGTTTATTGTCATTTAACTCAGTTCAGTTCATGGCTTGGCTTCGCAAACGAGATTTAGGAAGGGGGCTGCCCACATCTGCTGCAGGCTCGCTGGTGGCTGACGAGGCCAATACGGGACAGGCAGGTCCGACCACAGCGGCTGCAAGGAAAGTTCTGTTCTGGATTTGGTGCTGCTGTGTCACGGTTTTTCCTCCTCCTCCTTCTCCTTCTCCTTTTGTCCTCAATGTCAGCCCTGCATACATTCTCGAAGGAGGAGACAGACTGGTGAATGGTGTGTCGCCAGGCCTCGCGATCGGAGGCTAGATTAGACCACTGGCGATGGTCAATGTGACAAGCACCAACGGATTTCTTCAGAGAGTCCTTGTACCTCGTCTTCAGTGCCCCTCTGTCACGGTGGCCAGTGGAGAGTGTGCAATACAGCACAATCTTGGGCAGGTGATGATCCTCCATCCTGGAGACGTGCCCTGCCCAGCGCAGATGCGTCTTCAACAACATGGCCTCGATGCTGGTGACCTCCGCCTGTTCGAGGACTTTGATGTTGGTGACGAAGTCACTCCAGTGGATGTTGAGGATGGTGCGGAGGCAGTGTTGGTGGAAACGCTCAAGATGTCATAGGTGCTGATGGTAGGTGACCCACGACTCGGAGCCGTACAGGAGGGTAGTCAGTACAATGGCTCTGTACACGCTGATCTTTGTGCCTTTCTTCAAATGCTTGTTGTTCCAGACTGCTTTGTACAGCCTGCGGAATGCGCTGTTTGCCTTTGCCAGTCTGTTGTCGATCTCTTTGTCGATCTTGGCACCTGGCAAGATGGTGCACCCCAGGTAGCTGAACTGGTGGGTGGACTGTCCTCAGCTCTACCTCACCGATGGTGATGCGGGGAGGGTGGTAATCTTCCTGAGGTGTGGGCTGATAGAGAACTTCTGTCTTCTTCAAGCTGACTTCCAGTCCAAAGAGCTCAGCAGCCTCTGCGAAGCAGAATGTTATACGCTGCAAGGCTGTCTCTGTGTGGGCAACAAGGGCAGCATCGTCTGCGAAGAGTAGCTCTCGGATGGGTTGCTCCAATGTCTTGGTGTAGGACTGTAATCGCCTCAGGTTGAACAGACTGCCATTGGGGCAGTATGGGATATAGACAACTACATACACATATATAACGTATATAACCATATAATGTATATAGAAACCAGGGTGTAAAGAACGTAACACATGATAACAAAGATAAAATCTACAGATGAATCACACATAAATAACAAACTGATGTGCATTAATATTAAATATTGTAAGGAATGTAACAGATTAATCAGTGACACTTCAAATACGATGCGGCTGTGAGTTCAGAAGCCTAATGGCCTGGAGGAAGAAACTGCTTCTCATCCAGACTGTTCTTGTTTTTGTGCATCGGAGTCTCCTGCCTGATGGTAGGAAGTCAAAGAGGATGCTGGATGTATGGGTGGGACCCTTGATAATACTAAAGGTCCTGCGTGTGCGGCACTCCTGATAAATGTCCTGATGGATGGTAGGAAGACCACTATGATCCTCTCAGCTGTTCTCGCAGTCCTTTGTAGGGACTTCTGGTACAATGCTCGACTGCTCCCTATCTTCTGCCTTTGCTTTGTAATCCTTCATGCCCTTCCTAATCAAGAATCTATCAAACTCTGCCTTGTGTATACTCAATAACTTGGCCTCCATATCCACCTGTGGCAATGAATTCCACAGATCCACCACTCTCTGGCTGAAGAAATTCCTCCTCATCTCTGTTGGAAGTGGACATCCCTCTGTTCTCAGGCTGTGTCCTCTGTCCTAGACTAACCCACCATTGGAAACATTCTCGCCACGTCCACTCTATCGAGGCCTTTCAACGTTTGATAGGTTTCACTGAAATCCCACCCCCCCCATACTTCTGAATTCCAGTGAGTACAGGCCCAGAGCTGTCGTACGCTCCTCATATGATAATTTGTTCAATCCTGGAATAATTTTCATGAACCTCCTTTGAACCCTCTCCAATGTCAGCACATCTTTTCTTAGATAAGGGGCTTAAAATAGCTCACAATCCTCCAAGTGAGGCCTCACCAGTGCCTTATAATACCTTAACATTACATCTTTGCTTTTATATTCTAATCCTCTCGAAACAAATGTTAAACATCACATTTGCCTTCCTTACCACCGACTCAACTTGAAAATGAACCATTAGGGAATCCTACCGAGGACACCTAAATCTCTTTGCACGACTGATTTTTCAACTTCCTCTCCGTTTAGAAATAGTTTACGTTTTTTATATTAGTCTAGGCAAATAGTCTACGTTAATATTTCTGACTCTGTTAATCTAAATCCCAATAGAACATTGCTCAGGGTTTCGTTTTTGGTAAATAGTTTATGATCAAGTGATCAAATAATAAATGCTTTGTAATGTTAAAAGAAACTTCAATTCTGCTTTCCAGTCATGTTAATTGAATGTAGATCAATGGTGTATATAAAGTGGTTTTAACAAAGAATTTTATTTCTGAATTCCATTATTATACATAAATTTAAAGTGATTAAATCTGTCTCTTGGTTGAGTCTTCTGGATAAACCCAGCTAATTTTTGCTTGCTTTAGTTGCAAAGAGATAGAAATTTGAAGCTTGTTCCTTTGTTTTAGGCAAAAGAATTATTCCGGAAACATTTTTAAATCACCATAACCCTGGCCTTGTTGCTTCTAGTTTTCAGAAATAAATTATAAATACAAATAAACAGGTGGTATGTTGCTAATCACATTAGTGCTATATTTTGAGATTGTTCTAAGTGCTTATGGAAGATTTTGTGGAAATTTGTGATCATTTGGACATTTTTTCTGAGATCTATGCTAGATCACTAGTGCATACTATGATTTTAAAACGTATCAAAACGGAGCCCCATGAGCCACCAGTGCCAACTTTCAAATATTCCAAACTAGTTTTAGGTGATAATTTTAATAGGTGAATGTATGTGTGAGGTTGGGGTGTGAGGAGCTGCAGTGAAATGCAAGAAAATGTGGATGCATCAGGAGGCTGCCAGCATCTTACTGACTGGCAAGTTTAACTACAATACACAGGCTATGCTTGAAGACAAATACAATCCGGATTGTCTTCCACAAAACTAACAGTGGAGGGCAGCGCCTGTGTGATAGATTTTAGAGATGTTATCTGGGCTTAGCGCATCCAGAGGCCTGACCTATCATCATTCAGAGTGCTACTTACATTCACTTAGACCTCTGATGAGGACAAAGATGGCAACATGACACCCGCAGAAAAATCTGTAGCATGAGCAGCACCAGCAAAAGTGTGCTGCTAACAGTTGCACAGCTCTATAGAGAGCACAGAGCAGCATAGAGGTATCATTGGTCTACAGTGAGAGGATAAGCTTTCTTTATGAGGAAAGATCTCAGCCCAGAACGTTGACTCTTTACTCTCTCCATCGATTCTGCCTGACTTGCTGAGTTCCTCCAGCATTTTGTGTGTGTTGCTGATGATTTCCAGCATCTGCAGAATCTTTGTTTTTAATCTTTCTTTAATAGTTGGAATGCCAGCTAGTGACAGGTGTTTGCCAGCCTCCTGAGACAAGATTGGCTCACATGTTTTACCAATCATTCTCAAAGTCACTAATGCTGTCAAATAGATATTGTCCTTGGAAATCAGTAAGATGGGTATCTGAAATCTGCAGAGGCTTGAAATCTGAAACAAAGACATAAAATGCTGGAAGCACTCAGCATGTCTGGCAACATCTGTGGAGGAAGAAACAGAAAACGTTTAAATTACTGACTTTTTGTTCTAACTGAGAAATGCTTAAAATTATACATGTTTTAAGTCAGAGAAGAAGGGCTAGAGTGAAAGAAGTGGATGTCGGTGATTGAAGAGAGACCAAGAAAGACTGACTGGCACAACTGGTGGTGCCAGTTGAGAGTGAATGGTGAAATTTTGTTAAGGTGACTGATTTTTGTTTTGTCAGGCTCAGCGATTATTGAATGAGCCAGAAAGTGAAATAAAAACTGAGCTGAAGATGATCGGCAGGACAGGATGCGTCTATGGAGAGAGAAACAGAGTTCTTTTTCAAGTTATCAGACCTTTCATTTGTTTGGGTCGTTGACCTTAGATATATATAAAATGAGCAGCTCTTGGGTTTGGAATTGGCGCTGACTTCCCACAGATGCATTATTTCATTGGCCATGCATTTGTCACATAGAGCCACCCAGGATGAGTTGTTAATTATAATAACTCCCACTCTCCCCACTACTTGCTGATGTGCAATATCAGAAGATATTTATGCACATGTGTAATGATTCCTAGATGGCTGGTATGATACTCTAATCCTGTGGTAATAACCGCCCCCCACCAGCGTCATCGCACCTCCAGTTGCAGATTACTGGCTGACTGCTACCTTTCCCTTAATTCCATATTTCTGTGTTCTCAAAACATCCATGCGCTACTGTATACTAACCTCTTGTCCATTACATTCATCACCACAAGCTCCAGTTGCTGTGAGAGTCGCATGTAGATTTCCACATTTTGGGAAGTTTTACCACAGCCCCACCTTTGCCACGGGTCTCAATAACTTCTCTTCCGATTTATTATAATATGTGTTTTGTCTTTTTCCAATTACTTGCTTCTTTCACAAAGTCACTTTCTTCATTTAAATGCTGATGGAAATAACCCATTAACTATTCCAGCAATCTTTTTTGGCATCTTGTTGTTCTGCCCTTTTCTCAGGCCCTAAAACTCACATTAAACGATGTTCTTTGTATGTGGAATACTTTACATGCTTTATGATAATAATGAGATTTTGCTTCTCTCTTTTTTATTTGTGTCATAATCTTATTTCCCTGCATCATCACTCTTTCTTCATAACCACAGGGTGCTATTCCCTTTCTGATATTAGGTAGTTTCTAATCTTTTTATTAATATCTTGCCTAAACTCAAAAATACCATTTTTTAATCTTAATAGTTTAAACATTTTTTAAGTGACATTCCATACGACAATATTTGTTCTAAATCAATCCCCATCTTTCTAACATCTGCCGTTTCTAGTTTGGTGGCCTCTTTGTACTAATTTGGGATGAAAACTTTCTGAACTCTTCAAAGAACAGCTTTTGCCAAATTACTGTCCATGGGCTGAAGACCAACACTTTCCACCATATGTTTTCCTTAAGGTCACTCCAAATGTTTTATGACTGCTATCAAATTTTGACTAACTTGGCTTTCTTCAGACACTATAGAATAACTTTGTTTACATTATTGTTTGTACAGGATATTCAGAATGAGGATGAACAGGTAGAAAACCTCAAGCAAACCATGAAAGCCCAAAGAAGACGAAGAAAAAAGCCTGTAGGTTTTTGATATGGGACTTGTTATGTCAGTGTTACGTCTATCCTAGTTTCCTTCACTTAAGAGATTGCCAGCTATTTTATGGAGTCTGTTGCTTCTCTGGATTTGAAACAAACGTAAACCTTCCAGAATTACTGACAACTGCCTGCCAAAAATTATTAGGATTATGCAGAAATATCTACAGGTCGTGCCTGAGTAACAGATGGATTTTCTTTTTGTAGATGTCTGTAAATCAATTTGGTCCATAAGTTAGAAAATACTCTGAAGTCACTTTATGTGGTAATCATAAAGGTCCTTTAACATCTGCCGGACGATGCTGAGGATGTTCTACGAGTCTGTGGTGGCCAGTGCTATCATGTTTGCTGTTGTGTGCTGGGGCAGCAGGCTGTGGGTAGCAGACACCAACAGAATCAACAAACTCATTCGTAAGGCCAGTGATGTTGTGGGGATGGAACTGGACTCTCTCACGGTGGTGTCTGAAAAGAGGATGCTGTCCAAATTGCATGCCATCTTGGACAAGGTCTCCCATCCACTACATAATGTACTGGGTGGGCACAGGAGTACATACAGCCAGAGACTCATTCCACCGAGATGCAGCACAGAGCATCATAGGAAGTCATTCCTGCCTGTGGCCATCAAACTTTACAACTCCTCCCTTAGAGGGTCAGACATCCTGAGCCAATAGGCTGGTCCTGGATTTATTTCATAATTTACTGGCATAATTTACATATTACTATTTAACTATTTATGGTTCTATTACTATTTATTATTTATGGTGCAACTGTAACGAAAACCAGTTCCCCCCGGAATCAATAAAGTATGACTATGACGATGACTATATCTCCCTGGTGTTGCAATGAATGTCATGAAAAGCACATGAGATTGATAAGGAAATCAAGAACTGAAAGTGGGGGAAGAAAGAGACAGACGATGCTTAGTAATTTCCCCCTTTGCTCTCCATTTCACCTTGCCCTTCAGAGTCCTGTAAAATATCTTTATAGCAAAGTGAGAAGGATTCAGTAAATTAGGTGCTAAAATACCTTTACTCACTAAAGATGCTGTTTTTCTTATGCTAGTACAAAATTGTATCAGCTCTTTTACAGTTTTGAGACCCTTCAAGCAGCTAATATAAATTACTGTCTTTGAACTCTCATATTTCATGTGGCATTCATATTTTGTTCCTACTGATGTATTTTTTAAAAATAGCTTTTTTTTCCAAACTGGAAAATATTTGTGGAAATCATTGGCACTAACTCCTATTCTAATTCACAGCTTATTGATGTTGCTGATTTAAATCCTGAAGAATCTAAACAGGACATCATCAAGATCACTCGTCGTCAGAGATGTGAGTTGTCATTAACAGCATTTAATTATTGCTGTATACTATTGTTTCGATGTACGATTTCCAAAACTGTAAACAGTATGAATTAATTTGCCTCCCAGCTTCAAAAATCACTAGTGTGATTGAGGCCCTAATAAAATAGTCACTTGCCATGATCTGGTTCTTGACCTCAGAATGCTAGGGAAGATTGTGCTTGATCCAGCATTTGGCTCATGTTTTCCTCCTACAGGACGTCTGCAGTCACCCTTTTTATTGTAGAGGCTAGTCTGTCACAGTATTCAGTTATCTGTGACTAGGAACTATTGATTAGGTCGTAAAAACAGAGGTCTCATCCTGATGGACTACTGACAGTTCATTTAGTGAAAAAAGTATCAAAGGTAACCCATTTACTCAAATGCACATTGAGATAATTAATACTAATGCTTTTATTAATTTGATGAAAAGAACAAAACACCTGCTTCACTTAAATTTTTAACTGCAGGTCAGTGGCACCTTACAATGTCACGCCAAACAGTGCCACAGGAGGTCAAGTGTGCTTTAACCACCAGTGCATCCTATACTTTTAAATGCAGTGTCCAAGTATGGAAATCCAGAAAATACTGATGCATGTTCTGCATATAGCTGATACTCTCCTAAGGAAATACAGACTAGCTATCAGGAGAGTTTGGCCCAATATACAGCATTTCACAGCTATGATTCTAGATTATGCATGCAAGTCTGTTTGTGTGTGTGTGTGTGTGTGTGTGTGTGTGGGTGGGTGGGTGTGTGTGTGTGTAGCTTAAGATATTAAACTTTTTTTTGTTCTGTGTGGGTACTCAAAATGTGAAGTGTTTCAAGTGTTTTTGCTTTGCAGAGGGAGTGCATAGATGGATGGAGCTGATGTATGGGAGAGCAAGGAAAATGGGTGGGGTTCTGAGCAAAATGGAATGTACTTCACTCAATTCCCAAAGTAGCATTTTTTCATTTGTCAACCATAGCTTAAGATTGGGACAATATTGTTTTAGCCTCACATAAGAGGTTTGTTTACGTAAAATGCTCAGATAGTCAGAGAAATCTGGAGGGAAAATAAGAAGGTAGGTAATTGGAGGAGGAGGAGGTCCTTCACGCTTCATCTCTTTCTCTGTATCAGCTCCACAGATCAGTTCCACAATCGTTCAAATAAAAACCCATTTCTTTAAAATATCTTAAAGGATGCAGCCTCTGCAACCCTGTGTGGTGGAGAATTCCAGATATTTGCCACACACTGCAAGAAGCTGTTCATATGGACCTCAGTTTTAAATGATTGCTATTTACAGTGCACCAACAGATACCGGTTATGGATGCTTCTCATGCACAGTTATAAATAATTTCAAAAATGAGTTATTTATTTCTCCCTTGTGTCCTGGCTAAAAGTATTTTTTTCCCTTTTTGCTGTCTCTTGGGGGTTTTTATTGTAGTATGTATAAATCAGCTATTAAACTGTTAGAGGCATGCTAAGATTGCGAAAGGCGTTGTGTAAAAATGGTTGGCTTTTATTACTATAAACAGAACAAATGGAATTAGAGTTGTGTCATAAACTCAGACTTGTCTGAAATAATTTTTGATGCAACCACCTTGTTATGCTCTAGGAAAATATTAAATTGATTGAAGGAAAGGTCACGCATAGAAACCATTGGAATGTCAACAACATTTTTAAGTCGTGTTACTGAATATGTTGAAGTAATGGTAATAAATTCTGATGTCCTCAATTCAAAGGGAGTCCTCGAGGTGTTATCAGTTTATCCCAAACAAACTGTTCTTACATTAGGAGGCACATGACTCTTAGTTTTCTCACCAAGAAAGACAACAACTTTTTAGGTCAATTATAACTTTTAGAACTATATTTTGCTCCTAGTTCCTTATCTCAGTTTGCTCAATCCTCTTTTTCTGTTTTGACTTAAATACATTCACATGAGAAAGGTATTATTTTGAATATTAGTATTTAGAGGATTCATATTTGGTACTAGATTTTTATGAATTCTAACTAGATCCATCAGCCACCCTTCTATGTGGGGTGATTAATGTGTGGCTCTCTCATGAAGAGGGAAGTAATATACACAAAATGCTGGAGGAACTTGGGAGGTCAGGCAGCTTCCATGGAAATGAACAGTTGACGTTTCAGGCTGAGACCCTTCCTCAGGACTGGGGGAAGGGTGGCTCAGTCACAAAGAGGGAGAAATTCAAAGTGTTCTTTCAATGCATGAATTTGTGATTGTCTTCCCCCTTACTGTCCCATCAGCTCTTCCTGCTTTTGCTGTGTCCACCCCAAGTACTAGTTTTGCTGAATATTCCATGAGAGAGAAAATGAGGGAGAAACTGAAAGCAGCCAGGGTATGTGTGGCTTACATGATTAAACTTTAAATTTATATCAATATAGACTCATGCTTCTTGCTAAAATGTGTTATTTTGATTGGTGGTTTGTCTTAACCCTTTCCATGTAATTTTTTGAAGTAGGAAAACAGAAAGTGTAATTTATTTGTCATTCTGTGTATGACAAGACTCAAGCTACAATCTTGCTTTCTTTGGATATTTTGGCTCTGATTTTGTTTGGTCTCTGCAAGATTTCCAGAATTCTCAATATACTGGCAAGTTTTGGGTTTCCTGTGTAAAATGGATTGGATCCTGCATCCAAAGGTTCTTCTGAAGTTAGGAATGAATCAAGCATACAGGTTGCTGCTTATGGTCATCTTATTAAGTGTTGTGAGAGCAAAAGAGAAGAAACATGGCAAGAGACAAAGAAAAGAGAGGCTGAAGATAGTATGACCTTCTTCTTCCAGACAACTGATAACAGGACGTTCCAATGAGATAGTCATATTGTGACAACTGCCACTGAAACCAAGAAGTTTCCAGAAAAAATACAAAGGCAACTGTAACCACTGGAAAACTCACAGAACAATCACGTACATACAGTCAGTGACCACTTTATTAGGTATACCTATTTGTTAAGAGTTGCAGACAGTTCCTGTGGAGTTTATGCACCAGTTTTAGAAAGCGAGCCGGGCCTTTCTGGCCTTGTGTGCCGAGTGGGAGAATGCTTTGTTTATTAGTAACTTACCAAGGGCCAACAAAAAGAAATGAGGTGCAAACAGAGCTGCCATTGTGGGAGCGGCCATTTTTGGAGTGGGCTAAGGTTAGGGTGGGAGGTTCCGGTTCAGCAGGCTTCAGAGAAAATAGGCAAAGGCTCAAAATAAGTTTCAAGTAAGCTTTTTTTTCTCTTTTTTGTTTATTAGTACATAGTGCATTGAGAATGGGTCCAGGGTTAGTGGTATGTTCTTTACTGTGAGATGTGGAAGCACTGAGAGACCTCCTGTCTCCCAGACTGCTATATCTGCTCAGAAAACATGTTCAGGATCTGCAGCTACAAGCTTGATGGCCTTCAGCTCATACAGGAGAACGAGGAGGTGATAGATAAGAGCTACAGGGAGGTAGTCACCCATAAGTTTCAGGGGGCAGGTAGCTGGGTGACTGTCAGGAGAGCGAAAGAAAATAGGCAGCCAGTGCAGAGTAACCTCTGTGGCTGTTCCCCTCAATAAAAAGTATACTGCTTTGGAGACTGTTGGGAGAATAACCTACCAGCGACAGGGTTTCTGGCACGAAGTCTGGCTCTGTGGCTCAGAGGGAAGGAGGGAGAGGAGGAGTGCAGTAGTTATGGGGGATTCCATAGTTAGGGGAGCATACAGGAGGTTCTGTGAATGTGAAAGAGACACGGGGATGTTGTGTTGCCTCTCGGATGCCAGGTTCAGGGATGTCTCAGGTTGGGTCCACAGCATTCTAAAGGGCAGAAGGGGTGAGCAGCCTGAAGTGCTGGTGCATATTGATGCCAATGATACAGGTAGGAAAAGGGATGAGGTCCTGCAGAGAGAATACAGGGAGTTAGGTAGAAAGCTGAAAAACAGGACCTCAAGGGTAGAAATCTCTGGATTGCTGCCTGTGCCATGCATCAGTGAGGGTAAGAATAGAATGATTTGGCAGATGAATCTGTGGCTGAGGAAATGGGGCAGGGGGCAGGGGTTTGGATGTCTGGGTCATTGGGTTCTCTTCTGGGGAAAGTATGACCTGCACAAAAAGACATGTTACACCTGAACTCAAAAAGGACCAAAATCCTTGTGGGCAAGTTTGCTAGAGCTGTTGGGGAGATTTTAAACTAATTTGGCAGGGGAACAGAAACCAGAGTGATAGGACTGAGGTTGTTGCAGTGGTATAGTAAGTTTGTGATGAAGTACAGGCAGATGATAGGGTAAAATTGCAGTCATTGGGATGAGTTGAAGTGTAACATGGGGGCAAAATCAAAAAAGATGATGAAAACAAGACTGAAAATGTTACATTTGAATACACACAGTGTTCAGAATAAGGTAGATGATCTGGTAGCCCAGTTAGAAATTGGCAGGTATGACGTGAGCATCACTGGCTCGTGGCTGAAAGATCACAGTTGGAGCTTAACGTCCAAGGATACATGTTGTATCGAAAGAGGAGAGGAATGGGGTGGTACTGTTGGTAAAATATGAAATCAAATCCTTGGAAATAATTGACATAGGATCAGAAGATTTGGAATCCTTAAGACCACAATGGGAGTTTTATACAGACCTCCCAACAGTAGCCAGGATGTGTGACATAAATTACAATAGGAGATTGCGAAGGCATGCAAGAAGGGCAATGTTACATTTCAATATGCAGGTAGATTAGGAAACTCAGGTTGCTGCTGGATCCCAAGAAGGGGACTTTGTATGTTGCCTATGAAATGGTATTTTAGAGCAGCTTGTGGTTGAGCCTACTAGGGAAAAGACAATTTTGGATTGGGTATTGTGTAATTAACCAGATTTGATTAGGGAACTTAAGGTAAAGAAACCATTCGAAGGTAGTGATCATAATGTGATAGAATTCTCCCTGCAGTTTAAGAGGGAGAAGCTAAAGTGAGATACATCAATACTGTAGTGGAGTAAAGGGAATTACAGAGGCAAGAGAGAGGAGCTGATCAAAGTTGATTGGAAGGGGTCACTAGCAGGGATGACGGCAGAACAGCAATAGCTGGAATTTCTAGCGGCAATTAGGAAAGTGCAGAATACATACATCCTGAAGAAGAAATGTTCTAAGGGGGAGCATGAGGTGACTAGGACTGACAAGGGAAGTCAAAGATAGCATAAAAGCACAAGAGAAGGCTTATAATATAGCAAAGATTAGCAGGAAGGTAGAGGATTGGGAATGTTTTAAAAACCAACAGAAGCCAACTAAGGAGAGATAAAATGAAATATGAAGGTAAGCTAGCAAATAATATAAATGAGGGTACCAAAGTTTTTTCAGATTTTAAAGAGTTATATAAAAAAAAGAGACGAAAGTGGATATTGGATTGCTGGAAAATGATGCTGGAGAGTAACAGTGGGAGACAAAGGAGTGGTGAGTGAACTCTAAGTATTTAGCATCAGTCTTCATTGTGTAGGACAGAATAGGTCTACGGTGGGTGCAATCTTCTTGGTTCTCCACTCGCCCTTGGATCACCTGGCCAGTAGCAATGCCTACATTAAGTTTTTGCAAAAAATAATTGTCTCTAACAATTCACATCATTTTGTATTTTTTTTAAGAATAGCTGTTCCCTTTGTAGATTTTGCATGGCAGACTTGCACATCTCTGCCTCATTGCAATATTTTTCACTTATTTTTACTCCAAGATCTTTGCTTTCTCATTAATATATGTAATAAGAGATACACACAAAGCAGCTGGAGGAACTCAGCAGGCAGGCAGCAAGCACTATGCTGGGAACTGGACAGTGGACATTTCAGATCAAGACCCTTCATTGGAAACTTAACATCATTGAGGGCTTCATTGTCTCCATTTAATAGGAAATTAAACAGGAAATCCATTTAAAAGGAAATCATATCAGTTGTTAGACTGATGTTATAGACTTGCCATTGAGAGAAGCATTCAGCCACATTAGCTCTCTGAATTTATCTTTAGTGAATCAGTAACGTACAGATTGAACAAAAGATATAACTAGCATGACATACAATCGTATCAAGACATGGTTACCAATTGAATTTTGAATCATGATCCTTGTTTTTGTTAATTGCAGTGAAAGGACTAGGAATTATAAACCAATTTATAAATGTTGCCTTTCTTTTATCTTTGTGCCGTGAGGTGTGATCATACCTATGATTGTTTGTGGTTGGTCCAAAATTTGTTGGGCTGACTGAATTGCACACATCGTTTGATGAAGTTTGTTGGTTGCTTATCTCGAGAGGAAGATGATTGTTCTTAGTAGCAATGAAATCAGACACTTTCTCCTGCAACCATGAGCTGTGATGCCTGTCACTGCGTCTCCTCCCTCGCCACCAGCCAGAAACCCAAACATTCCTCCCAGGTGAGGCAGAATTTCACATGAATATCCTGTAGTCATGTTTATTTCAGCTAGTGCTTTTCTATATGGTCTCCTGTATATCAGTAAGACCAAGTGCAGACTAGGTAACCAACTTGCTGAGCACCTACACTCCACCCACCGTGGCTTTCTGCAGCTTCCTCCCCATTCCCTCCCCATTCCCTCAGCCTTATCCTCTACTGGGATAAGATCAAGTGTAAACTAGAAGAGCACCTGGATAGTCTACTGTCCTATCCCATTGGATTCCATCATCTGTCACCGTTTGCTGCTCTATCTAGCATCTCCCAGCCTCTGTCTATGATTCCATCCTTCTTTCCTCCATCTGCCAGTCATCTCACTTCACCTGGACACACCAACTTGACAGCTCTATTTCCCACTACAGATGCTGCCTGACCTGCTGAGTTCCTCCAGTAGTTTTTGTTTTGCCTCAGATTCTGGTATTTGCACCCTCTTATATCTCCAAATCAAGATTCATCTTTTACCAAATGCCTTTGTGTGACAGACAGTATCTGTTAAAATCCATATTTCTCGGCTTATCTTACTTCAATCCAATATTTTTCAGATGTCATTAAGGTAATATAATGTAAGTTTTTTTTATTGAATTAAAGTCTGTCCACTGCTTTGTATTTTTTCCTATTTATTAACTGGTTAAACATGCTTGCAATTTTCAAAAACATTTTCCAGTTTTGACGTAATATCTTGCGTATAAACCAAATGACGTTTGTTGTACTCGCACTGAAGAAGATTGATGTTCGCTGCTGGCATTGTATTAGAGGATAGCTTGTTTAATTCACCTGAGAGCCTGAGCAAACCCTTTTAGCACTCTAAGTTAATTGAAATGTATTTGGATTGATGGTCATTCTGGTGTGAAGCTGAAAGAACTGGAAATGTCTGAGATGAAGGAAAGATCAGCAACAGGTCTTGAGGGCAAAGGGAGATGGTTTATATGATTGAGGGGATGTGTTTATGTGAATGTGCATTTTCTGCATAGTTGAATTAAAACTTACATTTTAATATGTACTGTTTAGTCTAAAGCTGAGAGTGTCATCCAGCAAGAGGAAGAGGATACATCTGGGTGTCCAACCGATCTCAAAGATCAAGCATTGGTCACTCAATTTGACACTGAGGTGAGTAAATGTATGGTATTTTGAACTATTATTTGTTTTAATATAACCTTTATGGTAATTTATTACTTCATTCTTTTCATAGATTTCTATTCACTTCCTTGTTGATGAAGCCACTTATTGCATTTCCTTCTGTTACAGTTTCTTTTCATTGGGCCTTTGTATAATTTTCTGAATTAAATTCAAATTGGATTAAAATTCATGTTCTAAGGAAGATCCAGATATAGATTTATGTTGTTACATTCTTTGCAGAAAAATAATACTTTATTCATTTCTTCTTTTGCATCAGACCTGCCAAGCAGTTTGTGCATAGGTCTGTCTTTCTATGACCTTTATCCATCATATGAGTCAGGGTGCTGAATTTCAGATGATCTAAGTGTTCTGAATTCAACAATGAAAGTAAAGGCAGTGTGATGATGCACTAGATATATTTGATGGGTCCATCTTTGCCATCTGACAGGGTACTATATTATCTTCTCTTTGGAATCCTATAATGAAAACCCTAAAGAAACAGTTGAACTTAGTAATAAAAAAAATCTTATTCTTAGATAATCCTCTGGATCAAGGGTAACCGATTTCCGCTGTAGTTTTGTGGGTTCTGAGATGGTTGATGAGGCCAATATAATACCCATCAACTCTTCCACAATAGGGCAGGAGGTATTTGATCATTTGTGAGGTGCTTTACTGCTTCCCTTGTTCAAACAGGGCTTTGTTTGCTCCTGGCACACAGACTCATGATTTTCAGTACCACCCCAAATGTTTCTTCTTCACTATGAGAGTTTGTGGGCCAGAGGTTCCCAAGAGTCACTGGGGATGGTGCAATTATTAAGAAAGCCTTGAACCTTTCCTTCTGTCTACTGGTAAGTTGCCCCATGGTGGAACTCTGAATAGAGTGCCTGTTTTGGGCTTTTGGTGTTGAACTTGCAATTACTGTGGCCTGCCCAATATAGGTGGTTGAGAATAACCAGGGCCTCTATAGGAGGAGTTGGCCTGAGAGAGGGCACTCACCCCAATTTAACTATCTTCTACAAAAATAGGAGAATACTTTGGAAACAACATTGGTGGCATTTTCTAGTGCATTGAGATGTCTGTTATTGGTAATCTAGGTCTCTGAGGCAGCTAGGAAGACAAGAAACAATGTTTAAGTATGTCTGTTTCCCTCCAGAGCTAGTCTGTCCATAAATAATTCTGATTAGTGTCATATGAACATCAGTAAACACCCATAAATGTCATAAATGGAATGCTTCATTCCTGTCTGGCAATCCTAGGTTTCAATGCTTTTGTCCACCTGTTTCACTGGTTGGTGAATTAACTTTGTTTGATCTGTTATTGATCATTTGAATTTAAGTTTATAATGCCCTGGATACCCTCGGTTAACTCAATTCAGTGGAGATATACACTTGTGATGAAGGAAATGACTAATTACATATCCACATATCAAGCATTTGTACTGAAGGTTATTTACATAGTACATATAAATAATCTAAATCCTAAATAAGGCAGAAAAGAACTGAATGTGACAGGCACATTCTTTTCTTCACTATTTACACTTTTAACTTGAGATTTTTATCACCTGTTTAGGCAGATGAAGAGGATGTGAAGACACCAAGGGGTGTTGAGTCAGCTCTTCCTCCACGGGTTAGGTTTCGTGAGGTAGCGAGTAGATTGAAACAGAAGCCTAAGGCAAGTCTTTGTAAACCATTGTCACACTTATTTTTTTGTTCATGTGTTAAATTCTACTTGTGCACTGTGTTTAAGTTAAACCAACCTTAAGGTAAAAAGTCTTTGCTCCTCAATAATTATAATTTGGAATTGTGAAGATAGGTAATGGATCAATGTGGCAGATTGTAAGATAAAGAAGAGGCACCAGATGTGGTACGTCTGGATATTCACACTTAATTCAATAAAGAGCTCCTCAAAAGATTGTTGCACAAAGTAACATACTCAGAGGTTGGCAGTGGAGAGGGCTCATATGTCAGCTCAATGTTGTTTGAAGATCAGAAAGTAAATCACATTGAAAGAGATCGATTTTCATTCTTCTAAATTGCAGTGAGTAAAGGTTCTTTTCTACTCAGTGCCTCATGCAGTATAGTTCCTAATCCAGTCTGTGCCATAAGAGTTAGTGCTGGGGCATCAAGTATCTAAAATCTATATTGGTGTTTCAGGTGAAAACACTTGGTGTTTCTCTGCAAAATTGCCTGCAACACAAACCAAGTAGAAAGTAAGCTATGAAGTTTCAAACAGTTTCCAAACTTCATTGGAAGGTGAGGGGGAAGAAGTGCTGGATGGAGCAGAGTTCAGGAAAATGTGAAGGTGTTCATTTTAGTAGAAAAATAAACACTACATTTTACATGCTAGGAACCTCCTTTTTTAATTCAGAGGGATTTGAATATTCTTACAAATGGAATAAAGAGAATTACCAGGTAGAATAGTAAGCAATTAGGAAGGCTTGAGTGGCAACTTGGATCTTTTCCAATTTGCCCACTGGAACAACAGATGCCATCTCATTGGCTCTTCACTCAACCCTGGAACATCTGGACAGCAAAGATGCATACATCAGGATACTCTTTATGGATTACAGCTCAGCATCTAAAACCATCATCCCATCAAAACTGATCAGTAAACACCAAGACCTGGGTCTCAGCATCTCCTTGTGCAATTAGATCTTGGATTTCCTCACTTGCAGACTCCAGTCAGTTCAAATTGGCAAAAACATCTCCTCCACAATCTCCGTCAACAGGGGAGCACCACAGGGCCATGTTCTTAGCCCTCTGATCTACTCACTTTTCACTTATGGTTGTGTGGCTAAGTACAGCTCCAACACCACTGTTGTGGGTCGTATCAATGGTGGTGATGAATCAGCATACAGGAAGGAGATTGAAAATTTGGCTGAGTGGTGGCAGGACAACATCTCATTCAATGTCAGCAAGATCAAGGAATTGATTTCAGGAGAGGGAAACCAGAAGTCCATTAGCCAATACTGATCAGAGGTGGAGAGGGTCAGTAACTTTAAATTCCTGGGAGTCACTATCTCAGAGGACCTATCCTGGACCCATTATCTAAATATAATTGCAAAGAAGCACAACAGTGCTTAGGCGTCCTTAGGAGTCTCTGCAGATTTGACATGACATCAAAAATCTTGACAAATCTTGATTTCAGCAACGCATTTGATAAGGTACCCCATGCAAGGCTTATTGAGAAAGTAAAGAGGCATGGGATCCAAGGGGACATTGCTTTGTGGATCCAGAACTGGCTTGCCCACAGAAGGCAAAGAGTGGTTGTAGACGGGTCATATTCTGCATGGAGGTCGGTCACCAGTGGGGTGCCTCAGGGATCTGTTCTGGGACCCTTACTCTTCGTGATTTTTATAAATGACTTGGATGAGGAAGTGGAGGGAAGGGTTAGTAAGTTTGCTGATGACACAAAGGTTGGAGGTGTTGTGGATAGTGTGGAGGACTGTCAGAGGTTACAGCAGGACATTGATAGGATGCAAAACTGGGCTGAGAAGTGGCAGATGGAGTTCAACCCTGATAAGTGTGAAGTGGTTCATTTTGGTAGACATAATTCTCCGTTACTTCTACCACCTCCAACAGGATCCCACCACTAAGCACATCTTTCCCTCCCCCCTCCCTCTGCTTTCCGCAGGGATTGCTCCCTACGCGACTCCCTTGTCCATTTGTCCCCCCCATCCCTCCCCACCGATCTCCCTCCTGGTACTTATCCTTGTAAGTGGAACAAGTGCTACACATGCCCTTATACTTCCTCCCTCACTACCATTCAGGGCCCCAAACAGTCCTTCCAGGTGAGGCAACACTTCACCTGTGAGTCGGCTGGGGTGATATACTGCGTCTGGGGCTCCCAATGCGGCCTTCTATATATTGGCGAGACCCGACGCAGACTGGGAGGCTGTTTCGCTGAACACCTACGCTCTGTCCGCCAGAGAAAGCAGGATCTCCCAGTGGCCACACATTTTAATTCCACGTCTCATTCCCATTCTGATATGTTTATCCACGGCCTCCTCTACTGTAAAGATGAAGCCACACTCAGGTTGGAGGAACAACACATTATATTCCGTCTGGGTAGCCTCCAACCTGATGGCATGAACATTGACTTCTCTAACTTCCGCTAATGCCCCACCTCCCCCTCATACCCCATCCATTATTGCCCATCCTCTGGGCTTCCCCCCTCCCCCTTTTCTTTCTCCCTAGGCCTCCAGTCCCATGATCCTCTCGTATCCCTTTTGCCAATCAACTGTCCAGCTCTTAGCTCCATCCCTCCCCCTCCTGTCTTCTCCTATCATTTTGGATCTCCCCCTCCCTCTCCCACTTTCAAATCTCTTACTAGCGCTTCTTTCAGTTAGTCCTGACGAAGGGTCTCGGCCCGAAATGTCAACTGTACCTCTTCCTATAGATGCTAACTGGCCTGCTGCGTTCACCAGCAACTTTTATGTGTGTTGTGTGAAATTCCAGCATCTGCAGATTTCCTTGTGTTTGTAATTTTTAGTGCTTTGAAATACAATTTAGGCAGTCTCAATGTATTGTACAGGGTTTTGATGTACAACTTCTATAAAATTTCTCTTTCCGCTTTTGAGGATACACCTGACTTGAAGCCAATGCAGTGAGATTCTAGATAACCTACAGACTATCCTCGTGGATGTCCAAGTATTTATCACTATCATCATTCCAAATTTCACCCCTGAAATGTTTGGCTGCAATTTTTCTTTCTTTCTTTTTTAATCTTTTTATTAATTTCAACATCATAAACATTACAAAAAGTAAGTACAGAGCAATTGGGATTATATTGATAATAATTAGTTTATACAAGCATAAAGTCAAATGGCACATACTTAATAAGCCTCCCAAAATCTCGCAAAATTACCAATAAAATATAGAAAAAATATACATGAAAATACAAAAATATCATTAAAAAAACAAAAAAAGAAAAAAATATATATATATCATTAGAAAAAAACCTAATCTAACAAAACTAGAAGAAAACTAAAGAGAAAATAAAAGAAAAAGAAAGGGCTATTATGATATCTCAGATAAAACCATTAGTGTCGCTACTTCCTCTCCTCTCCCCACATATTGAAGTAACAAAATAGAATTGGAAAGGGTCAAATTACATCATGTGAAAATATTGAATAAATGGTCTCCAAATCTCATCAAATTTAATAGATGGGTCATAAATGACACTTCTAATCCAATTTTTAAACAATGTACTCTAGTCCTGTTTCACAACCAGTAGAAGTAGATTTACTCCATTAATCTATCAATTTCCCTTAATCTCTTGATCCATCAATTCAATCCCAAACCTTCTGATTGATAATGAATGCAATGAAAGCCTTAGATAATTTCATTTTCCATTGATTTGGCATGTTCATCTTCATTTTACAGTTTTGCATGATCAACAATCAAGCATATTCTTGAATTTCGTACTGACCGTTTTGTGCAAAAGTCTTAGGCATGCTAGATTTTGGTTTAGATGTTTTATTTGTTAACTTCTGCATTAGTGTGTCTGTCAGTACAAAAGAGCAAATTTTAGATTTCCAAGCATTCAGTTTCCAAAAAAAATAAATGTTAGAAAATGTTTTGTATTTCATTAATGAAAGTAATATATGAAGTAATAGACCACTTTTCAAATAGAAACTTGATTACTTTGTAGGTATATAGCCCAGTGCATGATTAAACAAAGATAAGAAAGAGATGCTAATGATCAATGACATAATGAATTGACTGAACTAAACTGATTAACTGAAACAGAAACAGGTGTAGAAGGAATCAAACTGGGTGAAGGGCAACCAAACTAAAAGGTGAGGGTGTGGCAGATATGACAGTTTAACCTTCAAATCATCAATTCTTACACCGTGGCAAGAGTGAGCATAGCAACAAAACACAAGGTGGTCATTCTGCATCAGCAAGACCTCTCCCGAGCCGAAATTTTGCAGCAGACAGGAGTTTCAAGATGTGCTGACCAAGCTCTTCAGAAGAAGCACAAAGAAATTAGTATGTTTGAGGACCAGAATCTCAGTGGTTAGCCACAGAAACTGAGTGCAGCAAGGTCCTGAAACTTTCTTAGCAGTCGATTTCCTAAGTCCTTGGAGTCCCATTTCTTGCTTACTCACTTTCCAGGCAATAGTACCTTCTTGTAACCAAATGATCAATCAGCTTGAAGTGTTTTAATTTCTTTTGAATCTGGATACATTAATCTTATTGTTTTATTTTCAAAATTAGTAGCTTTACTGAACTTAAGGGTTTAGTTTGGTTCCCTTATCCTTGTCACTAATCTCCTCTTAACTTGATTCTGAAATGGAGGCGTGCCTTGCACAGATGTAGTTAGCCGCATCCTCAAACAAAGAGATGTTGATTGCATTCCAAATTATAATTATGACAGTTATTTCCGTGGTCATGCCAACTGAATCATTCAACAGAAAAAGGTTAGTAGTCAGGATAGCCAAGGGCACAACAAAGGACGAGGAAAGACTGTTGCTCAGCTGTCTTATTTTATTCATTTTAATGCAAAAGGCTCAACTTATAAGGCAAATGAACTCAGGGCATGGATTGCCTCTGGAGACTGGGGTATTACTGCCATAACAGAAATATGGCTGGGAGAAGGGCAGATCTCAGAGCTTAATATTCCATGATACAGATGCTGCTGCTGTGATACAGTTACACATTGTAGAGGAGAGGGGTCTTGTCTTTCTGATGAGGGTAGACAGAACAGCGCTGAGTGAACATACTTGTGGTGGATTATCCAGTGAGACCTTATGGATATGACGTAGAAAGGAGATGGTCATTTTGATGGGGCTATGTTTTAGCCTCCTCCCCTCCCTACCTCCCCCTTACAATAGTCAGGCGGGAATTGGATGAACAGATCTAATGGGTACCACAGTAGCATAGCGGTTAGCGCTCGGAGTGTTGGAGTTTGGAGTTCAATTGTAATGTCATCTGTAAGGAGTCTGCATGTCTTCCCCGGTAGAATGTGTGGGATTTCTTCTGGTGCTCCGGTTTCCCCCCACAGTCCAAAGTCGTTGTGGTTAGTAGGTTAATTGGTCATTGTAAATTGTCCCGCGATTAGGTGAGAGATAAATCAGGGTTTGCTAAGTGGCGCTGTAGCTCAACAAGTAAATAAATAAATCTGTAGCGAGGGTACAAGTAGTTGTAAGAATAATAGGCTAGTATTAGTGGGAGATGTTAATTCCGTGAGTTGACTGGACCGTCCATGGAGCAAAGGGCTTGGATGGGGTAGAATGTAAGTGTCCAAAATAGTTACCTTAATCAATCTATAAAGGGCCCTACCAGAGAAGGCGCAATATTGGAACAAGTTACTGAAGAGTCATTTGGGGAGCACTTTGGGTCCAGTGACTATATTTGTATTAGTTTTAAAATAGTTCTGGAGAAACTTAGAATGATCTGTGGATTAAGATCCTAAACTGGGTATTTTGGAGGCATGAGGCAGGATTTTCAAGGGGGTCATTTGGGTGAGACTGTTTGGTGGTAAAGGAAGGCTTACCTGCAAGTAGTCTTATGTTTGTGGAACACAATGTGTGGTATGAAGAGTCCAGGGGGAGGCATATTCCAATTGGGGTGAAGAGCAAGGCTGGCAAGTTTAATGGCCCTTGTTGTTGAGAGATGTTGAGGCTCCAGTCAGGTAGGGTGAAGAGAAGATATGAAATGGATCTGGCAGACAGGATTAAAGAAAATCCCAAGAGGGTCTATTGGTACATTAAGAGTTAACGTGTGGTTTGGGAGAGAATAGCAATCTTCCCCCCCCCCCACCCCCACTTAAAGATCAGCATGGCTGTCAATGTGTGGAGCCCCAGGAGGAGGGAGAGACATTTAATGAATATTTCCCATCAGTTTGTACTGTGGAGAAAATGATAGATACTAAAGAAATAAGGGATATTATTAAGAAATAATAATGAGTGATGATGTGTTGAACCACATATGAATTACCAGTGAGGAGATACTGGTGACCTTAAAGCGTAACAGAGATAACAGGGCCCAATTGAATATATCCAGAGACCTTGTGGGAAGTGAGGGAAGAAACTTGAGGAGAAATTTGCTTCATTTTTAGCCACAGGTGAAGTTCCAGATGAATGGAAGGTGGGTAATATTTTACTCTTATTTGAAAAGGGCAATAAAGGTAAGTCTAGTGAATTTGACATCAGTTCGTGCTAAGTTACTAGAGGGGATTCTAAACAACAGGGTCAGTTAACATTTGGAGGGGCAAGGATTAATTGGGTATAGTCAGCACTGCTTGGTACTTAGAAAATTGTGTCTGAAAAATCTCTTAGAATTTCTGGAGCAGTAACCAGGGGGGTAGGGCAGTGGATGTTGCCTGTTTGGACTATAACAAGGCCTTTGACAGGATCGCATGTGGCAGGCTAGTCTGGAAGGTTAGATTACATTGGAGTCAGAGAAATATAATAAATTGGATTCATAATTGGCTTAATGGTAGGGAATGCTCAAAGTGATGGTCAGAGTTGTTTCTCAAACAGAAAGCCTGTGACTAGTGACGTGCTGCAGGGGTTGATGCTGGGGCCTTTGTTGTTCGTTGTTTATGTAAATGATAGTAAACTGGGTAGATTTACAAGGATGATAAACTCAAGAAATTCTGCAGATACTGGAAATCTTAAGCAACACGCACAAAATGCTGGAAGAACTCAACAAGTGTGGCCGCCTGCATAGAGGGAAATAAATAGTTGATATTTAGGGTTGAGACCCTTCATCGGGACTGCAAAGAAAGAGAGCAGAAGCCAGAATAAGAAGGTGGGGGTGAGGAGGAGAAGGAATACAAGCTGACAGACCAGGTGAGGGAGGGGAATGAAGCAAGAAGTTGGGAGGGGATAAAGAAGAGGGAATCTCATAGAAGACAGTGGACCATGGGAGAAGGGGCATCCAGTAGGCCTGTCAGGAGTCAGGAATGGTGGCGAGGGAGGAGATGTAGGGGCAAGTGTAGAACTTGTCATGCTTACTATGGTAAGCGCAAGGAGGGGGATCACTGGGGAAGGATGAACAGACAAAGACCGTGGAGAGAGATCCCTACAGAGAGCAGTGTGAGGAGGGGAAGATGTGTGTGGTAGAAGAATCCCGCTGGTGATGGTGGTAGTTACAGAGAATGACGTGCTGGATATAGAGGCCCATGGGGTGGTAGGTAAGGACACTCGGAACCCTATCCCTCTAATGGGGTCCAGGTGACGGGGTGAGGGCAGCTGTGTGGTAAATGGAGGAGATGCGCTTGAGAACCGCATGGTAGTAGTGTGGTGAGAGGATTTACCAGGATAATGCCCAGACTCATGGACCTGAGTTACAGGGAGGTGTTAGGCCAACTAGGACTTTATTCCTTAGACCATAGGATATTGAGGAGTGACTTACAGAGGTGTGTGAAATCAGTTGGGGGTAGGAGAACTATTAATAAGGTGAAAGCACATGGTCATTTTTTACAAGGAGAGGGATCTACAAACTAGAGGGCATGAAGGTGAAAGATTATAAAAGAGCCCTGAGGAACAGCAACCTCTACACAGAGAGGATGGCACAAACATGGAATAAGCTACCAGAGAAAGTGGTTGAGGCATGTGCAGTTACAGCTTTTTAATGACGTTTGGACAAGTACATGGATAGGAAGGGTTCAATATTGGCCGAGTATGGGAAGGTGGGACCAGCTTGGTGGGCATCCAGGTTGGCATGGATGGGTTGAGCCGGGTGGTGTGATTTCATGCTGTGTTACACCATGTTAAGTGTTCATGCAGCCAGGCGACTTCTGGCAGAGTGGTTCAAATTCTGAAATGCTGAAGCAAGCTAATCAAAAGTGGCTTGATTTCAGTCATCAAGGGGTAAAATTTCTAAAAGAGATTTTAGACACAGAATTTAGAATATTGAGCAACAATACTTAAAGCTATGAGGCTGCGTACTGTGCTTCCAAGGCAATGTTTGAAAAAGAAACTCTGAAGTATTCAAGTTCAACCCAGTAGATGACATATCAGGCTAATGAATTAGGTTTATTTGCTTGACATTATACTCATATGGATTTGTTAGGTTGAACGTTCTATTTTTGTATTGTAACCTCAACATCATGTCAAAGTTTTGTAACCTCTTGTAATTCTCCAACTTTCATGTTGGGGCTGTCATTACTTCTCCGTTCATGTTCCCTAAATAAGACAGAAAAAGACCCTGAGAATTCAGTGCCTACAGTACACAGCAGGATATGAACACTGAAACATATGAATATTGGAATTATGTAGGACTCAATTAGGTGGAATGGTGGGTAGATTACATTGTGAAATAAAGGTGAAAAATGCTGGAAAAACTCACCATATCTATGTTTCCAACATTTCAAAGAGCAGTTACAGTTTCTGGTATACTTAATTATAATTGGCCACTTTTTGAAAAGGTTATCACTTAAAACTTAGATTATTTACAGAAGTAGTTTTATTTACTAATTTCTCAGACTGATTTACATTTTGCATTTTCATTTATGATTTTAGCATGTGCTCTTTCCTTTCTATATGAAAACTTTCTCCTCAGTATACAGTAGACAAAAGGAGAGTTGTCTAATTCTTAAGCTGTGTTTTGGTAAGTGATTCCAGGTGGGAAGAGTTCAGTTGCTGTATATTGATTTTTCAGTTAACAGTGAAATTGGATTTCCTCTACTGCCACCATGAGGCCAAACTCGGGTTGGAGGAACAACACCTTTTATTCCATATGGGTAGCCTCCAATCTGATGGCATGAACATCAATTTCTCTAACTTCCGATAATTGCCCTCCCTCAGCTCTCACCATTACCCATTCCTGTTTCCCTCTCTCACCTTATCTCCTCACCTGCCCATCACCTCCCTCTGAAACTCCTACCTTTCCTCCATGGTCTTCGATCCTCGCCTATCTGATTCCCCCTTCTCCAGTCCTTTATCTGTTTCACCAGTGAGATTCTCAGCTCTTTACTTCACCCTCCCCCTTTCCTGGTTTCACACATCATCTACAACCTTGTACTTCTTCCTCTCTACCCCCACTCTTACTGTGACTTTTCCTCTTTCTCAGCCCAAAATGTCGACTGTTAACTCTTTTCTATAGATGCTGCCCAGCCTGCTGAGTTTGCCAAGTATTTTGCGTGTGTTGCTATGGATTTCCAGTGTCTGTGGATTTTCTCATGTTAGTGAAGTTGAATGTTTACTTGTAACCAGATTTAGTAGGAGTGATGTAATCTTAACCTACCTATAATGATATTTATTAGTACTTAATTGTCCATGAGCATTTGTTAAAAGTTTTGTAAAGTGTTACTTAGAAAAGTTTGCTTAACTTGTTATGTAATGGAAAGTATCAAGGCATGTTTAAATTCACTGTGCAGTGGAGAAGTTTAGTGCATACAATTAGATCATAGCTATTATCCTTCTTGATGTATATTCATAGTGCAGCTTATCCACAAATCTGTACGTAGTTGGTGTTATCCAGTCCATGTTTGCTGAATTAGGATATTTAGTTTAATCCTAGCCTCTGATATTGTCTGTTTGGTGTTCACAAGTTTTCAGTGATCTTGTGAGTTTCCTCTGGGTACTCCAGTTTCCTCTCATGTCCCTAAATTGTGTAGGTTGGTAGATTAATTGTTCATTGTAAATTGCCTCTGGTGTATTGATGATAAAAAGAATTTGTAGGGGGAATTGGTAAGAGTGTGAGGGAGTAAAATGGGATTGGACCTCAGCCTCTGTACCGCCCTCTGCAACTGGATCCTTGACTTGGTCATCGGGATTGAAAATAACAATTAGCACAGGCGCACCTCAAGTATGCATGCTTAACCCACTGCTTCACTCTCTTTACCTTCATGAATGTGTGATCAGGCACAGCTCAAGCACCATCTATTAAACTCGCCAGTGACACAGCTGTTGTTGGCAGAATCTCGGATAACGATTAGGTGGCACAGAGGAGTGGTTGAGTAGCATTGCAACAACTGCCTCACACTCCTCATTAGTAAGACCAAGGAATTGATTGTGGACTCAGGAAGGGAAAAATCACACAGTAGTCCCTATCAAGGGGTCAGCCGTGGAAAGCGTTAACAAATTCAAGTTCCTGGATGTCAACATCTCCGAAAGTCGGCCATGGGCCCTACATAATTGTTGCAATTATGAAGAATGCATGTGAGCGCCTATTTCATTAGGAGTTTGAGGAGATTTAGTATGTCACCAAAGACTGGCAAATACCTTCTGCTATGGGGGTGACACTGCACTGGATTGGAAAAGGCTGCAGAGGCTTGTAAACTCAGTCAGTTCCATCGTCAGCACTGGCCTCGCCAGCATCGAGAGCCTCTTCAAAAGGTGATGCCTCAGGAAGGTGGAATCCATCATGAAGGACCTTCGCTATTCAGGACCTGTCCTCTTCTCATTACTACCATCAGTGAGTTGGTACAGGAGCCTGTAGACATATGCTCAACACTTTTCAAACAGGTTGTTCCCCTTCACATCCAATTTCTGAAGGCCCACGAACTCACTATTTGCACTACGTATTTATATTTTTATATATTTTTGTAATTTATAGTAAGTTTTCTGAATTGTGCTATCCTACTGCCACAAAGCAACAAATTCCATAGTTCAAAGGTAAAATTTATTATCAGAGTCCATACATGTCACCACAACACTGAGATTCATGACATATGTAAGTGATAATAAACCGGTTTCTGATTCTGACTAAGTGAGTGCTTGACTGTCATCATAGATTCCTTGAAGTCGGAGCCTGTTTCTGTGCGATTTGACACTATGAATCTATGAGCAATGAATGTACACTTCCAATTTTAATAAGGCAGAAAAATTGAATTTTAGTAAAGGCATGATAATGTATTTCCAGAATATATAGTTCTATCAACTTTCCTCTGTGAAAGGAATTTTGTTGCCCAACAGTCTTTTCATCCTGATGGTACTTTGCCAATTCTTCAAAGTTGATTTTATAGATAAAAAGTGTCAGGTATGGTCATGCGCTTCCTTTCATTAGTACAGTGGGTTCCAGTTAATTGGGCCATCAGTTAATCCAGGCAGCCGCTTATTTGTGACAACTCTTCAAGAACAAAAATGAATGGAGCTAATAGCCAGGATTCCCTTCACTTAACTGAATATATATATACAGTAGCATGCAAAAGTTTGGGCACCCCGGTCAAAATTTCTGTTACTGTGAATAGCTAAGCGAGTAAAAGATGAACTGATTTCCAAAAGGCATAAAGTTAAAGAAGACACATTTCTTTAATATTTTAAGCAAAATTACTTTTTTATTTCCATCTTTTACAGTTTTAAAATAACAAAAAAGGAAAAGGGCCTGAAGCAAAAGTTTGGGCACCCTGCATGGTCAGTACTTAGTTACACCCCCTTTGGCAAGTATCACAGCTTGTAAACGCTTTTTGCAGCCAGCTAAGAGACTTTCAATTCTTGTTTGGTGGAATTTTGCCCATTCTTCCTTGCAAAAGGCTTCTAGTTCTGTGAGATTCTTGGGCCGTCTTGCATGCACTGCTCTTTTGAGGTCTATCCACAGATTTTCTATGATGTTTAGGTCGGGGGACTGTGAGGGCCATGGCAAAACCTTCAGCTTGCGCCTCTTGAGGTAGTCCATTGTGGATTTTGGATGTGTTTATGATCATTATCCTGTTGTAGAAGCCATCCTCTTTTCATCTTCAGCTTTTTTACAGATGGTGTGATGTTTGCTTCCAGAATTTGCTGGTATTTAATTGAATTCATTCTTCCCTCTACCAGTGAAATGTTCCCTGTGCCACTGGCTGCAACACAAGCCCAAAGCATGATCGATCCACCCCCGTGCTTAACAGTTGAAGAGGTGTACGTTTCATGAAATCCTGCACCGTTTTTTTTCTCCAAACATACCTTTGCTCATTGCGGCCAAAAAGTTCTACTTTAACTTCATCAGTCCACAGGACTTGTTTCCAAAATGCATCAGGCTTGTTTGGATGTTCCTCTGCAAACTTCTGACGCTGAATTTTGTGGTGAGGACGCAGGAAAGGTTTTCTTCTGATGACTCTTCCGTGCAGGTCATATTTGTGCGGGTGTCGCTGCACAGTAGAACAGTGCACCACCACTCCAGAGTCCTGATAAATGTTCCTGAAGGTCTTTTGCAGTCAAATGGAGGTTTTGATTTGTCTTTCTAGCAATCCTGTGAGCAGTTCTCTCGGAAAGTTTTCTTGGTCTTCCAGACCTCAGCTTGACCTCCACTGTTCCTGTTAACTGCCATTTCTTAATTACATTACGAACTCAGGAAACAGCTACCTGAAAGCGCTTTGCTATCTTCTTATAGCTTTCTCCTGCTTTGTGGGCATCATTTATTTTAATTTTCAGAGTGCTAGGCAGCTGCTTAGAGGAGCCCATGGCTGCTGATCGTTGGGACAAGGTTTGAGGAGCCAGGGTATTTATAAAGCTTTGAAATTTACATCACCTGGCCTTTCCTAACGATGACTGTGAACAAGCCATAGCCCTAACAAGCTAATTAAGGTCTGAGACCTTGGTAAAAGTTATCTGAGAGCCCAAATCTCTTGGGGTGCCTGAACTTTTGCATGGTGCTCCTTTCCTTTTTTTTTTCACTCTAAAATAGTACAAAACAAAAATAATACACGAATCTTGCTTAAAATGTTGAAAAGAATGTTTCATTTTTAACTTTATGACTTTTGGAGATCAGTTCATCTACTCACTTAACTATTCATAGTAACAGAAATTTTGACCGGGGTGCCCAAACTTTTGCATACCACTGTATATAGTTCATATATTTATAATATTAACTGAATATGTTTATATGTCATTCTGTATATATTTTACTGACATATTGTCTGTACATTAATAGACTGACATATACTTAGAATATATTTGAAAAAGGGAGTAGAAGCATTTAATTCATTGGTTTGTATGTGTTTCCTTCAAGAGGACCACAATCTTGTCATGGGGTTTGGAGGCTTGTATACCTCAATGACCTGGAGCGCTATGCTGGCTGGAGTCAGGGTTTTATGCTTTGGCTCTTGGTAGGGTCACCCATGCCAAACAGGTCAAAAGGTAGAGGCTAGACTAAGAGAACTCCACCAGTCCTCATGAATCAGGGGTTCAGCTCAGGGCCAACAGCCCTGATTGGTCAAAATAAATATTGTTACAGAAACAGCAATGAAGAATTCTGCGACAGTATTCCTGAGTCTCCACCCAGGGCTTGCATGACTGACAGTAGTGAAAACCAAGAGCAAGCTACTGACATGATGAAGGAAGCCCTGAACATAGCCAGAGGTGGAGGACCTTCATTGCTGCCCTAAAACACCAGCAGCGTAATGGGCAGTAGCTAGGTATGTAAGTTTGTATTAACTTGCTGGTGTTGGAATGAATAGCATTTGCTAAGATAATTAATCTATTTTCCTGACAGTAATAATACATTTTTAGTTATGAGCGAGTTTATAACTTGCTGATCTTTATTTTTCTAGGTACTACGTTTTTTTTAAGGTGATGTTCTGGTTAATTTGTCTTTAATGCTGTTTACGATTCAAGATTGTTTAATGTCACTTCCGGTACAGAAGTGTAAAGAAGAACAAAATAATTGTTACTCCAGATCCGATGCAGCACAAGAAATAAGACAAAGAACACAATAATAAAAGAAAACACAATTAATATAAATACAAAAGAAAATGATGAAGTGATGGTGGTGAAAGGTTTGGAAAGGTGGGTTGGTGGGTGGAGGTGTTGATCAATGTTAATGCTTGGGGAAGTAATTGTTTTTTTAATCTGGTAGTCCTGGTGTGGATGCTACATAGCCTCCTCACTGATGGAAGTGAGACAAACGGTCCATGAGCAGAGTGGGTAGGATCCTTCATGTTATTAAAGTGGAACTGAATTTGTAGACTTTCCATTGATGGTATAGAGTAAGAATAATTTTATATTGGTAATAGAAATCATATCATAATCCAAATCATAATAGAAATCATGATTTAGAGAAAGAGAGAGAAGTACAGCTGCTAGTTATGATTGATGCTTATACTTCTGCATGTTTTTTGTGGAACAGTAACCTATCCACACTTGGCAAAGGTGATAAACCTTTGTGGTGTATTTCCACAATATATAAGGTCACTTGACCGGTGAGAATAATCTCATTCCCCGCCCCCCCACTTATGTTCCCATAACATATTCTTTCACAAGTGCCATTAACCCCTCCAGCCCTCCCAGCCACCAATTAATCAAAAAACTACAAGTTTTTGATGCATGCAAGGAAACTGGAACTGAGAATCTGGCAATATTTCAATCAGTTATCTAGTTTTCTTTCCAAAAAGCAAAGAGACCAGTCAGCATAGAACTTTGAAACTAGTACTTATATTTACAGGATGGGTTTCCATCTGCCGAGGAGGCATATAACTTCTTCACCTTCAATTTTGATCCTGACCCTGAAGAGTTAGAGGAAGAGACAAAAGTGGAGAATCGACCAGAAACACCACATAAGGAAAACCAGGGTGAAGAGGAAGAGTTAGAAGATGGTGGTGAAGAGTCTGCAGTCAGCAAAGGTGGAGAAAAGGAGGAAGAAGAAGAGGTATGGCAGGACTTCCAAAGAAATAGAAATTGTCATTTTTTTCAACAATCTACCAAAACAATTATTTTTCAAATTAATAAGAGTACTTATTTGCTGTCTATTTTTCTACTGGTTTACTAAATAGGAAATGAAACATAGAAAGCCTACAGCCCAATACAGGCCCTTCAGCCCACAGAGCTGTGTCGAACATGTACTTAGAAATGACCTACGGGTACCCATAGCCCTCTATAGCGCCATGTACCTATCAAGGAGTCTCTTAAAAGACCCTATTGTATCCGCCTCCACCACCGTCGCTAGCAGCCCACTCCACGCACTCACCACTCTTGGCGTAAAAAAAAACTTACCCCTGACATCTCCTCTGTACCTACTTCTAAGCACCTTAAAACTGTGCCTTCTTGTGCTAGCCATAAACATGGCTGCATTTTAATTAGGTGTAGTTTAGTTTCTCTATTTGAAAGAAAGGAAAGAAATTAGAAAATAGAAATGAGAAAAGTCCCCAGCTGTCTTTTGTTGGTTGCCTTCATTGCCTTATTGACTCCAGATGAGTCTTGCTATAAAACAAAGATTTACCTAATACTTTCCCATATACTTATGACCATTTATCACTAATTCAACCCTGAAGGATTATAATGGGAAAAATATACATCAAAGATGGAACTGTCAACATTTTGAGTGAGGGTCTGTACAACTGATTAAATGATTGAAGTAAAACAAAGTACTGCAAATACCTCAGCATGTCAGGCAGCACTCAGAGAAAGAGAATCAGTATTAATCTTTCAGGTAGATGACCTTATTTCTGAACAGTAATGAATGATCACTCATCTACTGCAATGAACTGCTGGCCAGCAAATGGCTCCTTTGAATACTAAACAACTTGCCTCTTGACAGTCTAGTTTGAAGAAAAATGTATTACAGGAGCCTTGTTTCTCTTGAGAAACCTTTTGTTTTGTTTCAGATTAACGCTTTTTTAACCAAGTTTTTGTTTTCTTATCTGACACAGAGCCTATTACCACCATATTAACCCAGCAGGTGAACAATTCAATAGATAGAAAATGTATATTACTAAGAAATTAAGCTTTATAAAAATGTTACTTGTTTTTATTGAATATCTGATGGGAACATTTTGCTTATCTAACATGAAAATGAAGAACTTCCCCGAAGCTGGATGTGTGTTTTATCAACACTTCAGAGGTGACCCAAGTCCTGTGAACCATGATTTATTTCCCCATTAGCAAGTTTTTTTTTTATCTGAAGGTAGTGGAATACAAACTCACTCACTGATTTCAAAGGATCAAAGGTCCAATTTAATGTCAGAGAAATGTATACAATAAACATCCTGAAATTCTTTTTCTTTGCAACCATCCACGAAAACAGAGGTGTGCCCCAAAGAATGAACGACAGTTAAATGTTAGAACCCCAAAGTCACACCCCCAGCTCCCCCCTCCCGTGCATAAGCAGCAGCAAGCAACAACCCCCCTCCCCCCACCAGCATAAAAGAGGAAACAGCACCTGCCACCAAGCTCAAGTGGGAGCAAAGCAATAGCAAAGACACAGACTTGCAGTTACCCCAAAGACTTTGCGTTTTACCCGGTATACAATGTACCACAGGCTCTTTCTCTCTCCGTAATAAGGGAGAAGGAGGTGTCTCTGTTTTCCCAGCGAGCGGGGAGACGTAACAAACAACTCACTGGCTTACAATGTTAAAAGTCCGTTACATCGCTGTTTTCAAGCTCTGTGCCTGAAGATCTCAAAGATCTCCTGCCATGACAGCGACCCTCGATCTGCCTGTCTCCAGAGCCACGAGATCTTAGGCTTCCAAATCCGAGCCAGTCTCTTAGGCTGAGAGCCTTTGGTGTGTCAAACAGCGGCTGGTTGTGAAACCCAGCGAGCGGGTCCCATTCCCCCAAAGAACTGTAGTCAGTGTGTAACTCCAGGTCAGGGACTTCAAAAGAACCCTGAAAGGGAAAAATAGAGATATTTAAGATGGAAATAGAGCTGTTTTGGTGTTATTTAAAAATTTTGATATTATTTAAAAATTAATGCTTTTCATGTGAACTGAGACATGATTTACATGTTGGAAAAGCTGGGTTTACATGTGGACTTCCACTCTGTTACTGGGTGGAATTGAATGCTGAATTTTGACAATTCTGGAATTTTGGAACTCTACTTGAATCACTTGCTAAGTCTTGGATCTTACAGTGTACTTATTTATGATTCACTATGAATACCACAAAATTCTCTGCAAGCCAATAGCCACTTTGCATTCCTCACAACATGACCTCAGTTAACTGAAAGCCAACTCTATTATAATGAAAGCATCCATATCCATGAGAGAACCACATTAGGTTGTTCTCCAGTTAGCGACTTCCTGACTGTAGGAATCAGAAGAGTGCAATTGTATCACCTGCAGCTCTATTCTGCTGCAAGTGTGGTACAGGAGGATCTGAGGAGTGAAGACATTCGGAAACAGAAATATAACCTTTTAGAGAAAAATAATTTACATTATTTAATTCAAGGTTATATGGCATGATTGTGTATTTGGACATGATAAAGATGTTTAGGAGTTGTAATTCAATGTATTTCCAGCATTTGTCTTGGCCAAACGTACCCAGATTTGATTTAGAAGAATTATTTCTTAAGTGTAGATCGGATTATTATATCCAATTGCCTGTATAATTTTAAGAGATGGAACCAATATAATACGAATGGTTAAGGGAGCTTGGTATTCCAAACAATAAAAGATAAGTGTACTGCCTGTAGCAGCTAGGAGGCAAAGAGGAATTAGATTTAACCATTCACATACAGAGTTCGCCATGTGTTTGTTTAACATGTACTAAAAAATTAAATCAATTTTCTTTAATTATTGCAGGAAGAGGATCAACCCCTTGTGAAAGATAATGATGAGGATGACTATCTCTTTATAATCGATCAGACAGTTTGTGATTTTCTTGTAGTGAAAGCTCCTGATTATGAAGGCTACCACAATCAACTGCAGAAAGACCGAAAAGTCCTTTTCACCCCCAGTATCCTGGCAGGTAATTTATTTTGTACATTGGTCTAGCATCCATATCTGTAGGGAAAAAAATGGTAGATTACATTCCAGGATATTTTTTTCATGAATAAAAATAATAATTTTAAGCTGAATATACATACTGTGATACAAGTTAGTTTGTCTGAGATACGACTGTCCAGTTATTTAATGAGTTGGTAACTCACCTAAAATAAATATTAAATCATGTATTTCACTAAAATTCCAGGCAGTTAACAGGTTCATTATAATAATGTGCAGAACCAGTCACTTGTGAATACTTGAAGAGAAACAGGAGCTTTAATATTTACATGAACATTCTGTTATAAATAAGGTAATAGACAATTGAAATATTTAATACATAATGTAGGATAAATACAAGAAAACAAGAAGCCGAATGGACATGTGCATGGGCATTTAATTTTGACTCCAAGATGTCCTCGGAGCAATGCTCTAAGATGAAGGCATCAGCTGCTCTATCTCTTAATAATGTGACAATATTAATAGTAACTAGTATTTATGATGCAATGTCATTTAAAGAAAACAACTTTGATACAACTTGATTGGGGTGGCACTGGGGTAGTGGTTAGCACAACGCTTTACAGTGCCAGCGACACGGGTTCAATTCTAGATGCTGCCTGTAAGGAGTTTGCATGTTCTCCCCATGACAACGTGGGTTTCCTACAAGTACTCGGGTTTCCTACAAGCACTCCGGTTTCCTCCCACAGTCCAATGACCTACCAGTTGGCAGGTTAACTGGTATTTGTAAATTGTCCCGTGATTAGGCGAGGATTAAATTGGGGGTTTGTTGGATGACGCAGCTCTAAGGGCCAGAAGGGTCTATTCCACTCTGTATTTCAATAAATAAATAAATACGGATCTTTTCTCATGTTACATTTGGGACATTCCAAATTACTAAGACTTTGCAAATTTTTTTGTAAATTGAGCAGTAAGTTAAAGCTACTAATTTCTGACCTGTGTGCTCAGTCAGGTAAGGTCTGTGGGCACCTTGGAAATTGTCTGATTGTTATTATCGAACTAACATGCAAAAGCCTCTTAGATTTGAATGTGTTTAGCATACCCTATCCAACAAAGTTGGGATCTTTTGCTTTTAATGTCTTAACTTTAAATTGATTGCCAATAAATAGATAATCTTATGATAAGTTTTATTCTAATGTTCAGTGTCTATGTCAGAGAAAGTGCCTGAAAACATGCAACCAAGATATCCGGAAGATGAAGGTATATATGTTGGAGAAAAACCAAAAGTTTCCAAACCAAACCAGAATATTTTTGAGAATCGGCTACTTAAAAATGAGGATGTAAGTGAAGCCAAAGTGGGGTATGTTTTTGCATATTTCCCATATGTAAAAAAAATGCATTTTATTTTAACCTATGAACTTCTGAGCTTCATAAAGACGTTTTATCATCATAGGGGAAGAAGTGGTTTGGAAGTGACGGCAGAATTATAGCCTTACCTAACCCAGTCAAGCAGACCAAAACCAGACCTCCTATATTCTCTCCCCATGATGAAGTGGATCCTGCAATAGAAACTTTATATAGAAAGGTAAGCCGCCCCATTGTGTTCATTCTAGCCGGAAACTGGTTTATTTAACTAATTCTAAGGCAGATATCATATTCTGATTAAAGAGTTATGCCTTTGAGTTATTATTGAGATGCCAATAGATTATTGAGATTTAAAAAAAACATTCCAGGCTATAGGTAAGATGTGTTTAATACACATAGATCAGGTTATGATTATAGATTTAAGGGAATACAGGTTGACCTTCACTAATCTGGCACCATTGGGACCTGAGGAGTGCTGGATTAGTGAAAATGCTGAATTACGGAAGGATCACATTAAGCATAATCAATGCCGGATTATCGAAGGAACCGGATTACAGGTAGTCAGATTAGTGAAGGTCGACTGTATTTTCAAGATTTCACTGGGAGACCGCTTTGCTGAACACCTACGCTCTGTCCGCCAGAGAAAGCAGGATCTCCCAGTAGCCACACATTTTAATTCCACATCCCATTCCCATTCTGACATGTCTATCCACGGCCTCCTCTATTGTAAAGATGAAGCCACACTCAGGTTGGAGGAACAACACCTTATATTCCGTCTGGGTAGCCTCCAACCTGATGGCATGAACATTGCTCTAACTTCCGCTAATGCCCCACCTCCCCCTCGTACCCCATCCGTTATTTATTTTTATACACACATTCTTTCTCTCACTCTCCTTTTTCTCCCTCTGTCCCTCTGACTATACCCCTTGCCCATCCTCTGGTTCCCCCCCCCCCCCCGCCGTCTTTCTCCCCGGACCTCCTGTCCCATGATCCTCTCATATCCCCTTTGCCAATCACCTGTCCAGCTTTTGGCTCCATCCCTCCCCCTCCTGTCTTCTCCTATCATTTTGGATCTCCCCTTCCCCCTCCCACTTTCAAATCTCTTACTAACTCTTCCTTCAGTTAGTCTTGACGAAGGGTCTCGGCCTGAAACGTCGACTGTACCTCTTCCTAGAGATGCTGCCTGGCCTGCTGCGTTCACCAGCAACTTTGATGTGTGTTGCTTTCAAGGTGTAGTTTGTTTTCTTCATCTCTTGTGTACTCACTGCGAAGCCAAGTTTAATCTCCACTTACTGATAAATAAAATAGAAAATACTGGAAATACTCAACAAGTTGGTGGAGAGAGGGACAAAAAGAAGAGAAAGTGGAACAAGGGAGAGGGAGAAAGAGTTAACATTTCAGATCAATGACTTTTTATCCCATTAGAATGAAATGTCATCGACTTGAAATATTAACCTCATTTCCCTCTCTGCCTGACTTCCTGGGGATTTCCAGCATTTTCTCTCTAGTTTGTAATCCACACTTTGTTTTTCATCCCCTATATCTAGATCAAGAGTTCCCAGCCTAGGGTCCACAGACCCCTCAGTTAATGGTAGGGGTGCATGGTATAAAAAAAGGTTGGGAACCCCTGATCTAGATAGATATTTTCCTAATACATCTCCAATAATGTTACAGTTTCAAGTTACTAAATGGTGAATATCTCGTAATGACCAATAATTTGTACTTGTAATAAGTCACTGAGTCTAATTCTTCAGGACCTCAACCTGAAATGTTGGTTATTTATTAACTTAGATGTCGCCTAACCTGCTGAGTTCCTCCAGCATTTTGTGTATGATATCAGCAAGGTCAACCCGCAGAAAATAATTTTGTTAAATTACTTCTGTGCATTTGAGTTCCCTAGCAGTTTTAATACTAAAACACATTTAATACGTATAACTACATGGGCAAAAGTAGAATAGAGAAGCCAGTAATTTCTGACACCCACACTATTTAAAATAGCATTTAAATCAACAAAGTATGTGCTTTATGTTTGCAATATGATTGACAACTTGCAGTGAATATGCAGATCTTAAGTTAGGATGTGGTGCACAACAGGGAAAATATGACCAGTATATTCAGGACAAAATATCAATTCCACATAGTGAGGCTGTTCTTGCACTAATCCATGTGGTCTTTGGCATGCACACCAATTCTGTAAATCAGCAAAAGTGGGTCGAGTGGATTTAACTGGGACATGGTTGTTTTGCTGAATTGATTTGAAAATGTGTCCTGTCATTCATGTAGTTGAAAAAATGAGCTACCTTTTATTTCACTGGTTTAATTATATCAATGCTGGATCAATGATTACCTTGAACTCATTTAAACTGAATTTAAAACAATTAAAATTAGTTACAGCATCAGTGTAAGAAACAGGTCTGAGGGAGTCGCTGGTCAGGATCAATGCTGGGTTGCTAAAGCAATAGGATAGCAGCATCACAGTGCTACAGTAGTCCTTGATGAAGCTTAGATCCATTAAAATTATTACTCAAAGGCCTCGTTTGCTGGTTATTAACAGTGAATTTATGCCATCATGGGAGCCTCTACTTCTGGAATGCTATGTATTTTTTAGCATGAGCAGCTAGAGGGCTAGGAGAAACATATACTGACCAGCGGATATTCTCCATTTTTGTCCATAGGATATGTTTTAAAGCATTTTGTTAAACATCATAGTACCTTGGCATGGGCATTTGTGGGCACGTCTCCTCCTAGTCATCTGTCTTTTCATCCTCACGCATTCACCAGGGCATAAAGTTAAGATACCATTAATACAATAGCTCAAGCTGCATAACAGCATCGTACAGGAACAAAGGTGTAACCCTGAGACTTTACAAGGCTCTGGTGAGACCTCACTTAGAGTGTTGTGAGCAGTTTTGGGCCCCTTATCTAGGAAAGGATGTGTTGACATTGGAGAGGTTTCAGAGAAGGTTCACAAGAATGATTCGTGGGTTGAAGGACTTGTCATATAATGAGTGTTGGATGGCTGTGGGCCTGTACTCACTGGAATTGAGAAGAGTGAGGAGGGATCTCATTGAAACCTATTGAATGTTGAAGGGCCTCAAATAGAGTAGATATGGAGAGGATATTTCTTATGGTGAGGGAGTCTAAGACCAGAGGATACAGCATCAGAATAGCAGGATGTCCATTTAGAACAGAGATGAGGAGGAATTTCTTCAGCCAGAGGGTGGTGAATCTGTGGAATTCTTTGCCACAGGCAGCTGTGGAGGCCAGATCCTTATGTATATTTAAGGCAGAGGTTGATAGATTCTTTATAAGTCAGGGCGTGAAAGGATATGGAGAGAAGGCAGGAGGTTAGGGCTGAGAAGAAAATGGATCAGCAATGATGAAATGGCAGAGCAGACTCGAAGGACAGAATGGCCTAATTCTGCTTCAATGTCTTATGGTCTTGACTGCGTTTAATTCTGAAAATGTTTTTCATAACTGCTGATAACTCTACTATTGTTTTGGTGGCATAGAAACCATAGAAAAACTACAGCACAGAAACAGGCCTTTTGGCCCTTCTTGGCTGTGCCGAACCATTTTCTGCCTAGTCCCACCGACCTGCACACGGACCATGTCTCTCCATGCACCTACCATCAATGTATCTGTCCAATTTATTCTTAAATGTTAAAAAAGAACCTGCATTTACCACCTCGTCTGGCAGCTCATTCCACACTCCCACCACTCTCTGTGTGAAGAAGCCCCCCCCAATGTTCCCTTTAAACTTTTCCCCCCTCACCCTTAACCCATGCCCTCTGGTTTTTTTCTCCCCTTGCCTCAGTGGAAAAAGCCTGCTTGCATTCACTCTATCTATACCCATCATAATTTTATATACCTCTATCAAATCTCCCCTCATTCTTCTACGCTCCAGGGAATAAAGTCCTAACCTATTCAACCTTTCTCTGTAACTGAGTTTATCAAGTCCCAGCAACATCCTTGTAAACGTTCTCTGCACTCCTTCAACCATATTAATATCCTTCCTGTAATTTGATGACCAAAACTGAACATAATACTCGAGATTCGGCCTCACCAATGCCTTATACAACCTCATCATAACATTCCAGCTCTTATACTCAATACTTTGATTAATAAAGGCCAATGTACCAAAAGCTCTCTTTACGACCCTATCTACCTGTGACGCCACTTTTAGGGAATTTTGTATCTGTATTCCTAGTTTCCTCTGTTCTACTGCACTCCTCAGTGCCTTATCATTTACCCTGTATGTTCTACCTTGGTTTGTCCTTCCAAAGTGCAATACCTCACACTTGTCTGTATCAAACTCCATCTGCCATTTTTCAGCCCACTTTTCCAGCTGGTCCAAGTCCCTCTGCAAGCTTTGAAAACCTTCCTCACTGTCCACTACACCTCTAATCTTTGTATCATCAGCAAATTTGCTGATCCAGTTTACCACATTATCATCCAGATCATTGATATAAATGACAAATAACAATGGACCCAGTACTGATCCCTGTGGCACATCACTAGTCACAGGCCTCCACTCTGAGAAGCAATTCTCTACAACCACTCTTTGGCTTCTTCCATTGAGCCAATATCTAATCCAATTTACCACCTCTCCATGTATACCTAGCGACTGAATTTTCCTAACTAACCTCCCATGCGGGACCTTGTCAAAAGCCTTACTGAAGTCCACGTAGACAATATCCACTGCCTTCCCTTCATCCACTTTCCTGGTAACCTCCTCGAAAAACTCCAATAGATTGGTCAAACATGGCCTACCACGCACAAAGCCATGTTGACTCTCCCTAATAAGTCCCTGTCTATCCAAATGCTTGTAGATTCTGTCTCTTAGTACTCCAATAACTTACCCACTACTGACGTCAAACTTACTGGCCTATAATTTCCCGGATTACTTTTCGATCCTTTTTTTAAACAACAGAACAACATGAGCCATTCTCCAATCCTCCGGCACCTCACTCGTAGACACCAACACTTTAAATATATCTGCCAGGGCCCCTGCAATTTCAACACTAGTCTCCTTCAAGTACCGAGTGAATACCTTGTCAAGTCCTAGGGATTTCTCCACCTTAATTTGCCTCAAGATAGCAAGCACCTCCTCCTTTTCAATCTGTACAGTTTCCATGATCTCACTACTTGTTTCCCTTAACTCCATAGACTCCATGCCAGTTTCCTTAGTAAACACAGATGCAAAAAACCCATTTAAGATCTCCCCCATTTCATTTGGTTCCGCACATAGCTGACCACTCTGATCTTCAAGAGGACCAATTTTATCCCTTACAATCCATTTACTCTTAATATACCTGTAAAAGCTCTTTGGATTATCCTTCACTTTGACTGCCAAGGCAACCTCTTGTGGAAAATCCAGGTTCCTTGCCTTCAAGTCAGTTGATTTTCAAAGATTAATGTAATAGAATTTCATTCTATTAGGGAAGTTAAACTTAGTAAGTTCCTTCTTAAAGTAAGCCAGCTTCATATTTCCAGAAAGGGTAGTTTGGCCCATTGGCCCTTAGAGCATTCTTGTCAGACCCATTACTCCTCTTATCTCCCCGTAAAATTTTCTCTCTCACATAGCCACCAACTTTCCCCTGATTCATCTGCTACTCACCGACACTAGAGGCAAATTACAGTGGCTCATTAACCCATTAAAACATCATGATATGTGGAATAAAACTAGAACACCTGCAGGAAACTCATGCAGTCATTGGGAGATCATGCAAACACTGTAACCAAAGATAGTATTGAACCCAGGTCACCGCAGCTTTGCGGCAGCAATGCCAACTACGGTTCTTGGTGAGATTTGGATCCATTATAGTTATTACTCAGAGACTTTTGTGAAGCCAGCATTTTATCCAAATTCAATATGCATGAGGCAACTGAGCACAGATCTGTTTCAAGAATGCAAGATTTTTAATGTTATTCAGATTATATATGAAAACATTTTAGATCTGTTTTAAAACCTATAGAAATTAATATTATCTGTGGAATGATTAGTGTAGCATTAATATTGCACCCTTCATTATTCTCAAGGAATGCTTGTTGAAGGAATTATATTTCATTTTGCACTGAGGGTAATTTCACTGGATATTATCTATTATTTAATTATTGTAATAGTTCAAATTTGCATTAAAGTTTGATCCTTAGATCCCTAAATAGATTCTGGGAAAATCTAATCTAAATATCAACTAAAAATCAGTGTAACAGTTTTGCAGCTGTGATTGCAAGGAAAATGGTTCTATCATCGTGTCAGTGACGAGCTCCCAGAAATAACTTAAAAAAATGTTTTGTAATGAAAAGCTAAATTTTATAATTGAGTAATGATGTTTCAAGTGCACTATTTTTTAAAATATAACTTACAGCTGTTTGCTATTTATGGACTTATTGAACCATTGGATGGGGTGGGAGGGTGTGGTTCACCACCACTTTAGCTTTGGCATCCATACCTAGTGTGCCTCCCTGAAGCACTTTTTGATATAGTTTCCAAATAAATGCTGCTATTTCTGGTTATACGTATAATAATACAAACTTTTTTTAGATATATAATATTTTTGCATCCATAAAAATAGGTTTGCATTTGTAAACCATTTACACAGTGCCAGAACATGCTGAAGTATTTAAATGTTTACATAGTTGTAAACTGGGAAAGGGAGCAACTAATTTGAGCACAACAAACTTGTACATGAGTAGGCTGATAAGGCCAGTTTTTCTTAATACAATACCGTCCGAGAGATAAATGTTGGGCGGGCCTTTGGGACAAATTCCCTGCCCCTCAAATTAGTCATTTTTCATATCCTTGCCATTTATCACTTTGAACCTAAAGGTTGTCTAGGTTTTGCTACATGCAGACATGGGCTGCTTCTTTTGCTGAGGGGGTCTCCACCCTATTACAATCATTTTCACCCCATCCATCCCCCCTTCTCTACAACTTATAATGTTTGATTTTTATCTTTTCCTAGTCTGGTGAAATGTTATTCAACTTGAAATGCTACCTCTATTTCTCTCTCCATAGATACTGTCTGGTCTGCTGAGCATTTTAACAAATTTTCAAATTTTCTCCACATTTCTATTACAGCATCTGGAGTTTTATTCCCCTCGTTACAAAGCTGGGATTAAGTAGAGAAGGTACAGGTAGTTCTATCTCTGTAGATAATTCAGTCTCACCAGTGTAAACAATTATATATAGTTTTGTTACATATATATAAAATATACAAAAGACAAACAGCTAACATCATTCCTCAGTTTAATAAGGAAACAGATGAATTTCAGGAATCTATTGATCGATCAGCTTAATGTGAAGGTTAGGAAAGGTACTGGATTTCCTACTCAAAAGTACAATTGAAAAGCATCTAGGATTTTAAAATATAATATGAACTAAACAGGAAGATTGTGCTTCTTCAATCTTTGTGATTTATTTTAATATGCCCAAATCGTAGGTGAAAGTAATTTAAAAAATAATGAAATTTTCAAAAAGCCTTGGATAGGGCACTGCTTTACAGATTCATGACTAAATTCAAAGAGTGTAGAATTAGTGGCATAAAAGATAATGAAATGTCCCCAAGGCAGAAAGTGACGTGTAAGAAACCAAGATGGGTACTCAGGTTGCTGAGGAGAAATGATGCATGGGAATTTGTGCTAAAGCTGCTGTTGGTCAGTATTTGTATAAAGGATTTTGATGGCACCAATAGTAACAGGAAGGCTGGAGAAATGAGTGACAATTTTTTTGAGTATGTGGACAAAGGTCAAATACGATTTGGAAAATAGGAACAGGAGAGAGGTACACAAAGGTTTGAGCAGATACATTTCACAAAGCATTTAAACAACAGTTAGAAATCAAAAATAGCATATTGAGAAATATTCATCTACAAGAAAAGAATTCAAATTTAATTAAAACCTTTGGATAAATGTACGACAAAGTAGCTACAGAGGGAAAGAGTGGGACTATTTTGATTGATTTGACACTTAACATGTATGGACTCAGTGGGTCATATGCCACCATCCATGCTTTAACAATTCTATGAAAATGTATATAAATACCTAGGGAAATTGCAAAAATGGCAATACCTGTACTGAGAATGCTTAACGCTCATGAAAGATTAAACAGACTGTGCATGTTCTTTTGCTATAAAGGGGGAGACCTGATAGATGATTAGAAAGAATTTTCGGCTCTGGATAGTGTAATTTAAATATGTTTGCTATATGTTTCCAATAAAATGAGAAGGTAGCAGTGCTGGAATTATTTCTAAGGAATATGCGTCAGTAACTGAACATTTTGAGAGCAATGAACGTGATGCTATTAGGTTTGAAACATTGGTGGAAAAGGACAAGGACAACAAAAATTCAAGTGTGTAAATTTTCAATAGGAGGAGGACTTAATTTATCAGGAGCTGTTGGATTAGTTTCAAGGACAGCCGGTGAAACTAAATGAGCAGCGAACGGAGAGGTTGAGGTATAAATGAGGCATATTCATTCATTCAAGAAAGGAAGGTTGTCAGATCCTAGATATTCTTGTATTAGTAAAGATACAATGCTTAAAATGAAACATAGAAGTAGAATTATATTTACAATTCATCAAAGGAACATGTATACAGAGAATGCCAAATGGGCCGGGTAGGTATGTAAAAGTAAAAATGGTAAAGAGGACATTGATTAATGCTTAAATAAGATGCCTTTATGTTCCATTATATAAATATTTGAACAGAGTGCAGAAAAAAAATTCCGAGAATGTTGCCGGGACTTGAGGACCTGAGTTATAGGGAAAGGTTGAATAAGTTAAGATATATTTCTCTGGCACGTAGGAAAATGAGGAGAGATTTTACACAGTTACGAGGGGTATAGATTGCATAAATACTTACAGGCTTTTCCCCATCAGGTTTGGTGAGAGTAGAACTAGGGGTCATAGGTTTAGAAAGGTGAAATATTTAAGGGGAATCTGAGGGGAACCTTCTTTACTCAGATGTTGCCCTGAATGTGGAATTGTAATATTTAAGAGAAGTTTTGATAGCTACATGGATGATAGAGGCTTGGAGGCTTGGTTTGGGTGCAGGTAGATGGGACTAGGCAGAAAACGGGGCTGGCATGGAGTAGAAGGGCCAAATGAACTGCTTCTGTAATATAGTAGTACTCTATGAATCTAAGTCTTTTATCCATACTGCCAGCCTCATATCTCAATTCAAATTCGTGACTTCCGTCATACATCTCCAATTCTGAGCCATTTCATTTTTATTAGTAATCTTTTGTGGTATACCTTGAAAATCACACTCTCAAACAAGTTATAGGTATGTTATTTTCTGTACAATTGTTTCCTGGCTGCACATCTTGAGCTGATTAGGGCAATTCATTGCAAAATGGGCATTTTTCCTCCCCCTCCCCCATCTTCCTATACAGCGCGAAATAGGCCCATACAGCTGTTCAAGCCACGCCACCCAGCAATCCCCCAATTTAACTCTAGCCTAATCATGGGAGAATTTCAACAACCAATTAACCTGCCAACCAGTACATCTCTGGGCGGTGGGAGGAAACCGGAGCACCCAGAGGAAACGCACGTGGTCACAGAGAGAACGTACAAGCTCCTTACAGGCAGTGGCGGGAATTGAACCTGGGCCGCTGGTACCGTGAAACATTGTGCTAGCCACTACACTACCATTTCTCTTCTGAATGTGGAGTAGAAACTACAGAGGACTCAGCAATCTTCATGTTGTAATTTCAGGCTGAGAAGTCCAAGTACAATAATCAATATATCACTGGATCAGCAGAACTACAGGGACATTTTCAACTCGACATTGATGTTGCCGGTATTGTATTCACCCACCACCCTATGTTCAGTCGTGAGCATGTATTGGCAGCTAAGCTGATTCAGCTGTATGACCAGTATCAACTTCGACAGCAGAAGAACCTCGCTACCCTTTACACTGACAAGGTATGAAGATTTTACTGCAGAAGAGACTAGGGAGTGATGAAATTTCAGTCTTAACTTGCAGGGTGACATGAACTGAGAGTCCAGTTTTGCAGCTGAATATCACGACATGCAACAGCCCATCAAGAGGGCTAATTGTAATTTTTTTTGATGATTTTTTTGCTGTAAACCAGGTTTAAAACTGGCTTTCAAGTTGTGATTGCAAAGTTATTGATGAAAGAAAAATAGGTTTGCAATTATTTTGCTAATTTAAAATGACGATCTTTGAACAAGATTGAATATACTAATTCATTGAAATATACAGTATGGGATGAAGTCTAAAACTATTGAATTGATGACATTTATTCAATTCACTATGTGTTCTATGACAGATTTTGATGCAAAGTAACCAAGCTTAGAACATATTGTTTAAATGTTTTTTTTGAAGTATGTTTTGAAAGTTGATTAATATTTAATATAGGACTCTTTACACTAGTTTACTGTTAAGCATGAACAGTATATTGGGTTAACTAGCATTAAATCGCTACTCAACATATACAATGGATTACGGTAAATTGGGCCATTGTTTAATGGGGGCAGCCGCTTATTTGGGGCAATTCTTAAAAAGCAAACACTAATCGAGAAAATAGCCGGGATTCCCTTCATTTATTTGCAGCACCATGCCACTTAATAGGGGCAGGAGACTGTTACCAAACAGGTTCTAACTTGCATCAGACGCGTGCACTTGTGTGGCAGTTAGATACCACACTGTATTTAGAGCGAACAGTTTTTAAGTGCTGTCAGTTGTGTGTGTGTTCAAAAATTAGTGATTTTTGTCATTGATTGTCTGTGAGAAATAAGCAGTAAGACAATTCAGAGTTGTTTTCTCACTGTGATTTCATAAATTCAGGCTTTGAGATGCCAGAAATGGCCATGAGAGAAAATTAAACTATTTCACTCCTTCAACAAGTTAGGAACTATGAAGAATTAGAAAGTATTGACAATCATCTTGAATGTTACAACAAAGGTGAAGATTTGAAGGATGCAGTCATCTATAGCATTGTATGAAGGCAGTCCATTATCTACATTTAGTGTCTGCAATGATTTTGTTCACTTGCAGTCAATCAAACGAACATAGCAGCGAAAATGGCATTCATCCATTGATAAACTGTTAGGAACTATTACAGTACCATAAAACTGTAATAATATTGTTAATGTTCTAATTTGTTCTGTATTTCATTTAATTAAGTAACTTGTTACTTGGTTAAATGGTAGTTTGTCTTTGTTATACCTTTAACTATTCCATGAAACTTTGGCTAATTGGGGCAGCCACTTAATTGGGCCAAAATGTACTATTCTTGATGTGCCCCAATTAACTGGAATCCATTGTATTAATTATAATTGACAGTAATTATTTTGTCATTGTTTATGTTTATAGTTACGTGCTCTAAGGAATGCGGTGAACAATATTACCGATGGCCGAAGTGTGCAGAATTCACTGGCACAGCACAGACTTGTGGAATATAAGTCAGAGATCCGGTAAGGAAGACATACTTATCAAATGGTGCCAAGCTGTGGGATCTGTTGGTTTGTGGCAAAGGTTCGTGGGGAAGTTTGTTTGGGGCTGGAACAGGAAGTTAGGGGTAGGGACAGGGATGAGAAGAGTGAGAGGTCAGTAGCAGTAAAGAAAAAATAAGGGGATGGAGCTGGAAGTCGAAGTCAAAGTCCGAGGCAGCAATCTTGGAGGGCGGAGTCTGAGGTCTACATACTCTAAATAGTATGTACAACAGGACAGTCAATATAACATAGAAATACAATCGTATCAGCGTAAATTAATCATTCTAATGGTTTGGTAGAAGAAGCTGTCCCGGAGACTGTTGGTCCTGGCTTTTATGCTATGGTACCGTTTCCTGGATGGTAGAAGCTGGAACAGTTTGTGGTTGGAGTGACTCAGGTCTCCAATGATCCTTTGGGCCCTTTTTACGCACCTGCCTCTGTAAATGTCCTGAATAGTAGGAAGTTCACATTGACAGATGCGATGGACTGTCCACACCACTCTTTGCAGAGTCCTGCCATTGAGGGAAGTACAGTTCCCACACCAGACAGTGATGCAGCCAGTCAGGATGCTCTCAATTGTGCCCCTGTAGAAGGTCCTTTAGACTTGGGGACTCATGCCAAACTTCTCCAACTTTCTGAGGTGAAAGAGGCACCGTTGTGCTTTTTTCACCACACAGCCAAGTATGTACAGACCACATGAGATCCTCGGTGATGTGTATGCTGAGGAACTTAAAGCTGTTCACCCTCTCAACCCCAGATCCATTGATGCCAGTAGGGGCTAGCCTGTCTCCATTCCTCCTGTAGTCCACAACCAGCTCCTGTGTTAATGCGACGTTGAGGAAGAGGTTGTAACGGAGGGGGCTTAGGACACAGCCCTGAGGGGCACCTATGTTGAGGATCAGAGGTGAGAGAGCCCACTCTTACCACCTGCCGGCAATCTGACAGGAATTCCAGGATCCAGCTGCACAAGGCAGGAACAAGGTCAAGGTCTCTGAGCTTCTTGTTGAGCCTGGAGGGAATTATAGTGTTGAATGCTGAACTGTAGACCAAGAACAGCATTCTCACATAAGCATCCCTCTCCTCCAGGTGTGTAAGGACGGTGTGTAGAGCTGTGGCTATTGCGTCATCTGTTGATTGGTTGTGTCGATAGGCAAATTGTAGGGGGTCCAGTGTGGGTGGCAGTATACTGCAGATGTAGTCCTTGACCAGCCTCTCAAAGCATTTACTTATTGTTGAGGTGAGTGTGACAGGAATCCAATTGTTCAGACATGTTACCTTGGTCTTTTTAGGTACAGGGACAATGGTGGATGTTTTGAAGCAGGAGGGCACTCAACACAGGGAGAGGGAGAGATTAAAAATGTCTGTAAACACACCTGCTATTTGTGCCACACACATCCTGAGATGCCGTCTGGTCCCGCAGCCTTGCTAATGTCCACTCATTGGAAACAACTGCGTCCTTCAGCCTCAGAGATGACCAAGGTACGGGTCGTTTCAGTGGCGCTCCTCAGGGGCTCAGGGTTGGCGACATCAAACTCAGCTTAAAAAAAATTTAGCTCATCTGGGAGAGAGGCTGCAATGTTGGCAGCACCACTGCGCTTAGTTTTGAAGTCTGCGATGATGAGCAGACCATGTCATAAGCTGTGTGTGTTGCTGGTGGACAGTTGTGCCTGGATCTTGTCCCTGTATTGTTGTTTCACTGGCTTGATGACTATTTAGATCGTAGCTGCATTTCTTGAGTTTCTGTTGGTTACCGGCGGCGAAAACTCTGTCTCGCACAGCACGCACAGAACTGTTATTATTATGATTATGAGGACACACAGTCCTCTTTTATTGTCATTTAGTAATGCATGCATTAAGAAATGATACAATGTTGCTCCAGTGTGATATCACAGAAACACAAGACAGATAAAGACTGAAAAACTGACAAAAACCACATAATTATAACATATAGTTACAACAGTTCAAGCAATACCGTAATTTGATAGAACAACAGACCATGGGCATGGTTAAAAAAAAAAGTCTCAAAAGTCTCTTGAAAGTCCCAACATCTCACGCAGACGGTAGAAGGAAGAAAACTCTCTCTGCCATGAGCTTCCAGCGCCGCAAACTTGCTGATGCAGCACCCTGGAAGCACCCGACCACAGTCCGACTCTCAGTCCGTCCGAAAACTTCAAGCCTCCGACCAGCCCTCCGACACCAAGCACCGAGCACCATCTCTGCTGAGCGCTTCGACTCCAGCCCTGGCCGCCAGCAACAGGCAAAGCCGAGGATTTGGGGCCTTCCCTGCGGAGATTCTCGATTGCACAGTAGCAGCAGCAGCGAACCAGCATTTCAGAAGTTTCACCAGATGCTCCTCCGTGCTTCTCACATCTGTCTCCATCAAATCAGGATTGTGCACGGCCCCTATTTAACAAATATGATATCATTTCACTGAAGAGGCCGCGCGCGCTGCGTTGTGCTGCCATCTTCTCCTCCCTTGATCCAGGGTTTCTGGTTTGGATAGACCCTGACCGATTTCCTGGGGAGAACATTACTGGGGAAGGCTGGGAACATGGACAGTTCTATGTAGCTAGTGAAAAGGCAGACATAGCTGGGGCCCGTGGCTACCCCTTGAGTGTGGAGAAAGTTGGAGGAGCTGAAGGAAAAAATTATTGAGGGTGAGGATAGTTGTGGTGAGGAGAATGGGTGTAGTTAGAGAGGAGGATTATAATTTTCCTCTCTTTCCTCACATTCCTCCCAAATGGAGGCTGTTGGTGGAGGGTATCACAAGTTACTGGAAGGGGAATCTCTGTAGTATAGGGTAGCAGGACCAGAGTAACAGAACTTACACTGCAGCACATTCAAGTGATTAGATCACTGTTTACCATCCATGATAAAGGATGATTTAGAGCACCTATTATCCACAATATATGGTCAGAGTTTGAAGCTTATTCTTTTAGAGTATATATTGTGTTGATTTTATATTTGATACTTCTTTAGTATACACACTGCAGTTCTCTGTGTTCAGTGTTTTTGTTGGTGGTGTTTGGCATCAGCCACTTGGTGGCAGCCTCAGGACTGCGGTGTTTCACTTCTGCAAAGTAGATACATCTGACTGTATTTAAAATGTACTGGATGTCTGTTTATGTATCTGTAACCTGTAAGGTTATTGAAGAGTTGAGAGTAAGCTAAATCATTCCGATTTTGGGTGGTTTGGGCATAATATGTTGAATAGCTCCCTTCTGTTCAATCAAATGCTACCACTCCCTCTCTACCTGTGCAGTTTGCAGCAGATATGGCCCCACAAATGTTAGCAGGTCCTGCTGCACTTCATCCAGTTGTAAATCTGCATGTGTCGTATCAATCTGCATTTGACAATGGATTATCATACCTGTGATTTATATGTGGGTGTAATCTCTACAGATACATTCATTGCAGGAGTGGGCATTGATCAGGAGCTGCAGCAAATTTTTCCTTTTGTCTCCCAGCAACACCGTGATTAATTATATTGCACCAACTGCTAAATAATTCAAGAAGCTGATACAGCACAAATCAGAATTAAATCTGATGCCATCTGGTAGGGTGTTTACTTGTAAGGCCGAAGGGAGAATAAAGTTAATATCATTCTTGAAGCAACAATATTATCCAGCACCATGGAAACCAACTAATGCATGAAACAGGACATTTGATTCAACAACTATGTGGAAAAAGTAATATTACTGCCAAGTGCAACTAATAAATAAATCTAGTGCAACAAATAGGCATACAAATGATTGAATTATGTAGTTACTTTTTTCGTACTATTTGCCAGAATAAATTGATTCACAATCAATATTGGAAATTGCGTTGATCTGTACCATAGTCTTAAACAGAACAAGATATATTTTAATTATTGTGTTCAACGAACCCTGAGGTGTTTTTATTCAAACATGAAAAGAATTGTATCTATTTTTTTTGCTGAGAAGACAACTTCTTCCTTCAGGCATTATTGTTTTTTGGAAAGGAGGCTAAATTAATAAGCAGTGAGAATGTCTTTTGAGAAGAGTCTGCCAAGAATGCAGAGTGATTTAATAAAAAAGCTGGGTTAAAGCCTTCACAACACTAAAACCAACTGATCTACAAACATGATCTAAAGAGGGAGGCTTTTCATTAGGTTTAAGATTGGTGTAATCAAAATACAAAAATAAATGTGAATATTTCTTCACAGAGCAACCCGAAGGATGTGTCACATGGAACAAGAAAAAGATCGAACCCTGCTAAAGAATATTGTTAAAGTATGGAAAGACATAAAGTCACTTAGAGAGTTCCAGAAATTTACCAACACACCAGTGAAGCTACATCTTAGAAGGTGAAGTGATTTTTGTTTTCAGTTTTCAATCATTATAATACTTAATGGAGTTGGTACACAAAGAGCTCTAGTCATATTACAATGCTTCTTCTACCACTTTTCCTTCCCGTTCCATCCCATAACCCCTTCTCTGTTCTCCCCATTCATTTCTGAGTCTTCATTCCCCCAGCCTGTGCCTCTTTCATACCCTATTCCCTCCCATATGTTTGTTAGTAAGAACAAAAATAATTAATTTAAAAATTCATTTGATAAGACACTACAGTGGAATTTGTTTTATTCATTAAAAATATGTGGAATATCACTGGCAAAGCCAGCACATCCCTAAATGCCCTCCAAAATGCAGTGGTGAGCCATTGAAATCCTTCTGCTGTTGGTGATCCTACTGTTCCAGTGTGTAAGGACTTCCACGATTTAAAATTGGAAACAATAAAAATGAAGAAATCCAATTAACTTGGAAATAGATCCATTGCAGAAGAATGAAAGAGGGGATTATGTTTCACTGATCACTTTGTGGCATTGTTTTCAGCTGGATGAATTAAATGTTTAGGATTGTGGCTGGAGTATGCTGTTAAACACACCGGGGATTATTGGAACTGCAATAATCTAAGCAAATGGAGGATATTGCATCACAGTCCTGATTTGTACTTCTTGTAAACACCAGAGTAGTTCACCAAAGAACTTGGAGAATGCAGCAGGCCAGGCAGCATCTCTAGGAAGAGGTGCAGTCGACGTTTCGGGCCGAGACCCTTCATCAGGGTCTCGGCCTGAAACGTCGACTGCACCTCTTCCTAGAGATGCTGCCTGGCCTGCTGTGTTCACCAGCAACTTGTATGTGTGGACAGTGAGTATAGAGAGCTTGGTAGGAAGTTGAAAAGCAGGACCTCAAGGGTGGTAATCTCAGGATTGCTACCTGTGCTACGTGCCAGTGAGGGTAGGAATAGGATGCTCTGGAGGAGGAACAAGTGGCTGAGGAACTGGTGTAGGGGGCAGGGTTTCAGATTTCAGGATCATTGGGACCTCTTCTGGGGCAGGTGGGACCTGTACAAGAGAGACGGGTTACACTTGAACCACAGGGGGACCAATATCCTTTCAGGGAGGTTTGTTAGTGCTATTGGGGAGGCTTTAAACTAGATTTGCAGGGGGATGGGAACCAGAGTGCCAGAGCTGACTGTGTGGCTGGGGTGAAAATAAATGATGTTGAAAGTTTAAGCAAATCCGCTGATAGAAAAGTTGTGAGTGGTGGTAAAAGTCTTCTGAGGTGTATATATTTCAATGCTAGGAGTATTGTGGGGAAGGCGGATGAGTTGAGGGCGTGGATTGACACGTGGAATTATGATGTTGTAGCAATTAGTGAAACTTGGCTACAGGAGGGGCAGGACTGGCAGCTTAATATTCCAGGGTTCCGATGTTTCAGATGTGATCGAGGCAGAGGAATGAAAGGTGGGGGAGTAGCATTGCTTGTTAGGGAAAATATTACAGCAGTGCTCAGGCAGGACGGATTAGAGGGCTTGTCTACTGAGTCCTTATGGGTGGAGCTGAGAAACAGGAAAGGTATGGCCACATTAGTGGGATTGTATTACAGACCACCCAATAGTCAACGAGACTTGGAAGAGCAAATCTGCGGAGAGATAGCAGGCAACTGCAGGAAACATAAAGTTGTGGTGGTAGGGGATTTTAATTTTCCGTACATTGATTGGGACTCCCATACTGTTAGGGATCTAGATGGTTTAGAGTTTGTAAAATGTGTTCAGGAAAGTTTTCTAAATCAATATATAGAGGGACCAACTAGAGGGGATGAAATATTGGATCTCCTGTTAGGAAACGAATTAGGGCAAGTGACGGAAGACTGTGTAGGGGAGTACTTTGGTTCCAGTGATCATAACACCATTAGTTTCAATTTGATCATGGACAAGGATAGATCTGGTCCTAGGGTTGAGGTTCTGAACTGGAAGAAGGCCAAATTTGAAGAAATGAGAAAGGATCTAAAAAGCGTGGATTGGGACAGGTTGTTCTCTGGCAAAGATGTGATTGGTAGGTGGGAAGCCTTCAAAGGGGAAATTTTGAGAGTGCAGAGTTTGTATGTTCCTGTCAGGATTAAAGGCAAATTGAATAGGAATAAGGAACCTTGGTTCTCAAGGGATATTGCAACTCTGATAAAGAAGAAGAGGGAATTGTATGAAATGTATAGGAAACGGGGTAAATCAGGTGCTTGAGGAGTATAAGAAGTGCAAGAAAATACTTAAGAAAGAAATCAGGAGGGCTAAAAGAAGACACGAGGTTGCCTTGGCAGTCGAAGTGAAGGAGAATCCAAAGAGCTTTTACAAGTATATTAAGAGCAAAAGGATTCTAAGGGATAAAATTGGTCCTCTTGAAGATCAGAGTGGTCGGCTTTGTGCAGAACCAAAGGAAATGGGGGAGATCTTAAATAGGTTTTTTGCGTCTGTATTTACTAAGGAAACTGGCATGAAATCTATGGAATTGAGGGAATCAAGTAGTGAGACCATGGAAACTGTACAGATTGAAAAGGAGGAGGTGCTTGCTGTCTTGAGGAAAATTAAAGTGGATAAATCCCCGGGACCTGACAGAGTGTTCCCTCGGACCTTGAAGGAGACTAGTGTTGAAATTGCGGGGGCCCTGGCAGAAATATTTAAAATGTCGCTGTCTACGGGTGAAGTGCCGGAGGATTGGAGAGTGGCTCATGTTGTTCCGTTGTTTAAAAAAGGATCGAAAAGTAACCTGGGAAATTATAGGCCGGTGAGTTTAACGTCAGTAGTAGGTAAGTTATTAGAGGGAGTACTAAGAGACAGAATCTATAAGCATTTGGATAGACAGGGGTTTATTAGGGAGAATCAACATGGCTTTGTGAGTGGTAGGTCATGTTTGACCAATCTGTTGGAGTTTTTCGAGGAGGTTACCAGGAAAGTGGATGAAGGGAAGGCAGTGGATATTGTCTACGTGGACTTCAGTAAGGCTTTTGACAAGGTCCCGCATGGGAGGTTAGTTAGGAAAATTCAGTCGCTAGGTATACATGGAGAGGTGGTAAATTGGATTAGACATTGGCTCGATGGAAGAAGCCAGAGAGTGGTGGTAGAGAATTGCTTCTCTGAGTGGAGGCCTGTGACTAGTGGTGTGCCACAGGGATCAGTGCTGGGTCCATTGTTATTTGTCATCTATATCAATGATTTGGATGATAATGTGGTAAATTGGATCAGCAAGTTTGCTGATGATACAAAGATTGGAGGTGTAGTAGACAGTGAGGAAGGTTTTCAGAGCCTGCAGAGGGACTTGGACCAGCTGGAAAAATGGGCTGAAAAATGGCAGATGGAGTTTAATACTGACAAGTGTGAGGTATTGCACGTTGGAAAGACAAACCAAGGTAGAACATACAGGGTTAATGGTAAGGCACTGAGGAGTGCAGTGGAACAGAGGGATCTGGGAATACAGATACAAAATTCCCTAAGAGTGTCGTCACAGGTAGATAGGGTCGTAAAGAGAGCTTTTGGTACATTGGCCTTTATTAATCAAAGTATTGAGTATAAGAGCTGGAATGTTATGATGAGGTTGTATAAGGCATTGGTGAGGCCGAATCTGGAGTATTGTGTTCAGTTTTGGTCACCAAATTACAGGAAGGATATGAATAAGTTTGAAAGAGTGCAGAGAAGGTTTACAAGGATGTTGCTGGGACTTGAGAAACTCAGTTACAGAGAAAGGTTGAATAGGTTAGGACTTTATTCCCTGGAGCGTAGAAGAATGAGGGGAGATTTGGTAGAGGTATATAAAATTATGATGGGTATAGATAGAGTGAATGCAAGCAGGCTTTTTCCACTGAGGCAAAGGAAGAAAAAAACCAGAACAGATGGGTTAAGGGTGAGGGGGGGAAGTTTAAAGGGAACATTAGTGGGGGGCTTCTTCACACAGAGAGTGGTGGGAGTATGGAATGAGCTGCCAGACGAGGTGGTAAATGCGGGTTCTTTTTTAACATTTAAGAATAAATTGGACAGATACATGGATGGGAGGTGTATGGAGGGATATGGTCCGTGTGCAGGTCAGTGGGACTAGGCAGAAAATGGTTCGGCACAGCCAAGAAGGGCCAAAGGGCCTGTTTCTGTGGTTCTATGGTGTTGCTTGAATTTCCAGCATCTGCAGAATTCCTGTTGTTTGCGCACCAAAGGATTTGCACAGTTCTCTTAGAACCACATTAACCAGATGTAGGACCAGTTAAGTTTCAAATATATGGTGATACCCAGCAAGTTGATTATGGTTGATTCATTGGTAGTAAAGCCACTGAAATTTAAAAATTGTTAGACTTTCTTTCATTGGAGGTAGTGAGATTGGCACTTCTGTGTTGTTTTTGATCTGAGGATATGTAAATATCAATAAAACGTCAATCTATGTCTAGACCATGTGATTTCAAGGTCAGGCTGCATGAAGGGGGCTGGGTGTAATCTAATCTGAAAGAATAACCACAGTGATGTCCTAGGGCGCAGATGAAGTGTGAACAACCACGAGTCTCCTTTTTTTATGCAAAATACGACTGCAACCCTTAAAGAATTTTCTCTTTGATTCCCATTGCCTTCTGTTTTTACCAAAGCTCCTTGACACCAAAATCTTTCAAATGTTGCCTTGGTGTCAATGGAGAGATTTGCATCCTACTGTGGAATTGGACACATTTTGACCATGGTTGGCTCCCTGTGGTGATACAGATACCTGTTGTTGAAAACTCGCAGAATAGTATGGAGGCACTTTAAGAGTTATTTTGCCCCTTTAGGAAAAATGCATCAGAGGCAAATACACAGTTGAGAAAAGCAAACCAACTGTGGAAAAAAAAATGAACCTGTAATCAGGATCAGATGACTGTATTGTTACAAATAAAGTGTAAAAATACTTTTCAAAGAAGAAGAAACTTGATGTATTAGAATATTATTATGTAAGAAAGTCCTGGTCAGAGGACGTTATAACATCAAGATGTTCAGTTATCATTAGGCTTCTTATTAGTTAAAATAAATATCCTTGTTTCTGTAATTGTCAATGTAGGCAGAACTGAACTCCACTCTAGCAATATTAAATAGTAACCTTACCAAAGGTTACTATTTAATATGGTAAGGTTTAATTAGATCTGATTTTTTTTTATTCAACATGAGGACTAACTGGTGATTTTGAAAGGATCGCAAGAGATCACTTGTGTGGTAACTTCTACCTTGAAAAAGGCACACTCGACAACTTCATGCCCAAGAAACAACTTTATCTCGAACTTTAAAACCGTTATATATGTACAGAGGCTTTCACAACCCGTACAGCATGGCAGGAACACTATATAGAAAGCCCACCGGAAGTAAAAAGAACGGAAGTAAAACCCCCCATTATCCTAATTAGTATTAACTTACTTTTAATAATGCTCACATTACAACTCTTCTCCCCCTTTAAAATCCAACAACCCCAAATGTAAAAAACTAGGAAATAAAAACAGTGGTGTTATTAACTTGCATACACCTGAAAATTTATACTAGTATCTCAGCAACAGTTTATCAGTACAAGACATGTGGAAAATGTGACAGGTTCAACATTCAATCTAGCAACAACAAAAAAAGAACTGTCCCGTCAAAGATTCAGTCTGTCAGGAAGTTTACGAGTGTGCTGTGATCCGCACACTACCCCCGGTGACCCAGCAGGCACCGCTGGTGATGGTGTTTTGAGTGTGTCTGGTGTTGGGGGCATGAGAGGGGTCTGTGTGTCTGCGTGAGAATGTCCATCCTCCTCAGGGGACCCCGACCCCTCTTCCAGAGTCTCGCCCTCTGGCAAAGTCACTGGTGGACATGCTCCCACCATAGTCTGTCTCACAAATGGAAAGTCCATGGAACTGTCTGCCTCTGAGCCGGTAATATTACGCAGGCGCACATGGTCCTGATGTCTGTGGAAAACACGCCCATCAGTCAGCTTAACAACATAGGAGACGGGACCACTCTGCTTAAGAATAACCCCAGGCAGCCATTGCTGATTGTTTCTCACATAGACATTGTCATCCGGTTTTAACTGTCTCTCTCACGCACATTGATCATGTCCCTCCTTCTGCTTTTCCTGCTTTCTCTCCACTTTTGCCTTCATGTCCGGGCGCAGCAAGTCCAATCTTGACTTGGGCCTATGCCCCATCAGCATTTCTGCTGGAGTGCGGCAGTCATAGTCTGTGGCGTGAGGCGGTATTTAAACAGGAAACATGAAAGCCGAATGCTAAGAAAGTCCCCTGTCATCCGCTTCAGGCCTTCCTTCACTGTCTGAACAGCCCGCTCAGCCAAACCATTGGAGGCTGGGTGGAAAGGGGCCGTACGAATGTGATCAATGCCATTCTGCTGCATGAACTCACTGAACAGTTCACTGGTGAACGTCGGGCCATTATCAATGACCAGAGTGTCAGGCAGCCTGTGGACTGCAAACACTTGCCTGAATTTGTCAATGGTTGAGAGGGCTGTGATGTTGCTCATGATGTGAGCTTCGATCCATTTAGAATGCGCATCTACCATTACAAGAAATATCTGCCCCATAAAAGGGCCAGCAAAGTTGAAATGTAGCCTAGACCGGGGTGGTCTGGCCACTCCCATGGATGCAAAGGAGCTGGTGGTGGCATATTCTGATTCGTCTGACATTGTGTGCATGATTTTACCTTGTTCTCCAGATCCTGATCCATTCCTGGCCACCAAACATAGGATCTTGCAAGGCTTTTCATTCGAGACACTCCTGGGTGAACCTCATGAATTTCCTCCACAATCTGTGAACAGCCAGGGGGAGGCACGATGACCCTCACCCCCCAGAAAATGCAGCCATCCTGCTGACTGAGTTCTGTCTTGCATTTGGCATAAGGCCTCAGTTCCTCTCCTTCCACGATTGGGCCAACCTTGTAAAAGAAAAGTCTTAACTTGGGACTGGACTGAGTCCCTCCCTGTCCACTGCCTGATCTGGGTTGCCTTTACAGGTGTCTCTGACAGCCTCTCCAATGAAAACACAGTCTCTGGAGACACGTATGTAGTAACAGGTGTCTCAGATAAAGGTAGTCGACTCAGTGCATCAGCGTTTGCATTATTCCCACCCGCTCTGTACACTATAGTTTACCAGTAGGCTGACAATGTAAGAGCCCAACGCTGTATCCTGGCTGTGGCTAGAAGTGGGATGCATCTAGTCTCACTAAACAAGCTTATCAGTGGTTTATGGTCCATATAAATTGTAAATACGCGTCCATGAAGGTACTGGTGAAAGTGTTTGACTGCAAAAACAATGGCCAGACCTTCTTTGTCTAGCTGTGAATATCCCTTCTCAGCAGCTGTCAGGGTACGTGAAGCAAAACTAATAGGCTTCTCTGAATGGTGCTCCATTACATGTGAGAGAATTGCCCGGACTCCGTAGGGTGAGGCATCGCATGCAAGGGTGATCTCCTTGTCTGGGTCATAGTGAACAAGCAGCTTCGCTGAGTGGAGGAGTTCTTTCACTTCCTTGAAAGCTTTCTCCTGCTCTTCACCCCACTGCCACTTAGTGTCATTGTGAAGCAGCTTATACAGTGGGGGCAAAACCCTTGAGCGGTCAGGGAGAAACTTGCCATAATAATTCACCATGCCCAAAAATGATCTGACTTCCGTGACAGTCTTAGGGCTTGGGGCTTCCTTAATAGCTCTCACTTTGTCCTGCACAGGGCAAAGCCCCTCAGCTGTGATCTTGTGTCTCAGGTAAGTCACACTTGATGCCAAGAACACACATTTTTCCATGTTTCAACCACAACACTGCGTCTGAGAGCCTTTTCAGCACCCATTCTAAGTTAGCCAGATGCTCCACCTCCATAGCCCCCATGATCAAGATATCATCAAGGTACACTGCTACGTGCGGAATCCCCTACAGCAAAGTGTCCATTGTCCTTTGGAAAATGGCAGGGCTGGACACCACTCCAAACACCAGGTGATTGTACTTGAATAATCCTTTGTGCGTATTAATTGTGACATACTCCTTTGAATCCTCATCGAGCAGCAGCTGTTGGGGCGTGGCTCATGTCCAGCTTTGTGAACAGTTTACCCCCTGACAGGGTCACAAACAGGTCATCCACCCATGGCAATGGGTACTCCTCCAGCCTAGAGATCTGATTCACCGTAAGCTTATAATCCCCCATATCCTCACCGTTTTGTCTGCCTTCAAAACTGGAACAATAGGAGCCACCCTCCTTGAAAGCTGGACGGACTCAATAATGCCCAGCCTCTGTAAACATTCCAGCTCCTCCTCGACTTTGCCTTTTATGGCATAGGGCACCGACCTGGGCTTATAAAAATGAAGTGTAGCCTCAGGGTCGACATGGAGTTTCACTGTCACGCCTTTCAGTGTTCCTAGCTCCTCCCTGAAAACGTCACTGTACCGCTGCGGAATGTCCTCCGTCATGTGTGTATACTTAATTTCATGCCAGTTTAGCCAGATTTTGCGAAGCCAATCTCAACCCAAAAGACTGGGCCCCCTGCCCTTAGCTATCACGAGCCTGGCTTCAGCCTTCTGACCCCCAGCTGAAATGTCCACATATAACACCCCTAAATGAGGTATGGGCTGCCCCGTATAGGTCCTAAGTTTGAGCTTTGACGGTCTGATGAGAGGCAGGTTGGACCCCCATGTCCTCCTGTAGGTCTCCTCACTAATGACCGATGCAGTAGCCCCTGAATCAATCTCAAACATGTCCTTTCCCCTGGCAGTGACTGTGGCATAATATGGTTCAGGTGGTTCCTCATCTGTTTCCACTGCAAACATGTCGTAGGCACACGCTGCCTCTTCATCTGTTTCTTCTAGATGGTGTGTGGCTGCCTGGGCCTGTTGAGCTTTCCCCTGCCCAGGCTGAATCTTACCCTTTGAATTTAGATTAGATTAGATTATGAGGACACGCAGTCCTCTTTTATTGTCACTTAGTAATGCATGCATTAAGAAATGATACAATATTCCTCCGGTGTGATATCACAGAAACACAGGACAGACCAAGACTGAAAAACTAACAAAAATCACATAATTATATCATATAGTTACAACAGTGCAACAATACTATAACTTGATGAAGAACAGGCCATGGCACAGTAAAAAAGTTCAAAGTCTGTCAAATGTCCCGTATCTCACGCAGACGGGAGAAGGAAGAAAACTCTCCCTGCCATGCCCGACCATAGTCTGACTCTGAGTCGTCCGAAAACTTCGAGCCTCCGATCAGCCCTCCGACACCGAGTACCGAGCACCATCTCTATCTGAACGCTTCAACCTCAGCCTCGGTCACCAGTAGCAGGCAAAGCCGGGGATTTTGGGGCCTTCCCTCTGGAAGATTCTCGATCGCACAGTAACAATGGCAGCGAACCGGCATTTCAGAAATTTCTCCAGATGTTCCTCTGTGCTTTCACGTCTGTCTCCATCAAATCAGAATTGTCCACGGCCCCTATTTAACAGATACGATATCATTTCACCAGAGAGCTGCGTGGCGCTGCCATCTTCTCCTCCCGTCTCTTCTGCACTTTTTAGCTAATGTCCCTTTTTGCTACAAGCATGGCAGACAGTGTCTTTGAATTTGCAATCATTTGCATAGTGCGTCCCTCCACACCGGAAACATTCCACCCACTTTACCTGTTTGCCAGTCTCCCTCCCGACTTGGTGCACTGCCGCCGACTGCGACCCCCCAATGTCCTTTCTGGATATCTTTGACATTATTAGCAGCCATCTCCATGCCTTGGGCAATCGCTAAGGCTTTCTTGAAAGTCAACGGTGGGGTTTCCCCTAACAGGCAGCATTGTATGTCGTCATTATTAATGCCGCATACCAATCTATCACAGAGCATGTCATCCAACACCGCTCTGAAATTACAATGCTCCGACAGCTGCCAAAGCTCGGCCACAAAATTGGCCACAGACTGACCTGGCTTCCTGAAACGGCTGTGAAACTTACACCGCTGGACTATCACAGAAGGTTTCGGATTGTAGCGGTTCCCCATGAGCTTGACCAGTTCGTTATATGGAATGTCCCCAGGTTTCCGCGGTGTGGCTAAATTCCTTATTAGCTTGTAAGTCTTTGCCCCACACACACTCAGGAGAATAGAGCACTTCTTAGCCTCCTCCGTAATTCCATTAGCACAGAAAAAGTGTCCCAATCTTTCCTCATACTCCGGCCAGTCCTCATTTCCTTCTAGAAATTCCCCAATAGTTCCAAACGTAGCCATCTGAAACACGAAGCTCCCGTTTGAAAATCATGCCGATACATTCACAAAACCAGTTCACCTCATCGCCAAAAATATGTGGTAACATCTACCTTGAAAAAGGTACACTCGACAACTTCATGCCCAAGAAACAACTTTATCTCGAATTTCAAAACCGTTACAGAGGCTTTCACAACCCATACAGCATGGCAGGCACCCTATATACAAAGCATACCAGAAGTAAAAAGAACAGAAGTAAAACCCTCCATTATCCTAATTAGTATTAACTTACTTTTAATAATGCTCACATTACAACAACTTGTAAAGGCTACTGCCAGTTATCACGTGTTTGAGCTGGTTCACCAGTGTGTCTGAAAATGAGAATTCAGATTTGGGTTTTCCAGCACTGCTCTGTAGCTATGGGCCTATTTATGTATTTAATGAACACGCAACATGTATGATTTATTATTTGTGTTACAGACAAGAGGTTAACAGGAAAGCTGATGAAGTAAGCTATGAATGTGAAATCCAGGCTGAGATTGCAGAACTTCTAGAAGACTATCAAGAAGACTATGAGAATAAGATGGAAGAATATAAAATAAAGTATGAGGAATGGAAAACCTGGAGAAAAGCAAAAGTGGGTGTTATGTTAAATTATGATTATTTTATATACAATATGCTTTGGTCAAACACCTGGTTAAAGTACCTTATTGACAATAATAAATTATGTTTGATCAAAGCAAGAATTTAATTTTACAGTGGTACTATACCAAACTAATATGCCCAGTTTCTTTTACATTCTCTGTGTTTGCACTTCTATTCTTTTGATGGATGTTTTTATGTGGATGAAATATTTACTACCAAGGCAAAGAGAAGGAATGGATACAGCTATCTGGATATTCCTCTTCTCACCCTGTCTCTTGCAAAAATGCCATCCCCTTCTCGCAATTCCTCCATTTCCGCCACATCTGCTCTTAGGATGAGGCTTTTCATTCCAGGACCAAGGAGATGTCCTTATTTAAAGAAAGGGGCTTCTCTTCCTCCACCATCAACTCTGCTCTCAAACACATCTCTCCCATTTCACGCACATCTGCTCTCACCCCATCCTCCCGCCACCCCACTAGGAATAGGGTTCCCCTTGTCCTCACCTACCACCCCACGAGCCTCCGGGTCCAACATATAATTCTCTGTAACTTCCGCCACCTCCAACGGGATCTCACCACTAAGCACATCTTTCCCTCCCCCCACCACCCCCCCGGCTTTCCGCAGGGGTCGCTCCCTACGCAACTCCCTTGTCCATTCGTCCCCCCCCCATCCCTCGCCACCGATCTCCCTCCTGGCACTTATCCTTGTAAGTGGAACAAGTGCTACACATGCCCTTACACTTCCTCCCTCACTACCATCCAGGGCCCCAGACAGTCCTTCCAGGTGAGGCGACATTTCACCTGTGAGTCGGCTGGGGTGATGTACTGCGTCCGGTGCTCCCGATGTGGCCTTCTATATATTGGCGAGACCCAGCGTAGACTGGGAGACCATTTCGCTGAACACCTACGCTTTGTCCACAGGATCTCCCAATGGCCACACATTTTAATTCCACGTCCCATTCCCATTCTGATATGTCTATCCACGGCCTCCTCTACTGTAAAGATGAAGCCACACTCAGGTTGGAGGTTGGAGGAACAACACCTTATATCCCGTCTGGGTAGCCTCCAACCTAATGGCATGAACATTGACTTCTCTAACTTCCGTTAATGCCCCACCTCCCCCTCGTACCCCATCAGATATTTATTTATTTATTATTTATATATATATTTGTGTATTCTTTTTCTCTCTCTCCTTTTTCTTCCCCTGTCTCTCTCACTATACTCCTTGCCCATCCTCTGGGCTTCCCCCCTCCTCCTTTCTTTCTCTCTAGGCCTCCTGTCCCATGATTCTCTCGTATCCCTTTTGCCAAAGAACTGTCCAGCTCTTGGCTCCATCCCTCCCCCTCCTGTCTTCTCCTATCATTTCGGATCTCTCCCTCCCCCTCCCACTTTCAAATCTCTTACTAGCTCTTCTTTCAGTTAGTCTTGACGAAGGGTCTCGGCCTGAAACGTCGACTGTACCTCTTCCTAGAGATTGCTGCTTGGCCTGCTGTGTTCACCACCAAATTTTATGTGTGTTGCAAGGAATTGATATTCCTTTTCTCAGAGCAATTAATTTCATATTGAAACTAAACTGCAGTTGCAGGAAATGTGAAATAAAATCATTGGTTGCTGGAAGTGCTCAGCAGATCAGACAGCATCTTTTCAAAGAGAAACTGAGGTAAAGTTTCAAGTCAAGAACCATTTATTCGATAATTATCTGTCTTGGCACCTATGTAAAACTATAATAATAAATTTAGAAACATAGAAAACCTACAGCATAATACAGGCCCTTCGGTCCACAAAGCTGTGCTGAACATTTCCTTACCTTAGAATTTACCTCAGGTTAACCATAGCCCTCTATTTTTCTAAGCTCCATGTACCTATCCAGGAGTCTCTTAAGAGACCCTATTGTATCCACCTTCACCACTGTTGCTGGCAGCCCATTCCATGCACTCGCTGCTCTCTGCGTAAAAAAACTTACCCCTGACATCTCCTGTGCACCTACTTCCAAGCACCTTAAAACTGTGCCCTCTCATGCTAGCAATTTCAGCCCTGGGAAAAAGCCTCTGACTGTCCACATAATCAATGCCTCTCATCATCTTATACACCTCTATCAGGTCACCTCTCATCCTCCGTTGCGCCAACATTACCTCTCAGCTCCTAAATTCAATTCCACGATTGATGAAAGCCAATACACTGTATGCCTTCTTAACCACAGAGTCAACCTGCACGGCTGCTTTGAGTGTCTTATGAACTCGGACCCCAAGATCCTTCTGATCCTCCACACTGCCAAGAGTCTTACCACTAATACTACATTCTACCATCATATTTGACCTACCAAAATGAACCACCTCACACTTATCTTAGTTGAACTCCATCTGCCACTTCTCAGGCCCGTTTCGCATCCTGTCGATGTCCCACTGTAACCTCTGACAGCCCTCCACACGATCCACAACACCCCGAACCTTTGTGTCATCAACAAATTTACTAACCCATCCCTCCACTTCCTCATCCAGGTCTTTTATAAAAATCACAAAGAGTAGGGGTACCAGAACAGATCCCTGAGGCACACCACTGGTCACCGACCACCATGCAGTATATGACCTGTCTACAACCACACTTTGCCTTCCATGAGCAAGCCAATTCAATGCAATGTTCCCTTGGATCCCATGCCTCCTTACTTTCTCAATAAGGCTTGCATGGGGTACCTTGTCAAATGCCTTGCTGAAGTCCATATACACTACATCTACTGCTCTACCTTCATCAATGTGTTTAGTCACATCGTCAAAAAATTCAGTCAGGATCATAAAGCATGACCTGCCTTTGACAAAGCCGTGCTGACTATTTCTAATCATATTATGTCTCTCCAAATGTTCATAAGTCCTTCCTCTCAGTATCTTCTCCATCAAGTTACCAACCACTGAAGTCAGACTCACTGGACTATAATTTCCTCGGCTATCTCTACTCCCTTTCTTGAATAAGGGAACAACATCTGCAACCCTCTAATCCTCCAATCCTCTGGAACTTCTCCTGTCCCATTGATGATGCAAAGATCATCGCCAGAGGCTCAGCAATCTCCTCCCTCATCTCCCACAGTAGCCTGGGTGCATCTCATCCAGTCTGGTGTCTTATCCAACTTGATGATGCTTTCCAAAAGTTCCAGCACATCCTCTTCCTTAATATCTACATTCTGAAGCTTTTCAGTCCACTGCAAGTCATCCCTACAATTGCCAAGATCCTTTCTGTAGTGAAAACTGAAGCAAAGTATTTATTAGTTACCTCTGCTATCTCTTCCTGTTTCATACTCACTTTTCCACTGTCACACTTGATTGGTCCTATTCTCTCATGTCTTATCCTCTTGCTCTTCACATAATTGTAGAATGCCTTGGGGATTTGTTAATCCTGTCTGCCAAGGCCTTCTCATGGACCCTTCTGGCTCTCCTAATTTCATTCTTAAACTCCTTCCTGCTAGCCTTATAATCTTCTGGATCTCTATCATTACCTAGTTTTTTGATCCTTTCATAAGCTTTTCTTTCCTTCTTGACTAGATTTACAACAGCCTTTGTGCACCATGGTTCCTGTACCCTACCATTCTTTCTCTGTCTCATTGGAACATACCTATGCAAAACTCCATGCAAAGATCCCCTGAACATTTGCCACATTTCTTCCATACATTTCCCTGAGAACATCTGTCCCCAATTTATGCTTCCAAGTTCCTGCCTGATAGCCTCATATTTCCCCTTACTCCAATTAAACGCTTTCATGACTTGTCTGTTCCTATCCCTCTCCAATGCTATGGTAAGGGAGATAGAATTGTAATGATTATCTCCAAAATACTCTCCCAGGTTCATTTCCCAATACCAAATCAAGTACAGCCTCTCCTCTTGTAGACTTACCTACATATTGTATCAGGAAACCTTCCTGAACACACTTGACAAACTCCACCCCATCTAAACCCCTCGCTGTAGGGAGATGCCAATCAATATTTGGGAAATCAAAATCTCCCACCATGACAACCCTGTTATTATTACACCTTTCCAGAATCTGTCTCCCTCTCTGCTTCTCAATGTCCCTGTTACTATTGGGTGGTCTGTAAAAAAACACCCAGTAGAGTTATTGACCCCTTCCTGTTCCTAACTTCCACCCACAGAGACTCAGTAGACAATCCCTCCATGATTTCTTCCTTTTCTGCAGCCGTGACACTATCTCTGATTAGCAGTGCCACACCCCCACCTCTTTTACCTCCTTCCCTGTCCTTTCTGAAACATCTAAAGCCTGGCACACAAAGTCACCATTTCTGCCCCTGAGCTATCCAAGTCTCAGTAATGGCCACAACATCATAGCTCCAAGTACTGATGCACACTGTAAGCTTTGTTCATGATACTCCTCGCATTAAAATAGACACATCTCAAACCATCCGTCTGAGTGCGTCCCTTCTCTATCACCCGTCTATCCTCCCTCTCGTACTGTCTCCAAGCTTTCTCTATTTGTGAGCCAACTGCCCCTTCCTCCATCACTTCAGTTCGGTTCCCGCCGCCCAGCAATTCTAGTTTAAACTCTCCCCAGTAGCCTTAGCAAACCTCCCGGCCAGGATATTGGTCCCCCTGGGATTCAAGTGCAACCCGTCCTTTTTGTTCAGGTCACCCCTGCCCCAAAAGAGGTCCCAATGATCCAGAAATCTGAATCCCTGCCCCCTTCTCCAATCCCTCAGCCACGCATTTATCCTCCACCTCACTCTATTCCTATACTCACTGTCGCATGGCACAGGCAGTAATCCCGAGATGACTACCTTTGTGGTCCTGCTTCTCAACTTCCTTCCTAACCCCCTGCAGTCTGCTTTCAGGACCTCCTCCCTTTTCCTACCTATGTTGTTGGTACCAATATATACCACGACCTCTGGCTGTTCTTCCCACTTCAGGATATCATGGACGCGATCAGAAACATCCTGGACCCTGGCACCTGGGAGGCAAACTGCCATCCATGCTTCTTTCCTGCATCCACAGACTCGCCTACCTGACCCCCTAAATATAGAGTCCCCTGTCACTGCTGCCATCCTCTTCCTTTCCCTACCCTTCTGAGCTACAGGGCCAGACTCTGCCAGAGGCACGGCCACTGTTGCTTCCCCCAGGTAGGCCGCTCCCCCCCCCCCCCCAACTGTACTCAAACAGGAATACTTATTGTTAAGGGGTACAAACACAGTATTACTCTCTAGCATCTGACTCCTGCCCTTCGCTGTCCTGACTGTTACCCACTTATCTGTCTCTCGAGGCCCCGGTGTGACTACTTGCCGAAAGCTCCTATCTATCACCTCCTCACTCTCTCTGATCAGATGAAGGTCATCGAGCTGCATCTCCAGTTCCCTAACATGGTCCCTGAGGAGCTGCAGCTCAATGCACCTGGCACAGATGTGGCTGTCCAGGAGGCTGGGAGTCTCCTGGACTTCCCTCATCTGACACTGAGCGCAGAACATCGGCCTCACACACATACTTCCTGTCTGTATTCTACACAGGTAACCTACCTCACCTCAACCTATTATCGCTGTAGCCCCGTTGAACCAAAGCCCTCCTACTCTGTTGCCCACTCTATAAAGCTATCTCCTTTTAAACTCTTTTCGCCGTTCTACCTGGCTGACGTCCACGTGCTTGTGCAGTCGTACCCCGATCAAACCACTGAAGAAATAACCGCTGAAATAAATTTGATGGACAGCACAGGATGAGGAAATGAAATACAATCAGAAAATGTTGGAAATATGAACTATCTTTTTCTCTCCACAGATGTTGTTTGGCTTGCTGAGTATTTCCAGCCTTCTGTTGTTTAGAACATAGAATTGTACAGCACAGGAACAAGCCTTTCAGCCCATGATATTGTGTCAAACAGACTCAGCTAATGGCACCTAATCCCTTCTGTTGATACAGAATCCATATTCATATGCCTATCTCTAAGAGGCTCTTAAATGCCCCTATTTTTCTCCACTACCACTCCTGGGGGCACATTCCAGGCACCCACCATGCTCTGTTAAAAATAAAGCTGCCTAGATCACCATCAAAACATTGAGTTCAGTCACTTCGGTTTTCTCTGGAGCCTGGACCGCACCCCACCCCCCTCTCCTTGATGCATGCCATGAACTATGTATTTTTCCTTTACGTTTGATATATGAAAGGACAACACCTCACACTTGCCTGGATTAAACATCATCTGCCATTTCTCCATTCACATCTGCAACTGGTCTATAGCTCACAGAATCCTTTGGCAACCTTCAGCATTATCCACAAGGTCACCAATCTTTGTGTCATCTGCAGACTTACCAACCCACCCATCCACATGTTCATCAAAGTCATTTATATACCTCACAAACAGCAGAGGTCCTGGTATGAATCCACACAGAACACCACTTCCAAGTAGAATGAGACTCATCAACCACGACCCTCTATCTTCCATGGACAAGCCAATTATGCATTCAAATGGCCAATTTTCTGCCGATCCCATGCATCTTAGTGTTTTGTGTAAGCTTTCCATGAGGGACCTTGTCAAATATCGTACTAAAATCCTTGTAAGCTACCTTTATTGTTCACCTTCATCACCACCTCAAAAGATATTCAGTCAGCTAAGTAAGACATGACCTGCCCCACACAAAGCTATACTAACTATCCCTCATTAGTTATGCTTTTCAAAGTTAAAAGTACATTTATTATCGAACTGTGTATACATTATACAACCTTGAGATTTGTTTCCTAACAGGCAAGTACAAAACAAAGAAACCCAAAAGAACCCATTTTTAAAGGAGAAGACCGTCAACCATCCAATGTGTAGAGAAACAAAAACCGTGCAGACAATAAACGCAAGCAAATAGTGTTCTGAGATGAAGTTCACGGAGAGTCCGTCAGACAGTTCAGAGCAGTGATCTGAACCGGCCCATCCCTTGCCTCAGGTCCCGACAGCCTGACCTCTTCAATCTGGCCCAGCGCCTAGATCACCATCAAAACATTGAGTTCAGTCACTTCGGTTTTCTCTGGAGCCTGGACCGCACTGCCTCGATTCAGCCTGGACTCGACCTTTCCAATTCGGCCCCATAAATCCAAATGCTCATAAATCCTGTCCCAAGAATAGCTTCCCCAGCGCTTTTTCTTTCACTTTTTTTTAACTCCCATTTCAACAATCCCAGTTAATACAAGAACTGGAAATAATAACATTTTCCAGTTTTCTGTTCTAGTTGATTGAAAATCAAATACAGCTGGTATAAACATCACGGCCTGATATTCTCCCTCTATCGGACTTCTACAACTGCCTCTTTGGTCTGTTCACAACAATCATTTTAGAAACTCTAAGCAGATATTTGTATTTAATTTAGAAAAAGGGAGTTTGAAATAGTAATCCTTGATAACATGTTACAAAACAAACCTAGTTGATATAGGTATCGATCGATTATAACTGAGAATTAAGCTTGGCTTTGTTTATTGGCAGAAAGCAAAGAAAAGGAAGAAGAAGAATGCAGGTGAGCAGCAGACTGACACAGAGGAGAGTTTGATGGTTGAAGAACTTTCAAAGCCTGATCCTCCAGAGCCAGTTGATTCTTCAGTCATAGAGCAGCAAGTCCGAGAAAGAGCCACCAGAATTTATCGGAAACCAGGAGAACCCATCCTGTCCCCTGAACTGAGCATGGCAGCTACTGTAACACCCACCAGCCAGTGCCCAAGGTAGGCCGTATTAGTAATATTAAGTGAGTGGTATGTCTGACACAACCAAGAGCGGATAAGCTGAAGGATTATGCTACAGTGCTAAGAATTTGAACTGAAATATCTCTGTCACCTATTTAAAACTATTAACGTCTGAGCACACTGGCCTAGAAATCTGTTTGTACAGCTTCCAAACAATGGTGCTGTGCAGTCACAAATTAGCTTCCTCGAGAGTATGGCAGTATGGCAATTCTGTACATTTGCCTTGGAGCCAGAATGCATCAATTTTTGTTAATGTATGATGTGGTTCACTCTATCAGCAAATTGGGAATTGCCAAGAATGCAAAACCTCCTCCCTGTCCCCCCCACTCCCCGTCCCCCCCTCCTCCCCTCCTCCCCATCATCCCCCTCTCCCCATCCCCCACACTCCCTATCCCACCTCCCCCTCTCCATCCCTCCCGCTCACTGTTCCCCCCTCCTCCCCGTCCTGCCCCCCCCAACTCGTCATCCTGCCCCCCCAATCCGTGTCCCCACATCAGGCCTCAGAAGGAATGCAGACTTCCCAAAATTGAACATGTATAAAGTGCATTCATGGTGTAAGAAGAACACCCTGGCAGCCTTCTGCTAGAAGCACATGCTGTAGCCTTGATCTGTTTTTCCTTTCCACCAAGAATATTCCTACTATGGCATTGTTCTTTAGCCTGTCAAAATTTTGTACATTTCAATGTGATCACCTTTCATTCTTCTAAGCTCAGTAGGCACATTCTGATTAATTTCTCCTCATAAAATAACTTGCCAACCAGTAATTTGTAAATCTGATAAAAACAAAAGAGAAAAATCTGCAAATCTATTTGATAGTTGGCATTCTCTAATTTTGCTACTATATTTGGCAAGCATTTCAAATTATAATTTGATTTTCCTGTAGTTAGTTCTTTGTGTATTCTGCCTTATCTGTAAATTTTTGGTGAACTCTTGTGAAAATAAATAAAAAATAAATAAATAGATAGATAGATAGAGAAGTATTTGAAAAAGACCTTTTTGCTTTTCCACCCAGTGTAGAATGCTGAATTTAGTTGAAGCCATGACATTGTTCCACTTTATTTCAAGTATATGTATATCGAGAAATCATTCCCCTCCTCTGTGTTACTAAGTATTCCAAGTGTGCTTCCAGTAAAGTTGACTGAACATGCAGGAATGGAAGTTTAAAATGCAGTTTGAAAGCAAATTATTTATTTTCTTCTCCAGAGGGGAGCAACTGCGAAGACTGGATGTGCAAAGATGCACACTGTTTGCTAAAGTTCTCTTTAACAACAAAGAGGTATCCAGGACAAGTAGCCGAACATTGGACGCTGATTTTAGAATTCATTTTGGACAGATCTTCAACATGCAAATAGTCAACTGGCCAGAAAGTATAAAGATTCAGGTATTTTTACAAGGGTGCCTCCTTTGGCCCAACTAATGCTCTTAAAGTTGATAATTATTTAAATATTGATCAGGCAATTTGTTCATATGTGGTTTATATTGCTGCTGAGGCATTCTTTTTGTAATTCGTTCCAACCAGGAACTTCATCAAACAGGTAAAACAGTTTCTCCATATGTACTTTATAAATCTACTGAGCCATTTGAGTTGAAGACCTCACAGCAACATCTCTCTGATGAGATGTAATGCTCCACCATTGGTGACAAGGTCTCAGGTAGTGGATCCTGAGACGTGGCATAGATTAGGAGTAATCTAGCCCATTGAGCTCAAGTAAAGTAGGAAACTGGTAACAAACCACTTACCTGTACTTTTTATCAAGATGATGATTCCAGTCAATTGAACAGGAAAGTGCTAGATGTGCTGTTCTGTTGAAGACTAAGAGACTGGACCTGATTTACAGCAGGCTCCTCAGTTTGTGATGTTTGTGCTTCGCCCCTGATTCAGTACTGAGTCCAGCAGCGGAGTGGGGTTGGGTGGGTGTCAGGTGCACTAGCATCTGACCTCCTGCACATTCCTGAGTTCCACATTGCAGTGCAGAGGCAACCAAACCCATGTAAGTGCAGCTGGCAGGTGCTCCTATATGGAGTCGGCAGCTGATGGACAGTATGAGCTGGCCAAGTTTATTACATGAGTTACATGACTTAGTCAAGTTTATTATATTCCCGTGTTGTGCACTGAATGTCTGTAACCCCACTGTTCCCATTTTTAAAAAAAGTATAGGGTGCTGACTTTCAATGAAGTTTTAAAATGATGTAACTTAATTAAGTTTCTTAAATTATTATATTGCTTGTTTCAATGTTTGTGCATTTCTTCTAACTCCCCTACAGATATTTGAATCTGTTGGAACAAATACCACGAAGGTAGAAATCTTTGTTCCCATCCCAGAAACCAGCATCCTCACAGGGAGTGCCCCAGTTGAGGAAATCGAATTTAGCAGTGATCATCGTGTGATGTTTGACCATGAAGGCGTTGGCAGTGGTAAGTTTCAAATGCAAAATTTTAAATCCTTAAGAATTTTATTCAATGAGGAAAAATGTTCACATTGGTGTCGTTTCACTCTTGCCCATTGCCTCAATCCCACCTCCCCTCATTCTGGCTAAGAATTTTCATTGAAGTAGGCCTACGGGGTAGGAAAAGTACTGCACTTTGCCAAATATATCAAAATCTGGAAACTGGGTTCATTTTTCCCCAATAACAATATTCGTGTTGTTTTATGAGCCTTCAGAAACGTCTGTAACTCTGACTAATGGAATAACACAACACCACTGTAAAGTCCATGACTTTTCCCCACTCTAGGGCACAGCCTCCCACTTCCATCCTCTCAGGCCCTGCTGATCATTTCGTCTCCCATCAGAGCAAAAAAAAAACAATTTGCTAGAAGAACTCGCGTGGTCGAGCAGCATCTGTGGGAAGAAAGGAAATTTTGCTGTTGCGGGTGAAAACATTGCATCACGAACCTTAAGGGTTATAATTCTCTATAAGAGCCCTGATCGCCATCTATTCACCCTCTATTTGGCACTTACTAAAGCACAGTTCTTGACCATTGGACTCAATTCTTCCGGACAATTTCTCCCTTCCTCCACACCATCCCCTTCGCTCAAAGAAAGGTCACAATCTTGCTCATCTGCCCACTATCCCTCCTCCTCCACCTCGTCACTCTTCTGGAAAAAAAATGCTTATCAAGTGGCTGGAGCTCTCTGGGAAAGTTTAATTTAACTTAAAAAAAAATCAAGAATGTTTGCCCACCAGAAGAATGTTTTGATCCAGATGATTGTAACTTTTCTGAAAGAGGTAGCGGTAGAGATTATGGAGGTATTAGTAAATATCTTTCAAGAATCATTGGACTCAGACATGATTCCGGAGGACAAGAATATTGCAAATGTCACTCCACTCTTTAAGAAAGGAAGGAAGCAGCAGAAAGAAAATTATAGACCAATTAGCCTGACCTCAGCAGTTGGGAAGATGTTGGAGTCAATTGTTAAGGATGAGGTTATGAAGTACTTGGTGACACAGGACAAGATAGGACAAAGTCAGCATGGTTTCCTTCAGGGAAAATCTCACCTGACAGACCTGTTGGAATTCTGTGAGGAGATTACAAGTAGATAGATAAAGGGGATGTAGTGGATGTTGTTTATTTGGATTTTTGAAAGGCCTTTGACATGGGGCCTTACATGAGGCTGCTACCAAGTTAAGAGCCCGTGGTATTACAGAAAAGTTAGTAGCATTGTTAGAGTATTGATTGATTGGTAGAAAGCAGCAAGTGGGGAAAAAAAGTATTCTTTTCTGGTTGGCTGCCAGTGACTAGTGGGTGCTCTGCAAGGGTTGGTGTTGGGACTGCTTTTTTTATGCTGTATGTTAATGATTTAGGTAATGGAATAGATGGCCTAGTTGCCAGGTTTGCAGATATACAAAGACTGGTGGAGGGTCATAGTCATAGACATACTTTATTGATCCCGGGGGAAATTGGTTTTCGTTACAGTTGCACCATAAATAATAAATAGTAATAAAACCATAAATAGGTAAATAGTAATATGAAAATTATGCTAGTAAATTATGAAATAAGTCCAGGACCAGCCTATTGGCTCAGGGTGTCTGACCCTCCAAGGGAGGAGTTGTAAAGTTTGATGGCCACAGGCAGGAATGACTTCCTATGACGCTCTGTGTTGCATCTCAGTGGAATGAGTCTCTGGCTGAACGTACTCCTGTGCCCAACCAGTACATTATGTAGTGGATGGGAGACATTGTCCAAGATGGCATGCAACTTGGAGAGCATCCTCTTTTCAGACACCACCGTGAGAGAGTCCAGTTCCATCCCCACAACATCACTGGCCTTACGAATGAGTTTGTTAACTCTGTTGGTGTCTGCCACCCTCAGCCTGCTGCCCCAGCACACAACAGCAAACAGGATCGCACTGGCCACCACAGACTCATAGAACATCCTCAGCATCGTCCGGCAGATGTTAAAGGACCTCAGTCTCCTCAGGAAATAGAGACGGCTCTGACCCTTCTTGTAGACAGCCTCAGTGTTCTTTGACCAGTCCAGTTTATTGTCAATTCGTATCCCCGGGTATTTGTAGTCCTCCACCATGTCCACACGGACCCCCTGGATGGAAACAGGGGTCACCGGTACCTTAGCTCTCCTCAGGTCTACCACCAGCTCCTTAGTCTTCTTCACATTAAGCTGCAGATAATTCTGCTCACAGCATGTGACATGTAATGCTTTGGAAACGGGTAGGCTGCAGAAGGACTTCGACAGATTAGGAGAATGGGAAAGAAAGTGGCAAATGAAATATAATGCTGGAAAATGCATGGTCATGCACTCTGGTAGAAGAAATATATGTGCAGACTATTTTCTAAATGAGGAGAAAATCCAAAAATCTGACATGCAAAGGGACTTGCGAGTCCTTGTGCAGAACACTCTAAGGTTTATCTTGCAGGTTGAGTTGGTGGTGAAGAATGGAAATGCAATGTTAGCATTCGTTTCAAGAGGTCCAGAACACAAGAGCAGGGATGTGATGCTGAGGCTTCATAAGTAACTGGTGAGGCCTCACCTTGACATTGTAAACTGTTTTGGACTCCTCACCTAAGAAAAAATATGCTGGCATTGGGGAGGGTTCAGAGGAGGCTCACTAGGATGATTCTGGGAATGAAAGGGTTATCATATGAGAAACATTAGATGGCTTTGGACCTGTACTTGCTGGAATTTAGAAGGATGAGGGGAGATCTCATTGAAACTTTTCAAATGTGGAAAGACCTAGATAGAGTAGATGTGGAAAGGATGTTTCTCATGGTGGGGGAGTCGAGGACAAAAGAGTGCAGCCTCAGGCTAAAAGGGCATCCATTTAAGAATGCAGAGAAATTTCTTTAACGAGAGGATGGTGAATTTTTGGAATTTCTTACCACAGGCAGCAGTGGAGGCCAGGTTGTTGGGTGTATTTATGGCGGAGATTGATAGGTTCTTGATCGGCCATGGCATCAAAGGTTATGGGGAGAAGGCTGGGGAGTGGGGCTAGGGAGGGGAAAATAAAAGGATCAGCCATGATTAAATGGCGGAGAAAACTCGATGGGTCATATGGCCTAATTCTGCTCCTATGTCTTATGGTCTTTTGCTGCCTGAAATATTATCCTAGTATTTTTCTTCTAAGTAGAGAATCTTTATAACTCTATAATGGTTTTTGTTGTTCCGTGGGAAAATATTGATTGATTCTTTTTCACAATCTTTGTTGTCTTCTCCTGCAATTTCATTGAATTTTTAATAACTACTTTATCTCATTGGAGTTTCGAAAGTTTCTCAATACACAGGATGGGCCAGACTGCCGATTTGGAGAAGGCAAAAGGTTGGGGTCTGTGTTCCATGATAAATTTTTTTGTGGTGTTCAGATGCAGTAAACTTGTCACACTCTCGTTCCCCTGACCTGGAACATCTAACGATTAAGTGCAACTGTTCTACTTACCCAGAGAGTTCTCCTCCGTGACCCTGACCGCAGTTTACATACCAACAAATGCCGAAGTTCATCTGACACTCGAGATACTGAATGCTGCCATCACCAGACAAGAAATAGCCCACTTCAACACATGTCAAATCATAGTTGGGGTCTTCAATCAGGCGTGTTTGAAGAAATAACTGCCCAATCTTCATCAACAAATAACCTATTGCACCACAGGACCCAGCACACTCAACCACTGCTATACTACGATTAGGAGTGCCTATCATTCCATGCCTAGGCCGCTTTTGAGAAATCTGATCACTTGACTGTCCTCTTCCTACCCACATACAGGCAAAATCTAAACAGCAAGGCTCCAGAGGTAGGGACATCAAAGAGGTGGTCAATGGACTGGGCCATGGTCAAGGACTCATCAGACAATCTGAATGAATGCATCACAGTTGTCGTGGACTTTATAAAAACAGTCATAGATGAGTGCATCCACACAAGATGAGTGTGTCTCCTGTTTCCATCCAGGGGGTCAGTGTGGACATGGTGGAGGATTACAAATATCTGGGGATATGAATTGACAATAAACTGGACTGGTCAAAGAACACTGAGGCTGTCTACAAGAAGGGTCAGAGCCGTCTCTATTTCCTGAGGAGACTGAGGTCCTCTAACATCTGTCGGACGATGCTGAGGATGTTCTACAAGTCTGTGGTGGCCAGTGCTATCATGTTTACTGTTGTGTGCTGGGGCAGCAGGCTGAGGGTAGCAAACACCAACAGAATCAACAAACTCATTCGTAAGGCCAGTGATGTTGTGGGGATGGAACTGGACTCTCTCACGGTGGTGTCTGAAAAGAGGATGCTGTCCAAGTTGCATGCCATCTTGGTCAATGTCTCCCATCCACTACATAATATACTGGGTGGGCACAGGAGTACATTCAGCCAGAGACTCAGTCCACCAAGATGCAACACTGAGCGTCATAGGAAGTCATTCCTGCCCGTGGCCATCAAACTTTGCAACTCCTCCCTTGGCTCACCCTGAGCCAATAGGCTGGTCCTGGACTTATTTCCTGGCATAATTTACATATTATTATTTAATTATTTGTGGTTTTATATTGCTATATCTATACTCTATTCTTGGTTGGTGCAACTGTAATGAAACCCAATTTCCCTCGGGATCAATAAAGTATGACTATGACTAAATCATTCAGACTTCCCCCAACCAGAAGCCCTAGATGAACAGCAATCTGCTGAGTGCCATTCAGGTCTGGCAACCACGTAAGTTACAAGAGGTCAAGGAGTGATCTCCAGAAATCCATCTCGTGTGTGAATTGCCAATTACAGACTAAACTTGACTTGCTGAAAGATGCTCAACCACAGTGGCAGGGCTTGAATGCTATTATCTCGTACAAAGTGAAATCAGTCAACAGAGTGACAACACGGCTTTGCTCCCAAATGAGCTCAATGCCTTCTATGGTCATTTTGACCATCAAAACATGGAAGAACCTTCAGGAAATCCCACAGCTCCCGATGACCCCATGATTTCAGTCTCTGAGGCCAGCGTGAAAGCATCCTTCGTGAGGGTGAACCCACAGAAGGTATCCGGCACATTGAGATATCTAGCTGAGTACTCAAGTCCTTTGCCGATTGACTGGTGTTCACCGATATCTTTAACCTCTTGGTTCAGAAGTTGAGGTATCCACCTGTTTCAAGCAGGCTTTTTGTATACCGGTGCCTAAGAAGAACATGGTAACCTGCTGTAATGACTATAGTCATGGTGAAGTGCTTTGCGAGGTGGGTGATGAACATATCAACTCCTGCCTGAGAAGTGACTTGGATCCGCTCCCATTTGCCTACTGTCACAAAAGGTCCACAGCAAATGCCATTCTATTTTTCCCTTCACTCAACCCTGGAACATCTGGATTGTAAGATGCGTACATCAGGATGCTCGTTACAGCTCAGCACTTAATACCATCATCCGTTCAGAACTAATCAGTAAGTTTCCAGTCCTGGGCCTCTCCACCTCCTTGTGCAGTTGGATCCTCAATTTCCTCACTTGCAGACTCCAGTCTATTCAGATCAGCAACAACATCTCCTCCACGACCTCCATCAGTGCAGATCACCAAAGGTTGTGTGCTTAGCCCCCTGCTCTACCTGCTTTGTACTTACAACTGTGAGGCTAAGAAGAGCTGTAATGCCATATTCAAGCTTGCTGATGACATCACTGTTGTTGGTCAAAGAAAAGGTTATGAAGAATCAGCATATAGGAGGGAGATTGAAAATCTGGCTGAGTCGTGCCACAACAACAACCTCTTTTTCAATGTCAGAAAGACCAAGGAGCTGATTATTGACTAAAGAACTGTTATGTTTTGTAACTCCAAAGCATAAATATAATTTAAAGGAAAAGATAGAGAGTCTGAAAGATGCAAGTCTAACTTTGCTCTCTTCTCACTGCTGCTATCAGGAAGAAGGTACAGGAACCCCCAGACCCACACCACCAGGTTTGGGAACAGTTATTACCCCTCAGTTTCTTGAACCCATCGTTGAACTGTTCCCACAACCTGCAGACTTACTTTCAAGGACACCATCTCGTGTTCTTGATATTTATTTCTCATTTGTTATTATTTTTTTTCTTTTGTATTTGCTCCATTTGTTGTCTTTTGCACACGAGTTGCTTGTCTGTCCCACTGGGTGCGGTCTTTCATTGATTCTATTGTGCTTATTATATTTACTGTGTATGCCCAGAAGACAACAAATCTCAGGGTTGTATATGGTGACATATATGTACATTGATTAAAAAATTCACTTTAAAGTTTAAGTATGAGAAATTATTATTCGCAACCAAATGGATAGAAGAACCAAATACCTATTGCACTTGAAAGGCTGCTTCATGCTACGTTAACTTAATCCACTAGTTTCTAGAGAAGTAATCAATCTTATTCTTATTGGTTTCAGGTGTGCCATTTTCCTTTGAAGCTGATGGAAGCAATCAGTTGATCCTGTTGACCTCTGGCAAACTAGCTTGCAGTGTCTCCTGGGCAGTGGGTGAAGATGGTGTGCCACTGGTGCCTCCAATGCTTCAGCAAAATTATGGTATTCAAAGGTAAAAGATTCAGCTTAGTCTGAAATATTGTCTAATTTAGAGGCAAAATTAGCTCCTGATTTGGGTTATCCTCTGCTATTGAGCAACTCGCTGAGGGGGGAGACCTGCAATACTTGAAGTTCTTAATGTCAAGCAGTGTCTTGTGATCATAAAAATAATGTTTAAAAAAGACAAAAGCAACTTTGGTTGGCCCTGGAGAGGCTGATATTTCTGAGTGTCCGCCATCTTACTAGAATTTAATGCTTTCTTTGAATTATTGTTCAAAGTTCAAGAGTTCAAAGTAAATTTATTGTCAAAGTACATATATGTCACCATATACTACCCTGAGATTGAGTTTCTTGTGGACATTCATGGTAAATACAAGGAAACACAATAGAATCGATGAAAAACCACACACAAGATGGACAAACAGCCAGTGTGTAAAAGGTAACAAGCTGTGCAAATATGAAAGGGAAAAAAAACCACGAAATAAATAAATAAATAAATAAATAAATAACTAAGCAATGAGTATTGAGGGCATGAGATGAAGAGTCCTTGAAAGTGAGTCCATCAGTTGTGAGAACAATTCAGAGATGGGGCAAGAGAAGCTGGGTGAAGTTATCCTCTCTGGTTTAAGAGCCTGACGGTTGAAGGATAATAACTTCCTGAATTTAGTGGGATGGGTTCTGGGGCTCCTGTACTTTCTTCCTGATGGCAGCAGTGAGTAGAGAGCATGGCCTGGATGGTGGGGGTTAATTAATGTTGATCCTCTCCACCTCTGATCCCCTGATGAGGACTGGTTCATGGACCTCTGGTTTCCTCCTCCTGTAGTCAATAATCAGCTGTTTAGTTTTGCTAACTTTGAGTGAGTGGTTGTTTTTTCCGGCACCATTCAGCCAAATTTTCAGTCTCCCTCCTGTATGTTGATTTGTCATTACCTTTGATTTGGCCAACAACAGCGGTGTCATCAACAAACTAAAATGGCACTGTACGCGGAAAGTTCAGCCCAAAAAAATACGTTAGCCTAGAACATCTTGTTATTGGCAAGCTTTCAGCCCTCAACAGCAACACACAACTCAACTGTAAATGTAGTTCTCATAAATCCTGTTATATTGACTTGCTATTAAGTATTGATGCACTCCCAAATAGGAAGGCATTATGTAATGGCAGGGTCTTTTGCACAGTATAAAATTGCTATGTGAGCAAGCCTTGAATGAACTGAAAGTAAACTGGCAGTCAGCAAACCCTGGCTCTCAGAAGCTATTACAACTTCAGTTATACAATTGAAATAATATTACAAAAGATTTTTTAAATAATAAAAACAGATATAGATGTACTTAAATAATTAAAAGCAAACTCAATTAATTTGAACAGTTCAAAATGTATAAATGCCATTGTCCATTCCTCTTCATTTAATGAGCTTGCTCCCCCTCTACTAGGTCTAACCAAGGACAGGTTCATCAGGTGAATCCCTTGGTTTTGCTACATAGGAATTGCTCTAAATTCTTGCCTCACTACCAGACTCTATGAAGACTCAGGTGTTGGAAAGCAACTGGAAATTGCCAGCCGGTCTCAGCAGGCAAGTTCAGGACTTCATGCAGGGAGCCATCTGACATAGCCAGTAAATAGCAACCCATCATGCTAAGTTTCACAGGTGATTTTTCCAGCTACCTTCTGATGTTGGACTCTAAATGGAGAACTTGAGTGGTATTCAAGTAGTCACCCCTAGGAAGCTGGCTTGTGGACTGTGCCAGGTTAGATGTGGTGCAAAAATAGTAAGGCTATTCATTTGAATCAAAATGCGTGGCTGTGGAGATGAGGGATAATAATATGGTAATGTACATTTCTTTAAAAATTAAAAACATGAAAGCAAACACAATTACTAAAGTGTCTTGAAAATTTATTCCCAATAAGTTCTGGCCTGTTAAGACAACATGGCTTTCATTAACAACCTGCTGTTTGAAAATCCTACTTGCAAGTAAGATGAACTTGTGTTAACATTTTTCGTACATATATACCAGTGCCTTAAAACACTTGGATGCCATTTCATCTATTGGAGCAACTGGGTTAACAGATACAAAGAAACTGGCTAAATGGGCAGCAGAGTCAAGGCTTGACCCCAATGATCCCAGCAATGCAGCTCTGATGCAACTGATAATGGTAAGATGACTTAACTTATCGTGGTCTAGTCCCTCCAACATGCAACAGAAGTGAAGTGTTGACCATGATAAATTCATGCTCTTTCTAACACTTTGCATTTCCACATAACAGTTTCCACATTGCACTCTTGCGTGAAAGTTTCCTTTCTGCATGGTATTCTGCAGGCATTGCTCCAGTTGTCAGAGCTTGCAGTTCTGCAACATGAGCATCCATTGCAAAACTCAAGGTGGCTGCTGCTTGCATTCCAAAGGGTGGCCTTATGACTTCATTTGAAATCCACGCCAGAAGGGATAGGCCTCAGTTTCTGTACAAGGTATGTGCCAAATCCATGTTGGATTCCGTGCTCATGAATGCAGGTTTTCCGGTGGACTGAGTGTTCTGTTGCAGGTATGTATCACCATCTTTGGGAGGGGTAGTTAATGGGAAGCAGTGACAGTTGGCAGGGTAGTGTGACGTTGTGAAGAGTGCACAAATCCTAGAAATACCTTCTGCAACACTGAAGTAGCTGTGCAGCTGAACTAGAGCAGAGCAAAACTGAGCTTCATAGATCCTATACACTCAGAGTACAGACAAATTAGATTCCTGCATTGAAACCTCTGCTCTGCCTGCAACTGGTAAACCTGAAAACCACTGAACTGAAAAGGAGTGGACCATGGCAAGTGGACTTAGAATGGTGAAATCAATTTGTCTGTATTATTGACCATGGCCTTTTCAGTGGTCTGCCCAAAATTCTGACTTCTCTATGAAGGTCAGAAATACAGGCACACCTTCAAAGTTCTTGCTAGCTTTCACTGTGTCCAGATGTGCATCAACTTGTCAGCAAAGGTCATGCAGATCATTTGAGATTCTAACTTGGAGAAAGGCCAACTTTGTTGGAATCAGAAAGGATTGGGCAGGCTGTTTTCTGGGAAAGGTGTACTTGGCAAATGATATTTTGCGAGTACAAATTTTGTATGTGCCTCTCAAAATAAAAGGTAAAGGTAACAGGTTTAGGAAACCTCGGTTTTCAAGAGATATTGAGGCCCTAGTTAAGGAAAAAAGGAGGTGCTTGGCAGGTAGGAACAAATTAGGTACTTATAGAGTATAAGAAATTCAAGAGAACACTTAAGAAGGAAATCAAGAGCTCTAAAGGAAGTCATGAGGCTGCGCTAGTAGACAAGGTGAAGGAGAATCCTGTGGGAATCTACAGATATTTTAAGAGCAAAAGGATTGCAAGGGACAAAATTAGTTCTCTGGAAGATCAGAATGGTAATCCATGCATGGAGCCAATAGAGATGGGCGAGATCTAAAATGGATTTTTTTGCATTTGTATTACTCAGGAAATGGATGCAGCATCTATAGAAGTGAGACAATGCAGCATCAACTTCATGGACCCTAAACAGATTACAGAGGAGGAGGTGTTTGCTGTCTTTAGGGTGAATAAATCCCCAGGGCCTGACAAGGTGTTCCCTCGGATCCTGTGGGAGGCAAGTGCAGAAATTGCTGGGGCCTTGGCAGAGATACGTAAATTATTCTCAGTGAGAGGTGAGGTATCAGAGGATTGGAGGATAGCTAATGTTGTTCTACTGTCTAAGAAAGGCTGTAAACATAAACCAGAAGATTATAGACCAGTGAGTCTGACATCAGTGGTGGGAAAGTTATTGGAAGGTATTCTAAGGGACCAGATATATAAGCATTTGGATAGACATGGACTGATTAGGGATAATCATCATGGCTTCCTGCATGGTGGGTCATGTTTAACCAAACTTAGAATTTTTCAAGGAAGTTATCTGGAAAATAGATTAGATTAGATTATGAAGACACGCAGTCCTCTTTTATTGTCATTTAGTAATGCATGCATTAAGAAATGATACAATATTTCCTCCGGTGTGATATCACAAAACACAGGACAGACCAAGACTGAAAAAAACACATAATTATAACATATAGTTACAACAGTGCAACAATGCCATAACTTGATGAAGAAGTCCATGAGCACAGTAAAAAGTTCAAAGTGTCTCAAATGTCCCACATCTCATGCAGATGGGAGAAGGAAGAAAAACTCTCCCTGCCATGCCCGACCACAGTCCGACTCTGAGTCATCCGAAAACTTCGAGCCTCCGATCAGCTCTCCGACACCGAGTACTGAGCGCCATCTCTGTCCGAACAATTCGACCTCAATCTTGGTCGCCAACAGTAGGCAAAGCCGGGGATTTTGAGGCCTTCCCTCCGGAAGATTCCCGACCGCGCAGTAACAACAGCAGCGAACTGGCGTTTCAGAAATTTCTCCAGATGTTCCTCTGTGCTTTCATGTCCATCTCCATCAAATCAAAATTGTCCACGGCCCCTATTTTTCACCAGAGGGCTGCGCACGCTCTCTCTCCTCCCACCAAAGCAGTGGATGTTGTCTTCATGCACGTTAGCAAGGCATTTGACAAGGTCCAGCACAAGAGGTTGGTCAAGAAGGTTCAGTCACTCAGCATTCAAGATGAGGTAGTAAATTGGATTAGACATTGGCTTCACAGGAGAAGCCAGAGACTGGTAGTTAATGGTTACCTCTCTGACTGGAGGTCTATGACTAGTGGAGTGCCACAGAAATTGGTACTGAGTCCATTGTTGTTTGTCATCTATATCAATGATCTGGATGATAGTGTGATTAACTGGGTCAGCATATTTGCAAATGTCACCAAGATTGGGGGTGTAGTGGACAGCAAGAAAGACTATCAGAGCTTGCAGCAGGATCTAGACCAGCTGGAAAATGGGCTGAAAAATGGCTGATGGAATTTAATGCAGACAAGTGCGACGTGTTGCACTTCGGTAGGACCAACCAGGGTAGGTCTTAAACAGTGAATGGTAGGGCACTGAGGAATGCTGTAGAACAAAGGGATCTGGAAAAACAGGTCCAAAATCAAATCAAGTTTATTTGTCATTCAAACCATACATGGATACAGCTGAATGAGACAGTGTTTCTCTGGTGCCAAGATACAAAATAGTAAGAAAGGGAAAAAAAGAACATAATCACATAAGAAAATACATTTTAGTCCAAGACCCTGAGTGAGAAGTCCTACAAATTGATGGCCTGTAATTCCACAGATCCAACACCGGAGGGCAGCTCATTTCAGCTTGTTTGGTTAGAGCTGTCAGACTTGTAAGAAAACTACGCCTTTTAAACCCAATGCACTCAGCAAAACTGGTACTCATTTCTCATTCCATTTACTTCAAACTACTGCTCAGTTCCTTCCGTATACAGCAGCCAGTTACCTTTTGTGCAATCAAATGCATCTATCTGATATAGCCAGCCATATCTGCCTTTTTACTAAATGTGATTATCACCCGGTCCTGTTTATAAACCCAAGAATTTGTCCGTTTTCTTTCTTTTTTTTTAAACATGACCATTTCTCACAATGCTTTTTTTTTTACTCGAACGCCTTGCTGGTACGTAGTTGTGTCAAATTTGTTTAAAACTTCCCCTATCACTACTGTTATGTTCTGTAAATCCAGCGTATGCCATTGACGTACTTCTACATATAACCCGACATGCATTGTGTAAACACCAAAGAAAGCTTGATCAAACTATCCAGTATATTTACAATATTATTCATGTAGTACTGAAATATTAAATACAGAAGAGCCTCAGTCCATCCTGCTGTGGGGCAGAGCTATAAAGTGATTGTATGTGCACGGTGAAGATAAGCCTGCTAGAATCAGGAAATTGTAAACAGTCGAAGTGACATGAAGCATCAGAAGTGTCATCACTGTGATGGCCTGACCGGCTGAATAGTTCCAACAGCTCCTATTTTTATTTTACATTTCCAGCTTCACAGTGTCTTTTGATTTTGAGGATTTCAAACTTCTCTACTTTGGTAAATGCAATTCACAAATCTAATCAAGATGTTTATTCATCCTCTGATTCAAGATTGTTTAATGTCTTTTCTAGTCCGAAGGTGTAAAGAAGAACAACATAATTGTTACTCCAGATCTGCTTCAGCACAAACCACTGTAAGATGAGCAACACAATAATTAAAAAAATGTATATACTGTGCTATGTGAAAGTATTCAACCCACAAATGCTTTGTTCACTTAAATTAGTATTACAACCAAGGTTTTCATCAGTTTAGCTGAGAATTTTTATTTATGAATCACATGCTCCTTATTTCACTGTACATCCCAAAAAAAGGAAAATTGTAAAGTATGAAAAACTTTTAAAAAATCAAAAAACTGAAAAGTCAGTGGTTCAAAATTATTCATTGCCCTTTGCTCAGTACTTAGTTGAACCATCTGTCACAGCTACTACAGTTAGTAGTCATTTTTGGATAAGTCTATATTAGCTTTGCACACAATGTGATGGAGCAAGGTTTGTCCATTCCTCCTTGCGATGTTGCTCAAGGCGTGCCAGGTTATTTGGGAGCAGCAGTAGACAGCAATCTTGAGGTATTGCCAGAGATGTTCAATTGGGCTAAGGTCGGGACTGTGACTGGGCCACTCAAGGACATCAATTTTCTTCATTGGAAGCCATTCCGTGGTTGCTCTGGCAATGTACTTTTTCATGGTTGACTTGAGCTCTGAGCTATGTTCAGTGCCTTTGAGATGCTCTTGTACCCTTCTCCAGTTTGTGCTTCTCTGTTATCATTTCCCTGACTTGCCTTGAATGCTCTTTTGTCTTCAGTTTGGTTTGGTCAGTTGAAAATCAACCGTACTGTTGGACCTTACAGAGAGAGGTGGTATTTATTCTTAACAAATCATTGAAAACAGGTGGTCCTTAGATTTTCTCCATCAGCAGATTGGGTGAGTTGGTAAAGTAATATATTGCACCTGATGAAAGTTAGCGTAGTAATTACAAAGGGGATGAATACTTTTTCATCCTCACAATTTTGGTTTTTAATTTTTAGTAAATTGTTGACGGGTTTTGGAATTTTTCATTTGATTTGACATGATGCACTATGTTCTGTAGATTAGCTCAAAAATCCTGCTTCAATTTATTTAAACTGTTTAAAAATGAGACAGTAAAATGGAAAAATAGTTTACAGTACTTTTTCAAGGCACTGTTCATAAGATGACTGACAGGAAATGATGAAGCGGTGGGACACCTGTCATGTTTTCTGCTTTTAGCTATTTTTTATTTTGTAAATCTGTAAATTGCTTTATTCTCCTTCATTCAGTATTGACTTGGGAAAATGAAAATTGAACATTCCTTTTGTATTTAGTTCCTCAGAACTATCTTTCATATTCAACTTTATGGCCTTTGATGTTCCTGTATAAAGCTAATTACTACCTTCCACACAGTCACTTCTTTGTTTTCCTTCTTTGCACCTAGAGTCAAACTAATCCAAATGCAAAATTTGTCAAGGGCATTTTCATTACCGGTCACTAGATCTAGTTTGAGCGTGTATAAATTAAACACTGGGATGCCATTCGTTTCTTTCTCCTGGCTTTTCTGCCACACTAGCCTATATCAAGAATGGCTCACCAGAACCCACTGTTGACATCAATGTTGCGGCAGGTTAACCTGATTTTTGCCCTACCTTGGTGTTACAATCTCAAATGCTTTGCTCCATAAAGTACAGTCTTTATTACAAGCTTTCCCTTTTTAGTGATTGAGAATTAGTAGCTGTGCTATCCTCCCATTTGGAATTCTATCTATAGATGTATATACTGTGTGTAACTTCTTTTCCTCTACATCTCTGGGCACATCTCAACATCTGTTCCTCCATGATGCATGCCTTGAAATCTTTATAAGCACTGTAATGTACACCTTTGCACTGAAATGAATATTTAAACAGAAGTAATTGCTTTTGTAGTCTGCAACAAATGGTGAAGAACGGGATAAAGATTACTTCAGACTTGAGCACCTGCAAGAAGAATTTAACTTTGTTTCAGAAGAACATTTGAATAAATCCAAGAGATTTCGACTGCTGCAGCTCCGAAATGAAGGGGTGACAGAATTCCTTAATTATAAACAAATTCCCATTCAGGATTCTCAAATTTCTGAGAAGATTTTCCAGGTAAGATTAATAGCATTTCATAAGTTTACTGGTGCCCTAAGCTGTGACCTTGCAAAGCGCTACCTCCAGAGAATATGATAATGTATGCCAGGTTGACTTCAGTTATTCAGATCAGCCATAATTATAAAGTAATGTCTCTAGCCCAACAGATAGTGGAAGTATGCTACCTGGATTATACCAAAAATACAATGAATGAATATAAGTTTCTACGTATGAATATCTCCTCATTGGATTGAGTATATTTTATTCAGTGCTTTGGCATACCAGTGTTCAGTTTTGATTCTTGACACGCATAGCTTCTATGCTCATTGAGACAGCAAGACACTGAACAGAGGAGTAAATCAAAATCAGAAACACATTTGTTAATTTAGGAAACTATTGGAACCTGTTGGAATTCTTTGAGGAGGTTACAAGTAGGATAGATACAGGGGATGCAGTGGATGTTGTATATTTGGATTTTCAGAAGGCCTTTGACAAGGTGCCACACATGAGGCTGCTTACCAAGTTAAGAGCCCATGGTATTACAGGAAAGTTACTAACATGGTTAGAGCATTGGCAGGAGACAGCAAGTGGGAATAAAAGGATATTTTTCTGGTTGGCTGTTAGTGACTAGTGGTGTTCTGCAAGGGTCAGTATTGGGACCACTTCTTTTTATGCTGTACATGAATGATCTAGGTGATGGAATAGATGGCTTTGTTGCCAAGTTTGCAGATGATACAAAGATTGGTGGAGGGGCAGGTAGTGTTGAGGAAACAGGTAGCATGCAGAAGGACTTAGGCAGATTAGGAGAATGGGCAAGAAAGCGGCAAATGAAATATGATGTTGGAAAATACATGGTCATGCACTTTGGTAGTAGAAATAAATGTGCAGACTGTTTTCTAAATGGGGAGAAAATCCAGGAATCTGAGATGCAGAGGGACTTGTGCAGAACACCCTGAAGGTTAACTTGCAGGTTGAGTCGAAAGTGAGGAAGGCAAATGCTATGTTAGCATTCATTTCAAGGGGTCTAGATTACAAGAGCAAGGAGGTGATGTTGAGGCTTTATAAGGCATTGGTGAGGCCTCACCTTGAGTGTTGTGAACAGTTTTGGGCTCGTCATCTTAGAAAAGATGTGCTGGCATTGGAGAGAGGCAAGAGGAGGTTCACAAGGATGATTCCAGGAATGAAAGGGTTATCATGCGAGGAACGTTTGATGGTTCTGGGTCTGTACTTGCTGGAATTCAGAAGGTTGGGCTGGGGGTAGGGTCTCATTGAAACCTTTCGAATGTTTAAAGGTCTAGACAGAGTAGATGTGGAAAGGATGTTTCCCGTGGTGAGAGAGTCTAAGACAAGAGGGCACTGCCTCAGGATAGATGGGCGCCCTTTCGAAAGAGAGATGTGGAGAAATTTCTTTGGCCAAAGGGTGGTGAATTTGTTACCACATGCAGCTGTGGAGGCCAGATCATTGGGTGTATTTAAGGCAAAGATTGATAGGTTCTTGATTGGATATGGCATCAAAGGTTATGGCACAAGGCCAGGAACTGGGGTTGAGGAGGAGATTTTAAAAAACAGGATCAGTCATCAGAATCAGAATCAGAATCCTTTATTATCGCCAAGTATGTGGACACATACAGGGAATTTGATGCCAGTTTCCCTGAGCTCTCGCTGTACAGAATCAAAGAGCAAACAAAACAATAATGCAAATAATCGTGAACTATATACAATGAGGTATACCTGTGTATGTACAGGTGAACTTGATTTATAATAGACTAAAATTCAAGTGTTCATAAGACTAATAGCATACAGAAAGAAACTGTTTTTGTACCTATTTGTCCTGGCATACAGTGATCTAAAGCGCCTACCAGAAGGAAGGAGTTGGAACAGGTGATGTCCAGGGTGTGATGGGTCGCCTTTTCCAACTCCTTCCTTCATGATTGAATGGTGGAGCAGACTCGATGGGCCAGATGGCCTAATTCTGCTGCCATGTCTTACGGTCTTGTGTCTTATTTACAAATCAATCAACTTCATGGACGGTGCTGTGTTTTGTTTGTATCCCTTCTTTCAGGAATACAAGAAGAAACAATGTGAAAGAGAGACGACTGATATGACAAGCCACCTTGATGTCCATAGAGCAAAGGTATCGAAATACTTGCAAAAGGTAATATAACAGCACTGAATACAGCTAAGTATTTTTAAGATTATAAAAGGCTTTTGACAGTTTTCAGTTTTAATACCCAACGACATGCACTTCATTCATTGTATGAATATTGACCATCAAATTCCACACTAGGTAAAGGGTTCAATTTCTAATTTCTTTTTCATCTTTTACATCCAGTTATTGAATTTGATGTTTATACTGGTAGTTACTTCAGAAGTCTTGTTTATCTATTATGAAGTTTGGTAACTGTTCAGTACGACAACTGCCACAAGTAATTGAATATAGTTTTCTATGAGGCTTGGCAACTTACAGCTGAGGATATGAGGCTTTTCAGTATGTTGCTGTAGAATATTTGGTGATGGTTCATTGCAGACAAAATAGAAAAAAAACACACTTCTGGGCACATAATCATCTCAAGGATATGGGAGCCTAGACAGTCTACACCAAAGTTTAACTAGATTAACAGCAATAATGAGAAGTTATAATCATAAAGATTAGCAAAGAAGTTAAAATTATGTATTTTATACAGGAGTGTAAGTCAGCTTCTTTTCTGAGATCAATTGTCATCTTCCTGCTCCTCTTTGGCTGCAGGTAACCAAACAACCTTCACTACGTACTTCACAATATCATAGTGAGAAACCTGCTCTTTCCTGTGCATAAGCCACCTGTGTATGGACTGTGAAAGCAAAAACTAAGATCACCTCCTATTCTGCTGGTGATTTATCTCCAGTGTAATTGTCTCAGTTTTTAGTCTTTTCATTCCTATTGAGTTAAGAGTTACAATTGAATTGCATCACACACACCCTAACCCCAGGCAGAATTTCCACTTCTTTCAGCAGTTCTATTCAGTCAACTCTTTAATTGAAGAGAAGTGCATTTCAACTTTCACCTTCCTTGTTTCAAAACAACACAACCATCCTCCACACAACACCGCAGTTCAGAAAAAGAAAATTACTTCTCTGCTTCACTGTGAATAAAGTTATTGGTGTAGACATTTCTATTCATTGGGTTCCTGAATCAAAAACAGATTACACGTGGAGACATGGACGTATATATTTACCCATGCCAGGTTTAGAACATGGAACATAAAGCAGTACAGATCCTTCAGCCCACAATGTTGTGCCGAAATTTTAACCTATTCCAAGATCAACCTCCTCTTCCCTCACGCTTATCCATTTTTCTTTCATTCAGGTGTCTAACTGTTTCTTAAATATCCTTAAAGTATCTGCCATCCCTGGCGACATGTTCTGTGCACCCACCATTCTCTGTGTGTGTAAAAAAAAAACAACTGGCTCTGACATGCTCACCTAAACCTTCCTCCAATCAACTAAAGTTATGCCAAATTAGGTATATATGCCCTGGGGAAAAGGCACGGCCTGTGTACTCTAAATAGTGCCTCCTATCATCTTGCACACCTCTGTCCTCCTTCGCACCAAAGAGAAAAGCCCTAGCTCACTCAACCTATCCTCAAGAGACATGCTCTCTAGACCAGGCAGAATCCTGGTAAATTTCCTCTACCTCTCTCTAAAGTTTCCACATCTTTCCTATAATGAGGTAACCAGAACTGGGCACAATTGTGCAAGTGCGGTCTAACCAGAGTTTTATAGAATTGCAACACTACTTCATGGTTCTTGAACTCAAACCCCTCCCCCGTGACTAATGAGGACCAATGCACAATATGCCTTCTTAACCACCCTCTCAACTGGCTTAGCAACTTTGAGAAATCTATAGATGTGAACCCCCAAGATCTCTGTTTTTCCACACTGCTAAGAATCCTGCCATTAACCTTGTATTTTGCCTTAAAGTTCAACCTTTCAAAGTGAACCACTTCACACTTTTCTGGAGTGAGCCCCATTCTACATGCACTTAAGAGCACAGATTAGTGCATGGAACTATGACGTTGTAGTCATTACAGGAAGGGCAGGAATAGCCATTTCCACTGCATCCTTCCTCTCACTCTCCCTACATGCTGCATCTTCTTTTAGATCAACTGCCCCTTCCTCTGCCCTATCAGTCTGGTTCCCAACACCCTGCCAAACTAGTTTAAATCCTCCCCAACAGCTCTAGCAAACCTGCCTGCATGAATATTGATCCCCTTGTGTTCTGTCCCCTTTGCACAGGTCATACCTTCCCCATAAGATATTCCAATGAATCGCAAATTCAAACACTGCCCCCTGCACCAATTCTTCAGCCACACATTCATCTGCCATATAATCCTATTCTTACCCTCACTGGCATGGGACACAGGCAGCAATCCAGAGATTAGTACCTTGAGAGATTGCTTTTCTTTTTCCTACCTAGTTCCCTATATCCATTTTTCAGGAGTTCATTCCTTTGTGTGTTTATGTAAGAGCAATCTAGCTGCTCAGAACTCTCTTCCATTGACCAGTAATTCTTTTCCTTTCAATTACTTAACTAATTTCCTTTTGCATTCCAAGATAGAATCTGCCTTCACTACACCCCCTCGTAGTTATTCCTTCTTCACATTCAAACTGTTGGCTATGCAAGGAATTTTTTCTTCTTGTTTCTTTTTATTCTTTTGCCAATCACATTCATACTCTGCCCCCTGGTTTTTAATCCCCTCTCCATTTTCACTAAGCATATTGCCTTGATTGTAAGGAACACAAAACAAGTTCTCCAGGTGACTAAAAGTCCTTCAAACCTGAAGACATTCTATTAAATTTCTTCTCTAGCCTCTCTAGAAATTTCATATCTTTTCTAAAACGGGCTGCGAGAACAATTGCAGCAGAGAAAATATCTGATGAAGATGTATGACTTGCTTTTGTACTCTGTACCTTTGTTTATAAAGCCCAAGACACTGTTGCTTTTCATAGCACTTTCTTAGCTTGCGCTGTTGTTTTCATCGACATGAATTGTGCTGTTTGATTTGTATTGTCTCTGCTCATTCTTCCTACCATATTTTTGTATGTTAAATTGTGTATATGAATGGCACGATAGTGTAGTGGTTAGCACAACGCCTTCCTGTGCCAGCAACTCAAGTTCAGTTCCCGCTGCTGCCTGTAAAGGGTTTGTATGTTCTGTCCACGAAATGCATGGGTTTCCTCCCACAGTCCAAAAACGTACCAGTTGGTAGGTTAATTAGTCTTTGTAAATTGTCGCAACACACATCAAAGTTGCTGGTGAACGCAGCCGGCCAGGCAGCATCTCTACGAAGAAGTGCAGTCGACGTTTCAGCTGAGACCCTTCGTCAGGACTAACTGAAGGAAGAGCTAGTAAGAGATCTGAAAGTTGGAGGGGGAGGGGGAGATCCAAAATGATAGGAGAAGACAGGAGGGGGAGGGATGGAGCCAAGAGCTGGACAGGTGATTGGCAAAAGGGATATGAGTGGATCATGGGACAGGAGGCCCAGGGAGAAGGAAAAGGAGGGGGGGAACCCAGAGGATGGGCAAGGGGTATAGTCAGAGGGACAGAGGGAGAAAAAGGAGAGTTAGAGAAAGAATGTGTGTATATAAATAAATAACGGATGGGGTACGAGGGGGAGGTGGGGCATTACTAACTTTTCCTTCACTTAGTCCTGACGAAGGGTCTCAGCCTGAAGTGTCGACTGTACCTCTTCCTAGAGATGCTGCCTGGCCTGCTGCGTTCACCAGCAACTTCGATGTGTGTTGCTTGAATTTCCAGCATCTGCAGAATTCCTTGTGTTTGCGTTTGTAAATTGTCCCTTGTTTAGGCTAGGATTAAAATTAGGGGAATCATAATTCATTAAACTTCCAAATTTGTGTCATCTGCAGGTTTGGAAACTCCCAAATCTGTCCTGAATATTATGTAAAGCAAAGCAGTAATTTTTTTACCAAACCCCTTCAATTCAGTAAACAATGATCCACTGCTACTCTCTGTTTGCTGTGCTTTAGCCATTTTCTGGCCATGCTACTAATAACATCTTTTATTAAGTGGGTTTCAGTCATACTCACAAGCCTTCATGCAACACTTTATACATCCTGGCAAATGCATTTGCCTCATTAGCTCTCTTTGCTATATCATTAAACAACTCTTATCAAGTTAAATAAGATTTGCCTTTAACAATCCCTCGCTGGATTTTCCTGATTAATCCACATTGCTGGAGTGGCTGCTAAGACTGATCCTGACTACATTTTCAAGTAGTTTCTCTACAATAAAGGTTAAACTAAAGTGACTGATTTATTGTTGTTCTGCACATATTTATATACAGAATGTGGAAAAGCTGTAAAACTCTTCAAAATTATGTTCAAAAGCACGCATCTGTTCTGGTAGTGCATTGAGTAAAAAAGGGGTTGGAATTTTGTGGAAATCTTAAATCAAAAACACTTGATAAATGTTTGTCTCTTAGGTGCGGAATTCTGTAGCAAGTAGATTTCTGCTGGCAAAGCATCGTTATACCTTGTCACATATGGTTATTGAGGAAGCGGTACCAAGCATAAGGTAAATAATAAGGTTGTATTCTTGATTATAACCTGCATCTTACTTTAGATTTTGAATGGGATTAAATTTTGTTTTGACATTGAATATCCAGAGGCCATTATTCACCACCTCATCATTTCCTCGTCGCATAGTTAAGAAAATAACTGTTGCATATTGAAAGACATAGGATTAATCAATGCAATATATGTCTAAGACCATGAAATTTGTCATCAATTCATAATCATATTAAACTCTTTTGTAGTACTTTATGACCATTTGAGTTTAAAAGTAAGTAGTAAACCTTGCCTCTGGAAATGCCTTGACAACTGCTTAAGCAACTCCCTCAAGTTTACAGGTCAGGATTTGTAAAGTCTTCTGATATTCACAGACATTAAAACATATATAAAATCTATTTTAAATGTAAATGTATTGTTCTAGTGGTTTAAATTATTAAAAAATATAAAAACGCAATGCACTAGAAATCATTTATTAGTTATCGATAAAGCTGAATTATCTTCAATTAAATAGAGTGAGTTTAAACTTTACTTGTTCCTCTTGTCCACTTTCATTGAACCTAGAACAGTACAGCCCACAATGTCTATGCCAAGCATGATGCCAAATTAAACAAATCCCTCTGCCTGTAAATTGTTATCTTCATTTAAAAATAATTTTTTTGCTGGATTTGATGCAGGCTCAAAGGGTCGAATTATTGGCATAATTGCTGGGAGGTCTCTTGAAATCCATGTTCTTCCAAGCAGCTGAGTTGCACTGAGAGTGTGCAAGGTTCAGGATGGCTGTATGCTTGGGTAATTCAGAACTTGCACGCAGTTACACAGATTAAGGAGGCATTTTCATGCAGAACTGTTGGCTCTTTGAAGAAAAAAAATAAGACAATGTTTTTGGCCGTTTTACAAATGTGTTTAATCAGGTGGACAATAATTCTCTGTAATAAAAATGAGTGAAGTTGCAGCATAAGCAAGCACTTCATGGCTCTTTGTTTCAAGATGCTCTTCATGAATAAATTGACCTCTCATATTCTACTTACCAGCATTTGAATGCTATATATTGCAAGAGTGCAGTGAACTTTCTGAAAAATTTAGTGTATTCTCTATTATTTCATTATATTTTTTGTCCATTTATTTTCAGGATTATCAGTTCTAGTGAAATATGCATCTGATTATCTGTTTACTGCTTTATATAAATAGAAAGTTTTACATTTCAAATTATAAAAACGTTTCAATATCTTTCTTAATTTTCACTGAGTATAGTTTCATCCTTTTTCGAAAAACTTACATTCCAAACACCACTTTGACTCAGAAAAATTACTCTTGTAGACTCAAAGATCAATTGTTTGGCTTCTGTGTTGTGAACTGTTATTGTAATATTTGTTTTGCTATGTGGGGCATTTGGCTTACTAATTCTAAATTAATGTGGTTTGCAATGGTAACTTCAGCAAGTATTTCTATCAGCGGTGTATACTATTATTATAGTTTGATAACTCCATTAAATATGTTCAGATGAGTTATCTCCTTGGAACAGATTGTGGGAGGTGTAACCCCTTTGCCAAAATATCTCCCGTGAATGATGATGAGAGAATATGGAAGTCCTACTGAAGTCCTGTGTCATAGATTCGGCTGCCATAGTTAGAGTGTAGCTCTCTAAGACCATTGCAATAGGAGTAGAATGAAATCCTGCATCTAAGTTATGCATCATATGCCTAGCCACGAGCCAATAATTTTGAGAGAGATAGTGATGGGCCTTACTTTTATTCTTGGCTTGATCACCTGGATGGATGCATATTGGAGACAATATTGTATTGTCTCCTGTGTGTCTATTTCCTAAATATTCCCAATGACTGTACCCAATTGCAAAGTGATATTTCTGGGTGGTAGAAATGAAGTCCAGAATATTGTAAGGGGAAAGATCCACCATCAGCAAATATTCCAGTAACCACAACTCAAATTATCTATTTTGTTTGGATCTAAGGACTCAGTACATTGCCAAGTACTCTATATTATTACATTCCTGGGCCAAAGGTATTAAGGATTTATTTTTTGGGGATTATTTTTTAGTTTTATTTTTATTTAGGGAGACAGCACGACTTTTTGAGTCGCACCACCCAGTGACCGCCGAAACCCCAATTTAACTCTAACCTAATCACTGGACTGGACAATTTACAATGACCAATTAACTTGCCCAGTAAGTCTTTGCACTGTGGGGGTGGGGGGAAGCAGAGGCCCTGGAGAAAACCCCTCACATTCCATGGGGCTACGTACAGAGGACGCCAGGATTGAACTACGACCTCTTGATGCCCCAAGCTGTCATAGCATCGCACTAAGCGCCACGCTTCCATGGTGATTATCTTACAACTTCATACTGAGAAAAAATGTTTAAGTAAATTCTCCAAACAAAAAAATCATTCTCTTTCTTAATTCTTATTTTATTAAATTTAAACCTAATTTAAACTTTTGATACTTGCCTCTGTTTATAACAACTATCTTTTGCACTAATTATTGTGTCTTTCTCTGCTTTAGTGTTGGTTTCTTTTCATATATCTTGCTGTCTCTTTATTTCCTGCATATTCTGTACAGTTCTGGTGAATCACGGTATGTTACGCTATTCTCATCATTTCCTTTCCATATTATTTTAGATGATTTATATTAACTATTTGTGATTATTTTAACATTAAAATCATATTTTCTATTATTATTATTAATATTGGAATAAATTTTATTTGTTTGATCTTGCATGACGTTTTTAGTCTAGGGAAAGTAAAGCCTACCCAGAGGTTTTTAAAAAAAAAAGTTGGTGAGAACATGTGAATATTTTTTAACATGTGTTTTCTTTCCTTTGTAGTGTGTTGGGTGTCAGTCTGATCAAACTGGCTGAACCAAGAAGGCCACTTAGACCGCGAAGAAAAGAAAGAAAGAAGGTCACTGCGCAGAACCTTTCTGACGGAGATATTAAGCTTCTGGTGAACATTATCAGAGCCTATGACATACCATTACGTAAATCCATGGGAAGGTAGGAGATTCCAAAGAGACATTTTTCCAGACATCTTTGTAATTTTATGTTTTGTTTTGAGAATCCTTCATGCCAGTAACTAGTGGTGGATAAATTATCATTATTTCACAGTAAAAAGAATTAAGTGAAGTATATCACAAGAAATTTGAACTTTAAATAAATGATGTATAACTAACAAAATACTCAGATTTCTGTTCTTTTTAAATCAATCTTATAAAGTTTCTTTATATTAGTCCTCCAATAGAATTGTCACTTTTCATTTCATCAATTTGAATTGATGTTCCCTAGGGGGAAAAAAACATCAAATATGTTTGAAATCTGTTAAAAAGAAGGTAATCAAATAAGTAAGAGTAGTGTAGTATAGAAATGGGCCCATCAATCCACCACCTCAGTATTATCTATAGTAAACCCACTTGACTGGATTAATTCCCTATCCCTCTGTGCCTTCCTCATTCAAGTACCTGTGCAGATGCCTCTTAAATATGTTTTTTTAATTATTATTTTTCCTTCAGTAAACCAGCACTAACTTCCAGATCGGCTAGATCTATTAATGAAACGTTTTCCGGCTCTCAGCCACCCCAGACATCCTCTCAAAGCCCTGAGTGGTTTACTGACCAGGTATGAAACGATCAAGAAATATAAGGCATATAGTTACCTGTTTGTGACCAAAGAATAAATGAATAGACATAAATAGACGTAGGTGGGAGACTGGCAGAACTGGGAGATTTACCAGGTGCTGGTGAGCTGCCATGTATCCTCTGCCGTTTGGGAACTCACTTCGTGGTTGCATTTCCAACTTGGGAACTGTGTGGGTTGTAAATATGTTACAGGAACTGAACCCTGCCATAACCTGTAAGCCATTTTCTCAGTCATTTCATCCTTTAAATGACAAGTCAGACTAAGGATGCTTCTGATCTCTCTGATCAACTTAAAAAGTTGAGGTTATTTTGAAGAAGAGCAGAGAAATTATCCCTGGCATCTTAGCCAATATTTATCCAACAATCTACATCACTATCACTGTAGAAACTAAATTTAACATCATGTTTTACTGGCTATGTCTCCAAATCATTATGCGTTACATTAAGAGAAAGTGAAAGTTATCTATTCCCTTAGCCAAACTGTTCCATTAATTTGGCAATATTTGAATCAACAGCCGGCTGGTGGCGTAGTGGCATCAGTGCCGGACTTCGGAGCGAAGGCTCCCGAGTTTGAATCCAGCCGGCTCCCGTGGTACACTTTCCATCCGTGCTGGGTTGAGCGTTGAGCTAGCAACTCGACCTGGTAAAAAAGAAATTGCCTGCTACAGAAACATCAACAGCAAAAAGTTGATGGCCTATGCTCTCTTCCTTCCTTCCTTCCTTCCATTTGAACCAAACTGACAATATGGAATAACTTAGAATAATAATGGAATATGGGAACAGGACAATTAAGTCTTGAAATAAGTCTTCAGAAAATACTGTCCACTGTCAAGGTTTGATGTGCATAACACTTGACAAACTCTGCTCTAAGAAAGGTAAGTTTGGGCACAGCAAGCAATTAGGAAGTGTAATCATGAGGAGTAGAGAACCTGGGTAAAGAATTCTTATTTGCAATTATATTAGGGTTTAGTGAGAGCACCTGGAATATTGTGTACAGGTCCTGCCTTCTAAATCCTAAGTAATGACACCGGGAAACCACTTTGGAGTTGAGTCATTTGGTTTCTCCTGCAGGTCCTGGCAGTAATGTTCCTAATGTTTTGTGTCTCTATACATTTTATTTTGATGAAGGTACTTCAGAAATGCAACTTGATACCGCTTAACAGATGAATTTAGGCATTTCTGGGATCTAGTCCACTTAACTCGCATCATTAATCAAAGTTGAATTATTTTGAAGTGACACTCCCTCTAATTTTCCCTGCTGTGAATGGTGGTTGCTTTTATGAGTGTGGAGTGTGAACATTAAATGAAAACTCAGGAAGATGTTATGAAAGTAAAATTAAAATAATTGGGATACACATTTTGTCAAAGGTCACAGTGCATCCTTTTGTGGAGGTTTCATTCCAACGTACAGTTCGTCGAACTGCTACTCTAGATGGTCCAAACCCTAACTGGAATGAAGAACTGGAACTTCCATTCAGGTAATTCATAAAAAAAAGATTGATTTGGATGAAGAAGTTCATTTCAGTCCATTTGATTTTTCTTCCTTGTAGAATGAAAATATTACATCCTTCTGACACTTACCTGATAAAAATGAATGGTCTGTTGTCATAAGGTCAGATGGTAGTAATGACAGGACTTACAATCCAAATGATTGAACATGCCCTGAGACACAATTTCATTTCACATCATGACAGCTGAATAATTTAAATTTAATTAATTAGCTATATTCTGGAATTAAAAGCTGATGATCATGAATGAGGAGATTATTGTAAACCTTAACAGATGCATTTCAGGAAAGGGAGTCCGTCATTTCTCTCCTTTCTGGCCTTTAAGTGATCTCTGTGCCATAATAATATGATTGCCTCTTAACTGCCTACTGAAATTACTTAACGTGCCATTCACTAACTTGTTAATTCATTTGCGGGTGCGTGCAATTCTGAGAAGAAGGTATTTAATGCTGATTTGATGTCTATGGTGTGCGGGCAATTTTTTTAAAAATCACTTTTGAAGGATTGCTTGCAGATAGGGCAGTAGCTCCATGTAGTGTCAGCCTAGACTCTAGTGTGTCAGTCTCAAACTTAGAAAATGAAATTGTCCCCAGTGGTGCATCAGCAATCACTTCAACCCCACATGCTGCAGATCTTCCAAATGCCCGAAAAAAGCCTCAGATTGACATAAACTAAAGGCGTTTCATAAGTGTGAACAAAATAGCATTGTGAAAATAAAGCACACTAATTGTTAACTATCTGCTATTGAAGAATCTATGAACAGTTTACCAGGTTGAAAATCATCTAATTATTACGTTGATTAAATTTTTTATTGTCTGCATTATCAATGTTTCCAATATTAGATATTGATATTTTGATATGAGGGCCTTTCTTAAAGTAATATCTAAAAAGATTGATTTGGATGAAGAAGTTCATTTCAGTCCATTTGATTTTTCTTACTTGCAGAATATTCTGTTTATCTACAATAAATATAGGCAGCTTGGAGGTATTGAGGTGCTCGAGGAATATAAAGAATGTAAAAAGGATCTTAAGAAAGAAATTAGAAAAGCTAAAAGAAGATAACGAAGCTGCTTTGGCAAGTAAGGTGAAAATAAATCCAAAGGGTTTCTACAGTTATATTAATAGCAAAAGGATAGTGAGGGATAAAATTGGTCCCTTAGAGAATCAGAGTGGACGGCTATGTACGGAGCCAAAAGAGATGGGGGAGATTTTGAACAATTTCTTTTCTTCGGTATTCACTAAGGAGAAGGATATTGAATTGTATAATGTAAAGGAAACAAGTAGGGTAGTTATGGAAAGTATGACGATTAAAGAAGAGGAAGTACTAGCGCTTTTAAGGAATATAAAAGTGGATAAGTCTCCGGGTCCGGACAAGATATTCCCTAGGACCTTGAGGGAAGTTAGTGTGGAAATAGCAGGAGCTCTGACAGAGATATTTCAAATGTCATTAGAAACGGGGATGGTGCCGGAGGATTGGCATATTACTCATGTGTTTCCATTGTTTAAAAAGGGTTCTAAGAGTAAACCTGGCAATTATCGGCCTGTGAGTTTGACGTCAGTGGTGGGTAAATTGATGGAAAGTATTCTCAGAGATGGTATATATAATTATCTGGATAGACAGGGTCTGATTAGGAACAATCAACATGGATTTGTGCGTGGAAGGTCATGTTTGACAAATCTTATTGAATTTTTGATGAGGTTACTAGGAAAGTTGACGAGGGTAAAACGGTGGACGATGTCATAATGGACTTCAGTGAGGCCTTTGACAAAGTTCCACACGGAAGGTTAGTTAGGAAGGTTCAATCGTTGGGCATTAATATCGAAGTAGTAAAATGGATTCAGCAGTGGCTGGATGGGAGACGCCAGAGAGTAGTGGTGGATAACTGTGTGTCAGATTGGAGGACGGTGTCTAGTGGTGTGCTTCAGGGATCTGTACTGGGTCCAGTGTTGTTTGTCATATATATTAATGATCTGGATGATGGGGTGGTAAATTGAATTAGTAAATATGCAGATGATACTGTGGCGACCCACTTTCTGGCACCCACGAACCAGCTCACAACGGCATGCGCAGGCAGAGGGCTGGCCCCAAAAAGGGCGCCAGGCCATCTTCACCAGCAGGGGGAAAATCTCGCGCGCGGAAAGGGTCTGGGAATATGCATTCCCCACAGCAGTCCCGCCCCAGGTAGGGCGGGAACGGGAAGGCTTTAAAGCAGGCCGCGAAGTCTGAATAAATCCCTTTCATCGCAACTCTAACTCACCGACTCCGTGTGGTTATTCTAGTGCTGTGTGTAGCACACCACTACAATTGGTGACCCCGACGGCCCAAACAATATTTGGACCAGAGATGACCGACGCTGCATCTGTTCACGCAGTTTCGTTAAAACTGCCAAGCTTCTGGATGCTGCGACCCCAATTATGGTTCGAACAAGCAGAAGCACAATTCCACATTCGGCAGATAACCTCGGAGTCCACTCGCTACTACTACGTGCTGAGCTCACTCGACCAGGAGACAGCTGCACAAGTTGAGGAGTTTATACAGTCGTCCCCGGAGGACGGCAAGTACACAGCATTCAAAGCCCTGCTCATAAGGACTTTCGGACTCTCACGGCGTGAACGAGCACGCCGCTTAATGCGCCTGGATGGTTTGGGAGACAGGCCGCCATCAGCATTAATGAACGAGATGCTGGCCCTGGCTGAAGGACACAAACCCTGCCTCATGTTTGAGCAGGCGTTCCTAGAGCAACTGCCCGAGGACATATGCCTGCTGCTGTCCGACGCAGATTTCAGCAACCCCCAGGAGGTGGCGCCCGAGCAGATGTGCTGTGGAATGCCAGGAAAGAGAGAGGGGCATCCGTCGCACAGATCACCAAGCCGCGTGCCCAACGACGGACCAGACCAGGCCCGGCAGCAGAGCCTATGAAACCCGGCGACGGGAGTGAGGAGCCCAACGAACAATAGTGTTTCTACCACCAGCGGTGGGGCACAGAGGCCCACCGCTGCAGACCACCCTGCAAATTCCCGGGAAACGCCAGGGCCAGCCGCCGCTGATGGCTACGGCGGCTGGCCATCAGGACAGCCTCCTGTACGTCTGGGACAAACAGTCGGGACGCCGCTTTTTGGTCGACACCGGAGCGGAGATCAGCGTCTTACCTCCAACGAGTTACGACACCCGCAACAGAGAACCGGGACCCACCCTGAAGGCTGCAAATGGCAGCACAATACGAACCTACGGCACCCGCACGGTGCGGCTACAGTTCAGCTCCAGCCGGTTCACGTGGGACTTCACACTGGCCGCCGTGGCCCAACCACTCCTGGGGGTGGATTTTCTGCGAGCCCACAACCTGCTGGTCGACCTGCAAGGGAAGCGATTAGTCCACGCCAAGATTTTTCAAACGTTCTCCCTGGGTGAAGCAAAGTTGTCAGCCCCACACCTGGACTCCATCACGCTGTCCGACGACGAATTCACCAGGGTCCTGGCGGATTTCCCATCAGTACTGACACCGCAGTTCACGGCAGCCATGCCCAGACACGGAGTATAGCACCACATCCCGACTCAGGGACCACCCCTCCACGCCCGTGCTCGAATGCTTCCCCCGGACAAGCTCCGACTGGCGAAGGAGGAGTTCAAGAAGATGGAGGAATTGGGGATCATACAACGGTCCGACAGCCCATGGGCCTCCCCCCTTCACATGGTGCCCAAGGCAACGGGGGGCTGGAGACCATGCGGTGACTACCGCAGACTGAACGAGGCTACAACGCCAGACCGCTACCCTGTGCCGCACATTCAAGACTTCGCAGCAAACCTACATGGCGCAAGGATCTTTTCCAAGGTAGACCTCGTCCAGGGATACCATCAAATCCCTGTACATCCGGAGGACATCCCCAAAACAGCACTTATCACCCCGTTCGGACTTTTCGAATTCCTCCGAATGCCGTTTGGTCTAAAGAATGCCGCACAGACTTTCCAGTGGCTAATGGATGCGGTGGGACGTGACCTGGACTTTGCATTCATCTATTTGGACGACATCCTCATAGCCAGCAGTAGTCGGCAGGAGCATCTGTCCCACCTCCGCCAGCTCTACTCCCGCCTGAACGAATTCAGCCTTACAATCAACCCAGCCAAATGCCAGTTCGGACTCGACACCATCGACTTCCTGGGCCACAGGATTACTAAAGACGGGGCAACCCCGCTGCCCGCCAAGGTAGACACGGTCCACAACTTCCCCCGACCCAACACAATCAAAGGCCTGCAGGAATTCGTGGGTATGGTGAATTTCTACCACCGTTTTCCTCCCCTCAGCAGCCCGAACCATGCGACCCCTGTTCACTCTAATGTCGGGTAAGGGCAAGGACATTACCTGGGACAAAGAGGCCGCAACTGCTTTCGTTAAAACCAAAGAGGCCTTGGCAAACGCCGCGATGCTAGTGCACCCCAGAACGGACGTTCCTACTGCCCTCACGGTGGACGCATCCAACACAGCGGTCGGTGGAGTTCTGGAACAACTCATCGAGGGCCGCTGGCAACCCCTGGTGTTCTTCAGCAAACACCTACGACCACCTGAACTCAAATACAGTGCTTTCGACCGGGAGCTATTGGCACTATACCTGGCAATCCGGCATTTCAGGTACTTCTTAGAAGGTAGGCCCTTCACCGCGTTCACAGACCACAAACCGCTTACCTTTGTGTTCATGAAGGTGCCCGACCCCTGGTCGTCCCGCCAGCAGCGACATCTGTCCTACGTCTCCGAATATACGACGGACATCCAGCATGTCTCGGGAAAGGACAACGTCATGGCGGACGCACTTTCCAGACTAGCCATACAGGCCCTGTCCCAGGGGGTGGACTATGCAGCGCTGGCAGAGGCACAGCAGACAGACGCTGAGATCCCCAGTTACAGGACTGCAGTCTCCGGTTTGCAGCTCCAAGACCTCCCCGTAGGCCCAGGTGAGAGGACCCTACTATGTGACGTAGCTACCGGCCAACCCTGCCCCGTCGTCCCAGCAGCCTGGCACCGGCGGGTTTTCAAGTCCATTCACAACTTAGCGCACCCCTCCATCAGGACAACCGTCCGGCTGGTCGCCAACAGGTTCGTGTGGCATGGACTGCGTAAACAGGTCAGTGAATGGGCCAAAACGTACATGCAGTGCCAAACGGCCAAGGTGCAGCGGCATACCAAGGCTCCGCCGCAGCGGTTTGAACCCACCCGCCGGAGGTTCGACCACATCCATGTGGATATTGTGGGGCCCCTGCCAGTGTCACGAGGAGTGCGGTACCTCCTAGCTATGATAGACTGCTTCACCAGATGGCCAGAGGCAGTCCCGCTCACCGACACCACCTCCGAATCCTGCGCCCGAGCACTGATCGCAACCTGGGTAGCCCACTTCGGGGTACCGGCCCACATTACCTCCAACAGGGGCGCCCAGTTCACTTCCAGTCTATGGTCAGATATGGCCAACCTTTTAGAATCTCAGCTACACCACACAACTGTCTACCACCCACAGTCGAACGGACTAGTGGAGCGTTTCCACCGTCACCTGAAGTTGGCTCTCATGGCCCGCCTAGAAGGGCCTAACTGGGTGGACGAGCTTCCCTGGGTCCTGCTCGGAATCTGCACGGCGCCCAAGGAAGATCTGCACACCTCGTCGGCCAAGTTGGTGTACGGCACACCCCTGGTCGTCCCAGGAGAGTTCATACGAGCCCCAAGGGGACAAGAGGAAGAACCCACAGCAGTCCTGGACAGACTACGGGAGAGGCTCGGTAACCAGGCTCCCATCCCCACTTCACAGCACGGACAGAGCCCGACCTGCGTACCCAAAGACCTGCAAAACTGTAAGTTTCTTTTTGTACGATGGGGCGGACACCGGGCACCGCTACAGCGGCCCTACGAGGGGCCTTTTAAGGTGATCAGGAACAACGGGTCCACGTTCGTGCTGGACATTGGGGAGAGAGAGGAGGTTTTCACGGTGGACCGACTCAAACCGGCCCATGTGGACTTGGCGCAGCCGGTCCAGGCTCAGGCACCGTGGCGCAGGGGCTGACCTCCCAAACAGAGGCCGATCCAGACTGTGGACATTGGGGGAGGTATCGCCGGTTCTGGGGGGGGGGGGGGGGGGTTATGTGGCGACCCACTTTCTGGCACCCACGAACCGGCTCACAACAGCGCGCGCAGGCAGAGGTCCGGCCCCAAAAAGGGCGCCAGGCCATCTTCACCAGCAGGGGGAAAATCCCACGCGCGGAAAGGGTCTGGGAATATGCATTCCCCACAGCAGTCCCGCCCCAGGGAGGGCAGGAACGGGAAGGCTTTAAAGCAGGCCGCGAAGTTTGAATAAATCTCTTTCATCGCAACTCTAACTCACCGACTCCGTGTGGTTATTCTAGCGCTGTGTGTAGCACATCGCTACAATACTAAGATAGGTGGCGTTGTGGATAATGAAGTAGGTTTTCAAAGCTTGCAGAGAGATTTAGGCCAGTTAGAAGAGTAGGCTGAAAGATGGCAGATGGAGTTTAATGCTGAAAAATGTGAGGTGCTACATTTTCGTAGGACTAAACAACATAGGACATACATGGTAAATGGTAGGGCATTGAAGAATGCAGTAGAACAGAGGGATCTAGGAATAATGGTGCATAGTTCCCTGAAGGTGGAATCTCATGTGGATAGGGTGGTGAAGAAATCTTTTGGTATGCTGGCCTTTATTGATCAGAGCATTGAGTATAGGAGTTGGGATGTAATGTTGAAATTGTATAAGGCATTGATAAGGCCAAATTTGGAGTATTGTGTACAGTTTTGGTCACTGAATTATTGGAAAAATGTCAATAAAACTGAGAGAGTACAGAGGAGATTTACTAAAATGTTGCCTGGGTTTCATCTCCTGAGTTACAGAGAAAGGTTGACAAGTTAGGTTTTTATTCTTTGGAGCGTAGAAGGTTGAGGGAGGATTTGATAGAGGTATTTAAAATTATGAGGGGGATAGATAGAGTTGACGTGGAAAGGCTTTTACCATTGAGAGTGGGGGAGATTCAAACAAGAGGACATGAGTTGAGAGTTAAAGGACAAACGTTTAGGGGTAACATGAGGGGGAACTTCTTTACTCAGAGGGTGATAGCTGTGTGGAATGAACTTCCAGCAGAAGTGGTTGAGGCAGGTTTGATGTTGTCGTTTAAAGTTAAATTGGATAGATATATGGACAGGAAAGGAATAGAGGGTTATGGGCTGAGTGCAGGTCAGTGGGACTAGGTGAGAGTAAGAGTTTGGCACAGACTGTAAGGGCCTAGTTGGCCTGTTTCCGTGCTGTAATTGCTATATGGTTATAAGAAGTGTATTTGTGTATTGTTGGATGGAAGCTAAAAGGACAATGAGCAAAAGAGCAAAATGGTAGGACTAAATGGGTGGCTCTTTCAGACAAGCACAATAACTCGCCAGAATAGATTTCTTTTAATAACTGAAAGTACCTTTTTCAAGAATTGTTCTTTCTCAGCTTCTTAGAAAATTGCCATTAAATAATAATAATTACAGAGCTGTAAATCCACATTCGAAGCTAATGGGTGCCTGACTTAATTATTTTTTAATTCTAGAGCACCAAATGGGGATTATAGTACTCCCAGTCTACAGTCTGTTACAGATGAAGTTTTTATCAATGTTTTTGATGAAGTTGTTTATGATGTACTTGAGGTAATCAAAGTTCTTATTATATAACCAAATTATCCCAATCAGTATAATCATCACTGTGTAAACATTTTCAAAAATCTATTCTGTGCCTTTAGGATGAAAGGGAACGTGGAAGTGGAGTTCACACCCGTATTGAGAGACACTGGTTGGGTACTGTCCATATTCCATTTGCTACCATCTACTCCCAGTCCCGGGTAAGGACTTGTTTTATTTTCTACATGAATGATAGTTTTTAAATGCTGAGATGCAAATCTTTGGCAGAAATATGTGTTGTTACTTGATGTAGTTGAAAGCTATTGTATGCAGATTGCATAGTACAGTTTCAGGTAATAGGTGAGGTGACCACATATTGCAAATACAGACTGCTTTTGTGACAGCCACAGCCCTACAGCATGTGACATTTACAAATTATAGATGACAACAATACAAATCATAGAGCGACAGCCAACTCTCAGATGAGTCACATTCAATTTATATCACTAATTGTTTGTAATACTTTATTTACTCATAACTCATGATCGTCTTTTTGCATTGAATAGGGCCTCCCACGTCTACAAACCCTTTTGTTCTCACAGTTGCTTCATTGACATTGTCTCACATCAACCATAGCAGATATTTTATCTTGCGGCAAAACAGATCATGGACAAACATTCATTTTGTCAGACTTAGTTGGTGTTTTGGAATTAACAATGAGTTAGCAATGAGAACTTAATGAGTTTCCCCGGAGGAACTTTGCAGAGATCCAGATTGAAATCCTTTAAGTCACTGACTCTTGACCTCCCTGGTTTTCCTTCTTGTCCTCTTTGCCTATGTCCTGAAGTATTTGATAATTGGATATAGTACACTGAAATCAGTTACTCTCCCAGCATAGGCTGATCTCAGTGACCCTGAATTTAAGGTGCATTAGTTCAAATTCCTGTTGTTGTTACCTCAGAAGAAAAAGCAACTATTGTCAGGAATGGGATTTTTTTTTCTCTGATTACATAATATGGCGTTTTTCCTGCTCCTGGAGAATTAAGTATACAAGTCCTTTTGATTAGAGGTCCCCAACCACCGGGCCGCAAAGCATGTGCTACCGGGCCGCGAGGAAATGATGCGAGTCAGCTGCTCCTTTCCTCATTCCCTGTCACGCACTGGTGAACTTGAACATAGGGTTGCCAACTGTCCCATATTTGCCTGGACATCCCGTATATTGGGCTAAATTGGTTTGTCCCATACGGGGCCGCCTTTGTCCTGTATTTCCCCCGCTAAGGTACAGCGTTCCTATGAAAACTTTTGTGCCAAAATGGCATAAAGCGAAGAAGCAATTACCATTAATTTATATGCGAAAAATTTTTGAGCCAAAAAATAACCTACCAAATCATACCAAATAACACATAAAACCTAAAATAACACTAACATATAGTAAAAGCAGGAATGATATGATAAATATGCAGCCTATATAAAGTAGAAATAATGTATGTACTATGTAGTCGGGAAGATTAAGCCAAAACTGATTTGTGGGAAAATAACCGGCACGTACGCGCATGCGCACGTCACGCATGCACACACAGGTGCCCGCGCAAGGCTTCATGGTCATGGTAGTCTTTATGGAGTAAACACAAATGTCCCGGGATTTGACTGCTACATTTGTCCCTTATTTGGGAGTGAGAAAATTGGCAACCCTAACTGTAAAAGACCTGTTGAGGTGAGTTTAACCCTACTTGAACACTCGGGTCGGCTGGTCCGCAAGAATATTATCAATATTAAACCGGTCCGCGGTGCAAAAAGGGTTGGGGATTCCTGCTTTTGATGGTACACCTCGTTTTCTGGGTTTGCCAGCAGCTCTCAGTGCAAACACATAGGTTTGAGCCCTGTGCTGAAGTATGACCAATAAATACCCAGCTGTGCTCTTCTACTGAACCTCGTATCCAGTCTATCTGCAGAACAGGAATTTGCTGCGACCTTTAGCCTTCTGCATCAGATTCAGAAATTCATCAGGCCTATTCTTACTCCAGGACTGATCATGTGCACATATAATATTGTTTTTATGAATGTTAAGTGCCATTCTTATATCAAATGTTAATCCAAGATCCCAGGGCGCAATAGAATTTTTTAAATTAAAATGTAAACCTTTCAAAGAAGTAGATTTTTCCCCAGGTCTTAGCTAACTTACCTCCCTCAAATTACGCCAACAATCAACCTTGGATAAACAGTTAACTTTTCGGACCGAGACCCTTCTTCAGAATTGGAAAGTAAGGGGGAAGACGCCAGAATGAAAAAGGTATGGTGGGTGGGGGGGGGCGGGGTGCCAGGTGGATAGCTAGAAATTGATAGGTGAAGCGAGGTGGGTGAGAAAAGTAAAGGGCTGAAGAGGAAGAAATCCGAGAGAAGAGAAGATGGAAGGAGGAGGAAGAGGTAAGAGGTCAGGGTGGGGAATAGAAAAAGTGGGAAGGAGGAGGGAATGAATAATCCTGATGGTACGAATATCGATTTCTCCTTCCAGTGGAAAAACTTTTCCTTCCCTCTCCCCTCTTCTATTCCCCACTCTGGCCTCTGGCCTCTTTCCTGATCTCACCTGCCTATCATCTCCCCTTGTGTCCCCTGCTCCTTCTCTTTCTCCTGCGGTCCACTCTTCTTTCCCTCCAGCCTTATACATAGAAACATAGTAAATAGGTGCAGGAGTAGGCCATTCGGCCCTTCGAGCCTGCACCGCCATTCAGCATGATCATGGCTGATCATCCAACTCAGAACCCTGTACCTGCCTTCTCTCCATACCTCCTGATCCCTTTAGCCACAAGGGCCATATCTAACTCCCTCTTAAATATAGCCAATGAACTGGCCTCAACTGTTCCCTGTGGCAGAGAATGCCACAGATTCACCACTCTCTGTGTGAAGAAGTTTTTCCTAATCTCGGTCCTAAAAGGCTTCCCCTTTATCCTCAAACTGTGACCTCTCGTTCTGAACTTCCTCAACATCAGGAACAATCTTGCTGCATCTAGCCTGTCCCATCCCTTTAGGATTTTATATGTTTCAATAAGATCCTCCCTCACTCTTCTAAATTCCAGAGAGTATAAGCCTAGCCAATCCAGTCTTTCATCATATGAAAGTCCTGCCATCCCAGGAATCAATCTGGTGAACCTGCTTTTTACTCCGTCTATGGCAAGAATGTCTTTCCTTAGATTAGGGGACCAAAACTGCACACAATACTCCAGGTGTGGTCTCACCAAGGCCTTGTACAACTGCAGTAGTACCTCCCTGCTCCTGTACTTGAATCCTGTCGCTATAAATGCCAGCATACCATTCGCCTTTTTCACCGCCTGCTGTACCTGCATGCCCACTTTCAATGACTGGTGTATAATGACACCCAGGTCTCGTTGCACCTCCCCTTTTCCTAATCGGCCGCCATTCAGATAATAATCTGTTTTCCTGTTTTTGCCACCAAAGTGGATAACCTCACATTTATCCACATTAAATTGCATCTGCCATGAATTTGCCCACTCACCTAACCTATCCAAGTCACCCTGCATCCTCTTAGCATCCTCCTCACAGCTAACTCTGCTGCCCAGCTTCGTGTCATCCACAAACTTGGAGATGCTGCATTTAATTCCCTCGTCTAAGTCATTAATATATATTGTAAACAACTGGGGTCCCAGCACTGAGCCTTGCGGTACCCCACTAGTCACCGCCTGCCATTCTGAAAAGGTCCCATTTATTCCCACTCTTTGCTTCCTGTCTGCCAACCAATTCTCTATCCACATCAATACCATACCCCCAGTACCGTGTGCTTTAAGTTTGCACACTAATCTCCTGTGTGGGACCTTGTCAAAAGCCTTTTGAAAATCCAAATATACCACATCCACTGGTTCTCCCCTATCCACTCTACAAGTTACATCCTCAAAAAATTCTATGAGATTCGTCAGACATGATTTTCCTTTCGCAAATCCATGCTGACTTTGTCCGATGATTTCACTGCTTTCCAAATGTGCCGTTATCACATCTTTGATAACTGACTCTAGCATTTTCCCCAGCACGGATGTTAGGCTATCCGGTCTATAATTCCCCGGTTTCTCTCTCCCTCCTTTTTTTAAAAAGCGGGGTTACATTAGCCACCCTCCAATCCTCAGGAACTAGTCCAGAATCTAAAGAGTTTTGAAAAATTATCACTAATGCATCCACTATTTTTTGGGCTACTTCCTTAAGCACTCTGGGATGCAGACCATCTGGCCCTGGGGATTTATCTGCCTTTAATCCCTTCAATTTACCTAACACCACTTCCCTACTAACATGTATTTCCCTCAGTTCCTCCATCTCACTAGACCCTCTGTCCCCTACTATTTCTGGAAGATTAATTATGTCCTCCTTAGTGAAGACAGAACCAAAGTAGTTATTCAATTGGTCTGCCATGTCCGTGTTCCCCATAATTAATTCACCTGATTCTGTCTGTAAGGGACCTACATTTGTCTTAACCAATCTTTTTCTTTTCACGTATCTATAGAAGGTTTTACAGTCAGTTTTTATGTTCCCTGCCAGTTTTCTCTCATAATCTCTTTTCCCTTTCCTAATTAAGCCCTTTGTCCTCCTCTGCTGGACTCTGAATTTCCCCCAGTCCTCAGGTGAGCCGCTTTTTCTGGCTAATTTGTATGTTTCTTCTTTGGAATTGATACTATCCCTAATTTCCCTTGTCAGCCATGGGTGCACTACCTTCCCTGATTTATTCTTTTGCCAAACTGGGATGAACAATTGTTGTAGTTCATCCATGCGATCTTTAAATGCTTGCCATTGCATATCCACCGTCAACCCTTAAGTATCATTTGCCAGTGTATCTTAGCTAATTCACATCTCATGCCTTCAAAGTTACCCCTCTTTAAGTTCAGAAACTTTGTTTCTGAATTAACTATGTCACTCTCCACTTAATGAAGAATTCCACCATATTATGGTCACTCTTACCCAAGGGGCCTCTCATGATAAGATTGCTAATTAACCCTTCCTCATTGCTCAATACCCAATCTAGAATGGCCTGCTCCCTAGTTGGTTCCTCGACATGTTGGTTCAAAAAACCATCCCGTATACATTCCAAGAAATCCTCTTCCTCAGCACCCTTACCAATTTGGTTCACCCAATCTATATGTAGATTGAAGTCACCCATTATAACTGCTGTTCCTTTATTGCACGCATTTCTAATTTCCTGCTTAATGCCATCCCCAACCTCACTACTACTTTTAGGTGGCCTGTACACAACTCCCACCAGCATTTTCTGCCCCTTAGTGTTATGCAGCTCTACCCATATCGATTCCATATCCTCCCGGCAAATGTCCTTCCTTTCTATTGCGTTAATCTCCTCTCTAACCAGCAATGCTACCCCACCTCCTTTTCTTTCATGTCTATCCCTCCTGAATATTAAATATCCCTGAATGCTGAGCTCCCATCCTTGGTCACCCTGGAGCCATTTCTCTGTGATCCCAACTATATCATATTCATTAATAACAATCTGCACTTTTAATTCATCCATCTTATTACAAATGCTCCTTGCATTGACAGAAAAAGCCTTCAGGCTTGCTTTTACAACACTCCTAGCCCTTATACAATTATGTTGAAAAGTGGCCCTTTTTGATTTTTGCCCTGGATTTGTCGGCCTGCTACTTCTACTTTTCACCTTACTACTTTTTGCTTCTACCCTCATTTTAGACCCCTCTGTCTCTCTGCACTTGTTCCCATACCCCTGTTGTGAACTAACCTCCTCTCTCCTAGTCTTTTTAATTTGATTCCCACCCCCCCAACCATTCTAGTTTAAAGTCACCTCAGTAGCCCTCGCAAATCTCCCCGCCAGGATATTGGTCCCCCTAGGATTCAAGTGTAACCCGTCCTTTTTGTACAAGTTACACCTGCGCCAAAAGAGGTCCCAATGATCCAAAAACTTGAATCCCTGCCCCCTGCTCCAATCCCTCAGCCACGCATTTATCCTCCACCTCATTGTATTCCTACTCTCACTGTCGCGTAGCACAGGCAGTAATCCCGAGATTACTACCTTTGCAGTCCTTTTTCTCAACTCCCTTCCTAACTCCCTATATTCTCCTTTCAGGACCTCTTCCCTTTTCCTACCTATGTCATTGGTACCTATATGTACCACGACCTCTGGCTCCTCACCCTCCTACTTCAGGATATCTTGGACATGATCAGAAATATCCCGGACCCTGGCACCAGGGAGGCAAACTACCATCCGGGTTTCTGGACTGCGTCCACAGAATCGCCTATCTGACCCCCTTACTATCGAGTCCCCTATCACAACTGCCCTCCTCTTCCTTTCCCTACCCTTCTGAGCTACAGGGTCGGACTCTGTGCCGGAGGCACGGCCACTGTGGCTTCCCCCGGGTAAGCTGTCCCCCCCCCAACAGTACTCAAACAGGAGTACCTATTGTCAATGGGCGCAGCCACTGGGGTACTCTCTATTACCTGACTCTTCCCCTTCCCCTTACTAACCGTGACCCACTTGTCTGCCTCCCGTGGCCCCGGTGTGACCACCTGCCTGTAACTCCTCTCTATACTTCTCCTACCCACCTAGCTTCACATATAAACGTCTAGCTATCCTCCTTCCCCCTTTTCTCCACACACCCCTTTTTATACTGGCATGTCCCCACTTCCTTTCCAGCCCTGAAGAAAGGTCTTGGCCCGAAACGTCAACTGGTTAATTATTTCCATAGATGCTGCCTGACCTGCTGAATTCCTCCAGCATTTTGTGTGTGTTGCTGTAGATTTCCAGCATCTGCAAAATTTCTTGTGTTTTAAAAATCAACCTTGTTCTTTCATCTCATTGCTATTTGTTGAGAGTTTGTGCACAATTTGCTCAGAGATTAACAATGTTTTCTCTTCAAACCCCATTTTATAACTGGGCAATTTAGCAGTAGATTTTATTTGGCAAGTAATAAAATGATTTGCTTTACAGATTGATGGAACCTTCAGAATTAATACACCCCCGGTACTTCTAGGGTACAGCAAAGAGCGTAATCTAGCCAGTGAAAGAGGATGGGAGGCAGTTCGGAGTTTAAGTGAAGGATCATATTTGTCTCTCTTCATTACTGTTGAGCCTCATCTTGTACCTGGAGAAGCTGTAATTGAAAAGGTAGTGTACATTCTAAATTTAAAATTGCTTCCATCAAGATTGTCTTCAGCGTCCTTGCCAGACTTTGTTAGGTCTTCCATTTGCAATGTCAAGTTGAAGTCAAATGAAAGTGTTTAAATGCAGATGTTTTCCAGAGGTGTCAAAATAGTTCAAGAGTTGAGCTGTTTTCAAACTATAATTGGTGCGCTCTGCAGGCACTCAACTCAAGTTAAGAAAAAAAAAGAGCAATGTGCAAGGTTGATGTTAGGTATAATTGGGACTTCCATGCAATATCTTTTCATGGCACGTACAGTTTATTTTTCCTTAGAGTTCCTCAAGCTCTGTAACCTAATCCAGGCTGGAAAGAATATGAGTTCAAAGAGAGATAATTTACAATACTTTACCAAACCAATGCTTGCCACTTTGTCTCATGTCTTGAGGCGGCCTCTCACAGAGATCTGTGTTTGTCTATGACAAACTTCAATAGGTCGCTCCTCTGCCCTCTCTACAGGATTTCTTTACATTGCAGGACCGGACGATAGAACATTTGTCTCAACACACATTAAAGGAAAATTGTTCCTTGAAGCACATCATTCTGATTCATTAGGGTCACGTCACCATTAAATAAGATGTGATAGGATAATGCACAACTTCTTTTAGAAACCAGAAGTAAACTGAAATGAATAAAAGTTCTTCTAAATCCCTTTTTTTTTTTGCAACAACACTAGTTTTCCTTCTGTTTTGTAAATTAATTATTGAAGTATAGAGCTTAGTCAGCTTAATTGTGAGAAACCATTTAGCTTGTTGTTTATAATTAGATCAGGTTTAATCATTTCTGATTCAAAGCTCATCACACCATCCAAATCCAGAACTGGTAAAACCAGATCAAGCTATGTAGAAACTATTGAAATTGTTCACAAACCCAGTGCCCTCTGTGGAGCGAAAAAACTCTGCATTGCTCCCAACAGCATACCATGTACCTAACCAGAGCACACTCCCATCCGCAAACTGCCCCAATATTCAATAATTCCATGATTTCTCTTCCTCAGTCAGTATCTTTCTCTCCCTCCCTATCTCCCCCCCAATCACCTCTCCTCCTCCTCATCACTTCCCGTATCCTCTGTCCCCTTCACTCTCTGGCATTTCCTTCACCATCTGTCCCTTTTGTTCTCACCCGCACCTCCCACTCTCCATTGCAAGAATAAGCCTTTATTATAAGGAAAGTACACAACACTCCAAGTCCTGTCTCAACACAATGTGTCAGGTATTAACAGTCATAAACATAAATCCTGAGGAACGGCTTCACATTAGTCCCTACAACATGAATGTTGAATTTATCCTCACATGGAAACTTAACCAGACCAATTAAAGAGCAGTTGTATTGAGTGGAGGTGTTTTTAAAAAAAAGAACAAAAGGTAGATGGATAACAAATTGCTCGAATGAGATAAAAAGATTTAGAAGCAGAGTGAGGAGGAGAGCACGATGCAAAAATCCTCATCACATACGTGAAACCAAAAGTTACAATCAACTTGAATGCCAAACTAAATAATAATGGCACAAAATAAAACTCTTTAATTCTACAAACTTTATACTAGGTAAAACATAAACCAGCTCCAAATCTGCACTGTATTTTGAATAATTATTTACTTACTTTTCAGAATCCAAAATACCTTCTGTTATTGTTTTTGGTTTGGCATTCAAGGTCAAATAACTACTTTGGAAAGGAAAACTGAAATATCAGTCTGAGATGTATTTCAGATTCTTTTGAGTGAGTGTCTAAATGAATTAACTTCTTGCCAGATTTCAGGAATAGTTAAGGTGCAAGTTCAAGTTTAATTGTCATTTAACCATACATGAATATCCGTGAATACAGCCAAATGAAATAGTACTACTCCAGGGCCAAGGTGCAAAACACAATACCAACAGTCACACACAGCACAAGGCACGTATACTGTAAGATAGCAAGCATATTTAAGACATCAGTAAAATTCAGTCACATAGAAGCGACTTAGTATATGATTGAACTGAGGAACATAGAGCTAAGAGAACGTCAGAGCAGGGGAACAGAAAACTTGAGAGTCTGACTGCACAGCTAATTTTGTGGATCAGTTACTGTATTGCAGAGTAGGCTTCATGTATGGATATTAGCATGAAGTAAGAAAAGAAAGGCATTTATTAAAGTTGATTTATCAAAATCTGAATTTCTTTTTTGATTCCAGTGTAACAATAATTTGTACAATTAATATATACCTCGTGCCATAAATTTTCTGTGCCAGAACTGGTGAGCTCTTCATGTTGCACAGTTCCCCCAGTAGGAGCTTACTGAACGGGAACAGCTGCAAAAGTCAGAGTGAGGTCCTGTGTTATGGGAGGGTCTTCCAACTGTGTAATTGGGTAAGGAAAATGGTGGGAGGCAGAACAATCCAGATCACCCTATTCTTTTTTCAGCATTGTACATTACAATTCACCAATATGTTGGAGGTAGACTTGGGGTTCTCATTTAATAGACTCATTGAAGACATGTCTGCAATGAATATACATTATGCTATATGCAATAATTTGAAGGTTTTTTGCAATTGTTGGTGAATTTATTTCACTGGTCATCGATGTTTCCAACAGACAGATTCAGGCTTGGACCTTTAAATTTAATAATATATGAGTCTGCCATTGTAGTGAAGAACTGAAGGAGAGGTTCATTGTCAGAGGTGTTGTCCTTTACAGGAGGTGATAAGCCAAGTTCCAGTCTACCATATCAGGTAGTTAAAGGCTCCTATTGCAGCATTCAACTAAATAAAAAGGGATTTCTTCCATTGTCCTGACAAGAATGTAATTTAAATTAGTACCACGTTGCCATAATGTCACAACATTGATTTCATTTCATTGACTCTACAAAGTTGGAAAAGAGCATTAATAAAAATCAGATTTAAAAAATTATTGTGGGTATAATTTAAGTGAAGTAGGATTTTCTAGTGTTACACTGCCTTGAGGTGTTTTATGCAGTAGTACATGTTTGGAGAAGTGTGGCCATATGCTGCACATGATTCTTCAACTATTGAAAATGATTAGCAAATCACTATTACCCATATGTTCCAGAGTTATGAAGTGTCCAAAGTGTGTTTTTATTTCTCTGTGTATTTGCCTTTCATATGGAATTTTGTTCCCATCGTTGTAAATTCTGAACTTGTATTTTAATTTGTAAAGAATTCATAATTGTACTCTGGACCCCTGTGATCTTTCTTCTCCTTGCATCTCATGTCTGTCTTTATTTTTTATCTCTTACTTTTTCTGCTTCGTTGCAGATGACTGAGATGCTGAAAAAGGTAAAGTAATTCTCACCATGCAGGCCTGTTTGATCATCTAATGTAAACATTTTCAATACTGCAGCAAAGAATCAAATATCTCAATTGATTATCATCAAATGTTTGTCTAAACCTGTATTTTGTCCAAGGGTAGTGAACAGTACATATGTTGAAAAAGTCTGTATAAGAAATTAGTTTAATGATAAAAACAAATCTGCTACGGTGGAAGATTGATTTTTCTTTTATCATTCCTATATGACTGGTTCTTCTGACATTTTACTAGTTCAGATGCGCATTCAACAGCTGACGTAAAAAAATAACTCGTGCTAACTGAAACATTCTGACTTTTCTGAAATTTTCAGTTTGAGACACAGGAAGATGATAAACTTCTGGAAAGGGCAGACAAGTTCCAGAAGGAAGTCACAAAGAAGTTCCCAAATCGTCGATGTATTACGACTGTTACTGATCTCACCGGCAAGATGGTTTTTGTTACAAGGTTCATTAAACCATTATTTCCACCCCAGGAGCTGCTGGATGTGTCTGCTCATAATCCTGAGGCCACAATGGTGAGTTTTTTTATTTTATGAAGCACCTAATATTAAAGCAGATGGGAGTTGACAGGCATCATTTAAAAATATCCCTCATAGAAATAGTTAACATATTTTGCCATATGAGTGAATGTGTCAAAGGAATGTCAAAACAAAAGAGATGATACAGACAAACTACAGTAGATTTCAACAAAAACATCTCTACATTTTGAACCTAAGACGATTTAACGATGCTTTCTGTACCATATTGGGGTCTTTTTGCTATGCTGTGGGCATATAGAAATGAGTTATTATATAATTCAGCTATGATTATCACCTCTCAAGTCATATAGCTATAGGAACTCTCAGCACAAATGGAGGCAATTTGGCTCACATTTCTGTGCTGTCTTTTTGCTGGAGCAAACTGTCCCCTTCACTCCATATTCTCCTGAATCAGTTTCTATCTGAAATGATTGTCCAAATTTCCTTTTTACAGAAAAAGTTATTCTTCTACCCCAACCCCTCCATTCAAAAGATTTCTATAACCTACCAGCCATATTTTCCTTTAATCTTTTCAGTTGATGACTGCTCTTCATTGATTCTCTATGCAAGTTGAATGATTTTTTCTTACTAACGATATTGAAAATTTTCAAGCTATCAATGTTCCTCTTGAATTTTATGCTTAGTCTTTCTGATCTGATGAAGTAATGTCAGTGTTTCAAGTCCTTCATGATAAGAATTAGTTCTCATTTCTGGGTTGAGGGGTGACAACATCAGAGGAGAGGAGGAATGGGGAATTTATAAGCATGACTTTAATGTAGGAATTTGGATGAGCAATGACCACTCTGTTATTGGCTGTGGTGTTTGTCCAACAACACTTATAGCATTTATAAATGCGGCAAAAATTTTACCAGAGTTTGTTTCCTTCTCTTTCTTTTCTTGCCCACTATTTTATAAATCCTTTATTTACCACTAAATAAGATTCTCTTAATAACAGTAAGAAAATTCTGAGACCACACTTGACATTACTGAGATAAACTGCTTAATTAAAAAATGTAGGCATTTGGATTACTGTGAGGCAGCTTGACATAGCTTTGACAATTAACTTTAAATGACATCAGCACTTTGCACTGAGTCCTTCTTTTGTTATATCCTTCAGTAATGCACATTTTAATGTTAATTTCTAATTGAAGCTCAAGCATCAAGTTCATGAGGCATGACCTGCCCCTTACAAAGCTATGTTGACTATCCCTACAACACACATAAAAGTTGCTGGTGAACGCAGCAGGCCAGGCAGCATCTCTAGGAAGAGGTGCAGTCGACGTTTCAGGCCGAGACCCTTTCTCTTCCTAGAGATGCTGCCTGGCCCGCTGCGTTCACCAGCAACTTTTATGTGTGTTGCTTGAATTTCCAGCATCTGCAGAATTCCTGTTGTTTGACTATCCCTAATTGGACTATATTTAAGAGGCTGTTAGGTGGGCACCTGGATGTGCAAGGAATGGAGGGCTATGAATTATGAGCAGGCAGAAGGGATTTGGTTTAATTTGACAGTCTGTTCCTCAGCTGTCCTGTTCATTTTCAAAGTATTGGGAAGTGGGATTAGTGCAAATGGTCAACATGAACATGCTGGGCTGAGGGGTTTGTTTCTGTGCTTTATTGTGTTACGTTCTATGATCATACAGTGGATTCCCGTTAACTGGGGCACATCGGGACCAGTACACTTTGGCCCAGTTAAGTGACTGCTCTAGTTAGCCGAAGTTTCAATGAAATAGTTAGAAAGGTATAAGAAAGACAAACTACTGTTTAACTGAGTAACAAATTATGTATCTAAATGAAATATGGAACAAATTAGAACACTACTAGTATAACTACAGTACGAGAAATCTGTGTATTAATTCCTAACAGTTATCGACAGAGAAGTTCAATCCAGTGTTTGCTGCTGTTCTTTTGACTGACTGTAAATGAACAAAATCAGTGCAGACACCCAGTTCAGAAAATGGACTGCCTTCATGCAATACTTTCAAAGGTTGCATCCTCTATATCTTCATTTTCATTGTATTATTCAAGGTGATTATCGATACCTTACAATTCTTTGTAGTTCCCAACTTGCCGAAACTTGTTTCATTTTCACTCCCGACCGTTTCTGGAATCTCCAGGCAGGAATGCTTGAAACTGCAGTGAGCAAACCAACTCTGAATTGTTTTAGCAATAGTCCTGACAAAGGGTCTCGGCCCGAAACGTCGACTGTACCTCTTCCTAGAGATGCTGCCTGACCTGCTGCGTTCACCAACAGCTTTTATATGTTTTGCTCTGAATTGTTTTACTGCTTATTTCTCACCAATCATCAGTGACAAAAATAACTGCTTTTTAAACACAAACACATGCAACTGACACTAGTTATAAACAAGTGCACATAATTGATATTAGTTAGAACTGTTCGGCAACAGTCTCCTATTCCAATTACGCGTCAGAGAGTCCCAAATGAGCAGCTGTCCTGTTTTAACGGATGGTTCAATGAACTGGAATCTATTGTATTTTCATTATTTCATAACACAAATGGTTCACATCCTGATCTGTGTCAGGAAATTAATGCTACTTGATCTTATCTGCCCATGTGTTTTAGGAGCTGGTGGCTCGTTATGTTTCTCTGATTCCATTCTTACCAGACAGTATACCCTTTGCTGGTGTCTGTGACCTCTGGTGCACTTCAGATGTAAGCAGTTTTATATCTTCATTGTTCTGCTTATAGATTTTTGTGCTCTTGATTTTACCATTTTATATATTTATAAGAGCAGTGTTGTTGGAGAAACTAAACAAACTGTGGGTCACATTGGATATGAATTCCAACTAGTGACAGACTATATTGCACACCCCCATTTTAGCACACTTGGTTGTCTCTTAAATAATTCTGGCACATTTCTATTGTCATTCTGTATAAGTACAAGGTGACATTATTGCATTGAATGTTCATTTTAAAAGCAAAGGCCCTTGCGAGATGTGGTGTAAGGTGAAGTTGGGTAGGATGGTCTGTGACATGTAATTTTGCATGAAGTAGAATCCCCAGTGAAAAACCTGAAAGATGGCTGATGTAGAGAGAGAAAGAAAGAGTTAGAGAGGAGAAGAAGGAGCAGAAGAAAATACATGCTTGATGTTGATTACCAGTGTGACACCACTGTAAGTAAGTTTTCCATTGCACCTGTGCATACATACACTTGACTATACATTCAGCTTTGACCTTTTAGCACTGAAAACAGAGAAATGACTGCATTCATCTGCATCACCTTCACCTTGGCTGCTAGAAAAAGAAATTTTCCGTTCCTTAGCTTCAAAATTATGATGGAGACAAATTTCGCAAAATAGATCTACAGCCCACACATTGCACTTTTCAAAGATTGACATATCAAACACCCCTGGGCAAATTTTATAAGAGATTTGATTTTGTGCATGGGTTTATGGAAGTACTGTTCAAGCCTTGGTGAAATGCAGTGCACACAATGTTACACAACAAATTCTGTTTTTTTTTTCATTTGTTTTTCTGTTATTTTGAAGCATTGGCCAATCATCAGAAAATCATGTGTATTTACTCAGTACCTATGGCAGCAGTTGGCCTTAAAGATGTTGATTGCTGTTTAATAGGCTGAATTCTGGCCCACTGTAGATCTTGTCTATTCTTTAAGGCTCGAGTGTTGTATATAAATACAATCCAATTGCAATATAGAATACCATTACTAGTGACACAGGTTAGTCAATACCGTGCAGCTGTACAGTCAGTTGTGATGCATTTTGTAATCATAGTGATTAAATAGCCTCTTTCAAATTCTAACATCTATCTTTTTTCAATTAAAACAGCAATTCCTGAGCTTGCTTGCTGGTGATGAGGAGGAACATGCAGTTCTTCTCTGTAACTATTTCCTTGCACTGGGAAAGAAAGCTTGGTTGTTGATAGGGACAGCCATTCCTGAGGTAAAATGCAGTTCATTCTTCTTCACCATGTTTTTTAGACTTTCCACAGAGAGATGAGTCGTTTAATCAGGGTATCTAATGATTGCCTAAAGTAATGATTGCTATAGTTTAAATTGTAATATCAAATTAATTAAACCATGAACAGAGGCTTACGTTGGTTAAATAGATTAATTCTTTTGTATGTTGATGGAGAGGACTGGTTTCAGTGATGAAGCAGACCAACAATAAGGATGGTTTGATGTGTGTGACAAATAAAGCTAATCTTTAGAGACTGGCCTTTAATAACTATCAGAAACACTTAGTCCAAGGGTTCCCAAACTTTTTTATGCCACGGACCAATAAACAACAGGTCTGTGGACCCCAGGTGCGAACACCTGACTTAGTCTCACAACTAGAACTCCTGAAGGTTACTTGAATTGAAAATTTCAAATAGGAAATTGGCATTTTTTAAAATTTTTGTAAGAGTACTAAAACTCTATGATGTATAGGTGGAATAAGATACAAATCAATCATGATTATTGTGACTGTTAACTGACAGAAGCTGAAAAATATAAAGTTTTGTTCACTGGCATAGTCTTGTTGCCCCTCTCAGTAGAGACTCACCTAACTAAAACCGCATCAAACTTTTATGCTCTTAAGAAAAATGCTATTATCTAGTGATTCAGTACAAATTCAATAACTACAATGACATTTGATATTTTGAGTCTGATAAAACGTTCCGTTGAATTCAAGATTTACAGTTGGAGCACACTGTAACTGAGCACACCCCTCTGAGTGTTCAGGCATCTCTGTTGTGATGAAGTAATTCACAAGGATAGTGTAAAAGCTCCTGAGGGCAGAGAGCCCAGATGCCCAAACTTAGTATTGGGTACACAAATATCCCAGTTATTAAGAGATGGAACAAATATGCAAATGACCGTGCTTAATGTGTAAAGTTACAAAATGTCGATAAAGTGTCTGGTGCCTAGTGTGAAGTAGGCCAGTTGTCACAGTCCCATTGATTTATGTTTGGCTGATTCATTCAAGAACATCACATGGTCATATCAACTTGCAACCCTTATCTCCTGAGCAACCTCCTGCCATTGACCCACAGAGCTCTGTAGACTGTAATATTTGATTACTAAGCTGTCTTTAATTTCATACTTACTACTGCTTGTAGATTATTTATTGAGATGCAGCGCAGAGTAGGCTTTTCCAGCCCTTCAAGCCACGCCACCCAGCAATCCCTGACTCAATTCTAGCCTAATCATGGAATAATTTACAATAGGCAGTTACTCTACCAACCGGTATGTCTTTGGACCGTGGGAGTAAACCAGAGCACCCGGAGGAAACCCGAGGGAGAACATACAAGCTCGTACAGCGTGGTTTGATCCCGGGTCGCCTGTACTGTAAAGCATTGTGCTAACCACTACACTACTGTGCTGCCCATTGGAACTTGTTTTGCTGAAGATAGGAGCTTGTTTGAAATAATCCTTTTTATATCCACATATTTCCATAAGTCCTGAATTCCTAACAATGACCAAACTCAAAGGGGACCAACATCACAGAACTGCATAGTCTACATAATTTATTTGCCTCTACTTGTATTTTGTCATTTGGTTAAATTTGTTCTTTCTTGTGGTGTCAAGCAGAAACACATAATCCAGGAAAGTCCTTTTGATTTCCAGCTCAAATTGTTGGCTGATCTCTGCTGAAGAAGCAGAACATTTCCTAAAGGTGACTCCTATGAGAATTTATGCCTATTCCTTCACTCCTCCCCGTCCAAAATCATTCTTCCTATGTCAGCATTTGTGTAAGATAAATAGGTTGAACCTCAGTGTTAAAATGCTCACTGGCAGTTTCAGTATCAGATTTTATATCACTGGCATATGTCATGAAGTTTGTTGTTTTATGGCAGCAGTACATCGTAATACATAATAAAAATACTATAAACTACAAAAAAGTACATATAAAAAAGTGAGATTAGATAAGTACTACAAAAAGAGATGAAAACAACAGTGAAGTAGTGTTCAATGTCCATTCAGAAATCCGATGATGGAGGGGAAGAAACTGTTCCTGAAAAGTTGAGTGTGTGTCTTCAGGCTCCTGTATCTCCTCCTTCAAGGTAGCAATGCGAAGAGGGCACGTCCTGGGTGATGGAGGTCCTTAGTAATGGATGCTACCTTTTTGAGGCATCACCTTTTGAAGGTATCCTCGATGCTGGGGAAGTTAGAGCCCATGATGGAGCTGGCTGAGTTTATAACTTTTTGCAGATTTTTTTTGATCCTGTCTAATTGCCCCTCCATACCAGATGGTGATGCAACCCATTGGAATGCTGCCCATGGTACCTGCAAGTGTTTTTGGTGACCTACCAAGTCTCCTCAAACTCCTCATGAAATATAGCCACTGTTATGCCTTCTTTGTAATTGCATCAGTATGTTGGGCCCAGGATAGATCTTCAGGGATGTTGACACCCAGGAACTTAAAGCTGCTCACTCTTTCCTCTGCTGACCTCTCGATGAGGACTGGTGTGCGTTCCCATGACTTCCCTTTCCTGAGGTCCGCAAATAATTCCTTTCTTACTGATGTTGAGGAGTTGATTGTAGCCAGGACCAACCTCTCAAAGCACTTCATCACAGTAGTTGTGAGTGCCACTGGGCAATAGTCATTGAGGCAGCTTGCCCTGATCTCCTTGAACACTGGTATGATTGTCGCCCTTTTGAAATGGTTGGGAACCTCCAACTGCAGTAGTGAGAGATTGAAGATGTCCTTGAACATGCCCACATAGATTGGCAAAGCCCTATCAGTTTCAGCATCAGCCTGACACCTTACAAGGGTTCGCCCTCCTGAAAGATGTTCTGACGTCAGCCCCCGAGTCAGAGACCACAGGGTCAGCAGATACTGCAGGGATTTGCACAGGTGTAATTTTATTCTTTCTTTCAAAGCAAGCATAAAAGGTGTAAAGCTCACAGCCATCTTTGATGTTAGGTTTTGTTTTGTAGGAAGTAATGGCCTGCAACTCCTGCCGGAGTTGATGTACATCCAATTCCATCACTAACCTCAACTGGAATTGGTTTTTTTTTGCTCTTAAAATAGTCTTCTGTAGGTCATACCTGGACTTCTAGCATAGTTCTAGATCACCAGTCTTGAATGCCACAGATCTCACCCGCAGGAGACTATGAATCTCCTGGTTCATCCACGGAATTTGGTTTGGGTATGTCCAGTATGTTCTCAAAGGCACAGCTACACAGGTCTTGATGTCAGTGACAGCTGTGCTGTGTTTGAAGATGGATCCCTGAATATTGTTTGGTCCTCTGACTCAAAGTAGTCCTGTAGGTGCTTCTCCTCCCTTGACCATACCTTCTGGGTCCTCACCACTGGTGCTGCAGTCTTTGGTCTCCGCCTTGCCGACATGCTGGGAGTAGAAATACAGCCAGGTGATTGGACTTTCCAAAGTGTGGGTACGGAATGGCATGGTTCACATTCTTGATGGTCGTATAACAGTGGTCAAATGTGTTGGCTGCTGGTTCCACACATACTGGTGGTAACACACATCAAGGTTGCTGGTGAACCCAGCAGGCCAGGCAGCATCTCTAGGAAGAGGTACAGTCGACGTTTCGGGCCGAGACCCTTCGTCAGGACTAACTGAAGGAAGAGCTAGGGTGGCAGTTGTTCAGATACTCCTTCAAGCTGGCCTGGTTGAAATGCCCCACAATGATAGGGAAGGCATTCAGGTGCATTGTTTCGTGCCTGCTGATTACAGTGATCAGCTCCTCCGGTGCCTGCCTGACGTTGGCCTGATGTGGAATATAGACCACTACCAGGATGATGGCAGAAAATTCACTGAGCAGGTAAAAATGACAATACGTTTTCCACACATTTAACAAATGTGGGATGGTGGGCAAATTAATAGGAGAGATCATAAAAAAGGAACAAGTGACAATCAAATTCAAACATGTGCAATTCATTCAGCACTTTGACAGGGTAGATAGAGATTTAATTCCCCTTCCTACATAAATTCAAAATAAGGGATCAGGTGAGGAAATTCCTTTGAACAGATGATAGAGAATTATTGAAATTATCTCTCCAAGAAAAAAAGAGTTGAGATGGCTAGGTCACTGAGTATAGTCAAGAGATATATCAATAAATTTTGAAATGTTAATGGAATATGAGATGCGTGCAGGAAAGCATAGCTGAGATAAAAGATCATCCTTGATATTGATTGGCAGAGACAAGGGTGGTGGGGGGAGATGAATGGTTTCTTGTTGTTTTCTTTATTTAAGCACTCCCTAGTTGCTATCTCATGATCACTTTTCTCACTTAATTACCTTTTGCTAAGAAATTTTGCTCAAATTTATTTTCAGGGTCCAACAGCGTATGTGCTGACCTTTGACCAGAACCAATATGTAATCTGGAACTCTACTACTGGACATTATTACGGACAATTTGATGCATTCTGTCCTTTGCAGAGTGTTACGTGCTTGATTAGTGCTGATAATGTAAGTTTCACTGTAGCATATTGCTGAAAATGAGAGTGAAATTGTTACTCGTATCGGAATCCAATTACTTGACCAGGTTAGAATGGTCTTTATTGATTTAGCTCACTGATCAAATTTGCTTACTTTAGAATCTTGTTTCTTAATTAAACTGTAGCTTCTTTTTAAAAAAAACTGATTACCATCAACTACGTAGTCATGGGGCACTAATGCACAGAAGCAAAACCAATGGTACATCTAGTCCACACCGACCTGTTTTCCTGTCTAGTCCCCTCTACCTGCACCCAGCCCATAGCCCTTGATACCCCGCTAACTAGGTACCTATTCAAACTTCTCTTAGATGCTGCAATTGAATCCATGTCAACCATTTCTACTGACACTTTGTTCCACATTCACATCACCCTCTTGTTCTGGTCTCCCTCAACTTCAGGGGGAAAAGCTTGCATGGATTTACCCTGTCAATGCCCCTCATAATTTTGCTTACCTGCGTAAGATCTCCCATCATATTCAACTTTTCTCTATCACTCTGGTCCTCAAATCATGCAACATCCTTATAAATTTTTCCTGCACTCTTTCAAGTATATTGATATCTTTCCTGTAGGTCAGCGACCAGAACTGCATGCAATACTCCAAGTTCAGCCTCACTGACATATTATACGCCTTCAACATAGCATTCCAACTCCTGTACTTAATACTTGGTTTTATAAAGGCTAATGTGCCAGAAGCTTTCTTTATGACCCTATCTATTCACTATCTATTCATGACGCCACTTTCAAGGAATTATGGATTTGTATTCCCAGATCCCTGTTCTATCACACTCCTCATTGCCCGACTGCTCACTGTGTAAGCCCTGATTTCTCCCCTCCAAAGTGCAACACCTCACAATTGTCTGCATTAATTCCACCTGGTATTTTTCAGCCCATTTTTCCAGCTGTCCAGATTGTGTTGCAAGTTTTGATAGCCTTCCTTGCTGTTCACTATGCCTCTAATCTTTGTGTTATCTGCAAATTTGCTGATTCAATCTACTACATTACCACCTAAAATCATTACTGTAGATGATAAATAACAACAGATCCAACACCAATCTCTGCGGCACATCACCAGGCACAGGCCTCCAGTTAGAAAGACAACCATCTATACCACTCTGTCTTTTCCCACTGAGCCAATGCTAAGTCCAATTTATTGCTTCATCCTGAATGCCAAGCAACTCAACTCTCTGGACCAGCCTCCCAAAGAAGACTTTGTCAAACATCTTGCTAAATTCCATGTAGACAACATACACGATCTTTCAATAGACAATAGACAATAGGTGCAGGAGTAGGCCATTCGGCCCTTTGAGCCAGCACCGCCATTCACTGTGATCATGGCTGATCATCCACAATCAGTACCCCGTTCCTGCCTTCTCCCCATATCCCTTGACTCTGCGATCATTAAGAGCTCTATCTAACTCTTTCTTGAAAGCATCCAGAGAATTGGCCTCCAGTGCCTTCTGAGGCAGAGCATTCCACAGATCCACAACTCTCTGGGTGAAAAAGTTTTTCCTCAACTCCGTTCTAAATGGCCTACCCCTTATTCTTAAATTGTGGCCTCTGGTTCTGGACTCCCCCGACATCGGGAACATGTTTCCTGCCTCTAGCGTGTCCAATCCCTTAATAATCTTGTATGTTTCAATCAGATCCCCTCTCATCCTTCTAAATGCCAGAGCATACAACCCCAGTCGCTCCAATCTTTCAACATATGACAGTCCCGCCATCCCGGGAATTAACCTCGTGAACCTCCACTGCACACCCTCAATAGCAAGAATGTCCTTCCTCAAATTTGGAGACCAAAACTGTACACATCCTTCATCAACCTATGCAGATGACATCAGAAGAGTACAGAGAAAATTTATGAAGATGTTGCCAGGACTTGAAGACCTGAATTCTTGGCAAAGGATGAATAAGTTAGAACTTTATTGAGGTTTGACAGAGGTAGACAAAGTTATGAGGAGTATAGATAGGGTAAATGCAAGCTGCCTTTTTCCTCTGGAGTTGGATGAAACTAAAACTAACTAAAATTCATAGGTTAAGGCTGAATGGTGAAATATTTCAGGGGAACTGAGGGGAAGCTTCTTCACTCAGAGAGTGGTGAGAGTGTGGAACGAGCTGCCGGATGAAGTACGCGAGCAATTTAGATAAGTACACGGATGTGAGGTTGAGGTGAAGGTCAATGGGACCAGGCAAAGTAACATTTCCACATGGACTTAATGGGCCAAAAGGTCTGTTTCTAATCTGTGGTTCCATGTGACTCTATAACCTCCCTCATAACTTCCTTAAAAACTGTATAAGATTGGTTAGCTACACCCCATCACGCACAAAGCCATATCAGGCTCTGTCCCTTAGAATACATACCAATAATTTATGCATGACTAACATCAGGCTCAATAGTCTGTAATTTCCTGTCTTATTCTTGGAGCCTTTCTTGAACAAAATTTGCTGTCTTCCAGACCTCCAACAGCTCACCCATGCCAAATATTTTAAATATCTCTGCCAGGTCCTCTGCAATTTCTGCCCCTATCATCCCTCAATATCCAAGGGGGCACCTCAGCAGGCCCTTGGGATTTATCCACCCTATTTTGCTTCAGATAGCAAGCACCTCCTCTTCTGTAATCCATATACCTGTATGAGGTCCATGACCTCATTGCTCATTTGCCTCAGTTTTATGGATCCTGTGTCTGTCTCCTGAGTAAATACAGATGCAAAAAAAATCACTTCAGATTTTCCTCATTTCTTTTGGCTCCATAAATAGATGACCATTCTGATGTTTGGTCATTAAGAGGATTACTTTTGTTCTTTGCCATCCTTTTGTCCATTATATATCCTTCTTCTTAACCAGGGCCTCAATATCCCTCGAAAACCAATGTTCCTAAACCTGTTAGCCTTGCCTTTTATTCTAACAAGAACATACAGATTCTGTACTCTCTGTTTCACCATTGAAGCCCTCTCACTTACCAAGCATCCCTTTGCTGGAAAACAACCTGCCAGATCTATTTTGATGCTACCAAAATTGGCCTTTCTCCAATTTAGAATCTCAACCAGAGCACTAGGCCTATCCTTTTCCATAATAATCTTGAAACTAATGGAATTATGATCACTACATTCAATTATCCCTTAAGAGGAGATATAGTATCACAACCACTCTAGCTGGGGTCTTTACAAATTGATTAAGGAAACTTTCCTGAACATATTTGACAAATTCTATCCCATCCAGTCCTTCTACAGCTTGGGAGTCCCAGTCAGTATGCGGAAAGCTAAAATCACAATCTTATTTTTCTTGCAACTGTCTGCTAGCTCCCCAAAAATTTGCTCCTTTAAATCTTGCTAACTTTTGGGAGGTTGAATATATACACCTATTAACATGGTCATCCCTTTCATATTGCTCAGTTCCACCCATACTACTTCAATAGACAAGTCCTCCAATATGTCCTCTCCAAGCACTGCTCTGACAACTCTGATAAATAATGCCACACCCCCCCCCCACTTTTAAAAGCACCCCCCTCTATCATGTCTAGGACAACAAAACCCCAGAATATTCAGCTGCCAGTCTTGCCCCTCCCACAACCATGTCTCACTAATGGCTAAAACATCATAGTTCCTCATGCTTATCCATGCTCTAAGTTCTGTCTTACTTGGAATACTGCTTGCATTGAAATATACTCAACTCAGGACATTAGTTCCACCATGTTCAGGCTTTCAGTTTCGCTCTTTGCATGTAGTAAACATCTAATTTCCCCACAGCCATTCCACTTACTGACCTGGCTCTCTGGTTTTCACCCCACATCAACTCTAAACCCGCTGGAGCAACACTAGCAAGAATATTGCTCCCTCTTCGGATCAGGTACAAGCCGTCCCATTTGCACAGGTCCCACCTTCCCTCAAATGCAGCCCAATGATTAAAAAATGAAGCCTCCCCTTCTGCACCATCTTCTTAGCCACATGTTAAACTGTATTTACTCTTCCTGTTTCTAGCCTCAATGGAATGTGGCACTAGTAGCAGTCCTGAGATCACCACCCTAGAGGCCCTGTTCTTTCACTCACTGAACTCACTTTGTAGAACCTCATCAACTTTCCTGCCTATGTTATTGCGGACTGTATGTGGACCGCAACCTTTAGTTGCCTACGGTATTGCGGACTGTATGTGGACCGCAACCTTTAGTTTCTCACCAGCCTCCCACCCTCAAGAACACCATGGACTTGATCGGAGACCTTTCTGACCCTGGCAGCTGGGTGGCAACATTGCCATCTGGGAGTCTCATTCTCATCTACAGAACTTCCTGTCGGTCCTCCTAACCAGTGAATTCTCTATTACTGCTGTTCATCCTTTCCTTCTGAGCTACAGAATCAGACTCAATGCTAGAGAACTGACTGCTGTGGCTTTGCTTTTCCAGGTTGTCCACCCCAGTGGTATCTAACACAACTTATGATTGAGGAGAACAGTCTCAGGGATGTCCTTCACTGACCATTCTCTCTCTCCCGACAGTCACCAGGTTACTTGCATCCTACAATTTGGGAGTGGCAAACTTCCCTGTAACTCTTGTCAATCAACCCCTCTGACTTCCTAATGACCATTAGGTCATCCAGCTCCATTTCCTTAACACAGTCTTCTTTCAGGCCCCTGCTACCTGCAACTGAATAGAAAGTTCTGACAGGCACCACTTTTTGAATCTCCTGCTCCAAGTAACATCTTCTGCCACTTGAAACCTGAATGTTGTATTCCTGTCTTTGGCTTTCTTCAGAGTCTAGTTAATCAGATTGTGCTTTATATCATTTCTGTTTACTAACATTTTTAAAAAATGCACAGAACTTTCAAATAGATGTTGTTTTTCTTTGTTAATTCGTGTATGATTGATTTTCTAGATCTGGTTCAACATGCAGAAATATGAAACGGTTACGAGAATAAATTTTGATACCAGCAAGTCAAACATGTGGAAGCCATTTTTTTCACGAAGCTTTCCCTTCCCAGGCTTATCAAGTGTTCAGGTGCGGTGGTGCAATGAATATATATTTTTATTTCTTTTTAATGAGGTTCAGAGTTTGATTTTTCCAGTTGCAACAACCAGTGCATCAGAGGGGAGGAGCCAGCATGCTTTTTTTTAAAAGCTGTTTTTTTTCCTGATTGGTTAAGTGTTTGCACCTCAACTGATAAAAGGATGGTAGGATAAAGCAGAGTAGCTGGTGTGAAAGTGGGGAGCTGATCAAGAGTGGGAAGTAACATCTTTCAACTACATTGCTATTTATGTATACTTGTGAATAGAAAGTTGGATATATAGACAAAGATACTCTGAAGTACTGATGGTATGGCCTGAGTTCAGTGATTTACCCTCCGTAATTGCAGGTGGATAAAAGATGCCGACAAAAATAACATTCATGGCTTTCATAAATTAGAGCATATAGGAATTATAGAATAAAGATGAAATAATACTGTATACTGGTTAGATTGTCGTTGGATACCATGTGCAGTTTTGAAAGTAGAAGGAATAATTCTGCCATATGTTGAAAATTGATGGAAGGAAGCACAGATACCAGGATAAACTGCATTGGATTAAGGAAGGAGATTTAATAGAGATTTGTAAAATTGTGAAGCATTTTGATGACAGGAATAAAAAAAAAATCAGTTCCTGCAAATGGAGAGTCAATAACAGGTGGTGGTGAAGGACCACGACAGGAAGTTTTAAATATAGGAATGCAGAAGCATGGAAATTCTACTCAATCATGTTTGGTAAACATTATTTGCCTGGAAATTTGAACATGCTGTGCTATTTTCCAGCATTGTGTGAATAAATAACTGATGTTTTTTCCAGAATATATCTTTATAATGATGGTTTCTAGATCACCTCAAATCATTTTGAAAATTAGACTGCGCACATCCCATCTGGAATCGTGCATGGACAGGTGTCATCGGTGTCACATGCATCTTATGATGCTGTTCCTCAAGCAACAACTTTTGCAAGTAATCTCAGTTTCAGAGCCTCAAAGCTCTCTGTTTCTTTCTGGACAGCAGACTCAACCAGTTCCCTTCCATCTCTTGTGCCTAGCTGAAACTTCTCGCACTTTAAATAATTTCTCCTTTGGCTCCTCCCACTTCCTTCAAACAAAAGGTGTAGCCATGGGCCCCAGCTGTGCCTACCTATTTGTCAGCAACATGGAACAGTCTGTCCCAAGCCTACACTGGTGACCATCCCGCACTTATCCTACACTACATCAACGACTGCATTGGTGCTGCTTTCTGTACCCACGATGAACTCGTCGACTTTATCCACATTGCCTCCAACTTCCACCCTGCCCTCAAATTCACCTGGTCCATCTCAACACCTCCCTCCTCTTTTTCGATCTCGCTCTGTCTCTGTCTCTGGAGACAGCTTCTCTACTGGTGTCTGTTACAAGCCCATGGACTCTCACAGCTACCTGAACTACACTTCCTCCCACCCTGTTACTTGTAAATACGTCATCACCTTCTCTCAATTCCTCTGCCTCTGTCATATCTGCTCTCAGGATGAGGCTTCTCATTCTAGAACAAAAGAGATATGTTCCTTTTTCAAAGAAAGGGGTTTCCCTTCCTCCATAATCAATGCTGTCCTCAACTGCATCTCTTCCATTTCACGCTTGTCTGCCTCACCCCATCCTCCCAGGAATAGGGTTCCTTTTGTCCTCACCTACCACCCCGCCAGCCTCCACGTCTGGCACATAATTCTCCAAAACTTCTGCTATCTTCGACGGGATCCCACCACTAAACACATCTTTCCCTCTCCCTCCACACCTTCTGCTTTCGAGAGGGATCATTACCTATGCAACTCCCTTGTCCGTTCGTCCCTCTCCACTGATCTCCCTCCTGGCACATCCTTGCAAGCGGAACAAGTACTACACCTGCCCCTACACCTCCTCCCTCACTACCATTCAGGGCCCTAAACAGTCCTTCCAGGTGAGACAACACTTCACCTGTGAGTCTGTTAGGGCCACATACTGTGTCCAATGCTCCCAGTGTGGCCTCATTTACATTGATGAGACCTGATGTAGAATGGGAGACCACTTCACTGAGCACCTACTCTCCATCTGCCAGAAAAAGCGGGAGCTCCCAGTGGCCATCCATTTTAATTCTACTTCCCATTCCCATTCTGATATGTCCATCCATGGCCTTCCCCACTGGCGTGATAAGGCCACACTTAGCTTGGAGGAACAACACCTTGCATTCCATCTGGGTAGCTTCCAACCTGATAGCATGAACATCCTCTTTTCCCTCTCTCACCTTATCTCCTTGCCCACCCTTTGGTTCCCTCTGGTGCTCCTACCCTGTTTTCTTGCTTCCATGTCCTCTGTCCTCTTCTACCAGACTCCACCTGTATCCCTTTCACCAATCAATTTCCCAGCTCTTTACTTCATCCCTCCTCCTTCAGGTTTCACCTATTATCTTGTGTTTTTCTCTCTCCCCTTCCTTTTAAATCTACTCCTCAGCTTTTTCTCTCTACTCCTGCCAAAGGGTCCCAGACCCAAACGAGACCCTTCGGCTGGACTCTTTTCCATAGGTGTTGCCTGGCCTGCTGAGTTCCTCCAGCATTTTGTGTGTGTTGCTGCATCTGCAGATTTTCTTGTTTTCAGTTTGAAATTTGGTCACTTATTTCCCAAAAGCATCAGGCCATGGTCACTCTCAACAAACCATACTTACATTGTAGACATGAGGCATAGACTTGAAGTATTTGATTTTAATCTTCAGTTGTATGATTTCCTTGTACTGCATTTGGCAAAGTCATTAAGTACAGGAATGTCATGGTCAGTGGTATAAAGTGGACTGCACTCATTAGGTGTTTGATATCTAACCTGTACAAATCAGCTATTGAGCAGCTTTGTGATTCTCTGTTCACTTGTTCTGTCTTTTAGCCAGAAGAGTTGGTATATCACCATACTGACAAGGCTGCTGCAGTAGAACTTCAGGACAAGTAATGCTTATTTGTTAATTGAAATTGTGTTTTTATTGATTTTTCTGCATTATATGTAGAGGTTCTTTTGCATTTTCTTAACAAACTGCATAATTTCAAACTATGACTGTTGTCTAAATGTTTTTAATACGTCAATGAAAATTACTGCATTTTCAATATTTTCATAATATTGATCTCTAAGTACTTACAGTGCCTATAAGAAGTATGCACCCCTCCTCAGAAATTTTCATATTTTATTGTTTTACAACTTTGAATCACAGTGTTTTAACTTGGCTTTTTTTTACACTAATCAACAGAAAAAGACTCTTTCATCTTAAAGTGAAATCAGGTTTCTACAAGGTGATCTAAATTAATTATAAATATAAAATACAAAATAATTGATTGCATTACATTCACCCTATTTACTATGACACACCAAATCATCACTGGTGCAGTCAATTAGTTTTGTAAGTCACTAATTAGTTAAATGGAGATCACCAGTGTGCAGTCAGGATGTTTCAGTTGATTGTAGTAAAAATACACCTGTATCTGGAAGGTCCAACTGCTGATGAGTCAGTATCCTGGCAAAAACTACCCCAGGAGGACAAAAAAACACTCCAAGTGACTCCACAAAAAGGTTATTGAAAATCACAAGTCAGGAGATGGATACAAGAAAATTTCCAAGTCACCGGATTTCCCTTAGGGTATAGTTAATTCAATCATCAAGAAATGGAAAGAATGTGGTACAGCTGTAAATCTGCCTAGAGCAGGCCGTCCTCAAAAACTGAGTGACCATGCAAGAAGGGGACTCATGAGGGAGGCTACCAAGAGACTTATGATAACTCTGGAGGAGTTATAAGCTTCAGTGACTGAGATGGGAGAGACTGATCATACAACAACTGTTGCCTGGGTGTTTCACCAGTGTCAGCTTTATGGGAGAGTGGCAAAGAGAAAGCCACTGTTGAAATATACTCACATGATATCTTGGCTGGAGCTTGCCAGAAGGCATGTGGGAGATTCTAAGTCAGCTGGAAGAAGGTTCTATGGTCTGATGAACCAAAATTGAGCTTTTTGGCCATCAGACTAAACGCTATGTTTGGCATAAGCCAAACACTGCACATCATCAAAAACACCCCATTCCTACCATGAAGCGTGGTGGCTGCATCATGCTGTGGGGATGCTTCACTGCAGCAGGCTCTGGAAGGCTTGTGAAAGTAGAGGGTAAAATGAATGCAGCAAAATACAGAGAAATCCTGATGAAAACCTAATGCACTGTGCAAGAGAACTGCGACTTGGGAGAAGATTTGTTTTCCAGCAAGACAGTGACCCCAAGCATAAAGACAAAACTACACAAAAATGGCTTAAAAACAACAAAGTTAATGTCCTGGGGTAGCCAAATCAGAGTCCAGACCTCAAACCAACTGAGAACTTGTGGCTGGACTTGGAAAGGACTTTCACTCACGATCCCCATGCAATCTAACAGAGCTTGAACAGTTTTGTAAAGAAGAATATGGAAAAATTCCAGTGTCCAGATGTACAAAGCTGATAGAGACCTATCCACACAGACTCAAGGCTGTAATTGCTACCAAAGGTGCATCTACTAAATGCTGACTTGAATGGGTGAGTACTTGTGTTTAATAATTTTAATAACTTTAGACCAATTTGTAGAAATTTGCTTTCACTTTGACATGAGAGTCTTTTCTGTTGATCAGTATCAAAAAAGCCAAATTAAATCCACTGTGTTCCAATGTTATAAAATAATAAAACATGAACATTTCCAAGGAGGTGAATACTTCTTATAGGCACTGTATCACATGCCAAACCTAATCACTGTGCTTAAGAACTTCCACCCAAATCTGTTAAAGAATGCTCTCCAATGTTACATCTTCATCTGGGTATGTTTTCTAATGATTCTTGTAATTATCTTAGGATTGAAAAGATCCTGAAAGAGAAGATCATGGAGTGGAGACCAAGACATCCAACACGCTGGAACAGATACTGTACTTCTACTCTACGGCATTTCCTGCCTAAACTTGAGCTCAGTCAAGGGGGAGAGGTTGGAGATGACCATTGTGCAGAACTGCAGAATCTATTGGGAGATTACAGGGTACTGCCCTTTTTTTTAACCACATGGACAGCAAAAACCATAACAAGAAAATATCTGCTTTTGGCATAGGTTTAAGATGTGTGGCACCTTGTCAAAGGTCTTCTGAAAATTCAGATACGCAACATCAATTGATGTTCCTTTGTCTTACCTGGTTGTTATTTCTTCAAAGAACTCCAACTGATTTGTCAGGCAAGATTTTCCCTTGAGGAAGCCATGGCCTATTTAATTATGTATCTCCAAGTATCCGAAAACCACATACTTGGCAACCAGCTCCATCATTTTCCCAACCTCTCTCCATTCTTGAAGAGTGGAGTGACATTTGCAATCTTGCAGTCTTCTGGAACCATTCAAGAATCTACTGATTCTTGAAAGGTCATTACCAATGCTTCCACAATCTCTTCAGCCACCTCTTTCAGAACCCTGGGGTGTACACCATCTGGTCCAGGTGACTTACCTACCTTCAGAGCTTTCAGTTTCTCAAGAACCTTCTCACTAGTAATGACCCCTGACACCTGGAACTTCCACCATACTGTTAGTGTCTTCCACAGTGAAGATTGATGCAAAATACTTATTCAATTCATCCACCATTTTCTTGTCCCCCATTACTATCTCTCCAGCATTGTTTTACAATAGTCCAATATCCACTCTCACCTCTCTTTTACACTTTATGTATCTGAAGAAATTTCTGGTGTCCTCTTTAATATTATTGGCTAGCCTACTTTCATATTCCATCTTTACCTTCTTAATGACTACTTAATTGTCTTCTGTTGGTATTTGAAAGCTTCCCAATCCTCTAACTTCCCACTAATTTTTACTCTATTATATAACCTCTCTTTGGCTTTTATGTTGGCTTTGACTTCTCTTGTTCGGCATGGTTGTGTCATCCTGCCTTTAAAATACTACTACTTTTGGGATGCATCTATCCTGTGCCTTCCAATTTCTCCTAGAAACTCCAGCCATTGCAGCTCTGCCATCATCCCTGCAAGTGTTCCCCCCCAATCAGTTTTGGCCAGCTCCTCTCTCATACCTCTGTAATACTCTTTACTCTACTGTATTACTGATACATCTGAATTTAGCTTCTTCACAAACTTCAGGGTGAATCTGATCATGTTATGATCTTTTCCCCAAAGAGTTCTTTTACCTTAAGTTCTCTAATCAATTATGGATCATTGCACAGCGCTCAATCCAGAATAGCTGGTCCTGTAGTGGGCTCATTCAAGAGCTTCTTTTTAAAAAGCTATCTCGTAGGCACTCTAGAAATTCCCCCTCTTGTAATCCAGCGCCAATGTGATTTTCCCAATCTACCTGCATATTGAAAACCTTCATGGCTATTGTAACATTGCCCTTTTGGCATGCATTTTCTATCTCCTGTTGTAATTTGTAGACCACACTCTTACTACCGTTTGGTGAGGCGGCTGGCGGGGGGGGGTGGGGTCCGTATACAACTCCCATCAGGGTCTTTTTACCCTTGCTGTTCCTTAGCTCTGTCCACAATGATTCAGCATCTTCCAACCCTATGTTACCTCTTTCTAATGATTGATTTCACTTTTAATAACAGAACAACACCTTGACATTAAGCTCCCAGCTATAATGTTCTTTATGCCATGATTCAGTGATGCCTACATCGCACAAGCCAATCTGCAATTGTGCTACAATTTCGTCTACCTTATTCTGCACACTGTGTGCATTCAAATACAACACCTTCAGTTCTGTATTCACCCTTTTCGATTTTATCCACCTTTTACAATGCAACTCATCCTGTTGACTTTTTAGTTATTAATTTAGTTTATTGTCAAATTGTCTTTAGCCAAGTTATTCAAGGTACTTACAGAAACCATTGGGAATGGGTGCACAGTATAGAATCAAGTAAGCATTTATAATGATGAAGAAAATCTAAGCAAAATGCCATAACTCCAGACATATGCAGCATGGAAATTATATGTGTATTCTTGGAAATTAGCACCAAACACAGGATTTTTGTATTTGGGTATGAATTCCTGTGTTTACAAACGGCTATTGAATCAACTTCTGCTGTGTTCTAGAAATTGCATATCACACCTCAGTTCGAAAACAACTCTCTGAATTTATTGTTCCTACCAATTTATTATATTGAGATTAAGATTTCACCATGCAGTAAAACAAGGCCAAGAATTGCATCACTATTCTTCAATCACTTATTTTTAAAAGTGTTCTGCAGAAAAGCATTGATTTGGGAATTATTTTTATTACTTGACAATGGAGCATTTTGTCAGACACAACCTGCTGATTATGTCTTCGAAATACAAAAAATTAATCTAAAGTAACCTTTAGCCATTTCTTCTCCCTGCAGATTTCTGGGTTCCCTATTAACATGTCTTTCTCTGAACTGAAGCCGATTATTGAAGCAGTACACAGCACTGGCGTCCATAATACGGAGATCCCTCTAGCAGAGTTTGCTTTGGCTGTGTATATTCACCCATATCCCAACAATGTTCTGTCGGTCTGGATTTATGTGGCATCCCTGGTTCGCAACAGATGACATACACAATGAGTTGTAATCTTTGTCATCCTGACCTTCACGGGAAAGTATACTTCTATCATTGTGCCTTGCCTCACTGAACATTACAGAGACCAACAGTATTTCTTTATTTGCTTTCAGCATAATGCAAATTAGATGTAATACCATATGGAAAACAATACTTATGTTTTATCATAACTTTATATCAGACTCTATCTTAAATTTGTACATGCATATTTCTTGCACTTCTGTAAAAAATGTGGCCTTGCACATGAAAACTGACATGTCTTTCCACATAACGCAAACAACCCTGATTCCTTCCCCTATCTTGCTTTATGGTGAACTTGTCATGTGAGACAGATATAATTTTAGATCTAATTGAGAACATCAATATTGCAACAATATTGATGTGGTTTACAGCAGAGTACTTCTACTCAGAGAAAAAACAGAATCGTGCAAGTATTCTGCAGGTTAAGCAGTATCCTGAGGAGAAAGAAATACAGTTAATGTCTCAGCCCAATGAATTGTCATCTGAAGTCATTGAAGATTATAATATGCCTAGTCAGAAGATGAGATCCTATTTCTACAGGCTTCCATTATGTTTCCTTTGTAAATGTAAGAGGCTAGAGACAGAGATCGGAGTATTAATCTGTTCGTTGCTGCCCACTGCTTGCATTGAACTACGGTGTTGCATTAATCACAGTATATATTTTGTACACAAGTCAGTTTATTTTATAAGATAATTTATTTGTACAGTTGTAGTTGAAATTGTAATCTTAGTCATCAGTTTGGAATTTTTTACTTTCATTATAGTATATTGGACACATGTTTAAAGCTTAAACTCGGTCATAACTTTCTCATTGCTTTCTACTTTCTCTCGTATTTCTCTTACCTTATGCTCACTGTCTAATTTTTAAAAATGATTTTGATTTTGATTCCTAAATGCATCTGAGGACCACTGTTTGATAAAAAAAATCTTAAAACATAGTGAAAGTCTTTGCATACTAGACAGTCAAGGCAAGAGCAGAAAACTACTAACCTGGCCTGTGTATTACTAGGAACAGATGTTTCTGAAATAGATCTCAAATATGAACATTACACAACTTCAAGTTTCAATTACATGTGCAATCCACAATCTGTGTTTAACGCTACACATACTTTGGCAAAATTGAGTTAACATCCAAATTTGCACTACATTTCATGAACATAAATTCAACCACAAAATCGGCAGTGAATCAACATGCTTAGGCAGCAAGACCAGTTGCAATCAATCGCAGTCTGGAATGAGACTTCTGCTATTGGGCTTAAAAAATATGAAAATTTCTTCCAGTGTTTGCTGCAGCTGAATAAATAAGTTAATCTATAGTAATCTACTTTCCAAGGACAACTCTATTAGCACAGTCTAAAATCACTTCTAACTGTGTTTAAAATATTACAGAGACTAATATGGGAAAGAGATCTAATGTGGTTTCAGTGGACTATTAGTTGATGCAACTGCTCGCAATTATGAGTTCATGTCACAGCAGGATAAGCTTAGCAACTTCCAAAATGGGTGCAGTGATGAGAACCTTTAATTTCCTTCAGGCGTGTGAATATGATCATGGACAGAAATTATCTTGGCCAATGTAAAAATAAGTGGAAATCAATTTAGGGCTACAATTGCCGATATTTAAGAGTGGTTTAGTTTAATGATATCCAGATTCTGTTTTTATTGTTTGTACGGATACCTTGTGGAAAATCTGGGCCACTATATTACATCTTGTTATTTGTCTCAGTTAATAGTAATTACTTTAGCACACAGGATGTGACTTAGATTGTAGAAGTTGGTAACTGTAAAATAATTTTGTTTATATATAGTTTAAGTATTACAAAATTGATACCTTGCATTCAGATAATATTTTATAAAGATGTACAATTAATAGTTCAATATCCAAGTGATAATAAGAATGATGGTATTGATGAGGATTCATTCTCAGGACAGATCTTTCTACGAGAAGAAACAAATCTAATGATACATACACATATTGTAGATGTTCATTTACTTTAAGTTCTTCAGTAAAACACAAGATGCAAAAAAGATAAGAACTGAAACTCAATAAAAAAGACATTTACACCAAATGGACCATGTTTGATAATTATCTTCAGCTTGAGCATAGGCTGTAATCCCATGTTTAATTTTTCCCACGTTCCTTTTATCCTCCTTTTAACCAAACAATTATAGGTTCCCATATATTAACATGGCTTTTTCTTGATTTATTGCACTGACAGCATAGCCAGGAGGCTGAAGCATGGAAAATGTTGTTTGTTTTCTAACTCGTTTCTCTTCTTAAATTTTATATCAGCCAATTCTATACTCTATTATAGGAATTCTTCTATCCACTCTTGCCATCCACCTCCAAATGTTAAACATCTCGATGAAACATGTTGATCTAATGATAACAGCCTCAGTTCATATTTCCGTATACCTGACCATCTGTGATTTACTGTATATTGTTCTTCAATATCATTCCTAACATGTGGTGACCAGGTACTTCCAGCTGCAGAATAATGAAGGTTTTACATGAAGTCACAGCTTTTGCATTCTATACATTCACCTTGTTACATTTCCATTGACTATTTCAGATTCTAAAATTAATGAATTTTTGTATAATGACTTTATAGCTGTATATGATTTTATCCAATTTTGTACTTTTCTACAAAAAAAAATCTCATTCGGGTCTTGTAAAGGAAACTATTTATCACTTTTTATATTATCTATAGCCAAATTTGTTTACAAATATACTGTATGAATTATTTTTGAGTGTGCATCCATTTGTATGTTGTATTTACACCTTCATATTTTGGGTTTTAGCACTGTGACTGTATTTTGCTAATGGGGAAAATTTTGGAAAGTGCCATTTTGCAGTTGATTTTTTACTGTTAAAATTGTTCAGAAATATTAAATATTAATAACTGCAAATACATGGGTGACACATTCACAAGTCATAGAGCGATAGAACATAGAAACTGGCTGGCCTTTCAGCCCATAATCTTCTTGCCAGCCATCAACCACCCAATTGGTAGAATCCTACATTAATTTTGTTTTATTATCCCTACATTCTCAATTCTCCTCAGATTTGACCACTTACTTATGTACATGGGCCAATGACCACATCAATCTGCACCCCTTTAGGGTAAGGGAGAAAACCAGTGTACCCAAAGGAAGCAGCCACTATCATGACAAGAACATGGAAACTTCACACATCCAATAACCTTGCAGCCGTTTCGATTAAGGCTCTAGTTTTCAACCCATCAAACTGATGCCACTTTCTGGCCTTCTGCTGAGGTTGGGATTGAAATCGGGTGTTTTGCACTGCGAAGCCGTATGCTACAAGTGCCACACATCAAAGTTGCTGGTGAACGCAGCAGGTCAGGCAGCATCTCTAGGGAGAGGTACAGTCGACGTTTCAGGCCGAGAACCTTTGTCAGGACTAACTGAAGGAAGAGTTAGTAAGAGATTTGAAAGTGGGAGGGGGAGGGGGAGATCCAAAGTGATAGGAGAAGACAGGAGGGGGAGGGATGGAGCCAAGAGCTGGACAGGTGATTAGCAAAAGGGATATGAGAAGATCATGGGACAGTAGGCCCAGGGAGAAAGAAAAGAGGGAGGGGGGGAAAAACCAGAGGATGGGCAAGGGGTATAGTCAGAGGGACAGAGGGAAAAAAAGGAGAGAGAGAGAAAAAGAATGTGTGCATATGAATAAATAATGGATGGGGTACGAGGGGGAGGTGGGGCATCAGCGGAAGTTAGAGAAGTCAATGTTCATGCCATCAGGTTGGAGGCTACCCAGACGGAATATAAGGTGTTGTTCCTCCAACCTGAGTGTGGCTTCATCTTGACAGTAGAGGAGGCAGTGGATAGACATATCAGAATTGGAATGGGACGTGGAATTACAATGTGTGGCCACTGGGAGATCCTGTTTTCTCTGGCGGACAGAGCGTAGGTGTTCAGCGACACGATCTCCCAGTCTGCGTCGGGTCTCGCCAATATATAGAAGGCCACATCGGGAGCACCGGATGCAGTATATCACCCCAGCCGACTCACAGGTGAAGTGTCGCCTCACCTGGAAGGACTGTCTGGGGCCCTGAATGGTGGTGAGGGAGGAAGTGTAAGGGCATGTATATCACTTGTTCCGCTTACAAGGATAAGTGCCAGAAGGGAGATCAGTGGGGAGGGATGGGGGGGACGAATGGACAAGGGAGTCGTGTAGGGAGCGATCCCTGCGGAAAGCAGAGAGAGGGGGAGGGAAAGATGTGCTTAGTAGTCGGATCCCATTGGAGGTGGTGGAAGTTACGGAGAATTATATGTTGGACCTGGAGGCTAGTGGGGTGGTAGGTGAGGACAAGGGGAACCCTATTCCTAGTGGGGTGGCGGGAGGATGGAGTGAGAGCAGATGTGCGTGAAATGGGAGGAGATGCGTTTGAGAGCAGAGTTGATGGTGGAGGAAGGGAAGCCCCTTTCTTTAAAGAAGGAGGACATCTCCTTCGTCCTGGAATGAAAACCCTCATCCTGAGAGCTGATGCGGCGGAGACAGAGGAATTGTGAGAAGGGGTTGGCATTTTTGCAAGAGACAGGGTGAGAAGAGGAATAGTCCATATAGCTGTGAGAATCAGTAGGCTTATAGTAGACATCAGTAGATAAGCTGTCTCTAGAGATAGAGACAGAAAGATCTAGAAAGGGGAGGGAGGGGTCGGAAATGGACCAGGTAAACTTGAGGACAGGGTGAAAGTTGGAGGCAAAGTTAATGAAATCAATGAGTTCAGCATGCGTGCAGGAAGCAGCTTGTAAGCGGAACAGGTGCTACACATGCCCTTACACTTCGTCCCTCACTATCATTCAGGGCCTCAGACAGTCCTTTCAGGTGAGGCGACACTTCACCTGTGAGTCGGCTGAGGTGATATACTGCGTGCGGTGCTCCCGATGTGGCCTTCTATGAACTGGTGAGACCCGACGCAGACTGGGAGATCATTTCACTGAACACCTACGCTCTGTCCACCAGAGAAAGCAGGATCTCCCAGTGGCCACACATTTTAATTCCACGTCCCATTCCCATTCTGATATGTCTATCCACGGCCTCCTCTACTGTAAAGATGAAGCCACACTCAGGGTGGAGGAACAACACCTTATATTCCGTCTGGGTAGCCTCCAACCTGATGGCATGAACACTGACTTCTCAAACTTCTGCTAATGCCCCACCTCCCCCTCGTAACCCATCCGTTATTTATTTATATACACACATTCTTTCTCTCTCTCTCCTTTTTCTCCCTCTGTCCCTCTCACTATACCCCTTGCCCATCCTCTGGGCTTCCCCCCGCCCACACTTTCCTTTCTCCCTGGGCCTCCTGTCCCATGATCCTCTCATATCCTTTTTGCCATTCAACTGCCCAGCTCTTGGCTCCATCCCTCCCCCTCCTGTCTTCTCCTATCACTTGGGATCTCCCCCTCCCCCTCCCACTTTCAAATCTCTTACTAGCTCTTCCTTCAATTAGTCCTGACAAAGGGTCTCGGCCCGAAACGTCGACTGTACCTCTTCCTAGATGCTGTCTGGCCTGCTGCAATCACCAGCAACTTTTATGTGTGTTGCTTGAAATTCCAGCATCTGCAGATTTCCTCGTGTTTGCGCTCTGCAAGTGCACTATGTCATCCTAGTCTATTTCAATAAAGTTCCATTTGAAACAGTAGAGGACAACGGGCATGCTAGATGAATGAGGAATGCCTAGAAGTGAGAAAATATCAATTAGTATAAGTGCAATGCAGGGCTGAGGAGTAAACTGAATCCTCTGTGCAACATGACCTGATTTGCACTTCATCCATTACACGGGACCGCAAATTTTTTTCGAAGGTGTTTCTTCTTAAGGTTTTTTTTGGTTGTAATAGACCACTTGAAGCTGAACACAAATATAATTTCAGACTACTTCTATCAAATTGGTATTTGGAGAAACAAGAAAATAACTTTTATTAAATATTATCTGTTTAATTGTATAACGCTGCTGATACTTTGTAATAGTTCAACTAAGTTAAACATGTTTTGCTGATGATTTTCATTTGTACTCACTGTCTGAGGCTTCTCATGTAAGTGTCCAACAATAATCAGGCAGCATTGGTGGATTCCAGTTGCCCTGATACAGTTTCTCCATGACCGCAATGTCCTGGTGAAACCTTTCACCATGCTCGTCACTGACAGCACCAAGATTTGCAGGGAAGAAGTCTAAATGGGAATGCAGAAAAGGAATCTTTAATGACATGTTGTACTTCATGGTTTTGTATGCTTGATGCATGTTAAAATCAAGTGAAAGTACATTTATTATCAAAGCATGTATAAATTATACAACCTTGAGATTTATTTGCTTACAGGCTGTCATCAAGCAAAGAAGCTGAAAAAAATGAAATTTAAAAAAAAAGACCAGCCCCAAATTTGCACAGAGAAAGAGATCAAAAAAAACAAATCATGCAAACAATATAATAGCATTCCGAACCAAATTTAGTCATTAGATCCAGATCCCTGGTGTAGGCCCAAAGACTCGGGATTTAGTTCATCATATTAGCAAGGCAAATTGCCACAAAGTTTGCAGCCAAGAAGCAGAGCAGCCAGGGCAGTCTCACAACCTTAGCATCACCAAGAGAGTAGCACCCAGTCTATCTGGGCTGGCGTTTAAATTGTCTGAACACTAGATCATACCTCGCCTTGTAACCTGGGTGAACCACTCCGGACCTAGATTTTGCTACTAAAGAAGCTGTTCTCGACCTCTCCAAATCGGCTTGTCACCTGTAGCAATCCAACCTCACCTGACTCTCAGCACCTTGTCTTTCCAATCTATCTGGGCTGGCATTTAGATTGTCCAAACAGGAGATTGTAACTCGCATTAGGATCCAGGCTTCGCTGTGGCCAATTACTCTGGGCCTAGAACACGCTCCTCCACCTCCCCACAGCGAAACACTTCAGGCCTAGATTTTGCAGCCAAAATGCCGTTCTCATCCTCTCCAAATCAGCTCAAGTGATCATCCTTGCACCTGGGTTAGTTGGACAGGCACCAGAACTCCTCTGTCGCGTCTTCCCCTCTCCAAGTCATTCACTCAACCAGCATGCTTCCAGCTCCAGTGCACCAGTAGGATACATCTCAAGTATTTCATTGCTCACCTTTTCATTGTTCACAGTGATAGTTTACCACAATTTACTTTAGAAAAGGTGTTATTAGTAATATTTTTAATTGAATTCCTTTGATTTTGAACTACCACTAAACTGCTGCACGCCTATACCAGCCGCACATAATTGCCAAGAAAATTTTCAACAACATCCTTGAGTGCCTTTCATGAGATTTTCTCTGGTCCCATTAGAAGTTCTTCGAATTGCCTATCATTGATATGTTTGATTTGTGGACCAAGAAAAATGCCTTCCTTTATATTGGCATCAGTTATTCTGGGAAACATTGGACCCAAATATCAAAATCCTTCATGGAAATTTATAGCTTTTCTAAAACTTGCCCTGCCATGCAGCATCTGATCCACCAAAGCATATCCACATATGCCTGGACAAGACCAGCTTACATTGTGAGCAACATTTTAATTGCCTTGAATTATGAATTGAAATAACAAATACAGGCGATTTATTTTAAATGATGCGTGATAGGAAAATGTCATGGTAATTCTCATGATTAGCAGCCCAAATTCCATAAGATACACCCAAAAGTATTCAGGAAGCCAAATCTTGGTTGTCCAGTGATATTAAATTGAAAGGAAAGTCCTGCAAAATTGGTATTGGTAAGGATCTCGACTCAGTCCATAAATACTGCCTAGCCTGCTGAGTTCCTCTAGCATTTTGTGTGTATTACTTTGATTTCCATCTTCTGCAGATTTTCTCATATTGGTATTGGTATTAGTTTATTGTTGTGAAGAGTGTGTCTTTTCATACTGCTTATACAGATCAAATCAGTACACAGTGCATTGAGTTAGAATAAGGTAAAATAACAACGGAGATTGAAGTGTGAAAGCTACTGAAAGAGTGCAGTCCAGGTAAAGGGTAAAGTGCAAGATCACAACCCTCCGGCTCACTTCCTTCTTCCCTTTCTTTTCTGGTCCACTCTCCTCTCCTATCAGATTCCTTGTCCTTTCCCACAGTAATGTGTATTTATTTCAGTTACAGTTGTCTTCTTGTCAAGTTGAACAAGTATGGCCATTTAACCTCTCTCATTAATGCCCACTGAACTTCTCACTGGATTTATTTTATTTACAGTATTTTTTGCACCATTCTCTGTAAACTCTAAAGACTATTGTGCTTGCAAATCCCAGCAGATCAGCAGTTTCTGAGATACTCAAAGCAATTATCAGGTCCCAGCAATTATTCCACAGTCAGAGTCATTTAGATCACATTTCTTCCCCATTTTGATGTTTGGTATGAACAACAAATAAACCTCTTGACCATGCCCGCATGCTTTTAAACATTGAGCTGCTGCTACATAATTGGGGTGATTAGGTAGTTGTATTAATGAGCAGGTGTACCTAATAAACTGGCCACTGAGTGTCGGTGTGCAGCTTGAGTCATAATGCAACAACATTAGCAACACCAAGGAATTGATTGTGGAATTCAGGAAGAGAAAGTCAAGAGAACACACTCCAGCCCTCATTGAGGGGCCCGTGGTTGAAAAAGGGAACAGATTCAAGTTTCAAGGCATTAACATTTCAGAGGATTTATATTTGGCTCTACACATTGATTCAAGATTGTTTAATGTCATTTCCAGTACACAAGTGTAAAGGAAAACAAAGTAATGGTTACATAAGATCTGATGCAGCACAAAAAAACACAATAATTACACAAGATGGTTTATATGCATAGGTTGATTGTATGGCTGTAAAGACTAGGCACAGGTATGTGTGTACATAAGGTTACACTGACAGGAAATGTTGTGGAGAGATGCTTAAAGGTGGAGGTGTTGATGAGCCTTACTGCTTGGACCATCAGCCTCACAGAAGTTACCTCCAGCCCTGCTGCACTATAAAGGGTGCCACGTGTGCTGGACCCGCTCTCTTTGTCCTCCGAGGGACCACCCTGCTTCACTCCAGGTTGAGAGCCGTGGAACAGTGCTAGAGAAATTACTGGTGAGCTGTGCATTGAATAGGGTTGGGAGCGTTGATTATTGTCCCTAAAAGCATAGAGCCGTGCCTGCACAGAGTCAAGGGGTTGCAGGTATCATATTGACTTTTCCCTTGGTTGTGTGTGTGTGTGTGTGTGTGTGTGTGTGTACTTTGTCCCCACGCGGTTTTCCGACATTCGTTATTGTCCCTGTGTTTTATTGCCGATCCGACTACTGTAGATTGTATGCACGTTGCTATTTTCCCATGTTTGCCTTCTGTAAATAAAATCCTTTACACTGAGACTGCGTCCAGAGTCCTCGTCTTTCAGACCTACCGAATCTGTTTCCTCACTTACAACAATTGTAATTACAGTAACTTCGTGAGGCTGGTGGTCCTGGCATGGATGCTATGTAGCCTCCTCCCTGATGGGAGTGGGACAAACGATTCATGAGTGGGGTGATTGAGATCCTTCATGATGTTATTGGCCCTTTTCTGGCTCCTTTCTGTATATACGTCCTTGATAGCTGGTAGGATGGTGCCAGTGATGCATCGGGCTGTTTTGACTCCCTATTATAGAGCCTTTCTGTCTGCCACAGTGCAGACAATGTACCATGCAGTGATGCAGCCTGTTAAGATGCTCTCTACTGTTCATCTGTAGAAGGGAGTAGGTATGGATGTGCATGGTCCAGTTCTCTTCAGCCTCCTCAGAAAGTAGAGGCGTTGGTGAGTTTTCCTGATCGTGCAGAATCAGCAAAGGAGCAGTCTAACTGGTTGCTCCTAAGCAGGTGATTTAATGAGGAATAGAAAAATGGCATCAATCCTGAATAATTATTTTGGATTGTTTTCATTTAAGAAATACAATAAAAGGTAATCAAAAGGAGAGGGAAACTAAACAATCTCCATCATTGGGGGAGGGGTGCTAAATAGTACGATGCAAGCCAATAAGGTGAAAGAACAGAAAGTGCCCTGAGTTTGGTGGATTGAACTGAAGTGCTGCAAAGTTAGTGAATATGCTGATTCAAATCCACTGAAAGTTCCCAAGATATCAGAGAGTCCCTGGAAGACTAGAAAACTGAAAATATAAAGCCACAACTCCAGGAATGAGGAGGATAGAAATAAGGAAGTTATAGACCAGTTACTCTCTTATCTGTTACTGGGAAAATGGTGGAATCCATTTTTAAGTAGATAATAACCTGCAGTTGGAAATTTATGAAGCACGTAATCACATAAAAACTCTTCATATTTCACCCAATGCCTCTAGCAAATTAAAAAATGTCCTGAAGTTTGAAAAACTTACAAGTGAACTCTAGGGCACATGAGTCCTGATGCAGTGTCTCTGTCCAAAACATCAACTATTCATTTCCCTCCAGGAATGCTGCCTGACCCAATGAATTCCTCCAGCATTTTGTATATATTGCTCCAGATTTCCAGCTTCTGCAGTCACTCTTGTGTCTGGGATATTCCTGTCTTCTGCCATAACAGGTAGAAAAGCCCCCAGCCCACAAGCTAAGTTTTTAAATGTTTTTTTTGTCTGTCAGTCAAATTCAAAATAAGGACCTGAGCATTTCGGAAGCAGGGAAATGAGAGCTGCTGTGCATTTTCATAGGCAGCATGGAAAATATTATCTTTGTGTCTGCCTTTTTGTTGATCAAAGTTATTAATTAATAGTTGAATTGCATCCAGTTATTGAAGGAGGGTTGTTTAAAAAGTCGGAAGGGTTGCACTCATCTCCACATATTCCATGCATTGCCTTCGCTTTGGATGTGATGATGACAATCAACCATCAGTGCTTTGGCATGAGTTTAAGTTAAATATTTCCTCCGGTCACAATTTCAGAACTGTAAAGTTTCCAGTGGTCGGCTGGTGGTGTAGTAGCATCAGTGCCAGACTTCAAGGCAAGTGATCTCGAGTTTGAATCGAGCTGGCTCCTTGCACGCGTTCCATCCGTGCTGGGTTGAGCGTCAAGTTAGCAACTTGGCCTTCTAAAAAGCTGCCAAATGCAACGGAAACGTCAAAATGCCACTCAATGTGCCGCAAGGCATGAAAAGGAATAACAAAGTTTCCAGTGCACATCACAAGGAAGTAGGGAGTTCAGCAAATGTTAATTGGAAAAGTGAAGTCACTGCATCAGGTACTATCATTGTCTGACCTGTACACATTCTTTAGTGACAGTGGGTTCCATTTCACTGTGTGTGATAAAATGCTTCCTGATTTCACTGACAAATAATCGGTCTCATATTGTTCTTTTATTGCCCTAATAATTTCTCTACTCCTGTACCATTAAAATCTGGTCTACTTTAAATTACTTGATTAGTTCTTCTCTTAAACAAAGACACCCAAATAAATACAACTGGTAACACACAAAATGCTGGAGGAACTCAGCAGGCCAGACAGCATCTATGGCAAAAAGTACAGTCGACGTTTCGGGCCGAGACCCTTCGGCAGGACTTTGTTTCCATAGATGTTGCCTGGCCTGCTCAGCTCCTCCAGCATTTTGTGTGTGTTGTTGGATTTCCAGCGTCTGCAGATCTTCTCTTGTTTGTAAATACAACTGGTATTCTTCTGATATATCCACATGCATCCACTTCAGGGCCAAAATATCTTTTCCAGTGGCTTTGAGCCCAAAACAGAATTTCAGACTCAGATAGCATCCTAGCAAGGCACTCCAGAGCTGAGGCACCATATTCACCCTGTTATTGTCCACAATTCCAATGAGTTTTTGTATTACACTTGTACTCTGGTAGGAAATTCTTTCCTAAGTAGGAATGAGTTGGTAAAAGAGAAAGTACCTTGTTTCCAACACAACAAGAATGCATGGAGGATGTTGTTTGGAAGGAACTTGCTGGAATTTGCTTATCAACTGGCAGGAGTGTTCACAAATATCTTTGAACTCTCACTTTGAAAATCTGCATGCTCTCCATTGGCGCTTCTAGTGCCATGGTACCAGTTTCTGGCATCAAAGTACTGCTAACGTATTAATGATGCATGTGTGGAGCTCTCTCTCTCTTGCTTGGGGGCTTACCAATGGACTGGTATCATGTGATCAGTGCGACAGAAAGGTTGGAAGTGTGTTGTGGATAGAGGCCCATGTGCACACTTACACAAAAGTACCTGTGTAACTTAAACGTTTTAGTGTTTACCCTTGTTTTGTTCATAAATATTTAAAATACTTACCTGCAGTTAGTGTCTTCTGTCCCCTTTACCAAATCAGTGAACCTAATTCCCTGTAACAATTGGCACAATTGGCCAGGATTTGGTATTAGGAGATTAAAATACTGAAAATGTTTAAAAGGAGAAGTGAGAAAGGGAACCCACCACCCCCCCCCATATAAACAATGCTGAGTCTCAGGATGAACTGATCATAGTGGGGGATTCGGAAGCCTTGCTAACCTACTGGCAGGCAATGGCACATGGCTGGACTGGTCAGACGTGCTGGACCCCCACAGGGTGGAAATGGGACATACATTGTGTCCATGCTGAAGGAGGTAGGGTTCCCATTTAGGAAGAGGAACCAGAGGGGATCTTTTTGGCTGCTGGCAGCCATCGTAAAGCCACAACATGAGCTGATTTCACAGAGGGAGCAGAGGAAATAGAAAGCCTTAAAAACGAGGTGAAAGCATTGAACCAGTGCAGTTTCACCAATGGGGAGGCTGCCCAGCCAGGACAGACCCGGGCTGAAGAACTAGAGGACAAGGGCACTGAGATAACATGTAAAAATGTGGCAGTTAGAGCCTGCCCAAAGAGTTAATTGGTAACCAGAATCTGTTAAGGTCGGAGTCTTGATGGAGCGAGAGATGATCCCAACATGTGGATGGGGGTGGGAATATCTAGCTTGATAGTGAAGATTGGGAAGAGAGATTAGAGCAGAGTTCTGTAATTCCCCCTCAAATAATTGGCCTCCCTCATATACAACAGGGCCAGTACAGGCTAGATCGGTGACCATGCGATCACGTACACATGGAGGACTTTGCTTAGGTCTATGGCCCCCTCCTCATGAATGGTGTGGGGTGGATAGCATCATTGGCCACGGAGACGATAATGATTAGAGTTTTCTGCTTGGGAGACTGGGAGAATTGGGGGATGAATATAAACAAAATTGGGGGAAGTCTCTCACCACATGGATATGAGTATACAGGATGCGGGGGTGCTGGAGTTATTTTTATACAATAGAGTTGGGCACCAAGGCTATTGCCCGATCTCGCAAAAATAATGCACTGAGAATGCCACCTGCCTTCCAAAGGGATGATTAATCTTTATGGGATCAAAGCTAAGGTTAGGTAACCCTCCCTTCTCGAGTGGGATTTAAAGTCCTGGGAGCTGTGGAGCATGAAAGAGGAAGGGACTAAAGCCCTTCACCATTGGGCTTTGATCATAGGTATAAACAGTGATAGTGATGACCCACCATCACTATCCTAAAGGGTCGTAGAGTAAGCACGACCGTGGTGGGGTACTTGGTTAAAACCCCATTTTAAAAAGGGAGTGCTGCCCTTAATGGGACCAGCCATTTGGGTGCTGTAAACATTGCCATCCGATTGCTGGAAGGGTTAAAATACACGGGAGAAGGGCCCTTAGCCAGGAGCATAAGTTGGATGAGCAGATAGAGAGTGGGAGGGGGGGCTGGAAATCATCTCTTAAGCCCTCCCCTGATAAGGGATCTTTCCATCATTCGCTGGAGACCTTACAAAAGGCTAGAGCTGATCTTCGCAGCAGGTCAGGGGTTGGGCCATGGGTGGCACCTTCCCACTCCACCCCTGTAGGGAGGAGGCCATTTGCCCTGCACCCTCCTCATGTAATGAAGTGTGCATGATTTGTAGGTTTCAAGTATTGCATGAGGTGTGACCACACAAGTTCACTTAAGTGAGAGAGTGTGTGTGTATGAGTGAGTGCAAAGGCTGGCATGTGTTTACTCAATTGATGCTGGAAGTTTGAATTAATCCTATGCTTCAGTGGAAAAGGTGACCAATTGGAATAAGCACAAGAGACTCTTCAGATGTTGGAAATCCAGAGCAACACACGCAAGATGCTGGAGGAACTCAGCAGGTTGGGCAGCATCTGTGGAAATGAATAAGCAGTTGTTGTTTCAGGCTGAGACCCTTCATCACGACCGGAATGGAAAGGGGAAGACTCCAGAATAAAAAGGTGAAGGGGGGGGAAGAAGGACAAGCTAGAAGATGATAGGTGAGCCCAGGTGGGTGGGAAAGGTAAAGGGCTGGAGAAAAAGGAACCTGATAGGAGAGGAGGGTGGACCATGGGAGAAAGGACATAAGAGGGGACACCAGGGGAGGTGATAGGCAGGTGAGAAGAAGAAAAGACCAGAATGGCAAATAGAAGAAGAGAGAAGTGGGAGGGAAGTTTTTACCAGAAGAAGAAATCAATATTCATGCCATCAGGTTGGAGGCTATCCAGATGGAATATGAATTGTTGCTCCTCCACCCTGAGAGTGCCTCATCATGACAAAAGAGGAGGCTATGGATCGACCTGATGGAATGGAAATGGGGATAGGAATTAAAATGTTTGGCCACCAGGAAATTCTGCTCTTGGCGGATGGAGCGGAGGTGCTCGACAAAGCAGTCCCCCAATTTAAGATGCTCAGGTCAAGTGTTGACTCACCTGGAAGGACTGTTTGAGCACCTGGAGGTAAGTGGGCAGGTGTAGCATTTCGGTCACTTGCAGGGTAGGTGCCAGGAGGGAAGTTAGTGGGGATGGACAGATAGACGTGAATCACAGAGCGGCAATTCCTGCAGGAAGCAGAGAGTCATGGGGGGTGGGGTGTAAAGCTGTGTTTGGTGGTAGGATCCCACTGAAGTTGGCCAAAGTTGTAGAGAATGATGTGTTGAACGCAGAGGCTTGTGGAGTGGCAGGCAAGGACAAGAGGAACTCTATCCCTGTTACGGTGACTGGAAGATCGGGTGAAAATTGATGTCCGGGAAATGGAGGAGTTGCTGGTGAATCAATGATGGAGGAAGGGAAACTCTATTCTTTGAAGAAAGTGGACACCTCTGATGTTCTGGAAAGGAAAGCCTCATCCTGGGAAAAGATGCAGTGAAGACAAAGGAACTGAGAAAAGGGAATAGCATTTTTTACAGGAAACAGGGTGGGAAGATGTATAGTCAAGATAGAAGTGAGAATTGGTATTTTTATAAAAGATGTCTGCAGATAGTTTGTCTCCAGAGATGTGAACAGAGAGATCGAGAAAGAGGAGGAAGCTGTCAGAAATGGACCAAGTGAACTTAAGGGCAGGGTGGAACGTGGAGGCATTGTTGATAAACTTGATGAGCTCAGCACAGGTTCATGAAGCATTACCAATACAGTAACCAATGCAGTGCAGGAAGAGTTGAAGAGCATTACTATTGAAAGCTTGGAACATCGACGGCTCTATGTAGTCAATGAAAAGGCAGGTGTTTCAGGAGTCCATGCTCCTGGCCATAGCTATCCCTGGAGTCTGGAGAAAATGGGATGAGTCAAAGAAATTGTTGAGGATGAGGAACAGTTCTGTCAGTCAGAGGAGGGTGGTGGTGGAGGGGAATTGGTTGGTTCTTTTATTGGGAAAGAAGCAGAGGGCTTTGAGGCCTTCATGACGAGGATAGAAGTGTATAGGGACTGACCATCCATGGTGAAAATGAGCTGGTCAAGGCCAGGGAATTGAAAACTGTTGAGGAGATCAAGGGCATATGCAGTGTTGCAACTATAGGTGGGAAAAACTGAACCAATGGTGACCAAAATGGATCAACACACACAGAATGCTGAAGGAACTCAGCAGGCCAGGCAGCATCTATGGAAAAAAGTACAGTTTTTGTTTTGTGCCAAAACCCTTCAGCAGGACTGGAGAAAAAAAGCTGAGGAGTAGATTTGAAAGGTAGGGTGAGGGGAGTGAGAAACACCAGGCGATAGATGAAACTTAGAGGGGGAGGGATGAAGCAAAGAGCTAGGAAGTTGATTGGTGAAAGAGACAGAAGGTCACGGAGGAAAGAAGAAAGGGGGGAGGAGGAGCATCACTGGGAGGCGATGGGCGGGCAAGGAGATAACAGGAGGAGGTGGAACCATCAATGGCATGAGCATTGATTTCTCAAACCTCCAATAATGCATCCACTCCCCTTTCACCATTTCCCATGCCCTTGTCCCTCTCTCATGTTATCTCCTTGCCCGTCCATCGCCTCCCTCTGGTTCTCCTTCCACCCCCTCCACCTTTCTTCTTTCTTCCATGGCCTTTTGTCTCTTTCACCAAACAACTTCTTCTTTGCTTCATCCCTCCCCCTCCAAGTTTCACCGATCACCTGGCATTTCTCTCTCCCCTCCCCCCACCTTTGAAATCTACTCCTCAGCATTATTTCACCAGTCCTGTTGAAGGGTTTTGGCCCGAAATGTCGACTGTACTTTTTTCCATAGATACTGCCTGGCCTGCTGAGTTCCTCCAGCATGTTGTGTGTGTTGCTCAGATTTCCAGCATCTGCAGATTTTCTCTTGTTGGTGACCAAATGGAGTTGAGGTATGCAGACACAAGTACAGGGGGGAGCAGGAGCAGGCAGAGACAATGAGCCTTCCTGGACAGTCGGGTTTGTGAATCTTGGGCAGGAAGTACAATTGAACTGTGATAGGTAAGGGAACTATGAATTTGGCGGCAGTGGATGGGAGTTCCCCAAAGCTGATGAGATTAGAAATGGTGTCAGATACAGTTTTCAGATGAACTGGAGTGGGGTTCTTTTCAAAGGGTAGGAAAGAGGAGGTATCTGAGAGTTGCTATCTAGCATCAACAAGGTAGAGGTCAGCCTGTCACACTACAATAGCACCCCTTTGCCTGCAGGTTTAATGGTAAGATTGGGACTGGTGTGGAGAGGGTGGAGGGCAGTGCATTCAGAGGGGTAAGTTTCAAGGAGGAGTGAAGAGGACTGAAGTTAGGTCAGTTGATGTTTCTTCAGCCATTAGAGATGAAAAGATAGAGAGAAGGTAGAGAACCAGAGTGGGATATCCAAGAAGAGGAGGAAAGTTGGAGATGGGAGAAGCGGTATTGAGGGTGGAGAATTCTTGCCAAACAGGTGGACTTGGAAACAGAGGCAACAGAAGAAGAGCTCAGCTTTGTGACGGGCATGAAACTCACTGAGGTGCAGGTGAAGGGGAACTAAGGGTAGGCTGTGGCTGAGCACAGAACATTCCACCTTAGAGAGGGGAAGGTCGGAAGGAATAGGGAAGACATGGATGGGATCAGAAGGGGGAGGAGAGTTGATGTCATCAGAGGAAGGAGATGAGTTGGAATGTTCAAGGAAGGTAGGGTGGAAGGAATATTTTGTTACTCTGTGAATTGAGTTTGTAGGAGAACTTTTTTTTTAAAAGAGGCTGTGCCTTTAAGAGGTTATGGGAATATGTTAAATGTATCAGAGGCCCTCACCTGACCATCTTTTCTTTCCTTTCGTTCTTTGGAAAATGAGTTAATGTTTTACACTGTGGAGAGTAATTGTTAGTTCTAAGTTTTGCAGTCACTTGTGAAGTTTCTGAAAAAAGACAAGTACATCATGAATTCTTGTTTTGTCTTTCTTTGTTTTCCATGGAATTGGTTTTAGAGGGAGACCCAGATTCCACAAAAATTATGTGTAATCTGGGTTAAGGTGATGGAAATCTGTGCTTCATATGAGATGCCCACATTTCAGAGGGAAATGGGCATTTGGGAAATTGCTCATTGGTGAACAGTTAAATTGGACATATGCAATGGGAAGTGTTACCAGGGGAACAGAGAATGGCATGTTTAAATACCCAAAGACTAACTAGGATGGAGTGAGTGTTTATCTCCCTACATTGCAGAATAACAAAGGGGTGGACACTAACGACAGTGGTGATGACGATGACCTACAACATGATCTTGCAGATGGTGTACCAATATGCAAATCGCACTAATGTTTCAGTTGCTGGATATGTATGAAGGCTCCAGCTCGTGCTGCAGAAGGGGAACCACTGGCACCAATCCCCTTTGTTGAACAGGGAAAGGACTGTTGGAAGAACTTATCAGCTTCTCCAGCTATGGCATTTTGTTTTGGGGTGAGTGGGGTGGAGTTAATCCATTCCAATTCCTGGTAGACTCTGTTTATGTTTTATCTAATCCAAAGGTCCTGACTCTAAGAATGACTCCCCAGCCAACAAGCAAGGGAAATGAATGGTATCGTAAGATGATTGTGTCTACGCTGAACGGTGCTGTGAAAGTGGGCTCTCCTTGACTCTGAATGGTACTTATTGGATATGCCGCTCCCAAGCCTACCCGTAGCTTCTCACAGGATGATAGGGTTTCTGCTATCTGGGATATTTTGCACCAGTACATCATCTCAGTGACCTGGTTGAGCACCCTGCCCCATGATGGTTGGATGAGTAAGAGGCTTATAACAAAGGCCGGAAGTTGTGAAAGATTTCTGGCTTTATGCTACAGCCAGGCTGTCCTGGGAAATGATAAGATTATCTGCTTACTGAAAAGGGGCAGCACCTCTGTCGTCATTGGCCAAGATGGCACGGGATGTATGTGCTGGACATACATCCCTGATGAGTCGGGGAATATTACTCACCTGGCCGACCACATCCAATAGTCAGTGATTAAGATTAAGAAAATGAAGAACCAGTTCCATAACTACCATATCCCGAGGGAAAGCTGGTAACCTTTAGGGGCACCAGGAGGTTGGTGGGCTACCAAGTTACCAAGATTTCTGATTAGGCGGAGGTCTTTCGAATCTAGATCTAGAGTTATCTGTAATATTTCAAATAACTTATTGTGCTTCACTTTATCAAATGCTTTTGTATAGTCGAGAAAACAAACAAACAAATCTTTTTGCACTTGAATAGCTCGTTCTGATAGTATCCTTAACATCAATATTGCATTTCTTGTTCCTTTGTCTTTCACAAAACCACGTTGTTCTTTGCCTATTTCAGCTTGTATCTTACTTTTAGCTCTTGTCATCAAAATTCTCAGAAGTATCTTGGTGATAAGACTCATTAAACTTATGGTCCTATGTAATTCACATTCTATTGCTCCAGCTTCTTAGGAAGAGTGATAAATACTGATTTTTTCATTTCTTCTGGTATTATTCCAGTCTCATAAATGTCATTGATTAAATCAGTAAGCTTTTCAATTCCATAATCTTCAAGGGCGATAACTTGTTCTATTACTAATTCATCAGGACCTGTTGCCTTTCCTACCTTCATCTTATTTATTGTATTTCGAACTTCCGATTCTAAAATACTTGGACCTTCAATGTTTTTCTTAATTTCTGATTTTTCGCCTCGATCGTCTTCAAACAATTCCTGAATATACTCAGTCCATCTGTTCATAATCTCATCTTTTTCCATGATAATGGTAATGTCCTTTGCTTTCAAACATCCACCTGAAGAACAAAGGAGCTTTTTACCAGTGATATTCTTGATTTGTTGATGTAACCTTTTTGGATCAGTAACAGGGGTTCTTTCTATTTGCTCACATTCCTGGTTTAACCATTCTTCTTTGGCTTTTTGGCATAAGCTTTTAACTTTTTTATCTAAGGACCTGTATTCTATAGGATTTGCTTTCTTCCGTCTCCTTTCTTCCATTAGATTTTTGATTTCATCTGTCATCCATTTATTCTTTGTGCTTTTTTCTTTTTTAGGAAACACTGACTTTGCTGATTCTACCAAGGCATCCTTTAGACAGTTAAATTTCATTTCTACATGATTGGTATCATCTTCAACAGATTCTATTTCTAGACTTTGAAATCGTTTCCCTAATGCAATTGTAAATTTTTGTCTTACGTTTTCTTTAATAAATTGCAAGTAGCCAAGGGATTATTCAGGTTTTTGCTTCTTTAGTTTTTTAAGTTTTACTTTTACATGACATACTACTGGGTTATGGTCACTATCACAGTCTGCATCTGGATATGTTTTGCATTGAGTCACTGAGTTTCTAAATCTTTGGTTTATAGTAATAAAGTCAATTTGATTTCTAGTGTTATCGCCTGGACTTTTCCAGGTCCACAAGCGTCTTGGATGGTTTGTAAAGTAGGTATTCATAATGACCTGATTATTCATCTTGCACCATTCTACCCATTTCTCACCTCCTTCATTTCTTTCCCCTAGTCCAAATTTTCCTCTGGTATTTCCATCAGCACCTTGTCCTACTTTAGCATTTAGATCTCCCATGACAATATCAATATGTTGAGATTTGCATCCATTCTTTGCTTGTTCAAGCTCTTCATAGAATTTATCTATGTCTTCATTTGTTCCATCTGTTGTTGGTGCATATACCTGTATAATTGCTAAATCAAATGGTTGTCCTCTGAAGCTAACAAGGAGCACTCTTTCTGATATTGCCCAATGTCCTAAAACACTTTTTGCCATGTTTTCATCCATAAGAGTTCCTAATCCATTAGTATGGGATGTTCCACAAGAATAAATCAGTGTTTTATTTCTATTCTGACATGTTCCAGCAGCTATCCAACGAACTTCACTAATTCCCATGATGTTAATCTTTAGTCTTTCCATTTCATTTATCACATTGTCCAATCTTCCTGCTTGATATAGGGTTCTTACATTCCAAGTGGCAATAATTTTCTTTTGTGTTGCTTGAATTTTATGAGCAGTAGCTTGATGACGGTCGGGGATCCCCTGCTGACCAGAATCAACTCAACCGAGCGAAGCATCTTCAGAATTGTCTTGAAGATCCTCTTGACGCTGTTGGTGTGTGATACATTTTGTGAGTTTGACCATAGCTTTCTTAGCAAATAGATTCTAGGAAACCTAGTATCTAGCAACGGTGGTTTGTTATTGCCTACCATTGGACAAACTAAAGAAATCGCCATTTCTCTTCCCAAGTGTTCATCCACCACTATAGCCATTGACATTTGGGGTCCTATCTCATCCGTCTTCTCTGTCATAAGTTCAGTTACTGAACCTGCCAGATCTGCCGTTGGCCTTCGCTCGTATCCTGAGCAGGAACCCTTGCAGGTGCTACCGTTCTGGGTCAGAGCGGCCCTGGGAGCAATGAATGACTAAGGGGGGTAAGTCCACTTTCTCTTAGCAGTTGCAGGTTAGAGTCATATCCAGGACAAAAACTCCCTGTAGACTTGCTTAAAGTTGTAATAGAATAAAAAACGACTCAGATGGGGAGGGGGGAGTATGAGGTTGCGGGGTGCAGGGGTGGTGGTGCTACCTCCCTAAAAAGAGCTTTTGTAGGGTGGGATGTCTGAAGTTATGTCAGTGCATGTAACACAGATCTTACATTGATTTACTTGAGGTACACATACCTTTCGTGTTCTGGAATAATACTTTGACTTCAGGTTGTAGTGAGCAGGAAAATTACTTCAAAATTATGCCGTGACTGTTGTACTTATAGTTAAAAATTTAAAAAACATAGATGTTAGAAATCCAAAATAAAAGCAGAAAATGCCAGAAATATTGAACAGGTCAAACAGCATCTGTGAAAGAGAAGAAGTGTCAATATTTCAGGACAGAGACCTTTAATCACACCTTCATCAAAAGGATTTGAAATGTTAACTCTCTTTCTCTTTCCACAGATGTTGCCTGGCCTCTTCAGTATACGCAGCATCTTGTATTTTGGTTTATCGAGTGGTTCTTTAGTGTCTTCCGACGTTTTGTAACCGATGCTTCACAGAATGAGTTCAAGAGAACAAACTACTTTGTTTTTGTTTTCCAAATATGTTAGGTCATCACTTTCTAATGTTAGACACATTTATTTGTTTAGTCATGTAAAGATTGGATGCTGTAGTAATACATAACCAAGGTTTGTTGGTCTTGGGCATGCGTGTGTCCTTGCTGGAGTAAATATGCCACCTGTATTTGGCAAACTGGAATACTTCAGCTGTGGACTTCACAGAACATTGGTTTAGATATTCAGAAATATTTATCTTCTATATCCAACAACAAGATAGATAAATGATGGAAGTGTTATCAAATCTGTAATGTCAATGGAAGAATTTCTTTTCCTTGTAATTGGTGCAGTAATCACCTTTACTTTGCAGCAAGCCACTTTTCCAATAATTCCATTTCTATACTTTATGCAGCTTTGCAAAATAACGTAGTTCAGAGTTTAGTCTGCTTTTCACCATGCATGGAAGAAGTGTTGATTGATTTCATTTTTGTAAATCTTCTATTGCCAAAAATCTATAAAATAATGAGATTAAATGCTTCTATTGAGTAACAGAGAGCAGAACTGGCTTTCCTTGGCACCTATACCATCAAAGTTCCAAAGATGCTGGATTATTCAAGCTTTTCGAATATTGTACTCAGGAATATATCACACAAAATTTACTCCCTAAAGCACCTAACCTGTACTAATGGAATGCCTTTAACATAGGAAAATTACCTAAGACGCACCATATGAGATTCCAGCAATGCTTTGCCTTTTAAATTCACATCCTAGTTTCTTATCTTTCCATCCTCCTCCAGCTTCAAGGGCTCCAACCTTCGCTAGAAACTCAGTGGATGTTGCAATTCTCTTTCTGATGCAATTGTTTAAATATTATGTTAGGTAAGTGTGTTCAAGTGGGTGAGAATTTTCAGTAACTGGTGACCTTATATAACTATTTAATTGCTAAAACCTGAATGGGTGGATATATATTTAATTATTGCGCTCAGTATCAATCATTGCAATTTGGCAACATCAGCTCAACAAGATTGAACTTGCACATCATTCAGAACATTCTTGATTTTTCTGTTACAACTCGCCGAGCTTGAGTAGAACTGTTCTACATTATAGTGAAAGATGTATTGCTCCATCTGTTCACAAACATAATCACTGTTCCCTCTAGGCTACGTAGCCACAGTAACTGAAATGTTCCCGTGTGCATAGCCTGGTTTCTAGGCACCTGGCATTGGACGCAGCTATAAAAAGTTTACAAAAAGTGAAAGATTTTTTTTTGTCCTGTATTTCATTATACCCTTCGATTAGATTAGACTAGATTATGAGAACACACAGTCCTCTTTTTATTGTCATTTAGAAATGCATACATGCATTGAGAAATGATACAATGTTTCTCTGGAGTGATATCACAGAAAACAGGACAAACCAAAGACTAACACTGACAGAACCACATAATTATAACATATAGTTACAGCAGTGCAAAGCAATACCATAATTTGATGAAGAACAAACCATGGACACGGTAAATAAAGTCTCAAAAGTCCCCGAGTCGATCAACTCCTGAGTCCCCGATAGCAAGCGGCAAAAGGGAGAAACTCCCTGCCATAAACCTCCAGGCACCGTCAACTTGCCGATGCCTTGGAAGCAGCCGACCACAGCCGACACTGAATCCATCCGTCCGAAAACTTCAAGCTTCCGACCAGCCTCTCCGATACAGCCTCCCGAGCGCCATCCTCTGCTGAGCGCCTTCAACCTCGCACCGGCCGCTGAAACACGCAAAGCCAAGGATTTCAGGGCCTTCTGCTCCGGAGATTCCGGTTACCACACAGTAGCAGCAGCAGCGAAGCGGGCATTTCAGAAGTTTTCTAGACGTTCCTCCGTACTCTCACATCCGTCTCCATCAAATCAGAATTTGTTTAATAAGTTAAATTAAAGTTATGTGATTTTTAATATTTCAATTCTAAATATTCATAGTGTAAATTTTAAAAAATTACAAAAAAACACAAAGTGCTGTGCATTTTTCAGTCCACGAACTTCCTGCTCTGAGGAATGGTTGGTCCACGTAGCAGAAAAAAAAATTAGAGGAAACGCTGAACATATTTTTTCAGAGGAAGTGCCATAAAAATTATGCAGTAGCCTTTCCATTTCTCCTCCTTTGAACTAGACTTAGTATCTACCATATCGATTAGCCATTTGGTGTCAGATGGAGAACATTTGATAGGCAGCGTGCTTAGTGAGTTGGATATGCCGCAGGTACAGAAAGAAACGAAATGGCGGCTCAGCACCAGGAAGGACAGTAAGTGCAAGCAAGCAGTGCAGGAGTCCTCTGCGGTCAAACGGCCGTCAAAAAGTGTGAATACTGTTGATGGGGAGTGGGTATCCTCTCAGTGGCAACAGCCCCTTCTTTGAGAAGTCATTCAACATCCTGTCCCAAAACATTATTTCGGATACACTGCACAAAGACTGCAGTACAGCCTTTGCGCAATCTTGCTTTTTAATTTCACCTATTAATACCACAGTATCACTAATACCAGTGAATAATAAATTCACTGTTTATTCTATGAAGCAAGGGAAGGGAAACTTCCTTATGTCTATACGCCCTGTTCATTAAACTACCTGTACTGATGCCTCTTAAGTGTTGTTACCGCCCTGTATTTACAACCTCATCTGGCAGCTCATTACAGATACCAACTACACTTCTTGTGAAGAGTTCATGTCTTGGATAGCCTTTTAACCTCCTCCCTCACCTTAAAATTTTGCCTTCTAGTTTTCAGCACACCTCTCAGGGGTGAGAGACTCTGCTATCTTCCCTATTTATGCCTCTTATACTTCTGTATACTTCTATCATGTCACCTCTCAGCCTCCTTCACTCCAAGGAAAATAGTCTCAGCCTATCCAAAATTTCCTTGTACCTCAAGCCTTGCTATCCAGGAAACACTTCTGTGATTCTTTACTGCATCCTCTCTGGCTGAATCTGCATGTCATGGACCTCCTTCACCACTCTGTCTACCAGCATTGCTAAGGCCTCTCCCTTGAACAACATTTTGCAAAGCCCTGCCATTCACTGTGAATATCCTGCCAGGTTTAACTCGTCTGAGTAGAACTCCACCTGCCATTCCCTGGCCCACTTTTCTACTTTGTCGCTATCCTGTTACAACCATAGACAAACATCTTCACTGCCCACTAAACCACCAATTTTGGTGACATCTGCAAACCTGCTGATCACACTGCCTATATTCTCATCCAAATAATATTTATGACAGACAAAAGAGGACTGATCCTGCAGCACGCCACTAGTAACAGGTCTCCAATATGGGAAATCAAACTATAATCCCGCCCTCTGCCTGGTGAGCCAAAACAATCAGCACTTAGTGGTCAGCTGAAACCAATGCCAGGATGACTTTCACTGATTGGTCATCAGCTAATTTGCTAGGTCCCAGATGCTCTAACCTTCCAGACCACTCTACCATGTCAGTCCACTTCGTCACCTTTTCAAAGATGTGAGGCATGATACTTTTCACAGACAAACATAACCATATACCGACCTGCACTCAGCCCATAACCCTCCATTCCTTTCCTGTCCATATAGCTATCCAATTTTACTTTAAGTGACGATATCCACACTAACTATCCCTAATCAGTCTTTGGTTTCTCCATGCAAATAAATCCTGTCACTTAGAATCCCTTTTGATAATTTTCCCACCATTGGTGTTAGGCTCACCAGCCTGTAGTTTCTTGGCTTGTCCCTGCTAATATTCTTAAATAATGTTACAACATTAACTGTTCTTTGGTCTGTCCTTTGCAATACCTCACCTATGGCTAACAAAAATTAAAAACAAATCTCCGTAGACACAAGAGACTGCAGATGCTGGAATATGAAGCAAAAAAAGAACAAGCTGCTGGAGGAAGAGAATTGTCAGTGTTTCGGAGGGAGACCCTGCGTTAGGACTAAGTGCAGCCGGAAGAGAGGCAGTGTAAGTGAGTGAGGCAGTAGCTGCTAGATAATGGGTGGGCTGAGGAAGGGTGAAGGATAGCAGGCAGGTGGAACCAGGAAGGGAAGGGTTACAGGTGTGGTTTGGAGACAGAGGAAGGTGGGTGATCAATTATTGATTGTGAAAGAATATTTGAGATTTTTCATTCCATTTCAGAGAGAAGAACTGCACAGAAATCTGGGAAGCATTTCAAAATGCCTTTGTTTATAAAGACCCATGCAACGTCAGTCCTACTAACTATGAGACTTTTATCAGGCTGGCATTTCACAAGATCCCCCAAAATGAGGTGAGGCTAATTGATAATGCAAAATTCCTTGAGTAACAGGAGAGATTGTCTAATAAATGTATATGCATGCTCAGCCCTTATACCTTGGTATTTTAGTAGAGTGAAGTAAAACAAAATTAATTCTGTTATTTTAAAACATTAAATGCATTTACAGTTTCTTATTTTGTGCCATTTTGTCTAAGCTCTGCCAAAATCAGTATGGCAGTGTGTTAGAGGACTATCTAGTAGTATGTATCGGAGTTAACCAATTTCTACAGTTGTTTTGAACAGCATTTTCTTTGGCTATTAAATTTCAGTGAACTGTTTTCCTCCTAAGAGGCAGGATTGAACTACAACTGGAAAGTGAGAATTAATAAAAGGATGTTCGTGAGGCTTTATTAGTAGGAAATTCTGTTCAATCAATTTTTCCAGAGTTAACAAAATGCATTGATGACAACAGTATGCTTTATGTGGTCTATGTGGACTTCATTAAGGCCATATAGACTGCATATTGAGGGATCATACTGTATAATCCCACAAGAGTAATTGGTCCAAAACGTTTGTGCATCTGAGATTTAAGGCAAGTTGAAAAATTGGATCGAAAATTAGCTTAACAAACAAGAAGTGATCATAGAGATTTGTTTCTGTGATTGGAAGTCTGTGACCAGTGCTAGGAACCTTGACGTTTGTCACTTGCAGGAAGTGTGATAAGTTTGTTTGTAAATAACACTAAAATTCAGTAGATTTCAATAGGTACATTTAATGTCAGAGAAATGTATACAATATACATCCTGAAATTCTTTTTCTTTGCAGGCATCAGAGGAAACAGAGGAGTGCCCCAAAGAATTAAACGTTAGAGCCCCAAAGCCCCCCCAGCTCTCCCCTCCCACGCACAAGCAGTAGCAAGGCAATCACCCCCACTAACAAAAAAGCATCAGCACCTTCTACTGAGCACTCAAGCGTGCAGCAAGTGTCAATAAAGACAAAGATTTGCAGTACCACGACTGCTCCTTTACCCGGTAATTCGACATATCACAGTCTCTCTCTCCCTAATAAGGGAAAAAGACATGTCCCAGTTTCACAGTGAGAGGGGAGACATAACAAACAACTCATTGATTTACGATGTTAAAAGTCTCTTGTGTCGCTTTTCCCGAGTTCTGCGCCCAGAGAGTCCACCCCGGAAAGGCTCAGAACTCTGGATACACAACCCACGGCAGTTAACCCGCTGCTCCTGATGTTCTGTGTTCTCCCACGACCCCTCAGTCATGGGCACCAGCCTTGAGTCAGCACGTCTCCCTGAAGGCACACTAGTCTTCCAGGCCGCAACCTTGGGATATCAAAAAGCAGCCAGTCATGAGGCCCTGAGAGCAGGTCCCATTCCCGCAAAGAACCGAAGTCAAAGTGTAACTTCCAAGTTAGGGTCTTCAAAAGAACCTTGAAAAGAAAAAAAAGAGATATCAAAGATAGAAATAGAGTTGTTACCGAAGATGCAAGCAAAGGAGTTGCTGCTTAGCGCCAACTTGACTTTGCTCTGCCCCCCTGATGGTGTTGTTGACAGTGAAAAGATAATCTGGGCTAAAGGAGTGTATTGATTAACTGGTAAAATGGCTGAGCAATGACAGATGGAATTTAATCCTGATAAGTGTGAGCTGATGCACTTTGGGAGCAACAATAAGGGTAAGGCCTTAATGGACAGCATTAATGAACACAATGAACAGTCACGTCCAAGGGAATACTGAAGAACAGAAACATCTTGGCTACAAGTCCAAGAATCCCTGAAAGTGGCAACATGGTAGATAAGGTGTAAGGAAAGCAAATAGGATACTAGCTTTAATTTACTGGAGCATAGAATTCAAGAGCAAGTATAATTATGATAGCATTTATAGGTTCCTCCAGCATTTTGTGTGTTTTGCACGGAGACGCTCCAATCTTGGGGAACATCACCAATGACTGATGTTGCCGCAAGGTCCTCTGTAATTTCTTCTCTAGCCTCCCACAAAGTCTGAGGTTGCACTCAACCAAGCCCTGGGGATTCATTTATCTCAATGCGCTGTAAGTCTGCCAGTATCTCCTCCCAGATAATATGATTGTTCTCCAAAACATTTCTACTTGTTCCCTCTTTCTCTGAGGGAATACATCCATTCAAAATTCCACCCATGTGTGGCTAGAGACACAGGCAGCCCTGCTGATCTCTCAAGGGTCTTGTTTTCCTTTGCACTTTTAATAAAGGTTCAACAGTTCATTTTATTGTCAAAATATGTATGTACAATACAACTCTGATATTCATCTTCTCCAGATAGTCATTAAATACAAAAAAAAACCCATAGGATTTGTTGATAGAAAAGACATCAACCCCTCCCCTGCACAAAAAAGAAAATGAAACATAACTCACAAATCCCAACTTCCTCCCTCACACAAAAGATTAACAGATCACCCTCACGGAAAACAGCAGCCAGAACATCAAATCCCAAACCCCAACCCCCAGTCTTGCAAACAAAAATTAACGGATCACCCACACGGAAAATGTTAGCTAGAACATCAAACCCCAAACCCCCCTCCCTTGGTACAAAGAACATTGACAATAGCATCAAACTCCAACCCCTTTCTCACACACAGAAACTAGCAGGTTGCCCACACAGAAAAACACCAACAAGAACATCAGACCCCAAATCCCCAACCCCTCCTTCACACAAAAAGTAACATCGCCCACCTGCCAACTGACAACAAGACAGAAAACATAGAAAACTGAAGGAGGCTAATATAAACTAGAGTTCAATAATCACATAAATCTCAGAATTTCAAAAATATCCTCCCATTAGCATCGACGAGAGTAGCTGCACAAACTCAGTTCTCCTGTGAAGGGTGTCCGCCACACTGGGTCCGAACGCCACCGACCCCATGGTCTCCATGGAGAGCGACTGTTGACCTCCTTCACATTCACCTCGATGTTTCAATCTTCCTCGATGCTTCAAAATGGAGTTGATCATGGCCCCGCACCCAAACTCCACGAGGCACCTGGACACAGCAGAGCGCTAGATCATTTGATCGAATTCCAAACTGCACGTCACAGGCTCCAACAGTTTCTGAAACACATCCAAGACAAAAAGAACAAGCAGAAGATGTTGAAAAAGTGAAATAATTGAAGACATTGACCATCTGCTGATGTCACCCAAGGAACTGTGTACTGGCACCATCTTGACCAGAATCTAGAGAATGTGGAGTTTTCCTTATTCTTGCCAGCCAGATCCATCTCATAACCACCCTTCATCCTCCAGTCTTCCAGAAAGGCAGGATCTCCCAATGGGTACCATTTCAATTTGACTTTCTATTCCTATTCTGACATGTCTATTCAGGGCCTCTTCTGTGGCTGTGATGTGGCCAAACTCAACAACACCTTATATTCCATCTGGGAAGCCTCCAACATGATGGTATGAACATCGACTTCTTCAAAGTCCTGTAATAACTCCTCCATTACCCTCTTCCTTATTTTTTTCCATTCCCCGTTCTGGTTACCATCTCACCCTTTCTCTTCTCACCTGCCCATCACCTCCTTTTTGTTCCCTTCTTCCTTTCCTTTCTTCCAAGGTCCACTGTCCTCTCCTATTAGATTCCTCCTTCTTCAGCCCTTTATCTCTTCCACCTATCCCCCTCCCAGTTTCGTACTTCATCCACTCTCCCACACCAACTCACCTAGTCTTATCTATCACTTCCCCCCACATTTGTATTCTAGCTTCTGCCCTCTTCTTTTCCAGTCTTGATGAAAGGTCTCAGCCTGAAATCTTGATTGTTTATTTCCCTCCGTAGATGCTGCCTGACACGTTGAGTTCCTCCAGCATTGTATGTGTTGCTCAAGATCTCCAGCATCTGCAGAATCTCTTGAGTTTATGGAGGGACTCTAATGTTGTTGTACTGTTTATGAAGGGTAACAAGGGGATTAAAGGCCTGTCAGCCTGGCATCAATGGTGGGGAAGTTACGAGAAGGATTTCTGAGGGACTGGATCTACTAACATTTGGATGGGCAGAATTTGATTAGGAGGAGTCAGTATGGCTTTGTGCATCAGACAGTGTACTTGATGAAGAGGTCATCAACAGGATAGATGAGGTTAGGGTGTTATCTATTTAGACTTGAACAAGGCCTTCTACGAGGTCCCACCTGGCAGGCTGGCCAGAAAAGTTAGCTTCCATAGAATCCAGGTTGAGGTAGTCAGCTAAATTCAAAATTGGTTCAGGGGTAGAGTGCAAAGTTACCAGGAGCATTTATATGAAGGGCCTGAGGATCCCTACCACTCATCCCCATCATCTCTTTGGCCCACTACCATCAGGAAGGAGGTATAGGAGCATCAGGACTAGGACTGCCAGACTGGGTAACAGTTTCTTCCCCCAAAGTGTGAGACTAATGAATACCCTGCTCCACAGAGGTGCCATCACTAGGAGAGCAAGCTGTTTAAAGTTTAGTATACTGTTCACTTCTTTATTTTATGAACTTTCTCTTACTCTTTTATTTTATGAAATTATATTTTATGAACTTACTTGTGGTAATATTCAGTTTTCTGTGCTGCGTGTGATATATATATTGTGGGTGCACCATGATCCGGAGGAACATCGTTTCGTTTGGTTATATATATGTACAGTCAAATGACAATAAACATGAACTTAATAGTTGTTTCTTGGAATGGAAGCTGGTGACTAATGGTGTGCCATGAGGGTTGGTGTGGAGAGCCTTGTTATTCATTATTTATATAAATCAGTGTGGAGCATGTCAACATGCTAGAACATTTCAATATAAAGAAGATATGTTGTATCTCTTAAAGAACATTAATATGGATAAATCTTTAGGGTCTGATGGGATATACAGTATCCCAGGTTATTGAGAGAGACAAAATATGAGATTTCTAGGGCCTTGACTAATAGCTTCATGCACTCTCTAGTCACAGTTGAGGTCACAGATGTCTGGAAAATAGTTGACATTTTTCCATTATTCAAGAACAGATAAAGGGATAATCCTGAAAACTATAAGCTGCTGAGTTCTGGAGAGAATCAATAGGCTTAAGATTTATAGAATGAACATTTCAAAAGCCATGGCCTTTTGCAGGAAAAGTCAAAGGGACCTTGTCAAAAGTTTTTCAAGGAGGTGACCACACAAATTGATGAGGGTAGGGCTGTGGATATTATTTACATGGATGTTAGTAAGACAAACACAAAATAATCTGCAAATGCTGGGGTCAAAGCAACACTCACAACACGCTGGAGGAACTCAGCAGGTCAGGCAGCATCTATGGAAATGAACAGACGATGTTTCCACTTTTAGTAAGACATTTGACAAGGTCCCTTAACAGAGATGTATGCAGAAGATTTAAGTTGAATGGGACCAATGGTGAATTGGTCATTTGGATTTAGAAGGGACTTGCTCATAAAAGACGATAGGATTTATTCTAATTGGAGGTCTGTGACCAATGGTGTTTGGCAAGGTATCTCTGCTGTTTGTGATCTATATAAATGACGTGGATGAAAACATAGATGGTGAGTTAGTAAGTTTTCAGGTGATATGAAGACTGGTGGTGTTGTGGATCGCGTAGAAGGCTAGCAAAGGATGCAGCAGGATATACTGTGGATCATTTATAGATATGGGGAGAGAAATAGCAGATGCAAAATGTGAAGTGTTGCACTTTGAGAAACCAAATGTAAAAGGACAATACACTGTTGATAGCTAGACCCTTAAATGTGTTGATATGCAGAAGGATTTTGTCTAGGGCTCCCTGAAAGTGGCTAAGAGTGGTAAAGAAGGTATATGGCATGCTTGCCTTTATTAGTTGATCAACTGAGTTCAAGAGTTGGAAAGTTATCTTGCAGCTTTATAAAACTCAAGTTTGGAGTATTGCATTCAGTTCTGGTTACCCCATTATAGGAAGGATGTTGAGTTGAATGGATTAGTGTCAATGCACATTTAATAGTTGGTATTGATGTGGTGACCCGAAGCGCTTGCTTCTGTGCCGTTTGATTCTCTGACTCTTAATTACAGGCATTATTCTGGGAAAACACCAAACCTCTTGTACACCAATATTCTGATAAAACGAAAAGAATGATGCCTTTGGGTGACACTCTGATTGGATATATGGCAGATAATTTGGACTGGTGTGGACAGCTTGAAGCTCCAGGTGAGTTACACAGCTCCTGCACAGGTTTAGCATTCTGATCGACAATACTATGTAGGGTTTCAACCAACTAAAAGTACATTTTATTAATTATATAACTAAAGAATATTAATATTTAATAATAGAATATCTATATTTTTGGATGCTTTCTATATTTTCAAGCATAGATTTCAATTATGACATTTAACAAATCTTAATTCATTTATTATATCTGATATCATACACTTCCATTGTGAATAGAAACATTACTATTAAGTCTGATAATTAAACATTATTAATGCATATGAATTCACACAATCTTACAAATTAATGCTATCTTTTCTAATATGTTAATCATGCACAGAATACTCTTTCAGCTGGGGTCAGCTATTGTGTCTGGAGCTCCCAATGCTGCCTTTTGTGCATTAGTGAGACCCATTGTAAATTAGAGGACCACTTCATCATGCACCACCGCACCATCAAGCACAAGCGGGACTTCCTGATGGCCAAGTATTTTAATTCGATTCCCATTCTTGTCCTGACATGTCATTCCATGGCCTCCTGTTGTGCCATGATGAGGCCACCCTCAGGGTGGAGGAGCAACACCTTAAATTCCATCTCGGTAGCCTCATATCTGATGGCAGGAATATCAATTTCTCCTTATAATAAACAAATCTTTCCCCCCCCCCACTCTATTCTCCACTCCGACCTTTGCTATTATGTACCCTAGTTCTAGACTCCCTACTCTGAGGAAACTGTTTCACAGTATTTCATCTGACAAAAATCCCATGTGTAGTAGCAATGTCACCCATTCCCATTTTTCTAAACTTCAGTGGATACATGCCAAGATTCCTCAACTGCTAGTTATAGATTCCTTCAGTCAGGGATGGAATCTTTTAAAGTTACACAGTACTCATTTCTTGTCCAGCACGACCTTCTTCAAGTACAGAGATCGAAACTACATTCTATTCTCCAGCTAACCAAAGCATCTACATTTCCAGAAAATCTTTCTTACTTCAAAATACATAAATGACGAATCATGGAAAGGAAATGCAAAGCCCCAAAGCCAAGGGTATTTGTTAGATTCAAAGCTCTATCCCAATATATTCCTACATCTATTATGAGAGACAGATAATCCTTCTCCAAACTCCTTCGTTATTTGTGATGGTGTTGAATTTTGCCATTCTGTCAGTTGTGCCTGATCATGGCTGAAATTTCATGACAGCACAACTTTACTTCAGTAATCCCAGACGCTTTTTATAATTCACCACCATACTTTCGTGAAGATGGTAAAGTCAAAATGCAGCATTCCCCCAGTGTGTTGCATTGTGTCAGCCTACGTCATGAGCTCAATTCTTTGGAACAGCCACTGAGAGATGACCAAATAAAGTGATCGAGCTAGCCTTGTCTTTCATCAGTTAGATTGTCAAAAATTCTCAAGGGTTCAGTGACAGCAAAGGCAAAGATCAGTGTAGGTTGTAAGATGATAAGATGCCATAATTACAATAAGCTGATCTATTTTTCCTTACCATATTCATATTGTTTACAGGGATCAATTTTCAATCCTGTCCCACTACAACTGAATGTGAAAATAATCCGGTGAATTCCTTTTGGGTAATAGCATCTGAATCTGTAAGTTACCTTTAGAATAATATTCCTAATTATATTATTATCAAAATTTCCTTTGCCTCCTTCAATAGAGCATAATAAATCCTCTCTTGTAAATATACAAATGCATTCAAACCCTTACTTTTGGAAGTTCTTTCATTATAATTACATATTATGTTTTAATTCAGCAATGCAACACAGAAAAGCGTTGAAAAACATATACTTGCATCATTTTAAGTTATAACATAATTGTTAATTAGCATTGAATTTATTATATTTAGTATTGCATTTTCATGTTTGTTCAGCTTTGAATTAGTTCGGGGTTAGGGTGATATTGCAGACACTTTTCTCAGCTTGTTCATAGTAAAAATGAGCAGAATACATGCTGGATTTTGGCAGACTGTACAAGTAGTGAAATTAAGATTAAACTCGAGAACCGATTTTGTGATGTCCTCGTGCCAGTGTTCTGGTTGTGCATTCTATATGTGGTGCCTAATTCAAGCTTTCTAGTAAAATGAATCAAATTTATAATCCCATGTCAGTGCAACATGCTTTTTCATTCACACCTTTCAAAGTCTTTCCTTCTTCTTTATGCAGTATTTCCCTTCATGGGAGTAGAAAGCTTGGCCATTTAAAAGTGTGCTGTGGTGATACTCTGCAAGGAAGGGTGGGCAAACGAGTTTTGTGCTGGACCTCTTGAAAGCAATACTCTGCCCTTCCAAAGACCCAAAGCATTATATACAATGGATTCAGCCTTGCTTGCAGTAGTTAATGGAAGCTGAAAGAGTACCTTTGTGAAAGGTAGAGGGAGAGGTAGAATATTAAATTGATAAATTGGTTTTATTATTGTGACATGTACTGAGGCACAATAAAAATCAGTATTTTACATGCCATCCATATAGATGCGTTCTTTGAGGTAGTACAAGGCAAAACAGAGGTGAAAACCAGCCTTAGTGTGGAAGAATGCACAAGATCACAAGATAGCCAGGGCAGTACTAGGCTACTTGACCTTTCAAACCAACCCCATCATACTCCTGGCTGATCTGCCCCAGACTTCAACTGCTCTTCTGTGCAAGTTCTACATATTTCTCAATTCCTGGATCTTTCAAAAGTGTATCTTACTCTCTTTAAAGGCCTGCAGTACTTTAACCTCCACATCCCTCCAAGGTAGAGAATTTCTGAGATTCTCCTCCTTTCACAAGAAGTAATTCCTAGGGCTTCCATTTTATATGACATCCTATTACCTTAAGACTTTCCCATTGGTGGAAACATCTCAACATGTACATCGTGCTTCAGTGGATACAGGCTCAATCTTCTAAACTCCAAAGAAAACAAGGCTAACATTTTAGCAGGTTGCAGTTCAATTGTCTCACACTAGTAATTAGCAGAATGAATCTCTTTGTTCGATCTCCAAAATTATACACAGTACTTGAGGGGCAGTCCCACTGACACCATGTACAACTGTAACAATACTTCTGTATTTATGTTTTCTTGGTTTTTTCAAGTTTTGTTTTTCTGAAGTCTGGTAGATTCCTGCATTGACTCCATTTGCCAACATTTTTGCTTGCTCGCTCAACCTATATACGTATATTCTGTTACTGATTCCAAATATCCTCATATCAACATGTCCTCAAACCTATTGCTATGTCAGCAGAAAACGTGAATACCTTACACTGTGCTTCTCCCTCCATCTCATTTGTATAGCTAGTAACTAACTGATGGCTAGAACTCCACTATTTACACCTTCCCAGGTTAAAAAAGATCCATCTATTTCAACTAAACAATGACCAAAGAGTTCTTCTTCAGGGAGTAGAGAGGAGCTGGAGACATGGCAAGAAGCTCAATGTTAGGGGAAAGGGGAGAGCATCACATGAAGAGATGCCAGTGTCATGTATGTAATATGAAGGTACGGGTGGGTTTGGGAACTCAGGTGGTAGCCCAATAGTGTCAACAGAGGGGGGAAGATTAGGGAGATATGCACAAGGGAGGTGTTGAGAGAAAAGGCCAAATAACACCTACACTGGAGCATTAACACTGCTCTGGCTGGAAATTGACATTTGACATCAGCATCTGAACAAAGTGTGGCAATCAAACATGGGTGGGTGGCAAACAACACACACAAAATGCTGGAGGAACTTGGCATTTCAGCAGGACTGAAGAGTTTTAGCACAAAATGTTGACATTTCACTTTTCCATTGATGCTGCCTGGCCCGCTGGGTTCCTCCAGCATTTTGAGAGTGTGTTTCTTGGATTTCCAGCATCTGCAGATTTTCTTTTGTTTGTGGGAGAATGGCAAGGGGATTTGGGAAGGGATTAAGGGAAGAACAGCATTTATCAGGAAAGGATTAGGAAAAGATCAGCACTTGGATAACAGAAATGTTTGGTAGTGGAAGGATTAGCTCTTGTTAGATATGGTTTAGAAGGGAGTGACCACCTAGAATTTTATTCTCAAGTCTCTGAAAGAGAAAGACAATATATTAATAAGAAAAAGGAGAAGGTGATGGACTTTAGGAGGATGAAGCCTGCGTTACTCCCTGTTACTATTGGTGGTGAGGGCGTGGATGTGGTGAGGACCCACAAGTACCTGGGGGTGCACCTGGATGACAGACGGGTGGAGCACCAACACAGAGGCTGTGTACAAGAAGGGCCTGAGTTTCTTCTACTTCCTGAGGAGACTGAGGTCCTTTGGAGTATGCAGGCCTCTCCTTCACATGTTCTACCAGTCTTCTATGCGGTGATGTGCTGGGGCAATGGCATCAACACAGCTGATGCCAAAAGGCTCAATAAACTGTTCAGAAAGGCTGGCTCTGTTATAGGAGTCAAACTAGACACACTGGAGACTGTGGTAGAACAAAGGACCCTACGGAAAATTCTGACAATTCTGGGCAATGTTTCTCACCCTCTGCCTGCCTCCTTGGCTGAACAGAGGAGCACTTTTAGTAGTAGACTAAGACAACTGCGCTGCTCCAAAGAATGCTATATGACATCATTCTTACCCTTGGCCATTAGGTTCTACAATGAGTCAACCTAGAGACGGGGAGGAGACTGTTCGTGATAACTAACTTTTTTATCCGTTCTGTTTATCTTCTAACATTTATATCTGTGCACTTGTAGTGCTACTGTGGCACTGTAATTTCCATTGGGATCAATAAAGTAACTATCTACCTATTATCTATATAATTGAAAACAAGTCAAATGAAGTTCTGTGACAATGAAGATTTGAAGATATTAAGACAAGTAATTGGGGATAACATTGGACCAAACCAGTGATGCATATGGTGGTGTAGCAGTTAGCGCATTACTTTATAGCACTAGTAGTCACTGATCAGGGTTCAATTTCCACCATAGCCTGCAAAGAGTTTGTACATTCTCCCCATGACTGTATGGGTTTCCTCTAGGTCCTCCCACATTCCAAAGATGGATGGTTAGAGTTAATAAGTTGTGGCCATTCTATGTTGGCACTGGAATCATGGCAGCACTTGCAGGCTGCAGAGCATAATCTTTGCTGATTTGATGCAAACAATGCATTTCACTGGATGTTTTGCTGTTTCAAAGCACATGTGACAAAGAATGTTAATCAATCTTTTGTCTTTTGTTAATAATCCTCCTCTGAAGAGTTTGTATATTGTCTACAGGAAAGAAAAAATAATTCAACGATTTGCTATCCAAATTTCATCTTATCCCTATTGTCCTTATATTAAAAATAAGCTATTTTTTCATGTTTACTCCAAACTGTTTTGTTCTTGTGACTTACTGTTGAGCAGCTTTTGGAAAATCTTATGAAACTTCTGAAATGATTCAATTTACATGTCACTATAATTTCAGTATTCAAGGGGGGCAGAGGGAATTGTGAGCGTGATGCTGAATGGCTCGATTTCTGATGGAACTTTTCCAAAAGATGGGTAAGAGAATGGATATCATAACTTGTAGAATCAACTTGTGAAAGTTTATCTTATGAATTGTCTATGGAATATCCTAACTGAATCAACAATCACCTTCCAAAGCAGAATTTGTATAATTCAGCACCTGACAGGCCAGAAATTAGGACAGAATTTGTCTCTTCTATGGCTTAATTGCTAAACATATGGTATTTGTAATGGACGTGGCTGTGAACAGTTTCTCCAACTTTGGATTTGTGTATGTGTGCGGGTGAAATGATAGGGGTAGTGAGATGGGAGGTTCATAAGCCTCCTCAGAAGCCCATCTAAGCTGATGAATTGCATGGACAGGTATACCTTCAAGGCACCATTAATTTGCCCTAATGAGCAGCTCATGTGTCACACAGGCAGAGTTCAATCAGCAGTCAATCCATGGCATTAATTGATATTAGAGTCTGAGACCTAATGGATAAGGAGCAGGTAAAGACTAACCTGGAATGCATTAGTAGTTCCACATTGGTTGGTCTTCCAGCAGGACTGCAAGGTGCAGATCCAGCTTCCAACCAACCATGTATGTTTATTAGCCCCAATCTCACCTTCCTCCTGCATTTCCCAGTCCTCCTGGCTATCAATCACATCACCAATTTTCACAGTTTCAACTCACACTGGAACCATCAATTTCTCACACTAAATTGCTCCAAGCTTCAACTGCTGCTCCCTTATTAGAGTACCTTTTTTTTGTTTCGAAGCATTCTAGGAAATTTGATTAAATGATGTTCTGAACATATGCTATTAACAAGAATACAGTAAATGGTGTTTGGCTTTGAAAAGTTGAGTGTCCTACAGCTGAGTACTTAACAGCTAGGAGCTCAGAGGTTCAGTACCAATATCTTGGGCTCTCTGTGGTTGTCTAATGATTGAGTTCTCTGGTAACTGAACATCTAAATTCTGAGGCCCAAGCAGCTGAACAGATAAGTCATAGGGACTTCTGAATAAGCCACTAACAGTGTAGTTACAAGTCTAAAAACTAAGAACTCTAGTTAAGTACCTAAAGCTCGAAGACCCTATTGCTTCTGCACCTGCTGTGATAGAAGATCAAGGAATTGGGCAGCTACCTAACAAAGCAAAGTAACCAAGGGCAAAGGAGAAGGAATGTCAATGATGTAATTGAAATGTCAAGACAAGAAACCATGGAGACAAAGAACTTTGATTCTACCTAGATAAAATGGCAACCCTCTGAACTTGCAATGATATGAAGAATAGTAATGCCTGTAAAATTCAGATTCCCTACATAACCATTTATAATGCATTAACTTAATGATGGTCTATATTAATAAGTGCAGTTCATTGATACTTTATCCATAACTAGCCATTATTCTGTAACTCATGGATTCCACCCTAAAATTCAGAGGTTGCAGTCATTCTTCAGTCATTATTGCTTTTAAAAGGACACATCTCTCCTTTTCACCATGACTTGGATTTAAATTCCAAGCAAAAAAAAAAACTCCAAACATTAGGCCCCCAATCAGAATCAATTGTAATTGAACCTCACATCTCAGAACCACAGGGCTCATAGTGCCCTGAAAGGAACCAAAATATTGGACATAGAAAGCCAGGCAGCCTTGGCTCATCAGCCATATCTCAAAACCAAATACCAGGATCAGTTTTATTAAAGAGAGTGGAAAATGATGGAAATTAGCAGGATACTTTTAAATATCTGAAGCTTGAACCCTTACATTTTAGAAGCAAACTTTTGAGTCCCAAGAGGGGTTTCTTTTGTATTTGGAAGTCTGACACCAGCAGTGTACTACAGTGATAGGTGCTGGTATCATCAGTTTGGTATATACAATCCATGGTTTTGATATGAAGATGGGAGATATGAATAGCAAGATTACATATGACATGAAATTTGGTGATGGTATTGATAGTGAAGATGGTACTCAAGGACTCCAGAATGATATTGATTGTTTAACAAAATGGCAGGTGAATTTAATCCTGATACGTAACATGTTTTTACTTTGGGAGAGTAGGGCAGGATATGCATCGTGAATGGTAAGGCCCTAAAGAAAATTGAGGAACAGAGGGCCATTGGTTAACAAATCTTAAGATCCCTGAAAGCGGCAGACAGTTAGACAGGGAGGTGTCGGAGGAGCAGGATATACTTGCATATACTTGCATTCATTTCAAATATTGTGTCGCAATAGCCTACATTCAAAAGACTTCTCCCCTTTCCGTAAGACCATAAGACATAGGAGCAGAATTAGGCCTTCTGGCCAATCAAGTCTGCTCTGCCATTCAATCATAGCTGAGCCTTTTTTCTTCTCCTCCTCAACCCCAGTTCCTGGCCTTCTCCCTGTAACCTATAAGACCAAATTGACTCTTCCACGGAGCAAACTGAAGTAATATCATAACCACAAACACTAATATGCTGAAGATAATACATCCATGCCCCATCTGCCTACAATGTTTTCTTTCCGAGTGTCAGTAATAAGTTGGCCAAGACAATGGTCTGGCCACTCTTGATGTTTTGTGTACAGATGTGGTTTCACCCTCCAGGAAGGATAGAGTAACATTTGAAAGAGTGCAGAAGAGATTCACTAGGAATTTGCCTGCAATGGAGGGCTTATAGGAGTTTGGATAGGCTGGTTTGTTCTCACTGTAGGATGAGGAGTGACATTATGGGGTCTTATATAATTATGAAGGGCATAGGTAGAGTAGATCATCAGAGGCTTTTTCCTGAAGTTGGGGGGTGGTGTAATGAGAGAATTCATAGGTTTAGGGTGAGAGGAGATCATTTTAAGGAGGTCTGAGGGGCAAGATTTTCCACACACAGGGTGATGGTTATATGAAAAAGCAGGTGGCAGAGTCAATATAATTGCAATGTTTAAAATGTAATTGAACAGATACTTGAATTGTTACAACCTTCAGATAAGCAGATCCAGGTGCAGATAAACTCAAGACTCGATAGTAGAAATTAATGATGTAGATTTAAAGAATAATCAAACTAAGAGCTTACTCGGGACTTGAGCACACAGAACTCGAATCCAGTACTCAGTGATGAGTGCTGGTCCAGAATAACCTTAAATAGAACATAAAACACAAGAATGTCAGTGTGATGGAGAATCAAATAACATCAGGGACCAGATAATGTAAAATAGGTCATATTCTCTTATGACACAAAAGACTTAATACTTCCCTTTTTGCAGATTTTTTGCAAAATTTGAGCTACCCAATTGGAATAAAAGCAGTATTTCTCAAGTACATGTCTGGGTCATGGACAGCATTGAAGGTCCTGATAGGTAAAGTAAATTTTCGAGTATTTTACGTCAAAATGAAACCTCTCTTTCAAATGAAACAACATTTAATTCGTAAGTTATCCCCAGGAAAAGAAATTTGAATTTAGTAAGTAACAAATAATTGCATATATAATCAAGAAAGACTGCATTAATTTGTGGTTACGCTTTTTAACGTAGGTATTAACATTTATGTAATATACAATTCTGATTTCTGTTAAGGTAATGCAAATAGATATTTGATATAAGCAATCACATTTGAAGACTTGTGATTAGAAAACATAACAAACACACATTCCTTTATAATCATAATTTTAGAAAAAACATTTGTTATTAAAACGTAGAAATGACAGGGAGACAACTTTTATTGGCATTTCTTTTGTAAGTACAGCACTCAATGTATACATAAGGTACTATAAAATTTAATTGCTAATTGGTTTATTATTTCCCATGTAACGAGATACAGTTGAAAGTTTTGTTCTGCATGCTATGTAAACAGATCATTCCATACATAAGTATATCAAATGTTAGCCAGTACTAAAAGAAAAGGCAGTAGCATTATGCAGAGTGTATTGTTACAGTTACAGAGAAGTATTGCCAGTGCTGGGTACAAGGTCGGTTGTGAGATCGAGAGTCCATCTTCATTGTACAGGAGGTATATTCAAGGGTCTTATAACGGTTCTATAGAATCTGTTTTTGAGCTTGTTATGAGCTTTCAAACTTTTGTACCTGCCTGAAGAGAGTGAGAAGGTTCTTTGATTATGTTGACGGCTTTCCTGAGGGAGCGGTAAGTGTGGACAGAGTCAAAGGAGGAGAGGGTGGATTTAATGATAGACTGGGTTGAGCTCATAATTAACAATTTGTGCAGAGCAGTTGTGATAGTAAGCTGTGGTGCATCTGGATCAGATGCTTTCGATGAGACATATGGCAAAATTGGTGAGGGTCTTTATGGATACGGCAAATTTCTTTAGTCTTCTGAGGAAGTAGAGATGACAGTGTGCTATTTTGGGCATAATATGTACATGATTGGGGATGTTACACCTTGGAATTAGAAGTTCTCAACCAGTTCCGCCTCAGCACCATTAGTACAGGCAAGTGTATGTACTTTGCCCCATTTCCTGAAGTCAATCACCAGCTCATTTGCTTTGCTGACATCGAGGGAAAGATTGTTGTCTTGGCACTATGCCACTTGGTTCTCTATCTAGTCTTACTTCATTTTTTGTGATGTCATCTGCAAACTTCTAGATCAGAGATTACAAACCTTTTCTGTGCCATGCACCAACACCATTGAGCAAGAGGGCCTGCCCCATTAAGCTAGGATCTGTCCACCCAGTTATGAGTGTTTCAGAAGTAAAATGAAGGGCTGAGGATGCATCCTTGTGGGGTACCATTGTTGAGAATAATTGTGGTAGAGATGTTGCTGCACACCTTTTCTGATTGAAATCTGTTGGTCAGAAAGTCAAGGGTCCAATTACAGAGGGAGATGCCAAGTCTTTGGCCTAGGAGCTTGGAGATGAGATTGTTTGGAATTATGATATTGAACGCAGAGCTATAGTTAATAAATGGAAGATTAATAGAGGTGTTTTTGTTATCTAGATGTTGCTGAGGTGACTGTAGAGCCAGGAAGCTATAAGCATGCCCAGTTAACATTTCTTGTGATAATGATTGACGATAAAATAGTTTTCTAATATCTAGCACTGAATGAACAGAAACATCATCTGAATTTATTTTGGGAAGATTGAACTCATTATCTTCAATGTCTAATGCAAACTTCAGGCCCCTGCTAACTTCAATCCATAAGACATAGGAGCAGAATTAGGCCATTCAGTCCATTGAGTCTGTACTGCCATTCGATTGCTGCTGATTTATTGTCACTCTCAACTCCATTATCTGTAACCTTTGATGCTCTGACTAATCAAGAACCTATCAAATCCTATGGCTAAAGAAATTCCTCCTCATTTCTGTTCTAAATGGATTTCCTTTATTCTGAGGCTTTGCCCTCTGGTCCTAGACTCCCCCACAATAGGAAACATCCTCTCCACATCCACTGAACCTAGGGCTTTCAGTGGAAATATTCTCAATGGTAACTCTCTGAAGTTAAACCAGACAGCCTGCAGCCTTCATCCTAAACTGAGCTTCTGTCCTTCACCAAAGCTACCTATTCTCACTTTCAGTAACCTCAGATGATCACCTCTGGATTAGTATATCTGATAGTGACAGCCGCAACCCCTAACAGCCACCACTCACAAGCTTTTGTTGGATCTTGTTTTGGTTGTTCCTAACAAGCTACTCATTTTCCTTTGTACCATTTTGTATTATATACTGTACTCCTGAGATAGGTGTACTCCTCCAAATCTAGCCTCTTAAGTATCTTTTATCTATCTTTTCTCTGAAGACATTCTGCAAGTCCCAGCATGTTGACTAAAGTTTTTGTCACCTGCTATAATGGTTCTGAGATGTTTTATTTCATCAAATGCATAACAAAATCAGAATTAGGTTGATTATCATTGACAAACATCATGAAATTTGTTTTGTGGCAACAATAAAAAATCCATTAAAAATTGCTATAAATTACAATACAAAACATTTTTTAAAAATTGAACACAACATAGTGAGGTGGCATTCATAAGCTTGTTGTCTGTTCAGAAATCTGATGGTGGGGGGGAAGAAGCTGTTCCTAAAACATTGAGTGTGTCTTCCCTGATGGTAGTAATGGGAAGCGGGTGATGAGGGTCCTTAATAATGATGCTGCCTTCTTGAGGTATTGCCTTCTGAAGATGCCTTTGATGACAGGAAGGTAGGGAAGGGGGATAGTGCCCATGATAGTGACGGCTGAGTTTACGACCTTCTGTAGATTTCTCCAATCCTATATATTGGCACCTTCATGCCAGATGGTGATGCAGTAGTCAAAATACTTTCCACAATATAATAGTAGAAATTTGCTAGAGTCTATGATGATATACCAAATCTCCACAAATTCCTAATGAAATATAGCCACTGTTGTGCCTTCTTCTTGATTGCGTAAATATGTCAGGCCCAGGTTAGATCCTCTGAGATGTTGATGCCCTGGAACTTGAAGCTGCTCACTCTTTCCTCTTCTGACTCCTCAATAAGGTTTGGAGTGTGTTCTCCCGACCCTCCCCTTCCTGAACTATATGAATGGAATGGGTTTGAAAAATTCAAAGAAGGTTGGAAGGGAATTATTATGAAAAAAGGATGTGGTTTTTATGAAGAAGTAGACATGGTTTTGTACGTTTGGCTCAAACTCGTATGGAAAACAGGAATTGCAGATGCACTCAGAGGCCACACTATCAAGTACGTCCTGTAGCTAATAAAGTGCTCACTGAGTGTATATTCGCAGGCATCTACTGTTGTAGCTCATCCACTTCAATATTCAACGTGTTGTGCATTCTTCTGCACACTACTGTTGTAACATGTGATTATATTTATTGTCGCCATCCTGACAGCTTGAATCTGTCTGGTCATTGATCTCTCTTATTAACAAGGCATTTTCACCCACAGAACTGCTACTCACTGGATTTTTTTTTTGCTTTTTGCACCATTTTCTGAAAACTCTAGAGATTGCTGTGTATGAAAGTTCCAGGAGATCAGCAGCAGATTCCGAAATACCCAAATTACCCTGCCGGGTACAAATAATCATTTCACAATCAAGTCACTTACATCACATTTCTTTCCCATTCTGATATTTGGTCTGAACAGCAGCTGAGCCTCTTGATGACGTCTGCATGCTTTAATACGTTGGGTTGCTGTTTGGCTGTTTAGATATATGCATTAATGAGCAGGTGTACTGGTGTACATAATAAAGTAGCCCCTGAGTATATTTATGCAGGACCTTTGGGAAGAGAAACAGCATTAACTTCTGAAGGTCAAAGATCCTTCATCAGCATTTAATTTCATTTAATTTTGGACTGCCTGTTCAATTCACAATATTATTCTTCATGCACTTAAATCTTGCCCTTTCACTTGTTTTAGTTTGTGGCAAAAGAGTAGATTCATGAGGTGAACTATCTCACCCAAAGGGAGATCAAAGATACTTCTTGATACAAAGCTTGCTAGGTGTCTCAACAGAGATAAGAACTCAAAAAAAAATCACCCTGTCGTTTGCAATAATACCATTCTATTTCAAGCATGTTAAAATGCATGTTTTTTTCTATTATTCTGATATTCTGCAATGATTTCCTCTTTCTGATAGAGAATCATGTGGGACAGGCACTGTGGAACAGCTTGAGGAGATACTGAGAAGTCAAAATTTCAACTACTCTTGCACCGACAATTTCAGGTACATTAATATTACTGCCAGCAGTGGTCCTGACAGCTGCTCTGTACTTCAAGTAAATTGCATCAGTTTTAATCAACTAGTTATTCAAAAGTGTCACATGAATAAATGTGATAATCCATTTAATTTCCAAGTTATAGTTTGCTTCTTAAGAATTGTCAGAGCCAGATTGTTTGGGAAGTGAAATGGGGGTCAGAGAACTACGTGCTCCTTAAATTTTACCATCTTCCATTTCCCTCCATCTGTTCTGGATCCCCCTCTCACCAGACTGACAGAAATAAAACAACAACCAATCTGCTGGGAGAATTCAGCTGGCTGAGTACCATCCGTAGGAGAAAAGGAATTTTTGAAGTTTTGGTTCAGAATCCTGTATCAAGTTCTAATGCAGGGTTTTGACCTGAAACACTGGTAACGTTGTCCTCCCACAGATGCCGTTCAGTCTGCAGAGTTGCTCTAGTGCTGTTCCTATCCCAGCATCTGCTGTTACTTGTGACTGCAGAACAGAGATAGAGTGCCTTGGTCCATACCTTTCCCTCCACCAGCCTTCACATCCAATACAAGTCCTGCTATTTCTGCCATCTCCAACGTGATCCCACCACCAGCCACATCTTCCCCTCCCCCACTCCTTTATGCATTCCACAGGGATCACACTCTCTCTCTAACTCCCTAATTCATTCATCTCTTCCCACCCACTTTTCCCTGTATCCTGGCATGTTCCCGCTACAACTATCGGAGTCACAACACCTGTCCCTGCATGACATCCCACCACCATCCAGGAATTTAAATATCCCTTCAAGTGATGCAGAGGTGCAATGGAACCTTCTCCAACCTGGTCTACGTGCTCATCTACAGCTGATTTAATAAAGTCCTCGACAAGCATGGTGTATTCATTCTGATCCACTGATGAGTCCTTGAACACAGCCCAGTCCACCGACCCAAAGCAAACCCATAGCTGCTCCTGCCTCCTGCAACCACCTCTTTGTTGTCCTAATCCCTGGAGCTTTGCTGTTTAGCTTCTGCCCACATGCAGGTAGGAGAAAGGCAGCTGAATGATCTGATTTACCGAAATGCCATCCGCGCATGGAACAGTGGGCATTCCTTATCTTAGTATAACAGTGGTCTAGTTTGGTGGGGCCTCTGGTGCTACAGGTTATATGCTGACAATAATTGGACAGGACAATACTACTCCCTCTTCCCAGTTCTTACTCCCAAACTGCCCTCACCTGCACTGCTCCATAGCGGTCCCCCCCAACAGTTCTTCCACTGTTCTGCTCTACGTTGTCTCTCCCTGCTTCCATTCTGTCCTTTCTGCCAAAGATCTTTTTTTCCCACAATATTCTCCTTGTCAGTGTTACTGTAAATGTCATGATGCACTCGATCTGTGTTTTCACTGAAAGCTGCAGACCATGTGGTCTGCTCGTCCTTTTACTTGCTGCACTCTGTAAATACTCACCTTTCTGTTACACCACCTCCTCAACTACAGTTTCATTCACCATAATCTCCAATAGCTGCATATAAAAGAAATACCTCTGAATATGTTTGAGCATGCAGGACGTGTAGGCACTATACTGAATAGAATATCTCTGCCTACACATCAGCAAATCTACCCTGTATCGCTCGGCCACGTGACAATTTCCAGCCCAATGTGTTTAATTTTTCAATACATTTGCTCAATGTGGTATTTTTTGTGTCTGCTCAGAATATTCCAAAGCACTTAATAAATTAACCTTTGAAATGTTGTCAACTTGAGTATGTTTGATATTGCAAAGGTTATCGGTCCTAACGACATTTAGTGATAGTGCTTGTACAACTGAAATAATTATCCCCACACAAACTATTCTAAAAGAGTTACAACAATTAATATCTTAATGACAAATTACTGAAACAATTTATCCGGTAACATTCAATCTTTTGGGTTCTTATCAGTTTGCTACAGTAACTTTCAGTGGTACACCCTTACAATATCTGTTCAATAGTTTGAATATATCTGTATCCTTAAAACAGTATCCTTAAATTCTTGAATTCTTTAACTGGATGTAGGAGAAAAATTCAGTGCAGAGATTTGTATCTCCTCTCAACGACAGGCATGAGCTGATCAACTCTGATGTCAATGGCAGAAATGGAAAAATAAGCATCTGGTAGCTGGAATTCTACTCAGTAGAGGGAACGTTGGCTGTAGTTGTTGGAGGCCTGCTATTCAATGTCTACTGGAATAAGAACAGAGGAACAGGTTTACCTCCTGTTCCCAGTGAAGTGGTCCCTTGAGTTTGGCACCACTCCTCCCTGATGGCACTGTTGAGTGTCTATATTCTATATTTGGTCACCACGTTGCAGTTTGTTTGCAGGAAAACAGGAGACTATTGCAAAGCAACCTGAATGGTTGAAATGGGCATACTTTCTAATGAGAACCCACTGTCTACTGATGGTGTGGAATTCTGGAGAACATTGTCTCATGATTTGCCTACATATGAGGTGTAGTACACAGATCAAGCAGCACCAGAATGAGGACGTGAGACTGGGGGAAAATTATCAACCTTTAACAGGTTATAAAACCTTATAATCCTACACACTGTCCATATTGCCACGTGTTTTTATTCCTTCAAGGTTCAGTACAGTGATATTTTCATTGCAACAAATGCAGTGCCTCTGAGATATTGCAAGTTTTTTAGAACCATTCTTTAACATATAATAAATGGAGGAACTGTCTCCTGCTTTGGGTTTATGGTCTGACCTAGTAAAAATTATGAGGGGTCTGGATAGCAGCACAATGCTGGAGGAACTCAGCATCTATGGAAAAGAGTCCAGTCGAACTTTCGAGCCGAGACCCTTCGTCAGGACTAGTCCTGATGAAGGATCTCGACCCAAAACACCAGCATTTTGTGTGTGTTGCTTGGACTTCCAGCATTTGCAAGTTTTCCCTTGTTTGTGAGGGGCCTGGATGGATTGGTTTTCACTTTGTGCTAATACTAAAAGATTGTGGATACGCCTCTAAATATGTCCCAAGCCCAGACGTAAAATTCCTTTCCTTGTTGGTTGAATTTAGTTTTAGCCATGTTTCTTGAAGCATGAACTCAAATCACGCCTAGTTCAACCACTCCTAATCTGTTGTTTATATTCAGAAATAGTGTGGATGCAATCAAAGGATACAGTGGGTTCATGGAGGTCAGAGGCTAAAATACTTTGTTAAGGGAGTTTTGCTTTCACCTGGTTGTACTTTATTATATCAAGGAACTCTTAACATTGGCAATACATGAAAGATTTTGATCAAGATCATTCAGCTGAATGGCAACAATGACACTCAGTTGTGGTATTTACTTTCATCAGAACATAAGCCTGCAGCAGATATTTATGACCACCAGCTCTGTGTTCAACATGTTAGCACAGAACCAACCACAAATGACATTGCTGGTCAATATCTGTTCCTTTTGCAAAACTGGCTTAACAATTTACAATGGGATTTGAACTTTGCATAATGGTTTGAAAGAGAACTTGGAAGTATTTTTGATGACAAAGTATTCAATTGTTTTTCTCAATATTCATGTTAAACAAACATTTATGGAGCACTACCTGCAATTTGAAATTTGAGACATCCTATGCAAAAAGTAATTGTACTTATGACCTTTATTTTGGTTAGACTAGAAAATTCAGCTGAAAATATGTAGCAACAGTCTGCATACGTTTCAGCAAAGTAATTGGTACTTGTATTTCACCCAGTCTGTTATGACTCTTTCTATTATGTGGCATTAAAAGGAGAATAAGGCAAGTATGGATTGATTGTATAGCTCGAAGTTCCATTTCATTAACTGCACATGAAGACAGTCCACTGCAGAAAATTTTGGTCCCACAACCTGTGACTGGGTATGTGTACATTGCAGGAGCATAAAATCAAGACTACTGCCTAAAAGTTTTCAGTGAATTTTTTCTGCAAACACTATTCTTCACTGAGATATTCATTGCAAGAACATAAGTTTTTTTTTTTCAGTTTTATATTACAGACATCCCACCCTGCAAAAACTGATTTCAGCGAGATAGCACTATCAATTTGCGGGAGACTTCCGGGAGAGGTGGGATGTCTGCAATAGAGTAGCTCCCTAGCAGCTGGCCAGCTAGTTTAAATAACGTTAGCTATGCTAATGAACGAATGACATCTGTTAAACTTGCCTCAACACGTCTTTTACAGTCTTAACCCACCATGGGCAATAGAAAAGTCACTGCTGCAAACAGTGCAGCGACCAACTCTGTGATTATTTTGACCCCTATTCGGCAGGTGTACACTTTAGTGTAGTCTGGGGTGACGTACGTTTTATATATTTTTTGGAACACTCTGCCATGGTGCGCTCTTGCTCGCACTCTCTCTCTCTCATGGTCGCTTGCGCACTCTCAAGCGCTCTCACTTGCTTTCTCTCTCGCTCGCACTCTCGCTCTCTCGCTTGCTTTCTCTCTCGTTCTCTCGCTCTCTCTCTCTCGCTTTCTATCGCTCGCTCTCAAAAAAGTTGATTTCTGTGATATTGTATATAATTTGCGGGCATCAGGGAGCCACTATTAATATACGGGAGACTCCCGGAACTTCCAGGAGAGATGGGATGTCTGATGTTACTTTTTTTTGTTTTACAGGACTACTCGCATCCTACAATGTGTAGACTTCCCAAATGACCCAGCCTGCAGTTGTATATTGCAACAAGATGATTCTATTTAATGTGAAGTACATCTGTCTTCATTTGAAGCCATTTCTCAGAACCTCTTATGATCAACTGTGTTTTGTGCTTTACACGCATATTAATGCCTGTAATTGCAATGAAATTTCCTTTTGATGTATTGTGCTTGTTTCTTTGGCATTGCTAAAATTGTTTAAAAAAATAAAAATGCATTATGAGATTTCTTTCAGATCAAATGATTCTTGTTTAAAAGAAAATTCAGCAACCACAGCTTCCCTGTAAGAAGCCATGTGCAAAAGACGGAGGTTCGTTTTGGTATCCATGTTTTTTCTGAGATCTGTTTTCTTTTAAGCATCACTACCTGTTTTTCTGACCTTAACAATGAGTGAGTCTTAAAAAATAGAATATAGACTACTCCTAATTGTTGTCCAAACCTTCCATTCATGTGTTCTTAACAAAAGTGAGTCTGACAATGAACCTCGGGTCCTGCAGTAGTGCAAGACATTGCAGGACAATTCAAATCAATCCCATTAATAGGTGCTTGGACTACTTCCTGCAATAATTAAAATCACTACGTTGAGAATTCAAAATATGCAATACAGCTGGTTCATCATAACTTTCTCATCACCGTCACTGAAAACGTAAGAACAAACTTAAATATATACTATTTTACAGTAGGTGTGTGAATAAATATGCTGAAATTGTCTAACCAAATATGCATCAAGTGGGAATGATGTGTAGTCTTTCCCACAATACTTCAGAAATGAATGCTAGGGCAACTCGATGTGGAACATCTGATCATAGTGCAAGTGAAAGTGATAGCATATAGCTTTGTTGTTGTTCCTTCTGGGGCAAGACATGGACAGTATGCTCACCATCCATTCAATTACAGGCACAGCCTCTGGAAACACCAGTTGTGATATGAAAGTGGCTTGCCAGGGAATTTCAAAGCCTCCCAATTGAGAATTGTAGAAGGTCAGAGGTGCAGAACAACAGATTTTGTATGTCCACCAATAGAATGAATGTGAATTTTACTCAATATTTGTAACATGTACTGGATGACATTCTTTCTGATATTAGGACATCTTTTCAAAACAAGAGGCAATCACACTGTTGGGAATGTATTACTGATTTCTAAACAGCTTAAGAGAGATAGAAAGGTAAAAATCGGTATGCAAACTGCTGACAAGTGCAAAGTAATTCTGGACAATAATACTGAAGGGTTTCAATTATTTGACCAGTCAATGTATTTGCAAAGGAGAATATAAATTCCCTAAATTTCATTCAAGGGAACTAATTTGTCCAATGTTTAGCAAGTCCAACAAGAGCAACTGCCTGTAGCTGTATTAGTCTTGGGACAAAAGGAAACCACAAACAAGAGAGAATCTGCAGATGCTGGAAATCCAAGCAACACACACACAATGCTGGAGGAGCTCAGCAGACCAGGCAGCATCACAACAGTAGAGGCCATACTTAGTTTGGAGGAACAACATCCTGCATTCCACCTGGGTAGCCTCCAACCTGATGGCATGAACATCAATTTCTCAAACTTCTGGTAACGCCCCCTCCCCCCGCTCTCTCCTTCACCAGTCCCCATCCCCTTTTCCTACTCTCACTTTATCTCCTTGCCTTCCCATCATCTCCCTCTGGTGCTCCTCCCTCCACACTTTTCTTTCTTCCATGGCTTCTATCCCTACCTATCAGACTCCCCCTTCTCCAGCTCTGAATCTCTTTCACCAATCAACTTCCCAGCTATTCACTTCATCCTTCCCCCACCCAGTTTCACCTATCACCTTGTGTTCCTCTCTCCCCTCCCCACCTTTTAAATCTACTCCTCATCCTTTTTTCTCCAGTTCTACCCAAGGGTCTCAGCCAAAACGTCGACTGTACTTTTTTTCCACAGATGCTGCCTGGCCTGCTGAGTTCCTCCAGCATGTTGTGTGTGTTGCTTGGGGGAAAGGATTATCCCCTCCCACTCCCAGTAATGAATCTGGTGAATATTCAATGCATTATTTTGGAAGTACATCCTTCTTTATGGTGATAGACCTGACTTACTGTATATATAGTGGATTCTGATTAATCAGTTAATCAGGGCAGCAGCTTATTTGGAACAATTCTTAAAGAACAAAAAGAAATTGAGAAAATAATAACCAGGATTTCTTTCATTTATTTGGAACAATATGCTGCTTAATTGCCAAAGAGTTTCTAACTGGTGTCAGTCACATTCACATTGTGTGGCTGTTAGACACTACATGGTGCTTAGAGCAAATAGTTGTGTGCATTTGTGTTCAAAACACAGTGATTTCTGTCACTGATAGGTGGTGAAAACGAAGCAGTTAGACAATTAAAAGATATTTTGCTCACAGCGGATTCAAGCATTCAGGCTTGGAAATGCCAGAAATGGCTGGGAGTGAAAATTAAACAATTTCACTATTTCAACATGTTAGGGACTATGAAGAATTCGAAGGTATCGATAATCATCTTGAATGTTACCTTTGGTCCCCACCAGACACTCAACTCTCACCTGTGGCTCCAAGCAGCCTTTCACATGTGACAGCAGCCACTCCCTGGTACATCACTTCGGTAGACGGGCTAAACCAGGTGAAGATAGTCGGTGGGTCTACGTACCCCTGTGAGATAGGGACAAAACTGTCAAGCATGTGAAGTCAATTCTGGCGCCTGGGCGAATGAGTGATACAGTGAGATCCAATGGCTTTGGAGACAGTTTTGCAATGTTCTGTGGAGAGCAGCAGGCATGACGAGGCACTGAAGACATCATGGTCACCACTGCAACCAGGGAAGACCCCAGTTGTGAAGTCTACTCATCCAACTGAACCCTAACTTCCAAAGTTGAGATAGTGAAACTACCCCGTGCAATGGCCTTTCCACCTTAAATACTCTACAGGTTTCTTGTCGTTGACAGATATGATGGATAACCACCAGTGGTATTGGTAGTGTTCTAATTTGTTCTGTATTTCATTTAAACACTCAATTAAATGGTAGTTTGTCCTTTTTAATACCTTTTTAACTATTTCCATGAAACTTCAGCTAACTGGGGCAGCCACTTCTCGGGCCAAAATGTACTGATCCTGATGTGTCTCAATTAACTGGAATCCACCGTACAATATTCCACATACTGTTCCACCATCATTCAAAATCACTGAAGCAAGATATCTCTACTCTTGTATTCAAATTCTCATGTAATATATCATACTACTTCCCAGTGTTCATTTTCAGTGACTTTAATAGAAGGATATCAAGGTTTCTCAGAACACCAGCACCTATAAAACTTTTTCCATTTAAAAATGTACCTCATCTTGCTACTTCTTCTACTAATGTAAATTGCCTCAAATTTAATAATAGGTGGAAGAACCATTTCATGCAATGTGTTTATTTTCTAACATGGTACGGTATTTACATTCTTCTATAAATTTATAAAATCGATAGCGTGGTTTGACTTTGTCTAATACTAACAGGTTGTGAAAGCACCATTTAATATGTCCTCAGTCCAGACATAGAAAATCCCATCTCAGCTGTTCGTTTTAGCCATGCTCCTCACAACTACTTTCAGTTCAGCTCCTACTAAACAGTTGTTTGTGGTCAGAAATGGTGTGGTGGGAATCAAAAGATAATTACAATGGGCTCACGAGGTTAGAGACTAAAATACTTTGTTAGGAGAGCTGGGTTTAATCTGGTTGTGCTCAAGGAACATTTAACATTGGCAGTACACCAAAGATTTTGATCAAGGTCACTCATATAAATGGCAACAATGAAAACAACAATATTTGCATTTTCTTTCATCTGTACAAAAACCTCCAAAAAATATTTATGTTCTTTGTTGGCACAGAATAAACCACAAATTGCATTGCCGAAGCCAAGGTTTTTTGCAGTATGGGCCTACCAGTTCACAAAGGGATTTGATGCTTTGCATAATGTTTTGAAAGGGAATTTAGAAGTATTTTTTGATGATAAGGCATTCTATCTTTTCACAATGTTCATGTTGTGCAAACATGTATGGAGTATTAACTGCGACTTGAAATCTATAACACCCTAATGCAAAACATAATTGCTTTCATAATCTTTATTTTGGAATAAAACCCAGAAGAAGCAACATGACAGCAGGTTGAATATATTTCAGCAAAGTGAATGGGGCATTGGTATTGGTTTATTATTGTTACATGTACTAAGGCACATTGAAAAATTGTCTTGTATACAGATTATACAGAAATCAATAATTGCACGGTGCATTGAGCTAGAATAAGGTAAAACAATGCAGAATAAAGTGTAAAAGCCACCTTTAAAGTGCAAGTTCATAATGAGGTAGATCATGAGGCCAAAAGTCCATCTTATAAGAAGTCTGTTCAAGAGTCTGACAACACTTGCATGAAATCTATTCTTGTTCCCAGTGGTATGTGTTTTCAGGCTTTTGTACCTTCTGCCCAATGACAGAGGGGAGAAGACAGAATGTCCGAAGTGGATGAGGTCTTTGATTGTGCTGACTGCTTTACTGAAGCAGGAAGAAGTATAGACAGAGCCCATAGAGGGGAGACTGATTCCTGGGATGTACTGAGGTGTGTCTACAACTCTCTTCAGTTTCTTGAGGTCTTGTGCAGAGCATTCGACCCACCGAGCCACTATGCATTCAGACAGAATGCTTTCTATGATGCATCGATAAAAATTGGTAAGAACCCAACAGAGACATGCCAAATGTCTTTAGCCTCCTGAAGAAGCTAGTGAGCTACCTTGGCCACAATATCAGTGTGGTTGGACATGATAGGCTATTGATGATATTCACATTACCTCTTGATCCTCTCAAGCTCAACATTGTTGATTAGACAGGAAAATGCATATTGCTAACTTTTTCTGCAGTCACTGACCAGTTCTTTCATTGACATTGAGAGAAAAGTTGGTGCCATGACACCATGTCAGTCAGCTCTTCATCTCCTTCCCGTACTCTGACTCGCCGTTTTTGGAGGTGTGGCTCACTACGGTGGTATCATTTGCAAACTTGTACGTGGAGTTAGAACAGAATCTGGCCACACAGTCACACTCCAGTGCTCCGGCCACGTAGTCATGCAAGTACAGCGAGTAGAGAAGGGTATTGAAGACACAATCTTGGGGAATTGGAGGGGAGGGAAAGACGTGTTTGGTGATGGGATCCCGTTAAAGATGGCGGAAGTTACAGAAAATTATATGCTGGACATCCACCCCAGTAGCCTCCGCATCTTTCCCTCCCCTCCACTGTCTGCTTTCTGCAGGGATCGCTCCCTATTTGATTCCCTTGTCCATTCGTCCCTCCCCACTGATCTCCCTCATGGCACTTACCCTTGCAAGCGGGACAAGTGCTACACCTGCCCCTACACCTCCTCCCTCACTACCATTCAGGGCACCAACAGTCCTTCCAAGTGAGGTGACACTTCACCTATGAGTCTGTTGGGGTCATGTACTGTGTCCGGTGCTCCTGGTGTGGCCTCCTGTATATCAGTGACACCCAACGTAGATTGGGAGACCGCTTCAATGAGCATCTACGGTCCAGAACAAGCGGGATCTCCCGGTGGCCACTCACTTCAATTCTACTTCCCATTCCCATTCTGACATGTCAGTCCATGGCCTCCTCTACTGCCACACTCAAGTTGGAGGAGCAATACCAAATATTCTGTTTGGGTAGCCTCCAACCTGATGACATGAACATCAATTTCTTGATCTTCCTGTAATTAGCCCCACCTTCACCATTTCCCCATTCCCGTCTCCCTCTCTCACCTCATTTCCCTACCTGCCCATCACTGCCCCCTGATGCTCCTCCCCATTCTCTTTCTTCCATGGTCTTCTAGCCTCTCCTGTCAGATTCCCCCTTCTCCAATCCTTTATCCCTTTCACCTATCAGCTTCCCAGCTCTTTAATTCACCCCCTTCCCTCTCCCAGTTTCACCTATCTCCTACCACCTTGTACTTCTTCCTCCCCTCCCCCCACCTTCTTCCTCTAACTTCTCATCTTTTTTTCCCAGTCCTGATGAAGGGGCTCGGCCCGAAACGTCAACTGTTTACTCTTTTCCATAGATGCAGCCTGGCCCGTTGAGTTCCTCCAGCACTTGTGTGTGTTGCAGGGATTTCCAGCATCTGAAGATTTTCTCATTTCTATGGCTATATGTCTGCCTCTTTCTTAGAGGTCACCTTCCTACCCAGCTTTGAATTGTAAGCAAACTTCCATCTCAAGATTCAAGATTCTAGTTTACTTGTCGCGTGTACACCGAAACATACACTGGAACGACAAACAAGGAGAGAATCTGCAGATACCGGAAATCCTAGCAGCACACACACAAGAAAGTCCTGCTGAAGGGTCTCGACCCAGGACGCCGACTGTACTTTTTTTTTCCATAGATGCTGCCTGGCCTGCTGAGTTCCTCCAGCATTTTGTGTGTGATCCACTGAAATGCATCGTTCGCTGTTGTAGGGAAAAGAACAGTGAGGGCTAGTAACTAGTCAATAGAGAGCTGGATTGTACTAATATAACAGGGAACCACACACAAAATCTAAAGCACAGACATGAAATGCAGCTGTGATGACGTCCAAGTTTGGATGTACTGTTAGGCCCGTGGACAGAGACTTTACTCTGTAATCAGGTTACTTAATTAGTCTTCCGGTAGCCACCATTCTGTTATCGAAACGTAGTTTTACTGGTGCTACTGAGAACATAAAAGCTCCACCAAATTCATGCTCAGGTCTCTCAGCTTTGACTGGTCTTCTGGAGCGCCCTTGATCTCAATCCCCTGTTATTTCGAACACCAACTCCGTGTCATCTTTCATTTGCTCCTTCTTACAAGTGGTGGGGTGAGCAGAGTACCCCGCTGGGTCGCAACCGTCTATGAAGCTCTTTGTTGGGTGAGTGCGTTACACTGTTTTGCCACCCTGTGAGGTTACAGGATAACCCCATAGTTGACCATGACCTTGTTTGTGGTATTTTGGAGTGTGAGAAGTTTCATCGGAGAACAGGGGTCTGGGGTGCCTGGGTAACTGGCGGACAGGATCTGGGTGGCTATGGGTTGTAGTTGATTGGGGAAATTGATTGACTAATCAATTCTGGGTGTCTGGGTAACTGGCGGACAGGATCCGGGTGGCTATGGGTTGTAGTTGATTGGGGAAATCGATTGATTAATCAATTCTGGGTATCTGGGTAACTGGCGGATGGGATCCGGGTGGCTATGGATTGCAGTTGATTGGGGAAATCAATTGACTGATCAATTCTGGGTGTCTGGGTAACTGGTGGATATTCTGAAGTATGCTTTGGTGAACATTATCTACTGCATCGCAAAATCAGCAAGGGCATATTACAAGCGATGGTCGCAATGCAATCTGACTGGCTGTAATGTGGCAATTAGTGATGTCTCAGCCAAATTAATAGTTGCGGGGCAGAACTTGACTAACCGAGTTGCAGAAGTTTGGCTGGAGCTAGAGTTTACCGTTTATGGTAGTGACACAGACAAAGGAATGCACACGTATGTAGCTACAGAACTATTCCACACTTTACTGCTGATTGAGAAAACATCTTCCAATGGGATAAGGAAGTCTTTAAGAAATGGGGCAGCACAGTAGCATAGTAGTTAGCACGACGCTTTACAGCAGCGAACAGGGTTCATTTCCTGCTGTCTGTAAGGAGTTTGTACCTTCTTCCCGTAACCATGTGTGTTTCCCGTCATAGTCCAAAGAGTTACCAGTTACTAGGTTAGTTAGATGATTAAGCTATGGTTAAATCAGGGGTTGCTGGGCGGTGTGACTCGAAGGGCTAGAAAGGCCTATTCCGCACTGTATCTCAATAGTAAACAAATGAAGGACAATGGGTCATGAGAGTGGAGCTGAGGTGGTTCTAGAGAACCTCTTCTTTTGGGACAGCATTTGCAATTGGGGTGTGAATGCACAAATACGCCCCTGGATTTGACTTATCTCTCATATTATCATTTTTAAACTGTTGATTTTTTTAATGGCCATCATTATTTTGGTGTGTGTGCTGCAATGGCATTAGCAAGCTGGCCAAACATGGGTACTGTTAGGGATCTAATCCTTAGGCCCTGTTGGCCATTTTCAGCTCAAGTCTTAGAGGTGGGACTGTTGTAGGGGAAAGAATAGAGAGGGCCAGTAACTAGTAAATAGGGAGGTGGATTGTGCTAATATGGTAACAGGAAACTGCAGACAAAGCCTAGAAATAGAGACATGGAATGCAGCAGAAATGGCATCCAAGGTTCAGGAGTTTCATTAATTGCATTATAGTATGATTCCATTGTTGTGACAGAAAATTGGATTAACTGTTAGACCTGTGGACAAGCATTTTACTCTATAATCAGGACCCAATCTATTACTTAATTAAGTCTTCCTGCAGCCACCATTCTATTATCAAAACATAGTTTTACTGGTAATCTCATCTTCTCCTTTACTTTTGTAAAAGAATTGATGAGGTCTTAGAGCTCAACCTCTGAATATATGCAAGCATAACATTGCATGTGTACTGCAACTCAACTAGTGGGGATAGACTAACCTATAGTCATAGGAAAGTACAGTCCGAAACAGGCCCTTCTGCCCATCTAGTCTGTGCCGAACCATTTAAACTGCTTACTCCTATCAACCTTCACTGGGACCATAGCCCTCTATACCCTTACTATCCATGTCCTTATCCAAACTTCTCTTACACATTGGAATTGAGCTCATATGCACCACTTGTGCTGGCAGCTTGTCCCACGCTCTCACAACCTTTTGAGTGAATAAATTTTCTGTCATGTTCCCTTCAAATGTTTCACCTTTTACCCGTAACCCATGATCTCTAGTTGTAGTTTCGTCCAACCTCAGTGGAAAAAGCCAGCTTGCATCTACCCTAACAATACCCCACAATTTTGTATACCTCTCTCAAGTCTCCCCTCAATCTTCTGTGTTCCAAGGAATAAAGTTCTAACCTATTCAATGTTTCTTATAATTCTGGTCCACCAGTCCTGGCATCATCCTTGTAAATTTTCTCTGTACTCTTTCAACCATATTCACATATTTCCCATAGGTAGGTGTCCTTTCTCCAATTAAGAATCTGAACCCACTGACCGTATTTCCTTTGAAACTAATGGCATTATGATCTCTAGATACGAAGTGTTTCCCCACACAAACTTCTGTCACCTGCCCTGTCTCATTCCCTAAGAACACTTCAAGCATTGCACACTTTCTCATTGGGACTTTTATATACTGATTAAGGAAACTTTCCTAAACACATTTGACAAACTCTGTTCCATCTAGACCTTTTACAGCCTGGGAGTCACATTCAAATATGGAAAGATAAAATCACCTACTATAACAACATTATGTTTCTAGCAACAGTCCGAGATCTTTCTACAAATATGTTCCTCCAAATCCTGTGGAATATTGGATGGTCTATAATATAGCCCCATTAAGGTGGTCATACCTTTCTTATTCCTCAGTTCCACCTATAAAGCCTCACTAGACGAATTCTCCAGTCTGTCCTGACTGAGAACTGCATGACATCTTCCCTGACTAGTAACTTCACCTCTCCCACTTTAATCCCTCCCGCTCTATCACGTCCAAATCAGAACCCTGGAATATTGAGCTGCCTGTCCCGCTCCTCCTGCAACCAAGTCTCACTAATGGCTACAATATCATAATTCCACGTGTTGATCTATGCCCTGAGCTCACCTGCCTTTTCTACAACACTTTCTGCATTGAAATTATGCAGCTGAGAATATCAAGTTGCACTGTGCTTTAACCTTTTTATTCCTCACTTTCTATGAGGTCTTAACATCTGTCTCCACAACCTTTCAGCTATCTATCCTTGTACTCTGGTTTCTATCCCCCTGCAACTCCAGCTTAAACGCCCCCTCCCCCCCAAGTAGCACTAGTAAACCTTCCCACTGGAATATTAGTCCTCCTACAGTTTAGGTGAAAACTATCTTTTCTGTACAGGTCCCACCTTCCCCAGAAGGCAGTCCAACAATTCAAAACTCTGACGCACTCCCTCCTACACCCATTCCTTAGCCATGTGTCAAGTTCTATAATCTTCCTATATCTGACCTCACCAGCATGTAACACAGGTAGCAAACTTGAGATCACAACCCTGGAGTTCCTTTAATTTAGCACAGAGCCTCGTCACTCTTCCTACCTCTGTCGTTGGTACCTACAGGGACCACAACCTCTGGTTGCTCACCCTCCCATTTAAGAATGCTGAGGACTTGATCGTAATTGTCCCAGACCCTGGCACCCAGGATACACCATACTAACGTCCTTTCTGTTCCTTGGAATAATGAGTCCCCTATCACAACTGCTTGCCTCCTCTCCCCTGTTTCCTTCTCCATCACAAAGTCAGACTCAGTGCCAGACACGTAACCGCTGAGACTTGGTCACCCCCATCCCCCACAGGATCCAAGGTGTTGAGCGGGATGGCCACAGGGGTACTCTGCACTGGCACTTTAACCCCTTTCTCCTTCATTACCGTCACCCAGTCTCCAGTGTCCTACACCATAGGTGTAAAATAGAGACATAGAAATCCACAGCACACTATCAGCCCTTCGACCCACAGTGTAACCTACTCTAGAAACCGCCTAAAATTTCCCTACCACATAGCCCTTTATTTTTCTAAGCTCCACGTACCTGTCTAAGAGTCTCTTAAAAGACCCTATTGTATCCACCTCCTCCACCTTCGCTGGCAGTGCATTCCATACACCCCCCACTCTCTGTGTGAAAAACTTACTTCTGACATCCCCCTTGTACCTACATGGCAGACCAATTGAATAATTACTTTGGTTCTGTCTTCACTATGGAGGACATAAATAATCTTTCGGAAATAGTAGGGGACCGACGGTCTAGCGAGATGGAGGAACTGAGGGAAATACATGTTAGTAGGGAAGTGGTGTTAGGTAAATTGAAGGGATTAAAGGCAGGTAAATCCCCAGGGCCAGATGGTCTGCATCCCAGAGTGCTTAAGGAAGTAACCCAAGAAATAGTTGATGCATGAGTGATAATTTTTCAAAACTCTTTAGATTCTGGACTAGTTCCTGAGGATTGGAGGGTGGCTAATGTAACCCCACTTTTTAAAAAAGGAGGGAGAGAGAAACCAGGGAATTATAGACCGGTTAGCCTAACGTTGGTGGTGGGGAAACTGCTGGAGTCAGTTATCAAAGATGTGATAACAGCACATTTGGAAAGCGGTGAAATTATCGGATAAAGTCAGCATGGATTTGTGAAAGGAAAATCATGTCTGACGAATCTCACAGAATTTTTTGAGGATGTAACTAGTAGAGTGGATAGGGGAGAACTAGTGGATGTGGTATATTTGGATTTTCAAAAGGCTTTTGACAAGGTCCCACACAGGAGATTAGTGTGCAAACTTAAAGCACATGGTACTGGGGGTATGGTATTGATGTGGATAGAGAATTGGTTGGCAGACAGGAAGCAAACAGTGGGAATAAATGGGACCTTTTCAGAATGGCAGGCAGTGACTAGTGGGGTACTGCAAGGCTCAGTGCTGGGACCCCAGTTGTTTACAATATATATTAATGATTTGGATGAGGGAATTAAATGCAGCATCTCCAAGTTTGCGGATGACACGAAGCTGGGTGGCAGTGTTAGCTGTGAGGAGGATGCTAAGAGGATGCACGGTGACTTGGATAGGTTATGTGAGTGGGCAAGTTCATGGCAGATGAAATTTAATGTGGATAAATGTGAGGTTATCCACTTTGGTGGCAAAAACAGGAAAGCAGATTATTATCTGAATGGTGGCCGATTAGGAAAAGGGGAGGTGCAACGAGACCTAGATGTCATTATACACCAGTCATTGAAAGTGGGCATGCAGGTACAGCAGGCGGTGAAAAAGGCGAATGGTATGCTGGCATTTATAGCAAGAGGATTCGAGTACAGGAGCAGGGAGGTACTACTGCAGTTGTACAAGGCCTTAGTGAGACCACACCTGGAGTATTGTGTGCGTTTGGTCCCCTAATCTGAAGAAATACATCCTTGCCATAGAGAGAGTACAAAGAAGGTTCACCAGATTGATTCCTGGGATGGCAGGACTTTCATATGATGAAAGACTGGATGAACTAGACTTATACGTGTTGGAATTTAGAAGATTGAGGGGGGATCTGATTGAAATGTATAAAATCCTAAAGGGATTGGACAGGCTAGATGCAGGAAGATTGTTCCCGATGTTGGGGAAGTCCAGAATGAGGGGTCACAGTTTGAGGATAAAGGGGAAGTTTTTTAGGACCGAGATTAGAAAGAATTTCTTCACACAGAGAGTGGTGAATCTGTGGAATTTTCTGCCACAGGAAACAGTTGAGGCCAGTTCATTGGCTATATTTAAGAGGGAGTTAGATATGGCCCTTGTGGCTAAAGGGATCAGGGGGTATGGAGGGAAGGCTGGTACAGGGTTCTGAGTTGGATGATCAGCCGTGATCATACTGAATGGCGGTGCAGGCTCGAAGGGCCGAATAGCCTATTCCCGCACCTATTTTCTATGTTTCTATGTTTACTTCCAAGCACCTTAAACTATGCCCCCTCGTGTTAGCCATTTCAGCCCTGGGAAAAAGCCTCTGGCTATTCACACGATCAATGCCTCTCATCATTTTATACACCTCTATCAGGTCACCTCTCATCCTCTGTTGCTCTAAGGAGAAAAGGCCAAGTTCACTCAACCTATTATTATAAGGCATGCTTTCCAATCCAGGCAACATCCTTGTAAATCTCCTCTGCACTCTTTCTAAAGTAACCTCTCTAAATATCCTATCTATCACCCCCTCAGTCTCCCAAATGATCCAGGATTCATCCAGTTCCAGCTCCTTAGAAGCTGCAGCTGGATGCACTTCCTGCAGGTGATGTTATCCAGGCTAAAGCTTCACATAGCTACTTTGCTTGCCCCTGCCTTATTTTTATTCGTTCTTGCCATTCATTTCTGATTGTTGATTGGCCGCTGCTCAAAACACCAAACTGCTGCAAATCAATGCCTTATGTACTCAACCGGCCAACCTGAGTGCGCTACATTTTCTCACGCTTGCAATCACTGATTGGCCGCAGCTAGCCCGATTGTTCCTGAAGATTAGTTCCACTTCTGCAGGAAGATTGTGGAGGTCAACTGCAACGTTGCAGCAAGAAAGTTCTAAAAAAATTGTTGATGCAATGACATGGCATTGTTTGCTATTGAGAATGGTCTTGTAGACTTACTGTCTTTTATTACAGCTTGAAAGCTGGCATGGCGCAACTTAAGGCTGAGACAAATTTGTGGGGGCACCTAAATTTTAGAAGAGCATTCACAGTTCCTTGCAAAAGACTTAGAGACAAATGATTTGATGAGGTCTGTTCTGATGGCCTCGAATGAACCTCTAACCTAGAATGAAGAACTTTGTAATTTCTTTGTGAGACTTCATCTGGAGTATTAGGAGGAGGTTAACACTTAAGAAATATTTCTGCAAAGTTTTACCAGAGCTATACCGTGAATGAGTAGTTTGTTATATGTGGGAAGTTTATACAGGCTGGGCTTTATTATGCTAGGTTTTGGATGAGTGAGGGGGAAATTGATTTGAAAGATATAAGATTCTGAGAGTTCTTGAAAAATTAATGTGGAGAAGATCATCCTTCTTGTGGGAGAATTATGGTCACTGTTTAAACATAAGAGCTTGCACATTTATGATGGAGAGGAGGTGATTTTTTGTTTCTCTCAGTGGGTCCAGTGCCTTAGGTATTCTTTTGCTCAGAGGGCAATGGAGGCTGTAAGGCAAAGGTTAATAGATACTTGATAATAGAGAGGGTTAAAGGTTACTACTAGTAAATGAGAATGAGAGCTTACTATCAGATCAGCCATCATCTCATTGAATGGTAGAGCACAACTGAGGGGCCGATTGGCCCATACTTGCTCTGCATTCTAATGATGTTTGTGCGTAGCTAATGATTGGAAGTGATAGAGGAGCAAAGTTCTATTTCCAACAGCAGATTGTGTCACAATTAAATATGTCAACAGTCTGCTCTTTGTTGTAATATGCTCTTAAATCAATGACCTTTGTTAAAAAGCAAGACAACGGTTAGTTAACAGGTTCTGACCTTTCGTGACAGCTGTGCCCACTCAATTATGTTCAATTCTGGGATTTCAATTATGTTCATTGCTTAAATTAAGAATTGTTTATCACAAGCTACAAAGTTTGTGAATCAAGCACATGTACTCGAAAAGATCAATTACCCGTAAACTGATTGCTGATATATGTGATGAGAGATCCAGCCTTTCACTGGGGTGTGGTTTGGTGAATGATTCCTGTCTGTATGCTGGCTGCAGTATCTCTGATCTTACCAAAGTCAAATAGGGAAAAAAAGGTAAATAGATTTGCAGCCTGCATTTTTAAAAAAGGATTTCTCAGGAGAGAAAAGAAAATAAGTCATAGGTTCCTCTGTTTTGGAGAGGCATAGTCAGAAGCGAAAGAAGTTCTAAAAAACTGAGAGAATTAACAAATATCATTTGAGCTACTATAAATTTGTGACAACTAATTATATCAAGACTGATTTATCCCAGGGAGTGGTAAAATGTTTATGTCATTAATTATAATAATAAAACAGCTTAAGAGCCTGTTTGATTGGCCCATCCTTTGCTCAGTGATTGGCCTACCCTAAATTATGTTTACACATAGTTATAGGTGGAGATTGAGAAGTGTATATCATTGAAAATAATTGGGAAGGAGTTCTGCTTTCAGCATTAATCACAAAGTAGAAGTAGAGATCGCAGTTGAAAATGTTTTTTCTGGGAGACCTGCATCTTAGCCATAAAGGTCACTTAAGACATTATTCAACAATGCACGGTAAGTGGGTTTTCATCCAAATTCCATTCAATTAGTTTGTTAATGCTGTTCATTCACAAGTTTCTTCTTTGGCTAATGATCTGAGAGCCTATTGTATAATTCTGGAGTAGGGCGGGGTGGAATAACTTTGCAATGATATGTGCATATGCTGTTGACCTTAGGTTTTGTGTCAGGCAGACATTACAAGATTCTGAAAACCCACACCTCCAAGTTTAACAACAGCTTCTTCCCCACTACTATCAGGTTTTAGAAACAACTTGAAAAGCCGTAATGCTATTTCTCTCAATTTACACTGATGTTGTTATGGTTATTTTGTTGTATAGTTGTATATACTTTAAGTTAATTTAGGTAATGTACTTTAATTGTGTTTGTGATGTACTGTGGTGCTGTTGCACAAAGCTAATTTTCATGGTATTTATACCCTGGGTATGTATGCTCATAACACTAAACTGTAGCTTCAAATTTAAAACCCTTTGCTTATACAATTTCCTGCTGGATTTATCCTTCTGCTTGTTTATTAGCTTCTTGATGGATGAGCGTTTCTTTAAAAACTTTTTTTTTTCATGGCCTGGCTGTGTAGCCTGTGTCAAACAGCAATTTAGCTCAATACTTTGGTGCCTTTACTTGTGTATGCCAGTGGGGTGTTCCTGTATTGAGTGGGGTAGACTGCCTGTCTGTCTGTATCTTGTTTTATAGCGGTTGGCATCCAGCTTAATGGTGCATTACCGCCACCCTCTGCTCCAGAATGTGCACTAGACATACATTCTAAATCCCTTCACCCAATCTCTCTCTCACACACACACACACACACACACACACACACACACACTTCACCCTCCCATCTTTGACCATCCTAATATCCTATTCCTGTTTATTCGTCATATTCTATAAAAAACCCCTGTACCCCTTAAAAACGCTAAAAATACCCGGACTTATGCTCTCTCACCCATGCCCAGCAACCCTTTTAATGTGAATTCCTGCATCCCCAACTCCCTTAATTTATTTCTCATCATCTCTCTCTGTATCCCATACTTCCTGCAACGCAAAACTACATGTTCTACTGACTCCTCTTCCTGACATTCCTCACACAATCCTGTCTGGTGTTTCCCTATCATTTTCAATGTTTTGTTTAATGCACAATGCCCCAGCCTTAACCTAGTCCACACAATTTCCTCTCTTCTGTTTCCATTACCTACCCTAGTAACTGCAACACTCTTTTGTATTTGATATAAATGCCTCCCTTTCCCCTCCCTGTCCCATCTTTCTTGCCACATTCAGTTGACTTTTTCCCAGATTACACACTTAACCTCTGCTTTACTGATACTAATGTGCATTTCCACATTTTCTTTCTTTAACGTCCTCTTTGCCAACTCATCCACCCTCTCATTCCCCTTCACCCATACATGTGCTGGAACCCATAGAAATTTTACCTGACCTCCCTGATTTGCAATTCTTGTAACTAACTGAAGGACTTCATAAAGTACATCTTGCCGACTGTTTGTGTGAAAAGACCTTAAACTTGCTAGAACTGAGGATGAATCTGAACATATCAATGCTTTGGCTTGTCTGGCTTCCTGCACCCATTGCAACGCAACCAACACTGCCAGCATCTCCACTGTAAACACCCCTAACTTATTAGATGTTCTTCTGCTGATTCCAATTTCTTTTGCTGGTATTACCACCCCAAACCCTGTCACTCCTGTTACAGGTTCCTTCGCACCATCGGTATAAATGTGAGTATAATCACTATACTTTTCCATCACATGACAGTTAAATGCATTTACCAAATCTGTTTTATATCTTTCTTTCCTTTTTACCTCTAACAAATACCTGAATGGGCCCAATGGCTTAATTCTGCTCCTATGTCTTTTTGTCTTATGGTAACATTTCCGATGGCAGCTTGTAAGCCAACTGTGCTTATGCGTTTGAGTGAAAGGAAAGAACACTTAGCATACCAAAGGCGTCATACTATTGCAAGTCTATTTGGATATCGAGTGCTACTTTTGGATCAATGGCAGCCGATTAACACAGAGTAAACAGTCACACCACACTAGACTTTCTCCCTGTTTTAAAAATATTTCATTGAGTTACATAATTTGATTTATAAACACAATAACCTCTGCAGATGCTGGAAATCCAAAGCAACACACACAAAATGCTGGAAGGACTGAGCACATCAGGTAGCATCTATGGAAATGAATAAGCAGTTGACGTTTTGGGCTGAGACCCTTCTTCAGGATTGAGGAGAAAGGGGGAAGATGCCAGAATAAAAAGGTGGGGGGAGGGGAAGGAGGCTAGCTGGAAGGTGATAGGTGAAGCCAGATGAGTGAGAAAGGTCAAGGCTGGAGATGAAGGAATCTGATAGACCATCAGATATAGGAGCAGAATTGGGCCATTTGACTCATCAAATCTACTCTATCATTTCATCATGCCTGATCAAACTTTCAACCCCAATCTCCTTTCTTCCTTCTCCCTGGATTCCTTCAAACCCTGACCAATCAAGAATCTATCAAACTCTGCCTTAAACATACATAATGACTTGGCCTCCACAGCTGCCTGTGGCAAAGAATTCCACAGGTTCCCCACTCTCTGGCTAAAGAAATTCCTCCTAAAGGACGCCGCTCTATTCTGAGGCTGTGTTCTCTGGTCATAGATACTCTCACCATGGGAAACATCCTCTCCACATCCACTCTATCAAGGCCTTTCACCATTCCATAGGTTTCAATGAGGTCACCCCTCATTCTTCTGAATGGCAGTGAATACAGGCCCAGAGAATACACTCTTCATAAGACAAGCCATTCAATTCTGGAATCATTTTTGTGAACCTCCTTTGAACCCTCTCCAGTTTCAGCACATCCTTTCTAAGCTTTTTTTTTGCGTGCCATACTCTGCCAGAGCCTCAGCGACCATTTTTTTCAAGTGGTTCTCTTGGAGGAAAGATCCTGTGAGTGGTCCCCCGCGTCCTTCTCACAGCACAGTTTTTTTTTACGAGGCTGAGTTCTGAGCTCAGTACTCAACCCGGCACGGATGGAAGGCGTGCCCGGGAGCGGCCCGACTGGATGTCACTGCACCACCAGCCGGACTCCGGAGCGAAGGATCCCGAGCTCTAAGATAAGGGGCCCAACCTGATCATAATACTCCAAGTGATGTCTCACTAGTGCTTCATAAAGTCCCAACATTACATCCTTCCTTTTATATTCCAGTCCTCTTGAAATGAATGCTAACACTGTATTTGCCTGCCTCATCACACATTCAACCTGCAAGTTAACCTTTGGGGAATTCTGCATGAGGACTCCCAAGTCCTTTTGCAGCTCAGGATTTCATATTTTCTCTCCATTTAGAAAATAGTTAACCCTTTCATTTCTTCTACCAAAGTGCATGACCAAACACTTCCCGATACTGTATTCCATCTGTCACTTCTTCGCCTATTCTCCTAATCCAAGTCCTTCTGTAGCCTCTCTACTTCCTCAAAACTTTCTGTTTCTCTACCTATCTTCATATCATCTGCAAACTTTGCAATAAAGCCATCAATTCCTTCATCCAAATTGTTGACATATGATATAAAAATAATCGGTCCCAACATTGACCCTGTGGAACACCACTAGTCACTGGCAGCCAGCTAGAAAAGGCTCCCTTTATGCTCACTCTTTGTCTCCTGCCAATCAGCCACAGCTTTATCCATGCAGAATCTTTATTGTAATACCATGGACTCGTACCTGGTTAAGCATCCTCGTATGGCTCCTTGTCAAAGTCCTTCTGAAAATCCAAGTACACAACATCAACCGATTCTCCTTTGTCTATCCTGCTTGTTATTTCTTCAAAGAATTCCAACAGATTTGTCAGGCAAGATTTTCTCTTGAGGAAACCATGCTAAATACAGCCTATTTTATCATGTGCCTCCAAGTACCTTAAGACCTCATTCTTAAGGATTGATACCAACGTCTTACCAGCCACTGAGGTCAGACTAACTGGCCTATCTTCCTTTCTTCTGCCTCTCCCTTCTTGAAGAGTGGAGTGACATTTGCAATTTTCCAGTCCTCCGGAACCATTCCAGAATCTAGTGATTCTTGCCTCCATGATCTCTTCAGCCACCTCTGCATATTGAAGTCCCCCATGACTGGTGAACCATTGCCTTTTTGGCATGCATTTTCTATCTCCTGTTCTAATTTGTAGGCCACATGGTTACTACCGTTGGCGGGGGGGAAGGGGGGGGTTTCTGTATACAATTCCACCAGGATCTCTTTACCCTTGCAGTTCCTTAGCTCTAGCCACAATGATTCAACTCCTTCTGACCCACCCTGTGTCACTTCTTTCTAATGATTTGATTTCATTTTTTAACAATGGAGCAATGCCACCCCCTCTGCGTCCTGCCTGTTCTTTCGATACAATGTGTATCCCACTCCCACAGAACAATGACTGAAACTGCGAGCACACAGATGCACATACAAGGACTCAAATACTTGCATTAACGGCACATCTGCCAGAAGTGCATGCGGCTGGGCGATCTGGAAGACCGTGTAAGGAATCTGGAGCAGCAGCTGGATAACCTTCGACTCATAAGGGAGAATGAGGCAGTCATAGATGAGAGCTACAGGGAGGTAGTCACACCTAGGCTACCGGAAGCAGGTCGTTGGGTGACAGTCAGAGGGGGGAAAGCGAAGGTGAGCAGACAAGTAGTGCAGAGCACCCCTGTAGCCATTCCCCTAAATAATAAGTTTACCGTCCTGGATACTGTTGGCGGGGACAACCAACCAGGTGTGAGCCACTGTGGCAGGGCCTCTGGCACTGAGTCTGACCCTGTGGTGCAGAAGGGTGGGACAGAGAAGAGGAGAGCTGTCGTCATTGGAGACTCTATAGTCAGGGGAGCAGACAGGAGATTTTGTGGACGTGAGAAGGACACCCAAATGGTTTGTTGCCTCCCGGGTGCCAGGGTCCGGGATGTCTCTGACCGGGTGCACGACATCCTGGTACGAGAGGGAAAGCAACCAGACGTCATGATACATGTTGGTACCAATGACATAGGGAGGAAAAGGGATGAGGTCCTGAAGTGTGAGTTTCGGGAATTAGGCAGAAGGCTGAAGAACAGGACCTCAAGGGTGGTGTTCTCAGGATTGCTGCCAGTGCTACGTGACAGAGATGGTAAGAATTGGAGGAGATGGCAGTTGAATGCGTGGCTGAGGAGTTGGTGCAGGGAGCAGGGTTTTAGATTTTTGGATCATTGGGATCTCTTCTGGGGAAGGTGGGACCTGTACAGATTGGATGGGTTGCACCTGAACTCGAGGGGGAGCAATATCCTTGCAGGTAGGTTTGCGAGCATGGTTTGGAGGGTTTAAACTAATTTGCAAGGGGGATGGGACCCGGAGCGATAGAGCAGTGGAAGAAGTGCATGGAGTAAAGTCAGATCTAACATATGGAGAGGCTTTGAGGAAAGAGAAGTAGAATAAAGGGTGTAAAGGTAGTAAGGTAGAAGGGCTAAAGTGTGTGTACTTCAATAAAAGAAGCATCAAGAACAAAGGTGATGAACTGAGAGCTTGGATACATACATGGAATTATGATGTAATGGCCATTACAGAGACTTGGCTGACACCAGGGCAGGAATGGATTCTCAATATTCCTGGATTTGAGTGCTTTAAAAGGGATAGAGAGGGGGAGAAAGGGGAGAAGGGGTGGCATTACTGGTCAGGGATACTATTACAGCTACAGAAAGGGTGGGTAATGTAGCAGGATCCTCTTTTGAGTCAGTAAGGGTGGAAGTCAGGAACAGAAAGGGAGCAGTTACTCTATTGGGAGTATTCTATAGGCCCCCGTGTCATAGTATGTTGATAAGCCGACTAGGGGGAATGCCATACTAGATCTAATATTAGGTAACGAACCAGGTCAGGTCACAGATCTCTCAGTGGGTGAGCATCTGGGGGACAGTGACCACCGTACCCTGGCCTTTAGCATTATCATGGAAAAGGATAGAATCAGAGAGGACAGGAAAATTTTTAATTGGGGAACGGCAAATTATGAGGCTATAAGGCTAGAACTTGCGGGTGTGAATTGGGATGATGTTTTTGCAGGGAAATGTACTATGGACATGTGGTTGATGTTCAGGGATCTCTTGCAGGATGTTAGGGATAATTTTGTCCCGGTGAGGAAGATAAAGAATGGTAGGGTGAAGGAACCATGGGTGACAAGTGAGGTGGAAAACTTAGTCAGGTGGAAGAAGGCATGAAGAAGGTATGAGGAATATAGGGTAGCAAGAAAAGAGTTTAAGAAGGGGCTGAGAAGAGCAAGAAGGGGGCATGAGAAGGCCTTGGCGAGTAGGGTAAAGGAAAACCCCAAGGCATTCTTCAATTATGTGAAGAACAAAAGGATGACAGGAGTGAAGGTAGGACTGATTAGATAAAGGTGGGAAGATGTGCCTGGAGGCTGTGGAAGTGAGCGAGGTCCTCAATGAATACTTTTCTTCGGTATTCACCAATGAGAGGGAACTTGATGACGGTGAGGACAATAAGAGTGAGGTTGATGTTCTGGAGCATGTTGATATTAAGGGAGAGAAGGTGTTGGAGTTGTTAAAATACATTAGGATGGATAGGTCCCCGGGGCCTGACAGAATATTCCCCAGGCTACTCCACGAGGTGAGGGAAGAGATTACTGAGCCTCTGGCTAGGATCTTTATGTCCGTGTTGTCCACGGGAATGGTACTGGAGGATTGGAGGGAGGCGAATGTTGTCCCCTTGTTCAAAAAAGGTAGTAGGGATAGTCTGAGTAATTATAGACCAGTGAGCCTTACATCTGCGGTGGGAAAACTATTGGAAAAGATTCTTAGAGATAGGATCTATGGGCATTTAGAGAATCATGGTCTGATCAGGGACAGTCAGCATAGCTTTGTGAAGGGCAGATCGTGTCCAACAAGGCTGATAGAGTTCTTTGAGGAGGTGACCAGGCATATAGGTGAGAGTAGTGCAGTGGATGTGATCTACATGGATTTTAGTAAGGCATTTGACAAGGTTCCACACGGTAGGCTTATTCAGAAAGTCCGAAGGCATGGGATTCAGGGAAGTTTGGCCAGGTGGATTCAGAATTGACTTGCCTGCAGAAGGCAGAGGGTGGTGGTGGAGGGAGTACATTCAGAGTGGAGAATTGTGACTAGTGGTGTCCCACAAGGATATGTTCTGGGACCTCTACTTTTTGTGACTTTTATTAACGACCTGGATGTGGGGGTAGAAGGGTGGGTTGGCAAGTTTGCAGATGACACAAAGGTTGGTGGTGTTGTAGATAGTGTAGAGGATTGTCGAAGATTGCAGAGAGACATTGATAGGATGCAGAAGTGGGCTGAGAAGTGGTAGATGGAGTTCAACCTGGAGAAGTGTGAGGTGGTACACTTTGGAAGGACAAACTCCAAGGCAGAGTACAAAGTAAATGGCAGGATACTTGGTAGTGTGGAGGAGCAGAGGGATTTGGAGGTACATGTCCACTGATCACTGAAAGTTGCCTCACAGGTAGATAGGGTAGTTAAGAAAGCTTATGGGGTGTTAGCTTTCATAAGTCGAGGGATATAGTTTAAGAGTCGCGATGTAATGATGCAGCTCTATAAAACTCTGGTTAGGCCACACTTGGAGTACTGTGTCCAGTTCTGGTTGCCTCTCTATAGGAAGGATGTGAAAGCATTGGAAAGGGTACAGAGGAGAATTACCAGGATGCTGCCTGGTTTAGAGAGTATGGATTATGATCAGAGATTAAGAAAGCTAGGGCATTACTCTTTGGAGAGAAGGAGGATGAGAGGAGACATGATAGAGGTGTACAAGATAATAAGAGGAATAGATAGAGTGGATAGCCAGCGCCTCTTCCCCAGAGCATCACTGCTTAATACAGGAGGGCATGGCTTTAAGGTAAGGGGTGGGAAGTTCAAGGGGGATATTAGAGGAAGGTTTTTTACTCAGAGTAGTTGGTGCGTGGAATGCACTGCCTGAGTCAGTGGTGGAGGCAGATACACTAGTGAAGTTTAAGAGACTACTAGACAGGTATATGGAGGAATCTAAGGTGGGGGATTATATGGGAGGCAGGGCTTGAGGTTTGGCACCACATTGTGGGCCGAAGGGCCTGTACTGTGCTGTACTATTCTATGTTCTATGTTACTGTGATGTTCTGGTGCTGCTGCAACTTATCTTCTGCTGCTTATCTATTTAATACTGTTTTTCTATTACTGTCTTGTTTTTATCTACCGTTTTATTTAATTGCCTGAGAGGAAGACAAACAGAGTTTCATTGTACCTATGTATAATGACAATAAAGATCATTCAATTCAAATTCAATTCAATTCAAATCCTTGGACATTAAGCTCCCAGCTATAGTTTTTCAGCCATGATTCAGTGATGCCTACAACATCAAACCTGTCAATCTCCAATTGTGCTGCAAGTTCATCTACCTTATTCCATATGCTGCGCACATTCAAATACAACACCCTCAGTCCTGTCTTCACCCTTTTTGATTTCATCTGCCTTTTATCCTGTTGACTGCAGTTTTGCCCAATCAACAGCCTCTCTTCAATACAAGTTACCTCTGTTTGTAAACCAGCTCGCTCATCTTCAGCACTATTATCCGCCTTTCCTATGATATTTCTTGCATTGAAATATATGCAGTTCAGGACACTAGTCGCACCATGATCAAACTTTTGATTCCTCACTTTCTCTGAAGTCTTACCAACACCTGTCTCCATAAACTCTCCACTAACTGTTCTGGCACTCTGGTTCCCACTCCCCTGCAACTCTAGTTTCAACACCACTATGTAGCATTAACAGACCCTCCCACTAAGATATTAGTCCTCCTCCAGTTCAGGTGCAAACTGTCCCTTCTATGCAGGTCCCACCTTCCTTGGAAGAATCCCAATAATCCAAAAATCTTATGCCCTCCCTCCTACACCATCTCCTTAGCCATGAATTAAACTGTATAATCTTCCTACTTCTACCCTCATTGCATGGGGCACGGGTAATGATCCTGAAATCACAACCTGGAGGACCAGCCCTTTAATTTAGCACCTAACTCCCTGAACTCCCTCTGCAGAACCTCATAACTCGTCCTACCCATGTCATTGGTAGAGGAGAGTGGATCAATGGAGAAGGGGATGGAGGAGGGGACTCAGGGGGAAGTAGTAGGCATATGAGAAGAGGTAAATGTCAGAGTGGAGAATAGGGGAAGTTGGGGTGGGGGGAGTTGGGGGAATTTATTTACCAGAAGGAGAAATCGATATTCATGCCATCAGGTTGGAGGCTAACCAGACGGAATATAGTGTGTCGCTCCTCCACCCTGAGGGTGCCCTCGTCTTGGCACAAGTGAGGACAGAGACCGACATGTTGGAATGGAAATGGGAATCGAAATTAAAATGTTTGAACACTGGGAAGTCCTGCCTATGGTGGATGGTGCAGAGGTGCTTGACGAATGGTCTCCCAATTTACGACAGCTTTCACCAACATCGGGGAGGTCACATTGGGAGCACCAGACACAATAGATAATAGAATGTTTATTTCTTGCACTAATGCCTGTATCTAATTGCTTGTAATAGGTGTGTTTCTGCTTGGACTTGTTTTAAGTCTTATGACAATGGCAATGGCAAGTGCTGACTCAAAAGAATGGAAAGGAAAAGGATCAACAAGAAATCTGAAAGAAATAATGATGGGAAGATGTTTTGACTACCTTCAGAATATAAATCCCAGTGTAGGGTATGTTAATATGTAATTCACTGGCACAGCATCAAAGCACATTTCAAAGTACACCTTTTCTGAAGGAAAGTATGGGTTTTTATTCATCATAAAATTTTAAATTCTTGTATAACAATAATACAAGCAAGGTGAACATTTGGTTTTCTAAAGAAATGTGTAAACCTGTTCCACAAAAATAGTTTAAGTTACTCCCTTAACTTACTTGCTGAACCATTGTGGAAAAAGTATAATTAAAGGTCACATTCAATTCCTGTAAGCAAACAAGATCCTGAAACCAGTTAATTATTGCTATCTAAATGTTGCCTTTCTCTGTTTCAGCTTGCACTAGGTAGAGTTTGTACACCATGGGGTTTATTTTCCTCTTGTTTCAGCTATTGCTTGAAAGTTTATCAAGATCTTTGCTGCTTCTGCATTTGTCCAGACAGTGTATTGCCCTCCCATATGCATTCCTTCTACTGGGTGCAGTTTGTATTCTACTCCGGTCTTTGATCTGTGTTTGATGACCTTCCCTAACTCCCTGTCGAGACTTCGCCTTGGTTCAAAAGATCACTTGTCTCCAAGTCCAAGTTTATGACCTCAAGCTGAATTAAGAAATCTGTGCACAAAATCACGACAGCCACTTTAGTGCATTAGTGGCAGCATGCTCCATTGTTTAACTGGTAGGGTGTCTTTTAGATAAAATGTTCAATGTTGTTTCAGGTCTTGTCTTCATCATTGGATCTGTATACTGAAACTCTCATAATGGAATTACCTTTGACAGAAAGACTCCAGTAGTTCAATAAAGTAGCTCGCCACCACATCCACAAAGGCAATTAGAGATTGGCAATAAATGTTCACCTTGCTGGCATCACCCAAATCCCAAAAATTACGCAAACTTAAGCAAAATAAATTTTCAATGATGTTGAGAAATAAAATGTGCTAGAATCTGTTGTCTCTTTTCTTGATTCTCACGAGGGCTTTCACAATCATCTGAGGGACAAGACAGGATCTTGTTTAACTTTGTACCCAAAGGACAGCCTGATTACTTACCCTGATGCTGCTTCTGCAATCTGCTGCTTGCAAATTGGACGCCACATTTCCCTGCATTCATTTTCAAAAAGTATCTTATTGCTGTAAAGCACTATGGGCTATTGTGAAATAAATGTAAAATCTTGCAGATTTTCCAAATCAATCATAGATTCTCAGCATTAATGACCATGAATTCCTCAATCCTAACAGCATTTTTTCATTCTCTGTGTTTGAATGTTTATTTCTCTCTCAGGAAGAAAGACTGTCCAAAGATTTGGGAAAATTTTCTGAATGCATTTAGTGGCAAAGACCCATGTAATATCAAAATGGAAGATTATGAACCATTTTTGAAACTGGCAGATCATGACATCCCAGTCAATCAGGTAAGAAATGTGTCGATGCAGGAGTCCATGCTGATAACCCAGAGTCCAATATATGATTGACAATCTATTCCTCTACTCCACTGTAAACTCTGACTTGCTCGAAAGTGGGTGGACAAAAGTTCAGCAATCCAACATCAGGATCCAGCAGTAGCACTCTAAGACTAAGGGTTCAAATGACAATTTACTTCACTAAGTGTGTTAATATTTGGTAATGTGTATCATGAGACAGAGACACAAAGGCTGACAGACTGTCAGAAAAGCTGTTTGATTAAATTCATTTGGTGAAGGAAGCCAGTAATGTGTTTAGACCTGCAGTGCAACTAGAAGGCTGAAGCCAATCAGTCATCAAGGCAATTAGTTGACATGTGTTTTATGGTCAAGCTACACAAAGCATCCTAATTGTTCTTGGGAAGTTCTTATAGTTGCAACACTAAATTTGGCTGGAGAGCAGTCACTAACAATATGTGAGACTGTTAATGTTATTCTTCAGCTACAGATTTTTAAACATACTTGCTGGAGGCTGAACTTAGCTATTGCCCTGTCTAGGGCAACCAAGAATGGACAATATTTGTAGTGCAGATGTGGCTGCCTCATCCAGAGATCAAATAATATGAACGTGAAGAATAATTTTACTAATCATAACCAAATGTTAGAAACTTTAAAATGTGTTCATTTTACTTGGGCTACGTTCTGTTTTTGTGTACTGCATGGTAGCGTAGCAGTTAGTGTAGCATTAACAATTGTAAGATCAGGGTTTAATTCCTACTGTTAATGTAGGGAGTTTGATGGTGCCAAAAACAAAAAAAAAATCCAGCAAGATGTTTTCGCTCACAGAACAACCACTGGCTGGATTTTTTTTGTTGTTTTTGGCATCATTCTTTGTAAACTCCAGAGTCTGTTGTGCATAAAAATCCCAGGAGATCAGCAGTTTCTGAGATACTGAAATCACCTTGGGTGGCACCTAATTAATTAGCTTGTTTATTTTGGCTTTTTTTTTTAAAGAGGTGCTGGACATGCTCCGGCTAGCACTGCACCCCTGCTGGTGACACTTGCCAGCTGCCCAGTACAAGCCTTGCTGATTTGATTTGATGCAAATGACACATTTCACTGTATGATTTAATGTACATGTGACAAATAATGCTTGTCTTTTTACCTTTAACTTAAATCTTTTAAAGCAATCATACTGGTAATTCTCAACAGGCCAGGCAGTGTCTGTAGAGAGAAAGAGTTGTTGTTTCCATCGTGTTTTGTGTTATAGATGATGTGGAGGGTGGGGTGATAATAAAGACAATGCAGATCAGTCGGTATCATCATCATCAGGTGCCGTGCCCAGTTTGAGCTTTGACTGCCATGACTTGACCTTTGACTGTTTCAGGTCAAGTGGATCAATTCATTGGTATTCATTTCCAGTTCTCTGGCTGCTGTCTCCATCATCATTTGTCTTTGTCTTCCTCTTGCTTTCTTCCCTTCAATCTTTCCCATAATTACCGTGCATTCTAACTCCTCTTTCCTAATCACATTTTCAATGAAGTTACGTTGCCTTTTCATGATCTCATACATTATTTCTCTTTTTGTGTTTGCTCTGTTCATGACATCCTCGTTAGATATTCATTTCGTCCATGGTATTCTTTGCATCCTCCTCAAAAACTACATCTCTGCTGCTTCAATTCGTTTCCTCATGTTACTAGATATTGTCCAACATTCTGAGCCATATAACATAACTGGATAAACGTAACATTTCAGTACCCTGAGCCAGGTTGTCATGCCTAGTTTAGTATTGGTCAGTATACTCTTCATTCTTGTAAAGGTGTCTTTTGCCATCCCTATTCTTCTTTTGATGTCCATGTCGCACCTGCCATCTGATGTCACCCAGCTTCCTAAGTAGCAAAAGTTCTGTACTTGTTTTATGTCTTCCCCATTTATTCTCAGCCTGCAGATAAGATTCTCCTTCTTTTTGGATATCACCATACATTGTCTTTTTGCAATTGACAGATAGACCCATTTTTGCACTTTCTTCAACAACTATATCAATTAAGTTTTGTAGTTCTTCCTCCGTACTTGCAATTAACACAGTGTCATCTGCATATCTGAAATTATTGATGTTTTCACCGCCAACTTTGATTCCCAAGATGTCTGTTATTTTTTGTAATACTGTTTCATTGTACACATTAAATCAGTCGGGAGAAAACACAGCCTTGTCTAACGCCTCTCTTGATTTTCGTAAACTGACTCACTTCTCCATCTATTCTTACAGTGGCAGTTTGTTCCCAGTACAGATTTCTAGATTCGAAAGACCTCCACCTAATCAGATCTAGAATTTTCTGTAATATTTCAAAGAACTTATTGTGCTTCACTTTATCAAATGCTTTTGTGTAGTCGATAAAACAAACAAATCTTTTTGCACTTGAATAGCTCATTCTGATAGTATCCTTAACATCAACATTGTGTTTCTAGTACCTTTTGTCTTTCACAAAACCACATTGTTCTTTATCTATTTCAGCTTGTATCTTACTTTTAGCTCTTGTCATCAAAATTCTAAGGAGTATCTTGATGATCTGACTCATTAAACTTATGGTCTTATGTAATTCACATTTCTTAGGAAGAGTGATGCATCAGTGGGGAGAAATAGAAAACTAAATTAATGTTACAGTCATAGCCTTTGGAATTCAAGGCTTGAATTATATCTTCTGAAAATCAGCCTTACCAATTTTCTCACATATCAAATCAGTTCTACTGTAAGATCATATTCTATAACGTAAACTCAGTTTCTCTATCCAGACACACTAACATACAGAGCACTTCCAGCACTTTGTGGGTGCTGGAAAAAAAACTCTGTTCTGCTGCTGTCCGTAAAGATCTTGTCTGTTCTTCCTTTGATTGCATGGATTTCCTCCGGGTCCCCTGGTCTCCTCCCACATTCCAAAGGCATCTGGGTTAGTCGGCTAATTGGTCACCTAGGTGTAATTGGGTGGAGGGCCTGTTACAGGCTGTATCTCTAAATGAAAAATAAAAATTAATCCTATGAGAATGTGCCTATAGGATAGGTAAATAAGTCAAACCTCAGAGACAGTATCCTATCTGTAGCTTAATAGGTAATGGTATACCAGGCTATTAAATGCCAAAAGTAGTTTCCTTAAGCCTTGGGTCAAAGCTGGTTCCAAGAAACAGGCAGGGAATTCTGGAAGACATTTTCTGGTTTGGAGAAACAGTAATGAACTGCTGCTCAAACTGAAGCTGATTGATTTCAATTTAAGACGACTGTACAGTTTAGTGGTACATCTCGGAGTGCCTGACCAAGATGCAGCCTGCCATTGTCTCTGGAACCAAGTGAGTTTCCCTCAAGTGCCCTGGTTTCCTCCTACGTCCCAAACATGTGGAAGACAAGTCTCAAACACAGAGCTATACTGTAAGTTGCCTCTAATGTCTGGGTGGGTGGTAGAATCTGGGGGGAGTTTTTCAAGGATGTTACACAAATAAATGGATTAAATCAAGGTTAATATAAGATTAGTGTAAATAGATGAATGATGGTCAGCGGAGGGTTGGTGACTATATGCCCTAAATCCACCTATGACTCTATAACTGTAAAAAGTTATAGGACAGGCTCAAAAGTATCAGGTAGAATAAAGAACTTCATTTCATGTTCACTCATCAACTGCCTGGTTTGTGGCAGGAAACTGGAACCTCTCATTTCATTTCTTCAAACTGTGGGCATTTAGAAAGTAAAACTGGTGAGCACAAATCAACATTGTGACAAAGTCCACAACTGCTTTAAAATGTATTTACACAGTGCCTGGCAAAGCAGAACACTAAGATTGTAGAAATAACTGGGGGAGAAGGAGGGAATTAATCTAATTGGTTCATCTAATCTAGCATTAATCTAATCTAATTTCCAATGCAAATTTGATGGACTCTTTCAACAGTATGTATGCACTATGTATTTCAATGGAGTAGAATTTGACAATGTGGGATGGCGTAAAATATGCAATAAATCAATAACTCAGCTTTTAGCTCTCCAATTTATTTTATCACCATTTGGGTCAATGGGAAATAATAATGAACAAGTGTAAAAAGGTTTGCTAGTTTTAGTCATTGGAAGCTGCTGCACAAATCTAACACTTTATTTCTGGTATGGACCTGGGGATTCGTTTCATCCTATGGTCCACTACCCTCTCCTAACAGATCTCAGACCCACCCAACTGGCTTCATCTGTCATCTATCACCTCCTAGCCATCTTCCATTCGCGCCCCCCACCCCCACAACCTTTTTTATTCTGGGATCTTCCCCTTCCTTTTCAGTCCTGAAGAAGGGTCTGAAACTGAAATGTCAACTATTTATTCATTTTCCTAGACATTGCCTGACATGCTGGGTTCCTCCAGCATTTTGTGTGTGTTGCTTTAAATAGCTATTAACGTCAAGAAGTAAAATGCTAGAATTGGGGAATGTGATCCAATGTAATTTAAAAGTTATTTTCCAATAAAATTCTAAAGCTGTAATTGTTCATATTTCTTAGTCAATCTTCTGGAGCCGGACAAAAGAACTTACTGTAAAATACACCAAAATCACAGAGAAGCTCATGCCTCTTGAGAGCAGCTTGACTGGTTATTTGGCAGATGGCTTGAACTGGTGTGGGAGAGATTCCAAGCCAGGTGAGTGATGGCAGGATTTTATGATAGAAAGCATTAGGTACAAATGGGTTCCTAAGCAATGGAGCTATTAAGAATTTTTTGTTGTTCCTCTCCCCGCCTTGTGGCGCATCGGGCTGCAACCTAGCCATTTCTTTAGCATTTATCTGTATTTTTATGAGGCTGTGTTGCTAGCTTGACACTCAACCAGCACGGATGGAAAGCACGCAGGAAGCTGGCCAGATCCGAATACAGGACCACTCGCCTCAAACTCTGGTGTGGATGCCACTATTCCACTGACTGATGATTAAGCATTTGGGTTCTTAATAAAGCGTGTTAAAATAGTATTCATAGAACAATCATTGATATATATGATCATCTCTGTAAGCTCAGTTGTCTAATCCTGCCTAGAATGGAGTCAAATTCTCATCAGCAGCTCTGAGTTCCTATCATAAACCAAACCTGACCCCAATCTGCATATTCGGATATCCCAAGAGCAGAGCTCTCAATCTTTTTAACAGCTCAGAGAATTTTTATTAAAACTCTTTTCAGACTGCAGGCCATGCTCAAATGTTCCACTGTTAGTTGTACTTCGCCTTCTATCTGAGATTATTTCACTACAGAGCCCGTGGCACTGGTCAGCTGCTGCTGAGCCATTTGGTACCACCATGCACCTCTTGCTTTATCTCAAATTTGCCTCCTGAGATGATTTATTATTTCCTTAGGAGTCACAACCCACAAACTCGTGTGCATTCATATACAGCTCCATAGGAGTGCCAGTACTTGAGGTTAAGTTGCTCAGGTCACTAAACCTGGCTGCTGCCACACTCTACACCAGGAGTTCCCAACCTCGGGTCCACAGTCACCTCGGTTAATGGTAAGGCTCTATGGCATAAAACAAGTTGGGAACCTCTGATCCACACACAAAGAGCAAGGTTTCTGTAGGTAAGTTATGTCTTGGGCTCAGTGCTGAACTCAGATGAAATGACTGCACCTCTGACAGACTAACACTGATAGACCACAGCACTGATCAACACACCAATCTATGTTCCAATAGGATCAAGGAGGATTTTTATTTCTCAGAAGATTATATTCAAAACCTGTGTTCCTTTCAGGTGGGTTTGTTTGTTTGAAGTCAAGAACTTGTCAATGAGCAATAAGCAGAATCCCTCATTTTAACTTACCTTCTTCAATCATTTAATTTGTGATTTTTTTTTAAAGTGACTGATAATGTTCTTGTTTGGGAACTGTAGAAAAATAAAAGTTTTCTTTACAAAGTCAAATTCTATAATAAAGATTCTTAGAAGTACATGATTGCTACATTTTTTTAAAGTCAACTGATTTACGGTTCTCAATCATTTTCTTAAAATGTTCCAGGGTTTTTAATGGAACAGTTTAAATACAGTGGAGGTGAAATTCCTCTTTACTAATGTTTTCATCATCTTCAAAATGTTGTTTGCAGCAGAGCAGCTGAACGTATGAAATCAGAATGAACTGATTCTCACATCCTTTCTAGATCTGTTTAAGTTAAACTAAAATCCAATTCAATCCATGAATATACTTTACTTAAGATGTAAACTCCTTCTTTGTCAAAAATAGTGAAGTGCAGTGCATATTACTTAGCAACCTTAAAATGTTGAGAGATTCATATAATGAAAATTGTTATATATTTACATGAATAAATAAGGCTTTCCAATTTTTAATATTGTAGAAGTTAATTTTCCTGATGAAAAATCTGAATTGTAAATGGTTGATTAATTACAGGACCAGATTACGAATCGTGCCCTGAATATAATGATTGTGAAAATAATCCAATGCATTCATTTTGGAGAGCCGCCTCTCAGAATGTGAGTGTTCCCTTCCCTGAAACCATTTATATGTGTTGGTGTATTGTCGTAACGCTGGATCTGAAGCATTTAGTTGAAGATTCAGCAATCTGTTTCTCAGTGTTACAGGCCGATTCGTATCCTCAAATTCCATTTCAATAAACCTAAAATCTTTAATGCCATGTATTATATTGTTGAGATTGGGACATCAGTAGGAGTTTGGAGCTCTGCTCAGTAGATTGGAAAGTGACATTTAAAGCCTATTACAAATAAATGCACACTTCATCCAAATTGAACTGATCAACTCTTGGATCTGCTCTGGTGTTTGAGCAGTGGAGAGAGATTGTCAGCAGACATGGCTAAGATGCTCAGAAGATTGATTTAAAGGAACACATATTGGCCAGCAAGGCCATTTTTAATCATGAACTGACTGTTGCGTGAATGAAGTCACTGGAGAACGTTACTGGTAGATACAAAGCAACTTCTTTATTTAACAAAACAAGGTACAGCAGGCATCATATGGAAACGCTTTCAGTGGAAAGGTCTGCTGGCCCAATATGAGGCTCGATATTTTATGTGCCAAACATCAAAGGACAACTCCATATTTACAATGTATGGACAATGCTTTCTTTGAAACTACATGCAACCTTCACCCTTCCTGATTCACATCCACACCACAGACATCCAAATTAATTTTAATCAGCATTGTCTGGACTGGGATTCACTACCTTTAGGAACCCATTGTTCAGAGCTGCACTCCAAGTTAAACGTACAACACATATTCAGAAGTAAAGACCAGTAGCCAAAGTCAATTGTTAAATGTATATGTCCTAAACACAAAAAATCACTCTAACATGGACCACTGCTATAAAATGTGTGTCAGTGGATGAAATGAAGTTCAATGTTGTGCCCCTTCATTTTGCCAGATCTGACAATCTAAACAGCCATTTCTTCCGAAGTAGCTTGAACAAAGAACTGCAGGGCTTTTAGCTGTGGTCCTTGCATCTGCTGGAATCAATACCTTTGGAGGCCTGGGAGAGAACAAGTGGGAATTAAAGTGAATTCAATAAAGGTATAAAGGCAAAGGATGGGTCAAAAGTGATGGATACGGAAGAACTCCAGAAAAGCAAACATTTTTAAAATAAGAAATCCCCAAACCTTCAGATGTTCTAGTTCTAGCTCAAAGGGTACTTTGTTATGGCAAAGCACAGCTAGGAGTGAAAGGCAAGTGAAGAGCCTTTAGGATTTCTGCTTTGACATGTTGAACAGAGTGATCAGCAGCACTGGGGCTCCACAGAGGACTGTCTTGTCTCCCTTTCTCTTCACCATTTACACCTCGGACTTCAACTACTGCACAGAGTCTTGTCATCTTCAGAAGTTTTCGGGTGACTCTGCCATAGTTGGATGCATCAGCAAGGGAGATGAGGCTGAGTGCAGGGCTACGGTAGGAAAGTTTGTCACATGGTGTGAGCAGAATTATCTGCAGCTTAATGTGAAAAAGACTAAGGAGCTGGTGGTAGACCTGAGGAGAGCTAAGGTACCGGTGACCCCTGTTTCCATCCAAGGGGTCAGTGTGGACATGGTGGAGGATTACAGATACCTGGGGATATGAATTGACAATAAACTGGACTAGTCAAAGAACTCTGAGGCTGTCTACAGGAAGGATCAGAGCCGTCTCTATTTCCTGAGGAGACGGAGGTCCTTTAACATCTGCCGGACGATGCTGAGGATGTTCTATGAGTCTGTGGTGGCCAGTGCTATCATGTTTGTTGTTGTGTGCTGGGGCAGCAGGCTGAGGGTAGCAGACACCAACAGAATCAACAAACTTATTCGTAAGGCCAGTGATGTTGTGGGGATGGAACTGGACTCTCTCACGGTGGTGTCTGAAAAGAGGATGCTGTCTAAGTTGCATGCCATCTTGGTCGATGTCTCCCATCCACTACATAATGTACTGGGTGGGCACAGGAGTACATTCAGCCAGAGACTCATTCTACCGAGATACAGCACAGAGCGTCATAGGAAGTCATTCCTGCCTGTGGCCATCAAACTTTACAACTCCTCCCTTGGAAGGTCAGACACCCTGAGCCAATAGGCTGGTCCTGGACTTATTTCATAATTTACTGGCATAACTTACATATAACTATTTAACTACTTATGGTTCTATTACTATTTAGTGCAACTGCAATGAAAACCAATTTCCCCCGGGATCAATAAAGTATGACTATGACTATTTGACACCAGAATGTGTGTTGACACTGGCAGGCTGCTCCCAGTACGCCCTCGGGTGTGTTGGTTGTTAACACATTTCACTGTATGCTTTAATACACATGTGATGAATAAATTTGAATGTTGCCCATTCAGTTCACTTGTCTTTCCATCAACCAGCCTGTCTCCTGTTTGAAGCTGACATGCAGGATGCTCAACAGGTAACAGCAGGAATTGTGCCAGAAGGCACAAGCCGCCTGGAGGTATGGCATTTAAAAGAAGGTGCGGGGAGGGAGGGAGAAAGCTAGTACTGGCAACGTCAACAGGCTCCTTCCAGACTCAGGGAGCAATCCAGAGGGAAACACATCAAATCTTGCCCTGTGCAAGGTTTTGGTGGGGAAGGACTCAGTTGAGGTTGGCACCATGTGGGCTTCCAAATGTGATCATGACATTTATATCATACCACGATATGGTCATTGGACTTGACCCCTGCACCCTAAGCAGCCCCCTGCCTTCTTGGCTACGTATGTCTGCACAACACTGAGGTGGAAACTGGTGCCAGCTCTGAATGAACAAGCCAACCATTTCAATTTGTCCTCTTAGTCCCAGCCTGTCGGACTGGGGAAACCAGGTCTTAATTCCTTACTGTAAAAGCAAAATGATTGTTTTGATTCCACTGGGCCTCAAGTACAGGAGGCAATAATTGTGCATCTCCTCTCCAGTATGCAGCGAAGGCCCACGGAAGAGTGTCGGTGATGTTGAACGGATCCGCAAATGTTGACGCTTTCAGGGAAAACAGGTACGGATGGAATCAAGTGGCAGAGACAATACAAGCTAGAATCACTGTTAGCCATGGGGAAGCTGGAGGAAGGAAGGTTTTTGGAGATTTCCTGCCCATGTTGTGGCAGGACATTGGAAGGTGCAACGTACGACTTACTACTGTTTAATTATGACAGACAAAGTGCAGAGGAGTACAGGAGAACGTTCAAGAAGAGGGCAATATTTTAGATACAATTGGCCTTCATGATGGAGGATCACTTCTGAAGAAGGGCATTATTCTTCCAAAAGTACTTATTCTGAAAATAATAAACTGAGAACCACAGGAACTTTACTTGCTTAAGTGAGAGCGTAAGTAAGCAATGTTCCTCTGCTACCATTCTTTGGAATTGTATTTATCTCAAAAAGGAGATCAATATAACAGGAGTAATACTATTATAACAGAGAAGGCAGCTGTTTGCTCCATATGATCCAATCTAATCCAATCAATGCCAGTTCCCTTTCCTCCTCTGGCACCCAACAATTCCCCTATAAATCTTTTTGTCACTTATCTACACTTGAGATAATTTACTGTATCTAATTAACATACGACCATGTCTCAAGGATGTGGAAGGATACTGGAGCACCCAATAGAAACCCACAGTTACTGGGAGACAGCACCCTAGCTCAGGATGGAACCTGATTTCCTTGCAACAATAAATGCTGAACTGTGATCATTCTGGTAGAACACTACGAGTGTGCTCTGTGTGGCAATCTATTTCTGGCTTATTATGTTTAATTCTCTCGCAAATGAACCACCATATGTTAATTTGTGGATGATACTGTCTCATTGTTGGTGATGGTTGCAAAGCTGAACTGGACAAGCTGCAGGAGATTATTTATTTATTAAGATATGGCACAGAATTGGGATCAGAATCAAGTCTATTATCACCGGCATGTGTCGTGAAATTTGTTAACTTAGCAGCAGCAGCTCAATGCAATACATAATATAGAAGAAAAAAATAATAAATAGATAAATCTTATTCAGTATACTTTATACTGTATACATATATTTAATAGATTAAAAATCGTGCAGAAAAACAAATACTATATATTTTTTTTTAAAAAGTGAGGTAGTGTCCAAGGGTTAAGTCCATTTAGGAATTGGATGGCAGAAGGGAAGCTGTTCCTAAATCGCTGAGTGTGTGCCTTCAGGCTTCTGTACCTCCTACCTGATGGTAACAGTGAGAAAAGGACGTTCCCTGGGTGCTGGAGGTCTTTAATAATGGATGCTACCTTGAAGAAACATCACTCCTTGAAGATGTCCTGGGTACTTTGTAGGCTAGTACCCAAGATGGAGCTGACTAAATTTACAATCCTCTGCAGCTTCCTTTGGTCCTGTGCAGTAGCGCCCCCCCCCCATACCAGAGAGTGGTGCAGCCTGTCAGAATGCTCTCCACCGTAGATGTTTTTGAAGGTATTTGTTGACATACCAAATCTCTTCAAACTCCTAATAAAGTATAGCCACTGCCTTGTCTTCTTTATAACTGCATTGAAATGTTGGGACCAGGTTAGATCCTCAGAGATCTTGACACCCAGGAACTTGAAACTGCTCACTCTCTCCATTTCTGATCCCTCTGAGGATTGGTATTTGTTCCTTCGTCTTGCCCTTCCTGAAGTCCACAATCAGCTCTTTTGTCTTACTGATGTTGAGTGCCAGGTTGTTGCTGTGGCACCACTCCACCAGTTGGCATAAGTCACTTCTGTACACCCTCTTGTCACCACCTGAGATTCTACCAACAATGGTTGTATCATGAGCAAATTTATAGAAGGTATTTGAGCTATGCCTAGCCACACAGTTATGCCTTTCAGTCATGAGAACAGGCCCTTCCAGCCCTTCCGGCCCTCCAAGCCACACTGCCTAGCAACCCTCCAGTTAACCCTAGCTGAATCATGGGACAATTTATAATGACCAATTGACCTACTGACCTGTACGTCTTTGGACTGTGCGAGGAAACCGAAGCACCCGGAGGATGCCCACGCATTCCATGGGGAGGACGTACAGACTCCTTCCAGATGATGTCAGAATTGAACTTTGAACTCCACTCCGAGCTGCGCTCACTGCTACACTACCGTGGCACCCACGGTATATTATGAATATGCTTATGATTTGAACAAGCAGCTGGCAGATTAAATTAATTGCAGAGAAGTGGAAAATGATTCCCATGGGAACAAGAATCTCAAGAAGAGTGATTACTCAAATGGAGATGAAGTGATATTCTGCAGGTCCAGATTGGCAATAAAATGAAGCTATTATAATCCAGGAGCAGTGAGTAAAGAAAATCAAATTAATTTCAAAATGACTTGGTTGTGGGATATGCAATATTGAGCCAAAACTCTGAGGCCTATCCTTATCACCTGATAAATCATCAGGCCCTTACAGCTAGAATAGTGTGCATTCCTCGTGCTATCAGTGTAGAAAAGGAAATGGTGAAGTCAGAGTGATTGAGACAAGGGAGGGATTGGATTATGTCCATAATAAGATGTGTCCACACTACAAAGAGAAGGCTAGGGTGAATCAATTTCTGATCTTTAGCTTCAAGAGGTTCTCCATTATAAAGATCACTATGAGCTTTCTTAGAAGAAGAAACCAGAGGGCGAGAGCTATAACTGGGGGGGAGAAAAAGCAAAATCCAGCAATTGAAAGCTTTTTAACATGTTGATTTGAGACCTAAAGAAACATGGATATGACCTGATATTGAATACAAATCAGTAATTTCCAGATAAACACATATAGATTGAGGTAGCAAAATGTACTGATATATGATTTACAAACATAAACATTCCTTTATGTTTGTATTAATACTTGTGAATCAAATGTTTTACGTCGAGCTGCGTGAAAACGCAGCTATAATAATAAATTTTAAAAGAAATGTAATATACATACTGTTTTTCAAACTTTTACATTTGAACCTAATCAATAGTGGCTTCTGCTTATGTAAATCACAGTGTCAAGTTGATTGCATTACGATTGCTGCCATTGATAATGTTTTCCTTTCCTATGCCTAGTATTTTTGGTGAAATAGAACTCGCACAGCTGGACAAGAAGAAGGTTACCTCTGTCCACCTCTGGATCATGGATAATATTAATGGGCCCGATAAGTGAGATTTTCACATCTTATTGTCTGAATTTCCTGTCTCTTTTCATGCAGTACTTTTCCCAACCTCATCGTGCTGTATTAGAATTGCAGGTCCAGTTGATCTCCAGAAAATTAAACAGCTGAGATGCAGCGGGTCTGCTCAGAGTGTAGAGATACAGGCACAACTGTTCTAGCGAGGCCAGGTGAGGAAGGCAGATATTTACGAAGTGGGGGAAGGGTGAGGAGAAAAAATTGGAGGGAGAGTGGTCCTGGGTTGTTCTCACACAGTCCTGGAAGAAATGTAACACAACTGAGGCAACAAAGCCCTGGAGACAGATTCAGCATTCTTCAGCGGAATATGAAGTAAATTGTGTCAAGACAAACGTTAGAAACATTTTACAATTTCCTTTTCACAGTAGCCACATTTCTTGAACTAAATGGCATCCATTTAAAGACCCTGAGAATGGAGTGATCCTTGGGCCTGCTCCAGGAGTAATACTCCCATTCATAAATCAGAAGGTGAAGATTTAAGCCCCACTTCAAACGGATCCAGTGAGTGGCGATCAGAATCTGGTCTCTAAATGCTGGGGTAACATCTGGTTGGATATTTGGATCCAGATTGGCCGTTGGTTTATGTGGTCATTTTTTTCTGCTTGCACCTTTGATCTGCCCACACTACAGCCATCTTAGGCAAGCAGAATCCAACATCTATTGCATTTAACACACAAAATGCTGGCGGAGCTCAGCAGGCCAGGCAGCGTCTATGGAAAAGAGTACTTTGAACATTTTGGGCCGAGACCCTTCAGTAGGACTGGAGGAAAAAAAGCTGAGGAGTAGATTTAGAAGGTGGGTGGAGGGTATAGAGAAGCACAAGGTGAAAGGTGAAACCAGGAAGGGAAGGGATGAAGTAATTGGCTGGGAAGTTGATTGGTGAAAGAGATACAAGCTGGAGAAGGGGAATCTGATGGAAGAGGTCAGAAGGCCATTGGAAGAAAGAAAAAGGGGGAGGAGCACCAGAGGGAAGTGACGGGTGGGCAAGGAGATGAGATGAGACAGAAAAGGGGATGAAGAATGGTGAAGTGGGGGGCATTACCGGATATTTGAGAAATCAGTGTTCATGCCATCAGGTTGGAATCTATCCAGATGGAATGCAAGGTGGTATTCCTCCAACTAATTGTGGCCTTATCACAACTGCGGAGGAGGCCATGGCTGGATATATCAGAATGGGAAGTGGAATTAAAATGGGTGGCCACTGGGAGATCCCACTTCTTCTGGCAGAGTAGTCCATGGCATAAAAAACTGGTGGGAACCCTTGTTTTACCAAGTCAAACATTTCCACCAGAAGAAGTGGGATCTCCCAGTGGCCACCCATTTTAATTCCACTTCCCATTCCCATTCTGATATATTAATCCACGGCCTCCTCTACTGTCACAATGAGGGCACACTCAGGTTGGAGGAACAACACCCTTGTTTTCTGTCTAGATACCCTCCAATCTGATGGCATGAACATTGATTTCTTGAACTTCCGGTAATTTTCCCCCCTTCCTTCACCATTCCCCATCCCCTTTTTGCACTCTCACCGTATCTCCTTGCCCAACCATCGCCTCCTTTGGGTGCTTCTCTCCCCCCCTTTTTCTTTCTTCCAATGGCCTTCTGTTCTCTTCTATCAAACTCTCCCTTCTCCAGCCCTGTATCTCTTTCACCAATCAACTTCCCAGCTCTTTACTTCATCCCTTCCCTTCCTGGTTTTACCTTGTGCTTTTCTCTTCCTCCCCCACTTTGTATATCTACTCCTCACCTTTCTTTTCCTCCAGACCTGCTGAAGGGTCTCGGCCTGAAACATTGACTGTACTCTTTTTCCATCGATGCTGCCTGGCCTGCTAAGTTCCTCCAGCATTTTATGTGTGTTGCTTGGATTTTTCTTGTTTGTCATCCATTGCATTGGCTTGTCTCGCATCCTAAAGGCTAGTGCGACTCCATAGCCCTGATTTCAGCCGAGGCGCTCAGATGATCAATAATGTGATAAAGGTCGGAGACCACATCATCGATTCCTTCCTACCTTGTGACTCCAGAACTCCTCAAGAGTCTTGAGTCGGAATCTGGCCTTGACAAAAATTTAGAACAAATATTTTAGTCCAGATAGTAGTTTGGACATTAAAACTTGAGTGAAAACTGAATCCATGATTTCATTTTGCTAAGTAGCTTAAAATAAATCATAAAGAGGACAGGGAAACAGCTGAGAAGTTGGACAAGCTGAATAGCATTTTTTTGATAAATCAACAACAATGTTAGATAAGTGGATTTCGCTGTACAGCATAATCTTGTCATCTGTATTATACTGGTCCAAATCCTGCTAAACAGGGGTTCCCTAACATTTTTTTATGCCACGGTCTAGAACCATGACGCAAGTGATCCATGGACCCCATTATGGGAATCCCTGCTTTAGAGTCATTCATAGTGACTGCAAAAACAAAATCCCTGCACTCACTGAAACTGCAATAACAAACTGGTTATAGAATGCCCTCACTCAATTCTGTATCATTTGTGATATTTTCTAAAATTAAATATCTTCACCTCCCATCTTTTTGAGAGACCTTGCTGCATGACAATAGCCAGTCCGGTGGAACTGAATAGGAAGTAATCAATCATACAGCGCTAACCTTCAGCATTTTGACTTGCAGGGAGTCGTGTGGTATCGCCAGTGTTGCTGAATTAGAATCTATTCTCAAGAAGAAAAATCTAAAGTTCACTTGCTTGGATAATTATGGGTGTGTACCACATCAAATTCGTATTTCACACCTTAAACATCACAAGTGCTCATTAAGGTGTTCCTTCTTTATGGCACTCTCTGTGAATTAGGACTGAAGTATTCTCTCCTTTGATTCATTCCTATGTAGCTTTTGCGCGTGCGCGTGTGCGTACACATACGTAACTCAGAAGCCCAATGGAACTGTAGTTAGGCTACAAAGAGGGAAGAAGTGATACCTCAGCTTTATAAAGATGCTACACCCTATCCCTAAATTACAAGCGCCTGAATTATGGACACTTTCTGCATTGAGCAAGCTCCCATAATCTTAATAAATTCAAAATTCCACCTTGAATAGATACGTTCGTTCTGAGGAATGACAGAGCTTTACTCCCTCACCCTCACCTTTTAGTATTTGCCTTTTCTTAATCAGTCTTGTGTGCTTCCAGTGCCATTAAGTCACAATACTGTGGGGGAATGGTTACTATATAAGATGATATTTTCCCTTTTGTGGATGAATTGACCAATAATTATCTATAAAAATGGAACCCATTCATTAACTGAGATTGCCCTGCATTTGGCTACCAAGATCTATTCTGAGCATTAGTCCACAGGAAAGATATACTGGCCCTGGAAGGAGATAGTTTATCTTCATAAGAACAACCCAAGAGATTAAAATTTGAGGATCAGTGAAAAAAATTTACCTTGAGTTTCTTTGATTAAAGAATGAACTAATCGAGCTATTTAAAACAAGCCACGTTTCTATGGTGTCGATATAGAGAAACTACTTCCTCTCGTCAGGGTATAAAAGAAAGAGTATCATCTCCACAAAATTTATTATGCACAATGAAATAGAATTCACTGCCACAAAAGGCTGTGGGTAGAGCAAAACTCCCAGCCACTGATCTTTGCACACGATGCAATGACTTCACCTTCCCCATAAACATCGGTTGACCTCTCCATTTTGTGGGTTGTGCACTGGAAGCCTTGCAGTAAATGCACTGACAATTGAGTGTGTTCAGCTCACCCAAAGTGAAGTCACTGTACTCAGCCTCTGGAGGTAAGGACAGCCAAACACAGGTTTACCCATTCACACCCCTGCCCCCTTACCCCCCTGCCCCCCTCACCACTGCCAGGATTGGACTAATGGTTGCTTCAGCCATCTGGCTATGATCCAGCTTCCTTTCTTCATGAAGAGGGAATATTATCAAAAAGGGATTTTTACACATACCAGCAGGAGATCTAATTTCACCTTTTTCCTCTGTGCTCAGCACGAAGAGGAGTGACTTAAGAACATTTGCTTGGCGACTTTTTTGTCTGTTTATGACAGAAGAGGAAAATGCCCTAGCATTCACTTGGAAGTTTGTTGTGCCCAGGATCTTTTATAAATTGCTACAGACAATGGGTAAAATCTGGAGGGTTGTGGGACTGCGACCCATTATTGGGGTTAACTGAGTTCCTTGCTTAAAGATGAATCCATTACAGTGCTGGGTTGAATTTGAAAATGAATAAGAAAAGTACAATGAACATAGTAGACAAGGGCATGTAATTGAGTTGAGTTTCACTTTGCCTTGAATGGGGTTTCACATAAAAATGGTTATCAGAACTGAGGGAACAGAAGTTGAAGCAACATGTTGGTGTGGCTGGAGAACTGGTTAGAGATGAAGATAGGAGCCTGGGATCCCACTGTGTACCTTGTAGCTTTGGTTTACAAATTCAAAAAATGTAAAAACTGTTGCTGATTTCTTGACAGGCCTATTCAAATGCTCCAGTGTGTTACCAACCCGGACAATCCATCCTGCAATTTAGAAGCACTCCACAAGTGTAATGTGTGATTGAAAAAAGCTTCACGTGAAACTGCTAAAGCTACTCACATCTACAGGACAAAACTATGATGAATATCTCTATGTAACTGTGAATTGTGATGATCCCATTTTAAGGTGATTTTAATTTGATGTGATTTTTGTTTTTGAAGAGATATGTGCATTTAAAATAATGGGAAGAAACACCTAGCAGTTACTATAATAAACTGACATACCTCCAACTGTCTCCATTAAGCCATTTCAATTCACCTGTCCACAACCATTCCCTGTGTTCCGCATATTCTCCCACTGCCTTGCCTCCTGCTGAAAAACTATCTGCGTCTGTTTCCTAGTTTGTGCAAGCAATCACAGAACGAAAGCATTGACTGTTTCTCTTAGCATAGATGATGCCTTACGAATATTGAATTCCCCCTCAGGAGGCTTAAGAAATTCAGCAAGTCCCCATCAACCCTTATCATTTTTTATTGATACACGGTAGAAAGCATGCTACCTGGATGCACAATAGCTTGGTATGACTACTGTGCTGCATATGACCGCCTTAGTAAAGCAGCCAACGTAATCTCACTCAGTGTCCAGGTTTCTCTCTGATAAGAGAACTGGAATTTGAAAATAGATGTATATCTTTTATCATATATTGTACTTGTAGCTGCACGTAAGGAAGCAATCACTCATTGAGGTCCATGCAAACCCCCAGGGGATCAATTCTGTTACTCCTATTCTCTCTCTCTATTTTAGAGTCATCGAAAAATACAGCACAGATACTGGCCCTTTGGTCTCTCTGGTCTGGGCCGAGCTCTTTAAGCTGCCTACTCCCATCAACCTGCACCAGGACCATAGCACCCTATAAGCTCTACTATCCGTGTACCATTCCAAAGTTCTCGCAAACATTGGAATCAAGCTTGTATTCACCACTTGTGCTGGCAGCTCGTTCCACATGCTCATGAACCCTCTGACTGAAGAAGTCTTTCCTCATGTTCTCCTTAAACTTTCACCTTTCACCCTTAACCCATGACCTCTAGTGGTAGTCCCTCCCAACCTCAGTGGGAAAAGCATGCTTGGATTTACCCTATCTATACTCCTCATAATTTTGTATACCTCTATCAAATCTCCCCTCAATCTTCTACGCTACAAGGAATAAAGTCCTATCCTAATCAAATCTTTCCTTATAACTCAGGTCCTCCAGTCCCAGCAACACCCTTGTAATTTTTCTCTGTACTCTTTAGACCTTATTTACATCTTTCCCATAGGTGGGTGACCAAAACTGCGCACAATTCTCCAAATTTTCTTGTACACCTGCCGTCAATTTCCACTCTGCTTCTTTTTTTCATTAATCCATATTAAGCTAGTGCTGCACCTTTGGGACATGGAAGGAGTCCAGAGCACTCAGGAGCTGAAAACTCTGCATCACAATGATCTTAATTTAAAGGAAGCTGTCCTTGCAGCTGCCAAGCAAAACAAAGACATCATTATCGGAAACCTGATCAGTAGCATATTGCTCACAATCTGAGCATCCCAGCTGTAAACCTCATCTGGTGTAAACCCCATCAAATTGTTGCTGTTTTGCTCCCAAGTTTCCATTAAAACTTATTAATGTAATGCCAAGCAGAAATTCTGATAAAGCCAAGACAATCGGGTTGCACATAAGGTCATAATTTTCAAAATAAAATACACTTTTTAAAAAATATTACTCAAAATCTTAAAGCATGATTAGTGATAAATGCAGCTGGAAGTGGGCTTATCACAGAAGGGGAATCAGCGTAAGAATCAGGTTTTATTATCACTGACGTACTGCATGTCAGGAAACGTTCTGTTTTGTGGCAGCAGTACAGGGCAATATATTTTTCAAAGGTACATTTAATGTCAGAGAAATGTATGCAATATACATCCTGAAATGCTTTTTCTTCGCAAACATCCACGAAATCAGAGGTGTGCCCCAAAGAATGAACGACAGTTAAATGTTAGAACCCCAAAGTACCCCCCCCCCCGTGCATAAGCAGCAGCAAGCAACGGTCCCCCCTCCCCCCACCGGCAAAAAAAGCATCAGCACCCACCAATGAAGATATATATTTTTAACTTATTGTAAACTTATTTATTTCTTTTATAGATACAGAGCAGAGCAGGCCCTTTCAGCCCAGTGATTTACATCCAAGACCTTGAACACTGTCTCTAGAGATTTTAGAAACACTGTCTCTAAAAATATACTACCAAATGCTACCTTCCCAAATGGGGTTGCAGCTAACATTGGAAATAGGAGGTGGGCAGTCAGTGTTTGCAGATCAGGGACAGACAAGAATTTGGTGCTGGACCGCGTCAGAAAATGAACGTTAAGATAAACACTGCAAATGTTGGAAATGAGAAACAGCTACAGGACATTTTGGGAAAGCATGAACTATTTCTCTTTCTACAAATGCCTCTGACCCGCTGAGTTATTCCAGCACTTTGTGCCTTTGTTTGGGGAGGACCAAGTTTGCTATTGGGTCTGGTAGCACTTTAGCTGGGGTCGTCAGGAGGTGGAATTCAGACTCAGTCTTCGCAATAGAAAGACCAAAGGGCCTTTTCCTGTGCTGAATTGATCTGTGTTCCAGTGTCACCAAGGCAGGAGAGAGTGGCCCAATGGCAAAGAAATGCCTCCAGGTCCTAGTGGTTCAATGATGGGCCAGGGTGCCATCTGCTGTTGGCTGTCTTCTATGCTTCTTCAGTTAATGAATCAGTACTCCATGTCAAACTCAACTTGGAAATCGCTCTGAGGACGTAAGGGAAGTTTGAGAGCTGGATGAAGCAACAGTTTGTTTGTTTTTTTTCCTTAACTAACTAGCTGGTGAAAGAAGATACAGTGAACATAGCTTTTAAATGAAAGCAGAGAGAAGAGTAAGGAACTCTAGAGATTGTTCTGCATGGAAGTTCCAGGAGATCAGCAGTTTCTGAGATACTCAAACCACCCCATCTGGCACCAACAATCATTCCATGACCAAAGCTACTGAGATCACATTTCTTCCCCCATTCTGATGTTTGCTCTGAACAGCAACTGAACCTACTGACCATGTCTGATTAGCTAATTAGATGTTTGAATTAACAAGCAGGTGTACAAATATATCTAATCAAGTGGCCACTGAATCTATATAACATTAAATCTCAGATTTTTTGTAAAAGTTTCTAAAATAGAGCATTCACTTATTAAAGTTAGTGCCGTAACGTTCAAGTGCTAAACCAGCACATGTGTGGCTCTCACAAAGCTTGCACCAGCTGCATCCCATTCGCAAACAATAGACTCGCCTGTGCAGGTCCTCCCAAGCTCCTTCGCATGCAGCTCAGATCTAATCTTCTTTTGAAAGGCTTTTGGTCAATGCTTAACTTCCACACTGCCCACTTTTGGGCTAAAAAGCTGGCAGAGGCAGTGAGTTGTAGCAGGGATATTATTAGTCCTGTCGTTCCCAAACTCTGTGTGAATCATCTCCAGTTTATCATTAAAAGCCCAGCCCACCAAGCCCACACTGGCCATCAAGCACCCACTCACTCTCATCCGGCACTGATCTTTATTTTCACCACGCTAGTATCAATTCCACCTACTCTCCAGAGGCAGTTTGCAGTGACCAAATAGCACACCATTGGGAAATGGAAGAAACCAGAGCACCCAGAGGAAACCCATGGGGACACACAGGAGGCACCAGAGATCAGAACTGATCTTGAGCTACCAGAGTGGTGAGGCAGCTGCACCACTCTGAGAAAGTTGTTGGCTTTCCCACCCCTCCCCCCACCAAAGCTCCAGGTTCAGCCACTAATGGATGAAATCTGTGTAGTATGACCAATGATATCAACAGGTGCATATCTGACTGAACAGACATTACTCACACACATTCCTGATAGACAAATTTAGCCCATGTATTATTATTAATGTTCTAACCCTGACAAAATTACTTTTCAATCTATTCTGTGGCAAAATGTGTCAAATTCTAGGCAAACATTTATTCAGTTTTATACTTTATACTTTATTGTCACCAAACAATTGGTACTAGAACATACAATCATCACAGCAATATTTGATTCTGCGCTTCACACTCCCTGGATTACAAATATTAAATATTAAAAATATTTAAAATAGTTAAATTTAGTAAATATTAAAAACTTAAATTATAAATCATAAATAGAAAATAGAAAAATGGAAAGTAAGGTAGTGCAAAAGAGCCAAGAGGCAGGTCCGGATATTTGGAGGGTACGGCCCAGATCCGGGTCAGGATCCGTTCAGCAGTCTTATCACAGATGGAAAGAAGCTGTTCCCAAATCTGGCTGTACAAGTCTTCAAGCTCCTGAGCCTTCTCTCGGAGGGAAGAGGGACGAAAAGTGTGTTGGCTGGATGGGTCGTGTCCTTGATTATCCTGGCAGCACCGCTGCGGTCCGCTACTCCTTCTGAAGTCAACAACCAATTCCTTCGTCTTGCTGATGTTGAGGGATAGGTTATGGTCTTCGCATCATGCCACCAGGTTCTTAATTTCCTCTCTGTACTCAAACTCATTATTACCCGAGATACGGCCTACAATTGTTGTGTCATCAGCAAACTTATATATTGAGTTTGATGGAAACTTGTCTACACAATCATGGGTGTACAGTGAGTACAGCAGGGGGCTGAGTAGTGATTGTAGAGGAGCCGCATCTGCTCTCAGGATGAGGCTTTTCATTCCAGGACGAGGGAGATGTTCTCCTTTTTTAAAGAAAGGGGCTTCCCTTCCTCCACCATCAACTCTGCTCTCAAACACATCTCCCCCATTTCACGCACATCTGCTCTCACTCCATCCTCCCGCCACCCCACTAGGAATAGGGTTCCCCTGGTCCTCACCTATCACCCCACCAGCCTCCGGGTCCAACATATTATTCTCCGTAACTTCCGCCACCTCCAACGGGATCCCACCACTAAGCACATCTTTCCGTCCCCCCCCCACCCCCGGCTTTCTGCAGGGATCGTTCCCTACGCAACTCCCTTGTCCATTCGTGTCCCCCATCCCTCCCCACTGATCTCCCTCCTGGCACTTATCCTTGTAAGCAGAACAAGTGCTACACATGCCCTTACACTTCCTCCCTTACCACCATTCAGGGCCCCAAACAGTCCTTCCAGGTGAGGCAACACTTCACCTGTGAGTCAGCTGGGGTGGTATACTGCGTCCGGTGCTCCCGATGTGGCCTTCTATATATTGGCGAGACTCGACGCAGACCGGGAGATCATTTTGCTGAACACCTACGCTCTGTCCACCAGAGAAAGCAGGATCTCCCAGCGGCCACACATTTTAATTCCACATCCCATTCCCATTCTGATATGTCTATCCACGGCCTCCTTTACTGTAAAGATGAAGCCACATTCAGGTTGGAGGAACAACACCTTATATTCCGTCTGGGTAGCCTCCAGCCTGATGGCATGAACATTGACTTCTCTAACTTCCGCTAATGCTCCACCTCCCCCTCGTACCCCATCCGTTATTTATTTATATACACACATTCTTTCTCTCTCTCTCCTTTTTCTCCCTCTGTCCCTCTGACTATACCCCTTGCACATCCTCTGGGTTTTCCTCCCCTCCCCCTTTTCCTTCTCCCTGGGCCTCCTGTCCCATGATTCTCTCATATCCCTTTTGCCAATCACCTGTCCAGCTCTTGGCTCCATCCCTCCCCCTCCTGTCTTCTCCTATCATTTTGGATCTCCCCCTCCCCCTCCCACTTTCAAATCTCTTACTAGCTCTTCCTTCAGTTAGTCCTGACGAAGGGTCTCGGCCCGAAACGTCGACTGTACCTCTTCCTAGAGATGCTGCCTGGCCTGCTGCGTTCACCAGCAACCTTGATGTGTGTTGCTTGAATTTCCAGCATCTGCAGAATTCCTTGTGTTTGCGATTGTAGAGGAGAGCTTGTCCCCAAATTTTACAGCCTGGGTCCTGTCTGTGAGGACGTTGAAGATCCAGCTGCAGATCTGAGCGCTAAGGCCCAGGTTCCGGAGCTTAGGAATCAGTTTATTTGGAACGATGGTATTAAAGGCAGAGCTGTAGTCAATTAAAAGGAGCCTTACATATGCATCTTTATTCTCCAGGTGTTCTATGGAGGAATGTAGGGCCAGAGAGATGGCATCTGCCATTGACCTGTTGCTCTGGTAGGCGAATTGCAAAGCGTCGAGGTTGACCGGTAGGCTGTGGTTGATGTGTGCCATAACCAATCTCTTGAAGCACTTCATAGCAATTGATGTCAGAGCCACAGGCCGATAGTCATTCAGGCATGCCACCTTGCTCTTCTTCGGCACTGGGATTATCGTTGCCTTCTTAAAACACGAGGGGATCTTAGACTGAAGCAAGGAGCAGTTGAAGATGTCAGCAAACACTCCAGTTAGCTTACTTGCACAGGCCCGGAGAACCCGTCCCAGGATGCCATCTGAGCCCGTCCCCTCCTTGGATTTATCTTCAGGAAGGCCCTTCTAACATCTTCCTCAGTGATGATGAATCTTGATGCCAGCAGGTCCGGTTCATCCGGAGGGAGCGGGACGCTCCTCTTCTGTTTGAATCTTGCGTAGAATACATTAAGTTCGTCAGGAAGAGAAGCACCACAGTTATTGATATTCCCAGCCTTTTCTTTGTGCACAGTGATCTCATTTAGACCCTGCCATAGTCTACTGGCATCCCTCTGGTTAGCCTGGGCTTCCAACTTGGCTCGATATTGCCTCTTGGTGCCCTTAATGGCTTTCCAGAGTTCACGCCTGGATTCCGTGTAGCGACTGGTATCCCCGGACCTAAAAGCCGCAGCTCTAGCCTTTAAAAGGAACTTGACCTCATAATTCATCCAAGGTTTCTGGTTAGGGAATACCCGGATCATCTTGCGAGACACACAGTCCTCTGTGCATTTCCAAATAAAGTCCGTGACAGCTGAGGCATGCTCATCGAGGTTAGCTGCCGAGTCCTTGAATACTAACCAGTCCACCGATTCAAAGCAGTCACGGAGGACCTCATGTGTTTCCTCCGTCCAACGTGACACTACATTTGACACTGTGACCTCCCACTTCAGTTTCTGTTTGTAAGCCGGGAGAAGGAGTACAACTTGATGGTCCAATTTTCTAAAGTGAGGTCGTGGGATGGAATGGTAGGCATCCTTGACTGCTGTGTAGCAGTGGTCAAGTATATTCAGGCCTCTAGTGGGGCAGGAGACATGTTGGTATAACTTTGGCAGCACCTTTCTGAGGTTGGTCTGGTTAAAGTCCCTGGCTGTAATGAGCAAAGCCTCCGGATACCAGGTCTCAAGCTCACTGATGTTGGTATACAGTATGTTCTCAGCACACTCCACGTCCGCCTGGGGAGGAATGTAGACCGCTGTCAGTATGACCGAGGTGAATTCCCGTGGCAGATAGTAGGGATGACACTTCAAAATGTATTTGGTGATAACTGCTGAGTACCCGCAACTCCCCTGGATTTCGTTCCTCCACCAATCTTTTCATTACTTACTCCAGCACTCACTTCCCTCCATGACATTTATCTCTCACCGTCCCAATCATTTAATCATTTATCCTTTCCTCTTCGGCATGTTGCAGCAAGAATCCTGTTCTACTCATCTCTATCACCACAACTCGGCTAACCACACATACAGTTGCCAATAAACACAAGATGCTGGGCATCTTGAGCAGCACACGGAAAATACTGGAGGAATTCATCAGGTCAGGCAGCATCTAGGAAGGGAATAAACAGTTGACGTTTTGGGAAATTATCAACCTATCAGAATCGCTATGGCTTCCTCTACAACTGAGATGACCACCCTCAGGGTGGAGGAGCAACACCTCATATTCCATCCGTGTAACTTCCACCAGATAGCTTGAACATCGATTTTTCTAATCTTGTAATTTCGCTCCCCTTTTCTCTTTTTCTCTTTTTCCATTCCCCATTCTTGCTGCCCTCTTACCCCATCTCTTCCCCTCACCGGCCTATCACCTCCCTCTGATGTCCCCTCCTCCTTCCCTTCCCCCCAGTGATCCACTCTCCTCTCCTATCACAGTCCAGCTTCTTCAGCCTATTACTTTTTCCATCAATCACCTCCCAGTTTCTAACTTCACTCCCCCCCTCCTCCACCCACCCACCTCCCCTCTCACCTGGCTTCACCTATCACCTGCCAGCTGGTACTCCTTCCCCTCACCATCCACCTTCTTATGCTGGCTTCTTCCCCATTCCATTCCAGTCCTGATGAAAGGTCTCAGCCTGAAACATCCACTATTTATTCCCCTCCATAGATGCTGCCTGACCTGCCGAGCTCCTCTAGCACTTTGTCTGGTTGCCAATGAACACACACCTATCATTCTTTCAATTTGTGAATGTAACTAACAATATGTGAACCTGGCACTACCAGACTGAGGTAATTGGCTTCTTTATGTGCCACACAGTTCTTTTTCTTCTGTATAGTCATAGTCATAGTCATACTTCATTGATTCCGAGAGAAATTGGTTTTCGTTATAGTTGCACCATAAATAATTAAATAGTAATATGTAAATTATGCCAGGAAATAAGTCCAGGACCAGCCTATTGGCTCAGGATGCCTGACCCTCCAAGGGAGGAGTTGTAAAGTTTGATGGCCACAGGCAGGAATGACTTCCTGACTTCTTGACTGTATGCGAAAATCATATCATACAGTGTGTGCCTAATTTTATTTCCTTAGCTTTTGATAGATATCTGTAGTAGTTTAATCAAAACTGTCCAACTTTGATATTTGTCACTCTTGTAACATTCTTTTTTTGCCATTGTAAAATTCATCGTCGTGGCTAGCCCTCGAGGTCGAGGATGATGATCCTCGTTCTGTTGATCTACTTATGGGCTCTCAAGTGGCTTATGAGTCCAATCTTGGCTTTGAAAGTTCTTCCACATTCAGGACAGGTAGTTCCAGATGGCAGATCGGGCTTTGGTTGTTATTGCCTCTCTTTCCATTTTCTTCTCTTTTCTTCTAATTCCGCACATCTGTTGGCTTCGAAAGTTGCTGTTCCTTCTCGGATGATGGCTTGCCAGAGTTTCCTGTCCTTGGCATTGGTTTCCCAATTGTTGATGTCAATGTTACATTTCTTCATGTTGGCTTTTAAGACGTCTTTGAATCTCTTCTGCTGTCCGCCTCTTTTACGTTTGCCTTCTTTAAGCTGGGAGTAGATTTGTTTCGGCAGACGTTCGTCTTTCATCTGAACAACATGACCACTCCATCTTAGTTGGTTCTTAATGACATAATCTTCAATGCTTGTTGTTTTTGCTTCATTTAGCATGCTGATGTTGGTACTTCTATCTTCCCAGCTGATATTTAAGATGTTTCGAAGATGGCATTGATGGAAATTTTCAAGAGCCTTCAGATGTCGTTGGTATGTTGTCCAGGTTTCTGATGCATACAGGAGCATTGGGATCACCACTGCTTTGTACACTAACATTTTGGTGTCTGTTCGGATGTCACGATCATGAAAGACTCTTGTTCGGAGACATCCAAAAGCTGTTCCAGCGCATTTAAGACGATGTTGGATCTCATCATTAAGATCAATATTGGAGGAGAGGTGACTTCCAAGATACTGAAAGTGGTGCACGTTTTCCAGGGTTATTTCGCCAAGTTGAATTGATGGTTCTATCCGATTTGTCTCAGTTGTTGACAGTTGGTAGATGATCTGAGTCTTCTTGGAATTGATGGTAAATCCAAGTTTTGTGTATGCATGGTTGCAGGCAGTCAGAATCTGTTGTAGGTGGTTTTCTGAGAGAGTTGCAACACTGTTGTCATCTGCATATTGGAACTCGATGAGGGAACTCGTGGATATCTTGTTTTTCGACTTGAGACAGGAAAGATTGAGAAGTCTGCCATCTGTTCTGTAGACAATTTATGTTCCTGGGGGTAGGTCGTCCTTGATGATGTGGATGATTGTCGCAATGAAGATGGTGAACAAAGTTGGGGCAATCACGCATTCCTGTTTTACTCCTGATCTAACTTGAAAAGGCTCAGAGTTACTGCTGCTGACCATGACTGTGGCAAGCATGCCATCGTGGAGGAGTCTCAGGATTCAAATGTACTTTTCAGGGCATCCGTAGGTGGATAGGACATCCCATTGGAACTCTCTTGATACCGAGTCAAAGGCTTTGGTGAGGTCGATGAATGCCACGTACAAAGGTTAAAGTTGTTCATGACATTTTTCTTGTAGTTGTCGCATTGTGAATATCATGTCGATTGCTCCACGTGGTGGTCTAAAACTGGCTTGGGTCTCCGGAAGGATCTTCTCGGCGAAAGGCTGGAGCCGGTTGTTCATGATGCGGGTGAGGATTTTTCCTGCTGTTGCTAACGGGAAAATTCCACGATAATTTCCATATTCGGACCAATTGCCTTTCCTTTTGTAAATGGTAACGATTGCTGAGTCTCTAATGTCTGCTGGTAGGTCTTCATTTATCCAGATCTTGATGAGAAGTTGATGCAGTTGGTAACGAAGCGGGTTACCTCAAATTTTGTACACTTCGACTGGTATTCCGTTGTGTCCAGCTGTCATGTTGTTTTTCAAGGTTTTGATGGCTTCTTTGACTTCTTCAAGTGTTGGTGTTTTGCTTAGGGAGTCGTCAATGGGCTGTTTTGGAATGTTGTTAATCACATTCCTGTCAAATGAGATGGTTTGATTAAGAAGATCTTCAACGTGCTCCCTCCATCTAGAATTGATGTCAGCATTGCTCTTCAGGATCGTTGAGCAATCTTTGCTTTTGGGAGGGGCTTAACCATGAATGGATGGGCCAAAAATAGCTTTAGTTGTGTTGAAAAAGCCTCGAGTGTCATTGGTGTCTGCTAGTTGTTGGATTTCCTGAGCTTTCTTCCTCCACCATTGGTTTTTCAGGTTTCAGGTGCTCTTCTGGACTGCAGCCTTGCATTCCTGATAGCGTTTCTTTTTGGTAGCTGACTGTTGGTCATTTTGTAAGGTGATGAAAGCTTTTCTCTTTTCATTGATGAGTTGTTATAGTAGATTGTCGTTATCATCGAAACAATCCTGATGCTTTTTTGTCTTGAACCTAATTATTTCTTTGCTTGAGGTGATGATAGCGTTCTTCATTTGATTCCAGTGTTCTTCTACAGATGGTGGGATTTGTTGAGGCAGTTGTTCTTGAAGATCTTGTTGGAACTTCTGTACATGGTTGATGTCTTGAAGGATGTCAACATTGAATTTCTTAATAGTTTTCTGATTTTGGTGTTTCCTTTTGGGCTGAATCTTAATTCTCATGGTGGACGAGATGAGTGAATGGGCTGTCCAACACTCATCGGCATCAGTAACAGCTCTTGTTATCAGCACATCTTGATGGTCCCAAGATCGTACGATAATGTAGTCAATGAGGTGACAGTGTTTGGAACATGGATGCTGCCGGGAGACTTTGTGCCTGTTTTTCTGTTGAAATAGGGTGTTTGTAATCACCAGGTTGTGTTCAGCACATTTGGTGAGGAGGAGTGTTCCATTGGCTTTGACCTTGCCAACTCCTTCCTTGCTTATTATTCCAGCCCAGAGCCTATGATCTTTCCCGACCTTGGGATTGAAGTCTCCCAAGAGAATGATTGTGTTCTTGTTGGGAACAGAGGAAAGGACATTATCAAGTTGAGTGTAGAAGTTCATCTTTACTTCAACTTCAACATCCAGAGTTGGAGCATAGGCGCTGATGATGGTGGCATGTTGGTTCTTGGTAAGCTGGATTCACAAAGTCATGAGACGTTTGTTGATTCCCAGAGGTTGCTCTGTCAGCTTCTGAAATAGGCTGTTTCAGATGGTAAAAGCTATTCCATGGATCCTCGGTTGTTCAGGATCCAGTCCTTTCCAGAAAAAGGTGTATTGACTTTGCTCTTCATTTAGTTGCCCTTCTCCAGCTCTGCAGGTCTCACTCAGAGCAACAATGTCAAAGATGAATTTTTGGAGTGCCTGGGCAACAAAGGCAGTTCCCCTCTCTGGTTGGTCTGAGTCTGGGTTATCCATCAGAGTTCGTATATTCCAGGTTCCTAATTTCATCACTTCTCGATGTTTTTTGACCGCATGATGGTGATCCCTCTGGACGTGGCTTTCCAGACAGGATGGGGTGAAGCAGATTATTTTTAGGGCACCTTTTCTAGCCCCTTCCCAGTTCAGGGTAAGTACAGTAGATCCTAAATAGGGCTGCTCAGACGTGAATACTGCTACCAAACAACTTTCCTGCTTCTGTCCAAAAGTTGAGCGACTGAATCAAGTATTCACCGCTTTCGTGCTGGTTCTTGACTAGGAGCTTCCAGCCATCACATTGCTGCTCCCGTCGCCCTCCCCAGATCGCCGAAAGACTTGAAGAAGTGGCCCACAGAGCGAAGACGCCTGTACTTGTATTTGTTTAACGTGTACTTGGTGTTGCACTCCAAGAAGCACACGATACTTCCCAAATCAACCAACTGATTCCAATGGCATAGAAACCATGATGATTGGAGCTGGTGGATTTGTTGCAGCTTTCATCCGCCTTCACAGCCATTGATTTTGAAGTAACTTCGTCCGCCTGTTCCACCATTGAGGTCTTGGTTGGATTGTTCTTTGTCAGGGACCTCACCCTCGACCTTACCGCCATGGGTGACCCTACGAGGAGCATAGCTCCAGGCAGCATCGCTCTCAGGATCACAGGAACGCACAAGCTTCTCCACCACGACAAGGTGACAATCCACAGAGAAGATTGTAAAATTAATGGATTTCTAAATGACAAATTCAAATTGCAGGTTGTTAAACTCACATCGGCCACTAGAGGATGCTGTAGATCAGCAAAAGAAAGTAGTCATTTTGGCTGGTGCAGTGTTGCTAAGATATGGCTTAGGTGTCCTTTAATAGATTTTGGTTAAGATTTGCACTTTTGTGACTTACAATTGAACAGCAGATGTTTTTGTAGTTGTCATGGTATGAAACAATGTTATCAGTAGCCTTTGTCTTATTTACAATTTATCTTCAGGTTCCAGTATAGAGTTTAGTGTAAGCACATATTGAAATTTGACAGCATACAAGTGTAAAAATGTATTCATGGTTTTAAAGCTTTCAGTGTTTGAGTATTCTGAGAATTCTGACAGTTGCCCTGGAAATGAAATTAGAGTTTACCAACCACATCCCCCCACCCCGCCAACCCGCCCTCGTGGCAAAGGATGGTGGGAAAATCTAAAATTCCAAATGCACAATCACATACAGAAGACTAAAACTTCTTCAGGCCTTTAAAGAAAAAAACAACTTTGGTTTTGAAAATCAAACCAGTTAGTTCATGCTGTTTTCAGCAGCTTTGGAAAATGACATCAGAAATTGGTAACAGACTGTTGATTAAAATAAAACAATATGTTTTCTCATTGTTTAGACTCATCTTTGTTGTATTTTGTAAAGCATGTTCTGTCAGTTCTCTACTGATTGCATATAATAATGCTCTCACAAACCTTCCAATTCCCTGCAGCTATAGAATGCAAAGACATTGCAAACTTTTCACTTTCTCAACTTCAAAACCCAGTCCTACCTTTTGCTTGATAAAGACATATGTACAATTAGTAGAAGTGTATAAAAACTGAGAAAATTATTCAATTTCTATAGTAAAGATGTAAGCTAATGTTCCTATGACACCCTTCACCGATCATCATCACCATCATCAGGTGCTGTGCCCAGTCTGAGCTTTGACTGCCATGTCCAACACATTCCTGTTTCGGGTCAAGTGGATCAATTCATTGGTATTCATTTCCAGTTCTCTGGCTGCTGTCTCCACCAGCATTTGTCTTTGGTTCCTTTTGCTTTCTTCCCTTCAATCTTCCCCATAATTATCGTGCATTCTACTTCTCTTTCCTAATCACATGTCCAATGAAGTTACGTTGCCTTTTCATGATCTCATGCATTATTTCTCTTTTTGTGCTTGCTCTGTTCATGACATATTCGTTAGATACTTGTTTCGTCTATGATATTCTTTGCATCCTCCTCAAAAACTACATCTCTGCTGCCTCATGTTAAACTAACATTTACAATTTACCCAATATTCGTAATTCTTGAACGTCTTGGCTGGAAAATGGAAGACATAACACGTTTTTTCTTTCAGTGTTGTGCTATGAAAATTAATGCAACACTGATCGCACCAGGTTTGCCACAGTTGCTGGGTTAAATCACGCCAATCAATACATTCAGCTGGTGTTGCCCTGTTGCCAGCAACACAACTTCAATTTCAAACTACCTGCAGTAATATCATTCTTTACACAAAGTTCCATTTCAAGCACTGAAGACGCACTTGAGTCAAAATCAGATTTAAAACCAGCATATGTCGTGAAATTTATTGACTTTGCAGCACTAGTACAATGGAATACATAATAACAGAGAAAAAAAGACAGTGAATTACGGTAAGCATATAAACACATACACATATATACATTATAGTTAAATTAAGCAAGTAATGCAAAAATAGAAATAAAAAAGTAGTGAGGTAGTGTTCATGGGTTCAGTGTCCATTCACAAATCAGATGGAAGAGATCATGTGGTCTTGGACACACGGGGGAATAGGGTGAGTAGGCCATTTGGTCTTGTGTATCTGCCCTACCATCTATTTATGACTACCTTCAGTCCATCCCCTACCCCAGATCTGCATTCTGTGCAAATTCCATACCTCCTCCTGAGCTTTGCTACTGTTACTTCCAATGACACACTCAATGCTCTGTCAGCCTCAGTCCTCGTTCTCCCCACATAAGTATCTCCATCTCAGACCCTGTGCGTGATATACTCCCCAACATCCAACATCCAACTTCTGCCCTCAGCTTTTCCCAAGATCCCCATCCCACTCCCCACCAGTACACAATCTGCCTTTTACCTTCAAAACAGCTTTTCTCCCTGATCTCCCACTCTATTTTCAATGCCAGCAACAATCATCAGTCTCTATCTGATCCTCTTTAGCCAGTCCTTCCCCACATCTCCAAATCTGCCTCTGTTCCTCTCACATCTGCTTGATATCCTCAAATCAAACTTGACAATGCAACCCAAGCAACACACACAACATGCTGGAGGAACTCAGCAGGCCAGGAAGCATCTAGGAAAAGAGTACAGTTGACGTTTCAGGTGTTTCCTAGATGCTGCCAGTCTGCTGGCTTCCTCCAGCATTTTGTGTGTGTTGCTCAGATTTCCAGCACCAACAGATTTTCTCTTGTTTGTGATTGACAATATGGCCCTTTCCCTTATGTCAAATCATCAACATACCCCACTAAATGTTGGATTTCTGACACCCTCACACCCTGGCCACTGCATGTGTCGAGCAACCTCTTCCCTCCCATACCTTCCTGTACTTCTCACAGTCTCTCTCACTGCACCTAAGACAGTGACTGTTTGTGCCACAGAGACTGGGAGGTTCCTGTTCCAATGGTGTCCAACCGAACTTCAGCCAACCACAAACCCAGTACGGTATATGTCCTTCCTAGTGAGAGATTAATGTGGGCTTAGGAACCGGGCAAAGGGGAAAGTTCAACCTGCCTTATATCTCATGTTTCATGTCCAATCTTCACTAACTGCTTTGGGGCAACTGTACTCAATAGAACCAGCCATCAAAAATAAACCACCATAGGGCAGGAGGTATAGAAGCCTGATTTCCCACACCACCAAGTTCTAGAATAGCTATTTCCCTTCAACCATGTGGTTCATGAACCACCTGCACAGCCCTAAAAACTGTCTCAGTCTAGAAACACCCAGTCCTGATCTCTGGTGCTGACTGCAGGGACTTCGCATGCTCTCCCTCTGACCATGTGAGATTCCTCCAAAGCTCTGCTTTTAACCCCACTTCCCAGAAATATGTGGATTGGTAGGGTAATTCACCATAGCAAATTACCACTAGTGTGTAGGTGAGTAACAGAATTGGGGGAGGGGGTTAAAATGGCATTTGTGGTGTGGGATTAGTTGTAATAGGTGGTTGATGGCTGGCATGAACTCTGTGGGCTGGATCTTCTGCTTTCTTGCTGTTTTGGTTGTGACTATGGTTTCAGTGGAGGCAACAGCAGGAGGGTATTTCAGGACTTTTGGACAGGACAGCTTTAGACAGAGCAAAGCTGAGAATTGGTAGGGAGAGGCAGTTAAAGGTGTCGGTCTGGTCAGGGACCGACGCTGGCATGGGAAAATGGGGTTAGTCAAGGAAAGCAGCTAGGTTAAAGATAGACAGGGAGTCTGGGGACCAAGGCTCGAAAGGAGTTGGAAGAGATTAGCGATAGCAACTGGTGCGGAGATGTAGAAGGAGATGGAGAAGTAGACTGGATGGGAGTTGTGGAGGAAGGACTGAGGTTGGCATGGGATATGTGAGGAAAGACAGGAGACAGAAACTTGGATAAATTCACCAGATTACAAAATAGAGGAGGGGGAGAGACCTCAAGATGTTGTTCAGCTGGATGGGCTTTTAGGGGCAATGGGAGATGAGGTCACATAAATCCCCAATGGAAGCAGGAGCAAAGTTCGGTTAGTTAATTAACAGACCATTTTATTCTCAAAGGTCACGATGATATTTCAATTGTATCAGACCAGTGACAATGAATAGAACTTGAAAGCTAAATATATCTAACAATGTAAGAATAAATAACACATTGACAAGCTTACTGATAATCAGCAATTGCAGAATACATACTGTACTGCTTAAATAATATGTAGTTCTTTCTGTAGGATTGAATAGCCTCTACTGCATTAAAAGGAAGCAATTCCTGAAGGTCAGTGATCGCACACAGCCAATCCTTTAGTAAACTATGTACAAAAAATTTTTAGGAAACTTTCCAAGTATGCAAATGAAATGAAATCAGACCATGGGATGAGACATGTAGCCTCATGGTTTCAACCAATAACATGAAGGATATCAGCAAGTAGTTATCAACTTGTGGGAGGTACCCTACCTATCGTGTAGAAATAAAATCTGTTACGTATGAGTGGGAAGTACGTGGGTGTCGTAGTTTCTCAGGTATCCTTGGAAAAGTTTATTTTCCTTTTGATAGATTGTGAAAATACCCCTAGCTTTAAAATTTTTGTGGATGTTTTCTTCTGTGGCCAGATTGTTTATTATTCAAACAAAAAAATTCACACCATATTCAGAACAAAGTACACAATACTAGCCTAGTACGTGCTGGATTAGAACATATTGTGGTGTTGCTGTTTCGATTTTATCTCCTGCCCTTCCTGCTTTAAAGTGCAAGTTAATAATGCACGGCAGGGGCAAAGAATATTGCGGGACCACTTCAGCTGATTTCCTTAAGCAGTAGAAGAGTAAAGGGGTGAACGAGAATCAAAGTTAAAGAGAGGAAATGATTAAGGGAGAAGTAAGTAGAATAGTGTTTCTAAATGTGAAAAAATTGTGGCATCACCTAACTAAAGAAATGAGAAACTACTGAATCAAAATCAGAATCAGATTTATTATCAAGATTGGTCGCTTTGCAGCAGCAGTGACATAAAAATCTACAACTTACAAAAATAAATAAATTGTGCAGAACGAAATGAATTACCAAATAGTGTGCGTGGGTTCATAGACCATTCAGGAACCTTATGGCGGAGGGGAAGATGTTGCTCCTAAATTACTGAGTGTGTTTTTTTAGGTTCCTGTAATTCCTCCCGAACAAGAGGGCATGTCCTGGATAGTGAGAGGCCTTATTGCTGGATGCCCCCTTCCTGAGGCACCATCTTTAGAAGATGTCCTCGATGGTAGGGATGGTGTTTCCATGGTCGAGCTACCCAAGTCTACAACTGTCTGCAGTCCCTTACGATCCTGTGCATTGTGGGCTGTGACGTGGCCAGACAGAATATTCCCCATTACTGTATACAGCTATAAAAATTTGCCAGAGTCCTTGCTGACAAGCTAATCTCCTCAAACTCCCAACGAAGTAGAGCTACTGGATTGCCTTCTCCATGATTGCATCAATGTGCTAGGCTCAGGATAGATGACGCCCGGTCACATAAAGCTGCTCACTCTTTCTACTGTTGACCCTCGCCCACCCACACCCCCAATGTAAACTGGGGTATGTTCTCCCAGCTTCTCTTTCCTGAAGTCCACAATCAATTCCTTGGTCTTGCTGATGTTGGGTATGAGGTTGTTGTTCTGACATCACTCAACCAGCTGACCTGTCTCACTCCTGTATGCTGCCTCATTGCCATCTGAGATTCTACCAACAACAGAGGGGTCATCTTCAAATTTATAGATGGCATTTAAATTGTGTTTGGGAACACAACAATGAGTGTAGAGAGAGTTGAACACTGGACCAAGCACAGATTGTTGCTGGTTTGATAGTCAGCAAGAAAGGAACCACACTAACTCTGGTCTCCCAGTAAGTAAGTTGAGGGTCCAGTAGCAGAAAAAGGTACAGGTTTTGAAGCTTAGTTGTCAGTACTGAAGGTATGATTGCATTAAATGCTGAGTGTAGTTAATAAAGAGTTCAAATTGTTGAATGAGTTTTTAAGGAAATACTCTAATCAATAAACAAACCCACATATTGGTTTTATAAACCTTAATCTATGGAAAATTTAATTAGAAATAAATTTGCTAATGGAGTAGGAGGCTGATGCAAAGATACAAACAGAAGAGCAATACAAGAATTATACAGAAAAATATAGCACTTTCCAACTCATGGGTGACTTTTCCTCATCAAAGTTGCAGGTAATTCACATTGCTACCGTGCTTAACCTTTGGCAGTAAATTATGTTTATTCATGTAATTATGTCTATTCATTGAACACTTTTGGATGTTATTCTATCTAAAAGACAATAAATTAGTGTTGTTGATGTTCACTAAAATCCAATGTAATTAATATTAAGGCACAAACACTATCCGAGTATTTACATTTGAATGGAGTTTTCAAAATTAGTATTCATTAAGCAAGTTCAGTATGCACCAAATTATTAATATGCAAACTCATTCACTAGCTAGTGACAAAGAAAATATACCCCTGGAATTGTAAATGGCCATGCAATTTCCATTGTTACTCTGGTAGTTTTACAAAGATTTCACACATAACGTCTCCACAAGTTTCACAAAGCTGTTGCATGTTTTTCGTAGTTCTAACTAAATTTACTATGGAAACGTGATGAGATATATGCTGCTGCACCTGAACACTTTACTCCTATCTACTAACTAGCAGGGCCAACTGGTGGTGTAGTGACATCAGCACTGGACTTCGATGCTGATGGTCCTGAGTTCAAACCCAGACGGGTCCCAACCTGAACAGCAAGTGGAAGAAAGGCCTGGCAATCTTTCCATATCTTGCCACGAAAACCCTATGGACCAGTCCATAAGGTCACCAAAAGTCAGACTTAACTGAACAACAGCAACACTATCTAGGAACCAGAGCACCAGGCCAGTAAGGGAAGAATTGGACCAGAAGGTAGATGTCAGAAAAAATATTGAAAGGCAAAATCAAAATAACAGGTGTGATGAGTCAGTATATATTTTAATGCTAGAAGTATTACGGGTAAAGATGATGAACTTAGAGTATGGATCAGTACATGGAACTATGATGTTGTGGCCATTACTTTGTTGAGAGAGGGGCAGGAATGGGTGATTAATGTACCAGGTTGTCAGAGTTTTAGAAAACATAGAGAAGGAGGTAAAGTGGAGTGGGGGGCGGGGTGGGAAGAGAGTTGCATTATTAATCAGGGACAATATTGCAGCTGTCAGGGGAGACATAATGGAGGGGTCAGACACTGAGTCCATTTGGGTAGAACTCAGGAATAGGAAGGGTTCAATCACACTGATGGGACTGTACTACCACACCCTCCCCCGAATAGCCACTGGAACATTGTGGAACAAATATCTAATCCGATTAAGGAAATGTGTAAAAATAATAGGGTTGTTGTCCTGGGGGATTTCAACTTCCCTAACATAAACTGGGACATTTTAGTGAAAGGGGTTTAGATGGGGCACAATTTGTTAAGTGCATCCTGGAAAGATTCTTAAATCAAAATGTGGACCGTCCAATGAGAGGAGGTGTTGTACTGGACCTGCTGTTGGGTATTGAGCCTGGCTGGGTGACTGACCTTTCAGTGGGTGAGTAGAGACCATAACTCCTTAACTTTTAGGATAACTATAGATAAGGACAGTTTTGGTCCTTGCAGGAGAGTTTTAAATTGGAGTAGGGCAAATTACGAGGGCATTAGGCAGAAACTAAGAAGCGTTAATTGGGAACACCTTTTCTCTGGCGTCCACATCAGGCATGTGGAAGGTGTTTAAGTGTACAGTGTACAGGAAAGCTATGTTCCTGTGAGAAGGAAGGACAGGGATGGAAAGATAAGAGAACCATGGATGTCAAGAGAGATGATGAATTTAGTCAAGAAGTAGAAGGAAGAGTGTGTAAAGCTTCGGAAGTATGGATCAAACAAAGTACATGAGGACTATATAGAAGCCAGAAAAGAACTAAAGAAGGGAATTTGGAACGCTAGGAAGGGCCATGAAATTTCCTTGGCAAGTAGGATTAAGGTGAATCCTAAGGCATTCTATACACACATCAAGAACAAAAGGATAATTAGGGAGGGACATAGAAACATAGAAACATAGAAAATAGGTGCAGGAGTAGGCCATTCGGCCCTTTGAGCCTGCACCACCATTCAGTATGATCATGGCTGATCATCCAACTCAGAAGCCTGTACCTGCCTTCTCTCCATACCCCCGATCCCTTTAGTCACAAGAGCCATATCAAACTCCCTCTTAAATATAGCCAATGAACTGGCCTCAACTGTTTCCTGTGGCAGAGAATTCCACAGATTCACCACTCTCTGTGTGAAGAAGTTTTTCCTAATCTCGCTCCTAAAAGGCATCCCCTTTACCCTCAAACTGTGACCCCTCGTTCTGGACTTCCCCAACATTGGGAACAATCTTCCTGCATCTAGCCTGTCCAATCCCTTTAGGATTTTATATGTTTCAATAAGATCCCCCCTCAATCTTCTAAATTCCAGAGAGTATAAGCCTAACCGATCCAGTCTTTCATCATATGAAAGTCCTGCCATCCCAGGAATCAATCTGGTGAACCTTCTTTGTACTCCCTCTATGGCAAGAATGGCGTTCCTCAGATTAGGGAACCAAAACTGCACACAGTACTCCAGGTGTGGTCTCACCAAGGCCTTGTACAATAACAGTTGTACCTCCCTGCTCCTGTACTCGAATCCTCTCGCTATAAATGCCAGCATACCATTCGCCTTTTTCACCGCCTGCTGTACCTGCATGCCCACTTTCAATGACTGGTGTATAATGACACCCAGGTCTCGTTGCACCTCCCCTTTTCCTAATCGGCCACCATTCAGATAATAATCTGTTTTCCCGTTTTTGCCACCAAAGTGGATAACCTCACATTTATCCACATTAAATCGCATCTGCCATGAATTTGTCCATTCACCCAGCCTATCCAAGTCACCCTGCATGCTCTTAGCATCCTCCTCACAGCTAACACTGCCACCCAGCTTCGTGTCATCCGCAAACTTGGAGATGCTGCATTTAATTCCCTCATCCAAGTCATTAATATATATTGTAAACAACTGGGGTTCCAGCACTGAGCCTTGCGGTACCCCACTAGTCACCGCCTGCCATTCTGAAAAGGTCCCGTTTATTCCCACTCTTTGCTTCCTGTCTGCTAACCAATTCTCTATCCACATCAATACCTTACCCCCAATACCGTGTGCTTTAAGTTTGCACACTAATCTCCTGTGTGGGACCTTGTCAAAAGCCTTTTGAAAATCCAAATATACCACATCCACTGGTTCTCCCCTATCCACTCTACTGGTTACATCCTCAAAAAATTCTATGAGATTCGTCAGACATGATTTTCCTTTCACAAATCCATGCTGATTTTGTCCGATGATTTCACCACTTTCCAAATGTGCTGTTATCACATCTTTGATAACTGACTCTAGCATTTTCCCCACCACTGATGTTAGGCTAACTGGTCTATAATTCCTCGGTTTCTCTCTCCCTCCTTTTTTAAAAAGTGGGGTTACATTAGCCACCCTCCAATCCTCAGGAACTAGTCCAGAATCTAAAGAGTTTTGAAAAATTATCACTAATGCATCAACTATTTCTTGGGTTACTTCCTTAAGCACTCTGGGATGCAGACCATCTGGCCCTGGGGATTTATCTGCCTTTAATCCCTTCAATTTACCTAACACCACTTCCATACTAACATGTATTTCCCTCAGTTCCTCCATCTCACTAGACTCTCGGTCCCCTATTTCCAGAAGATTATTTATGTCCTCCTTAGTGAAGACAGAACCAAAGTAGTTATTCAATTGGTCTGCCATGTCCTTGTTCCCCATAATCAATTCACCTGTTTCTGTCTGTAAGGGACCTACATTTGTCTTAACTAATCTTTTTCTTTTCACATATTTATAAAAGCTTTTACAGTCAGTTTTTATGTTCCCTGCCAGCTTTCTCTCATAATCTCTTTTCCCTTTCCTAATTAAGCCCTCTGTCCTCCTCTGCTGGACTCTGAATTTCTCCCAGTCCTCAGGTGAGCCGCTTTTTCTGGCTAATTTGTATGTTCTTCTTTGGAATTGATACTATCCCTAATTTCCCTTGTCAGCCACGGGTGCACTACCTTCCCTGATTTATTCTTTTTTCAAACTGGGATGAACAATTGTTGTAGTTCATCCATGCAATCTTTAAATGCTTGCCATTGCATATCCACCGTCAATCCTTTAAGTATCATTTGCCAGTCTATCTTAGCTAATTCACGTCTCAAACCTTCAAAGTTACCCTTCTTTAAGTTCAGAACCTTTGTTTCTGAATTAACTGTGTCACTCTCCATCTTATTAAAGAATCCAACCATATTATGGTCACTCTTACCCAAGGGGCCTCTCACGACAAGATTGCTAATTAACCCTTCCTCATTGCTCAATACCCAATCTAGCATGGCCTGCTCTCTAGTTGGTTCCTCAACATGTTGGTTCAAAAAACCATCCTGCATACATTCCAAGAAATCCTCTTCCTCAGCACCCTTACCAATTTGGTTCACCCAATTTATATGTAGATTGAAATCACCCATTATAACTGCTGTTCCTTTATTGCACACATTTCTAATTTCCTGTTTAATACCATCCCCAACCTCACTACTACTGTTAGGTGGCCTGTACACAACTCCCACCAGCGATTTCTGCCCCTTAGTGTTATGCAGCTCTACCCATATCGATCCCACATCCTCCCGGCTAATGTCCTTCCTTTCTATTGCGTTAATCTCCTCTCTAACCAGCCATGCTACCCCACCTCCTTTTCTTTCATGTCTATCCCTCCTGAATATTGAATATCCCTGAATGTTGAGCTCCCATCCTTGGTCACCTTAGAGCCATGTCTCTGTGATCCCAACTATATCATATTCATTAATAACAATCTGCACTTTTAATTCATCCACCTTATTACGAATGCTCCTTGCATTGACAGAAAAAGCCTTCAGGCTTGCTTTTACAACACTCTTGGCCCTTATACGATTATGTTGAAAAGTGGCCCTTTTTGATTTTTTCCTTGGATTTGCTGGCCTGCCACTTTTACTTTTCACCTTACTACTTTTTGCTTCTACCCACATTTTACACCCCTCTGTCTCTCTGCACTTGTTCCCATCCCCCTGTTGTGAACTAACCTCCTCTCTCCTAGTCTCCTTATTTTGATTCCCACCCCCCAACCATTCTAGTTTAAAGTCACCTCAGTAGCCCTCGAAAATCTCCCCGTCAGGATATTGGTCCCCCTAGGATTCAAGTGTAACCCGTCCTTTTTGTACAGGTCACACTTGCGCCAAAAGAGGTCCCAATGATCCAAGAATTTGAATATAGGGTGGACCACTCATGGATAAAGGAGGGAACATTTGCTTGGATGTAGAGAAAGTGAGTGAGGTACTTAATGAGTACTTTGCTTCAGTATTTATCAAGGAAAAGGATATGGAGGGCCAGGAGATCAGTGCTGAGTGTATAAATGCACTAGGGCTTTTAAAGGTCAAGGTGGAGGAAGTGTTGGGCCTCCTAATGAGTATTAAGGTGTGTAAGTCCCCAGGGCCTGATGGGATTTACCCGAGGTTATTGAAGGAGGCAAGGGACGAGATTGCTGGGGCTTGACCAGTATCTTCGTGTCCCCTCTAGGCACAGGTGAGATCCCAGAGGACTGGCAAGTGGCTGATGTTGTACCTCTATTTTAAGAAGGGAACTATAGACTGGTGAGTCTCACAGCAGTTGTAGGGAAATTGCTAGAGAACATTCTTAGGGATAGGATATATGAGCACTTTGGAAACCCACGGTCATCTTACCAACTTGATTGATATTCTTGATAAAGAGACGAGAGAGATCAATGAGGGTAGGGCAGTGGATATTGTCTACAGGGGTTTTAGAAAGGCACTTGACAAGGTCTCTCGTGGGAAACTAATCCAGGAGATTAAGATGTATGAAGTCCACGGCAAATTGGCTGTTTGTATTCAGAACTGGCTTGAGAAGAGAAGACAAAGGGTAGTGGTTGAATGGACTTATTCAAGCTGGAGGTCTGTAATTACTGGAGTTTCCTAGGGATCTGTGCTGGGACCTCTGCTGTTTGTGATGTATATAAATGACCTGGTTGAATATGTAGATGGGTAGGTTAGTAAATTTGAGAATGATACCAAGATTGGTGGAGTTGTGGATAGTGTAGAAGACCGGTAATGAATACAGTACAATATAGATCAGTTGCGGATATGGGCAGAGAAATGGCAGATGGAGTTTAACCCTGACAATTGTGAGGTGCTGCACCATGGTAGGGCAAATGCAAGGAGATAATGTTGCTAAGCAGAGAGATCTTGAGATCCAAGTTCATAGCTCCTTGAAAGTAGCTACACAGGTCAATAGGGTGGTTATGCAGGCTTACGGAATACTTGCTTTTATCAGTCGAGGCATTGAGTTCAAAAGTCAAGAGATTATGTTGTAACTATAAAACTCTGGTTAGGACACATCAGGATAATTGCATATGGTTCTGGTCACCCCGCTATAGGAAGAATGCTGAGGATTTGGAGAGGGTGCAGAAGAAATTTATCAGGATGCTGCCTGGTTTAGAGGACGTGCTATCATGAGATCTGGATAAACTTGGTCTGTTTTCTCTGGAGTGGCGGAGACTAAGGGGAGATCATGCCTACTCTATCTATGAGAGGCATAGACAGAGTAGGCATGGAGCGTCTGTTTCCCAGGGTAGAAACGTCTAAAACCAGAAGGTATGCATTGAGGTGAGGGGGGTAGGTTCAAAGGGGATGTGAGGAGTACGTTTTTTACTCAGAGAGTGGTGGATGCCTGGAATGCAATGTCTGGTATGCTGATGGAGGCAAATACATTAGAGGCTTTTAAGAGACTTATGGATAGGCATATGCATGTAAGGAAGATGGAGGGACATGGACATTGTGTAGGTTGGAGGGATTAGGGTTTGTTTTCTTTTTTGATAGGCCTTATAGCAGTTTCAGCACAACACTGTGGGCCAAAGGCCCTGTTCCTGTGTTGTACTGTTCTATGTTCTAAAATAAATATTCGTGCAATATATGACTAAACAAAATTGAACAGATGTGCTCCACACATCAGCCAGTGGAGACACGGTAGCACAGCGGTTAGCATTATGCTATCACAGTGACAGATGTAAGGTTGGGGTTCGATTCCCACTGTCGTCCGCAAGGAGCTTATACCTTCTCACCATGATCATGTGGGTTACCCCTGGGTGCTCCAGTTTCCACCCACATTTCAAAGGCATAAGGCCCGTGATAGTGAGTTGTTGGCATGCAATGTTGGTGCCAGAAATGTATTGACACTTGCAGGGTATCTAGCAAAATCTTCACTGATTTGATGCAAACAGTACATTTCACTGTTTGTTTCCATGTACCTGTGACAAATAAAAAGAAATAATCTTTATCTCAGTACTTCCTTGGTAATCCTGTTTTTCTGGGCACTTTATGCTGTGATGATCAATGTCTGGTGCATCACAAGTTGTATGAGGTATATAGAGTACATTAACCCTGGTCTCTCACATCACTGGTCGTATACAACCCTGATCTGCTATGTAAGAATCAGGTAAAATAGTAATTCAGTTATCTTTGTTTTTGCAAGTGATGTCATTCAATGCATTTATGGGAAATAGAGTATTTAATGCAGCGTGAATGAAGATGTATTTGCTTCACTTGCTTCACACTCACCTTGAGTCCAGGCATGTCCATTTGGTGAGGATATTAGATTAGATTCAACTTTATTGTCATTGTGCCCAGTACAGATACAAAGCCAATGACATGCAGTTAGCATCTGACCAGAGATGCAAAGAATAGTGTTATTTACAAAATAACTGCGAATAAAAAGTAAGTGCTACGGCACACAAATATAAAAGTACTGAGACAGTACAATATGGATGCAATACTGCTTAGCGCTGTGATGTGAGGTTCAGCAGAGTCACAGCCTCAGGGAAGAAGCTCTTCCTGTGCCTGCTGGTACAGGAGCAGAGGCTCCTGTAGTGCCTACTGGATGGGAGGAGAGTAAAAAATCCATAGTTAGGGTGAGATTCATCCTTGATAATGCTTTTCACCCTGCCCAGGCAGCGCTTATGGTAGATGTTCTCAATGGTAGGCAATTGGGTGCTGATAATCCGCTGGGCAGTTTTCACCACACGCTGGAGTGCTTTGCGGTCCAATACGGGACAATTGCCATATCACACTGAGATGCAGTTGGTGAGTATGCTCTCAATGGTACAGCAGTAAAAATCCGTCAGTATCCTGGGACAGAGGTGAGCTTTCTTGATGCTCTGCAGGAAATAAAGGCGCTGTTGTGCCTTTTTGATCAGGTTGGAGGAGTTCAGGGACCAGGTGAGGTCCTCAGAAATGTGGACACCAACTAATTTGAAGCTTGATACATGCTCCACTACAGCTCCGTTGATGTAGATGGGGACGTGAGTGTGGCTCCTGGCATGCCTGAAGTCCACAATGATCTCCTTGGTCTTCCGGGTGATAAGGGCCAGGTTGTTGTCAGCACTCCACGTGGACAGATGCTGGACCTCATCCCTGTAGGCCGTCTCATCATCCCCTCTGATCAGGCCAACCACTGTGGTGTCGTCTGCGAACTTGATTATGGAGTTAGAACCATATACAGGAACGCAGTCGTAAGTGAAAAGGGAGTACAGAAGAGGGCTCAGAACACAGCCTTGAGGTGAGAGTGGAGGAGGAGAGGTTGACTAACTTAACTGATTGGGGTCTGTTAGTCAGAAAGTCCAAGGTCCAATTGCAGAGGGATGAGCTGATACCAAGCTGGCGAAGTTTGGCGATCAGCTTGGAGGGGATCACAGTATTGAATGTCGAACTAAAGTCAATGAACCACATTCTGACGTAGGAGTTGGGGCTATCCAGGTGGGTCAGGGCAGAGTGAAGTGCCATGGAGATGGCGTCCTCTGTTGACCTGTTGGTGCGATAGGCAAATTGATGGGGGTCCAGGGTAGTGGGCAGACAGGATTTCAGATGTGAAAGCACTTTGCAATGATGGGGGTGAGTGCAGCTATGCAGAAGTCATTCAGGCCCACCTGACCACCTGAAGTAGCCACTTTCAGTTACTGCCTTGTACCACCACCACCCCCAACAATGATCTATATTTTATTAGTGAATCAATTGAGTCAAGGAGCCATAGAGAGATACCACATAGAAACAAAGTCTTCAGCCCACCAAGTCCACTCCAATCACCAACCACTCGTTTACAGTGTTACATTTTTAAAAAAGATTTTGACTTAAATGGAAAAGTAATCTTTCGAAATCTATCACACTTCTTTTACTTTTCCCCAAAGGCAGTTCCATCTATGAATGATAATCAAATCACTCCAGCACAGTCAATGCTCAGTGGTAAATGATTAATTTCCACATTCCACTGTTCTGAGCAATAAAACTCCTCTGGCCAAGGCTTATCCAGAATCCCACACAAAACATCAAAAGTGTTGCTGGCACACCTCTAAGATACAATACCTAGACTCCCAAAAACTGGCACCTTGCTTCCGCTGAGCACAGAACTGATTTTGACCTCCACTGCTACAGATCTCTTCCACCCACCACCACAACAGCAAATCTCAGCTACCAAAATGGCAGGTCCAAATTTGTGAGACAGACAGAGAGACAAAGAGGTGTGAAAGAAGGGAGAGAGTGTATGTGTGTGAGTGAGAAAGAGAGAGTTTGAGAGGAGAGAGAGAATTGGGGTAATAAGGTATGGAGATGTTGGGCCAGGTATAAGGGTGTGAAAAGCAACAATGTTCACACACTTTATTTTTCAAGAGAAGCTGGAATTTAAACCAGAGGTGAGTGGAGGAAAGTTTAGGGGAGATGTCACAGGTAGGTTTTTACACAGACAGTGGTAGGTGTCTGAAATGCCCTCCCAGCGGCAGTGGACATGACGTGGAAATCAAGGCAAAGGCAGACAACAACCTTGCTGATTTTAGTTTGATGTTTTGTTTTGAGGGCAGCAATAAACCAGACAAAGGGTTAAAAAGAAAATGTAAGAAGAAGAACAGGAGGAAGGAGATTCAAGGTCAAGGTAAGCTGGGGGCTTTCAGTACTCACCTGGGTAGCAATTAGGGTGGAGATGTAAGGATGAGCAAAGGAAGGAGAGGTAAGGACTCAATATCAGAATGGATAATCCGAAGGGGAAATAACAATGGAGGTGGAGTGTTATAAAGGTGAATAAGAATTCAAAGATAAATAGACAGAGTATTGGGCGTTGAAGGATGGGAGAAACAAATATCCTCTGAAGTCCACATTGTCTCCTCCAACACAAGCAATCTAATAAATTTGTCTTATCATTACAACACCACACCACCTATCTTCTTTGACCCTGATGGATAAATAACAGGAAAGAACAAGAATTAAAATGATGAATACTGAATTAAAAAAGTCAAAACCACCAGAGAATGCGGATTTTAGCAGAAGATATAGAGGGCCGGGATGACACAAGTAAGACAGTAATGATTCACCAAGTAAATCACATTGGACATCAAGTAGCATTTTAGAAATTTAAAATTGAACATTTAGAATCAGCTTCCAGGTAATTGTGCAACAGGTAATTGTTCCACTTAGAGACTGACACACCTTCTCCTTTACCATTGTTTACAAATATCAATCAATTTAAGCAACTCACAGAAAGTGTAAATGAACAAGATTATTTTCCAATTGCCTGTTGTATATTTAATATTTCAGTAACATTTGAGTAATATTGTAAATATGTTATTGATTAAGCATTCTGTGTTTGTTTAAAAAATTCATTATGGTTATATGTAAAAGCATGTGAATGGCGTATGTCATTAGGCCACTGCATCATAGGTATGCACCTTGCTTAGGGTAACAGCAAAACTAAAACCCATTCTCTTCAGCTTCCATATTTTTCTTGCAATTATCTTTATGTTCTGGAGTTACAAAACAACAGCGGCGATGAGGTTGGGATTTTTTTAAATGAACCCAAGACGGCTGCCTACCTGTTAAAGCACAACAAGACATTCAAGTTTTAAAAAAGTGGAGTGACAAAAATTCAAGCAAAAAAAAACAGCACAGCACATGTTCTTCAGAAAGGACAGACATGGCCAAATTTTTAAAAAGACAGAGAATGAACAAATCCATGGGTTCATACACAGTGAGTACAGGGTGATAACAATCATGAAGCTGGACGAAGTGAAACAAAGCTGGGCGGCAGTGTTAGCTGTGAGGAGGATGCTAAGAGGATGCAGGGTGACTTGGATAGGCTAGGTGAATGGGCAAATTCATGGCAGATGCAATTTAATGTGGATAAATGTGAGGTTATCCACTTTGGTGGCAAAAATAGGAAAGCAGATTATTATCTGAATGGTGGCCGATTAGGAAAAGGGGAGGTGCAACGAGACCTGGGTGTCATTATACACCAGTCATTGAAAGTGGGCATGCAGGTACAGCAGGCGGTGAAAAAGGCGAATGGTATGCTGGCATTTATAGCGAGAGGATTCGAGTACAGGAACAGGGAGGTACTACTGCAGTTGTACAAGGCCTTGGTGAGACCACACCTGGAGTATTGTGTGCAGTTTTGGTCCCCTAATCTGAAGAAAGACATCCTTGCCATAGAGGGAGTACAAAGAAGGTTCACCAGATTGATTCCTGGGATGGCAGGACTTTCATATGATGAAAGACTGGATCGACTAGGCTTATACTCTCTGGAATTTAGAAGATTGAGGGGGGATCATATTGAAATGTATAAAATCCTAAAGGCATTGGACAGGCTAGATGCGGGAAGATTGTTCCCGATGTTGGGGAAGTCCAGAACGAGGGGTCACAGTTTGAGGATAAAGGGGAAGCTTTTTAGGACGGAGATGAGGAAAAACTTCTTCACACGGAGAGTGGTGAATCTGTGGAATTCTCTGCCACAGGAAACAGTTGAGGCCAGTTCATTGGCTATATTTAAGAGGGAGTTAGATATGGCCCTTGTGGCTACGGGGGTCAGGGGGTATGGAGGGAAGGCTGGTACAGGGTTCTGAGTTGGATGATCAGCCATGATCATACTGAATGGCGGTGCAGGCTCGAAGGGCCGAATGGCCTACTCCTGCACCTATTTTCTATGTTTCTATGAATTTAAAAAAACAAAATGGCTGGAATGTGCAACAGATGCTCCCAGTGGATGAACTTGACTTTGACAGAGGTTGCCTTATGTGGGGATTGATAGCTGTTATACCATCCAAGCTGAGAGCTAAAGTGAGGAGCTCTATGCCAATCATCTAGGCGTGGTCAAGATGAAAGTGTTGGCTTGAAGTTTTGTCTGGTGGCCTGGGATAGATCAGCAGATCGAGCAGCTTGCCGTGTACTGTTCGGGGCGACAACACGTCCAAATGATGCCAAAAGCAGTGCCTCTTCATCCCTGGGAATGGCCCGCATTGCCTTGGCAGAGGATTCATGTTGATTTTGCCAGACCATTCATGGGCACAAATAGCCTCCACTACAGCCTCACACACTGTCGATGTGTTGAAAAGCCTCTTCTCAAGGACTGGGGTTCCAGAACACATTGTCAGTGACAATGGATCACAGTTTATTGCGGAACAGTTTCAGTCATTCCTGAAAATGAATGGAATAAGACATATTACATCTGCACCATACCACCCAGCTACAAATAGTTTGATGGAGAGGTTTGTCCAGAGTCTAAAGAATGCACTGTGAGCAATGTCAGCAGAACACACTCCACTGACACTGAATCAGAAGCTCACCAATTTCCTCCTTGCATATCACAATACAGCACACTGCACGACCAACAACTCACCCACCATGCTGTTCCTGGGTTGACCCTTGCACTCACACTTGGATCTCCTCAAACCCAATCTCAGAAGGAGTATGCAGGAGTAAGCTGAGAGAAACTGAGGGCTCCTTAAACCACTAGGTTCGATGTTGCACTCCTGGACATACAGTCCTAGCGAGGTACTACAGAGGTAATCAAAAGTGAGTACTGGAAAAGATTAAGGACAGAACTGGACCACTTTCCTACACCGTGAGATTGCGTCTGATATCATCTGGAGATGACACATCAATCAGCTGAGGAGAGCAGAGTCAATTGTTAGAGAAGAAAGGTAGCCAGAGCTCTCAGAATCACTTCCTACAATCCCAAAGTCAAATTAAAACTTTTGTGTTTTAACTTATTGATAATGTATCGATAGGGTATAGAGATTAATTTAGAGCAGAAACCGATGTTTTGCTTTCCAATTTAAATTTCATCCTGTGCACAATTCTTCTCAAGACAGTAAACTAGAAAGTACTGTCAGAACTAGCTGAATGCTGTGCACGTCACTCTCTAATCCAGCTTTCATGCAGCCAGCTGAGATTAGTGCAAGAGGTTTCCACGAACCCATGAACAGCGCTTAATTATTACTTCTTAATGCACCACTAGTTTATCTTACAATTTGCACTGTATTTCTGCACCCAAACAGCAAATTTCATGTCGTGTGTTAGTGATAATAAATCTGATTCTGGTCCTGATTCTTCTCTAGACATTTCTCACAAGGAGAGAAAGTTGCACAGACCTTATTCAACGTACATTTGAATGCACAACTTTGTTCTACATCAAAAATATATCAGAAATGACAGCTCAACTACTCAAACCTCACAACATCACAATCGCTCACAAACCAGTGGCTACTTTAAGGAAGCAGGTCTCAAGAACCGAGGTACCAGTAAAGACAATTGACAAAAGCAGTGTGGTGTACAGGAACACATGTGGAGTCTACAACAAGAACTACATCAGCCAGATAGGAACACAAACTGGGGATCTGGAGACATGATACATCGTCGCTGATCTCAGTACATGAAGACCGAGAAGAACATCACTTCAACTGGGACACCGCGGAGGTTCTAATGCAAACACAAATCAGGCACAAGAAATCTTAGAGGCCTGGTTCTCTTCTGATAACCCCATAAACAAACATATCTCACAATAGTTTGTATTGATAAAATAACACAGAATTTACCGGCATTCCATGGAATTCTAAATTAATAAGAAAGGATTTATATTTTATAGCATCTTTAAAGTTTTCAGAGCATGCAAACTTTTTTAATTCTCCCATGAGAAAGCACAATTTATACATGTAAGGGGTTTCTTCTTTTTGTCACTGCGTAGTCTAACTAAAATGGCTTCTTTGTTATGTTATAATTGAAAGGGCTTCTTTGTTATGTTAACTGCTGAGAAAGTCCTTCCCGCTAGCAGTTTGTTTGGATCACGTTACTGATAAGAAAGGTGTATGAACCAATTGGGATAGTTGTTATGTTTGTGGTGTGTCTGAAGATATTGTATGCGCGGGGTTTTGGGGCAGAAGGCGGGAGAGAGGGAGACAGAGGATGGACCAGGTGCTGTGAGTCTGCTAACGGGGTCAGACCCCAAGCGGGACATTCGGCGAGAAGAGGAGATGGAGATGGACTTGGGTGGAGCGTCTGGTCGACCACCGTTGTCGGTCCCAGGCGGCCGGTCGAGGTGGTCTGAGGGGTCGCAGGGTGAAGAAGAAGGGTCCTGAGCTCCAACTATTTGTGCTTAAAGAGATTGAACTTTGATAAGTGTGGCCCCTTTATTTTCCTTTTATATTTTATTCTCTATTAATTATATAGTTCCAGTAATATCTATAAACTGTAAATCATTTAATCATATCTGGTGTATTGTCTGTTATTTGGGCGGGGTGGGGTACATCACACAGCATCCACACAAACTAATTATCCAGTTTGACGGGGCCAAGAGCTGTTTCCCTAGACGATAGCGAGCCGAGCAACCCTGAGGCTGGCCAGGGGGGCTACATTGTGGGGGCTCGTCCGGGATTGGATCTACTGGTATGCTGTGTGGTTGCCCTGTTTAAATCAGTAATGTGTGGCTCTGTGGGTTATTTGCTGGTTATTGCTGCATGTGTGGTGGGTGAGGTCTTTGTTCGAGTTCAGACTAGTGTTGACGAGTTGGAGGTGGAACTCGGGGCTGTCCATGCTGTTGGGAGAGAGAAGAAAGAGTGGTCTGATTTGGAGATAGTGTCTGCGAATAAATGTTCTAGCTCTGGCAGGCTCCTCCTGGCACTTGGGATAGTGTCCGCCCCAAGAGGGGCGGAGGCATGCGAGACGTAGGCGGAACGGATTTCTCAGTTGTTAGATGAGTGGCAGTGCTCGGTTGAGGAAGAGCGACAGGGATTGGTTGAAAGTTTGAGTAGGCGGGCTGGTGACGGTGTTAGAGCTGTCAGGTTCACTTACACCGTAGTGACAGCTGTCAGATATTTGAAAGAGGGGGGAAAGTTTTCAGTGTGTCTTCTCTGGCTAGGAGGGCAGCTAAATTGCTTGCAGTGCCAGGGGGATCATTTCAGGGGATCAGCCCCTCCTTCAGTTGTTCAGCTGATCGGAGAGGTGTCAGGAAACTTAGTGTAGGCCCAGTCGGGGAACGGCTCGGGGTCTCTGGGGAAGCACGTTCCCAGCAACATACCAATGAACTTCCGAAAGGAAAAGACCCGATTCCTGAAGGCTTAGAGGGGCCACGCCCCAGGATGTCGCTATGGATGGAGGGAAGCGATGCTAAAACCATCCTCGACCCCGGGGCGCAGGTCAAGTTGTTGTACAGTTCGTTTTACAACCGGTGTCTGAAGCATTTACCCTTGACAACTTCAAGGGCACCAGAGATTTTGGGTTCCAATGCCAGTAGTTATCCAGAAGACGATGATTGGTTAATGACCCTGGAGTTAATGGCAGCATTGTCTGGGCACCCAACGTGTCGAGTTGCTTCTGAGGATGTGTGTAGCAGCCTTGAGCCAGTACCGAATTTAAATGAGACCCAGCGGCGGTACGGCCTGGGGAAAGTAGCTGGGGGTGAGACCCTCTTAGTAGATGCTCCGAACTACCACGAGGGAGGGGAGTTGACCGCTGAAGACACCTCAGTGAGAGAGAGGTTGCGGCAAATGGACCCTGGCGGCGTGGGAGATGAAGGCAGTGTGTGTGTGGATTATGCGACATGGTTTAATGTGTCGGATCTGAGGAGTGGATGTTGCCAGATCCCGAGGAGTGCGGCTGTTGAGCCGAAGATGGCTGTTATTATCTCCCTAGGATTCTTCCGATCCAAAAAGATGCCCAAGGGCATACCCGGAGCCCCTGCAACCTTCCCACGGGGCATGAGGAAGACCATGGGGGAAGTGAATGTGTGTGGAGTTTTGGCGTATGTGGATGACCGCCTGGAGCTTGAATTCGCCTGGGGGGACTATGAAGCGAGGCGAGAGGCTGAACCTGGGCGACAGAAGCGAAGTGTCAAATGTGGAGGAGTTTTTGGGTGGAGGAGTTTGGTGCAATGTAAGAAAAATGACCCGACATACCAGTTGAAATTCCTGGTGTTGGAACAGACGATGGTGGGCCTGGGGCTGGAAACCCAGGTCATCAATCTGAATGAGACACAGGGGAGAGAGGGGATTGCACCGCTGAACTGAATGCTCAGAAATGCCGGCCGGAGACTGAGTGCCACACTTGTGGGACGACCATTGCAGACTTGGAATTCACGCTCGTCAACGTGGAGAAGAAGCAACGGAATTCCGAGCTGACATTGCGGTCATGTACTGATGAATTAATCCAGCGAGAAGAAACAATGACCCACCTTCGAAGGGATCAGCAGAAACTCAAGACGTCGATCCGGAAAAGATTGGAAGATTTACAAATTGAGGAAGATCAAGGAAGTGTTCTGACTCAGGCCAACAGAAAACCGAGAGCCCAGGGAAGGGAGTTTGACTACACTCCCGAGGAGGTGAAGACATGGAGGACAGATCTCGGAAAAGAGAGGCGGACGCTTGAAAGGAACCTGAAGATGACTGTTGACAGTTTAAATGAAGTGGAAAAACTGAAAGTTGACCTGGAAAATGTCATCAGGAAGAAAAAACTGGAGGCTGAACATTCTTTAACTGCTGCTTTTCAAGTCAGGGTGGGAGAAGCTGGTGGGGTAACTGTGTCCCAGATTGAGATGACCAAGAACACTGAATCAGAACTGCTGAGGCTGTGGCGAGAGTTGAAGGAGTCCCCGAAGAAGCTGACGTCTCGACTGCAGGAGGCTGAAGGGGTAGCCCCGGCTAAATGTTTCAGTTTGGAGAAACTTAACCAGCAGCTATCGATCGAGGGAATGAGGAAGAATATGGATTCAAAGGATGATGTGCTGGACATGTGGTACATGCTGCCTTTCGCTAACTTCCCCATGATTGAGGACGAGACCTTTGGCCCTTCTCCCACTGAGTCAGGTGTAATGGGGAGGGCTAGCTGTGGGCAGTCTGAGTTACGGCAGTATCGGGAAGGAAAAGAAGCGGGGCCCCGGACATGGGACAGGGGGCTCCGAGCTGTAATGGTGGCCTGAGTGAGAGAGGAGTTGGCAAGCAGGCCCAAGGTATCCCTAGTAGTGTCTGTGACTTTAGGGTTTAGGTGAGGGGGTACGGAGGTCTCAGAGGATTAGGAAGCTCTTGGATAGGTTGGCGTATGTAGCGCCTGTGGACGGGTGGAAGGTCCACTGCTTGGGGAGCACTGTCACTGTGTGTATCTGGATGGGTTTCTGTGTCTGTAGGACTGGTTGGCGAGTTATTTAGAAGTCATGAGGACATGACTTTATTTGGTGGGGGGAGAGTGTAAAGGGTTTCTTTTTTTTGTCACTGCGTAGTCTAAGTAAAATGGCTTCTTTGTTGTGTTATAATTGAAAGGGCTTCTTTGTATTGTTAACTGCTGAGAAAGTCCTTCCCGCTAGCAGTTTGTTTGGATCACGTTACTGATAAGAAAGGTGTTATGAACCAATTGGGATAGTTGTTATGCTTGTGGTGTGTCTGAAGATATTGTATGCACAGGGTTTTGGGGCAGAAAGTGGGAGAGAGAGAGACAGAGGATGGACCAGGTGCTGTGAGTCCGCTAACGGGGTCAGACCCTGAGTGGGGTGTTTGGCAAGAAGAGGAGACAGAGACGGACTCGTGTAGAGCGTCTGGTCGGCCACCGTTGTTGGTCCCAGGTGGCCGGTCGAGGTGGTCCGAGGGGTTGCAGGGTGAAGAAGAAGGGTCCTGAGCTCCAACTGTTTGTGCATAAAGAGATTGAACTTTGATAAGTGTGGCGCCTTTTATTTTCCTTTTATATTTTATTCTCTCTTAATTATATAGTTCCAGTAATATCTATAAACTGTAAATCATTTAATTGCATCTAGTGTATTGTCTGTTATTTGGGTGGGGTGGGGTACATCACACAGCATCCACGCAAACTAATTATCCAGTTTGGCGGGGCCAAGGGCTGTTTCCCTAGGCAACAGCAAGCCGAGCAACCCTGAGGCTGGCCGGGGGGTTACATACACTGATAAGATTATCACATCACTTTCCCTCTCTATTATAAAAATATATGATATATCTGACAATTGAATGGTGAATCTACTGCTTCTCCATTCTCTTGCCCATTGAGAACAATGGCACTTGAGTTACACTGGATACCACCTGCAAATGCCCCTAACCTGCAGCTGCACTCAAACTGTGGTTCTTTGTGGCGATGGGTCTCGCTCCCAGGGCTCACTGATCAGCCGTTTCTCAATATCGCAAGGGCGCGGCCTAGAAGACGAACACGCCCTCGGGGTCCCAAGGCTTCGAGGCCGTGTGGATGAGCCGACTCCAAGCCGGTGCCGCCAACTGAAGCATTGTGAGAGAAAACGGAAATATTGGGAATAGTGGATCAGCTGTCGGAGCTCTCTATACTCGTCGAACCTCTCTCTGTCTCTGTCTCATTGGTAGGGGAGGGTTTGCTGCTGATTCTCGAGTCGGAGAACTTGGAAAAAGCAACACAGGTAACCTTAACACCGTAAATCAGCAAGTTATTTGTTTTTGTTGCTCTCCCCTTTCGCTGCGTAACACCTCTCTGCACCTTTATTATGGAGAGAGAGAGACCGTGGCACGTTGAATTGGTTGGGTGAATGATTAGTTTTGTACTGCAGGTCATGGCCTCCCTTGGGATCTTTGCTTTTGGTGGGAGATGCCTTTTTGCTGAAATAAATGGGGGGAGGGGGAGGTTGATGCTTCACAGCTGCTTGTCCGTGGGAGGGGGTAGAGTGGGGATCTGGGGTGCTAACACTTTTACTGTCATTCGTTCTTTGGGGTACCCTTCTGTTTTCATGGACGTCTGTGAAGAGCAACAATTTCAGATTGTAGATTGTATCCATTGTCTGATATTAAATAGAACCATTGGACTATCGAACTATTGAAGTTGATTGCAGCACACACTCATCTGGTTGATTTCTAAAGCCTTAGATGGTCTTGGTAAAGCTTCAACACACAACTATCAGTGGACTGATCTGGCACAGTCAATGATATTTTGCAATAACTAAACAGATATTACATCTCATGCAAAACACAGGATCATATACTTCAATGTAGTTCTGTATCGGTATCTACCGATCACCCACCAGTCACTGTCTCCCAGCTCCATCCCTCACTCTCCCCCTTCTGACTCCATCTGCCTATCATTTCACTCCTCACCATATAGAACCTATCATCTTTAGTCCCTGTCTCACCCCTTCCCTCTCATCTCTTTGTACTGGCAATCTCCCCACTGCACTCTCACTCGTGAATGCAGGCTCAGCCTGAAATATTGACTACCCTTTCGCTTGTGTAAGGGGTTTCTTCTTTTATGTTACTACGTAGGCTAATCAAAATGGCTTCTTTGTTATGTTAACTGCTTTGTTATGTTAACTGCTGAGAAAGTTCTCTTGCTACCAGCTTGTTTGGGTTATAGAGAGAGTTATACTCAGTTGCTAACCAATTGGGATAGATGTTATTCTCTCTTGTGCGTCTGTAAGCTATTGTGATGCACGGGTTTTTGGGTAGAAGGCGCAATGAGGAGAGAGAGAGTGGACGCGATGCTGTGAGCTGGCCGACAGGACGGACCCCGAGCCGGAGTCCGAGGTCCAAGGTCTTCGGCGAGGAGAGGAGATGGAGACAGACTCATGTGGAGCATCTGGTCGACCACCGTGGTTGGTCCCAGGCAGCGGACCGAGGTGGTCAGAGGGGATTGAATGGTGGAAAGAGGATCATTACTAGAGCTCCAACTGTTGTGCACAAAGAGGTTGAACTTTGATAAGTGTGGCACCTTTTACTTTCCTTTTATATTTTATCTCTACTAATTACATAGTTCCAGTAAGATCCATAAAGTGTAATCATTTAATCACATATGGTGCATTGTCTGTTATTTGGCGGGGTGGGGTACATCGCACAGCATCTACACAAACGTGATTACCCAGTATGGCGGGCCGAAGGCTGCTCCCCCTAGATGACAGCGAGCTGAGCAAGCCTGAGGCTCACCAGGGGGCTACACTTGCACAGATACAGCTCAACCCAGTGAGTTCCTCCAGCAGTCTGTTTCTTGCTCCAGGTCCCATCTTCCTCTGTCTCCTGCACCTCCAGGGAATGTTTTTTGGCTTTGCTTGCTTGAAACAAGCAGGGGACACTAATCTCCGGATTCACCCAATCCTAGTGCGTTCTGCTGCTTCTTCCTATCAGTTGTTCAGAAGTATGCTGCGGCTGGATTGAAGAGGGATTTGCACATCACTCCAGCTGTTCCAAGTTATTTATGACTGTTCTTTTGAGTTCACTATCATGAGGAGGGGAATTGTGTACCGGGTGAAAATTACATTAGTATTTCACGACTGAAATCTGTGACACATTTCAGTAGTGCAATAAGGGATGTGTAAGGATTGCTTCAATTTCACCTCCTGTGTTCTTTCCCAGTCTTTCTTTCTTGGTTAACAGCAAGTCCATTTGACACTGGGCAATATTAAACCTAGCTCCATTCCAGCAGAGGGAACAAACAAGTTCACCATAGTTTTCTCAGAAGGCCGTCCCACCCATTCCAAGCACTTGTCTGGCGAACACTTTCTGTACTACTTGTCATTGGATGAAGAGACAAAAACTGTACAAGGTGATTTGGTATAGCTATTCTTTCTTACCAGACCTATTGGTAAGCATGTGACATGTTAAGGATTGTGATGACCTGTAATCCCCCTAGCTCCGCTAACAAATCATCAGTTACAGTTTCAGGCTGTTTGTCTCTCTTTGCTTTTCTGCTGATTATTAACCTGATGGTTCCAAATGGCACCATATGTTTTCTGAAGCTCAATCAGAAGAAAGAAAGAAATGGTTGAATGAGCCCTGCTTCCTCTCTCTTCAATTGCTCCCCGTCTTTTTCTTTAGTCTGTCAGGTACAGGTTAAAGACTAAGGCCTCATACCATTGTGTCAACTGACCATTTCCATCCATAGATCCTACCTGACCCATTAAGTTCCTCCAGCTTTTTGTTCGTTGTTGCAAATTATGGGTTAGGGTTAATAAGTTGTGGGCATGCCACATTGGTGCTGGGTTAATAAGTTGTGGGCATGCCACGTTGGTGCTGGGTTAATAAGTTGTGGGCATGCCACGTTGGTGCTGGGTTAATAAGTTGTGGGCATGCCACGTTGGTGCTGGGTTAATAAGTTGTGGCATGCCATGTTGGTGCTGGAAGCAGGGCGACACTTATAGGTTGCCCTCAGCACATCCACAGCCTGTTGTGGTCATTGATGCAAATGGCGCATTTCACTGCACGTTTCCATGCTTCAATGTACATCTTGAACACTGAGCAACTGAACATTCTTGACCAGCGTCCCATGCTGGACCTTGTCAAATGCCTTACTAAAGTCCATGAAGACAACATCCACTGCCTTGCCTTCATCCACTTTCCTGGTAACTACTCAAGAAACTATATAAGATTGGTTAGACACGACCTACCATGCACAAAGTCATGCTGACTATCCATAATTAATCCACATCTATCCAAATGCTTATATATCCAGTCCCTTCCAATAACTTTCCCACAATTGATGTCAGACTTGCCAGCCTATGTTCTATGTTTAGAACTTTTTTTAAAACACCTCCTCCTCTGTAACCTGTACAGGGTCCATGGAGTTGATGCTGCTTTGCCTCACTTCTATAGACTATGTGTCTGTCTCGAGTAAATACAGATTCAAAAAATTCATTTAAGATCTCTCCATCTGTTTTGGCTCCACACATGAATTGCCATTCTAGTGTTCCCAAGAACCAATGTTGTTGCTTGCAATCGTTTTGCACTTAACATATCTGTAAAATCCCTTAGGATTCTCCTTCACCTTGTCTGCTACAGAGATTTCATGCCTTCTTTTAGCCTTCCTGATTTCTTTCTTAAGTGTTCTGTTGCATTTCTAATACTCCATAAGCCCCTCATGTGTTCCTACTTGCCTATACCTGCTATGCGCTTCCTTTTTTCTATTAACCAGGGTCTCAAGGTTCACAATACTTGCTTTCTTTACCTTTTATTCTGACAGGCACATACAAACTTGGTACTCTCAAAATTCTGTTTTTGAAGGCCTCCCACTTTTCAAGTATACCTTTGCCAGAAAACAGCCTCTCTCTCAATCCACACTTGCCAGATCATTTCTGATACCATCAAAATAGCCCTTTCTCCAATTTAGGATCTCAATCCATGGACCAGACCTATCTTTTTGCATACCTACTTTGCAACTAATAGCATTGTGGTCTCTGGATGCAAAATGTTCCCCTACACAAACTTCTGTCACCTGCCCTGTGTCAGTCTCTAATAGCAGATCCAGTATTGCACGCTCTCTCATTGGAACTTCCGCATACTGATTAAGGAAACTTTCCTGAACACATTTGACAAGCTCTGTCCCAACTAGTCCTTTTACAGTATGGGAGTGCCAGTCAATATGTGGAAAGTTAAAATTGCCTACTATAACAACCTTATGTTTCTTCTAACAGTCTGCAATCGCTCTACAGATTTGTCCCTCTAAATCCCACAGACTGTTGGGTGGTCTGTAATATAGCCCCATTAACATGATCATACTTTTCTTATTCCTCAATTCCACCCATAAATCCTCACTAGATAAGTTCTCCAGTCTGTCCTGACTGAGTACTGCTGTGACGTTTTCCCTGACTAGTAACATCACCACTCTCCCTTTAATCCATCCCGTTCTAAAACAATGCCCAAATTATTGAGTTGCCTCCTGCAACCATGTCTCACTAATGGCTATAGTATCATAATTCCATGTGTTGATCCATGCCCTGAGCTCATCTGCTTTTCCTACAATACTTCTCGCATTGAAATATACACAGCTTAGAACATTAATCATATGATGCTCAACTATTTGATTCCTGAATTTGTCTGAAGTCTTAACAACGTATCTCCACAACCACCCCACCTTCTGTTTTTTTTAGTGAGTGCTGTTGGCTTTTAAAAGCTTCCCAATCTTCTAATTTCTATTTTTGCTCTATTATTTGCCCTCTCTTTTGCTTTTATTCTGTCTGTAACTTCCTTTGTCAGCCATGGTTGCCTCATCCTCCCTTTAGAATGCTTCTTCATCTTGAGGATGTATCTATCCTCTCTTCGGTTGTCCATTGAAATCTGATGACGATGTCCACTCCTTTAATGGTGAGATCTTTGATGACTATACAGTCCTATCCTGGACCCACAAGCTCTATTGCAGGTGGAACATGTATATGTGGTAGTGGTGGCAACCATGGCTGCATTTCTCCTGGCTCTCTTCTGGTTGTTCTTTCCCTCTCCAGAATACAAACTCCATCCCTACACAGCTGTTGCCAAGTGTTGTCAGCAGCAACCTCCTCCAGGTCCTCAGGTCTGATCTTGCACTTCCTTAAGGCATTCTTCATCTGATCCTTATAAGCGCTGTCTATCCTGCACCGTCCAAGTTACACCCAGAAACTCCAGCCGTTGTCGTTCTGCCATTATTCCTGATAGTGTCCGTTTCCAAACAAATTTGGTCAGCTCCTCTCTCATGCCTCTGTAATTCCACTTACTTCACTGTAAAACTGAAACCTTTGACTTTATCTTCTCCCTCTCAAAGTGCTGGATGAATTCTATCATACCTTAATCTAATTCCCTTACCTTAATCTGGTTCATTACATAGCACCCAATCCAGAATTGCCTTTCCCCTAATGGGTGCAACCACAGGTTGCTCTAGAAAGCCATCTCATAGCCATTCTACAAATTTCTTCTCTTGGGATACAGCACCATCCTGATTTTCCCAATCTACCTGCATATTGAATTCCGCAGGATATCGTAACATTATCCTTCTTACATGCCTTTTCATTCTCCAATTGTAATCTATATCTTACATCTGGGCTAATTTTCATACGCCTGTATCATATCAGGGTCTTTTATCCTTGCAATTTCTTAACTCTACCCACAAGGATTCTGCATCTTCCAACCTTATGTCATCTCTTTTTATGTATTGGATTTCAATTTTTGCAAAGAGTGCCACCCCTACCCCTCTGCACAGCTTCCTGTCCTGTTGATACAGTGTGAATCATTGGATGTTGAGCTTCCAACTATGATCTTCTTTCAGCCATGACTCAGTGATGTCCACAACATTATACCTGCTCACCTCCAACCGCACTACAAGATCATCTGCCTTATTCCATATACTACGTGAATCCAAGTATAACAACTTCAGTCCCTTATTCATTACCTTTTTCGATTTTGCTGCCACATTATACTCCAACTTATCTCACTGGCTGCAATTTTGCCTTGTCATCTGCCTGTACTTTCTTACAGTCTCACTACACAATGGATTGACTTGTATACCAGCTGCCCCATCCTCAACCCTCTCACTCCAGTTCCCATCCCTGCCAGTAAAAGTGGGGTCTGGTTTAGTGCTGAGAAAAAAAGTCACTGTGAGAGGTTGAGGTGAAATTAATCTTCATGAGCGAATGTGTTAATAAATTACTTTCCACCTGCACCATCATTAATGTCTGTTAGAGGCAATGATGTCAGCTATAGTTAGGAACTCAGCCAACTCTCACAGCCTGCAAGCTGGAAAGTTTCTCCATGGAAGAAACTCTTCTTAAGAGCACTCCGTCCAGACACCTGGTATTTATCCAAGATTCTGAGAACCATGCAGCTTCTAAACCGATCAAAGCAATGCAGCCTTCTTACATTGAACTATTTGAACTTCATTACTTCAAAGACATCCTTGCCACCTCAGCTTTACTAGAATAAGAAACTGCTGGGACCAGATCTTACATGGCAGGGCTTATGGTGCAAAGCATCACAGGGATGAATGCACATAAAGAGTTTTGGAATCAGCACAGCATGTTGGCATGATTTTCTGTCCAGAATATCATGCAGGGTCAACTGTCCATCAGGCTTATTTATCCCAATTTACACTCAGTTGTCTTTGGAGAATTGTAGCTTGACAAAAGCATTACCATTCCCTAAGAAGGAAATACGGGCATCTATTTAATCCCTGATCTCATCTCTTAGAAGCAACTCAAAACACTTCAAAAGCAAACCAATTAATTATTTTGCTGTACAGTTACAGATTTTATTGTCAAATAAACTCTTTGATCTGAACCATATTCTTTATCTCAAAACATTAAATTCAGAAAACTGAACTCTGCACTTGCCCCTTCAGGCTGAATTATGACGACAAATTTGTTAAATATATATTTCTTTATTTTCCTATATGCTTAGTTGGTCACTAACTTTAACTGTTGTCACTTGTATTCCTTCCAACAATGCAATTTCGTAATTGGGATTAAACTGTGTTGAAGGAGTGTGCCTGCTTGAGAAACCTTGAATTGTAAGGCACTGTCATTTGCACAAAAATGCAGCTGGGTGTTAACATACATCAGGAGATCAAGTCGAGCTTGTCTGCAATTGGTACTCCAGAGACAGGGTGATTTTATTCCACCTATCACAACATATGGCCCATAATTTAAATACTATTCATATCATGTGAAAACCCACTCTACTAGGACTGGTGCAGGCTTGCCTGCTCAGGGAGAGACATTCAGATTGTGTGTTTAGGGTAACATAAAAGCCATGCGATCATTAGATTTCTGGCTCTAATTCAAGAACTGTTGTGCACGCAGGTTAATGTAGAAAACTGAATGTTCTCTACAAAACCAAGACTTACAAAAGCAAAACATCCTTAAATTAAAACTGAGATGCCAAAATTATCTTAGTGAGGTAAACAGGTTCATTTACTACGTATCAAAGGAAGTGGAAATTTCAATTCTAAGAGGAAAATATTAGCTTTAAATTCTCTGCATGATCACTGGCAACAGTACACACAAATCACTAAGGCACAGAAAAAAAGGTCAATGTCATTTTTATTCTTAATTTTTCACAGCCTCAGATTATTTTTTTACATAAACCTTTTAAAGACTCAGTGATCCATTCTGGACTGGGATTCAAAAAGTCTTCAGGTTAAAGTCATGAAATCGTGGAGCTGTGCAGAAAGTAAAACAAACTCTTCAGTCCAACTTATCCATGCCAACCATGTTGCCTAACTGAGCTTGTCACATTTAGAAGAAGTATAGTTTGCATACATCATTCATTTTACAACACAAAATTAAAACATAACTTGTTAAAATGGGCCTTTCAATTCTGAGGATGGATCAGATCGAAGTTTTTCCCTTAGCCACTATGTGTATTGAGTGCTCTTTGACATAAAGACTCTGGGGATTTTTAATGTCATACGTAGAGGATAGTTTCTCTGTGTTGTAGCTGAACTGCAGAATATAACTATTCATGACTGCTTCAACCTAGAAGTGAAAAGCAAAACGATCAGTCAATCAAACAAGGGCAAAATCTCACAAGTATCATAGGAAGTCATGTAAGTGCAGTAGAAAGTTAGAATGATATACTCATCTAGATAGTAACCATGGCCATAACTTCTAAGTACTTAATTAGCTGCAGGATATTCAGGGATTATGGAAGGGGCATTTTCTTTTATATGATTAAAGTGGAATATCCCTATAATTGAAAGGTTCAAAGGTTCATTTATTATCAAAGTATACAACTCTGAAATTCTTCATTTCTCCAGGTAGCCATGAAACCAAGGAAGACGAAGAAAAGGCAGCATGATCATCCATCCCCAAATCCCCCCTCCCCACAAAAATAAACAAAAATGGAATTGGGCACACCAACCCCACCAAATACCCCCTCCCGCATAATAACCGAGGAAAAAGGATCAGGTACATCGACCCACAAAGTTTAATCTCCAGGTATGGAAGCCCACCATAACACAGCCAGAACAAGAGTGGGTGTTCTTCCGCACCTGCTCCACTCACTCCCCATTCTGCCACTTACTGCATTTTGATCTTCTAGTATCGTGGCTAATTAATTGCAATTGCAATTTAACAACAATTTCAAAGAGCAGGGGAGATAAAAATTATTTCAAACTTGCATCTTTCTGTAAATTAGTTGCAGGGAAAGATTATTTTGCTAGTGCAGACCACTTCAGGGTCCGATCGATACTCAACCTTGGGTTCCATTTTAATTGGAAAAAAATAATTTGATTTTATTGTAGTTCTTCTCAAAGAATGATGCAGACTATTATAGTTCTTCCTAGAGCAGCTCATTGCAACATGTGACAGCTGCTCTCAGATAGACTCAGTGGAATAGAGAAAGAACTATTTGAGAAGATGTGGGATATTTGGGGTGGAAAGCAGAGACCTGGAATTGTATTTTGGTCCAGGATGAGTATAACACACAATCCAGTCTGCCCTTTATCAGGTCTCAACAATCTAATCCTGGCTAGAAATGGCTTGTTATGGGTTCTGCTCTGAGAAAACTATTTTGGTCCTAAAAATGTACAGGTCCCATTCTTGGTGTTACTGTTATGTCTTGTAATTCCAAAACATAAAACTAATCAAAAGAAAAACACATGGAGACGGGGACAAGCGTGTACTCTTTCTTGTTACTTTTAGCGAGGCATGCACTTATGATGTAGGAGCATAATGACATATGCCATTCACCTACTTTCTTACTCTTATGGAATCACATCTTTCCTGACAAGAGGGGTCACTCTGCCTGTAGCAATGAAACAATTCAGGTTCTGAGGCCTCCTCCATGCTGGTTGTAGGAGTTGACTCCGGGACTGCAGAAGTGATTCCGACAGCTCGGAACACTTCTCTTCTGGACTTGCTGGCATCTCGAAAAGTACTGAATCTGCTGGTCTATCCCAGGCCACCAGACAAAGCTTCAAGACAGCACTTCCATTTTCACCACAGCTAGATGACTGGCAAGTAGTCCTTTCAACACTTTAGCTCTCAGCTTGGATGTTGACTCGATTGCAGGGGTTGTGACATGCAAATGGTGGGTGGATCTCCAATCAGGTTGTAGTTGTCTCAGCCAATCACAGCCTTACAATGCTGGCTCACCTGCTTTTACCACATGTGAGCACAATGTGGCTTGTAGGTTGCTGTATGTCACTGTTACGAGTTTCATTCCCATGGGAGTTATCTTTTCTCCGGTATACGTTCTTAGTCGGATGTCTGCAGGCTTCAGTTCAGTATTTTGAAATGCCATTCAAACTCGTTTAGTGGAATTTCTGAAACAACCAAGCCAGTGTCCAATTCCATTTTAATTGATTTGCCCAACACACATCAAAGTTGCTGGTGAACGCAGCAGGCCAGGCAGCATCTGTAGGAAGAGGTGCAGTCAACGTTTCAGGCTGAGACCCTTCGTCAGGACTAACTGAAGGAAGAGTGAGTAAGGAATTTGAAAGTTGGAGGGGGAGGGAGAGATCCAAAATGATAGAAGAAGACAGGAGGGGGAGGGATGGAGCCAAGAGCTGGACAGGTGATAGGCAAAAGGGATACGAGAGGATCATGGGACAGGAGGTCCGGGAAGAAAGACGGGGGTGGGGGGGACCCAGAGGATGGGCAAGGGGTATATTCAGAGGGACAGAGGGAGAAAAAGGAGAGTGAGAGAAAGAACGTGTGTATAAAAATAAGTAACAGATGGGGTAAAAGGGGGAGGTGGGGCATTAGCGGAAGTTAGAGAAGTCGATGTTCATGCCATCAGGTTAGAGGCTACCCAGACGGAATATAAGGTGTTGTTCCTCCAAATTTAATTGATTTGCCGTTCACTTCTGTTGTAAGTCATGTTGCTGATCTCCTGTTTGCTTTAACATTTTAAATCTCAAGGCTACCTAGTCCCATGTCATTCTTATCATTATCATATTTTTCATCAACTGCATACAGATTAGTGCTCTTTTTGAAACTGCAATTTGACTTTTTATCTTTTTCTCTTCCCTGTTCAGTCCATTTATTTTTGTCTGCCCAATATGCTCCTTGTATGTGTCCTACTTTGTTACATTTTCTGCAAGTTTCACCTTTAAATCTGCATTGGTTCATGTGAGTCTCTTCCACAATGGTAACACAATTTGTTTAGCCAGACTGGTTTCTGTTTAGACAGTGCAATTTTGTTCACTTTCACTTACATTCTTGACTGCAACTCAATTGCATCTCTGGCTGAGATTTCCATTGATACAGCTATTTCATCTGCTCTTCTAAATGTGAGTCATGCTTCAGTTAGGAGCCATTTTGTGAGCCATTGAGTGAGGGCTGGCCGGTGGTGTAGTGGCATAAGCACTGGAATTTGAAGCAGATGGTCCTGAGTTTGAATCTGGCTTGGTCCCAATATGGGCAGCAGCAGTATCTGCGCAGAAGAAAGGCCTTTCAGTCGACTTCCATTATCTTGCCATGAAAACTCTGAAAAAGTACACCATAGGGATAATAACTCGATGGCACACAACAACAATCATTGTTTATGAACCCATTTTCTGCCATTTTTAGATATTTAGCTATTTTAGAATAGTACAGCACAGTACAGGCCCTTCAGCCCACAATGTTGTGCCGACCCTCAAACCTGCCTCCCATATAACCCCCCACCTTAAATTCCCCCATATACCTGTCTAGTAGTCTCTTAAACTTCACTAGTGTATCTGCCTCCACCACTGACTCAGGCAGTGCATTCCATGCACCAACCACTCTCTGAGTAAACAAACTTCCTCTAATATCCCACTTGAACTTCCCACCCCTTACCTTAAAGCCATGTCCTCTTGTATAGAGCAGTGGAGCCCTGGGGAAGAGGCGCTGGCTGTCCACTCTAACTATTCCTCATAATATCTTGTACACCTCTATCATGTCTCCTCTCATCCTCTTTCTCTCCAAAGAGTAAAGCCTCAGCTCCCTTAATCTCTGATCATAATGCATACTCTCTAAACCAGGCAGCATCCTGGTAAATCTCCTCTGTACCCTTTCCAATGCTTCCACATCCTTCCTATAGTGAGGCAACCAGAACTGGACACAGTACTCCAAGTGAGGCCTAACCAGAGTTTTATAGAGCTGCATCATTACATCGCAACTCTTAAACTCTATCCCTCGACTTGTGAAAGCTAACACCCCATAAGCTTTCTTAACTACCCTATCCACCTGTGAGGCAACTTGCAGGGATCTATGGACATGTACCCCGAGATCCCTCTGCTCCTCCACACTACCAAGTATCCTGCCATTTACCTTGTACTCTGCCTTGGAGTTTGTCCTTCCAAAGTGTACCACCTCACACTTCTCCGGGTTGAACTCCATCTGCCACTTCTCAGCCCACTTCCGCATCCTATCAATGTCTCTCTGCAATCCCATGCCTTCTGACTTTCTGAATAAGCTTACCGTGTGGAACCTTGTCAAATGCCTTACTAAAATCCATGTAGATCACATCCACTGCACTATCCTTATCTATGTGCCTGGTCACCTCCTCAAAGAACTCTATCAGCCTTGTTAGACACGATCTGCCCCTCACAAAACCATGCTGACTGTCCCTGATCAGACCATGATTCTCCAAATGCCCATAGATCCTATCTCTAAGAATCTTTTCCAACAGCTTTCCCACCACAGACCTAAGGCTCACTGGTCTATAATTACCCGGACTATCCCTACTACCTTTTTTGAACAAGGGGACAACATTCGCCTCCCTCCAATCCTCCGGTACCACTCCCGTGGACAACGAGGACATAAAGATCCTAGCCAGAGGCTCAGTAATCTCTTCCCTCACCTCGTGGAGCAGCCTGGGGAATATTCCGTCAGGCCCCGGGGACTTATCCGTCCTAATGTATTTTAACAACTCCAACACCTCCTCTCCCTTAATATCAGCATACTCCAGAACATCAACCTCACTCATATTGTTCTCACCATCATCAAGTTCCCTTTCATTGGTGAATATCGAAGAGAAGTATTCATTGAGGACCTCGCTCACTTCCACAGCCTCCAGGCACATCTTCCCACCTTTATCTCTAATCGGTCCTACCTTCACTCCTGTCATCCTTTTGTTCTTCACATAATTGAAGAATGCCTTGGGGTTTTCCTTTACCCGACTCGCCAAGGTCTTCTCATGCCCCCTTCTTGCTCTCCTCGGCCCCTTCTTAAGCTCCTTTCTTGCTTCCCTATATTCCTTAATAGATCCATCTGATCCTTGCTTCCTAAACCTCATGTATGCTACCTTCTTCCACCTGACTAGATTTTCCACCTCACTTGTCACCCATGGTTCCTTCACCCTACCATCCTTTATCTTCCTCACTGGGACAAATTTATCCCTAACATCCTGCAAGAGATCCCTAAACATCAACCACATGTCTACAGTACATTTCCCTACAAAAACATCATCCCAATTCATACCCACAAGTTCTAGCCTTACAGCCTCATAATTTGCCCTTCCCCAATTAAAAATTTTCCTGTCCTCTCTGATTCTATCCATTTCCATGATAATGTTAAAGGCCAGGGAGCAGTGATCAATGTCCCCCAGATGCTCACCACTGAGAGATCTGTGACCTGACCCGGTTCATTACCTAATACTAGATCTAGTATGGCATTCCCCCCTAGTCGGCTTGTCCACATACTGTGATAGGAATCCATCCTGGACACACTTAACAAACTCTGCCCCATCTAAATCCTTGGAACTAATCAGGTGCCAATCAATATTAGGGAAGGTAAAGTCACCCATGATAACAACCCCGTTATTTTTGCACCTTTCCAAAATCTGCCTCCCAATCTGCTCCTCTGTATCTCTGCTGCTACCAGGGGGCCTATAGAATACTCTCAATAGAGTAACTGCTCCCTTCCTGTTCCTGACTTCCACCCATATTGACTCAAAAGAGGATCCTGCTACATTACTCACCCTTTCTGTAGCTGTAATAGTATCCCTGAGCAGTAATGCCACCCTTCCTCCCCTTTCTCCCCCCTCTCTATCCCTTTTAAAGCACTGAAATCGAGGAATATTGAGAATCCATTCCTGCCCTGGTGCCAGCCAAGTCTCTGTAATGGCCACTACATCATAATTCCATGTATGTACCCAAGCTCTCAGTTCATCACCTTTGTTCTTGATGCTTCTTGCATTGAAGTACATGCACTTTAGCCCTTCTGCCTTACTACCTTTACACCCTTTATTCTGCTTCTCTTTCCTCAAAGCCTCTCTATATGTCAGATCTGGCCTTACTCCATGCACTTCTTCCACTGCTTTATCGCTCCGAGTCCCATTCCCCTTGCAAATTAGTTTAAACCCTCCCGAACCATGCTAGCAAACCTACCTGCAAGAATACTGCTACCCCTCGAGTTCAGGTGCAACCCATCCAATCTGTACAGGTCCCACCTTCCCCAGAAGAGATCCCAATGATCCAAAAATCTAAAACCCTGCCCCCTGCACCAACTCCTCAGCCACGCATTCAACTGCCATCTCCTCCAATTCTTACCATCACTATCACATAGCACTGGCAGCAATCCTAAGAATGCCACGCTTGAGGTCTTGTTCTTCAGCCTTCTGCCTAGTTCGCGAAACTCACACTTCAGGACCTCATCTCTCTTCCTGCCTATGTCGTTGGTGCCAACCTGTATCACGACTTCTGGTTGCTTTCCCTCTCGTACCAGGATGTCGTACAGCCAGTCAGAGACATCCCGGACCCTGGCACCCAGGAGGCAACAAACCATGCAGGTGTCCTTCTCACGTCCACAAAATCTCCTGTCTGCTCCCCTGACTATAGAGTTTTTAACTTGAGTGCCCAGTCACCAAGTGTTGTCCAAAGGAAAGTTTACGAAGCAATACATTCGGCACCAGTTTGACCGCAGGAGCTGCCAGAAGGACGTTCACTGATATCCAGCCGTCTTAGGAGCCCCACTCTGGATTTGCTGTCCGGGTTTACTCCTGTAGCCTTCATCTCTCCCGAGCTGCCCACAAGACAGTGGGGCTATTTACCCATAGCTGGAGATCTGGTTCACGAACACTAGGGCATGTCCACACACCAGTAGACCTGTGTGCTACATGTGCAGGAGCCAGACCTCCTTCCTGGCCTCTGTAGTTAAGTCTGAGTCCGAAAGAAGTTCAGTTTCCGTGTGTCGCCAGTGAGGAGGCATTATGTGAGACCTGCTGTTGGAGAGTCCACGTACTGGCATGGAGAGACTCACACATTCAGCTCTCCTTTTCACTAGACTGCTAGCCAGCGGTGAAAGCTGAAAGTGAGAGTGACAAGCACTACCCGTACACTACCACACTAGACACATCATAACAACCATTCTGACACCAATATATCAGTATTATTTGAGTAATATTGTAAATATATTGTTTGATTAAGCATTCTTTGTTTAATTAATTCATTATGGGTTAAATGTAAAAGTACATGAATGAAATACGTCATTACGTCACTGCGTCATTATTGCGTGCCTCGCTAGAAGTAATAACAAACAGTACACATTTGGCGCAGTCTCTAAGTTTTAAGCTTTGGAGTTTCAAAACATAACGGTGACGATGAGTTAAGTTTAAAATGAACCCGAGACATCTGCCTACCTGTTGAAGTGCAGTGAGGCATTAGAATTTTTAAAAATCGCAGCATGCATTAGTACAACAGGCCAAATAGCCTGCTTCTGTTTCCCAATAAGGAAGCATGTTTTTGCCAGAGCTCTAGACTCCAAAGGAATTCCTGCGATATGCACTCTCACCCACCAAATGTCCTTTTGAACCGTGACAAAATAAAGGAACATGACAATGACTTTTAATGGCTGATTCTTATCAATGTATTTATTACACAGAAGTAAATAGCAACTTGGACTCGGGTCACTCTGAGCAGTTACTTCTTACCTTTAGCATGAGCAGGGGGTTACAGAGTTCCTGTCTTTTCACTTGCTCAAAGTGTAGATGGGATATCAACTCAGTATTTACACAAAATACACATGAATAATTCAATAAAGCAACCACCTAACCACACGAAGGTGACCTGGTAGTCATAAACGTTATCTCGGCAAAAGCCGTTCCCTTAGTTGGGAGCCAATTTACAACCTGAATAAATGGAAAACATGGAACAATCACTTTCATCTTCAAAAACAGGTTTAGAGCAGATTAAGGGAGAAAGAACTTCCACACTCAGTAGATGAAAAATTCAAGAATGAATTGCCGCTTGAAAGAAAAAAATGCAACCATACGAGAATAAGTAAAATACTTATAACATGGCAGCCAAATTGACAGTAAATGGGTGCATTAGGTTTTGAGCTAGAAAGCACTTTCTGTCCTCTTGTTCACTGAGCTACATTTGTCCTGCCAAATTTCATCACTCAACCATATTATTCAAATAGAGAGGGTGACAGAGAAATAAGAAAAGGAAGAATGATATTAGAGAGCTTGCTCTGTTGGGAATTGGCCTGAATGCAATGAGCCAAATGGCCTCCTTCAGTGTCCAAATTTCTGAGTACGCTTTAATGGTGTCTAAAGAAGAGGGAATCTGTAGATGCTGGAAATCCAAGCAACACACATAAAATACTAGAGGAACTCAGCAGACTGGGCAGCATTTTGTGTGTGTTGTTTAATGGTGTCTAAATGGCCAATGGGACCCCAAGAGACAGTGCAACACCATTGTGAGTAGAAGTGGGGTTTCTCTTCTTTCAGTGCTCAGCTAGTTATTGACTACTAACAAAATAGATTTAAAGGCTTACACATCCATGATACTTTGTTTAAAAATTATTAAAGGTAAAAAGAAATTGTAAGAATCGTTTTTGAGATATCAAGATTATCCCTTGTTTTTTGCAAATTAGACTACTTTATTGCATTCTTTTCAAGACTGCCTGAGAAAGATATAAATCGGCTGTAGCTTATTCAAACTGCAACAGCAAGAATCTTAACCAAGACTCCAGTGTTTTGACATCATTACACTAGATCAATTTTAAAAACCCTTAATTGCATCTAAGGCTCGGAATAATCTAGTTCCTCTATATATTTTGGTGTCTTTCCCCTTTACGTCCCTAATCATAATCTTAGATCCGCAAATACTAGTTTGCTTAGTGTACCAGGAGCCAGGTATGTAAGAAATGGTGATGCGGCCTTTTCTCTAAGGCACCAAAAATCTGAAATACTCTGCCGACTACGATATGCCAGGCCAGTACTGTGGAATGTTTCAAAATACTTTTAAAAAAACAACTTTTTAAGTCTGACTTAGTTATAGGATTATTTAATACCTGTTGATGTTGATTATACATTCTATTTGGTATATTCAATTACATTTTATTCTATATAATGTTTGTCTTTACTTAAGACAAGAAGCCATTTCAGGAGATTGGTGGACATTGCTAGTTCAGTGAGAAAACAACAAAACAAGCACAGTCTTTCTCAGCTGGGAACTGACAAAGAGGCGCCTGAGAAGCTTAATATAGATAACCATGCCAATGACTACATGCTCATGATAGTCCAAGGACATTTTACCGTTTGTCAGTGTAAAGCATACAATTTATAACTTCAGTGAGGGTCACTTCAGCACTGTGGCAATTCAGCAATCCCTATTGCAAAGACTTTTTGAGAAGGTGGGAACAGATTTTAAAGGAACTGACCTTTGGGAGAATAGTTAGTTCAAATTAAGCAGGAGTCTTCAAGTCCAAAGTATTGAAGGATGGGTTGTTTAAGAAGAGCAGTAATGATGGAAGATTTAAAGTTAGGAGAATATTTGGGTAAATTATTTTGTTTTTATGCATTTTGACATGATCTTGATTACTGAAATGTAATTAGGAAATACCCAAATGACTCACACCCAAGATGAAAAAATAGACATATTGTTTATTATAGGTTTGTCTCAATCTTGGCTACAAGTTCCATCTCCTTGTACACTGTTCATCCAAGAACTACAAATGCAAAACTTTTGGTCTGAACATACAATGCTGGTTTTTATGCTTTTGGTAATGGCAATTGGTTTATTATGGTTACATGTGTCAAGATACAGTGAAAAACTTCCATACAGATCATAGAACATAGAACATGTACAGCACAGTACAGGCCCTTCGGCCCACAATGTTTTGCCAACCCTCAAACCCTGCCTCCCTTATAAGCCCCCACCTTAAATTCCCGCATATACCTGTCTAGTAGTCTCTTAAACTTCACTAGTGTATCTACCTCCACCACTGACTCAGGCAGTGCATTCCACGCACCAACCACTCTGAGTAAAAAACCTTCCTCTAATATCCCCCTTGAACTTCCCACCCCTTACCTTAAAGCCATGTCCTCTTGTATTGAGCAGTGGTGCCCTGGGGAAGAGGCGCTGGCTATCCACTCTATCTATTCCTCTTATTATCTTGTATACCTCTATCATGTCTCCTCTCATCCTCCTTCTCTCCAAAGAGTAAAGCCCTAGCTCCCTTAATCTCTGATCATAATGCATACTCTCTAAACCAGGCAGCATCCTGGTAAATCTCCTCTGTACCCTTTCCAATGCTTCCACATCCTTCCTATAGTGATGTGACCAGAACTGGACAGTACTCCAAGTGTGGCCTAACCAGAGTTTTATAAAGCTGCATCATTACCTCACGACTCTTAAACTCTATCCCTCGACTTATGAAAGCTAACACCCCATAAGCTTTCTTAACTACCCTATCCACCTGTGAGGCAACTTTCGGGGATCTGTGGACATGTATCCCCAGATCCCTCTGCTCCTCCACACTACCAAGTATCCTGCCATTTACTTTGTACTCTGCCTTGGAGTTTGTCCTTCCAAAGTGTACCACCTCACACTTCTCCGGGTTGAACTCCATCTGCCACTTCTGCATCCTAACAATGTCTCTCTGTGATCTTTGACAATCCTCTACACTATCTACAACACCACCAACCTTTGTGTCATCTGCAAACTTGCCAACCCACCCTTCTACTCCCACATCCAGGTCGTTAGTAAAAATCACGAAAAGTTGAGGTCCCAGAACAGATACTTGTGGGACACCACTAGTCACAATCCTCCCCTCTGAATGTACTCCCTCCACCACCACCCTCTGCCTTCTGCAGGCAAGCCAATTCAGAATCCACCTGGCCAAACTTCCCTGGATCCCATGCCTTCTAACTTTCTGAATAAGCCTACCATGTGGAACCTTGTCAAATGCCTTACTAAAATCCATATAGGTCACATCCACTGCACTACCCTCATCTATATGCCTGGTCACCTCCTCAAAGAACTCTATGAGGCTTGTTAGACATAATCTGCCCTTCACAAAGCCATGCTGACTGTCCCTGATCAGACCATGATTCTCTAAATGCCTATAGATCCTATCTCTAAGAATCTTTTCCAACAGCTTTCCCACCACAGACCTAAGGCTCACTGGTCTATAATTACCCGGACTATCCCTACTACCTTTTTTGAACAAGGAGACAACATTCGCCTCCCTCCAATCCTCCGGTACCATTCCCTTGGACAATGAGGACATAAAGATCCTAGCCAGAGGCTCAGCAATCTCTTCTCCCGCCTCGTGGAGCTGCCTGGGGAATATTCCGTCAGGCCCCGGGGACTTACCTGTCCTAATGTATTTTAACAACTCCAAAACCTCCTCTCCCTTAATATCAACATGCTCCAGAACATCAACCTCACTCATGTTGTTCTCACCATCATCAAGTTCCCTCTCATTGGTGAATATCGAAGAGAAGTATTCATTGAGGACCTCGCTCACTTCCACAGCCTCCAAGCACATCTTCCCACCTTTATCTAATCAGTCCTACCTTCACTCCTGTCATCCTTTTGTTCTTCACATAATTGAAGAATGCCTTGGGGTTTTTCTTTACTCTACTTACCAAGGCCTTCTCATGCCCCCTTCTTGCTCTCCTCAGCCCCTTCTTAAGCTTCTTCCTTGCTTCCCTATATTCCTCAATAGACCCATCTGATCCTTGCTTCCTAAACCTCATGTATGCTGCCTTCTTCCACCTGGCTAGATTTTCCACCTCACTTGTCACCCATGGTTCCTTCACCCTACCATTCTTTATCTTCCTCACCGGGACAAATTTATCCCTAAAATCCCGCAAGAGATCTCTAAACATCGACCACATGTCCATAGTACATTTCCCTGCAAAAACATCATCCCAATTCACACCTGCAAGTTCTAGCCTTATAGCTTCATAATTTGCCTTTCCCCAATTAGAAATTTTCCTGTCCTCTCTGATTCTATCCTTTTCCATGACAATGCTAAAGGCCAGGGAGCAGTGGTCACTGTCCCCCAGATGCTCACCCACTGAGAGATCTGTGACCTGACCCGGTTCATTACCTAGTACTAGATCTAGTATGGCATTCCCCCCTAGTCGGACTGTCCACATACTGTGACAGGAATCCGTCCTGGACACACTTAACAAACTCTGCCCCATCTGAACCACTGGAACTAATCAGGTGCCAATCAATATTAGGAAAGTTAAAGTCACCCATGATAACAACCCTGTTATTTTTGCACCTTTCCAAAATCTGCCTCCCAATTTGCTCCTCTGTATCTCTGTTGCTACCAGGGGGCCTATAGAATACTCTCAATAGAGTAACTGCTCCCTTCCTGTTCCTGACTTCCACCCATATTGACTCAAAAGAGGATCCTGCTACATTACCCACCCTTTCTGTAGCTGTAATAGTATCCCTGACCAGTAATGCCACCCCTCCTCCCCTTTTCCCCCCTCTCTATCCCTTTTAAAGCACTGAAATCCAGGAATATTGAGAAACCATTCCTGCCCTGGTGCCAGCCAAGTCTCTGTAATGGCCACTACGTCATAATTCCATGTACGTACCCAAGCTCTCAGTTCATCACCTTTGTTCCTGATGTTTCTTGTATTGAGGTACACACATTTCAGCCCTTCTACCTTACCGACTTTACACCAATTATTCTGCTTCTCTTTTCTCAAAACCTCTCTGTATGTTAGATCTGGCTTTACTCCATGCACTTCTTTCACTGCTCTATCGCTCTGGATCCCATCCCCCTCGCAAATTAGTTTCAACCCTCCCGAACCATGCTAGCAAACCTACCTGCAAGGATATTGCTCCCCCTCGAGTTCAGGTGCAACCCATCCAATCTGTACAGGTCCCACCTTCCCCAGAAGAGATCCCAATGATCTAAAAATCTAAAACCCTGCTCCCTGCACCAACTGCTCAGCCATGCATTCAACTGCCATCTCCTCCAATTCTTACCATCACTGTCACGTGGCACTGGCAGCAATCCTGAGAACGCCACCCTTGAGGTCCTGTTCTTCAGCCTTCTGCCTAGTTCGCGAAACTCACACTTCAGGACCTCATCCCTCTTCCTGCCTATCAAAACGTAAGTACTTTGAGGTAGTAAGAGAGGAAAGCAATAACAGAATTTAGAATATAATGTTACGTTTGTTACCAAGATAGCGCAGGTGAACAATTAGGTGAAGGGTTATGGCGAGGGAGATTGCGAAATCAAGAGATCATCATTAATGTACAAGAGGTCCATTCAGGAGTCTGTACTCTGGACAGAAGCTGTGCTTTAGCCAGCTGGTAAGTACTTGCAAGCTTTTGTATCTTCCTACCTGCTGGAGGGTAGAAAGGAGTGAGAATGACCGGGCACAAAGGTGTCTTTGCAGACTTCAACTATCTATTTCTGTCCTTCATCCATCATATTAAAGCCACTCTTCAGTTTTCCAGTAATTTAACCAGTCGTTAAAAGAGTCTACACCATTGACATTAATGAATTCTGTTGTACTGTGGATTCAATGCCTCCAAGAGGACCACAACCTTGTCGTGGTTGGAGGTTTGTGTGCCTCGATGACACTGAGAGCTAAGTTTTATGCTTTAGCTCTCGGTAGGGTAAGCAGGTCAAAGGGTAGAGGCCAGACTGACAGTGGTCTACTGGCCTTTCCAGGTTTGGAGTTCCAGCTCACGGCGAACGAAATTGTTATGGAAACAGCAATGAAGATTCCTTCTACATCTGAATGTGATGGTGTTCCCAAGTTTCCACCTGGCACTTGCATGGCTGACGGTAGTGAAAACCAAGAGGAAGCTATTGAGATGATGAAGGAAGCCTTGAACATCACCAGTGATAGAGGACCTTCATTGCTGCCCTAAATGCCAGTGGCATAACAGGCAGTAAGTAAGTGACTTCCCACTCTACCTTTGGAGAGAATGACGTAGCCAGCAGAATAGTCAGAGCCACTTTAGACTTTATTAAGTTTTGTTTTCTCTCAATACAACAGGTAATTCAGAACTTGTGAAGCAGTAAGTGACTATCAAATATTTTTAATGGTCTGAAAGAGAGAATACTCCTTTAACAGTGGACGTATCAGTGTCTATCATTGATCACCTATTCTTTCGGTAGGTTAAACAAACTGCAGTTTCTTTTCATTCACGTTTCATGATCTGGTTACTGCTGATGAAGCCCATCTCTAATTGACCTTCAGAACATAATGGTGAGCCACCTTTTTGAATCACTTCATTCGTTTTGTTGAAGGCAGAGCTATAGTGCTGTTGACAGGGAATTGCAGCATTTAGACCGTAATAACAAATTACCCCACTCTTTCTTTAGACTATAACACACTGAAGCAGAATCAGGCCATTCAGCCCATCGAGTCTGCTCTGCCATTCCTTCATGCTGATTTATTATCCCTTTCAACCCCATTCTCCTGCCTTCTCCCCATGAACTTTGACATCCCTATTTATCAACAACCTATCAATCTCTACCTTAAATATACCCAATAACGTGGCTTGCACAGACATCTTTGGCAATGAATTCCGGCTAAAGTAATTTTTCCTAACTCTATTCTAAATGCATGTCCTTCAATTCTGGGGCTGTGCCCTCTGGTCCTAGACTCACCCACTATAGGAAACATCTTTCCACATTCACTTTATCCAGATTGTTCAAAATTCAATTCTAAGTTCCAGTGCGTACAGGCCCGGAGCTAACAAACACTCTTCATATGTTAACACTTTCATTCCTGGGATCATTCTCATGAACCTCCTCTGACCCTCTAATGTCAGGACATCTTTCCTTAGATGATGGGTTAAATACTGTTCATAATACTCCAAATACGGTCTGACCAATGCCTTACAAAGCTTCAGCATTACATCCTTGTTTTTTATATTCTAGTCCTCTCAAAATAACATTGCATTTGCCTTTATTACCACCCACTCAACCTGCAAGTTAAACTTTAGGGAATCCGGCATGTGAACTCCCAAGTCCCTTTGCACCTCTGACTATAAGTTTTTTCCTCATTTAGAAAATAGTCCATGCCTTTAACCTTCCTCCAAAGTGCATGGCCATGAACTTCCCTACATTACATTCCATCTGCCACACTTTTTCCCACTTGCCCCCAGTCTGTCTAAGTTCTTCTGCAGACACCCTGCTTTCTCAACACAACCTGCCCCTCCACTTATTTTTGGAAAGTCTGCAAATTTGACCACAAAGCCATCAATTCTGTTATCCAAGTTATTGATGTATAACGCGAAACAAAGCAGCCCCAGCACCAACCCTGTAGCACACCACTAGTCATAGACGATGTTATGTCCTTCCTGATGTGGTTTGATATTTTATTTCTAATTACTAGACCTCATTGCTTAATTGTAAGTTCACAGCTGTTGTTGATTACTTATGATCACGTTAATAGGCAATTAACCTTCGACATTACATGAGGAATTCTGCAGATGCTGGAAATTCAAGCAACACACATCAAAGTTGCTGGTGAATGCAACAGGCCAGGCTGCATCTGTAGGAAGAGGTACAGTCGACGTTTCAGGCCGAGACCCTTCGTCAGGACTAACTGAAGGAAGAGTGAGTAAGAGATTTGAAAGTGGGAGGGGGAGGGGGAGATCCAAAATGATAGGAGAAGACAGGAGGGGGAGGGATGGAGCCAAGAGCTGGACAGGTGATTGGCAAAAGGGATATGAGAGGATCATGGGACAGGAAGCCCAGGGAGAAGGACAAGGGGGGGGGGAACCCAGAGGATGGGCAAGGGGTATAGTCAGAGGGACAGACGGAGAAAAAGGAGAGAGAATCTCCCAGTGGCCACACATTTTAATTCCGCATCCCATTCCCATTCTGACATGTCTATCCACGGCCTCCTCTACTGTAAAGATGAAGCTACACTCAGGTTGGAGGAGCAACACCTTATATTCCGTCTGGGTAGCCTCCAACCTGATGGCATGAACATCGACTTCTCTAACTTCCGCTAATGCCCCACTTCCCCCTCGTACCCCATCCGTTACTTATTTATATACACACATTTTTTCTCTGTCTCTCTCCTTTTTCTCCCTCTGTCCCTCTGACTATACCCCTTGCCCATCCTCTGGGTTTTTCCCACCCTCCCCCTTGTCCTCTCCCTGGGCTTCCTGTCCCATGATCCTCTCATATCCCTTTTGCCTATCACCTGTCCAGCTCTTGGCTCCATTCCTCCCCCTCCTGTCTTCTCCTATCATTTTGGATCTCCCCCTCCCCCTCCCACTTTCAAATCTCTTACTAGCTCTTCCTTCAGTTAGTCCTGACGAAGGGTCTCGGCCGGAAACGTCGACTGTACCTCTTCCTAGAGATGCTGCCTGGCCTGCTGCGTTCACCAGCAACTTTGATGTGTGAACCTTCGACATTAGGTCGTCCATTATATAATCACTTGTATGTTCATTCATTTGTCAGAAGCACTTTGTTAGAAGTCGAAAGAACTTCAATCAATATTTGAATCTACCTTTCATGAGGACACCAAGTACTGTCTTTTTACATCAGCTCCTTGAATACTGTAAAGTGTTAGTGAACCATTAAAACCGCTTTCAAACTGCAACTACATGGGACTGAAGTTTATCGATCTGCCAAGCTTAAGGAGTTGGGGAAACTGTCGAGCAAGGGCAGAAAAGCAAAAAGACACTCTCATGGATTCTATCCATGGAGGCTAAGGTATTGATTCTGCAAGCTCCACATGACATAAAGATAAAATGTTGGCAAAGGTGAAGAGAAGCCTTGAAACCAGGTCACTGTGTTCGTTATGCTCATCTAGATTATCGAGACAGTCTATTGAGTCCGCAGCAAGCATGGCAGTGCTGGAAGCCTGTGCAAGGGCCAAAGCAGTGCCAGTCACGCCATCGTTTGCAAAAAGTGAAATTGATATACAAGTAGAGAAGATCTGCCTGGAAGCCACATGAGAGGCAATGCAGCATGAAAAAGAGGCAGAGGCTGCTTTAGCCAAGTTTTTGAGGTGGGTATGGAGCGGCCAGCTGACAACGACCATGTCATTCAGCTGAGAGGACTACAAAGTATGTTCAACGCCAGTCTGCATGTGCTTATACCCACCCACCAACAGGCACTGATGATTTAGGCTAGCCAATCAAGACTGAAAGGGGGGCTCCTCTAGAGGAGCAAAGGGCCTTCCTCAAAGGGCATTCTATATGTTTCTTCTGTGGTTTTTCAACCAGCCACCAGGCAAGGGAATGTGATGCTGTCGTCCTGTGCTCTGAGTGCAACAGTGACAAACACATTGCAGCTCTTCATGCTGGCCCACCTCTCTGGTCGATGAAGAATAACACAAGTACCTCCTTACAGCTTGGTAGGGAGGGAGATGAACCCCCTTCATCATGGGTCATAGCAAGAGATTTCTGCTTAGGGAGTGCACATACACCCTCAGAACTAGCATTCTAGAAAATGGCCGCCCCAGTCTCGTGACTCCCTGCCTTAGCAGCATCCGCATCATGGAGACCTTTGGCCAGTCCCGCCAGCCTCCCGCCTCGACCTCACAACAAGGAGGTTTGACAAACAACACAGCAAGCACGAGTGAATCTGTCTTTATCTATACGAAGGACGACAAGAAACAAACCTTTAATGGATGTCTTTACTTTCTCGCGGGTGGAGGATAATGGGTTAAGACAGCTCAAAGAGCCGGGTGGCATCGTTCCCTTCCCGTCGCCCTGGACAACACCTCCCAAACAGCCATGAGCAAGCAAGCAGCAGCTCTCCTTCACTTACACACATGCTTAAGAAATGTCCTGGAATTACTTAGGAAGAAAACGAACATTATAAATGGATCAATAGGTTCTTGGAAAATGATTGAAATGTGAACTCTGGTTTCAAATCTGTAAAAACAAAGACAATATTTTAAATTTGTACAGATTCTAGGTTTGTTTTGGATTCTCCATTGTATAATTGATATGATCTAATTGGCTTATTTCGAAGTTTGGGTAGTGAAATCTCTTGAAGGACAGTTTATTCCTGTATTTTGAATCCATTTAATGGTCTTGTTATTCTTCAGTATTTGACTGTGCTATTCAATTAATCAGGAGCATTGACTCATAAAAACACATAGCTTGTGGCATCTTTTATAGATACCAGGAGGGGAGTGTTATGCCCTTCCTGATGTAATTTGTTATTTTTTTTCTAATTACTACATCTCATTGCTTAACTGTAAGTTCACAGCTATCGTTGATTAGTTATTTCCGTGTTGTTAAGCAACTAACCTTTGACATTAGGTTGGCCATTATATAATCACTTGTATATTCATTCATTCATTTGAAGCATTTTGCTGGAATTCAAAGGAATTTCAATCAATATTTGAATTGATGAATTGACCTTTCATGAGAATGCCAAGAAATACTGCCTTTTTACATCAGTTCCTTGTGTACTGTAATGTTTTGGTGAAATATAAAACTGCCTTCAAACTGTAACTACTTGGGACTGAAGTTTACCTATCTGCCTAGCTCTAGAAAATGAGGAAACTCCCGAGTGAGGGCAGAATAAGCAGCCAACCAAACCCCCCCCCCCATTTTATCCCACTCTTTGCCTCCTGACAGTCTTCTATCGATGCTAGAATCTTTCCTATAATACCATGGGCCCTTAGCCTGTTAAGCAGACTCACGTGCAGTACCTTGTCAAAGGCCTTAGAGAAAATCCAAGAAAACAACATCCATTGACTCTCCTCTGTCTATCCTGCCTGTTATTTCCTCAAAGAATTCCAACAGATTGGCCAGTTAAGATTTCCCCTTTAGAAAGTTATGCTGACTTTGGCCTATTTTATCATGTGCCTCCAAGTACCCCAAAACCTCATCCTTAATAATAGACTGCAACATCTTTCCAAACATTGAAGTCAGCTGAACTGGCCTATAATTTCCTTTCTTCTGCCTCCCTTCCTTTTTAAAGAGTGGAGTGACCTGTGCAATTTTCCAGTCCTCAGGAACCATTCCAGAATATAGTGTTTCTTGAAAGGTCATTACAAATACCTCCACAATCTCATCAGCCACCTCTTTCAGAGCCCTGGGGTGTAGTCCATCTGGTCCAGGTGTCTTATCTACCTCCAGGCTTTTCAGATTCCCAAGCTCCTTCTCCTTAGAAATAGCAATGACACTTACTTCTGCCCCATGACAGTCTCGCATTTCTGGTATTCTTATTAAGTTTCTCTGCAAAATGATTACTAAGTTTCTCTGCCATTTCTCTGTCCCCCATTACTGTATCTCCAGCATCATTTTACAGCAGTCCGATACCTACTCTTGTCTCTCTTTTACTCTTTATATAACTGAAAAACTTTTTGTGTCCTCTTTTATATTATTGGTTATCTTACCTTCATATTTCATCTTTTATCTCTTTAAGGCTTTTTAATTGCCTCCCATTTGTTTTAAAAAGTTTCCCATTCCCCTACTTTCTCACTAATCTTTGCGATATTTTATGCCCTCTCTTTTGATTTTATGCTGTCTTTGACTTCCCTTATCAGCCATGTTTGCCTCATTCTCCCTTTACAATACTTCTTCATCTATGGGATGTATTTTTCCTGCACTTCTGAATTTCCCCATAAGCACCTGCCATTGCTATTCCGCCATCAACCCTGCTAGTATCCCCTTCCAATCAACTTGTGCAGCTCCTCTCTCTTGCCTCTGCATTCCCTTTACTCCACTGTAATATGGATACATTTGATTCTATCTTCTCCTTCTCTAACTGCAGGGTGAATTCTATCATATTATGATCACTGCTTCCTAAACGTTCCTTTACTTTAAGCTTCCTCATTAAATCTGGGTCATTACATAACACCCAGTTCAGAATTAATGAGAGGGCTGAACAAGAAGCTGTTAAAAATGCCATTCCATAGGCATTCTGCTAATTCCCTCTCTAGGGATTCAGCATCAACTAGATTTTCCAAATCTACATGCATATTGCAATCCCCCATGACTATTGTAATTACCCTTTTTACGTACCGTTTCTATCTCCCTTTGAAATTTGTACCCCACATCCTGGTTACTGCTCAGAAGTCTGTATATAACATCTATCAGGGTCTTTTTATCCTAACAATTTCTTAACTTTACTCATAAGGATTCTACACCTTGAGAATTCTATTTCACCTCTTTCTAAGGATTTGATTTCATTTTTTTTTACCAACAGAGCCACTACACTCCCTCTGCAAACCTACCTATCCTTTCAATACAACGTGTATTCTTGGATGTTAAGCTCCCAATGATGACCTTCTTTCAGCCACAACTGAGAGATGCCCACATCATACCTGCCAGTCTCTAACTGCACTTCAAGATAATCTACTTTCTTCTATATATTGCATGCATTCAGATATAACATCTTCAGTCTTATATTCATCACCCTTTTTGATTTTGCCCCCGTGTTATATTTTAACTCATTCCACTGACTGCAATTTTGCCCTATAATCTGCCTGACCTTCCTCACAGCCTCACTACATACTACACCTAGTTGTACACCAACTGCCCCATCCTTAACCCTATCACATCAGTTCCCATCCCCCTAGTAAATTAGTTTAAATCCTCCCCAACAATTCTGGTAAACCTGCCCGCAAGGATATTGGTCCCCCTCAGGTTCAGGTGTAACCCATCCTTTTGTACAGGTCATAACTTCTCCTGCCACCTGAAACCTTGTCCCCTACACCAATTTCTCAGCCACGCATTCACCTGCCAAACCATCCTACTCTTACCCTCACCAGTGCGTGGCATAGGCAGCAATCCAGAGATCACCACCCTGAAGGTCCTGCTCTTCAGCTTTCTCCCTAACTCCCTATATTATCTAGTCAGGACTTCCTCCCTTTTCCTACCCTGTTTTGTTGTTTCCAACATGTACAACTTTCAGCTGTTCATCCTTCCCCTTTAGAATGCCATTGACCCAATCAGAGACACTCATGACCCTGCACCTAAGAGGCAACATGCTATCCTGGTGTCTCTTTTATGTCCATAGAATTTGCTTTCTGCTCTTCTAGTTATGGAATCTCTTATCACTACTGTACTCCTCTTCTCCCCACTTCCCTTCTGAGCCACAGAGCCATACTCAGTGCCAGAGACCTGGCCGCTGTGGCTTCCCCCTGCTTGATCATTCTCAGCATATTTGCTATGTGCTAACAGAGAAAAAAAAATACTAGAAACTTTCTTTCTTAATTAATCCATCTGTGCTTGCCCAAGCCAGACCATTCTAACACTGGCCCACTCCAGCAATGGCCGCTCCGCTTACACCTCCTTTCTTTTTATTGGTCCTGCATTGATTTCAACCCGATGAATGAAAGTTGAAAAATCGAGTTCCCAAGCTCTTTTTAAACTTTGCACTGTGTCACCAACGAACAACCTCTTGTGCTGATTTCAGCCCAACAAAACCTGTTTAATGTTGTATCTAATCAAACAGTACATGACTCCTCTACTAATATGCCAAAGAAACTGCAATATATGTCTGAATCAGGATTGTGTGTCCCTTAGTGGGATATTTGTAAGTGGTGGTGTTCCATGTGCTTTCTGCCTTATCCTTCTAAATGACAGAGGATGGGAGTTGCTGTTGGACTAGCCCAAGTGAATAACTGGACAGCTGCTCTTATCCTGGCAAGAAAAAGGTACTCCCTCACACTTCTAACTTGTGCATTATAGATGGTAGAATTCTTTGGGGTTTCAAGAAGTGACTCACTGGTAAGCTCTTGTAACTACAGTATTTATGTGGCTGGTGTATCAGCGCTTCAGGTTTATAATGACTAGTAAATGTTGATGATGCATAACCGAAGATGAAGCTATGAATGAAGCAAAGGAAAATTAAAAGAAAGTGATGACACACAGTTCCGCTATTCTACAATCAATCCACAGTGAATAGAGCATGGGGAAAATCCAGCTCTGGTAAATCATTCTCATAAGAGTGAAAGAGAAGCTCTGACATGTTTAAAAACATGAAGATAGATAACACTATAGCTGGACTCTACAGTTGCTGGGGAATTTTGATGGTATTGTTAGCTTGTATTCTTATAGACAGGGCGGTGAAGAAACCATTTGGCATGCTGTCCTTCAAAGACAAAGTCAAAGTTGAGTCTACTATCATATGCATAAATACATGTATGCACAGGGGCAACAGAAAATGTACTTGCAGCAACATACAGCATCTTATAAACAGCATTCAAAAGAAAAAACAAATTAAACAAGTTATATACAATGTTTACTACAAAACACAATTAAACAAAAAAGTCCATTTTAGTGCACAGGGGTTAAAGTATTCTTTGTGTTGCAAAAATGCAGTGATTGGGGTTTTGACAGTGGGTTCAAGAACGGAATGGCCGAAAGGGAGAAGCTGTTCTTGAATCTGGCACTGTGGGACTTCAGACTTCTGTATCTCATGTCCAATGATAGCTGGAAAAAGTGGCATGATGGTGGGTATTTTTGATGATAGATCTTGCCTTCTTGAAGCAACCGGTCTTGTAAATACCCCCAGTGGTGGGGAAGGGCATGCCATTGATGTACTGGGCTGAGTCCACTACTCTCTTCTACAGCTTCTTACATTCCTGCATCTTCCAATTGCCGTACAGAGCTTTGATGCAACCAGTCAAGACGCTTTCAACAGTACATCAGCAGAAGTTTGTTAGGGTGTTCAATGATAAGCTGGACCTCCTTAACCTCTTGAGAAAGAAGAGATGTTGGCCTGCTTTCTTTTGATTACATCTGTACTCTGGGTCACCTATATGTCAAAACACAGAAACCTAAAGCTGCAGCCTTTCCACCTTGATCCCCCAATGTAGAATCCCTCCCCTTCCTGAAGTTAACTCTATAGTTTTGCTGATATTCAGTGAGAAGTTGTTTTTACGGCACCATCCAACCAGGTGACCAGTATAGTTCTGGTAGGCTGACTTCACCACATGCAATTCGTACAACAGTAGTGTCATCAGTAAATTTGAATGTGGAATTGGAGTTGTGCTTAGCCATACAGTTATGTACGTAGAGAGATTTGAGCAGGGGGCTAAATGTGTAGCCTTGAGGGGCACCTGTGTTGAGGTTCAGCAAGGAGGAGACATTGTGACATTGATAGCAATCCTCTCTGATTAAGGTCTGCCAATGAGGAAGTTGAGTATCCAGTGATGGAGAGTTGTAAAAAAAGACCAGATCTCGAAGCTTGATAATGACTTTGAAAGAGGTGGTTGTGTCAATGTCCTCTGCCACCAGTGTTGCGAAGGTTAGGTTATTGCTGCGCAACGTCCCAGTCAGCTGGATATTACCGCATAACGTTTCCTTCATGGAAAAGTTCTCCTGCACCAATACCTTTGGCAATAGGTCCATCAAGCAGTGGTCAGCAAGGAAAAACACTGCAAGAGGAGGACTGGATGGACACAGTTGGGTCATTGACAGAGCAAGCCTCTAAGTCAAGAACATGTGGCAGAATGCTTCATTGCCAGATCTCACTAACAGGCAGCAAGACTTTGCCTGGCTGGTAGTGAGAGCGGCTCTCCCAATTAGATGGCCAGGCAGCATCTATGGAAAAGAGTAACCAGTCGATGTCTAGGGCTGAGATCCTTAATCAGGACTTCATGACTCCTGAAGAAGGGGCTCGGCCCAAAATGTCAACTGTTTACTATTTTTCACAGATGCTGCCTGGCCTGCTGAGTTCCTCCAGCATTTTGTGGGTGCAGCCAGGATGTTACCTGAATGAGAGAACATTTGCTTTAAGGTGAGATTGGACACAATGGCATTATTTTTGCTTGAGCTTTGAAGGCTGAGGAATGTCCTCCCTCGACTTATGCAGCAAGGAAAACAACAGGGCTTCAGTAGGTTCTGTTGTATGAGGTGAGATTAAGCAGATTTGGTCTCTACTCTGTTGAGTTAGGTTAAATTTCAGGTGATCTCATTGAAAACATGCAGAATTCATAAGGGATTCACAGAATAGATCCATTATTGATGTTTCCCTTGAACAGGAGTCTCAGTTCCAGAATAAAAGGCTGGTCATTCAGGACTGAGGTGACCTCTTCGCCCAAAGGATAACAAATCTTGGAAGTACTTTACCTAAGGAAGCTGAGGAGAGCCTGTAACTCAGCATATTCAACACAGTGATGAATGGACCTTTAGCTTAAGGACAGCAAGGGTTGGGAACGGTGGAGTTGAAATAAGAAATTTGACTTAATTTTATTGAATGGCTGAGCAGGAATGATGGGCTTAATGGCTTATTTCAACTTTTGTGTACTATGTAATATAGATTTAATGAATCATAGACCACCCTCGACTCAGGGGGTGGGGGGATGGTTCAAAGATTAGAAATCACTCTATCCAACATCATTAATTATTGTTGTTTGTTCAGTTTTTAAAATCTGTTACTTAAATCTTATCAAAGTTTAATGGGTGTGCCAGAACAAAGTTCCTGGCAACATCTGCCACTACTGGAAGCGTGCAATTTTTAAGAACATTTTATCTGTTCACTTAATGTATTGCATGATGTGTTGTATCATTTCTCAAGTATGAGCTTGAAAGCGAATTGGATCTGCTAGGTATTATGTATTGTGGAGCTTTCTCCAATTTCACAATCTGCCCACGTTAGTGGAAACATTTTTTGATGAGGTATGAAAATCATTCAGGGGAAATGCCACGGAAGAGGAGCTGAGGCCAGTATGGTTCCTATTGAATGGAAGGACAGGCTTGGTGGCTGATTCCTGTTCCGAGAATTTTTGTGCTCATGCAGAAGTTTGTTTACATCAATGTTAACATGCAGAATCCAGCATCAGCTGAGTGGCAATTAGATGGCAGGGCCAATATCAGAACAAGTCAGTGGACAATCAGGACGAGGGTGAAGTAGGGAGTCTGTAATAAGAATGGTTCTGCTAAATATTATTGAACCAGGCTGGCAGATGAGGAATATGTGAACACACAATGGTGGCAGTAGAGCAGCGAGGCATGGGACGTGTGGAGCTGTGGCATGGTGAAGATATAAGAGTGGCAGAATGGAGATTGGCAGGGCAGAGGGGTAAGAGATTAATAGCAGTTTACCTTTGTTTTAGTGTGGAGCTGGAAGGGCCTTCCAGAAATGCACAAGCAGGTTTGAATTATTCTCACAAGTGCATTCATGAGGAATGTTTTGGCAGCAAGTTGTTAGGCTATCTTTAGATTCACCCACCTCTCCCTCCAGCCAAGTTTAACATTATAGTAAATGGACATGAGGACCCTCTTTATCTGATCTGCCTTTGAAGTTGCCCATCCACACTGCATATCAGCTTCTTGCACATGCAGGAATCATCCTTCTTCAGACTGGTTGCCATGGTGATACACATTGCCCAGTGCCCAGTCTCTCATCTTCTGAAAGCATTCTCTCTTCTTAACAGAGTACTGCAGAGATTGGGGTTCACTGTCTATGCTTTTGGGAAAGGAAGGTGACTCCTCCTGTTCCCCATCTTTCAATGGCTCCTTCATATTATTAATCTATTATGCATCTACCTACATCAAGCTGTAATGCTGCATTTGCTTATCTCCTTGAGAAAGTCTTGAGCAATGTTCCCTCTAATTTGTAATGACCAGAGTGCGCAAAAATCTTGTGCTGCACAATTTTTTGGTCCAGTGATAACAACATGTGCGCACTGAATTTTATATATAGTGGTATTCATTTTAACAGCAAGCAAAACACTGCCAGTAAGAACTTTGCTCTCCTCTGGGTTTGATCTTATATGCTCTCGTTCATCTGCATTCTCACAAAACATACATAGCAGGCCTGGAGCGGGTAATGAAGGATTTTCTTTCCAGAGGTTTTGCACACTGTCCATGTGTGATTTGCTTGTGAAATGACACTTTAAAAAGTCAAGTTTCCAAATCTCATTCCACTTTTTCCCACTTGCAAATTTTCCAGTAACTTTTGCATCACAACAATATGCACAGGTAACACCAGTTTCTGTACTGTACATAAATATTTCTTGCAGCTGCACGTTCCTGACCTCATGAGCTTTCGGTGTAGTAGTTTCTATTGTTTCATTAAGCCATTCCGCTTTAAGTCAACTAGCAGTTCTTTTGTGCCTCATGTTCTTTCTGCTTTGGAATTAAACATAGTCAATCAATAATTTCTTCAATAAAATCAGTATAAATAAGCTAGTTCTAAAATCAGCAGTCAAATCATCGCAAACTCCACATTGTCAACACTGCCTGCATCAGAAACCAGAAAAGAATATGTGATTGCATATGATCGTGAAATACACTTAACGTGTACTAGTATCAAAAGATGTACACACACCCCTACCTCAGAGGGTACATTGATCTTGAGTGCACTATTTTCAGACATGGTGACCAGGACAGGAAGGAAAAAGAAAGTAGCCAGCTAATTCATCTTGTTTACTCCTCATTGCTGGAGCTCTGTTCTTTCTCGAAAGTGTGGGGGTTGGAATAGAATAATGAAGTGTAAGAGGTCCTAGTGCAATGGGAACAGTGACAGAGCCTTACACTGCTCCCTGACTTACCGCAGCAAGTTAACCCCTTCTCCGTGACGTTCAGAACTACAGCCACTGTGAACATGATGCTGCTTTATGACTTGAACCAATAATGACTTGAAGACATTGAATTAGCCCTTACTGTACTCAGTGGCAGCGCCAGAGATTTTTTCTTGCTGGTGCTACGGAGGGGAGGAATGATTCAGTGATGGTGCTGAGGGATGCTCTGTATGGTAATATGTATTCGCAAGGCCAGACACGTGGCGTTAAAAAGTCAGTTTCAAGCATTATGTGCCGACTATAAATGCCTCTGTTGATTCACAAGCAACAGCAATTGATAGATCTAATATAGAAGTGAACTGTTACAGTGTCAACAACATCGGAGACAACCTGGGCTACATGGAGCATAAACAAAAAAAACAGAGCATCCGAGCAACAGCGGACAACATAAATCACGCACCAATCCCGCAATCAGCGTCAAATGCGTGCTTTTCAACTGAAAAACAAAACGAACCCACTGCTATTTGCATTACATAGACAGCAATGCCAAAAGATACACTATTATTAAAGTCAAATAAGGCAAACAACAGATGCAAGGCTTTACCAGGAGTTGGACAAATCGTACTCTGACCATGCAATACCTCAATTAAATCGGCTATTGAATTTAAAACAAAAATCAACACAATCACCGCTTGGAAGTCTAAGCAAAGCCAGTAGGCTAAATAGCAGTAAATGTAATATTTTAGAATTTGCAGGAAACATAAGGACTATGGGGTATCCACCACAAAATAATGATAATAATAATCAGCATTAGTCTTGGCCCAAATTTTTAAAAAATCAACTGCACTCACCATTAATGTTTTCAGAGAAGCACAATCCGTCTGTTGTTGTGATTGGTGGCGAAAGCACCAATGATTTTCTGGATGTCAAGTGCTTTGGTCCTCCGGCTGTTTATAGCCAACAGAGACAAGTTGCTGTTCCGAGCATCGCCGCTGCTATTCCTTAAGTAGTTTTTGACGCGTCTGAGGCAAGAGAAACTCCATTCACATGAGGCAGATGTAACAGGTAGAGTAAATGACATGCAGATTAGTTTGTATAAATCTATAAATGCATCGTGGTAGGGTCTCATTAGAGCTAGAAATTCCACTGTGTCATTCACTGTCTGTCCTTGCTTTTGTTTTGTTTCCAGCAGACGCCGAACCTGATATAGCTCTGCAGTCAGGTTCACTTCAGTCACTCCATAGTATTGGGCCATTGGCCAAAGACAATTCTTGTCTAGGAAGAACTTGTGTTTGGGACTCAATGCTGAGACTCCAGTCAGAACACCCCCAGTCTCAATTGAGAATCATCTTTTCATTTCAGTCAGAAGTCTGTCTATAACTGGATAGAAACAGTGCTTGCGAAGGTCATCAGAGGATGTGACAGGTGTGCGTTCAGTTTGGGCCTCAACAACAAAATCATCTAGGCAGCGGGGTGGCTGGGTCTGTCTCCTTTCATGTGGTCTGCTCTGCATACCGGCCTTGACGCACAGGTCCCTAGCTCTTGTCTGAATTTCACTCCATGATTCCTCTCCCCATTTTGCTGAGAATGCATCGATAACAGACTGAGCCAAGTCCACAGCGGATGTAAGCTCCAAACTGGGAGATTGTAGCTGGTCTGACATGAACTTGGTCTCTCGGAATAAATCCTCAAATAAAGTGAGAAGTAAAGCAAACTGCTCGTCAATCAGCCCATTTACAGCTCTGGCCTCCGTTTTCCTCAGTGCATTTGGTTGACCCATAATATCCTGTAGTGTAGCTAGAATGGCAGGGAGTGATTTCCTTATAGCCCACAAAGCTGTATACTGCCATGCCCAGCGTGTATCTGACAATTTCTTCAACTCCACGGGCTGTGCAGTAGATTCCAGCTCTCTCTGTTTCTTCATGAAAAGATCATGGGTAACAGAGTTTGGAAAGAAGTTGTAAAGCAGCTGCACAGTTTCAAAAAACTCACCCGCTCGTGGTACATTGCTCACAACATCCACTAAGACAAAGTTAAGTCTATGAGCATGGCAGTGTATATATAATGCCTGCGGGACCTCTTTCCTGAACCTCTCTTGTACCCCGTTATTGCACCCGGACATCACCACCACCCCGTCATAACACTGACCAATACATGCGTTCTTATCAGTAACACACTGGGCGAGTGTCTGTTCAATGCTTTTAAGAAGCGACTCTGTGTCCAACCCTTCTGCTGGCGTGAAGTGTAAGATTTCTTCAAGCACTGTTTTGTTATTCAAATACCGCACCACCACTGATATTTGCTCCTTTTTACTCAAGTCTTTACTTTCATCCACCATGATGGAAAAATATCCAGCCTCCTTGATTTCTGACGTCTGACCATATCTGCCATAATACCCATAATTTCATTTTGGATACCGTGATGGGTGTTTTTTGCATTTCCAGGATTGTCCTCTATTTTTTTTTAACTACTGTCTTATCAAACTGCCCAATTACACTGAGCAACTCAACAAAGTTTCCCCTATTGCCAGATCCATCATTCTCCTCGTGTCCTCGCTGGGCAATGCCTTGGCACGCAGTATAGCGTAGAGACTCAACCACTGCTCTCATATACTCACGATTTTCTTGGACAATCTTTGCATGTCCTTTATCAAGCATATTTCCCAATCTTGAACCGTCTTGTTTTCTCAATCTGAATTCGACCCATGGCTCCATCGCAAACTTATGAGCTGCACTTACATGGTGGGTTTTGAAAGCTGTTGTAGCTTTACGCCAGTTGCAGTAACCAGTGACAGTGAAGACAGACGCAGAATGGAACCCATGTCCTCCACACAGGAAATGCCTGCATACGAAGCAAAATGTAGCATCTTTTGTGATTGAATATTCCAGCCAGGAGTACAGGTCAAACCAGCCACCAATAAAACTCCTTTGCTGATTGCCAAACTGTTGCGAAGGGTACTTTTTCAATGCTGGCCGACAGGGTCCTTCCTCAGGCTGCTGCCTAACATCGCTAACAGTGTTCCCACTCGCACTAAGAGCAGCTTCATCCACGTCCTCTTCCGAATCCCACTCCATTTCTTGTTCCTCTATTTAACCCTCACACTCCTTCGATGAACTGCTGTCGTCCTCATCCCCACTTACTTCTTTCTGCATGTCACTTTCAATTAAGACAGGCTCAGGCTGAGACACCACTGATTCTTCTGGATAAGGACGTTTTCTGACAAAAAATCGATCCATTTTTCACGTCGGCCAAAATAATGCACGTGCCAGGCCCACGCTCGCTTGTAACAGCACAATGTGCTCGTGTGGCATCCGTTAGTCTCGCGAGACCATGGATCTGCGCCTGGATGTATACTATCAATCTCTCACGTGAGTGAGAGTGAGTGACGTCACCACCTTAAGTGATCTTAGATCAGCTTAACTGATGTGAGGACAGCAACGGCAAGACATTGACAACGAACGAATAAGCAGAAGTGTAGAGTGGATCTGACAGAGTTTATAACCTTATTGCTGCGTGGGTGCTATGGTAATTGGGGGTGCTGTTTCACTAGATCAACTGGAGAAACAAGCTGTATTCAAAAATATACAGAGAAAGCAAAGCAGCTGCAGTTAATTTCTTGGTGGTGCTATGGTGGTGCTATTGCAATTTCTGCTGGGGCTATAGCCCCAGCTAGCACCACCTTAGCGCCACCCCTGACTGTACTTGAGGTTGTAACAACCTTATATGATACTATTTCAACTGGGTCATTATACTGAGCATAAGATAAAACAGGTTAGTTTTCACATGGCTCTAAATCAGCAAGATATTAAACTTCTTTGACTTTTCCAGCCACAGTCATCGAGTAGTTCCTCTATTAATGATCACCTTCCCCAGCCTGGGCATGCCTAGAAGGTAATGGTTTTGGCAACCTTCCTTCCATGGCAGAGTTTGGGACATTTTTTTTATTATCACATGAGATGACCACTCTACTTCCTTCATTGCAGTTCAGTGCAATTGTTGCCAAAACAGGGTTCTCTTAGTTACCATTTCTTTCAGAGCACATTAATAAGCTGCAAGTTGATGTGTTGAAACAATATCTTTGCATTCACTTTTTAACAGTCATTAAAGTTTCAAAATGCATTTATTATCAAAGTATGTATGCAGTATACAACCCTGAAATTCATCTTCCCTACAGTCACAAAACCAAGCCGTTCAAAGAAAAACCACCAAACATCAACCGCCAACCCTCCCAGACGCAAACAACAACAAAAAAAGGATGAAATTATTTCTCCCTGCATGTCATAGGCCTTGACGTCTCTCACATGGTCCAAGCCATTATGACTCCTCCACATACTTGATGCAATAACTCAACGTTTTCTAGACCTTTAAGCTGTCTTCAGAAGTGACAGTAGAGCTTCTTTTCTTTGTACCCATGCAACCGTTTTTAGCTGAGGCAAAAGGGATTAAAGGGATAGAACAATTCTAGCACATTGACTATAAAAGATGGTCTTCAGTCAACCCAAGGAAAGTTAGTACTAAACACACTAATACATCATTAATATACAGTGATCAATGTTACGAAGCTCAAAAGTGATACATTTCCAAGTGGAGTCACTTACTTACCTGGACCCACTTTCTTCAACCATCTAGCATTCCCCTCACCTAAGCCTAAAATCTTCAGGCACAATTAGCTCCTTAAAGGCTGCTTTCCAGTACATTACTCATATTTTGGTATAAAAGTTCAATGGGAACAGTGACAGAGCCTCACACTGCTCCCTATGTTGTCTAGAGCAATGATAATAAAGTTCAATTCCATTCTATGACTTCCTGAAAAATAAGTCACTGCCATATAAATTTGATTACACTTTTTGAGGAAGATTTTTTAGATATTGGTTAATTGGAGCTTCAGAAAACTTTGAATAAGATACCCAACAAAGATTACTTTGCAAGATGCAATTTTAACATAGGAAATTGATATGCAGGTTTAAGAATTTACTATGACCTGACAGCCAAAAAACTGTTAATAGTTTTGATTGAAGTTGCAGAAATTCTGTTACTGTAATCTCACAGTATCAGAACTATGAAGTGAAAAAGAACACTGAAGTTGCTGGAATCATATCCTAGGAAGAGTGTGAAGTGACTGGGACTGTAAAATCATAGCAGGAGTGGGACAGAAAATTAAAGTAACAGGCAGCTAATTCAGAGTCAGCTTCAGATTCAGATTTATCAATCACATCTACATGGAAACCATACAGTGAAATGCGTTTTTTTGCGATAACAACCAACACACCCAGGGATGAGCCTAGCGAGCCTGCAAGTGGCGCCAGACATTCCAGTGCTAACATAGATGCCCATCATGCTCTGCAGAAAAATAAAAAAAAACATACCAGGTAACAAAACAACGGCAAAACAAGCCCCATTTCTCACTCCCTCGCTTATACAAAGTCGTCTAACCCCAGGTCAGGCCATTTTCGGCATCCACTGAACTCAGGGAAGTGAAGACATAGGGCTCTCAACTTCTCCAGTGGACTCAGAGATTTGCAGAAGCAGGATCCAGGCCTCAAACTCTGCACTTTCGAGCAAACTTCAGGCTTTGCTCTGGACTGCTGAACAGCCCTCGGGCTTCCATCTTCAGCATCAACCTAGGACTCGCCAATGATGACAAATGAGGACATGAACTCCATGCCTTCAGCTCCGGACTTGCCGATGATGGTCCTTGAACATTATGCCTCGAGTTCCAGTCTCGCTGATTCACATATCTAGGCGGTCACTGGCCGTCATGCCTCCTGTCCACACGGAACTTCCAGAACACACCTACGGCTCACTCACCAGGGGAGCATCTGCTCTCGTCCTCGCTTGTCTGCCATCCTGCCATCCGATCATGTCCATGTCACTGACCTTCAAACATGGAGTGGAGGCCTATACGCTAATTCCCTCACACCCATGTCCCTAAACCCTGACATATCCCTTAGCTCATCTCTCTGACCCCAAAAGCATGCTTATGAATCTAATAAAACTATAAAAACAACTATGTCTGAGCCTCAACCTTGAAGGAGAGCACAGCTCGGTGCCATTTTGACTGGAAAGTCCATAAGCACTTTCCTGAGACCATGGTTTACTGTACATGTAACATCCATAGTGCAATTTGCTTACTGGCGGTCAAGGTTGTCCTTATAGACTGAATTCTTATAATTTTTAGGTTATTCCTTCAGCTCTAGTTTAGCTGACTTTGCTAATGACCAGCACAACCGTTTCAACAACTGTAATACCTGAATCCTAATCTAAACAATTATCTTTGCAGCCATTGACATTCATTGTTTTCCCACACGGAAACCATAACTTCACACCTCCATGACTTCATACTTCTCTTATCTCACAGACCATCACCAGTCCTGCTATGTCAGAGACCTCCATCAGTTCTGGATTCAATGAAAATTTTAATCATACATATTGGCAGCCGCAGCTTCAGCCTCCAAGTCCTGATTCCTGGAATGACCTTCCTCCACATTTCTACATCACTGCCACCTCCTCCTCATTTATAACCTATTTAAAACCTTCACTGTCCAAGCTTTTTGCTATCTCTCCTAATGGATTTCTGTGTAGACTGAGATTTCTCTCAAGTTTGTCTATGGATGTTTTCTTCATCATAAGTTCTGATCCAGCACAGCTCCCTTACAAGAGGGTTTTAGTCAGATTAAGACCATAAGATACAGGAGTATTTGGCCCATCGAGTCTGCTCTGCCATTTCATCATGGCTGATCCATTTTCCCTCTCAGCCCTAATCTCCTGCCATCCCACCATATCTCTTCGTGCCCTGACCAAAGTCAAGAATCTATCAACCTCTGCCTTAAATATACTTAAAGACTTGGCCTCCACAGCCACCTTTGACAACGAATTCCACAGATATACCACTCTCTGGCAAAAGAAATTCCTACTCATCTCTGTTCTAAAAGGATGCCCCTCTATTCTGAGGCTGTGTTCTCCCACCACAGGAAAAACCCTCTCCACATCCACTCTATCAAGGCCTTTCACCATTCGAAAGGTTTCAATTAGGTCACCCCTTATTCTTCTGAATTCCAGTGAGTACAGGACCAGAACCTGTATTAAGTGGCAGGAAAGTTGTTCAACTAATCAGATTCAACAGAAATTAAAAGAGTAGGATAAAATTAATTACATTTCAAGCTATATAGGAAATTAAAGATTCAAACATAACTATTTGAAATAAGTAAAAATCCTAAAAAGTTCAAAAAAGAAAAACGTTAAAAATTAAGAATAAAAAAGGTCCAATTAACCCTTAGAAACATATCTTCATGACTGATCAGTAACTTAAACCCATGGGCATTTAATTTCTTAATACCTTTCATTAACATCAATCTTTTCACTGTACTGCTGCTACAAAACAACAAACTTCACATCACAAAACACACTGAAGGTAGAGCAGTGGATGTAGTGTATATGGATTTCAGTAAGGCATTTGATAAGGTTCCCCATGTGAGGCTCATCTAGAAAGTAAGGAGGGATGGGATCCAAGGAGACCTTGGCTTGTGGATTCAGAATCTCTAGGAAGAGGTACAGTCGACATTTCGGGCCAAGACCCTTCATCAGGACTAACTGAAAGAAGAGCTAGTAAGTGTGTTGCTTGAAATTCCAATATCTGCAGATTTCCTCGTGCTTGTGGATTCAGAATTGGCTTGCCCACTGAAGGCAAAGGGTGGTTGTGGATGGATCATATTCTGCATGGAGGTTGCTGACCAGTGGTGTTCCACAGGGATCTGTTCTGGGACCCCTACTCTTTGTGATTTTTATAAATGACCTGGATGAGGAAGTGGAAGCTTGGGTTATTAAGTTTGCTGATGACACAAAGGTTGGGGGTGTTGTGGATAGTCTGGAGGGTTGTCAGAGGTTACAGTGGGACATCGATAGGATGCAGAACTGGGCTGAAAAGTGGCAGTTGGAGTTCAACCCAGATAAGTGTGAAGTGAGTCATTTTGGTAGGTCAAATATGAAGACAGAATATAAAATTAATGGCAAGATTCTTGGCAGTGTGGAGGGTCAGTGAGATCTGGAGGTCCACGTCCATAGGACACTCAAGGCTGCTGCGCAGGTTGACAGTGTTGTTAAGAAGGCATATGGTGTGTTGACTTTCATCAACTGTGGGACTGAGTTCAAGAGCTGTGAAGTAATGTTGCAGCTATATAAGACCTTACTTAGACCCCACTTGGAGTACTGTGTTCAGTTCTGGTCACCTCATTACAGGAAGAATCTGGATGCTATAGAGAGAGTGCAGAGGAGATTTACAAGGATGTTGCCTGGATTGGAGCGCATGCCTTATGAGAATAGGTTGAGTGAACTTGGCCTTTTCTCCTTGGATCAATGGAGGATGAGAGGTGAACTGATAGAGGTGTATAAGATGATGAGAGGCATTGGTCATGTGGATAGCCAGAGGCTTTTTCCCAGGGCTGAAATGGCTAACATGAGGGGGCATAGTTTTAAGGTGCTTGGAAGTAGGTACAGGGGGGATGTCAGAGGTAAGTTTTTCCACACAGAGTGGTGGGTGCGTGGAATGTACTACCATGGCAGTGGTGGAGGCAGATACAATAGGGTCTTTTAAGAGCCTCTTAGACAGGTACATGGAGCTTAGAAAAATAAAGGGCTATGCGGTAGGGAAATTCTAGGCAGCTTCTAGGGTAAGTTACACGGCCGGCACAACATTGTGGGCCGAAGGGCCTGTAATGTGATGTAGATTTCTATGTTTCTACATTTAATTCAGTGATAATAAATCTGATTCTACTCCTAATCTTTCAACATAATCAAAATTAACAACTTTAAGCATCTCTCAGCTTTCGCATCGGTAAGAAGGGAAAATGCCATTTGATTAGACATGATCATTTGAGGCTTTGAATAGCCCATGTACATAAAAGATTGAATTCAATGGCATTCTTTTGAATGTTTTCTGAAAGAGTAGGAATTGCGTCTCCTCTGGTTGAAAGAATGCGGTTAGCCTGGGCATGAATGACACAAAAACATGAATGAATTTAGTAATTCCAATACTTTATGAAACAATCAGACCATATTGCCTCAATTTCATTGATATTAAATCATCTATAGAGGCAGTGGACAATGGCTTCATTATAAGCGTACTGTATTGTATAATATTATAGTGCCCCACTGACAACCTCCTTTTTATTGCTAACGTAGTAAGTGCCACTCTGGAAGCTATTGCAACATGACCCCAGGACTGAACAGTAATCAAAATTTGTGCAATTTATGTTGCTTCACATCAGTATTTTGTAACTAATCATAAATGTTAATGGCACAGGAAATTTCCACAAGATCCTTGGTTGGCATTATCTCAATTCAAGAAATAAATTTTGCTTGAGGAGGTAATTACTCAGTATTAATTTTTGCAACTAAAGAAGGCTTGAAAGATTTGAACTAGGATGTAATTCAATCATTGGTAATGCATGCAATCAGTGGGCTGGATCTTTGAAGGTGAATCTGTCCATTGATTGCTGATTGATTGTAGCCAGGAAGTTTGCCCGTGACTCTGAATGATTTGTCCACTATACTCACAAGTGTTAATGTTTCAGGCCAAAATCCTTCATCAGGACTGAAAAGGAAGAGGGAAGATGCCAGAATAAGAAGGTAGGGGAAGGGAGAGAGAAGTCTAGAAGGTGAGAGGTGAAGCCAAGTGCGTGGGGGGTGATGAAGTGAGAAACTGGGAGATGATAGGTGGAATAGGTAAAGGGCTGAAGCAGGAATCTGATAGGAGAGGAGAGAAATGGAAGGAGGTGAGGCATCAGGAGGAGGTGATAAGCTGGTGAGGAGAACAGAAGAGTTAAGAGGGGAGCCACAGTGGGAAATGGAACAAGAGGGAAAGGGGAGGGTGGATATTTCCAGACGTTAGAGAGATTGATGTCCATGCCATCAGGTTTGAGTGAATATAGGGAATTGATCCTCCAACCTAGAGTGGCCTCATTGTGGCAGCCCTTTTCCCAGTCTGGTTTACAATGTGAATTCCCTCTAAAAAGAAATGCGGGCATAAAGGTTACCCAAGGTTCTTCAGTAACAGTTTTAATTGATTGCAGGCTTGGAAATATGAAACTAAAACAGCATGAAGTAATTTAAAAAGGCTGACAAATTTAAACAGGTATTCCTAAGGTTAGTTGGGAAAAGAGAAATTCATGCAATATATTTTTTAAATAGAACAGTCCTTTAATCTGAATATTGGATGGGATCAGATCATGTTTCTCAGATACGTCTCATTAATCTGGCAACACTAAGAGTTGCTAAAGAAGGAGGTGTCATGGCTTTGTGGTGTTTAGGGTGACCTTCTGACATAAGCGGACAACATGCTTAGATTATCCCATCTGTAAGTGGAAGCACAGATATAAAACCATAACAAGGGAGATTTATACCAAGTATTCTTTTGTGATACTTCCATTATCACTGCCAACTCCATTCTTACTTCCTCACCCTCACCCCAATCCTCTGTCCTACTGGGTACAAAGGTTTCCCAGCACAAATAAATGAAGTGGTTTCAAGTCTTGAGAAATGTTAACAATTGTTTTTTATTAAAGCACAGAACATATAGCACAGGTTAAGTTCTTCAACCCACAACGTTTGCACTGAATATGATGCCATATTCCACAAAAACTATCTTCCAGCACGTAACCAATATCCCCCCATTCCCCGCATGTTCACATGACTATTTAAATGCCTCCAATATGTCACTATCATGGCTGCTTCTATGATCATCCCTTCACAGTGCATGCCAAGCATCTAACACGCTAGGTAAAAAAACATTAACCTTTATCCCTCTCATATTTAAACTATGTCCTCCAGCACTTGAAATGTCTACCCTAGGAAAAAGATTCTGAATACCTACCCTACCTCTGCCTCTCAATTTTATAAAACTCTATCAAGTTTCCCATCTGTTTTCCGTCTGTCCATAGAAAACAATCCAAGTGTGTCCAACCTCTCCTTACAGCTAATATTCTCCAATCCAAGCATCATCCCACTAAAAATCTTCTGCACACTCTCCAAGTCTTCCAAATCCTTCCTGTAACGGGGCAATCAGTTGGTGTAAGGGACTCAGTGCTAGCTTGTTGAAGCACTAGTCATCTAAGCTGCATTTTAAAAATATGATTTCACTGTCCAATTTTAAATTAATTTAAAGTAATACTTCTGCCAAAATCTCTAAGCTTCCCTTCTACCTCAACCTCACCCTCCGAGACTCAGAATCCGAATCAGTCTGATGACCAAGTACCCGCAAAATTCTGGAGTGCTGTAGAGGAGATGACTTTAGCTAACACAGCATTCAGGAGATTCAGCTTCCAGTAGTATGGTGAGTGACTGGAGAGGGTTAACTTCTGTCATCAGTTGCTGGTGAGTAGGCTGTCAGAAGGTCAGAGGTTCAGCAGTCACCAAAGGTTCTGCCAAGGCATTTGCTCCCCATTGAGATTTATACAGCCCGGTTACTGTTTGGACGATTCAACCCAAATTAACTCTTTCAGTTCCATATACATAAAAAATATCCAAGGTACAGCTCTCACCATTCCATGTTAATTCTTACACTCTGCCTTCTTTGTTTCTGATGAATTACCAAATCATGTTGCAGGCTTGCTCCCAGCTTGACTTTTGCTCTTATCTGGAACTTCATTTAATAATGTCCAAATATCACAAATGAAAATATTGGTAGTAAATTAGAAGAGAACCGATCAAGAAGCAGCATTGAAGGGAGAAAGATAATCATTAAATCAACATCATGGTTTGGTCCCTCCATGTCTTATGTTCTTCCTAGCATTGTGAAGAACAATTCACCAAGCATTAGATCGTTCACCCACTAACAGGGAAGATGAGGTGGATTTAAAACATTGTGAATCAGGTTAGTTTTACCCTACTGATGATATGTTGTTGCAAAAGTAATCCTGGATATCGTGAGGAGAACCACAGGTTCAGACATTTGATGTATTGTCGGGCTGAAAAGTCAGTGATGCAAAGCCACTATTTCTGGGACTGTGACTGAATGTCTCTGCATCAGAATCCTGCATAATTGTAGGTCCAGGCTGATTGTATCAACATTTTTAAAAGGAAAATGAAGAAAAGATTGACAGATTTAGCTTTATATATGTTTAAAATTAAGTTTATATTGGTTTCAATTTAAAATGAGAGAAGTATGTCAGTTTTAGCTTTATATATAGGTTTAAAACAATTGAAAAGGTAACATGCACCAAGATTGATGGATAGCTATTCTAATTCATACATTTTAAAAATAAAAGAAACCAAGGGGAATTATGAAGAAATTTGATCAACATTGATATTAAAAATGAAAATGAAACTTTTATCCAAAGGTATAATTATAGAGCACATTGAATATACAGCATGGAATTCCCAGTTGCAAATTGGAAGAGCAGTTCAGGTGGGGCAGTAAATGTTGGTCTTTCCACTAACTGCCCACACCACAGTAAATAAATAAGAAAATGAGGAAGAAGGGAATGGAAAGATCCGTTTATTCTTAATCATCCCGTGTTGTCCTGAAACTTGCCACATTGTCTCAGGCAACACACTCAACAACATCAGTGGCAATGGACTTGAGGTTTCCATACACTGGTCCATGAAAACTGCACCTATACATGCCCCAGGTTTCTTATTTCCTGTTCTATTATTCACCAATGTTAGCTTCAGGAGCATTCTAGAGAATATTAGCTTTGAGGCAAGGATTTGTAGTTTCTGTAATCAGCTGCCTACTTTGCTGCTGCGAGTTGGAAATGTGGGAGTTCTCAAGCTGGATTATTTGGATTCTTCTATGTTAAGAACAAACAAAATTGACGCAAGACAATGAATTTCACTGCAAGTTTCAATATGTTTATGTTTCAATGTACATGTGAAAAATAAAGGAAATCTTTAAAAGAATTACAAACCCCCCCCCCCGTGAATTTCTGTCACAGACAAAAAAAGAGCACAGAATAAATTCACTAAGCAAATTCAAATTATGGCAGTCATTAACTAGGACTAAACTTTCAAGCCAAAACCTAAGTTTTCAGGATAAACAAAACTTCGAGACAAGGAAGTCATATTAACGCAGTCATCACATAGAGCTTTTTCTTCTCACTTTTCACAAAACACCACCTGCAAGTTGGTTTGGTTCCAGATACAGACAGCTACTGATAAATGCTGGTCACAATAAATTACTTAAATATGGCAATAAGGCTTACAGCTTTTCTTGAATCTTGAAAATAGTTATCCTTGGAAAACTTAAATGTCAAGTTATACCTGAAGACAAGTTTGCAACTTTCAGGATGATTTCTGAAAGCTGGAGCTCTAGGAAACAAAGATATTTTTGGTCAGAGGGATGCTGGATCATCAGGAAAGTAAATCAGGAAGCTGCTGGAATTACCCTAGTGCTTCTTACTCTTGTACTACACCACACCTGCCCCCAGTCACCCCACATACATACCCAACCCAACTTCGCCAATGTAAATGTACTAACTTGCAAAATGAAACAGAATTCATTAGGAAGTAAAAAGGTATTGTGTTTAGTGTCCAAAAACATACTCATAGGCAGGTCATATTATATATTGGCCATAAGTTAGAGTTTTAAGGAATGGAGCTTCCACATGGGTTTACAAGTCTAGAAACATAGGAAGGGGTATTGCTGGTATACCTAGCCCAAGAACTGCTACAGTACTGATCTCTTAACAGTTGGGCAAATCACTAACACTCCACAAAAGAAGTTGAAAGATAAAATCCTTAAATAACTTTCATCTGCACAAGTCTTCCCCGTTCCAGAACAGGTTCTAGTGTGCCAGGAGTGTGAAGAATCCTCTGCTAAGCTGTTTCTCCAGCCGCCATTGCTTATTAAATCCATACACCCAGCAAGCCTAACGTGGGTAGAGTTGATTGGTCTGTTGTACCGATATGAGGTTCTGGTGATCAGTCCAAATCTGGAAGGGCTCACGCTTCCCTTTAGCCAATGTCTCCATTCATCCAGGGCCCATTTAACAGCAAGTAGCTCCCTGTCTCCCATTCCATAATAGAGCTGTGTAGAGTTGAAGTTGTGCGAGAAGGAACATGGTTGTGTCTTTCCATCTGGTCATCGCTAGGAGAGGATGGGCCTAGTGCCTACATCAGGTGCATCCACTTCTACCTCTAAACGTCTGGAGGTGTTCAGATGGTAGAGAATTGGAGCGGTGATGAAGCATCTCTTGAGCTCCTTGGAAAGGGTGGTCCATGGCAGCAGAGCAGGTTATCCATGAGGAAGATGATTTGGTGAGGGGTGTGACAGGAACTGCAATTTGGCTGTAGTTTCTGGTGAAATTGCAGGAGAAGTTGGAGAAGCCCATGAAATGCTGTAGTTCTTTGAGGGAGCACAGTCAGAGCGATTAAATGACAACATGTGCTTTCTCTGGGCCCATGGTTACGCCTTGGGGTGAAAAGATGTAACCCAGGCAGGTAATGGCTGGGGTGTTAAACTGGCATTTCTCTAACTTGCAGTACAATTGTTTTTTGAGGAGATACTGAAAGACTCAGTAGACGTGACAGAAGTGGTCTTGCAAGATCCTGGGAAAGATGAAGATGTTGGCAAGGTAGACAAACACCTAGGTACCTGTCCCGGAGCATCTCATTACTGAAGGCTTGGAAAATAGATGGATTATTGGAAAGTCTGAAAGGCATCACCAAGTATTCGAAGTGGCCAGTGGGTGTTATGAACACCATCTTCCACTCACCTGCCTCACAGGTGCAGATCAGGTTGTATGAGCTCCGTAGATCCAGTTTGGTGAAGATCTGAGCTCTGCGGAGTCCGTCAATGGCTACGGTGAGAGGTAGACTTGGTAAGGAGTCCAAGCAGCACACACAGAATCCAGCCCAGAAAGTTACCTGCTGTGCTGGAACACACCAGAGCCTCCTGTGCGGTAGAGCCGTCAGCATACGAAGGGAGACACAGAAAATACGTCGGGCCGTGGCGCTGGAATGAGGGCTGGGGGAGCTTACCAGCCAGAAGGTCCCTTGTCTCTAGCTGGCTGTGCCGTCTTCACAGATGTAGTGGCCATTTGATGCGTGGCTGATCGACTGCTCCGCAGAAAGCACACAAGTTGTTTCTTCACCGGCACTCACACTCTTGGGGATTAAGGGGACTCTCCCTAGCTGCATGGGTTATGGAGATGTTGCTAATGAGGGTCTTTCAGCCTGAAATGGTTCTGGGAACAAAAATGGGGATCTGACTGGTGATCTGGAAGGTCATTCTATAAGACGCTTGTCAACACGGAGGGCCAGAGTGATGAGGCTTTTGAAGTGGGAGAGGATCTCTTGGGTAGACAGCTCATCTTTCAAGCACTCCAAGAGGCCGTGATGGTATTGGGCCAGTAGTGCTTCAGCATTCTAGGCAAGAGTCCTAAATTCCACTGTGTAATCCTGCACGGAGTGTGTACCCACTCTAATGCCTCCCTTCCACTTCCTCGATGGTCGAAAACCCGGTACCTCTCAGCAGTGAAGTACTCGTATTTATAGCAGATGGTGATTTTATTGTCCCATTTAACAGCAGCCCAGGTCAGAGCTCACCCAGCAATCTTGACTCGGTCTTTAGAATACAAAGATGGGTGCAGCCAACTCACCTTCAATGTTCCATCTTTTGCTACTCACGGATAAAGGAATTGAAGCTGCACACAAAAGGTTGCCACCCTCTATCTCATTGGCTTGTTAAGGGTATTTCACGGTTATACACAATCACATTTCCTTTTCTGTTTTCTGATGCAGGAAGTGTTAGCAATGTGGAGTTTGTAATGATTTGTCTGCAGATTTTAGAACTGGCTTATTTATACTGATTTTATTGAGGAAATTATTGATTCACTATGTTGAGTTCCAAAAAAGCAGAGAGCATGAAGCACAAAAGAACTGCTAATTCATTTAAAGTAGATTGGCTTAATGAAACAGTAGAAATAACTACACTGAAAACTGATGAGGTCAGGAACGTGCAGCTTTGAGAAATATTGATGTACAATACAGAAACTGGTGTTATCTGCATGTATTGCCGCAAAGCAAAAGTTGCTGGAGAACATGCAAGTGGGAAGAAGTGGAGTGATATTTGGAAACGTGACTTTTTAAGTCATTTAACAAGTAAGTGACATATGGACAGTGTGCAAAAACTCTGGCAAGAAAATCCTTCATTACCCACTACAGGCCTCCTACGTATGTTTTGAGAGAGTGAAAACAATCTAACCCAGAGGAGATCAAAGTTCTTATTGACTGTTTTTCTAGCTGTTAAAATTTATACCTTTATACATAAAATTCAGTGTAATTGCATAACATAAGGTTCTTGCGCACACTGCTCATTACAAATTAGAGGGAACATTGGTTGCTGCTCAAAGTGTGAGATGCACTGGAATAGGAATTTGCAGCATTGGGTTGGGGATCCATTGGAATCGAGACTCTGAGGGAAGAAGTTGACTGGCATGGGGCTGCTGTAATGAAACGGGGAGCTTGTTGAGTGGCAAGCAGATGGTCAATGGTTTCCTGATGCTTCTGGATCATGTGCTCATGCCAGCGAACAACTTCCTTTAGGCGAGCATACTCTGCTGGGTCAATCTCTGGTTTTCCCCCCCGCCGTCAAGAAATGTAGGGGAAACCTGACCCAAACACGGAGCAGCATAGATGATTTAGAGGTGAGCAATCACTTTATTAATGAACTGCAAAATAACAAGCCACAAGGGGCCACAAAATGAGAGAGAATGGATATTTAATGCAACATGGCAACAAGGCAACTGCAGGTTAGGAGTAACTGGTTCAGTCTGGCTGGTTTGATGAGTGACCAAGGGCCGTGGATGAAACCTGGGTTTAAATAGGCTGCAGGTGATGAGCTGGAAACAAGTGGCAGGTGATTCCTGGAGACTGGGAAGTGCTTGCCTGTGCAGGTCTGGCATACAGCTGAGAGCCTATTACCTCACTATCAACCTCACTGCTGACTTAGAGACCACACATACATTTCCTAATCATATTCCCTACTTTCAGGTCAAACTCATTAATACATATCACAGAAATCAACCTTGCACATAGTCTTCCATTCACTAAAGCTCCGAATGGCTGTAACCATTTGCCTCCTCTCACCAAACTAACATCAGTTTTCTATAAGCCAGCAACTAAGAAGCTGGAAGGTTATTTCACTGCAATTGTTCGTTCACAGTTACATCTTTGGTCCTGATGTTATTTTGATGAAACCGCAGCCACAGACTGACCACGTATGCATTCTAATGAGAGCATATACAACTGCGACACAGTGGGGGACCGTACACCTTCGCCCTGTTACAGCAGGCATTTTTTTGGTAAGTAGGACCAGGGATAGAAAAAAAAGCAGAGATTCTAAGAGAAGACTGAACTCTTAACCTGCACAATGCCTGGCAACTTTTGCAGATGGGACAAACAAAGGGATTATGTATCTGCTGTGATCCAGCTGGCTTTCTGCCAATAACTGGAAACAGAAATTTTTCAGCAGTCCATCCCTGAAATGAAGGAATCTGTGCCCATCTGGCATCTTTCCATTCTTGCAGAATAACACACTGTTCCTTGGCAATACTAAGTACATCCACGTGATATATGGACTTCTAATGTAGCTTCTTTAGTTCTTCCATCTCTTCGCCCTTCCCCTCAACACATGCACATCTGCCTGTACAGGTGGGTGTATTTATGTGTGTTCACATGCAAGTGTGTATGTTTATGCATGTGAATGTCTGCTGATATTTTATGTAACTTCCTACATAAATATCAAGTCAAACCCTCACTGCAGACTTCAACAAACTTGCAAGTGTGTGTACACAGAGACAGGCAAATGTTATTGTGCTCTGTTCTGGTGCCTCATTATAGGAAGACTGTGGAAGCTTAAGAAATGTTGCAGAGGAGATTTACCAGGATGTTGCCTGGATTAGGGAAAATATCTTATGAGGAAAGATTGAATAAGGACCGAGGGCTTTTCTCTTTGGAGCAAAAGAGGATGAGAGGTGATTTGATGGAGGTGTATAGGATAATAAGAGGCACAGATAGAGTGGACAGCCAGTGCCTTTTCCCTAGGGTGGCAATTGCTAATACCAAAGGACACCCTTATAAGGTGCGTGGAGGAAAGTTTGGGAGATGTCAAAGGTAGTTTTCATACAGGGTACGGTGGGTGCCTGGAATGCACTGCCAGGGGTGGTGCTAAAGGCAGATAACACAGGGACACTTGAACTCTTAGATAGGCACATGGCTGAAAGCAAAATGAGGGTTATGGGCTGTGTAGGAGAAAAGGGTTAGATTGATCATGGAGTAGTTTAAAAGGTCAGCACAACATTGTGGTCTGAAGGGCCAGTACGATACTGTACTGTTCTAAGTGCTTTTCTCTCTCTCTCCCTCTCAAGATTTGTCAAGTTAAGTGCTCTGACCTCACACACACACACACACACACACACACACACACGAGGTCAGAGTACTTAACTTGACAAGTCTTGTCAGGCTATGGATCTTCCAGCAAAGCAATTAACACTGAGTGGATTTTCCACCTGTCATCTCTGCTTCACGTTGGACCAGGGCAACACATTCTTGGGATCTTCCAGACTTCCCTTCAAATCACTTTTGTAATACTCAAGTTATTGTTTGCATGCAATAAACAAAAGGCTAGAATTTTCTATATCTCATTGGATCTTCACATGGCCTTTGTATCACCTGGCCAATACAAATAGCTATGTCAGGATTCTGTTCATTGATACAGCTCAGCATATAACACATTCCTACAGTTCTGATCAAAAAGCTCCAGAACTGGACCCCTGTACCTCCCTCTGCAACTGGATCCTCGACTTCCTCGCTGAAAGACAGACCACAATCTGTGCGGATCTGAAACAACATCTCCACTTCACTGACAGTCAATTCCGGTGCACCTCAGGAATGTGTGCTTCACCTACTGCTCTGCTCTCTCTACGCCATTGACTGTGTGGCTAGGCACAGATCAAATGCCATCTATAAATTTGCTGATGATATAGTTACTGTTGCTAAAATTTCAAATTATGACGAGTGAGTGTAGGGGAGCAAGATGTATCAGCTAGTTGAATGGTATTGCAGCAACAAGCTTGCATTCAAAATCAGTAAGAACTAAGAACTGATTGTGGAGTTCAGGAATGATGAGATGAGGGAACACACACCAGTCCTCACAGAGGGACCAGAAGTTGAGAGAGTGAGCAATTTCAAGTTCCTGGGTGTCAACATCTCTGAGGATCTATCCTGCTCCCAACATACCAATGCAGCTACAAAAGAGGCATGGCGTTGGGCAAGATTTCATTAGGAGTTTGATGAGATTTGGCATGTCACCAAAAAACACTCACAAATTTCTACAGATGTACCACGGAGATGATTCTAACTGGCGACTTCATCGTCTGGTATGGGGGGGGTGGGGTGGTTGCTACTGCACAGGATATTGAAATAAGCTGCAGAAAGTTGTAAACTTAGTCAGCTCCATCATAAACGCTAGCCTCCATTGTGTCCAAGACATCTCCAAGGAGCAATGCCTCAAAAAGGCAGCATTCCTATCACCCAGGTCATGCCTTGTTCTCATTGTTACCGTCAGGAAGGAGGTACTGAAGCCTGAAGGCACACACTCAGTGATTCAGGAACAGCTTCTTCCCCTCTGCCATCCAATTTCTGAATGGACATTGAACCCATTAACACTGCCTCACTACCTTTTTATTTCAATTTTTGCTAATTTTTCTATTTAATATATATATATATTTACTGTAATACAGTTTCCCCCATTATTATGTATTGTACTGCTGCCACAAAGACATTAAATTTCACGACATATGCCAGTGACATTAAACCTGATTCTGATCTTGAGAAAAGTAACAGCTGATTAACAGTGCATGTCATTGTCAATCTATGAGTAAAAATGGGAAGAGATTCCCAGAGAAGCGCAAATTGCCCAAGTTCCTCGATGTTCACAACCTTTGGGAATTATTGTAGCATCGCAGCCATAACTTCAAGGAATTGCTCCAAATGGGTATTTATTGGAACTGAAAGTTAAGACTGGTAATTTACTGACTCTTTATCAATAATGTATTCAGAATTCAGTTAAGTAAAGGATTATGGAGAATCAAGCAGGAAAATTGTTTTGAGGGAAAGACAAGATCAGGCTTGATTTTTTGGAAACTCGGAGCTTGAGAAATTTCATAACCCACTCCCACTCCTATTTCTTATGTTCTTCCAAATTAAGTGAACTTTAAACAACATCTTAAAATGTAAAGAGTGTTACTGAAAATCTATCAATTCTGCAGTTGGTGAAATGAGCAGAAGCAGAAAGTGTGTTTCTTTAAAAATATTGAACATTTGACACTAGTACAGATGTGATTTATGGAAATAGCTAAATGGATACTTGAAAAGTGACATTTACTGGAGATCTGGATTATTCATCATTGTTCGCTGGTAATAAAATATTTAGAAGTATTGGTATGTGGTAACACAATTCTATACCATCCAGAGAGGTTTCTTTAAACTGTGTGTGGGTGGTCCATCTAGAGAAGGGCCCATACTTTGTACAGGGAAATGAACCTAGCCAGGTGATCAGAGTTTGATGAAGCAACATTTTGAGCACAGTGATCATAACTCCATAAGTTTTAAGTTAGCTTTGGATAAGGATAAACACTGAGTACTCCAGCTGGGGGTAATCAGCAGGACATGCAGTTTGCTAGTTCTTGTTTGAGCCTTTCCTTTCACCTTCCTATATATGCTATCTCCCTTCTAACTTTCTGTCAGATGAAAGTTTCAACCTAAGATGTGGACTGTCCATTTCCCTCTATAGATTCTGTCTGACCCACTGAATTCCTCCAGAATCTTGTGTGTTGCTCTAAATTCCAGTATTGCAGTCTCTTTTGTCTCAATACATAGATAAGGACTGGGCCTTGGGACAAAGTGCTAATTTGGGGAAAGAAACAATTACAACAGAATGAGGAGCAGCTAGAGAGAGTGCCTGTGGTTGGATATATCACCATCTGACATACAAGACATTTTTAAAGATCAGCTGAGGTAATTGACGGGTTAGCAGTGGGGAAGGGTGAGCTGGTTCAGGTTCCTGGGTGCCAACATTTCAAAGGACCAATCCTGGACCCGACACAGTCAAATTGCAGCAATATAAATCTTTATTCAAACTGCACGTGAATGTCTGGTCACCCAGTTGTCGGAAGGATATGGAAACTGCAGAGAGGATGCTGAAGTGGTTTACCAGGATGCTGCCTGGATTAGAGGGTATGAGCTCTAAGGACAGACTGAATAAACTTGGGCCGTTCTCTCTAGAACACTGGAGGCTGAGGGGAGACAAAGAACAGGGACAATATGCTTGCTTTCACCAGCTAGGACATTGAGTAGAAAAGTTGGGAATTCATGATGCAGCTGTACAAAGCTCAGGTTATGGACAGTTTTAAAGTATTATGTGCCAATTCGGTTTCTGCAATATGGAAGGATGAAAATGCTTCAGAGAGGGTGCAGTAGAGATTCAGTGGGATGTTTTCTGGATCGGAGATTATTAGCTGCAAGGAGATAACAGAAATTATTATATTTTTTCTCTAGAGCATCAAAGGCTGAGAGGTAACCTGACAAAAAATATATAAAAATATGAGTCATAGATGGGATAAGACAGTCTTTTTCCAAGGTGGGCATGGCAAATACTAGAAGGCACAGGCTTTAAGTTTAAGGACTGGTGTTTTCAGGAGACTTGCCAAGTAAATTTTTTTACATAGAGACGCTTGGAAGACATTGTCAGAGAGGTATTGGAGCAGATAAAATGGCATGTTTAGGGGCACTTAGACAAGCACATGAGCAGGAAACAAAAGGGTATAGACAATGTGCAGACAAATGGATTAGTGTTATGTTTCATAGTCAGCACAGGAATTATGGGTTCCTGTGCAGTACAGTTCAATACTATCAACTAAATATGAATTTCTCCCCTTTCTGTATCTTCTGTCAAAATTCATGCATTAGCATATCTATGAACAGTCTGATATGAGAATAACCTTCGTGTATCTCCTTTCCTGCATTTTTTGGTGTAACGTTATCATTTCTAGTTGGCTTGTACTTCCTGTTTTCCAACATGTTGTGATGTGTTTGACATTAAATCTTTGATCTAACACAAATCCAGGGAAACTCAAGTAACATTACTTGCAAAATGTATGGTTTCCAAGGAAGTGTAACATGTTAAGACAGAAGTAATCAAACGACAGCACATCTTGGTATAATCAATTTTGCATTTTGTGTTTCCTTTCAATCTTATTCTTATTCCATTTTACTTTTGAATTACATAAACTGTCCTTTTATAATTTATCTTCATTTTATTTATAGCATAGAAAGAAACTACTAATCTAACTAAAAATAAACAGGAATTATTTGGTATATAGAGTAAATTTGAATAAAATAGTATATTGATGATAAAGTGATGTTATGGTGAACAACAAAAGAAAAGTTAAGCTTCTAATATGTTTCCAACTTCCCTTAAATCATCTTACAACTGTTTCCTCTATTATTAAAAAAAACTAGAATTGTTGGAACTAGTGGGACTGGTTAAACTAGTGAAATAAACATATAGGCTGCCACAGTTGCACAACTACTAAAGCCACATTGTACCAGTGACCCAGGTCAGTGGCATCGCATTCAAGATTCAAAATTGTTTCATGTCACCTCCAATACTCAAGTGTAAAGGAGAACAAAATAATTGTTACTCTGAATCCAATGCCACACAAAAAAACTCAATATAATAAAAATACTGTAATAAAAAACACAATATACTTAAGATAGCCTACATAGATTGACTGTTTATGCATAAAGTGGCGCAAGGTACAGGCGTGTCTGTACGTAAAGTGTGGAGGGGTGAGGTGTTGATCAGCCTTACTGCTTTGGGTAATAACTGTTTTTGTGTGCGATGATCCTGGCTTGGATGCTGCTTAGCCTCCTCCCTAATGGAAGTGGAATCAGCAGGGTGAGTGGGATCCTTCATGATACTGCTAGCCTTTTACCAGCACCTTTCTGTGTATATGCCCTTGTTGGAGAATAGGCTGGTGTGAGTGATACGCAAGTAGTTTTAACTACCCATTGTAGAGTCTTCCTGGTTTCCGTATCAAGCAGTGGTGCAGCTTGTTAGGATGCTCTCTACTGCGCACCTGTAGAAGGATGCGAGTATAGATGTGCATAGTTCAGCCCTCTGTGGGGTTTATACATTCTCTCTCTGACACATGAGCTTCCTTGTATTCTGCTTTCCTCCAATGTCCCAAAGACACATGGGTTGATAGATTACTTGGTCATCGTCAATTGTGTGTAAGTAAGTGGCGGAATGTGTGTGGAATTGATGGGAATTGCAAGATGAAGTGATAGGAACTCCAGCCTCCGGAGGGAGGAACTTAGAATGGTAGTGCCAAATAGCGACTCCTTCGCTTGCATCTCCAGAAACAGCTGCACTTCTATCTTTAATATCTCTTTTTTTTCTTTTTCAGGGTTCTTTTGAAGACCCTGACCTGGATTGACATGCTGACTTCAGTTCTTTGCGGGAAGGGGACCCACTCTCAGGGCCTGGCAACCGGCCATTTCTCGATATGCCAAGGATGCAGCCTAGAAGTCAAGTGCACTTTCAGGGTGCCAAATTTTTGTGACTCTGGAGGCAGGCGGATTCGAGGTCGGTGCCGCCACCTGATGTGTCATGTAAGTACATGGAAGATCGAAACCAGCGAGCTGGCTGCTGGCTGTGTGCCCAGAGACCTGAGATCTTTGGGCGCAGAGCACGGACAAAGCGACACACAGACTTTTAACACCATAAACGGGCCAGTAGTTTTGTTATGTCTCCCCCTTGCTGTGAAATGGAGACATCTCTTTTTCTCCTATTAGGGAGAGAGAGAAAGCCTGTGGTATGTCGAATTACTGGGTAAACAAGTAGTCTTTGGGGTACTGCAAGTCTCTGTCTTTATTGATGCTTTGCTGCAAGCTTGAGTGCTCAGTAGAGGGTGTCAATGCTTTTTTTGCTGGTGGGGGAGGGGGGATTGTTGCTTTGCTGCTGCTGAGGGGAGCTGGGGGTCTTCGGGGTTCTAACATTTAACTGTCGTTCAAGCTTTGGGGCACTGCTCTGTTTTCAAGGATGTTTGCGAAGGAAAAGAATTTCAGGATGTATATTGTATACATTCCTCTGACATTAAATTGAACCTATTGAATAAAATGGAATTAGTGTAGGATTAATATAAATCGGTGGTCTAATGGTCAGAATGGATAGAGAGCGAAAGGGTTCATTTCTATACTATCCATGACTCTTCGATATGCATCTCAGTTGAGCATAGAATTGATTTCCTGCAACCAAATAGTTATGAGTGCAATGTATAAACAACATCACTGGAATTTCGTACTCAATCTGAAATCACCTCTGATCAAATAAAGTATTCATCTACATTTTGCTTCACTATATTATCTCAATTTCAGTACCTTCTACAATGCATTCCAAAATAGCCACGCAACTGACGCAAACATCTCATGTTCACTTCACTGTTATTTCCGACTGCAGTCTCTTGTCCCTATTTTCAAAGTGTTGACCAGTTTAATGAAGAAAGAACTCACATCCCAGCAATTAAGTTAGAAAAAGGAGGATCTTTAAGAAATGTGATCTATTGTAATAATAAATTCTCATTCCTCTTTTTTAATGTACTATATTTTGGAATCATTCACATGGCTTTGTGGAGTAATTGCTTAACATATAGTTTATAACAAAGAATATTTGGAGAAACATTCAGTGTCTGCTATTCCTCAACCTAATCAGCTTCTTGAACCAGTGGGGATAATTTCACTCATCCCACCACTGAACTGTTCCCATAACCTATGGACTCACTTTCAAAGACACGTCATCTCATATTATTGCTATTTATTGCTTATTTATTTATATATTTTCCTTTTGTATTTGCACATATTGTTCTCTTTTGCACTTTGGTGGTTTGTCTGTCTTGTTGGGTGCAATCTTTCATTAATTCTATGACGGTCCTTGGATTTTCATAGTCTGCCCGTAAGAAAACAATTCTCAGGGTTGTACATGGTGACATATATGTACTTTGATAATAAATTAGCTTTGAACTTTGCTGCCCATGTTGACCAGTGCCATTCTACTAATCCCTAGAGAGGATTTTTGAACCATTGTTATAATTTCCAGCTGCATGACTGTTGTCCTTTGATTGTAAAGTAATCTGTCCAGTTCTCAAATATCAGATCATGTTACAGTTCCCAATGCACTGTGAGAAGCAAATATTCTTTGGGATGAAGTCCCAAAATATTTGCAGATAGATTGGGGATACAGCTGGGGATACAGACCTGGCAACAAGATTAAAAAAGAAGCTGGCGCTGATTGCAGGGTAACAATGATCACAACAATGAAAAATAAACATAGAATCTGAATTCAATGTCCTCCTACTGAAACTACAGAGCTCTTTGATATTGTGAGTTGGACACCTTTCTGCCCACACTGCCTTAAACTGATTAGGGAGGCTGGCTCTGTTATAAAAGTCAAGTTGGACACACTGGAGTCTGTGGTAGAACAAAGGACTCTACGGAAAATCCTGGCAATTCTGGACAATGTTTCTCACCCTCTGCATGCCACCTTGGCTGAACAGAGAAGCACTTTCAGTAATAGACTAAGACAACTGTGCTGCTCCAAAGAGAACTATACAAGGTCATTCTTATCTTCAGCCATTGAGGCTCTATAATGAATCAACCTATAGCCAGAGAAGTGAAGACCCCCTCCTGTTAGACTACGAGGTAACTTTTTTTTCCTTTCTTACTTTTCTAATAGTTGTGTATCGGTGAATTTGTAAAGCTAAGGTGACACTGTAATTTCCTTTGGGATTAATAAAGTATCTATCTATCATTACATAATCAGAGAGGATTAGCCTTACTTTTTCACTGTTACATGTCGAAATGTCATTTCCCTTACGATTCATCATCACATAATTACAGCCCAAAGGTCAAAAACATGCCAGAGCAATATTAATACAAATACCATAATTTGAAATCCATTTTATATTTGCAAGTTCATGTACTTGCTTGTGTAGTCTGCTAGTGTTAAATGGAATGTTCTCAAAGTAACAAGAAGAAAGCGTTGGCTGTTGCTGTGTGCAATACAACAGATATGTTCTCAAGGAATGCCACCCACATGAGAAAAGGCAGGTGCCAGCCTTGGCCTATTATCCCATTCTTTCTCTTTACTTGTTAGTTCTCAGCACCTGGTGCAGATCCAGTCCAATGATTTTGTCCTTTGGTCCTCAGCCAGTTTGAGCAGTGAAAGCACTACTGAATCACGCTTGGCAATATACATTGAAGCCCCCCCCCCATTCAGAGTGGGAGACTTTAACATACATCACACTATGCCTTCCACTTCCTTCAAGTGGCATTCACCATGGGCATATCCTGTTTCAGCACTGGGGGGAAAAGCTGTTGACGACAACCAGCAGAAAGTTCCTCAGCTCCGTTGCCCTGAAGCCATGAAAATCTGCTGTATAGAATCAGTTCTGAGGGTTTCCAGCGCACTTTCTATCCAACTATCCACCATTTTTATTTCAAAAATATATGTCATTCGTTAAAAATATACAAATGCAGGAAATATTATCAGTACCTGCCTTTCCTTGACACATGAGATTCTGCAGATGCTGGAAGTATTGAGTACCACACACAAAATGCTGGAGGAACTCGGCAAATCAGGCAGCGTCTATGGAGGGGAGTAAATAGTCATAAAATAAAAGGGATTCTGCAGAATCTGGAAATTTTGAACAATGCAAACAGAATACTGGAGGAACTCATCGTGTCTATCTTTACCTTCATTGTACCATCTAGTCAGTGCATTCATTTACAATTGCATTCACAATGTCAAATGGCAGCAGAACACTAAACTGTGATCCCTTCCCGGAAAGCATTTGCAGTGCCTCAGTAAGTTTCAGCTCATCCCTCATCATATAACCTTGCACTCCGGAAGGTGTCAATCAACAGCTTTAGAGACATCTCATCATACTGGCAGACCAATCACATTCAGGCAGACCAAGGTGCATCTTTTACTGAGTTCACAGCACTTTATGTTTATCTCAGCCTATATTCATGGGAACTGTCCATAGATTAGAGAGTGCTTTGTTATGCAACTGCTCAGAACAAGTCCCATTTTATCCTTTCCGGACCTTCTTGGGAAGTGCACAATCCACAAGGAGGTGGACCACCATCAAACCTACTCTATATCCATTCAGAAAACAGTGTGTGTTAGGAGTGTGAAGAGGCTGACAGGAAGGGCTGCTCTCGCTGCCAGCCAACAAGTTGGTGATTGTTAGCAAGTTCTGTCAAAGAGCCATTCTGCCAAATGATTTTCTCTTAGGGAACCATTTCATCAAATCCATTGTATCCATGTCCTGCAAGACCTACGGGATGTTATGGGCTGACCACTTCTTCAGGGACTTGCTGTCAGAAGTGTTTTCTGTCAGGGAAAGGGCTTTATAAGATATAGGAACAGAACTGAGCCACTTGACTCATCAAGCCTGCTCCACCATTTCATCATGGCTGATCCATCTCTTTCAGCCACAATCTCCTGCCTTCTCACCGTATCCCTTCATGCCCTGGCTAATCAAGAATAAACAGGATTATTCCACCTGTGGTAATGAATTCCACAGATTCACCACTCCCTTGATAAAGAAATTTCTCCTCATTTCCATTCTAAATGGACATCCCTCTGTTCTAAGACTGTGTCCTCTGGTCTTAGACTTCCCCACCATAGGAAACATCCTCTCCACATCTAATCTATCAAAGCCTTTCAACATTCAATATGTTTCAATGAGTTCCCCCCCCCCCAACACACACATTTTTCTGAATTCAAGTGAGTACTGGCCCTGTGCCATCAAACACTCCTTATATGATAAGCTTTTCAATCCTAGAATAATTTTAGTGAACCTTCCTTGAATTTTCTCCAATGACAGCATATCCTTTCTGAGATAAGGGGCCCAAAACTGCTCATAATACTCACCAGCACCTTATAAATCCTTAACATTATTTCCTTGTTTTGATATTCTAATCCTCAAAATGAATGCTAACATTACAATTGCTTTCCTCTCCACCAACTGAACCTGCAAATTAATCTTTAAGGAATCCTGCACGAGGACTCCCAAATCCCATTGCACTTCAGATTTTTGAATTTTCTCTCCATTTAAAATACAGTCTACACTTTTATTTCTTCTACCAAAGTGCACGACCATAAATTTCCTGGCTATATTGTATTCCATCTGCTACTTCTTTTCCCATTCTCCTAGTCAGTTTAAGTCCTTCTGTAGCTTCACTGCTTCCTCAAAACTACTTGCTCCTCCACCTATCTACATATCATCTGAAAATACGACCTCATACCCATCAAGTCCATCATGCAATCATTGACATATTGTCATAAGGAGGGCGCTGGTGGCGGACCCAAATGCGAGACACAGACACTGAAGTACTAGGAATAGGACAGGACTAGATACTAGAGATCTGGGTTAGAGACGTGACTGGATGCAGACTAGGAGCTGGGAAAAGAACACAGCTTTGGGCTAGGACATTGGCTAGGCAAGCGGGACCAGGACAAGGAACTGGGAACTGGGAGCCTGGGCTTGGACTCCAAGCCAGAGACTGGACAAGGACCCAGAACCTGGGTCTTGACTCGGGCTCAGATCCCGGAACGAGACTTGGGTACCTCAAAGCGAGGACATAACGAGGCTTGGGTTCCTCAAGGCGAGGACATGACGAGGCTTGGGTTCAGACTCGGAGCCAGAGACTGGACAAGGACCCAGAACCTGGGTCTTGACTCGGGCTCGGACTCCAGAACTAGGTGAAGACTTGACGTGGTCTTGGGAGACAGGACAGGAACACAGAGCCTTGGTCTGGAGCACGGGAAGACGGAGCCTTGGACTTGAAAGACAGGAACATGGAACACAGAGCCGGGACCCCTCCTTGGGAACAGGACATAGGGCTGGGACTCATACACAGAATGCTGAACACGATGAGACAGTTCCCAACACTAGGTAGCAGCAAACGGCCGGACCTACCTAGCGAAGGCGTGGACACAGAGACAGTTCCAACTCAATGATAGACAGTTCCTTATCTTGACACAGCAAGGCTCTGATCTCGCTGAAGGGGGGGAGGAGGAGGAGGGTGGGAGGAGGAGGAGGGGGGAGGAGGAGGGGGGAGGAGGAGGGGGGAGGAGGAGGAGGGGGGAGGAGGAGGAGGAGGGGGAGGAGGAGGAGGGGGGAGGAGGAGGGGGGAGGAGGAGGGGGGGAGGAGGAGGGGGGGAGGAGGAGGGGGGAGGAGGAGGAGGGGAGGAGGAGGAGGGGGAGGGGAGGAGGAGGAGGGGAGGAGGAGGAGGGGGAAGGAGGGGGGAGGAGGGGGGGAAGGAGGGGGGGAGGAGGGGGGAGGAGGGGGGGAAGGAGGGGGGAGGAGGGGGGAAGGAGGGGGAAGGAAGGGGGAAGGGGGGGAGGAGGGGGGAGAAGGAGGAGGGGGGAGGAGGAGGGGAGGTGGAGTGACATTTGCAATTTTCCAGTCTTCTGGAGCTATGCCAGAATCCATTGATTCTTGAAAGATCATTACTAATGCTTCCACAATCTCTTCAGCCACCTTAGGGTGTAGAACATCTGGTCCAGGTGACTAAATCACCTTCAGACCTTTCAGTTTCCCAAGCACATACTCTCTAGCAACGTCAACTTCACTCACTTCTATCCCTTGATACTCTCGAGCTTCCAGCATATTGCTAGTGTTCACTCCAGCATCTTTTTTCTCTGCTTCAATATCTACTTTCAACTCTCTTTTACACTCCGTATAGCTGAAGAAACCTTTTGTATCCTTTTTTAATATTATTGGCTAGCTCATCTTCATATTCCATCTTTTCCTTTTTTATGACTTCTTTAGTTGCCTTCTGTTAGTTTTTAAAAGCTTCTCAATCCATTAATTTTTGCTCTATTATATGTTCTGTCTTTGACTTTTAGGTTGGTTTTGATTTCTTTTTTCATCCACAGTTAAGTCATCCTGTCTTTAGAGTACTACTTCTATCTTGTGATGTATCTATCCTGTGCCTTCCAAACTGTTCTGAGAAACTCCAGCCACTGCTGTTCTGCCGTCATCCTGCTAGTGTTTCCGTCCAATCAATTTTGGCCAGTTCCTCTCTCTTGCATCTATAATTCACTTTACTCCACGGTAATACTGATACATTTGGCTTTAGCTTCTCCTTCTCAAATTGCAGGGTGATTTTGATCATATTATGATCACTGTCTCCTAAGGGTTCCTTTATCTCAAACTCTCTAATCAATTCTGGTTTGTTGCATCACACCCGATCCAGAATAGAGGATCCCCTAATGGGTTCAAACATGAGCTGCTCTAAAAAGCCATCTGGTAGGCATTCGACAAATTCTCCCTCTTGGGATCCAGCACTAACCTGATTTTTCCAATCTACCTGCATATTGAAATCCCTCATAACTATCGTAACATTACCCTATTGACATGTATTTTCTATCTCCCATTGTAATTTGTAAACCACATCTTCGTTACTGTTTGGAGGTCTGTATATAATTCCCATCTGGCTCTTTTTACCCTTGCAGTTTCTTAGCTCAGCCCATAACGATTTTGTACCTTCTAATCCTATGTCACCTCTTTCTAATGATTTGATTTCATTTTTTACCTAAAAAGCAACTTAAATCCCCTCTGCCTATCTGCCTATCCTTTCAATACAATGTGTATCCTTGGATGTTAAATTTGCAGCTATAATCTTCTTTCATCCACGATTTAGTGATGCCTATAACTCCATACATGCCAATCTGCAACAGTGCAACAAATTCATCTACCTTATTCCATATATTATGTGTACTGATATGTAACACTTTTAGTCCTGTATTCACCCTTTTTGATTTTGTCCTCCTTTTACAATTTCATCTCACCCCATTGCAATTTTGTTCTATCATCAGCCTATCCTTGCTAGCAGTCTCACTATGCACATCCTCTGTTTGTACAGCAACTACCCCATCCTCAGCACCATCACTCCAGTTCCCATCTCCCTGCCAAATTAGTTTAACTAACTCTCCCAAACAGTCCCAGCAAACCTCCCACAAGGATAATGGTCCCCCTAGGGTTCAGGCAAAACCCATCCCCTCTTACAGGTGATACCTTCCTGAGAAGAGATCCCAATGAGTCAGAATTCTGAACCACTGCCCTCTGCTCCAGTTCCTCAGCCACACATTCATCTGCCAGATAGTCATAGTCATACTTTATTGATCCAGGGGGAAATTGGTTAAATCCTGTTGTTATAATCCTATAAATCCTATGGATCATCCTATTGTTACCCACACTAGTGTGTGACACAAGCAGCAATCTGGAGATTACTACCCTGGAGAACCAGCTCTTCAGCTTTCTACACAGCTCCTTAAAATTTCTCTTCAGGGCTTTTCCTACCTATGTCATTGGTGCCAATATGTACTGTCCCCCTTTAGAATGCAATGGACCCGATCCTAATCTTGGGACCAGGGAGGCAACATACCATGCAAGGTGCTTCTATCGCACCCACAGAATCTCATTTCTATTTCCTCTGTCTACGAAATCTCCTGTCACCATTGCGGTCCCTTTCACCTCTGTTCTCTTCTGAGCCACATCACCAGATTCAGTACCAGAGACCTGGTCTAGGGGTGAGTACCTCCCTGTAGCTCCTATCTGTCACTTCTTCAGTCTGCCCAATGATCCAAAGGACATTCAGCTGCAGCTCTGGTTCCTTAGCACATCTCTGTGGAGCTGCAGCTCACTGCACCTGGTGCAGATGTGGTTATCCGGGAGGCTGGAGGTCTCCCAGAATTCCCGCATCTGACACACAGAACAAAACACTGTCCCTGGAGCTATTCTCACCACACTAAGAGATGAGGAAAAAAAATAAAGAGGGAGAAGAAACTTATCAGATACTTACCTCTTCCAAGCCTGATGGGCCAAAACCAATCCAACACTCGCCCATAATATTCCCTCTCAGGTGTGCACGTGCACACATCTTTTGTATCTAGCACACACAGGAATTTAAACTGCGCACAAAAGGTTGTCACACTCTACCTCGTTTGCGTGTTAGGTATATTTCACAATCGTATATATTCACATTTCCTTTTACGGTTTCTGATTTGGACAGTGTTGAGAATGTGAAGCTTGCAATAATTTGTCTGCAGATTTTAGAGCTGGCTTATTTATACTGTTTTTATTGTAGAAATTATTCAGTGCACACATGTTGTTGTCACTGGGCAAAAAATTGCACAGCCCAAGATTTTCACACACACTGGTCATTACAAATTAAAGGGAACATTCAACACTCACCACATGCTGGAGGAACTCGTATCCACTGACTATGCTACCATCTTTGATATGCTGGTGGAGTGAGTACCTTCAAGAAAGTAAGTGGTGTGTTTATGATAGTAATTGAAGAGATAACCATAAGACCAAAGGATACAGGAGCAGAATTAGGCCATTTGGCCCTACCATTTCATCATAGTTGATTAATTTTTTTCCTCTCAACCCCGGTCTCCTGCCTTTCCCCTGTATCCCTTCATGCCCTGAAAATCAAGAATCTATCAACCTCTGTCTTAAATATACATAAAGACTTGACCTCCACCGCTACCTGTGGCAACAAATTCCACAAATTCATTACCTTATGGCTAAAGTAATTTCTCCTGCTCTCCATTCTAAAAGGAAGCCCCTCTATTCTGAGGCTGTGTCCCCTGGTCCTAGACACTCCCACCGTAGGAAACATCCTTTCCACATCCACTCTATCAAGGCCTTTCACCATTTGATAAATTTCAGTTACGTCACCCCTCATTCTTCTGAATTCCAGTGAATACAGGCCCAGAGCCATCAAATTCTCATCATTTGACACGCCGTTTAATACTGGAATCATTTTTGTGAATCACCTTTGAACGCTCCCCAGTTTTTAGCGCATCCTTTTTAAGATAAGGGGCGCCCAACACTGCTCGCAATATTCCAAGTGACGCCTCACCAGTGCTTTATAAAGTTTCAAATTATATCCTTTTATTAATATTCTAGTCTTCTTGAAATGAATGCTAACACTGCATTTGCCTTCCTCACCACAGACTCAACCTACAATTTAGCTTTTGGGGAATCCTGCACAAGGACTCCCAAATCCCTTTGCACCTCAGATTTTTGTATTTTCTCTCCATTTAGAAAATAGTCAACTATTTCATTTTTTCAACCAAAGTGCATGACCATATACTTCACGACACTGTATTCCATCTGCCATTTCTTTTCCCATTCTCTGAATCTGTCTAAGTCCTTCTGTAGCCTCCTTATTTCCTCAAAACTGCCTGTCCCTCCACCTATCTTTGTATCATCTGTAAACTTTGCAACCTAGCCATCAAGTACATCATCCAAATGTCATGGTCCGGTCCGTGAAGTCCGCATTCCGGTTCACAGTCTGGTCCGTGGACTCAGGACTCTGGGTCTTCCAGCTGTTCCTTGTTTTGTTTGAGTTAATCATAGGCACCTGATTCCCATCTTGGGGCTTGGAATATAAGTAGCCTTGGGGTTGAGTATGGGCTGCTGGTTTGTCTTGTCAAGATTCCTTGGGAGCAATCTGCTGGTGGAAGGCTAGAGTTGCCACTTGCCATCTTTAGGCTGCATTGGGGAACCATCCCCTCATGGAGCCTTGCCATTAGTAGTCAGAGCTGTCTTTGCTGTATGGATTTGTCTGTTTCTGCGGCCAGCTGAGTGGCTACCAGCCACTCTGAGCTAGGTAGGGATCTGGCTGTTTCTGTGGCTAGCTGAGATTGCTGACCAAACTGTGACTTGGAGCAACCCAGATGCAGAGATGGAACTGTGTGTTGTTCTTTGGTGTTTGTCTCATCTTGTCCTTGCCTCCATAGGGTAAGTCAGGCTGTTCTGCCATTGCTCTGTGGGGGGGGGGGGGGATCTGTCTTGTCTTGTCCTTGCCTCCATGGGGTAAGTCAGGCTGTTCTGCTGTTGCCCTGTGAGGGGACTTGTCTTGTCTTTGCCTCTGTTGGGTAAGTCTGGCTAGTCTGTTGTTACCCGACAGATGGTCCTGTCCTACCTTGGTGTGGAGAAGAAGTTGAGTCCCGGCTTGTCTAAGTGTAAGTCCTGTCTCTATGTCTATGTACTGTCCTGTCTCATGTTGGTGTCATGTTAATGATGAGTCCTGGCTTTTTGAAGGATAAGTCCTGGTTCCATATTGATGTTCAGTTCCCAGTCTGTCTCTGAGCTTCAGCCTCTGAGTTATCAGCCTCTGCAGCTGCAAGATCCAAGACCCCAGGCCCCAGCCTGCAGCTTCAAGCCTCAACAGCCAAGACCCCAGCTTCCAGCCTCAAGACTGAAGACCCCAGCCACATCCTGTCCTGTAGTCATGTCCTTGCCTGGTTCCGGGGCTTGAGCCCAAGGCAAGACCCAGGTTCTGGGTCGTTGTCCAGTCTCTGGCTTGGAGCCCAAGCCCAGGCTCCTAGTTCATAGTTCCTTCTCCAGTTTCCCTGCCTAGTCCATGTCCTAGCCCAAGTCTGCGTTCTTGTCCCTGCTCCTTGTCTGTATCCTGTCACGTCCCTACTCTAGTCAAGTCCTGTTCCTTGTACTTCAGTGTCTGTGTCTTGCATTTGGGTCCATTCCCAGTGCTGCACTTGTGACACCAAATCATTGATATACAACGTAAAAAGAAACAGTCCCAATGCAGACCCCTGTGGAACAGCATTAGTCACCAGCAGCCAGCCAAAAAAGGCTCCCTTTATTCCCACTCTTTGCCTCCTGCCAGTCAGCTACTGGTTTATTTATCATAGAATCCTTCCTGTAATACTATAGGCTTGTAGCTTGTTAAGCAGCCTCGTGGGTCACATTGTGAAAGGCCTTCTGAAAATTCAAGTACACAACATCAACTGATTCTCCATTGTCTATCCAGCTTGTTATTTCTTCAAAGGATTCTAACAGATTCGTCAGGCAAGATTTTCCCTTGAGGAAACCATGCTGACTACAGGGTATTTTATCATGTGCCTCCGAGTCCGATATCCACTCTTGCTTCTCTTTTACATTTCATGTATCTGAAGGAAATAATATCGGCTAGCTTACTTTCATATTCTATCTTTACCCTCTTAATGACTTTTTAGTTGCCTTCTGTTGGTATTTAAAAGCTTCCCAATCCTCTAACTTCCCACTAATTTGTGCTCTAATATATGCCTTCTCTTTGGCTTTTATGTTGGTTTTGACTTCCTTTGTTAGCCACAGTTGTGTAATCTTTCCTTTAGATTACTTCTTTGTCTTTGGTATGTATATATCCTGTGCTTTCCAAGTTGCTTCCAATAAATTCCAGCTATTGTTGCTCTGCTGTCATCCATGCCAGTGTTCTTTTCCAATCAATTCCAGCCAAATCCTCTCTCATACCTCTGTAATTTCCTTTACTCCACTGTAATACTGATGCATCTGACTTTAGCTTCGCCTTCTCAAATTTCAGGGTGAATTTGATCATATGATGATCACTTTCCCCTAAGGGTTCTTTACCTTAAGCTTTCTAATCAATTCTGGTTCATTGCACAACCCAGAATAGCTGATCCCTTACTGGGCTCAACGATGAGCTGCTCTAAGAAGCCATCTTGTAAACATTCAAGAAATTTCCCTCTTGGAATCCCACACCAACTTAATTTTCCCAATCTACCTGCATATTGAAATCCCCCATTTCTATTGTAATATTGCCCTTTGGCATGCATTTTCTATCTCTCATTGTAACTTGTAGACCACATCCTTACTACTATTTGTATATAACTCCCATCAGGGATTTTTTTTACCCTTGCAGTTCCTTAGCTCTATCCACAATGATTTAACACCTTCTGACACTAAGTTACATCTTTCTAATGATTTAATTTGTTTTTACCAACAGAGCCACACCTCCCCCTCTGCTTCCTTGTCTATCCTTTGATACAATTTGTATCCATAGACATTAAGTGCCCTGCTATAATCTTTCAGCCATGATTCAGTGATGCCTAGAACATCATACTTTCCAATCTGCAACTGTGCTACAATTTCATCAACCTTATTCTGTACACGGCATGCATTCAAATATAACACCTTCAGACCTGTACTCACCCTTTTCAATTCTGTCCACCTTTTACATTGCAACTCATCCTGTTGTCTGCAATTTTGCCCCATCAGCTTCTTGCTAGGAGTCTCACAAAACATTGCCTCAGTTTGTAAACATCTTCAACACTATCACTCCGGTTCCCATCCCCCTGTCAAATTAGCTTAAACCCACCTGAACAACTCTGGCCAATCTCCCTACAAGGACATTGGCCCCCCTCGGGTTGAGGTGTAACCCATCCTTTTGTACAGGTCATACCTTCCCCAGAAGAGATCCCAATGGTCCATAAACCTGAACCCTTGCTCCTGTACCAGTTCCTTAGCCACGCATTCACCTGCCAAATCATCCTATTCTTACCCTCACTGGCACATGGCATAGGCAGCAATCCAGAGATTACTAATCTGAAGGTCCTGTTTCTCAACTTTCCACCTAGCTCCCTAAAATCGCTCTTCAGGACTTCCTCACCGTGTCTACCTATGTGATTGGTGCCAATATGTACCAAGACTTCCAGCTGCTCACCCTCACCCTTGAGAATGTCATGGGCACAATCTGAGACATCCTTAATCCTGGCACCAGGGAGGCAACATACCATCCGGGTGTCTCTGTCATGCCCACAGAACCTCGTCCCTGTTCCTCTGACTAAAGAATCTCCTATCAACACCACAATCCTCTTTACCTCTCTGCTCTTCTGAGCCACAGCATCAGACTCAGTGTCAAGATCAATCTCAGACATCAGCCATTTGACAGCCAACCATAATTCCATTTGTCAATTATGAAATTACAAGATCCATAATAATAGTTCTTTCTTAAATTAACTGTTTGGCATTATTTGTCTCCCTGAATTCCACATGGTGAGTTGCCCCAAATTGGCACCCATCAAACATTGTTCTGCAGAAATAGAGATCAGAATTTCAGGAACACAAGAGGTTCTACAGATGCAGGAAATCCAGAGCAACACTCACAAAATGAAGGAGAAACTCAAGAAGCATCTTTGGAGAGGAATTAACGGTCAATATTACAGGCTGAGATCCTTCTTCAGAATTTCAGGTTTCAGCTTGCTTGCCTACCCACTGGAGGATTCCTTCAGGCAATTATTTTGGAGAAAAAAAAATAAACAATGAACTGTGAAATCTGAATGAAGTCTTTAATAGCAAATCCTGTTATAGGTTTTTCCGGGTCACAGGAAACATTTCATTCTACTGGATCCCAAAAACCAATCATTTTCATAAGGAGCTTCTGTATCTACAATGAAGAAACCACGAGTACTGCATTTTCTAGTGTCCTGACCATTGAAAACTGAGGTCGGTAGATTCCATGGACAAAACATGAAGTCACAGTGGTGACTCTTTATACAATGCCTCAGTACAGGTCCTCACTCTGCACAACTTTGTAAATGATCAACAGTCTTTAGGAGACATGGTAGCATAGTGGTTAGCACAACACCAGCGACCTGAGTTCAATTCCTGCCACTGCCTGTAAGGAGTTTGCACATTCTCCCCGTGACTGCGTGGGTTTCTTCTGGGTGCTCCAGTTCCCACCCACAATCCAAAGATGTACCAGCTGGCAGGCTAATTGTCTGGTGATTAGGCTAGATTTAAATCGGGGGTTGCAGGGCGGTGTGGCTTAAAGAGCCAGAAGGGCCTATTCTCGGCTGTATCTCAATAAATAAACTCAGACATGAACGACCCAAGTCATGCCAGCGATGCAGGAACTGTGCAGAATGCTACCCATGACAGCAGTAGGGGCACATCCAACACTAGGAACATGGCAGTCTCACTAAGGTGAACTGCGGTGAACCCCACAACCGTGTCTCAGTTATAGGGAGAGGGTGGCCACGCTGGATCTTCATTCCTTGGATCGTTGGACAATGAGGGTGACCTCATAGAAATGTATTAAATCATAAGGGGAACGAATAAGGTGGACAGCCCTCGCTGCAGGCTTGTGAAGTGTGAAACTAGAGGGCACAGATGCAAGAAGAAAGAAGATTTTAGAGGCCTGAGAAACCTTCACACAGAGGATAGTGGACACAGTGGGTACAATTGCAACACTGAAGAGACATTTGATAAGGTATGTGGAGTAGAGGAGCTTGAAGGGGTATGCACCAAGGATGGGCATCTGGGTCTAGCCGGAGTGACACTGTGGTCTGGTGAACCGAAGCTCCTCTGTACTGTGTGAGTCTCTGACACGTGGAAATGCCAGGCTAATTTTCCAATGAATGATTACTACCACAATCTGATCTGGGCAAAAACTACTTTTATATGCAATTTGCATAGTAAAACCACTTACAAGTTCCTAGACTGATATTTATAAGACATTTGCAGAATAAATTCACCAATCCAACTGGCCTTCTCCACACAAAAAAAAAATCCTTAACTCCTACTTACCAAAATAATCAATGAGGACAGATAGATGATATAACCATATAACCATATAACCACATAACTATTACAGCACAGAAATAGTCCTTCTAGTCCGTGCCAAACCCTTACTCTCACAGACCTGCACTGAGCCCACAACCCTCCATTCCTTTCCTGTCCATATAGCTGTCCAATTTAACTTTAAACGGCAACATCAAACCTGCCTCAACCACTTCTGCTGGAAGCTCGTTCCACACAGCTACCATTCTCTGAGTAAAGAAGTTCCCCCTCATCTTACCCCTAAACTTTTGTCCTTTAACTCTCAACTCATGTCCTCTTGTTTGAATCTCCCCCACTCTCAATGGAAAAAGCCTACCCACGTCAACTCTATCTATCCCCCTCATAGTTTTAAATACCTTTATCAAGTTCCCCCTCAACCTTTTACGTTCCAAAGAATAAAGACCCAACTTGTTCAACCTTTCTCTGTAACTTAGGTGATGAAACCCAGGTAACATTCTAGTAAATCTTCTCTGTACTCTCTCTATTTTGTTGACATCTTTCCTATAATTCAGTGACCAAAACTGTACACAATACTCCGAATCTGGCCTCACCAATGCCTCGTACAATTTCAACATTACATCCCAACTCCTATACTCAATGCTCTGATTTATAAAGGCCAGCATACCAAAAGCTTTCTTCACCACCCTATCCACATGAGATTCCACCTTCAGGAAACTATGCACCATTATTCCTAGATCCCTCTGTTCTACTGCATTCTTCAATGCCCAACCATTTACCATGTATGTCCTATTTTGATTGACCATATAACCATATAACAATTACAGCATGGAAACAGGCCATCTCGGTCCTTCTAGCCCATGCCAAACTCTTACCCTATCCTATTCCCACCGATCTGCACTCAGCCCATAACCCTCCATTCCTTTCCTGTCCATATATCTATCTAATTTAACTTTAAACGACAACATAGCACCTGCCTCAACCACTTCTGCTGGAAGCTCGCTCCACACAGCTACCACTCTGAGTAAAGAAGTTCCCCCTCATCTTACCCCTAAACTTTTGTCCTCTAATTCTCAACTCATGCCCTCTTGTTTGAATCTTCCCCACTCTCAATGGAAAAAGTCTAACCATGTCAACTCTATCAATCCCCCTCATAATTTTAAACACCTCTATCAAGTCCCCCCTCAACCTTCTATGATCCAAAGAATAAAGACCTAACTTGTTCAACCTTTCTCTGTAACTTAGGAGATGAAACCCAGGCAACATTTTAGTAAACCTTCTCCGTACTCTCTCAATTTTATTGACATCCTTCCTATAATTCGGTGACCAGAACTGTACACAATACTCCAGATTTGGCCTTACCAATGCCTTATACAAATTCAACATTACATCCCAACTCCTATACTCTATGCTCTGATTAATAAAGGCCAGCAAACCAAAAGCTTTCTTCACCACCCTATCCACATGAGATTCCACCTTCAGGGAACTATGCACCATTATTCCTAGATCCCTCTGTTCTAAAGCATTCTTTAATGCCCTACCGTTTACCATGTATGTCCTATTTTGATTAGTTCTACCAAAATGTAGCACCTCACGTTTTTCAGCATTAAACTCCATCTGCCATCTTTCAGCCCACTCTTCTAACTGGCCTAAATCTCTCTGCAAGCTTTGAAAACCTACTTCATTATCCACAACGCCACCTATCTTAGTATCATCTGTATACTTACTCATCCAATTTACCACCCCATCATCCAGATCATTAATGTATATGACAAATAACACTGGACCCAGCACAGATCCCTGAGGCACACCACTACTCTCCGGCCTCCAATCTGACAAACAGTTATCCACCTCTACTCTCTGGCGTCTCCCATCCAGCCACTGCTGAATCTATTTTACTACTTCAATATTAATACCTAACGATTGAACCTTCCTAATTAACCTTCCGTGTGGAACCTTGTCAAAGGCCTTACTGAAGTCCATATAGACAACACCTACCGTTTTACCCTCATCAACTTGCTTAGTAACCTCTTCAAAAAATTCAATAAGATTTGTCAAACATGACCTTCCACGCACAAATCCATGTTGACTGTTCCTAATCAAACCCTGCCTATCCAGATAATTATATATACCATCTCTAAGAATACTTTCCATCAGTTTACCCACCACTGACGTCAAACTCACAGGCTGATAATTGCTAGTTTTACTCTTAGAACCCTTTTTAAACAAAGGAACAACATGAGTAATACGCCAATTCTCTGGCACCATCCCCATTTCTAACGACATTTGAAATATTTCTGTCAGAGCCCCTGCTATTTCCACACTAACTTCCCTCAAGGTCCTAGGGAATATCCTGTCAGGACCCAGAGACTTATCCACATTTATATTCCTTAAAGCCAGTACTCCCTCTTTAATCATCATAGTTTCCATAACTTCCCTACCTGTTTCCCTTATCTTACACAATTCAATATCCTTCTTAGTGAATACCGAAGAAAAGAAATTGTTCAGAATCTCCCCCATCTTTTTTGGCTCCTCACATAGCTGTTCACTCTGATTTTCTAAGGGACCAATTTTATCCCTCACTATCCTTTTGCTATTAATATAACTGTAGAAACCCTTGGGATTTATTTTCACCTTACTTGCCAAAGCAACCTCATATCTTCTTTTAGCTTTTCTAATTTCTTTCTTAAGATTCTTTTACATTCTTTATACTCCTCAAGCACCTCACTTACTCCATGCTGCCTATATTTATTGTAGATCTCTCTCTTTTTCTGAACCAAGTTTCCAATATCCCTTGAAAACCATGGCTCTTTCAAACTTGTAGCCTTTCCTTTCAACCTAACAGGAACATAAAGATTCTGTACCTCAAAATTTCACCTTTAAATGACCTCCATTTCTGTATTACATTCTTCCCATAAAACAAATTGTCCCAATCCACTCCTCCTAAATCCTTTTGCATCTCCTCAAAGTTAGCCTTTCTCCAATCAAAACTCTCAACCCTGGGTCCAGACCTATCCTTCTCCATAATTGTATTGAAACTAACAGCATTGTGATCACTGGACCCAAAGTGCTCCCCAACACAAACCTCCGTCACCTGATCTATTTCATTCCCTAACAGGAGACCCAACACTGCCCTTCTCTAGTTGGTACCTCAATGTATTGCTGCAAAAAACTATCCTGCACGCATTTTACATAAAGATGCATTTTTACATATGATGCATCGAATGTTCTCGTGCCCTGGCAAGTTGGAACGCCTGCACAAATATAACACATCATGAGTAATTCCCTGACTCAGTAACATCAAATGATTAATCCAAATTCTCTGCACTGCCTGATAATTGTCATCTTGTTTCAACAGCAGTGATGTCTGCATATAATAGACTTCCCTTGGAACAGTTTCATGCTGCAGGCCTTTGAACCTTCATGCTACTGCTGAACGGCTGGTCAGCCATGGAGACATGGTATGCTTGTTCATCAGATTGCCATTCATTGGGTAGGGGTTAAAATTTCAAACCAATCAAGTCCACAGTAACTCGACGATGAGGAAGCCTTTGTGAGATTCATTTAAAGCCAACAAAATAATTAACCATTTCAAGATGCCCACCCACCAGGGCAGAACAAGTGGGATAGCAGCTAATGACAGAAGGATCTGATCATTGTGCTGTGATGCTTTCCTGCTCAAGCCTTCATTGCCCATCCTCCTCCTCAATCCTGTCATTTTAAACTCTCAGCATAAGGAGCGACTACTGGACAGAGGACACGTAGATCACATATTTCATCTCAGCATGTCTCCTCATTAACATTTCTTGGCCTTGTAGGAGTACTTTCCTCAGGTTATGATAACCATTGCAGAAGGAAATCAGAATCACGGGATAAACAGAATGTAGCACAGTAACGGGCCCTGCAGACCGGCAGATGGGTTTAGTTACATTGGCATCGTATCTGCTTCAATAGCATAACTAATGCCATTTGCCAGCACATGATCTGTATTTCTCTTTTCTCTGCCTGCTGATACCCCTGTATAAGTACCGTTTCCAACACCATCCTGGCAACATATTCCTAATGTCCACTTGCCTCTCTGTAAAAACTTAGCCGGCAAATCTCTTTAAAACCTCTTTAGCACTATCTCCAGTGCCTCTACATTCTTCCTGGTTACATGGCAACCAGAACTGAGCACAATACTCCAACTGTGGCCAAAATAAGGTTTTATAGAAATAAGGCTTAATGACCCAACGGATGAAGGCATGCTTGTTATACACCCTCTTTGCTACTCTATCCACTTGTGTTGACACTTTTAAGGAGCTGTGAACTTGCACCCCAAAGTCTGTCTATACATCAGTGCTCCTAAGGGTCCTGTCAACTACTGCATTCTTTCCTTTTGCAGTTGGCCTCCCAAAATGTAACACCTCACTTTGTTATGGAATAACAATACAGCAATATGACTGTCCCCAAAAGCTTATTGTGACAGATGCAACTGCCCACAATTGTGTTGGTAAAGTAACCATCTTTGTGAAGAGCACACTTTACATTTGCCCTGAGGGTACCCTCTGTCATGTTGTGTGCTACTGACATGGGGATAGACTCAGAGCAGAGCTGGCAGTTCAAAACTGGAGAATTATGAGGAGTTACAGGCAATCAGTAACAGCAGAAATGTCCAGAACCACCACCTGTAACATCACAGTGTGGCATGTCCCTCATTCCAACATCACTATCAAGCTAAGGAATCAACTCTGATTCAATGAGGAGTGAAGAAGGAAATAACACCGAGCTTTACTAACAATGAACGGCCAAGCAAGCAAAGCCACAGCACAGTGAAACAGGAAAATGACAAGCGATAGTCAGAGCCAAAATGATGATGCAATCAACAGATGAAAATCTGATTGCTTGACCCTCCCCCATCTATTCATGAGTAGTGTCATTGAGCCACTGAGACATAACTGACACAGTAGCATAGTGGTTAGCACAACGCTTTACAGTATAGGTGGGCTGGGTTCAATTCCCTCCGTAGCCTCCGTAAGAAGTTTGTACGTTCTCCGGGTGCTCTGGTTTGCACCCCACAAAATGGTAGGTTAATTTGTCTTTGAAAATTGTCCTGTGGTTAGGCTAGGTTATATCGGGGGTTGCTGGGCAGCATGGCTCAAAGGGCCTATTCCACGCTGTGTTGCAATAAATAATTAAATATGGCCCGTTTAAGGAAAGAAATACATTTGTCAGAAGTTAAATTTGATTCCTCCTTGGTACGTGCATAAGTATAACACAAAATGGAGGTTGTAAAGTTCTGAGCCTGGAATATGAGAATGTTTTGAGAAAATAGAGGAGTATCAGTTCACAGCCTTGAGAGTAGGTAATAACGAAAATCCTGCTTGTCTGGGAAAGGAAAGGTGATGTGCAGATGCAGGTACTGACTGGTACATTACCATGGGTAAAGGGTTTCAGGGGATAAAAAGGAGGTAATTTCTAAATGCAAGTTGAAATCTTCTCTTAGGCTGGGTCACAGTGCTGAGAGACAGAGGCAGTGAGAATGTGTGTGTGTGAGAGAGAGAGAGAGTAGTATTCGGGCAGTGGGTGAATCAGCCTTCTAGAGCTTCTTGATCTCGTCACTTGAGATTCAGTGTCACGCAACCCTGCCAGTTTGATCTGGCCCATGCCTTCATTAACCAGGTCCAACACTGGCTTTTATTGGAGTTTTCCCTGCCTTACACAAGTCATCAGGTCTGTGGGGGTGTGGCCAGGGTTACTCGGGGTGTGCTGAGGGTTGTGTGCCCCCTAGGACTTTAGGATTAGGTTTGAGGGTAGGGCTGATGGGTGTATATGCTGGGTTGGGAGGGGTAGAGAGATAGAGAGATATAGACTAGAAAAGGTCATTGGACATTCGTGGTTCCTTACAGCATTGTATAGATTCACTAAGTGATTGGTTGATAGGGATGATTTTGTGTCTTTCACCACTTTATTATTCATTGTTCTTTCTTTCTTAGTTCACTCTTTATATCATTATTATAAAAATAGCTTCCTATAGCCTTGAATGTGTAGATAGTGCCTCCTTTGTTTGTCTGTATCTTGCAAAAGAACAAGAAACAAATTTCAAAATATTTTTGTTTTGGCCCACAGAGTCTGCATCAATTAGTAAACACTGGTTTACGTCAATCCTACACTAATCACATGATGTTGTTATCATATTGCCATTAAATCGTGCTCAGATTGTACCACTCATCTACATACACAGTAGGGACAATGCACAGTGGCCAATTCACCTAATAACCAAACTTCTGGGGTACGGGAAGAAATCACAGCACCCAGAAGAAACTCATGCACTTCCAGGGAAGGCATGCCTGTCAGACTGCACACAGACAGCCCTGCTGATCCACAGTGGATAACTAAACACCTAACATGTGGGGGAAAAAATTAAGAGTATCTACTTTCTCAAAAACAGCAGGACCCAGCAAGTTATGCAAAAGAGAAGACTGAACCATGTTTAACTAGACAACTGAGACAACTGCGCTGATCCAAAGAGCACTACATGAGGTCATTCTTACCCTCGGCCATTAGGCTCTTAATGAGTCAACCTATAGCCAGGGAAGTGATGACCCCTCCCGTTAGACTGTTTGAGGTGACTTACTTTTTATTCTTTCTTACCTCTCCTAATATTTGTATATGTGTTTATCTGTGCACTTGTAATGCTACTGTGACACTGTAATTTCCTTTGGGATCAATAAAGTATCTATCTAACTATCTCTATCCCTAGAAATGCTGAATCCCCACCAGCAAAGAAGCCAGCCGTCTTCCCACTTGCTTCACTCCATATGACGTCAAGAAGTGGCTAGCAAACTGGGTATGGTAAAAGCTGACAGACTAGACAAAGGAAGGTGGTTGTGATTATCAGTCATTCTTCCTTTCCCGGGATATCGGTACAGGCGTTCCACAGAGCAGTGCCCCAGGCCCATATACCTTCAGCTGTTTCATCAATAACCTTCCTTCCATCATGCCCAGAACTGGAGATAATTACACAATGCTCAATTCCTCAGCAAATGACTCAATCTCTGCCCGCCGTAGCAAGACCGAGACAACATTCAGGCATGGGCTCGCGAGTGACAAAAAAACATTCTTTCCAGAAAAATGCCAGGCAAATACCTGGAGAGTCTGATCTCCTACCCCTAATATTCAATGGAATTACCATCATTAATTTCTCACCAGTACCCTGGGAGTCAACAGTAGTCAGAAATTTGACTGGAGCAGCCACATTAAATCTAATCAGAGCCTAATCATGGGACAATTTACAATGAACAATTAACCTACTAACTGGTATGTCTTTGGACTGTGGGAGGAAACCAGAGCACCTGGAAGAAACCCATGTGGTCACGGAGAGAACGTACAAGTTCCTTCAGGTTGCAGTGGGAATTGAACCCAGATCACCTGCACTGTAAAGTACTGTGCAAATCACTATGCTACTGTGTTGTCCTTGTCATACGTTAAAAGCCTCTTGATACCCTAAGGCAGGGGTTTCCAAACTGGGTTCTACAGACCCTTCAGCTAATGGTAGGGGTTTATGGCATAAAAAGGGTTGGGAGCCCCTGCAAGTGTTTCTACCATCCACAAGACACATCATAAGTACAATTGAATACTCTCTGATTGCCTAGATGAGTTTAGTTCTAACCACACCAAAGAAGCTTGCGGTAAACAGTCTACCAGCCTAAATTAAACAGACACCAGCAGCACACTGTGGCTGCAGCATATACCGTCTACAAAATGCGTAGTGGGTGCTCATCTCGTCACTGCAATAAGGGCCTCCCAAATCTTTCATCTTTGCCACCAAAACAAGAGTTTTAAGTCCATTGAAATGACACCACTGGTATGTGCCCCTGCAAGTTGTGACCTACTTTGCCTTGGAAGTATATCACCATTCTCTACAACAGATAGCATTTTAGGAGCACCACTGCCAGGACGACTACAACAATACAAGGCAGCGTGTTGCTACTTTCCCAAGTACAGTTAGGGATGGGAAATAAATGCTGGCCTCGCCAGTGATGCCCAAATCCCAAAATGTGAACAAAGCAAGGAAAATACAACAACATATTGGGAATCATACAGATACTAAGAAAGCAGCTATGGCAGGAGTAGAACTACTTTGTTATCATGTAGTTTGCTGCAATGTGATTATTATTTTTAATATACGCCTCGCTGTAATCAGGTATCAGTTCAAGCTTGTTCACATAAAAAGAAATGACATTAACAATCTTTCTGTGAGAAGTATAATAAACTATGTAAAAATGCTAGCAGAGTGACTTATTCTCATCATAATTAAGTAGGTTATTTGCAATAAATGAGAATGTACGTCATCAGTGTCCATGTCTCAGGACCGCTTCTTAGCGATTGCAAATCATTCAAGGGAAAGATTAGACATCTTTCAATAAGGTTATTACTCTGGTGTCTTTCCCACCATGAACTGTTAGTGGGCTCCCATTTCATGGTGGTATGTTGCAATGTCCCTCACTAGCAGCACGTTGGTAGCTGTTCCCAATGTTGCAAAGGATGGCTCTGGACTTGAGGCCCTGCAATGTTCCATTCAGATGGACCATCCTGGATTACCTGTCCTTCTGCAGAGAAACACTTTTCACCTCAGCCATCAGATAAAGATGAGTTTGGAGCCCCGCTGGAAGAGTACAATAGATTAATGGCAGGCCCTTCAGTCCACAAATGCTGAGCTGAACACAACACCAAATTAAACTAAATTTCTTCTGATTGTGCATGATCTATATTCCTCCATTCCCTGCATACTTGTGTGCCCATGTCTCTAAAATGACACCATCATATCTGCTTCTACCACTACCACTGGCAGTCTATCTCAAGCATCTACCACTCTCTATGTAGAGAATTTTCTCTTCATATCTCCTGCAAACTTTTCTTCTCTCACCTTAAAAGCACATCCTTTAGCACTTGACATTTCTACCCAAGGAATCTGACTGTCCGACTTATCGATGACTCTCATGATCAAACCACTGTCAGGTCTCCCCTCAGCCTCCAGCACTGTAGGGAGATCCTACTGGGTGGTTTGCATTTTGCAGAGTGTCCCATCACCAGAATGCACCAACAAGCACCAAGAGTTCGCCTGGATGGCTCTCCCCCTCAGATCTTCCCTATACAATCAAGCCTCACTCCCAACACATGCTGGACGAGATTTTGAAATGCAGATGAGAGGATCGTCCTCCTCACTGTGGACTGTGCATTTGCCAGGAAGGTCTGGAAAAGGATGTGTTGCTAGTTCCTCCTAAGCAGATCACAATAGAGAACTTTCTGCCTGACACACATACTGAGAGATACACTCAAGCTCAGTGCAACCACCACAAATACTCAGTGGAGGAGCTTAACAGGCCAGGATTCTACTACCACTGGGATCTTATAGAAACATACAAAATTTTGAAAGGGATAGATAAGTTAGAAGCAGGAAAGTTGTTCCCATTGGTAGGTGAGACTAGAACTAGAGGACATTGCCTCAAGATTTAGGATGGAGATGAGGAGAAACTGTTTTTCCCAGAGAGTGGTGAATCTGTGGAATTCTCTGCCCAGGGAAGCAGTTGAGGCTTCTTCACTAAATATATTTAAGATACAGTTAGATAGGTTTTTACATGGTAAGGGAATTAAGGGTTATGGGGAAAAGGCAGGTAGATGGAGCTGAGTTTACGGACAGATCAGCCATGATCTTATTGAATGGCAGGGCAGGCTCAATGGGCTGGATGGCCTACTCCTGCTCCTATTTCTTCTGTTCTTACACTGAGAGGCTGGGTCCTGTGAAACAACCTCTCAAACACTTCCAGAGTGCATTGTTTAAAGATGAAACATGATGCATTGTGTTTTGAGTAGATAGCTCAGTGAATGTAAAGGAAAGTGAATAAGGATTGTATTTCCTGTATATATATCTTTATGAATAATTTCTTTGGCAGCACAGTTGACCCATGAGAAGGCCTTTCTCTAGATAGCTCAGGTTCAGACAGCTGTCCAGGAGCAGCTGAAACGGCTAGCTGTGGAATATGAGTGAGCATACTGCCTGTAGGTCTGTAGTGAGGTGGTACTAAGTGCTCTGACTGTAGAAACAAGACAGCGTAACAGGGGACGGGGCGAACGAGGTGCACAAGAGTGCTGGATGTCAGATTTTACTCCCATAGCTTTAGCTGCCATACTTGACCTTGAAGCCACAGAAAGACTCCATATACCAGGTATCTGAATCCTGCTGAAAACATGCTTCTTGAGGTCAGTTCACTGAAAAGTCTCAATAGGATTCAGTCCACAGTGAAGAGTTGTGCAAGATGCTGGAAAACTGTGAGCTGATCAAGGGCGCCATCCATTGGGAGCAGTAACCTTGACCTCTCCCTACCAAATGGAGACACTAAGCAGTTCTCTGATGAGGCAGGAATATTTGACAGCTTGATGAATCCTACCCTAAAATCTTCACTTTACTGTTAACACTACGGTTGCTCACAGACTGTCAACGTTGTCTCCAAGACTCTTACTACATCAGGTAACCTTTCCGAAGGAAATCGCCATGCATTTTGGCATCCTATTAGTTTTGGTAATGGATGGAGAGTGGTGGCAGAGAGAATGCAGGAGTTATTCCCGTCGATAACCAAATCCACGTGGTCTGGTCACTTCACTTCCAAAGCTGCGAAGGAAGCGTATTTTAACTCAGACAAAATATTGATTTACTGTCCTGACAGCTCCCCCTCCTGGTATTCTGAAATCCACCCGAATTTCCTGATCGTACTAAGCCAGGTAGGAAGTTATCCCATTTCCCTTTAGCCAGTTCCTTTCATTCACCTATCCAGTCTAATCCTAGTTCATAATATAGATTCTACCAAATGGCATGTGTGACATTTCTCCTGCTTCTGTTATCTGTATCCACCACATTTAATCCTATATTTGTTCTCAATCATTCTAGACTGTTTCCTTACCCCTTTGCCCCAGCACCATACTAATAACAGGAAATAAACTACTTTTAACCTGCTGCATAGCAAATGTCTGTCTTGCCTGAACTCACCTTAGGAAACATGCACTTCTGTAGTTTGACAATTTTAGAGGACCACAATGAATGTGTACACTATCTCTGCAACCACTTCTTTTACACTAGTGTGCGGACCATCAAGTCAAAGGACTTGTCAGTCATTAGACCTACCATATAACTTTATATTTTTCACTAGCAAATGTGGTTCCTTTAAGTTTCTCCCTCCCATTTTTCCATACTTTTCTATCACTATTAGGATGTTTTAGTTCCTCTGCTGTGGAAATAGAAACAAAATGTTCAATTTTTTTTTGACAAGTTCTTATTTGCTAGCGCCAATTCCCTAATCTCATCCTTCAAGAGACCAGTATTTACCTTAGTTACTCCCTTCTCTTCATATGCCTGTTAAAAGAGTCTTTTTTTAATGTAACTTCTTGCTAGATGAGTGTGACTCCAACCTCAGCAACAAGGCACTGTGATGTAAAGCTCCTCACATGTCCTAAGCCCGAGCCCATGAAAACACTGAAAAAAAACTTGACAGTTGACTAAACTGCACATTTTGTCTATTTTTTTTCTCTCTTCATGTTTTTAGTCTTCCTGATATCTGTTATTTTCCTAATCTTTCAGCCAACTACTGATCGTTGCAATTCTTGAAAATAGTACCACTTTCATTGGTTTGGCCTCAGAAGTGTTATCCTTTATAAGACATAGGAACAGAATACTGTAATCCATTTGACCTATCCAGTCTGCTTTGCCATTCGATCATGTTTGATTTATTATTCCCTCTCAACCTACCTTCTCCCCATTACATTTGACACCCTTACTAATCAAGAACCTATCAACCTCCATTTTAAATATATCCAATTACCTGACCGCCACAGCCATCCAAGGTAATGAATTTCACAGATTTACCATCTAAAGAAATCCCTCCTCATCTCTGTTCTAAAGGGACATTCTTTTATTCAGGGCTGCCCTCAGGTCCTAGACTTTCCCACCACTGGAAACAGCCTTTCCACATCCATTCTATCTAGGCCTTTCAACATCTGTAGTTTTCAATTCCCCCCATCCTTGTAAACTCCAGTGAGTACTTTCATGTGGGCGATATGTTAGTTTTTGTGAGAGGATGGGGTTGAGGATTTGGGGTCTGATTTTCTTGTTGATGTTTTTCTGTGTGGGCGGTCTGTTAGTTTTGTGTGTGAGAGAGGGGGTCGGGGGGTTTGATGTTTCTGTCACTGTTCTTTTCTGCCAGTGAGGGAATTGGCATTTGATACTATTGTCTCTGTTTTTTTTCTGAGGAGGAAGGGGCTGGGGGTTTGATGTTATTGTTGCTGTTGTTTTTTTTTCTCTGTGGTAGGGGTGGTTGGAGCTTGTGAGTTTTATTTATTTTTCTTTTTTCTGCTGGGGGGGAGTTGATGTATCTTCTTTCAACAAAGCCAATGGTTTTTTTCTATTTTTTGGCTATCTGGAGAAGACGAATATCAGAGTTGTGGTTAAGGTGTTTGTCTAGTGATTTAAAGGTCGCTAGTTCAAGCCTTGGCTGTGGCAGCGTGTGTGTCCTTGAGCAAGACACTTAACCACATATTGCTCTGCGACAACACCGGTGCCAAGCTGTATGGGTCCTAATGCCCTTCCCTTGGACAACATCAGTGGCCTGGAGAGGGGAGACTTGCAGCATGGGCAACTGATGGTCTTCCATACAACCTTGCTCAGGCCTGCACCCTGAAAACCTTCCAAGGCGCAAATCCATGGTCTCATGAGACTAACAGATGCCTATAAAAAAATTGTACATACATACCTTGACAATAAAATGAACCTTTGATACTTTGAACCTTTTGATTTATCCACCTTAATATTTATTCAAAGGCCCAACACTTCCTCCTTGTCCTCTAAACATCCTATGCACTCAGCACTGATCCCCTGGTCCTCCATATCCTTTTCCTTGGTAAATACTGAAGCAACATACTCAGTAAGTACCTCACTTACATTCTCCCCATCCAAGAAAATAGTCCCCTATTTATTCTCAAGTGATCCCACCCTCTCCTTAGTTAACATCTTGCTCTTGATGCATATATAGAACGCCTTGGGATTCACCTTAGTCCAACTCGCCATGGACTTTTCATTGCCCCTCCTGGTTTTCCTAATTCCTTTGTTTAGCTCTTGTCTGGCTTTTTTATATTCCTCAGGTGCTTCATTTCATTCTAACTTCCGAAGCTTTGGTATTGCAACACCCCCCGCCCCTCTTCTACCTCCTTCTCCTCTATCTTTTCTAAAACTTTGAAAACCTGGTACTTTAATCACCCACTTCTGCCCCTCTCTCAACCTAGTTTCAATAATGACCATAACATCATAATTTCATGTACTAAGCCAAATCAAAAGTCATGTATGAACCAGGAGGTTCGTAGTCTGCTGAAGACTAGATCTATGGCATTTAAATTTTGTGACCCAGGTCAGTAGAAGAAAACCAAGTCCAACTTGCGAAGGACTATTTCAAGAGCAAAGAAACAACTCTGAGAGAGGTTGGAGGCGATATCAGATGCACGTCTACACTGGCAGGGTTTGCAGGCCATTACTTCCTACAAAATGAAACCCAACATCATGAATGGCAGTGATGTTTCACTCCCAGACAAGCTCAATGCCTTTTATGCTCGCTTTGAAAGGGAGAATAAAACCATAGTTATGAGGATCCCTGCAGTACCTGGTGACCTTGTGATCACTGTCGCACAGGTGACGACAGGCTGTCTTTCAAGTGGGTTCAAGTGGTTCAAGGCACCAGACCCTGATGGAGTACCTGGTAGGGCTCTCAAAACCTGTGCCAACCAGTTAGTGGAGGAGTTCAAAGACACTTTCAATCCCTTACTGCTATAGTCGGAAATTCCCACCTTCTTCAAATGGGCGACAATTATACCAATGCCCAAGAAGAGCTGTGTGACCTGCCTTAAATGACTATCATCCAGTAGCACTCACACCTACGGTGATGAAGTGCTTCGAGAAATTGGTCATGGCTACAATTAACCTGCATAAGTGAGGACCTGGACCCACTGCTATTTGCCTGTCGCAACAATAGGTCTAAAGCAGATGCAACCTAATTGGTTCTCCATGTGGCCTTGGATCACCTGGACAATACAAATACCTAAGGCTGTAATTGCTGCCAAAGGTGCGCCTACTAAGGGGTGAGAAAATATGTAATCAATTATTTTGTGTCTAATAAGTGTAATTAATTTAGACCAACTTCTAGAAATTTGTTCTCACTTTGACACAAGAGAGTATTTTCTGTTGATCGGAGTCAAAAAAGTCAAATGAAATCCACTGTGATTCGATGTTGTAAAACAAGAAAACATGAAAACTTCCGGGGGGGGGGGGGGGTGAACACTTTTTATAGGCACTATAGCTCTACGGTTAACACCATCATTCTATAGTCCTGATCAAAAAGCTACAGAACCTAGATCCTTGACTTCCTAACAAGAAGACCACAGTCTGTTCAGATTGGAAATAACATCTCCACCTCACTAACAATCAATACTGGCACACCTCAGGGTTATGTGCTTAGCCCACTGCTCCACTCCATCTACACCCATGACTCTGTGGCTAGGCACAGCTCAAGTGCCATCTATAAATATGCAGATGATACAACCACTGTTGGCAGAATCTCAGGTGACGATGAGAGTTCATACAGAAGTGAGGTATACCAGCTCATTGAGTGGTGTCGCAGAAACAACTTCGCAATTAACGTCAGTAGGACCAAAGAACCTATTGCGGACTTCAGAAAGGGTAAGACAAGGGAACATGCACCAGTCCTCATAGAGGGATCAAAGGTGGAGAGAGTGAGTAATTTCAAGTTCCTGTCCAAACATATCGATGCAGCTATAACCATAAGATCATAAGACAAAGGAGCAGAAGTCGGCCATTTGGCCCATCGAGTCTGCTCCTCCATTTTATCATGAGCTGATCCATTCTCCCATTTAGTTCCACTCCCCCCGCCTTCTCACCATAACCTTTGATGCCCTGGCTACTCAGATACCTATCAATCTCTGCCTTAAATACACCCAATGACTTGGCCTCCACTGCCGCCCGTGGCAACAAATTCTAAAGATTCACCACCCTCTGACTAAAAAAATTTCTTCGCATTTCTGTTCTGAATGGGCCCTGTTAAATCTTTAAGTCATGCCCTCTTATACTAGACTCCCCCATCATGGGAAACAACTTTACCACGTCCACTCTGGCCATACCTTTCAACATTTGAAATGTTTCTATGAGGTTTCCCCTCATTCTTCTAAACTCCAAGGAATACAGTCCGAGGGTGGACAAACGTTCCTCATATGTTAACCCTCTCATTCCGGGAATCATTCTAGTGAATCTTCTCTATACCCTCTCCAATGTCAGCACATCCTTTCTTAAATAAGGAGACCAAAACTGCCCACAGTACTCCAAGTGAGGTCTCACCAGCGCCTTATAGAGCCTCAACATCACATCCCTTCTCCTATACTCTATTCCTCTAGAAATGAATGCCAACATTGCATTCACTTTCTTCACCACCAACTCAACCTGGAGGTTAACCTTAAGGGTATCCTGTACGAGGACTCCCAAGTCCCATTGCATCTTTGAATTCTCTCCCCATTTAAATAATAGTCTGCCCATTTATTTCTTCTGCCAAAGTGCATAACCATACACTTTCCAACATTGTATTTCATTTGCCACTTCTTTGCCCATTCTTCCAATCTATCCAAGTCTCCCTGCAGACTCCCTGTTTCCTCAGCACTACCGGCCCCTCCACCTATCTTCGTATCATCAGCAAACTTAGCCACAAAGCCATCTATTCCATAATCCAAATCATTGATGTACAATGTAAGAAGAAGCGGCCCCGACACGGACCCCTGTGGAACACCACTGGTAAACAGCAGCCAAGCAGAACAGGATCCCTTTATTCCCACTCTCTGTTTCCTGCCAATCAGCCAACACTCTATCCATGTATGTAACTTTCCCATAATTCCGTGGGCTCTTATCTTGTTAAGTAGCCTCATGTGTGGCACCTTGTCAAAGGCCTTCTGAAAATCCAAATATACAACATCCACTCATCACCCTTGTCTAGCCTACTTGTAATTTTCTCAAAAAATTGTAATAGGTTTGTCAGGCAGGATTTTCCTTTAAGGAATCCATGCTGAGTTCTGCCTACCTTGTCATATGCCTCCAGGTACTCTGTAACCTCATCCTTGACAATCGACTCCAACAACTTCCCAACCACCGATGTCAAGCTAACAGGTCTATAATTTCCTTTTTGCTTCCTTGCCCCCTTCTTAAATAGCGGAGTGACATTTGCAATCTTCCAGTCCTCCAGAACCATGCCAGAATCAAAAGCAAGACAGCAGCAAGACTCATTAAGAGTTTGAAGAGATTTGTTATGTAATCTAAAACACTTGAAAATGTTAACAGATGTACTATGGAGAGCACTCTGATTGGCTGCATCACCTTCTGGAATGGGGTGGGAGATGTCTACTACACAGGACTGATGTAGGCTGCAGAGAGTTGTTAAATTAGTCAGTTCCATCATGGGTACTAGCCTCCGCAGTATCCAAGACTTCTTCAAGGAGCGCTATCTCAGAAAGGCCGCATCCATCATTACGGACCCCCACCACCAGGGGCGGTGCTAAGGTGGTTCTAGCTGGGGCTATAGCCCCAGCAGAAATTGCAATAGCCCCACCATAGCACCAAGAAATTAACTGCAGCTGCTTTGCTTTCTCTGTATAGTTTTGAATACAGCTTGTTTCTCCAGCTGACCTAGTGAAACAGCACCCCCAATTACCATAGCACCCACACAGCAATAAAGTTATAAACTCTATGAGATCCACTCTACACTTCTGCTTATTCATTCATTGTCAATGTCTTGCCGTTGCTGTCCTCACATCAGTTAAGCTGATCTAAGATCACTTAAGGTGGTGACATCACTCACTCTCACTCGCGCGAGAGATTGATAGTATACATCCAGGCGCAGATCCATGGTCTCGCGAGACTAACGGATGTCACATGAGCACATTGTGCTGTTACAAGCGAGCGTGGGCCTGGCACGTGCATTATTTTGGCTGGCGTGAAAAATGGGTCGATCTTTAGTCAGAAAACGACCTCATCCAGAGGAATCAGTGGTGTCTCAGCCTGAGCACGTCTTAATTGAAAGTGACATGCAGAAAGAAGTAAGTGGGGATGAGGACAACAGCAGTTCATCGAAGGAGTGTGAGGGCGAAGTGGAGTAACAAGAAATGGAGTGGGATTCGGAATAGAACATGGATGAAGCTGCTCTTAAAGTGAGTGGGAATGCTGTTAGCGATGTTAGCCAGCAGCCTGAGGAAGGGCCCCGTCAGTCAGCATTGAAAAAGTACCCTTCGCAACAGTTTGGCAATCAGCAAAGGAGCTTTACTTGTGGCTGGTTTGACCTGTACTCCTGGCTGGAATATTCAATCACAAAAGATGCTACATTCTGCTTCGTATGCAGGCATTTCCTGTGTGGAGGACATGGGTTCCATTCTGAGTCTACCTTCACTGTCACCGGTTACCGCAACTGGCGTAAAGCTAGAACAGCTTTCAAAACCCACCATGTAAGTGCAGCTCATAAGTTTGCGATGGAGCCATGGGCCAAATTCAGATTGAGAAAACTAGACGGTTCAAGATTGGGAAATATGCTTGATAAAGGACATGCAAAGATTGTCCAAGAAAATCGTGAGTATATGAGAGCAGTAGTTGAGTCTCTATGCTATACTGCGTGCCAAGGCATTGCCCAGTGAGGACACCGGGAGAATGATGGATCTGGCAATAGGGGAAACTTTGTTGAGTTGCTCAGTGTAATTGGGAAGTTTGATAAGACTGTAGCTAAAAAAAAAAGAGGACAATCCTGGAAATGCAAAAAACACCCATCACGGTATCCAAAATGAAATTATGGGTATTATGGCAGATATGGTCAGACGTCAGAAATCGAGGAGGCTGGATATTTTTCCATCATGGTGGATGAAAGTAAAGACTTGAGTAAAAAGGAGAAAATATCAGTGGTGGTGCGGTATTTGAATAACGAAACAGTGCTTGAAGAAATCTTGCACTTCACGCCAGCAGAAAGGTTGGACACAGAGTCGCTTCTTAAAAGCATTGAACAGACACTCGCCCAGTGTGTTACTGATAAGAACGCATGTATTGGTCAGTGTTATGACGGGGTGGTGGTGATGTCCGGGTGCAATAACGGGGTACAAGAGAGGTTCAGGAAAGAGGTCCCGCAGGCATTATATATACACTGCCATGCTCATAGACTTAACCTTGTTTTAGTGGATGTTGTGAGCAATGTACCACGAGCGGGTGAGATTTTTGAAACTGTGCAGCTGCTTTACAACTTCTTTCCAAACTCTGTTGCCCATGATCTTTTCATGAAGAAACAGAGAGAACTGGAATCAACTGCACAGCCCGTGGAGTTGAAGAATTTGTCAGATACACGCTAGGCATGGCAGTATACAGCTTTGTGGGCTATAAGGAAATCACTCCCTGCCATTCTAGCTATCCTACAGGATATTACGGGTCAACCAAATGCGCGGAGGAAAACGGAGGCCAGAGCTGTAAATGGACTGATTGACGAGCACTTTGCTTTACCTCTGTTTGAGGATTTATTCCGAGTCACCAAGTTCATGTCAGACCAGCTACAATCTCCTAGTTTGGAGCTTTCATCCACTGTGGACTTGGCTCAGTCTGTTATCGATGCATTCTCAGCAAAACAGGGAGAGGAATCATGGAGTGAAATCCAGACAAGAGCTAGGGACCTGGGCGTCAAGGCCGGTATACAGAGCAGACCACGTGAAAGGAGACAGGCCCAGCCACCCCGCCGCCTACATGATTTTGTTGTTGAAGCCCAAACTGAACGCACACCTGTCACATCCTCTGATGACCTTCGCAAGCACTGTTTCTATCCAGTTATAGACAGACTTCTGACTGAAATGAAAAGACCGTTCTCAGTTGAGACTGGAAGTGTTCTGACTGGAGTCTCAGCATTGAGTCCCAAACACAAGTTCTTCCTAGACAAGAATTGTCTTTAGTCAATGGCCCAATACTATGGAGTGACTGAAGTGAACCTGACTGCAGAGCTACATCAGGTTCGGCGTCTGCTGGAAACAAAACAAAAGCAAGGACAGACAGTGAATGGCACAGTGGAATTTCTTGCTCTAATGAGACCCTACCACGATGCATTTATAGATTTATACAAACTAATCTGCATGTCATTTACTCTACCTGTTACATCTGCCTCATGCGAATGGAGTTTCTCTTGCCTCAGACGCGTCAAAAACTACTTAAGGAACAGTAGCGGCGATGCTCGGAACAGCAACTTGGCTCTGTTGCCCATAAACAGCCAGAGGACCAAAGCACGTGACATCCAGAAAACCATTGATGCTTTCGCCACCAATCACAACAACGGACGGATTGTGCTTCTCTGAAAACATTAATGGTGAATGCAGTTGATTTTTTTAAAAATTTGGCCCAAGACTAATGCTGATTATTATTATTATTTTGTGGTGGATACCCCATAGTCCTTATGTTTCCTGCAAATCCTAAAATATTATATTTACTGCTATTCAGCCTACTGGCTTTGCTTAGACTTCCAAGCGGTGATTGTGTTGATTTTTGTTTTAAATTCAATAGCCGAATTAATTGAGGTATTGCACGGTTAGAGTATGATTTGTCCAACTCCTGCTAAAACCTTGCATCTGTTGTTTGCCTTATTTGACTTTAATAACGGATGTATCTTTTGGCATTGCTGTCTATGTTTTGTGAGTTCGTTTTGTGTTTTTCAGTTGAAAAGCACACATTTGACGCTGATTGCGGGATTGGTGCGTGATTTACGTTGTCCACTGTTGCTCGGATGCTCTGTTTGTTTTTTTTTTGTTTATGCTCCATGTAGCCCAGGTTGTCTCCGATGTTGTTGACACTGTAACAGTTCACTTCTATATTAGATCTATCAATTGCTGTTGCTTGTGAATCAACAGAGGCATTTATAGTCAGCACATAATGCTTGAAACTGACTTTTTAAAGCCTCGTGTCTGGCCTTGCAAATACATATTACCATACAGTGCATTCCGCAGCACCATCACTGAATAATTCAGCGTCTCTGTAGCACCAGCAAGAAAAATTCTCTGGAGCAGCCACTGCCCACCACCCAAGACATGCCCTCTTCTCATTGTTACCATCAGGTAGGAGGTACAGAAGCCTGAAGGCACACACTCAGTGATTCAGGAACAGCTTCTTCCCCTCTGCCATCTAAATTTTAAATGGACATTGATCCCATGATCAATACCTCACTACTTCTTATTTCTGTTTTTGCACTACCTATTTAATTTAACTATTTAATATCATATGTATACTTAGTGTAATATACATTTTTTAATATTTTAATTTTAATATCCTACATTATCATGTATTGCATTGCACTGCTGCCACAATGTTAAGAACTTTTACGATATATGCCAGTGATATTAAACCTGATTCTGATTCTGAACTACCACATGACTGCACTCCTTTCGCTGTTGAGCATCTGAGCCTGCCACAGTGCCTCCAGCCTGGCTGTTACTGCTGTGATCTGATGGGTTATCCCCCCCCCCCACCTCAACAGTATCCAAAGAGGTATACTTGTTGCTGAGGGGAATGGCCACAGAGGAAATATCAACAGCTGTAACAATTTGTGTGTCCCTAGGCACCTATGAGCAGTTTCGAGATTTCCCACAAGCAGTGGAAACCCAATGATACATTTGCCCCTGTTTTTCTCAATGCCAATGCTGCTTGCCACGTCATGGAGTCAAATTCAAGAGGCATCCCCTGCACCTACATTGGGAAACCCACACAATCATCTTTCCCAAGTCAGGCTTGGCATGAAGAGCTCTTCTTGATTCACTTGAATGGATGGGGAATAGCTGCAGGAGGCTAAGAGAGAAGTCAGTAAATATTTTAAAAATCCTGAGAAAATGGGAGATAGGTTTGCACTAACTGGCTGGATGAAACAGGAAAACACGAGTTATTTTCCTTCCTCTTCATGGTAGAATCCAAAATGATCTGTTGGTGTATTTGATCTTTTTATGTTATTGACTGAGATGAACTTCTTCAAAGAAAGGAACTAATGAAATGAAAAGTGATGCTGTTATGTTTAACAATAGAACAGAAACTATTTTACTAATTGAAGTTAATCTTCATTTTCCTCCTTTGTAGTATCACTTAACAAGAAGGTTCCTCTGAAATGAGTTTATGAATTATCTATAAAACTTATAAGGGTCAAAACTTTCTTACAAAAATCAATGTGCAAATGACCTTTAGTATTGTGAATGTGCATTAACTTGGGCCAACCAAGGTAATTAGTGAAAACCAAAACAACTGCAGGTCCTGAAAACCTAAAAGAAAATGCTGGAAACACACAGAGATCAGGCAGCATTTGTGGAAAGAGAAATAGAGTTAACGTTTTAGGTCAAAGACCCTTCATCAGAGTTAAATTATGAATCGTCACATTGCCAAACAATTGCTGCCATTCTACCAATGCCATTCTGAAAAAGATTTTTTTACATTTTAATCTTCTTGTGATTTTCTCAAAACTGCTACATTTGCATAAAAAGTATTCCATTAAATCTGCAAGCTTTGTTTTTAATAGTGTAATAAAAACTCTTTTTAACAAGCAACAATTTAGATGCTGCCTATCAATATAAAAATGCAATATTGCGGATAATTATGAATTGTTTTTGGAAATTTTAAGATGTTGGGATATATTGTTTAATTTTCTTTCAAGCTATTTCTCTCTATAAATCCAGTCTTTCTTTCTCTGTCTATTCTCTTTCTGTCTCTGATCAGGTGCCAAATTACACTCCTTCTCAGTCCTTAAAAATCTTATTGGTTTGGTGAAGTTAGGAGCAAATAATTATTGATGCAGCCAGAGAACTGATAGAAGAAAGTTTGGTGTCTTACCACCAAAACTAATGGTGGAAGCATGGAAGAAGCAGTCACTCATCAGAGTCCCAGCTGCTCTGTTACCTCCTTACATTCTCTAGAAATTTGAGGGCAGAAGTTTTCAAGCTGAAGAGTGCAGGAAGTAGATACTGTTGTGATGATTCCAGACTCAGTATTCTTCAGAATGTATTTTGTAGCATTTTACACAGATAATTCCAAAGAAAACATAAATCATGAAAGAAGTGAAATAATTGTCTTAAAATGCATATGTCTGGGCATTCTTAAATGATACTTGAAAATAGTCTATCATTAAAACAAGGTTTCAGCACTGACCAAGCATTGGCTTCCTGTTCAACAAGTAGATAAGAATATGCACAAAGGTATCAGCCCTCCTAAAGTATCAGCTTTTGCCAATCAGTGGTTACATTTTATAATGTAGCAAGCTTATAGTGTTGATGTCCATTAATTACATTGCAACTATAGTAAACAAATTAATTTGCAGTTCATGATTTCCATTCGGAAAATATGGCAACAACTGAAGAAAAGAAGCTGTTGAAGCCAAGTAAGTCAGGAGCTGTGGTGGCTTCATTCAAAACTGATTTGTGTTTCAGATAATAAAGAAAACAATAAATATAGAAATACAGCAGAATTAGTGCTGCCGATATCTTGTTGAAAGGTTGAGCAAGATCAAGGAAGCAAGTGGCACATCTAGTCCCAATTATGTTCATGCCTTCAGTGGTACAAAAACCATATCCGCATAGGATGTTCCAGATCCAATTTTCAGGGTTCTTTAGAATCCCAATAAAAGATCTTTATTGTTGTATTCAAATTCTCCTGCAATAAAGAGCAACACACCAGTTGCCTTGCTTATTGCTTGCTGACTTGCATGTTAACTTTCAATGCTTTGTTTTCAAAGGCATGCTGGCCCCTCTGAACATCAAGACCTTTCAATTTCTTACAATTTAAAAGATACTCTATCTTTCATTTTTTCCTACCAAATAATATTCGAGCTGCCATTTCCTTACCCATTCACTTATTAATTTCTCCCGTGCTCTGATGTTATAAAATAATTTCTTGTGTTCCAAATTATTGAAGGCCATCTGAAAGTCCATGATGCCAAAGGACAAACAACAGAGAGAGACGAAGGAGTGAAAAATAGAGAACAAAGAGATTAAATAGCAACAGAGAGCAGATTTTAGAAAGATGCTAAAACAACAGGATTTTTGTGCCAGAAAACATAGGGGAGACTTGACCTAAAAGCAGAACGGCGGACTCAATTCAGTGATGAATGATAACTTTAATAATAGACTGCAAAATAACAAGCCTCCAGGGGCTACAAAATAAGAGTTGACAGAAACTAAAAACAACAGGCAATGACACAAACTTTAGACAAGGAAAGTGAAAGCCAGGAGCAACAGGTTGAAGCTGGCTGGATCAATGAGTGAACAAGGACTGTGGATGAGAAATGGGGTTAAATAGGTTGCAGGTGATGAGTCTGGAATGACTCCTATTACCTGGTTGGAGGCTGGGAGGTTCCTACAATAGCAGTCCTGACAGGAACCCCCAACTATGGCCAGTCCCCAAAGGCACAGGACAATCCGGATGGGTCCAGTTGAACTCATTGAGCGGTGGACCTAAGATATAACTGGACAGTTCCTCCAGGCTCTTCCCTTCCCAGCTGAACAGATACAACACACCCTTTGCACAGCGATGCAAGTCCATGAACTGGCAAAGAGTATACCCTGGATCAGCTTCTGCCATCCTAGGCTCTGGAGTTGCAGGCTCACATGCGTTGAGTGGTCCATGGACAACGGGCTTGAGGCAGGACACATGAAAAATAGGTTTGATCCTGAGGGGCGGTGGCAGATGGAAACACTAAGTGACTGGACTGATGTGGTGGGTGATCTGGCAGGGGGCAATGAACCGAGGCGAGAGCTTACGGGTGTCAGTGCACAATGGCAGACCTAGGGTGGACAGCCATACACATTCCCCAGGACGGAAGATCAGAGTAGTCTGGCTGGGCGCCAATGCTGATTGGCCTGGCAGTCATAGGTTGGCTCTCCGTGCCCTCCTTCAAACATCCCAGCAATAGTGAACTAGGGCACTGGCGGATTGGACTGCCCTTGTTGCCTCTTCTGCGGGGAATAACAGGGGTTGGTAGCCATGAAGCTCTTCAAAGGAGACATATCCATGACAGAGGAGGAACATAGATTGTGGGACAGCTCAGCTCAGAGCAGACAGTTTCTCCATGTGGAAGGGCTAGAGGCAGCAAAACATTGCAGAAACTTCTTCACTACCTGACTGGATCTCTCTGATTGACCGTGGGTGATAGTCAGAGGACAAACTCGTTGAGGTATGGCGTGGGGGGGGGGGGAGAAAACAGAAGGATTTCAAGAACCAGGAAACGAATTGTGCGCCCCAGTCCGACATAATGTCCTGACAGAAGCCGTGGAGGCAAACTACATGCTAGAGAACCAAGTCCACCATCTCAGCAGCTGGTGAAAACTTGGGGAGGACATTGAAGAGGGCTGCCTTGGAGAAATGGTCTACCACTGTCATGAACCCGTGACAAAAATCCATGTCGATGAGGGGCCAGGACATTGAGGGACAGGTAGCAGGAGCCCAGAGGACCACTGGTTGGAGGAATTGGACCAGGCACACCGAGGGCAGGCAGCGACGAACTGACGTACATCAGTAATCATGGTGGGCCACCAGAAACGGGAACACAGAAAATCCAGAGTTCATCATGCACCTGGATGGCTGGAGTGGGTCAGACTGCACGGCCATGCGGTTCTCAGGTGCGTTGGCTGCAGCAGGCTCAAGCTTTAGGGCCTGGCAGATCTGGTTCTCAAGGCTTCAGGCGATGGTGAGGATTTGCTGGGTTGAACTTTAGTGACAGAGCACCTGCCTCAGTGTTCTTGGAGCCAGGCTGATAGGATGATGAAGCTGAATTGCTTGAAGAAGAGAACCCAGCAAGCCTGACATGGGTTAAGTTGGTGGGTCTGCTACATGGATATGAAGTTCTGGTGATCAGTCCAGATCAGGAAGGGCTTGATGTTTCCCAACAGTCAATGTCTCCATTCCTGCAAGGCCCATTTGATAGCGAGTAACTTTCTGTCTCCTACTCTGTAACGGCGTTGTGTAGAGTTGAACTTTCACAAGAAGAAGGCACAAGGGTGTGTCTTCCCATCCAGTTCTCTTTGAGAGAGAATGGCCCCCATGCCCATCTCAGATGTGTCCACCTCTACCACAAAAGGTCCGGAGGAGTTCAGATAGTGGAGAATGGGAGCGGTGGTGAAGCATCTCTTGAGCTCCTCGAAAGTATGGTCCACAGCAGCAGACTGAATTATCTGTAGGTTGGTGCCTTGGTGAGGGAGGTAGGGAAAGCAGTGATTTGACTATAGTTTCTGATGTAATGGCAGCAGGTTAAAGAAGGCCAAAAAGCACTTTAGGAAGCGGTGCACAGTCAGGACCGCCCAATGACAGCATGCACTTTCACTGGGTCTATGGTTATGCCTTGGGATAAAAGGGTGTAACCCAGGAAGGAAATGACCGCGGTGTGAAAGTCCGATCTTGAAAATTGTCTGCTGTGCTGGAATCCATCAAAGCCTCGTGTGCATGTAGAGCTGACGCTGTGTGGAGACAGACAGAGAGAATAAGACAGGCTATGATGCTGGAATGAGGGCCAGGGAGAGCTAGCCAGATAGGAGGCCCCTCACCTCTAACTGGAGATTCTGTCTTCCCGGATCCAGTAGGCATTTGATGCGCTGGTTGTCGACTGCTCCGCAGTAGAGACATAGGTTGTTTCACCACTGATGCTCACGCTCTTGGAGTTAGACTCTTAGAGTCTTTCCCTAACTGTTAGTGTTCTGGAGGGGTTGGTGGTGAGCTGGGTAGCTCTTCAACCTAAAATGGATCTGGGAACAGACCTGAGGATCTGGCTGATGATCTGGAGGGCTGTTCGACAAGACGTTTGTCAATACAGAGGTCCAGAATTATGAGGCTTTTGGGGTCAGTGGGTAACTCCTGTTTGGACTGCTCATCTTTCAAGTACTCCAAAAGGACGTGATGATAATAAGCCAACAACACTTCCTCATTCAAGCTGCACTCTGCCCTGAGGGTCCTGAATTCCACTGTGTCAACCAGCACCGAGCGTGAGCCTTGACGCAGGCAAAGTATCAGATCGCTGCCTCCCTTCCACCTCCCAGACGGTCAGAAACCCAGTGCACCTCAGCGGCGAAATCCTCATATTTGAAGCAAATGGTGGTTTTATTGGCCCAGTTCAGAGCTAGTCTAGTCAAGGGAGAAAGATGAGGTCAGTGATCTTGACCCGGTCCATGGAACACAGAGGTGGCTGGTGCTTGAAGCGTAAGATGCACTGGGACAGGAATTTGTGGCATGGGGTTGAAGCGTTCAGGCACAGGAATCCGGGTCTCAGAGGGAAGGGGTTGATGGGCACAGAGCCACTGCACCAAGGGGGATAGTTGCATGAAAGTGGCAGACAGATAGAGAACGGTTTCCCACTGCCTCTGGATCATGTGCTAGTGACGGCGGATGACCTCCTTGAGGGGAGCATACCCTACTGGGTCAAAAAATAGGGGAGGCTTGACCCAAAAGCAGAGCAGAGGAGACAATTCAGCACTGAATGACAATTTTAATAACAGACCACAAAATAACAGGCCACAAGTGGTTACAAAGCAAGAGGGAACAGAAACTAAACACAACGGGCAACAAGGTAAACTTTAGGCAAGGAGAGTGAAAGCTGGGTGCAACTGGGTGAGGCTTGCTGGTCTGATGAGTGAACAATGACTGGGGTTAAATAGGCTACAGGTGATGAGTCTGGTATCGGGGAATCCTATTCGCTGGGTGGAGACTGGGAGATGTTTGCAGGAGCAGGTCTAACATGTTGTCTTGGATGACTTCAGCTTCCCCAGTGTTGACTGCACCACCTCAATGCAAAAGGTACTGGGGGGTATTTAAATGGGTAAGGGTAAATTATGATGCAATTAGGCAGGATCTTGGGAGCAAAAATTGGGAATGGAGGTACTCAGAGAAATGCACAACAGAAATGTTCAAAGTCAATTGATTATCAAAGTACATATCCTGATGCCTTCCCCATCATTTTGGGGGATTCTAACCAGGCCATCTTGATAAAGTCACAAAATAAGGATTATCAACAATTAACTTCTTTTACCAGAGGAAGCAACACACTGGACCACTGTTACACTAAGATCAAGAGTGCCTACCGTGCTATTCCTCGCTTGTACTTTGCCAAGTCTGGTCATCTGGCTGCACTTCTACTCCCTGAGTATAGGCAGAGATTGAAGACTGCAGCACCAGTAGTGAGGACCAAGAAGGAATGGACAAGGGAAGCACAGGAGAGCCTACAGGACTGCTTTGAATTGGTGGACTGGACTGTATTCAGGGATTCATCTTTGAACCTGGATGAGTATGCAGCAGTTGTAACCAACTTCATTAAAACCTGTGTGAATGAGTGTGTGCCTACAAAAACTTAATGAACATTCCCAAACCAAAAGCCGTGGATGAACCAAAAGGTTTGTAGTCTGCTGAGGGCTAGATCTGTGGCATTTAAGTCTGGCGACCCAGGAATGTACAGAAAAACCTGGTACGACTTCTGGAAGGCTATTTCAAGAACTAAGAACCAATTCCCAGCAAGGTTGGAGACGACATCAGATGTACGTCAATTCCGGCAGGGTTTACAGGCCATTACATCCTACATAGCAAAACCCAACATCATGAATGGCACTGATGCTTCACTCCGAGGCAAACTCAATGCCTTTTATGTTTGCTTTGAAATGGAGAATAAGATCACAGCAAGAGGATCCCTGCAGCACCTGGTGACCCTGTGCCTTGGAGGCCAATGTCAGGCTGTCTTTCAGGAGGCTGAACCCTTGCAAGGTAACAGGCCCCAGTGGAGTAGCTGGCAAGGTTCTGAAAACTTGTGCCAACCAACTGGCAGGGGTACTCAAATACATCTTCAATCTCTCATGCTGCAGTCGAAAGTTCCCACCTGTTTCAAAAGGGCAACAATTACACCAGTGCCCAAGAAGAGCGGTGTAAGCCGCCTCAACAACTATCGTCCAGTAGCACTCTCAACTACAGTGATGAAATGCTTTAAGAAGTTGGTCATGGCTGGAATCAACACCTGTCTCAGCAAAGACGTGGACCCTCTGCAATTTGCCTATCATCACAATAGGTCTATGGCACATACGATCTCAGTGGCTCTCTCCACTGCCTTGGATCACCTGGACAATACAAGTACCTACATCAGGATACAGTTCATTGACTATAGTTCAGTGTTCAACACTGTTACTCATTCAGTCCTGATCAAAATGCTACAGAACCTGATCCTCTGTACCTCCCTCTGCCACTGGATTCTTGACTTCTTAACTGGAAGACCACAATCTGTGTGGATTGAAAGTAACATCTCCACCTCATTGACAATCAACAGTGGCACACCACAGGAATGTGTGCTTAGCCCACTGCTCTACTCTCTCTACACCCATGACTATGTGGCTAATCACAGCTCAAATGCCAGCTATAAATTTACTGATGATACAACCATTGTTGGTAGAATCTCAGATGGAGATGAGAGAGCGTACAGGAGCAAGATATTCCAGCTAGTTGAGTGGTGTCGTAGTGACGACCTTGCACTCAACACCAGTAAGACCAAAGAGCTGATTCTGAACTTCAGAAAGGGTAGAATGAGGGAGCACAAAGCACACCTCATAGAGGGATCAGAAGTGGTGAGAGTGAACAATCGCAAGTTCCTGGGTGTCAATATCTCTCAGGGTCTAAACTGGTCGCAACATGTTGATGCAGCTATAATAAAGGCAAGACAGTGCCTATATTTCATTAGGAGTTTGAGATTTGGTTTGGTTACCTAAAACACTTGAAAACTTCTACAGATGTATTGTGGACGGCATTCTGTCTGACTGCATCTCTGTCTGGTATAGGGTGGAGAGGGTCTACTGCACAGGATTGAAGTAAGTTGCAAAAAGTTGTAAAATGAATCATCTCCATCATGGGTGCAAGCCTCTGTAGTATCCAAGGCATCTTCAAGGACCGGTGCATCAGGAAGGTGGCGTCCATCATTAAGGATCCCCACAACCCAGGACATGCCCTCTTCTCATTGTTACCATCAGGAAGGAGGTGCAGAAGCCTGAATGCACACTCTCACCAATTCAGGAACCGCCATCCAATTCCTAAATGGACGTTTGAACCCATGAACACTACCTCATTACTTATCTCAAATTTATTTGTTTTTTGCACTACTTATTTTAACTATTTAATATACATATATATACTTAATGTAATTCAGTTTTTTTACTATATTTTTCATGTATTGTATTGTACCGTTGACACAATGTTAACAAATTTCACGAGATATAACCCTGATTGTCAACCTGATATATGTTGCCATATGCTCCCTTTAGATTTTCTTTCTTGCATGGCAAGTGTGATTTATGCTGCTGTTGGGCAGGAATGTGGGGACATAAATTGGGAGCGTACCTACAGAGAGAAATACACAATGGAAATGTGGAGGCTGCTTGGAGAGGGCTTGCATGGGGTTCTGGATAGGTTTGTCCTGTGAGCCAGGGAAAGGATGGTAGTGTGAAGGAGCTATAGTTGACAAGATATGTGGAGCACCTAATCAAGTGGAAGGAATTCTGTATTCACCAGTGAGAGGGACCTGGACAAATGTGAGGACAGCGTAGAACAGGCTAATACACTGGAACATGTCAATGTTAAGAAAGAGGATGTGCTGGAACTTTTGAAAAACATTACGATAGGTAAGTTCCCAGGGCCAGACAATACATATGCCAGAATACTACAGGAAGTGAGGGAAGAAATTGCTGTGTCTATGGCAATGACCTTTGTGTCCTCACTGGTCACAGAAGCAGTACTAGACGAATGGAGGGTGGCAGATGTTATTCAAGAAAGGCAATAGGGATAATCCTGGGAATTAAAGACCAGTAAGTCCTACTTCAGGTGTGGGCAAACTATTGTAGAGGATTCTTAGAGAAAAGATTTACAAGCATTTGGAGAAGCATAGACTGATTAGGGCTAGCATTGTGAGGGACAGATCATGCCTGATTGAATTCTTCAAGGAAGTGACAAAACAGATTGATGAAGGTAGAGCAATGGATGTGGTGTATCATCATCATCATCAGGTGCCAAGCCCAGTTTGAGCTTTGACTGCCGTGGCCCACACACTCCTGTTTTGGGTCAAGTGGATCAATTCATTGGTATTCATTTCCAGTTCTCTGGCTGCTGTCTTCATCATCATTTGTCTTTGCCTTCCTCTTGCTTTCTTCCCTTCAATCTTTCCCATAATTACCATGCATCCTAACTCCTATTTTCTAATCACATGTCCAATAATGTTACATTGCCTTTTCATGATCTCATACATTTTTCTTTTTGTGTTTGCTCTGTTCATGACATCCTCATTAGATATTCATTTCATCCGTGATATTCTTTGCATCCTCCTCAAAAACCACATCTCTGCTGCTTCAATTTGTTTCCTCATGTTACTAGATATTCTCCAATATTCTGAGCCATATAACATAACTGGATAAACGTAGCATTTCAGTACTCTGAGGCAGGTTGTCATGCCTAGTTTAGTATTGGTCAGTATAGTCTTCATTCTCGTCAAGGTGTCCTTTGCCATCCCTATTCTTCCTTCGATGCCCATGTCGCACCTGCCATCTGATGTCACCCAGCTTCCTAAGTAGCAAAAGTTCTGTACTTGTTTTATGTCTTCCCCATTTATTCTCAGCCTGCAGATAGGATTCTCTTTCTTTTTGGATATCATCATACATTCTGTCTTTTTCCAATTGATAGATAGACCCATTTTTGCACTCTCTTCAAAAACTATATCAATTAAGTTTTGTAGTTCTTCCTCCGTACTTGCAATTAACAGTGTCATCCGCATATCATAGAAACATAGAAACATAGAAAATAGGTGCAGGAGTAGGCCATTCGGCCCTTCGAGCCTGCACCGCCATTCAGTATGATCATGGCTGATCAACCAACTCAGAACCCTGCACCAGCCTTCCCTCCATACCCCCGATCCCTTTAGCCACAAGGGCCATATCTAACTCCCTCTTAAATATAGCCAATGATCTGGCCTCAACTGTTTCCTGTGGCAGAGAATTCCACAGATTCACCACTCTCTGTGTGAAGAAGTTTTTCCTAATCTCGGTCCTAAAAGGCTTCCCCTCTATCCTCAAACTGTGACCCCTCGTTCTGGACTTCCCCAACATCGGGAACAATCTTCCTGCATCTAGCCTGTCCAATCTCTTTAGGATTTATACGTTTCAATCAGATCCCCCCTCAATCTTCTAAATTCCAACGAGTATAAGCCTAGTTCATCCAGTCTTTCATCATATGAAAGTCCTGCCATCCCAGGAATCAATCTGGTGAACCTTCTTTGTACTCCCTCTATGGCAAGGATGTCTTTCCTCAGATTAGGGGACCAAAACTGCACACAATATTCCAGGTGTGGTCTCACCAAGGCCTTGTACAACTGCAGTAGTACCTCCCTGCTCCTGTACTCGAATCCTCTTGCTATAAATGCCAGCAAACCAATCGCCTTTTTCACCGCCTGCTGTACCTGCATGCCCACTTTCAATGACTGGTGTATAATGACACCCAGATCTCGTTACACCTCCCCTTTTCCTAATTGGCCACCATTCAGATAATAATCTGTTTTCCTATTTTTGCCACCAAAGTGGATAACTTCACATTTATCCACATTAAATTGCATCTGCCATGAATTTGCCCACTCACCTAACCTATCCAAGTCACCCTGCATCCTCTTAGCATCCTCCTCACAGCTAACACTGCCACCCAGCTTCGCGTCATCCACAAACTTGGAGATGCTGCATTTAATTCCCTCATCCAAGTCATTAATATATATTGTAAACAACTGGGGTCCCAGCACTGAGCCTTGTGGTACCCCACTAATCACTGCCTGCCATTCTGAAAAGGTCCCGTTTATTCCCACTCTTTGCTTCCTGTCTGCCAACCAACTCTCTATCCACATCAGTACCTTACCCCCAATACCGTGTGCTTTAAGTTTGCACACTAATATCGGAAATTATTGATGTTTTCACCACCAACTTTGATTCCCAAGATGTCTCGTATTTTTTGTAATATTGTTTCATTCTACATCAAATCAGGGGAGAAAACACACCCTTGGCTAATGCCTCTCTTGATTCTCATAAACTAACTCACTTCTCCATCTATTCTTATAGTGGCAGTTTGTTCCCAGTACGGTTTTCTGATTAGGTGGAGGTCTTTTGAATCTAGATCTAGAGTTTCCTGTAATATTTCAAATAACTTCTTGTGCTTCACTTTATCAAGTGCTTTTGTGTAGTCAATAAAACAAGCAAATCTTTTTGCTCTTGAATAGCTCATTCTTCAATAGCCCGTTAACATCAATATTGCATTTCTTATACCCTTGTCTTTCACAATACCACATTGTTCTTTACCTATTTCAGCTTGTCTTACTTTTAGCTCTTGTCATCAAAATTTTTAGAAGTATCTTGATGATATGACTCATTAAACTTATGGTCATATGTAATTCACATTCTATTGCTCCAGGTTTCTTAGGAAGAGTGATAGTAGGCATCCATTAGTCTCATGAGACCATGGATTTGCACGTTGGAAGGTTTCCAGGGCGCAGGCCTGGGCAAGGTTGTATGGAAGACCGGCAGTTGCCCATGCTGCAAGTCTCTCCTCTCCACGTCACCGATGTTGTCCAAGGGAAAGGCATTAGGACCCTTACAGCTTGGCACCAGTGTCGCTGCAGAGTAGTGTGTGGTTAAGTGCCTTGCTCAATGACACAACACGCTGCCTCAGCCAAGGCTCGAACTAGCGACCTTCAGATCACTAGGCGATCGCCTTAACCACTTGGCCACATGCAGAGTGATAAATACCGATTTTTTCATCTCTTCTGGTATTATTCCAGTATCATAAATGTCATTGATTAAATTAGTAAGTTTTCAGTTCCATAATCTTCAAGGGCGATAATTTTATACAGATTTTATTAAGGCATTTGATAAGGTTCCCCATGACAGGCTTATTCAGAAAGTTGTGAAACATGGAATCCAGGGAAACTTGGCTGTGTAGATTCAGAATTGGCGTGCCTACAGAAGGCAGAAGGTGGTAGTAGATGAAGTATATTCTGGCTGGAGCTCAGTGATCAGTAGTGTTCGGTGGTGATCTGTTCTGCAACTCTTGCTCTTTATTATTTGATAAATGACTCGGATGAGGAAGTGGAAGGGTGGGTTAGTAAGTTTGCAGATGACATGAAGGTTGGTGGTGTTGTGGATAGTATGGAAGGCTGGCGTAGGCTACACCAGAACATTGATGGGATGCAAGGCTGGGCTGCAAAGTGCCAGATGACATTCAGTCTGGAAAAGTGCAAAGTGATACACTTTGGAAGGTCGAACATTAAGGCAGGATTTGGGTTAAAGGCAGCATTCTTAGCAGTGTGGGGTAATTGAGGGATCTTGGGGGCCATATCAAATTTGATAGGGTGGTTAAGAAACTGTGTGGTATATTGGCCTTCATTTCTTGGGGAATAAAATTCCAAGAGCCACAAGTTAATGCTGCTGGTTAGACCACACTTGGAATATAGTGTTGAGTTCTGGTCACCTCATTATAGCAAGAATATGGAAGCTTCACCCATGATGCTGCCTGAATGAGAGAGCATGTCTATGAGGAAAGACCGAGCAAGGTAAGGCTTTTCTCTTTGGAGCAAAGGAGGATGAGAGGTGACTTGATATAAGATGATAGGAACCATAGATAGAGTGTACAGCCAACATCCTTTTCCCAAAAGAGGCTAGTATGAGAGGGCATAATTTAAGGTGATAGGAGAAAACATGGGGGGGGGGGAATGTCAGAGGGTAGGTCTTTTTTCAGATGGAGTGTTGGATGTGTGGAGCACACTGCCAGGGGTGATGGTAGAAGCAGACACATTTGGGACATTTAAGAGACCCTGAGATAGTCACAGTTCTGCCTCTGAGCACCCAGCACCATCCTGCAAGGGCAGCCACAAGACATGGCAGAGGTGGAGGGAGTTCACTGCCGGAGAAATTGCAGCAGAGGACAAGGACTCACAGCAGGTTCCAGGCATGTAGGAATGTAAATTTTAAAACACAGCACCCTGGGCGTATTCGACTGGAGGACGCATTTTAACGCAGTGATTAGTCGGTACATAAAGGAACAGAACAGAACAAAGCACCAACGATGAAGGTATGGAATACTGTCAGGTTTCTGCGTTGTCAGTTAAATGATTTCAAGCCTACTGTATCAGATCTGAGGGGGGAAATGTCCCGGTTGATGTGTAGCTGCGCTGGGAAGAACTCTTAAGTTAGAGGCAGTGGTCATATTTAACAGCAGCGAGCAGGACGCCAACATCCTTGGCACAGAATTCGATGAAGGTGTAAAGTCGGACTCTATATTGAAATTTCAGCAAATGGCGTGGAACAGATGGGGGGGGGCGGAATGCGCAACGGTAGCTGACAATACCTAAACTCCTCTCGGCAAAGCTCTCAAAACAGCTGCCGCACATTCACCGGGCGGGCCGAGCTTCGCACTGACGGGAGGGCAGAGGCAAAGGGTGGGGCCGGACATGAGGCGTGCAGATCGGATTGGCTCCGCGGGCGTGGGGTGAGCGCCAGGCTGGTGAGTAGGTGCCGCGGAGCCCGCCCACACCCAGAGAGCGGCAACTCACAGGGATGGAGAGGAGAGTTGTGAGAAGGAAAGGGGCAGAGCCTGGCAGTGTGGAACTCAGTGGTGGCGAGCTGAAACAAATCAAGTAATAGCCGGCAGTGACAAATCGCACAACGCGTTTCCTTTCAGATGCATTCTAACGAAATGCTATTGTCAATTGGTTTATATTTGTCGCCTGTACCGAGATTTGATGAAAAACGTTGGTTTGCATGCCATGCAGGCAGATCATTCCAAGCTAAAACAGGAGTAGGTGTGGCGCAGAATATAGTGTTAGCGTTATAGAGGATGTGCAGTGCAGGTAGATAAATAAAGTACAATAAAGTGTTAACTTCAATGAGCTTAAATTATTATGAAGCGGGTTGCTTGGTAACCGTTTTGGGTGGGGTTAATACTACAATGCTGTTACAAAGTGATTTTCAATGCGTATTTGGGGGGGGGAGGAGGTATTGACTGGTTTTGTTTTCAGTTCAGTGGCAGGAAACAGCTTGTTCCCACACCACTATTGCAGCGTTTGCTCGCGGTGACCTGGAAGTGTGTCAGCATCGAGTTACGAAACCTTCGCTGGGATGTGATCACTGCCGAACTGGCATCCCCACTCATGGCTGTCTGCGCAGTAATCGAGTTTAACTTTGGGTACAAGTACTCACCGTGATGTTTAAACTAAATAATATCAGACTCCTGTTTAAAGCACAGCAGTTGTAATTCTTTGGGAGACACCAGGACATCTCACACCTGATCAAACCTGTTGGTTCCCTGGATCTTACGGGCTACTTTTAAACCTTAAGCACCTCGGTGAAGCTGCATCACAGCAGATCGATTCTTAATTACTCAAGTATCAGTGCAGTCGTCCCCCCCCCCCCCCTCCCCACACACACACGCTCAACTTCGGGTCCCATAGTTACGGACAAATGTTACACCAACACTTGGAGTAAAATAGTGTTTCAATTTTTTATTAACAGTTTTAGTATAGTGTACTGTATATATAAACAGTTTTATTCACAAAGCGCGGTCGTTCTCTATGCGACAGTGGCCAGATCTTTCAAGTCGGTGGCGAACTAGATTCTGTGGTGTTAGTTGAAATACTATATTCCTTCACTGACATTAGGCAAAGCAAGGATGAAATTTTAAAAAGACAGTTGAAATTGACAGAGTGTTCTCCAGAAGAGCGACTTAAAATCATTTCAGACCTTAATATGTTATGTGTAGGTTTGAAAGCGGAAAGCAAGGAAGTTTCTGTTTGAATGGCCAGGCGTTCTACCACGGACCGGGGGCACAGACAGCGACAGGTACACAAGAGTTTAACGCTAGATAATGTGCTTCGAAGACCTGTTAATAAATTAGAAATACTTTCGTGTCTTAGTAGTTTATTTATAAATTGTGGAACTTTGATACAATTTCTCAGCTGTACAATTAGTCCCAAAGTAAGTGAAAATACACAACAGCGCAGAAACAAATTATTACAGTCCCTCTTGTCTCAGCCTTGGAAAGCGGACAGCATGAACTTGCAGAGGGATCCCCAACTTTCGCTACAATGCTTGGCGGCTATTTTGTCAATGTCGGGGCTCTCGGAGCTATCGGTGGCAAGCGGGACCGATTCTTTTGAGTCCTTCTCCTCCGCGGCGGCAGCAGGCAGCAAGCTGGAGCGAGTCATTTTCATATGAGCTGACTTTATCTTTTTGCACAAACTTGCTTTCAGCACCGACGACGGGTTGCTGCAATCTGTCTTCTTCAGTGCTCTGATGACTTGCTTCCAGTAGGTTTTCTCATTTCCTGCGTACTTTTGGCAGGCCACTGGGTTCCCAGTGAATTCACACCAGTAGGCATTCTGTCCTGCTTTGCATTCCAAGCGCAGGTTCCTGTCGCCGCTCTTTTCTCCCCTCAATGCCCACCTGCATTCCTCCTTGTTCTTGCCGACGACTTTACCTTGTTTCGGGCCGAATTCCTTTCCCTTTGACTGCTTTTGCACTTCTCCTTGAGGTGGCCTCCTGCCTCGTGATTCGCTTCGGCTGTGCCTTTTACCTCTCCTACCGTTGCCCTTCTGTTCCTCGCGGGCATCGGCCAGGAGACAATGCGTGACGAACAGGAGAAGTAGGAACAATCCAACTCTCGCCAACTTCATTCTGAGGTCTCCCGGGAGTGACGATTGGAAACTGAAGAGGGAAACATTTTGATAACTTTTAACCAACATACACGCGCAAAATCAGTCACTGAACACCATTATCCAACGTGACAAAGGCAACGTGTTTGTACGTACCTTCCAAGCTCGACTTCACGACACAGCTGCAAGGCAGGTTCCGCCGTTAGTGGCGACGGACTCTGACACTTCCTATTTATATGTTTGGGCAACCCTATGGGTGGGGCGTCTTCGAGGGATAATCCGCAGAATACCTTAATTTTGCTTCACTCAGGTTCGGGTTCACGCAAGGTGCAGTCGCAATCCGGCGATAAAGCAGCGGCACTCATCGTTTACGAGCGGTGATGAGTGGCCCCCCGCTCCGGGGGGGGGGGTGCATTGTACTGCAGAACTCAATTCAATGTTCCGACTGACAGCATTATCGGTACTGCGCTTCCAAATCCATGTCAAGTTTGGGCGCTTTCTGCCTGGCATGAGTTATTCATTGAAAGCACTTTTTTTTTCAAAATAGTGCTTTTCTACAGTTGAATCGTTGTTGGAAGGAATATTGAACGCGGCGCTAAGCAGTTAGCTGATCCGCTATCGTTATATCGTTTACGCCCGGCAGAAAGCGAAATCAATGCCCATTCTCTCGTTCAGGTCTGAAATCTGGTTGATCGATCGCCCTCGCTGGGCGGTCGTTCATTGATTCTATTATAGGTACTATTGTATAGGTTTGAGAGCATGCCCGCAAGAAAATGAATCTCGGGCTAGTATATGGTGACGTATACGTCCTTTGATAATAAATTTACTCTGTACTTCAGTGGCTGGGAATGAAAAAGTTTGGCTGTTTATGGAACCCTTCATTTGGGAGCGGGGAAGCGGGGAATCTGGAGGAACAAGATATCTACAGGAGGAACATGGTGGCCCAGGCAGCATCCTGGGTGGGGGGGTCTATGTTCCGGGTTGAAACCCTGCATCGAGTCGTCTGTCGGTTTCCACGCACAGATGCTGCACGACACGCTGACGTCCCCCAGCAGTTAGTTTTGTTTTAATCCACGTTTCCGACCTGGCTTTATTAGGCAAATGGGAACTTCTTCACAACCTCCTGAAAAGTACTCAGGTCCACGGAAACACTGCTTTCGACACGAAGATGAATAAATAAAATAGTATTATCACGAAACAATATATGTTATGATTTTTTATTAACAGAAATGTCTACGATAGATGTTTTATTTCTTTTGGTTTGGGGTGATGGTGAGTTTATTTGATGCTGGCTATGTCAATCGGAACACTGTATTGCCGTAAAACACATGTCAGTGTGGACACATGCTGCGTTTTTTTAGCTATACTATTCAGTACATTAGGAGGTGTTCAGACTGAGTGAAATGCTCAGAGTTGTGGACGAGTTGCTAGAGCGGGAACACCGCATGGGCAGTGCGTCTCACCCTTCTCTGCGCTTCAGCAACGTTCGGTTACCGCACTCGGGTCATCGAAGGGGAATGGTTCTTTCAATCCGAACTCTGTGTGTGTGACCAACTCTCGGCGTCGGTACTTTTGCACTGGGATTTGGTTAGTCGTGTCAGTGCATTTGGCTTGTACCGCTTTTGGCGATGGACCTTGGCTCTTCACGTCAGGCTGGCATACAGCGGGACGCCGAAGAGGAGCGCGCAAGGCGATTATTACACTTATATTTAATGCTAGGGAAAGGGACTGCAGTGAGGGTAAGAATGGAATGATATGGTATGTGAATTCGTGGCTGAGAAAGTGGTGCAGGGAGCAGGGTTTCAGCTTTCTGGATCATTGGGATCTCTTCTGGGGAAGTTATGACCTGTATATAAAGGACGGGTGGCACTGAAACCCGATGGGAACCAATACCGTAGCAGGCAGGCTTGCTAGAACTGTTTGGTGGGGGGATTTAAACTAATTGGCAGAGGGAATGGGAACCGGAGTTATATGGCCGAGAATAGGGTTGTTGATTTACTAGCGGAGAAAGTATGTAGTGAGACTCACGGAAAGGACACACAGATGATAGGACAAAATTGCAGTCAGTGAGACGAGTTGCAGTGTAAATGGGGGATAAAATCGAAAAGGTTGACGGATACAAGACTGAAAGTGTTATATTTGAATGTACGCCGTATACGGAATAAGTAGACGATTTAGCGCAGTTTGAAATTGGCAGGTATGACGGTGTGGGCATCACTGAGTCGTGGCTGAAAGAGCAGAAGGTGTGGTTTGGCTCTGTAGGTACAAAAAATGAAATCAAGTCCCTAGAAAGAGGTGACATGGGATGACAGAAGATGTAGAACCGTAGTCGGTAGAGTTAAGGAACTGCAAGCATAAAAAGACATGATGGGATTTACATACAGGCCTCCGAACAGTAGCCAGGATGTGGGCCACAAATTACAACGGGAGATGGAAAAGGCATTTAAAAAGGGTAATGTTACGATAGTCATGGGGAATTTCAGTATGCAGGTAGGTTTGTGCTGTATCCCAAGAGAGGGAATTTGTAGAATGCCTTCAAGATGGTGTAATGAGCACTTTGGGCCTGTGCGGGGAGCCGGAGAGCGCGGGACGCCGAGGTTTTGAGAGCACTTGAATTGGATAATTGTTGTTTAACGAAAGTTGTTAATTATTCAGTTCCTTGTGTTATATTTTGTGACTCACTCATTGTAATGTGGTTTCCTGGTGCTTTCTGTTTAACTTGTTAAGTTTATTTTGAAGGCTCAGGGGTTCCGTGTTATTTGTATTTTTTAAGTGGATGCGCGATTAGTGCTAATCGCAGAGACCTAGTTTTGAGGATGAATCGACTTGAGGTGTTTAGCTAAGCCACTTATGTTGTTTTGGAATTCTTATGAATAAATTCTGGTCTCCGTCTCTACATCAGAGTCTGTCTTTCCTCTGGATTCCGACATCGCCAGCACACATCGCGACATACCGCTTTTTAGAGCAGTTTGCGGTTTAGCGCACACGGGGATCAGCCATTCTGGATTGGGTGTTGTGTAATGAAGCAGATTTGATTAGGGAGCTTAAGGTAAAGAAACCCTTACGAGATAGTGATCATAATATGATAGAATTCACTCGGCTATTTGAGAGGACGAAGCTAAAGTCAGATATATCAGTATTACAGTGGAGTAAAGGGAATTAGAGGCATGAGTGAGGAGCTGGGCAAAGTTGACCGGAAAGGGACACTAACGGGGATGATTGCAGAGCAGCAATGGCTGGAGTTTCTGCAAACAATCCGAAAGGCACAAGAGAGATATACCCCAAAACTGAAAAATCAGGATGGCACAACTGTGGCTGACCAGTCAAAGCCAACATAAAAGCAAAAGGGGGCATAAAATTGAGCAACAATTAGTGAGAAGTTAGATGATCGGAAACTTCTTAAAAAAAAACACCAGAAGGCAATTAAAAAGCCATAAGTGGGTTAAAGATGAAATATGAAAGTAAGCTAGCCAACAATATCAAGGAGGATACCAATTTTTTTTCAGATATATACAGAGTTAAAGAGGTGAGAGTAGATATTGAACCGTTGGAAAATGGCACTGGAGACATTGTCAGGGGAGAGGCAAGGAAATGGCAGCTGAACTGAATAAGTATTTTACACCAGTCTTCACTCTGGAAGACACTAGCAGTATGCCACAAGTTTGAGAGCATTGGGGCAGAAGTGAGTGCAACTGTTATTACTAGGGAGGAGGGGCTTGGGAAGCTAAAAGATCTGAAGTAGATAAGTCACTTGGATCAGATGGCCAACACACCAGGGTTCTGAAAGTGGTAGCTGAAGAGGTTGTGGAAGCATTAGTAGTGATCTTTCAAGATGAAGGAGGCAGAAGAAGGGAAAGTGAGGAGAGGTGTTCTGCAAAACAATTACATAATCTGAAATTGGTTTCTCCAATGTAGAGGAGATAACACCATGAGCATGAACTGGTGGACATTAAATTGGAAGAAATGCAAATAAATCATTGTCTCACCTGCAAGTAATGTTTGGGTCCCTGGGTGACAGAAAGGTTAGGATGTTCACCTTCAGTCAGATATGCACAAATATGGTGAAGTACCCGTACAATAGAGATATTCCATGCAACAGCATCTAGCTCCTGTACATAAAAAGTATCCACTGAATGTTTGTTCGTTATCTTCTGCTGCTGTAGCCCATCCATCCTCTGGATGCTTACAGGTGCTCTTCTCTACACCATGTTGTTACGTGCAGATATTCCAACTACTCCCACTTTTGTGTCAGCTTGAACCAGTTTGGTCATTCCTCTGACCTCTTATTGTGTTTTCAGAACTGCTGTTCACTGGATTTCTTTTTTCTTTTTGGTTTATTTGACCATTCTCTGTAAAGGCTAGAGACTGCTGTGTGTGAAAACCTTGATCAGTAGCTTGAGGTGCTCAAACCACCCCTTCTGGCAGCAACAATTATTCCATGGCCAAAGTCACTTAGATCAAATTTATTCCCCAGTCTGATGTTTGGGCTGAACAACTAAACCTCTGACCATGTCCGCATGCTTCTGCGCATTGAGTCACTGGCACACGATCGGGTAATTAGCTATATCCATTAATGAGCAAGTGAACTTGGAATGTCGGTTCAGACAACACTAAATACAAATTATACATAAAATTATCCCATTCAAAGAAATAAAAGTACCATGAGAAGAGGAGTGGATATTGGTGGATCTGGAAGAGTGATGCAGAAGAGATTGTGCCTTCTGAATGCTGCATGAGTACAAGGAGGAAGAGTGTGACTGGTAGTTATAGAAAATAATTCATTAATGTGGAAGTGAAGACAAGGGGAAAGCTATCCTTGCTTTGGCTGGGAGGAGGGGCTGACAGCAGAAGCTTGGGAATTGGAACAAACACAGTCGAGAACCCCGTCAGTTATGGTGAGACAAGACAATAGTTATGGAAAAGACAACATTTCAAAAGCACTGGTGGGTAAGTATGACCTGAACAGATACTAAGGAGCCAGAGAAACTGCCAGAATGGAATAGAGTCCTTACAGGAAGCCGGTCAGAAACAAGAACAACGTGGTGTAGACAAGATGAATGAGGGAGTCTCTGGAGTAAAAACAAGAACTTCTGGAGGAACTCAGTTTGTCAAGCAGCATCTGTGGGGTGTGGGGGCAGAGAGCTGCATAGGATTGAAACAGTTACTGCTCTCTGTATCCAATAAAGAGAAAGACATAGGTTGGGCAACTCCACATTGCCACCTTTGACTCAAAAGGAATCTTAAAAATATATTCATTTAATATAAGGACACTTTTAGCCAGTCAAGGGAGAGTGACGGTAGAGGGCAGCTGGCTGGGCCAATGTTGAAGGAAGAAGTGAAGAACCCTCCGGTGTGGGATGAAAATGCGGAGAGATTCAATATCCATGCCGCAAACAAGATTGGGAGCAGGTCACCAGAAAGAGCAAGCTGCTAGTGGTGGATTCATGAGAGATATTATTGTTAAAGTGAGTCAGGACTGGACACTGGGCAAATTAGACTACAAGAACATAAGATATGGGAGCACAATTAGGCCATTCAGGCCATTGAGTCTGCTCCACTATTCAGTCATGGCTGATCATTTTCAAACCCATATAACCCTTAATACCTTTACTAGTCAAGAATCTCTCAATCCCTAATTAGTCCTGCCAAAGGGTCTTGACCCGAAACGTCGACTGTATTTTTTTCCATAGATGCTGCCTGGCCTGTTGAGTTCCCCCAGCATTTTGTGCGTGTCTCTCTCAATCTCTGCCTTAAGTACATCAAATGCATCCAATGTTTTATCCTCCATAGGCCGTTGACATTAAATTCCACAGATTCACCACGCTTTAGCTGAAGAAGCCCCTCTTCGTCTCAGTTTTAAAGGCATGTTCCTCTAAAACTGAGGCTGTACTCTTAGACTCTAAACTCTCCTGCTAATGGAATCATCCCCTCCACATCCTCACTATCCAGGAATTCAAACACAGAAGCTTCCCAGCCTTGTCCCCAATTCCAAATATACCAAACGCAGTCACAAGAGATCCTGTAGATGCTGGAAATCCTGAGCAACACATCAAAAATGCTGGAGGGACTCAACACCTCAGGTTATTTAAAGTAACCATCTCTCTTTTTTTCCTCCCCCCCCTCCTTTTGTTTCTCTTCATTCTGGTGTCTCTCTCACTCCTCTTTCCCTAACCTCTCCTCTGACTTGCACATCACCTCACTCTGATTCCTCATCCCCTTCCTTTGAGCCGATGGTCTACTGTCCTCTCCTATCAGATTCCTTCTTCTTCGCCTTACCTTGTCTACCTATCACCTCCTAGCTTCTTGCATCGATCCCTTTTGACCCATTTCCCCACCCACCTACCCTCCCTCTCACCTGGACGCACCTACACCTGCTGGCATGTACTCCTTCCCCTTTCCCACCTTATTCTGGACTCTTCCCCTTTTGTTTCCAGTTCTGATGAAGGGGCTCAGCCCAAAACATCTACTGTTTATTGTCCTCCCACCAAAGATGCTCCCTGACCCACTGAGTTCCTCCAGCATTTTGTCTGTTGCCCAATAATACCAAAGGAATTCACAATCTGTATTAGCATTTCTTTCCCTCTATTTGTAATCACTTATCCCAACTAAAGCCCTCCCTACCCTCTGACTGAGGATATGTTTCTGATGGGAAGCCTATCTTTGCTCCCTTCTGTAAAGAGGGTAGAAGCTTTAGCTCTGATATGCAATTAATATCTCTCTCAGCCAGATCAAGGATCCACCAGGTTTCTATCACTTCAGCATTAGCTACCAGCTGCTCAGTGGTGATCTAGATGAGTAAAAGTGATATCTCCAGCATTTGGGTGGATTAAGCCCTTCCCCCTTGCAAGTTTGAACCTTCGGACTTTTGCTAAGATAAAGTATTTTTCTTCTGCTGGCTCCACAGGTCCCACTTCTTGCTCACAAATTCAAGTCTTGTCCAGGTCCCTTGTGGTAGCTTTAAGATGTCATCTTCAATTTCTCTTTCACATATGACCCCCTCTCTTCCCACCCACCCCTTGACATGACTAGTCTTATTTAGATCACTGACCAGAAGATTAAATTATGAGGACACTCAGGTGCGAAATTAGGCCAATTGGTCCATCAAGTCTGCTGCACCATTCCATCATAGCGGATTCATTATCCTGCTTAATCCCATTCTCCTGCCTTCTCCCTGTAATCTCTGATGCCCTGATTCATCAAGAACCTTTCAACCTCTACCTTAAACATATCCAATGAACTGGCCTGTACAGCTAACTGTGGTAATGAATTCTACAGACTCACCATCCTCTGGAGAAATAATTTTTTCCTCATCTCTGTTCTAAGTGGACTTCCCCAATTCTGAGACTGCGCACTAGTTCTAGACTCCCTACTGCAGGAAACATCATTTCCATATCCACTCGATCTAGGTCTTTCAATATTCAATAGGTTTCAAAGAAATTTCCCCCTCATTCTTCAAAACTCCAGTGAGTATAGGCCCAAAGCCATCAAATGCTCTTCATATGTTAAACCTTTCATTCTTCAGATCATTTTCATGAACCTGCTCTGGAGGGACCCTCTCCAATGTCAGCACATCTTTTAGATAAGGGGGCCAGAACTGCTCACAAGTGCAGTCTGACCAATGTCTTATAAAGGCTCAGCATTACATCCTTGCTTTTGTATTCTTGTCCACACGAAATGAATGCTAACCTTGCATTTTCCTTGATTAGCGCTGACTCATCTTACAAGCTAACCTTTATAGAATCCCAAGTCTCTTCGCACCTCTGAATTTTTAAAATTTTCTCTAAATTGCATTCCATCTGCAACTTCTTTTCCCATTCTCCCAATCTAAGTCCTTCTACACACACCCTGCTTCCTCATTCTACCTGCCCCTCTACCTATTTTCATATTGTATGCAAACTTGGCCACAAAGCTATCTATTCCTTTCCATCGGCATAAATTGGAAAAAAAAAACAGTCCCAACACTGACCCGTGCAATACACCACTAGTCACTGGCAGCCAAACAAGAAAGACCACCTTTATTCCCATTCTTTCCTCCTGCAGTTGGCCAATCTTCTATCCATGCTAGTACCTTTCCTGTAACACCATGGACTCTCATCTTGTTGAGCAGCTTTTGTGTGGCACTTTGTCAAAGGCCTTGTGAAAATTCAAGTATACAACATCCATTGACTCTCCTTTGTCTATCCTGTGTGTTATTTTCTTAAAGATTTCCCCTTAAGAAAACCATGCCAACTTTGGCCTATTTTATCATGTGCCTCCAAGAAGTCAGAAACCACATCCTTAGTAATGGACTCCAAAATCTTCCCAACCACTGAAGTCAGAGTAAATGGCATATAATTTCCTTTCATCTGCCTCCCTCCCTTAAAGAGTGGTGTGACATTGTAATTTTCCAGTTCTATGGAACCATTCTAAAATCTAATGATTTCTTGAAAGATCATTACTAATGGCTCCACAATTTCTTCAGCTACCTCTTTCAGTAGCCAGGTTGTAGTCCATCTGGTCCAGGTGAATTATCTACCTTCAAACTTTTCAGCATCCCAATTACCTTCTCCTTACTAATAGTATCGGCACTCACTTCTGCCCACTGACACACTCGAATTTTGGGCATACTGCTAGTGTGTTTCACAGAGAAGACTGACGCAAATATTTATTGAAATTGTGCACCATTTCTTTGTCCCCTATTACTACTTGTCAATAATCATTTTCCAATAGTCCAATATCCACTCTCACCTCTCTTTTACTCCTTATATACCTGAAAAAGCTTTTGGTATCCTCTTTGATAGTATTAGCTAGCTTACCTTCATATTGAATCTTCTCTGCTTATGCTTTTTGTAGTTGCCTTCTGTTGGTTTTTAAAAGCTTGGTCTTCAAACTTCCCACTATTTTCTCTGAAATGACATCTCTTTTGCTTTTATGCTATCTTTAACTTCCTTTGTCAGACACGGTTGCCTCATCTTCCCTATAGAATATTTCAGCTTTGGGATGTATCTATCCTGTTCCTACCAAATTACCCCCAGAGACTCCAGTCATTGCAGTTCTGCTGTCATCTCTGCTAGTATCTCTATCTATTATGCTGGCTCAAAGGGCCGAATGGCCTACTCCTGCACCTATTGTCTATTGTCTATCACCGTTCAGTCAACTTTAGCCAGCTCCTCCCTCATGTCTGTGTAATTCCCTTCACTCCTGTGCATTAATGATACATCAGACTTTCTCTTCTTCCTTTCAAACTGTAGGGTGAGTTCAATCACAATATGATCACTGTCTCCCTAGAGTTTCTTTACCTTAAGCTCCCTAATCAAATCTGGTTCATTACACAACGTCTAATCCAGAATTTCTTTTCCACAGAGGGCTCAATCACAAGCTATTCTGAAAAAAACCATCTTGTAAGCATTCTACAAATTACAATCCTCTACCTTTCCACTATCTTTTGCAATATTATATGCCCTCTCCTTTGCTTTTACGCTATCTTTGTCTTCCTTTGTCAACCACTGTTGCCTCATCCTCCCTTTGGGATGTTTATTTCATTCATGATCCATTTTTATTGAATAACCAATCACCCAACTTGTCTTCCTTGTCCTTGTATGACATTGGATGACTTTAAAAATTTATATGCCTGCAACACCTCAGGTGTTGTGTTTTGACTTTGAATAGGCCACGTGGAGAGTGGAGCTACAGACGCATCCTCATTCAGCACAAGCTAATAGGTCTGATGGGAGGTTATCAAGGAGGAATATTTATTCAAGGACTTTTCGTCTCGTGTCACAATATTTATTCCTTGTATGTTTATTATTATTATTTCGTTTATTTTTGTATTTACTGTGAATGCCCACAAGAAAATGAATCTCAGTGTTCTGTGTGGTGACATTTATGTACTTTGATAATAAATTTACTTTGAATTTTTACATTTTGTTTATGCTGTATACCCATAAGTACAAAGCTAACAACAGGTAATTGAATACAATTTCAATATTGCAAAGATTACTTCAAGGTTTTGGGTGTGGGCAAAATCATTCATAGAATTACATTTTTATCTTAACCTTCAGGACTGAAGAAGGGTCTCTGCCTAAAATGTCGAGTTTACTCTTTTCCATAGATGCCAACCAACCAGAGTTCCTCCAGCATATTGTGTGTGTTGCTTTAGATTTCCAGCTTCTGCAGACTTTCTCATGTTTGTGATTTCAATATAGGGGTCTGTTAACAGGTTGTCTTGTCAATTGCCAAACATAATTATTTAGTTACCTCCTACTTTGCATTGCTCTCCACAACTTTGGTGCTTGTCTGCACAGCTGTGTTGTAATTTCAGGGCAAGTTTATTGCTTATAGGTTTTATTATTGTTTATCAGGTTTTTTTTTTGGAAAAATGTGTTGTCTTTTTTTTATATGCTTGAAATAGCAATTACAATATCACCCCTAATTATGTCTAATCCTCCCTAACATTGTCTCATGTTTTTGAAAGTGCCAGCATCAACCTTATCTCAAAAGCTTCTTTATGAATTAAATATACTATTTCTCTTTGAAGTTTTGAGTTGTAACCCAAACCCATACCGTCTCCTTAATCTGCATTGTACAGTTTGATGGGTGCTTCATCCCCCATGCTGGTTCCAATGGTCATTTCTTTCTAGGTAGTCCTTTGGGGTCAAGGATAACTTCCTTCTGGTTTTGGTGTTCTAAGGTGGCAAATGAAATCAATGAGGACTGCACTCTGAGCCACAGGTGGTGGCAGATGGGGCAGCTGGGTGAATAGTTTGTGAAGTGGTCTGCTCATTCCATCACTTACACGGGGTCTCCCAGATGCATGGCCCAGTTCTCAACACCATCCCAGAAGCTTGTTCAAGTGGGCTTAAGATTCATAGGGATTCTGTGGGGATGATGTATTTCTTCAGGGCAGCTTTGACATACTTAGAACCTAGAACATTACACCACAGTACAGGCCCCTTAGCCCACAATGCTGTGTCGATGTATAACCTACTTTTAGATCAATCTAACTCTTCACTCTTTCATAATCTCCCTTTTTTTTAATCATCCATGTGTTCTACCACCTCCCCTGGCAGACCATTCCATGCACCACTCTGTGTGTGTGTGTGTGTGTGTGTGTGTGTGTGTGTGTGTGTGTGTATGTATGTATGTGTGTGTGTGTATATATATATATATACATCTTACTTCTGACATCCTCTCTATACTTTCCTCCTGCCACCTTAATATTGTGCACCCTTCTATTAGTCAATTTTGTCCTGGGCAAAAGGTCTCTGGTTATCCACTCTATTATCTATGCTTCTTATCTTGTACACCTCTCAACCTCCTTCACCCCAAAGAGAAAAGCCCTAGCTTGCTCAACCTATCTTCATAAGACATGTCCTCTAGTCCACGCAGCATCCTAGTAAATCTCATCTGCATCCTTTCTAAAACTTCCACATACTTCCTGTAATGAGGCATACAGAACTGAACACAATATTCCAAGTGTGGTCTAACCAGGGTTTTATAGAGCTGCAACATTAACTCACAGCTCTTGAAATCAATCCCCTGACTAATGATGGTCAACTCATCATGTTCCTTCTTAACAACCATATCAAACAAGCACAGTAATTTTGAGAGATCTGTAGACATGGACCTCAAGATACCTCTGTTCACACTACCAAGAATCCTGCCATTAACCCTGTATTCTGTCTTCAAATTCGACCTCCCAAAATGAATTTTCCATATTGAACTCCATCTACCACTTCTCAGTCCAACTCTGCATCCAGTCAAAGTCCCATTGTTGCCTAGAAGAACCGTCTACACTATCTACAACTCCACCGACCTATCTGCAAGCTTACGAAGCTACCTTTCCACTTCCTCAGCCAAGTTATTTATAAAAATCACTTGAATGTTTCTACTGCCTGCCTGGTAATGTATTCCCATGGCAATGCTCAGAGTAGAGTGTCTGTCTTTGGCTGATCTGCCCAATGTCATTGCCAAAATACATCTAGCTCCTCAACATTGGGGATGTATGTCCAGGAGACAACATGGTCCATTTGTCCTTGAATTTGGAGGATATTGCAGAACAGCATTGGTGAGATTATATTTCCAGAGTTCAGAAAAGCCTGCTGAAGAGATTCCAGGTCTCAGAATGACACAGCTGCCCAGAAGGCCATTGACAGTGGTGAATTTCATTATTGATGCTGATGTTTGCCTTTATCAGAATCAGTTTAAGAATAAGGTTTAATATCGCTGGCATATGTCGTGAAATTTGTTGTTTCACAGCAGTGCTTACATTGCCATACATAATAAAAATGATAAATTACAAGAAGCCAATAAGTTCTTAGGATCTGGGGACCCACACCAAACTCCTTCAACTGTCTGAGGTGAAGGAGGCACTGTTGTGCCTTTTTCACCACGTAGCCTGTATGTGGAAGATTGAGGAGATTTGCTAGAGGTATAGAAAGTTATGAGGGGTACACCGAGGGTAAATGCAAGCAGGTTTTTTCCACTGAGGTAGGGTGGAACTACAAAAAGATGTCATAGGTTAAATGTGAAAGGTGAAAAGTTTAAGGGGAACATGAGGGGATACTTCTACACTTAGAGGGTTGTGAGAGTGTGGAACAAGCTGCCGTCACAAGTGGTGTATGTGAGCTTGATTTCAATGTTTAAGAGAAGTTTGGATAGGCTCGTGGATGTTAGGGGTATGGAGGGCTATGGTCTCAGTGCAGGTTAATGGGAGTTGGCATTTTAAATGGTTCAGTATGGGCTAGATGGGCCAAAGGGCATGTTTCTATGCTGCACTTTTCTATGACTCTACGATCCTAATGTGAACTTTAGACACTGATTCTTGAATATATCAAACTATCCATTACATACAACATAAATGCAATCATTTTGGGCTTTGCCACATCCTACAAATTCACAATACTAGTGTGCTCAGAGACCAATCTTAGGTTTAAAGTGAATTATGGATTTACTCATTTTCTATGTGACACTGTGAATGTATAAAGCTAATGTTAGGTTTTGGCTTTAATATTGCTGTCAGTTGCAGCAAATATTTGTAGTTAGGCCATGATCATTGAAATTAATTTGTCTCATACCAGCGACTATCATTTTGCATAATGACAGGAGTTAACAAAATGCTGCCATAGGCTTTTCTTAAGGGGAAATCTTGCCAAACAAATCTGCTAGAATTCTTTTTGTGGTGGGGGGGGAACAGGATAGACAAAGGAGTCAGTGTATATTATATATTTGGATTTGCAGAAGGTCTTTGACAAGGTGCCACACATAAAGCTGCTTAACAAGATGAGAGCCCGTGGTATTACAAGAATAAAACCAGCATGGGTAGAAGATTGGCTGACTGACAGGCAGGAGGCAAAGAGTGGGAATACAAGGCGCCTTTTCCAGTTGGCTGCCAGTGACTAGTGCTGTTCCACTAGGGTCAGTATTGGGACCACTTCTTTTTGTGTTATGTCAATACTTGGATGACGGAATTGATGGCTTTATGGCTAAGTTTGCAGACAATATTATCACAGGTCGAGGAGCAGGTAGTGTTAAGGAAGCAGAGAGTCTGCAGAAGGGCTTGGACAAATTAAGAGAATGGGCAAAGAAGTGGCAGAGAGAAGATAGTGTAGGACAATGTATGGTCATGCATTTGGTAGAAGGAATAAAAGTGTAGACTATTTGCTAAATAGGGAGAAAGTGCAAAAACTTGAGGGTGCAGGGACTTGGGAGTCCTCATGCAGGATTCCCTAAAGGTAGGTTGAGTCAGTGGTAAGGAAGGCAAATGCAATGTTTGCATTCATTTTGAGAGGATGAGAATATAAACACAAGGATGTAATGCTGAAGCTTTATAAGGCATTGGTCAGACTGCAGTTGAAGTATAGTGAGCAGTTTTGAGCCCCTTATCTAAGAAAAGATGTGCTAGCACTGGAAAGTGTCCAGAGGAGGTTCACGAGAATGATGCTGGTAATGATAGGGTTAATACATGATGAGCATTTGACTCTGGACTGAACTTGCTGCAGTTTAGAAGAATGTCGGGAGGGGAGGTGGTGAAGATGTCACTGAAACCTATAGAAAATTGAAAGGCCTAGAGAGAATGGGGGTGGAGAGGGTGTTTCCTATAGTGGATGAGTCGAGGACCAGAGAGCACAGCTTAAGAACAGAGGGATGTTATATTGGAACATGAGGGATTTCTGTAGCCAGAGGGTGGTGAGTCTGTGGAATTTCTTGCCAGAGATGGCTTTGGAGACCAAGTCAATGGTATAATGAAAGTGAGGTTTAATAGGTTCTTGAATCTTCAGGGCATCAAAGATCACAGGGAGAAGGCCAGAGAAAGGGGTTGAGAGGAGTAATAAATCAGCCACAATGGAATTGCAGAGCAAACTCGATGGACTGAATGGCCTAATTCTGCTCCTATGTCTTATGGTTTTGTATAATGGAAAGGTAGCAAAGGAAATTGCTTCATGTGGTCTACGAGGGGTGATTGATACGTTCGTGGCCTAAGGTAGAAGGAGTCAATTTTAGAAAACCTAGCACATTTATTTTTCAACATAGTCCCCGCCTACATGTACGCACTTAGTCCAGTGGTCATGGAGCATACGGATCCCTTCCTTGTAGAAGTGGTCCACAGCTGGGGTAATTGATAAGTTCGTGGCCTAAGGTAGAAGAAGATGAGTCATTAACTTCAAACTTTCTGCATTATCACTCAAAGAGTTGAACTGCACGTGCATGTAACAAGAGCATCTTGGATCTTCAGGTGGTCCACAGCAGGGGTGATTGATAAGTTTGTGGCCTAAGGTAGAAGGAGATGAGTTACACAGCTCTCGTTACATGCACATGCAGTTCAACTCTTTGAGTGAAAATGCAGAAAGTTTGAAGTTTCTCCTCATCTCCTTCTACTTTAGGCCACAAACTTATCAATCACCCCTGCTGTGGACCACTTCTGGAGGTCTAAGGTGTCAACTTCTACAAAGAAGGGATCCGTATGCTCCACGACCACTGGACTAAGTGTGTAAATGTAGGAAAAATAAAAATAAATGTGCTAGGTTTTCTAAAATTGACTCTTTCTACCTTAGGCCATGAACTTATCAATCACCCCTCGTATGGTTACTTATAAAAATGATTGGCCTCTACCCACACTGCCAGTGGTGGATGTGGTCAGGATTAAGGAGAACATAATCACTTTGTTAGAGTACCTGAAAATAGCTGATTTGACTCTCATCTTCTATATGATAGGATAGGAGAGCGGAGAACAGAATAGTAGTTGCTATTGTACATCAGCACCCAAGCCTTCATCTCTTATTACTACAGCAATAAGGCAGATTGTTCTCAGCACTAGAAAGCTGTGTGACTCAGGAGAGATTCAGCACCCATATTTGTGTTATGTTACCAGGATCGGTTATTTCTGCAAAATAAAAGCTGTTATGTTCACTCCACACTTTCCTTCACTGCTAAAACGTTTTAATCCATGCCATTGTCACCTCCAACTCCCAAAACTTTTTAATAATTTCAGAACTTGACCACTAACATCCCGACTCCTATTGAGTTCCATTTATTTGGGTGTGGGGTAGGGTAAAGTATTTGTAAGAACTGTACAGTAGATCTGGTCTGATCCTCATTTGGTAAATACTTGATTTTACAAGAGTCTGTTGAGGCTTTGATTTATAGGATCATAAGATATAGGAGCAGAATTGGGCCATTTGGCCCATCAAGTCTGCTCCATTTCATGGCTGATCCAATTTTCCCCTCAGTTCCAATCTCTTGCCTTCTACTTGTATCCCTTCATGCCCTGACCAATCAAGAACCTATCATCCTCTGCCTTAAATATACTTAAGTCTTGGGCAAAGAACCCCACAAATTCACCACTTTCTGGCTGAAGAAATTCCTCATCTGTGCTAAAAGGGCACCTCTCTATTCTAAGGGTGCTCCTCTGGTCTTAGACTCACCCACCATAGGAATCATCCTCTCCACATCAATTCTATCAAGGTCTTTCATCATTAAATAGGTTTCAATGCGGTCACCACCTCATTCTTCTGAATTCGTGAACCTCCTTTGAAGCCTCTCCAATTTCGGTACATCCTTTCTAAGATAAGGGGCCTAAAACTGCTCACAATACTCCAAGTGAGGCTTCACCAGTGCTTTACAAAGTCTCTACATTACATCCTTGCTTTTATATTCTAGTCCTCTTGAAATGAATGCTAACATTGCATTTGCCTTCCTCACCACAGACTTGACCTGCAAATTAACCTTTAGGGAATCCTGCACAAGGACTCTCAATCCCTTTGCACCTCAGTTTTTTGTATTTTCTCTCCATTTAAAGAAAATATTCAATCCTTTAATTTCTTCCACCAAAGTGCATGGCCATACACCTCCCAACACTGTATTTCATATGCCATTTCTTTGCTTATTCTTTTAATCTGTCTAAAGTCCTTCTGTAGCCTCTCCTTCCTCAAAGCTACCTGCCCCACTACCTATCTTCATATCTTCTGCAAGCCATCAATTCCATCATCCAAATCATTGACATAGAACATAAAAAATAACAGTCCCAACACAGAACCCTGTGGAACACCACTAATCACTGGCAGCCAATCAGGAAAAGCTCCCCTCATTCCCACTCTTTGCCTTCTGTCAATCAGCCACTGCTTTATCCATGTGAGAATCTTTCCTGTAATACCATGGGCTTGTAGATTATTAAGCAGCCTCATGTGTGGCACCTTGTCAAAGGCCTTCTGGAATTCTAACACAACGTAAACCAATTCTTCTTCGTCTATTCTGCTTGTTATTTCTGAAAAAAAATTCCAACAGATTTGTCAAAGGTTTTCCCTTGAGGAAACCATGCTGACTCTGGCATGGTTTGTCATGTACCTCCAAGTACCCTGAGACCTCACCCTTAATAATTGACTTCAACATCTTCCCAACCACTGAGATCAGACTAACTGAACTATAGTTTCCTTTCTTCTGCCTCTCTCCCTTCTTGAAGAGTGGAGAGGCATTTGTAATTTTCCAGTCTTCCGGAACCATTCCAGAATCTAGTGACTCTTGAAAGATCATTACTAATGCCTCCATAATCTCTTCAGCCACCTCTTTCAAAACTCTGTGGTGTACACCATCTGGTCCAGGTGACTTATCTACCTTCAGATCTTTCAGTATCCCAAGAATCTTCTCTAGAAATGGTAACTTCACTCACTTCATGACCCCTGACATCTGGAACTTCCAGCATACCACTACTATCTTCCACTGTAAAGACTGATGTAAGCTACTTATTCAGTTTGCCCCCCATTTCCTTGTTCCCCCATTACCACCCCTCTAGCATCATTTTCCAGCAGTCTGATATCCACTCTCACCTATTTTTTTTACACCTTGTGTATCTGAAGAAACTTTTGGTATCCTCTTTAAAATTACTGGCTAACTTTGTATTCCACCTTTACCTTAATGACTGCTTTGGATGCCCTCTGTTAGTTTTTAAAAGCTTCCCAATCCTCTAACTTCCCACTAATTCTTGCTATATTATATGCTCTCTCTTTGGCTTTATGTCAGTTTTGACTTCTCTTGTTAGGCACAGTTGTGTCATCTTTCCTTTAGAATACTTCTTCCTCTTTGGGATGTATATATCCTGTGCCTTCTGAGTTGCTTCAAGAAATGCCAGCCATTGCTGCTCTGCCATCATCCCTGCTAGTGTTCTTTTCCAATCAATTCTGGCCAACTCCTCTCATACCTCTGTAATTCCCTTTTCTCCACTTTAATACTGATACATCTGACTTAACCTCAAATTTAAGGATAAATTTGACAATATTATGATCACTTTCCCCGAAGGTTCTTTTATCTTAAGCTCTCCAATCAATTCCAGTTTATTGTACAACACCCAATCAAGAATAGCTGATTCTCCAGTGGGCTCAACCACAAGCTGCTATAAAACCCATCTCATAGGCACTCTAGAAATTCCCCTTCTGTAATCCAGCACCAACCTGAGTTTTCCCAGTCTACCTGCATATTGAAATCCTCCATGACTATTGTAACATTGCCATTTTTGCATGCATCTTCTTGCTCCCATTTGTAATTTGTAGACCACATCCTTACCACTGTTTGGGGGTCTGTATACAACTTCCATCAGGGTCTTTTTACCCTTGCTCTATCCAAAACGTTTCAACACCTTCTGACCTGATGTCAGCTCTTACTAATGATTTGATTTCATTTTTTATCAACAGAGCAATGCCGCACACCTCCCTGCCCACCCCCCACCCCCCGGCCTTCCTGCCTGCCATTTCAATATGATGTGTACCTTTGGACATAAGCTCCCAGCTATAATCTTTCAGCCATGAATCAGTGATGCCTACAACATCAAACATGCCAATCTGCAACTGTGCTACAAGTTTGTCCACCTTATTCCGTGTACTGCAGACATTCAAATTCAAAACCTTTAGTCCTGTATTCACCCTTTTTGATTTTGTCCATTTTTTTTATGTTGCAACTCATCCTGTTGGTGAATCTCTTCCGCACTTTCTATTGCTGCGACATCCTTCCTGCAGAGTGGGAACAAGAAATATACGCAATGACTTCAGATCTCAGAAGATACTATCCAATAGCCATTAGTTTGTAGCATAACAATGAACCTGGTATCTCTCAATGAACAAGTTATTCAGAAAACCCTGTTAATGATCCAGAGCAGACTTAGTCAGTCATACAGCATGGAAACCAGCCCTTCAGCCCAACTCCTCCATGCTGAGTGCATTTGAACCAGAGCACTCCAGATGGCTTTTAAATGTTACAAATGTGCCTATTTCTGTCAGCTCATTCCAAATACATACCGCCCTTTGCATGAAGAAGCTGCCTCTGATATCCCTTTTAAATCTCTGCTCTGATCTTAAACCTACAGTGGTATGCAAAAGTTTGGGCATCCCTGGTCAAAATTTCTGTTACTGTGAATAGCTAAGCAAGTAAAAGATGAACTGATTTCCAAAAGGCACAAAATTAAAGATGACACATTTCTTTAATATTTTAAGCAAGATTACTTTTTTATTTCCATCCTTTACAGTTTCAAAATAACAAAAAAGGAAAAGGGCCCAAAGCGAAAGTTTGGGCACCCTGCATGGCAGTACTTGGTAACACCCACTTTGGCAAGTATCACAGCTTGTAAACGCCTTTTGTCACCAGCTAAGAGTCTTTCAATTCTTGCTTAGGGGATTTTTGCCCATTCTTCCTTGCAAAAGGCTGCTAGTTCTGTGAGATTCTTGGGCCGTCTTGCATGCACTGCTCTTTTGAGGTCTACCCACAGATTCTTGATGATGTTTAGGTCAGGGGACTGTGAGGGCCATGGCAAAACTTTCAGCTTGCGCCTCTTGAGGTAGTCCATTGTGGAGTTTGAGGTGTGTTTAGGATCATTATCCTGTTGTAGGAACCATCCTCTTTTCATCTTTGGCTTTTTTACAGACAGTGTGATGTTTGCTTCCAGAATTAGCTGGTATTTAATTGAATTCATTCTTCCCTCTACCAGTAAGTGTTCCCCGTGCCACTGGCTGCAACACAAGCCCAAAGCATGATCAATCCAGCCCCGAGCTTAACAGTTGGAGAGGGGTTCTTTTCATGAAATTCTGCATCCTTTTTTCTCCAAACATACCTTTGCTCATTGCGGCCAAAAAGTTCTATTTTAACTCATCAGTCCACAGGACTTGTTTCCAAAATGCATCAGGCTTGTTTAGATGTTCCTTTGAACTTTTTGAGTAGAACTTTTTGTAGGGTGCCCAAACTTTTGCTCCAGGCCCTTTTCCTTTTTCGTTATTTTGAAACTGTAAAAGATGGAAATAAAAAAGTTTTCCTGCTTAAAATATTAAAGAAATGTGTCATCTTTAACTTGATGCCTTTTGGAAATCAGTTCATCTTTTACTTACTTAGCTATTCACAGTAACAGAAATTTTGACCGGGGTGCCCAAACTTTTGCATGCCACTGTATGTCCTCTTGTTTTGAACACCCCCTCCCTGGGAGAGAGACTGTAGTTTCACCCTGCCTCTCCACCTCATAATCTTCACCCCTCAATTTCTCTCATTCCAGGGAATAAAGTCCTATATGCATTTTTAAATTGCTCCTGTAGATTGAACCTAAAGTAGGGTTTGCACAACGCTTTACAGCACAGGCGACCTAGGTTCAATTCCTGCGGCTGCCTGTAAGGAGTTTGTACGATCTCTATGAGCCTGTTTCCTCTGGATGCTCCAGTTTCCTCCCATAATCCTCTCATGGTAGGTAGGTTAATTGGTCTCAGATCAAATTGATTAACGTGAGTAGGCTCAGATGAAATTGGGGATTGCTAAGCAGCATGGCCCAAAGGGCCAATTCCACACTGTATCTCAAAGCAACCTGCCCTGTGCAGCTGGATGCTGGACTTCCTATCAGATCGCCGACAGGTGGCAAGCATGTGCTCCCTTACCTCTGCCCCCTAACACAGGTGCCCCAACCTCCAGGTTTGTGTCCTGAATCCCCTCCTCTACTCCCTTTGCACTCACAGCTCCGATCTGCTGATCGAATTAGCAGATGACACATTGATCGGCCTTATTTCTAGCGGACAGAGGAGAGGTTAACACACTGACACCGTGGTGCCAGGATAACAACCTCTCCATCAATGTCCAAAAAATCAAGAGCTGATCGTGGATTACAGGTGGATCAGTGACAGGCTCGCCCCAATCAACATCAGTGGGTCTGCGAGGGTGAGTAGTTTCAAGTGCCTCGGTATACAGATCACCGAAGATCTCGCCTGAACTGTACATAGCGGCCGTCTGGCTAAAAAAAAGAAAACGCACAACGGTGTCTCTTCCATCTCAGGTGACTGAAGAAGTTCAGCACAAACCCCCAAATCCTCAAGACCTTCTACAGAGGCACAATTGAGAGCATCCTGTCTGGTTGTATCACCGCCTGGTAAAGGAACTGCACCAACCTTGGTCGCTGGGCACTTCAATTGGTGGTAATTTGGTAATAAGGTGGTAAATTGGATTAGTAAGTATGCAGATGATACTAAGATAGGTGGTGTTGTGGATGATGAGGTAGGTTTTCAAAACTTGCGGAGAGATTTAGGACAGTTAGAAGAGTGGGCTGAAAGATGGCAGATGGAGTTTAAGGCTGAAAAATGTGAGGTGCTACATTTTGGTAGAACTAATCAAAATAGGACATACATGGTAAATGGTAGGGCATTAAAGAATGCTTTAGAACAGAGGGATCTAGGAATAATGGTGCATAGTTCCCTGAAGATGGAATCTCATGTGGATAGGGTGGTGAAGAAAGCTTTTGGTTTGCTGGCCTTTCTTAATCAGAGCATTGAGTATAGGAGTTGGGATGTAATGTTGAATTTGTATAAGGCATTGGTAAGGTTAGGTTACAATGTGTATAGTTCTGGTCACCGAATCATAGGAAAGATGTCAATAAAATTGAGAGAGTACAGAGGAGGTTTACTAAAATGTTGCCTGGGTTTCATCTCTTAAGTAACAGAGAAAGGTTGAACAAGTTAGGTCTTTATTCTTTGGAGCGTAGAAGGTTGAGAGGGAACTTGATAGGGGTGCTTAAAATTATGAGGGGGATTGATAGAGTTGACGTGGTTAGACTTTTTCCATTGAGAGTGGGGAAGATTCAAACAAGAGGATATGAGTTGAGAATTAGAGGACAAAAGTTTAGGGTAACATGAGGGGGAATTTCTTTACTCAGAGAGTGGTAGATGTGTGGAATGAGCTTCTAGCGGAAGTGGTTGAGGCAGGTTCTATGTTGTCATTTAAAGTTAAATTGGATAGATATATGGACAGGAAAGGAATGGAGGGTTATGGGCTGAGTGCAGATCGGTGGGAATAGGATGGGGTAAGAGTTCGGCACCGACTAGAAGGGCCGAGATGGCCTGTTTCCGTGCTGTAATTGTTATATGGTTATATATGCAGAGCGTGATACAGACAGCCCAGAGCGTCTGTGAATGGGAACTTCACTCCATTGAGGCCATTTACTGCAGCAGGTGTGTAAAGAAGGCCTGGAAGTTCATCGGGGACACCAGTCACCCTAACGGTAAACTGTTTCAGCTGCTTCCATTGGGCAAACGGTATCGCAACATTAAAGCCAGGACCAATATGCTACAGGGCAGCTTCTTTTTACAAGCCATTAGACTTACAAATTCATGTGTATACATTGCGACGGAGTCGTAACACAAAGATCTTTACTCCCTCATGTTATCGGATGGATGTAAGATTTAAATAAATTCAAATTCAATTCAAGTACCTCCAACAAATTATTTATTGTCTTCAGAGTTAATAAACAGATTAAATTGGTTATTTTGTTCCATTATAAAAAACAATTTATTTACAATGGGAAAGTGCAAGATATGTTAATTTGTGTATCACAGGAACTCAGCACAAAAACTGCACTGCTTCAGTGTTGAATGAGTATATCAATCTCTTCTAGGCTTTTAATGGAATGAGAAGATTAATTTCACCTTGGAAGGGCAAATCACAATGCTGCAAATTAAGCAAACATTACTACCATTAGCTCTGGGCAACATTATCCTTTCTTAGATTTCTGCAGATTGACCATCTGTTGCTTAAACGTAAGGTTCTATCATCTCCCCTAGAGAAAACTCCAACCAGAGACATTGATCCTCCCTCAAGCCACTCAAATTTTCCCCATAGTTTCTCAGCTCTGAAAGCTCTACATCTGTGAAGCAGCTCCCATCCCTTTACATTCCTAAAGAGGATTCTGTTAAAGGCTTGAAAGATACCAGGTGGTTAGTCTCTCTCCCTCTCTATCTCATCCACTGATACCTTTCAAATTCCAGCTGGAAACAACCACCACCTATATTGTTACAAAGATCACCATTGATTAGCATTCTCATTTAATTTAATGACAAATTTCACCCTCTATTCTCATTCTTCAATTAAAATTGAGATATCCAGTGAACTCTTTGTTTCTCATAACACCAAAGACCTGAGGAAATCATATAATGGCAAATCACTTTAATGTTACATAAAATAAAACCATTAGCATGCTGGAAAATTGTAACAGACCATCAGCAGCTGGACAGAGAAATATGGTCATCGGTTTGCCTAGATTTGCTGTGACTGTCTGTGTTTTTGGTTCAGCAACTTAAATGCTAAACTTAAACATCCTAATGATGTTTAAAGATGAACATTGTCATTGCGTTCCAGAAATCTAATTAACATACCTCAAACTGCTTTCTGATTGGATTACTGGTCTCTAAAATCCGGTCTCATGAACTCATTAATTGGACTTCACTACTATCAGTGGTGACATTGGAGACTTCCATTCAATAGTAAAGCAAACTCTCCTTGATGCTACATTTTGGTTCTCAGACAAAATGCTAATTACCTTTAGTGTTCTTGTCAGCTTGTGTTATTTAGCATATTTTCAAACTGTAAGAGTTCAAGGAACACAAGTTAGCTACTATCATCAATTTTTTTTTAAAGGCTGTAAAGTAGATAACCTCTGATTTTCACTATTTTGATCTACATTGTCAGAAATTAATATGCAATGGGTATAACTTGAAAGGTTTCCAAAATCACGAATTGAATCAGGAACCTATGAAATATTGTGATTGTGATTGGTGCAGTAAAACATTACAGTGCCATCTACTGTTAAAATGTGGAACATCAAATACATTATTTCAATAAGGATTAGTCTTGTGCTTCAGAAGCATTTTGTTATCTCTTGTGGTTTTCAGGCATAGAATACTCATTTCCCATTAGCCAAAAATACAATAAAATGGGCCATGATTATTTTGCAAATTTAACACTGGAATTTCTGTTGGGTTAGGATGTTATTTTTAGCCTAATTCAGTCAAGATTTACCAAACTAGTGTAGGGATTTTCAAATGTAAATTTTCAGTATTAATATAATTTCTGCAAAGTTGTAACTTACATCGAAAAATCTTATCAGAACTTCACTTGCACAGTAAAGTCATCCTGGACAATTACGTGCAAGTGGGTATTTCAAAAAGGCAAGCCTCTTTGATTAGCTAATTGGAGGGCACTTTATCCAGTAAAAAATAAGGTTAGGCATTGCATTTTTTTAGCAGAAATTGTGGGATGGAGGTGAGGCCTTGCTGAAAGGGCACAAATAATAACAGGTAAGGTTTTATTTTTTGGTTTTCATCCTTAGTACTTGAATCAATTTAAGACAACAGCAGAATGCTCCTCCAGCAAGATGTGGGAAGGCAGGAACCTCATGGTCTCTCTGATAACTATATCGGTGAGAAATGCACCTGGTTGCAGATCCTGATTGAACAGGGCAATGAATTGGAGCTGGGGTTGAATGCACTCAAGTCCAGCAGGAGGCTAAGAAACTCACAGATGAGACTTTTACTAGTCACACAGAAAGAACAGGCTTCATATAGATGGGTGGACCATCAGGAGACACAGAGAGTAGGCAGTGGCCATTCTTCTCACTAACTAGTATACTACTTTGGATACTGTTGAGGGAAATGTTGTTTAAGGAGCTAGTAGCAGTTGTCACGCCTATAGTATCTGTATCCTAGAATATTGAGCAGTGTCAGAGGTAGACATTAAGTGAGGAGGGATGTAGTCTTTTTGATAATGGAACCTGTAACAGCAGTACTTAAATTAGAGGATTTGGGAAGCTTTGAAAATCCAACAGATGGCAACTAAAGTCATTAAGAAGGAAAAGATGGAATACAAAAGTAAGCTAGCTGATAATATTAAAGAGGATACAAAAGATTTCTTCAGATATGTAGTGTAAAAGAGGTGAAAGTGGATACTGGACCACTGGAAAATGACACAAGAGAGCTAGTGATGGGTGTGACAAAGGCCCATCACTGATTACAGACGGCACATAGCACACTCAGTAAAACACTCAAAGGGTCATCCACACACATTATTCCTCTCTGTTATTGTGGTGAGTGCATGCATCATAATAAATCAACAGTCACAATTTTACACTCATCCCCAGCAGTAATAGGTATGGAAAAAAGAAACACACTATGTCACAGTCTAATTATCTCAGGTCAATTTATTCACATTCATCTTTCCAATAAGTGTTTTGCTGAAGTGTCATGTTAATCTGACGCTTCTCTCCTCCACAGTCACTGGGTCTGAAACAGAGCTGTCTGTCTGTCTGTATCTTGTTTTACGGCGGTTGGCATCCAGCTTAATGGTGCATTACCGCCACCCTCTGCTCCAGAATGTGCACTAGACATACCACACACACACACACTTACTTCACCCTCCTATCTTTGACCATTCTAGTATCCTATTCCTGTTTATTCGTCATATTCTATAAAAAACCCCTGTACCCCTTAAAAATGCTAAAAATACCCGGACGTGCTCTCTCACCCATGCCCAGCAACCCTTTTAATGTGAGTTCCTGCATCCCCAACTCCCTTAATTTATTTCTCATCATCTCTCTCTGTATCCCATACTTCCTGCAACACAAAACTACATGTTCTACTGACTCCTCTTCCTGACATTCCTCACACAATCCTGTCTGGTGTTTCCCTACCATTTTCAATGTTTTGTTTAATGCACAATGCCCCAGCCTTAACCTAGTCCACACAATTTCCTCTCTTCTGTTTCCATTACCTACCCTAGTAACTGCAACACTCTTTTGTATTTGATATAAATGCCTCCCTTTCCCCTCCCTGTCCCATCTTTCTTGCCACATTCAGTTGACTTTTTCCCAGATTACACACTTAACCTCTGCTTTACTGATACTAATGTGCATTTCCACATTTTCTTTCTTTAACGCCCTCTTTGCCAACTCATCCACCCTCTCATTCCCCTTCACCCCTACATGTGCTGGAACCCATAGAAATTTTACCTGACCTCCCTGATTTGCAATTCTTGTAACTAACTGAAGGACTTCATAAAGTACATCTTGCCGACTGTTTGTGTGAAAAGACCTTAAACTTGCTAGAACTGAGGATGAATCTGAACATATCAATGCTTTGACTTGTCTGGCTTTCTGCACCCATTGCAACGCAAACAACACCGCCAGCATCTCCACTGTAAACACTCCTAACTTATTAAATGTTCTTCTGCTGATTCCAATTTCTTTTGCTGGTATTACCACCCCAAACCCTGTCACTCCTGTTTCAGGTTCCTTCGCACTATCCGTATAAATGTGAGTATAATCACTATACTTTTCCATCACATGACAGTTAAATGCATTTACCAAATCTGTTTTATATCTTTCTTTCCTTTTTACCTCTAACAAATGCCAGTCTATGTCAGGCCATACAAGCTTCCATGGAGCTACAACCGGATAAACTACTGAAGGACTTATCCTCAGATCAAATACTCCACATTCTTTTGCGATATCATTCCCTACCCGGCTAAAGGTATCCCTCTGAAACCTCCCATTTTCGCAGCACTCCTGCAACACTCCTTTAGTAGGGTGAGAATCATTGTGCCCCTGCAAGTTAGCCCAGTAGTTTGCCATCAGTTGCATCCTTCTTAGTTCCAAAGGCATTATTCCCATTTCTACCTGTAGTGCTGACACTGGTGACGTTTTAAAAGCCCCACTGCACACTCTCAAGGCCTGAGCCTGAATCACATTCAGTTTCCTTATAAGAGACCTAGCTGCTGATCCATATACTATATTTCCATAATCCAATACAGATCTTACTAAAGCCACATACATTCTCTTCAAAGCTGAACAACTTGCTCCCCATTCCCTACCAGTCAAACATCTCATCACATTTATTACTTTTTCACATTTCTCCTCAACTTTCCTGATATGGTCTGCCCATGTTAATCGCGAATCAAATGTAACTCCCAGAAATTTAAATGATGCAACCCTTTCTAATTCAACCCCATACATCCTTAACTTCTTCCCTACCTCAACCCTTTTCCTGGTAAAAAATACAGATTGAGTTTTATCTACTGAAAATCTACATCCCCAATCATAACCCCACTCCACCACTTCATCAATTGCTTCTTGTAGTTTCCTGATTATATGGTCCATGTTCCTGCCTCTTTTCCACAAGGCCCCATCATCCGCAAACAGTGACCCACCTATATCCACTGGTACCTTTGTGAAGACATCATTGATCATAATCATGAAAAGTAATGGGCTAATCACACTACCTTGAGGTGTGCCATTTTCCACTATGTACTGTTTGATAATCCTGATCCAATCCGAACTTGAATTTTTCTACCAAACAAAAAATCTTTAATCCAATTAAAAACTCTCCCACCAATCCCCATCTTGTGCAGTTTAATTAATAATCCTTCCTTCCACATCATATCATAGGCTTTTTCAATGTCAAAGAACACTGCCACTACTGACTCTCTATTTGCCTGGGCCTTCCTTATTTCAGTCTCTAACATAATCACTGAGTCCATGGAATTCCTTCCCTTTCTAAAACCACTCTGATAACTTGCCAGCATTCCCCTTTTCTCAAGCTCATATGATAACCTTTCTGTTATCATCCTTTCCATTATCTTACATATACTTGATGTTAATGCAATTGGTCTGTAGCTAGTGGGTTTTGACAGATCCTTGCCAGGCTTCCTTATTGGAATTACTACTGCTTCTTTCCATGCACTTGGTAATCTTCCCTCCTCCCACACTCTGCTATAAAAATGCAGCAACTTCAAGAGCGCTCCTTCTCCTAGATTTTTTAGCATCACAGAGCATATCAGATCTTTCCCTGGGGAGGTTGGTCTCGATCTCTTTATTGCTTTCACCATTTCTGCTAATGTATGCTGAATAGAGCTGTCTTATATAGAGGCAGCAGCAACCTGCACAGGTGTGCTGATGGTGGAGGATACCATCTTTAACTGGGCCAAGGGTTATGTTACCTAATTACTCATCTTGTGGTAAAGTTTTGGCTTTTATTTAAGTTGTTTAACCGGGAAATGGCGAATCCTATAATGAGGTATATGTGTTTATTGTGAGAACTGGCAGTGGAGTTTCAGATTGTGTGAAATGGAAGGTAATTGAGTTAATTAGCCTTTGGTTGGTCTATGGGAAGGGGCTTAGCAGTTATAAGCCTTGGGTTCGCAAGGCTTTGGGTTTTTTTTGTTTAGTCTGAGGGTGGCTGTTAACCAGACAGGCGACAATTGCAAGCTGTACATATATTGCTTTTTTTTTCATATTTTCTTGTTTTGGTGTGGACATCCAAATTTTTGTTTTCCCACTACTTTTGTACATAAAAGCACCTCAATCTATTTTTGCGACTCAAGCCATCCTGTTATTTTTCTTAGACAGTTGACCCACAGCTTTTGTGACATATGGTGGCAGTGGTGGGATGGCCAGTCGCAAAACTGAGCATGCTTTTAAAAAACGAACTGGGCTATAGTCTCAAAACCAGCAACTTCAGATGAAGAGAAGGAGGATGAGTGGGAGACAGCAGCAACGTCAGAGGAAGAGGCACAAGGGGCAAGATCCAAAACCCGACAGCTGCAGCCTGGGCCATCGTTGGAAGGGGGTCCCTCACCCATAGAGTTGGTAAATCTCTTCAGGGACTTTTTAGACGCCCAGCAAAAGAGAGATGATATTCTCCAAGAAGAGCTCCGGGGCCTGCGGATCTCACTGGAGGCCTCCCGACAGCCTGTCCTACAGCCATCCCCAGCAGGGCAGTCCACCACAGCAGAAGGTGGGGGCCTTAGACTGGAACTTCCAACTCCAGTGCCCGAAGGGGAGGCCCACCTGACACCTCCGACTTTGGGCAATTGTTGGTGTCTTCCCCTGGCAGACTGGGTAATCCTTCAGCTCACCCCCCAGCAGTCCAGCATAAGGGACCCAAGATACCAGTGTATCAACAAGGTGAGGACATTGAAAATTACCTTCTACGTTTTGAACGCATGGAAAAACATGGCAGTGGCCAAGGGAGGAGTGGCCCTGTCGACTAATTCCCCTGCTGACTGGGAAAGCCCTGGAGGCCTACGCGGCCATGGATGAAGACAAATCCAACTGTTATATGGACCTGAGGGAGGCGCTGCTGGCCAAATTTGACATCTCTTCAGAGACCTACCATCAACGGTTCTGGGGAAACACCGACAGAGATGTATCACTGGCTGAAGGGCCTCTATCGTCGCTAGATGCGGCCAGGGCAGAGGAGTAAGGATCAGCTGGGGGAGACCAACATCCTGGAGCAGCTGCTGCAGGTGCTTCCTCCAGACATCAGGACGTGGGTGGGAGAACATGAACCGGAGGATGGACTGGCGGCAGCGAAGTTGGCCATGCAGTACCTGAATGCCAGAAAGGGGGCCCCATCATGATGAACACGGGTGGATTCCAGGGACTACAACCGCCCCAGGGACAGCTTTACAAAGAGCTTTGAAGGTAATCGGGGGGCAAATGACAAGGAACACACTGCTCAGTCATTTACTAAGACTTTAGTATGCTATCATTGTCGGCAGCAGGGACATAAAGCGTCTGTTTGCCCCCTGAAGAAACCATAACTGACTGGACTGTGTTCTGTGCCTAGACAAGGTGAGCAGAGTAACTGCCAGGACAGGGAGGGAGAGTCTAGATCTGTTCCAGTAAAAGCTAATGGTAAACCCCTTACTGCTCTCCTTGATTCTGGTAGTTCCATGTCATTCATAAGAAAAAGCTGTGTGCACTGTGCTACTGACTGCAGCCAGCGAACAGAGTTTTTATGTGTACATGGTGACTGTAAACTGGAGCCACAGGTAGAACTTGCAGTGGAGGTAGATGGGCAAAAGTATCTGATGACAGTGAGGGTGGTGGAGAATTTAGCAGTGGAGATGCTTTTGGGGTGGGATTTGCCTGTTCTGTATGATCTCCTAAGCAGGGGTAAAAGTCTCTGTAATGCTCGTGAACCTGTGTCAGAACCGAAAATGCATGTCTCTTGTTTTGTCATAACACGGTCCCAGGCAAAAACCCAAGCTCAGTCTGGGATACAACCTTTGCCAGACTTGTGTGGTAGTCTGTGCAATGCTGGAACCAAAGGGCCTCGAAAGACACGTCGGCAACGGCGGTTAGAGAAACATGCTGGTACACCTTTATCTTGTGAAATGCCTGAAAATGCTGTGTCAGATGTTAAGTGGAAAGTGCCTGAAAACATCACCATGTTACAACAGTCTGATCCTTTGTTAAAGCCTCTGTTAACCAAGGTCTTAACCTCTGCTAATTACACTGCCCAGGTAGGTGGTTCAGTGTATGTCCTTCACAACGGCATCCTTTATCAGGGAGAGGAGCCAAGCAACAGGAGGTTAGTGGTGCCAAGTAGTTGCAGGTCACTTGTACTACACCTTGCACATACCATTCCCTGGGCAGGACACTTGGGTCACCATAAGACATATCTCAGGCTGGCCTCTTGGTTCTTTTGGCCTTCAATGTACACAGATGTGCAGTGTGCAGACATATTGCAAAATGTGCCTAGAGCGTCAAAAAACCAGTGCTGTCCGTAAATCAGACCAATCACCCCTCCAATCCATGCCAGTGATTACCACCCCATTTAAGCAGATTGCAATGGACATTGTGGGGCCCCTGGAAAAAAGCTCAGCAGGATATCAGTACATTCTTGTTGTATGTGATTATGCCACACCATTCCCTGAAGCTTTTCCTCTCCAGTCAGTAACCACTCCAAAACTGATCAGTGGCCTTGTCCAGCACATTTCTTGTGTAGGCATCCCGGAGGAAATCCTGACTGACCAGGAAACCAACTTTACATCCCACCTGATGAACCAGCTGCATAAGGAGTTGGGCATAACTGCTAACAGGACATCCCCTTATCACTCAGAGACAGATGGCCTGGTGGAGAGGTTTAACCAAACCCTCAAGAAGATGCTCAGAAAGTTTGTATCTGATACAGGGAAAGATTGGGATAAGTGGTTACCCTTTCTGCTCTTTGCCTACAGGGACGTGCCTCAGGCATCTATGGGATTCTCCCCTTTTTAGCTGCTCTATGGCTGGCCAGTCCAGGGGCCCCTGGATCTGCTGAAACGGAAATGGGAGGAGAAGGTGGCAGCTAATCCTGTAGAGGGGCAAGGTGTAGTAGAATATGTCCTCCAGATGAGGGACCGGTTGGAGCGGTACCGAGAGGAGGCCAGACTCAACCTCCTGGAGGCCCAGGAGACTCAGAAGCAGTGGTATGACCAGCAGGCACGCCAACGTGAGTTCAAACCAAAAGGTCTTGTTACTCCTGCCCTCCTCATCCAGCAAGGTGCTGGCCAAGTGGCTGGCACCTTTTGAGGTTATAAGGAGGATGGGGCCTACAACATATGAGATCCTACATCTGGACAAGGGGAAACAAAAGCAAACTTACCATGTGAGCCTCTTGAAAGCCTGGGAGGGAAGAAGCAGACCTCCTTCCATCACCTCACTACTGGCACACCAGGTGATTGAGGAAAATGACTCTGAAGGTGTAGTGGAGGCCTGGAAACAGCCTGCCAAGGTGGATCTCTCTCACCTGGATGGTAAGAAGCCAGCTGAATTGCAAGTCATATTTGACACCTTCCTTCAGTTGTTCACACAGAAACGAGGCCATACGGATGTGTTGCAGTATGCCATCTGAGTCAAACCAGGTCAGAGTCCAGTACGGCAGGCATGCTACCAAGTACCAGAACGTCTGGTGAAGGCGTTGAAGGAGGAGGTCCGCTTGATGTTGGAGCTAGGAGTCATCGAACCATCTGAAAGTGAGTGGAGTAGCCCTATTGTCATTGTGCAGAAGGATGGAACTCTTCGCATTTGCATTGACTGTAGGAAACTGAGTGCCATCTCATTTTTTGATGCCTACCCGATGCCCCGGATTAAGGACCTGCTGGAGAGGATTGGGAGAGCCAACTACATCACCACTTTGGACCTCTGCAAGGGGGATTGGCAGGTCACCCTGGAGAGCCAGTCTCCGCCCCTCACTGCATTCAGGACTCCTCTAGGCCTCTTTCAGTTCACGGTGATGCCCTTTGGCTTACATGGTGCCCCAGCCACATTCCAGAGGCTTATGGACAGAGTGCTGCAAGGTTGTGAGGACTACAGCGCCGCCTATTTGGATGATGTGGTCATTTTTTGCCTGACCTGGGAGGAACATCTGGAGCACCTTTGTGGAGTCCTAGGTGCAATCAGTGCAGCAGGACTTGCACCCAACCTGCAGAAATGTGAGTGGGCCAGGCAGGAAACCTGGAAACTGGGGTATCAGCTGGGGAGAGGTGAAGTCCGGCCTCGGATGGATAAAGTTGAGGCCATTCTGAACAGCCCCAGGCCCCGTACCAAGACCCAGGGCCAGTCTTTTCTTGGCCTAGTGGGCTGGTACCGTTGGTTCATCCCTCACTTTTCAACCCTGGCAGCCCCATTGACCAACCTCACCTGCAAATTGGCCCGTAATCCTGTGGAATGGAGTGAGGAGTGTGAAAGTGCTTTCCAGGCCCTGAAGGAGAAATTATGCTCTTCCCCTGTGTTGCAGAGTCCTGACTTTGAACGCCGCTCCCTGGTGCGGGTAGATGCCTCAGGTGTAGGCATCGGGGCAGTACTGGCTCAGGGAGAGCCAGGTGAGCAACGTCCTGTGTTACATCTCAGCAGGAAACTTCTGCCTCGTGAAACCCAGTACTCCACAATCGAGAAGGAGTGTCTGGCAATCAAGTGGGCATTGGACAGCCTCGGGTACTACCTTCTTGGGAGGGAGTTTGACCTCCAGACGGACCACAGAGCCCTGACCTGGATCCAGACAATGAAGGACCAGAATGCCAGGGTGACTAGGTGGTACCAGGAACTTCAATCTTTCAGGTTCTGTGTGCAGCACAAAGCAGGCAAGGAGAATATCACAGTGGACTTCCTGTCAAGACTGCCAAACATTGCCGCTGGAGGAGAGGAGGGTGGTAATGTGACGAAGGCCCATCACTGATTACAGGCGGCACATGGCACACTCAGTAAAACACTGAAAGGGTCATCCACACACATCATTCCTCTCTGTTATTGTGGTGAGTGCATGCATCACAATGAATCAACAGTCACAATTTTACACATTCCCAGCAGTAATAGGTATGGAAAAAAGAAACACACTATGTCACAGTCTAATTATCTCAGGTCAATTTATTCACATTCATCTTTCCAATAAGTGTTTTGCTGAAGTGTCATGTTAATCTGACGCTTCTCTCCTCCACAGTCACTGGGTCTGAAACAGAGCTGCTGCATAGAGCTATCTTATATAGAGGCAGCAGCAACTGCACAGGTGTGCTGATGGTGGAGGATACCATCTTTAACTGGGTCAAGGGTTATGTTACCTAATTACTCATCTTGTGGTAAAGTTTTGGGGTTTATTTAAGTTATTTAACTGGGAAATGGTGAATCCTATAATGAGGTATATGTGTTTATTGTGAGAACTGGCAGTAGAGTTTCAGATTGTGTGAAGTGGAAGGTAATTGAGTTAATTAGCTTTTGGTTGGTCTAGGGGGAGGGGCTCAGCAGTTATAAGCCCTGGGTTACCAATCACCTGTCTGGTTAACAGCCACCCTCAGACTAAACAAAAAACAAACAAAAACCCAAAGCCTGTCTGTCTGTATCTTGTTCAACCACCGTAAAACAAGATACAGACAGACAGGCTTTGGGTTTTTGTTTGTTTTTTGTTTAGTCTGAGGGTGGCTGTTAACCAGACAGGTGATAATTGCAAGCTGTATATAGAAACCATAGAAAAACTACAGCACAGAAACAGGCCTTTTGGCCCTTCTTGGCTGTGCCGAACTATTTTCTGCCTAGTCCCACTGACCTGCACATGCACCATATCCTTCCATACACCTCCCATCCATGTATCTGTCCAACTTATTCTTAAATGTTAAAAAAGAACCCGCATTTACCACCTTGTCTAGCAGCTCATTCCATACCCCCACCACTCTTTGTGTGAAGAAGTTCCCCCTAATGTTCCCTTTAAACTTTCCCCCCCCCCTCACCCTTAACCCATGTCCTCTGGTTTTTTTGTCCCCTTGCCTCAGTGGAAAAAGCCTGCTTGCATTCAGTCTATCTATACTCATCATAACTTTATATACCTCTATCAAATCTCCCCTCATTCTTCTACGCTCCAGGGAATAAAGTCCTAACCTATTCAACTTTTCTCTGTAACTGAGTTTCTCAAGTCCCGGCAACATCCTTGTAAACCTTCTCTGCACTGTTTCAACCTTATTAATATCCTTCCTGTAATTTGGTGACCAAAACTGAACACAATACTCGAGATTCGGCCTCACCAATGCCTTATACAACCTCATCATAACATTCCAGCTCTTATACGCAATACTTTGATTAATAAAGGCCAATGTACCAAAAGCTCTCTTTTGGTACCCTTTCTACGTGTGACACCACTTTTAGGGAATTTTGTATCTGTATTCCCAGATCCCTCTGTTCTACTGCACTCCTCAGTGCCTTACCATTTACCCTGTATGTTCTACCTTCCAAAGTGCAATACCTCACACTTGTCTGTATTAAACTCCATCTGCCATTTATCAGCCCATTTTTCCAGCTGGCCCAAGTCCCTCTGCAGGCTCTGAAAACCTTCCTCACTGTCCACACCTTCAATCTTTGTATCATCAGCAAATTTGCTGATCCAATTTACCACATTATTATCCAGATCATTGATATAGATGACAAATATCAATGAACCCAGCACTGATCCCTGTGGCACACCACTAGTCACAGGCCTCCACTCTGAGAAGCAATTCTCTACTACCACTCTTTGGCTTCTTCCATTGAGCCAATGTCTAATCCAATTTACCACCTCTCCATGTACACCTACCGACTGAATTTTCCTAACTAACCTCCCATACGGGACCTTGTCAAAGGCCTTACTGAAGTCCATGTAGACAACATCCACTGCCTTCCCTTCATCCACTTTCCTGGTAACTTCCTCGAAAAACTCCAATAGATTGGTCAAACATGACCTACCACACACAAAGCCATGTTGACTGTCCCTAATAAGTCCCTGTCTAACCAAATGCTTGTAGATTCTGTCTCTTAGTACTCCCTCCAATAACTTACCCACTACCGATGTCAAACCTACCGGCCTATAATTTCCCAGATCACTTTTCGATCCTTTTTTAAACAACGGAACAACATGAGCCACTCTCCAATCCTCCGGCACCTCACCCGTAGGCACCAACATTTTAAATATATCTGCCAGGGCCCCTGCGATTTCAACACTAGTCTCCTTCAAGGTCCAAGGGAATACCCTGTCAGGTCCTGAGGATTTATCCACTTTAATTTTCCTCAAGACAGCAAGCACCTCCTCCTTTTCAATCTGTACAGTTTCCACAATCTCACTACTTGTTTCCCTTAATTCCATAGACTTCAAGCCAGTTTCCTTAGTAAATACAGATGCAAAAAACCCATTTAAGATCTCCCCCATTTCTTTTGGTTCGGCACATAGCCGACCACTCTGACCTTCAAGAGGACCAATTTTATCCCTTACAATCCTTTTAATATACCTGTAAAAGCTCTTTGGATTATCCTTCACTTTGACTGCCAAGGCAACCTTATGTCTTCTTTTAGCCTTCCTGATTCCCTTCTTAAGTATTTTCTTGCACTTTTTATACTCAAGCACCTTATTGACTCCGTTTCCTATACACGTCATACAACGCTCTCTTCTTCTTTATCAGAGTTGCAATATCCCTTGAGAACCAAGGTTCCTTATTCCCATTCATATATATTGTATTTTTTTTTCTTGTTTTGATGTGGACGTCCAAGTTTTTGTTTTTCCCACTATTTTTGTAAATAAAAGTACATCAATCTACTTTTGCAACTCAAGCCATCTTGTTATTTTTCTTAGACAGTTGACCCACAGTTTTTGTGAGAATGGGGGACAAGGAAAGGGCATGTGAATTGAATAGTATTTTGCATCAGTCTTCACTGTGGAAGATACTAGCAGTATGCTGGAAGTTTGAGAGTGTAAGGGGTCAGAAGTGTGTTGCCATTACTAGGGAGAAGGTTCTTGGGAAACTGAAAGGTCTGAAGGTAGCTATCACCTGGACCAGATGGTGTATACTCCAGGGTTCTGATAAAGGTAGCTAAGAGATTGTAGTGGCATTAGTAATGATCCTTCAAGAATCACTAGATTCTGAAAGGATGGTAAATTACAAATGTCACTTGACTCTTCAAGAAGGGAGAGAGGCAGAAAGGAAATTACAGGCCAGTTAGTCTGACCTCAGTGGTTGGGAAGATGTGGAGTTGATTGCTAAAGATGTGATTTCAGGGTACTTGGGAAGCACATGATAAAATAGGCCGTAGACAACATAGTTTTCTTGAGGGGGGGAAGCTTGCTTGACAAATCTGTAGGAATTCTTTGAAGAAATAACAAGCAGGATAGACAAAGGTGAATCAGTGAAGAATGATGTGTACAGTACTTGGATTTTCCAGCAGACTTTAACGATGCCACACCTGAGCCCATGGTATTACAGGTATTAAGGCTGATTTATACCTGTGCGTCAAGCTTGCGCCATAGCCTACGCAAGTGGGCAACGTTGTGAGCATTTATACTTGTGCGCTGGTGTGTCTGCGTCGCTCTGCAATTCGCGCACACCTGCCTATGCAAGGCTTCATGGTCATGGTAGTCTTTCTCGGGGTAAACAAGTTTAAAGCAAGCGTCTTTTTTCGTAAAAGTGAAATGTGTCCTCCATAATTTCGGAGGTCTGTAAAGCTCTATGGAAAGCATTGCAGCCAGAGTTCCTTCCCTGCCCTTCAGTCACCCAATGGGAAGCTATTGCAGCGTAGGAGGAAATGCGATGCTACCAAGCGGACCAATCACAGTTGTTGCGGTCTGCGTTGCTGCGTCAGGCTACGACGTAGGAATCCACGTAGGCACTGTGTAGGGTTCGCAGCTATGCCATACTTATGGTGTCGATTTGACGCAGAAGTATAAATCAGCCTTCACAGGAAAGATTCTAGCATGGATAAAGCAGAAGCTGATTGGCCAGAGGCAAAGCGTGGGAATAAAGGGGGCCTTTTCTTGTTGGCTGCCAGTGACTAGTGGTGTTCTTCAAGGGTCTGTGTTGGAAAAGATTCTTTTTACAATATATGTCAATGATTTGGATGATGGAATTGACGGCTTTGGTGTAAAGTTTGCAGGTGATGAATATAGGTGGAGGGGCAGGTAGCTTTGAGGAAGTAGGATCCCCATAACACCTCAAGGACCATATTGCATCATATTTTCCATTAATGTTGTCTTCGAGGGTACTAAGTTCAGACATGAAAGCATTTTAGCAGTTTTGTCCATTTGATTTTAAACAAAAAACTGCACAACATTAATTGCCAGCTTTCAAAGTATTTTGACCAGAATCTTGCTGGGAAATGCCAGTATGTTTTAGTGAACTGCTGGCACTTAAGCCATCAGTGTCAACAGTTTACCATTTTTGCCATATGCATATTGGATTGCGCTAACAGCTCTGGCAAAACTGATACTGGATTCCATATCAAGTCCAGTAACAAACCACAAATCTGTTGGAAATTTTTTTTTTAATAGATCCTGCACCAAGTTAGACGTTATGCACTCATTTCATGACTGCAAGGAAGGATGACAAAAATAAAGCTAACTATGTATATTTCAACTGTTTGTGCTTGTTGCAGTTTTAATTTAAAAATGTTTAAGAGTTCGTATGTGATTCAAGTTTAATATTTTTGGGGGTTTCAGCCCAAAACATCATTTTCTATTCATTTCCAGTTTTGCTACCTGACCTACAAGTTCCTCCAGCATTCTGTGTATTGCTTTGGATTTCTTGCATCTGCAGCCTTTCTCGTGTGTAATACTTCTAAAATTTATTTTGAATGGTTCTTAATAGCAGGAGGATTCAGAAGCACCATGAAAGCTTAATGGCTTCATCATCTTTCCAGGAAGAGTGTAATCAGGTCAGATGATGACAAGATTATGGCAAAAGACCCTGTGTTAGTCAGCTCCCTGAATATCAGCACAAGCTGCCCTGTGTACCTGAAACATGCTTCAGAGCCCATGCCCACTCAACATACTCAGTTGTGGCAACTTTTCTGTGCACGTGCTAATAACTAAGTGATAGAAATGCAACCAGAAATCCATGCAGAACAGAGGGTAACTGAAGGTTCCCAAAAGGTGACACCCTTTGGGCAGAACAGAAGGTGACACCCAAAGCCTCAATTTTGTTGTAACCTCTCCAGAGTCTCTCGTCTGATGAAAAATTTGACTGAAGAACAGCAAAGGCTCATGTTACTTCCAGTACGAGTCACAGGCAACTTGGCAAATAATGTAAAGGACGATGGTAGCTAAAGTTGCACAATACAGAATTCATTTGAGAATCTGGGAGAGGTGGTGGAACTAACAAGTTTGAGATCCAATTGTTATTGTTGTGTAATGCAGTGTAAAACGGGCACTTTAATGTCAAACATCTGCATCTTTAGTTGTCTCAACCTGACATTGCAAACACCACCCAATATGAAGACATTTTATTGAATATTCAAAATAGAGAAAAATCCCATAAATCTACAAATTTGAATATTATTTACAAATTCAATTTTAAGTTAGAAGTATGTAGAATTTGCACATCCTACCCAGTGAAAACAATGTTACTACATAATGCCAGAGAAACCCATTTAAATACCTTGAATACTGTATCCTTTAAATTGGTGTACATAATGAGGATATGGCTACAAAAAGATTCTTAATATTTTAACCAATTTCACTACAAATGCTCCATCACGGTATTAGTATCTTGAAATGAAACAATTGGTCTACATTGCAAAAGTATCCTTATCGTCTTGAATAGTTCACTGCAGGCTTTTGAAGAGTGGTTTTCAGTACATTTAGCAAAAGGGTTCATAAAACTATTTTTCCCACATAAGAAATCTCCATTAATTTGGACATCTATCCATACAACATAATAGTAGAAATCCAATTGCAACAGTATAGTTACATTTAAACATTTCTAAATTTCAGTTTCACAAAATATATAATCCAATCCACAGTTTATGCATACAAAACAATCTACATTAAAAATTAGAAAATGCTAATTTACCAATCTTTTACACAAAAATATCCAAAATCACAAACTTGAGTTCAAATTATTCAAAGATAACAAAATTGTTAGTACAAGTGCTAAAGTAATAATGAAGCCAAAAAGAAAATGATTCTACAGACTGAAACATCAGAGCAGCATGTTGTGGAATAATCAACTGAAAACTACTCAAAATAATACAAGTATACAAAGTAAGGGTTTGGGATATGGAACAAGAATGCCTGACTGTCCTTCAACTATCATTGAGCAAGACTTTAGATGGTAATTATGCTGATACCATTTGACCATAGCCTTTTTCATGTGCACTGTATTTCAATTATTTATTGCCAATACCTCTTACACATGGTTAATAAGGTGCATATTGACTGAGACGGGCTGGACTGGAATTATCTGAAGGCTTTCCACTCTCAAACTGTTGCTATGCCTACCAAAATGTCTGAAGCTCCTCCTATGGGCAAAAGAAAATAACAAAGATGTGAAATCAGATCATTATCAAAACATGAAAACCTGCTTCTGAGTAAAATTAATGTTCTGCAGATTGCTCATTGAAAAGCTGCAAAGTTTACTTCATTACAACAGAATTTCTTCCTTCCATAAAGTTGAGTTGAATAGGTTAAATTTACCTGAATTGTTTACTCACACAACACACAAGAAACCCCACAGCTGCTGGGCCAATCACATGTGATAGTTATAAATAGCTGATTTCTAAATAAATATACAAGCAGATTTGTAGACTCAAACCAACCCATTTCTTCACGAGCTTTCCGCTTATCACGGTCAGATAATGCATGCAGTTGATCACACAATATTTAGTTCCATTCAAATCTCCACAGAAAATGAAACAGATAAGACTGCTTGCAGATTAACTGAGCCAAAACTTGAGGCATTCCTTATATGACATTAAATTTACACAAGTGCTAGGCAAAGACCATCTCCAACTATGATGGTGTTAGCCACCTATCCTTGACACTTGACTGCAGTATCATCAAGGCCAGAATAACAGCACAAGTGACAATTGAAACATGACACACAGTCATTCATTGCAGTATATCCAGCTCCAGAAACTATTTCCCATTTCTGAAAACAAAATTTTCTATCTACAACACTAGACAGGAATACAATGGAATATTTTACACTTACATATTCATTAATACAGCTCCAACAGGAAACTAAAAGCTTAACATCAAGCAGTGGGAATACGGGGAAAACCACCTTCATTCCTGCTCCATCTTGATTTAGAATTGAATTATCTCACTAGGTCTAAATCCTGCAAATGCCTACCCATCAGCATATTGTTGGTAGTTTCACCTACACCTGTACACACACACACACACACACACACACACACACACACACACACACACACACACACACACTTAAGATAACTCAGTTTTTTCCTCTCGATATTTATCATTCCTTTCATTGTACTGCTGATATAAAGTTCACAAATTTCATGACATGCTGCTGGACATAACCTGATTCTGATAATAATAATAATTTAAAAATGCTGGTCTTGCCATTGATTTCTATGAACTGAAAAATAGTCTGTTGTTTTAGGCAGCTTTTGAAATTATACTATTTCATAAAGAGAGAAAAGGAAATTAATAGAAAGTGAAACATCTTAAGTGAACAAAAAAGTCAAGCTTTTCTTCCAAGTGCCCGAAAAGAGCAAGAATGGTTTTCACAGTTCATTGTCCTGAAAATATGTACTGCAATAAAGTACCTCTTAGCTCAAAATTCCATTAAAAGCATTAAGTATCTAATTGCATTATTTTTTAAAATGGACACCATGAAAGAATTAGGAAAAAACTTTTGTTGATATTCATATGTATTTTTTAGTAATACTTTAAAACTGAAAGTGTAACTCTGCATAATTACAAAGGTAGTAAAGAAACGTACCTTCAAGCAGCTGTCCAGTTCATCTACCAATATTCCATTACACTGCTACAATGTCAGAAAGAAATGTAAATGGTTAAACTGAATACAATTAATGTTTTCCACACTGTAGCTATTACACTTCAAAAAATCTTTTCTATTCAGTTCAGTGAAAATCTTCTTTCATAAGAATCTTACTTGTTAAAAGTCTGACATTTAGATAGCCAAATTAATGTTGACCCATAAATGTTTCTACATTTTTAATGACAGTGATCATGTTGAATTACAAAATACTAAGTTTCAGCAAGTCAAATATTTGCATTATTAGAATAGATCTGAATACAACAAACTGCAGTTTTACATGGCACAAAAGATTTTACAGGTCTGAACTTCAAGAAATCCACTGCCTTCTACTATAAAGGAGGAATCTACAGGATGATGAGCCGCAGAGAAGGAGGGGAGTCAACACTGCTGGATAACATTTGCAGACTGATTCAAGACAAAATAGGGAGAAAGTTTTATGCATAGTTTCTGTCTCAGGCAACACCTGGCTATTCATTTTTAAAGAAGAAAAAATATACAAAGCACAATGATGAAAAAAATTCAGATTCTCCTTTAGAACATTATCATTCAATGATATTTTATGACATCAATGAGAAAATAATTTTGTTGCAAAGGCATTAAATGGAATGCACAAAATCTATCCTTCCCAGTGAGCTCAATTCAAACACCCAAAGCCATTTGTCACTATGTACAAGGTCATATCTTGACCCATTAATATATTAACAGATATACTAATCAACTGATTTAAAACAAATGTATGATCAAGTGACATACAATTGTGGAACATGATGGAAATACTGGTACTGCTCAAGTCTTCATATCTTCCTAAATATAAACACAGTACTTAACAAATCTAACAGTGAATAACAGCAAAATGTTGAATGCGGATATCACTTGAAGAGTTCAACCACTGACTGACAATCTGATAATCAATAATGAGCAAAATTTGTTAACAGAAAAGAACACCCTAAAGCATGCGAGCCAGAAGCATGTCACACCTCTGAATTAGGTAATGTTTCAAATCCACTGGAAGTTCCTGGAAGAAATAATTAAAGTTAGTTTTGAAAGGCAGGAAACAGGTGACATTCATTATATTTTTGAATAAGGTGCAATAATTCTGCACATGCAAAGGGTCTAAGGCATATAATAAGGGCGAGTTCTAAAACAAGTTTAGTTCATTTTTGAAGTAGTGGAAGTTACAGAAATATCACACTTAAGGTCTTGAAAGAAATATTGCTTGCACATCACACAGGCTTATTAGACTTAACTGTAAATAAACAACAGAATGGCTCAAAATGAAGAATTCTCAAGTGATGCAGAAAGATTTTCTCCCTCCTCTGGCCCACAATAGTCCTGTTATACAACAGATTCCTGGCTAAAGTTAAACCACTCAAAACATTTCTACAGCACAGTGTCTTGTTGGTACTGGTACTAGAAAGTTAGGGGAATCATGTTAGATTCTAGTTGGGCTTGAAACTAGCAGAAGGAAAAATTGAAGAAAGTTGACCATGATGAATTTTAATTTAAAGATTTTGTTTCAATTAACAATTCTATTAAAACTATTCCTATTGATAAGGAAAGAAAGCAGCAATAATAGTGACAGGATTTTGTAGTCTCCCTTCAAAATTTATTCCTTTAAATTTGAAGTCTGACTGCTCAAGAACATTCTGTATTAAGGCATTCTCAATCTTCGTTATGTCATGGACCGATACCATTAAGCAAGAGTTCCATGAATCCCAGGTTGGGAATCTCTGGCTTGGAGGATACACTGAACTGCAATTCCTTAATTTAAGTCAGTTTTAGCTCAATGAATATTTTTCTCATCTCCCAATCAGATGCTTGGGGTTTTCAGTCCTATGGCAAATAAACAATCATTAAGGTAATGACTGAACAACAAGGTTGGGTGTAGTACAATGGAATCCTTACATTGTCAGAGGTGTCACCTTTCAGATGAGAAATTAAACCATACGCCATCAGTCCTGAAGGCCTATTAGATCCCATCATGCCATTTGTAACAGTCAAGTGATGGGCCATGATTTCTTGTCAACACCCATGGTAGGGGTGCCTGCATTATCCCAGGAACAAAGGTCACATTGCTGGGCAGAGGTGAGGGGAGCATTGTTGAACCATTGCTTACCCAGTTGCATCTGCTTCCACAGGCCAGATCTGCAGATGGCCTGCCTGCAATGACATTTGTTTTCCCTGCAGGAAGTTGTCTGTATTACTGCAGGCTCACCACATGCTGTTTGCCCTGAGACTTAGTGGCATTGCTAAGCTCCTCATGTACCTATGGCCCCACAGTAATTCCAGCCCTTGCACTGACAGATAGCTCTCGATCAGTGATCCAAGTAGTGCCAACAATACGTCAGTGCACCTGGTCGGCCAAATGGCATTACATACAACCGGGCTTGAGGTACTAGCAAAGTTGCAGTCTCCCTCACATCCTCCTCCTACAACCTCTGTCTCCAGCCTCTCCAACCCCACCATCTCCAACTGTCCCCACCCACAACCACCCAGCATTCTCAAACATTTAGTGAGACCCCAGCCTAGACTTAATCCAATAGTGGGTGATACCAGGACCAAAGCAAGTCAAGTCAGTAAATAAACATGAGTGCGGGGATAAGCAGGTAAAGAAGCATCCTAGATCAATGAGGCTGTAACAATAATACAAACCCAAATCCCTCCATCTCTGGTGTAGATAGGTCCTCAAAATAGTCAGATCACCATAATAAGGCATAAGGTCTCTATATTGACTATTGGTTACATTAGATGCCTTTTATATGGCACTTGTACTGTTTCAGGAATACCTGTCACTAGCCCACAAGTTTGCAGGAAATTTGTTTTACATCAAATATCATACAGGACAGCCAAGTTGCTCTTTAGACACAGAAAGCCTTTACAACACAGTACTGTTGTAGTCCTCTTCTATATCTCAATCAACATTAAAGTACAGATTATCTGGATGTTTTCACATTGCCATTTATAGGAACTTAATTTTCTGCACTTCACACATAACTGTTCGTACAGTACTTAGGTCATGAATAGATATATATCACGCTGTCTCACAGCATCTTAAGAAAAAATGTAAAAATATACTATATCCAGTACCTTAACAACCCCAAAGACAGGAGTGTCTCACCAACCAGAAAGCTTTGGAGGGGCTGAAGCTCTGGGAAATCTGGTCAAAGTATCATATAGTGGAGTGCTATTGTCACAAAATAAAAACGCAGAAGCAATTAAACAAGAGGTATTTACAGCATCTGTTAAACAAAAGGTATTTAATTCCTTTTTTGAGGCTGTGCAAGCATGTATTCTTCAGTATTCTGCTTTAGTTCAAATGGAAGTGACTATATATTCAAAAAAATACTGAATTTGAGACAAGTCATTACAGAAGTGATGAATTTGTATTTCTGCAATGGTATTTTGAAAGAATTGCTTGCACATCTTTGACCAGTATTTAAAAGCATTTAAGACATCAGCAGAGTAGCATAAAATATTAAATATACAAATCTTATGAAACTCAACTGGCATGCTCTAATATAGTAAGAAAATGATTGGAACTTAAATCACAAACACGAGAAAATCTACAGATGCTGGAAATCCAAAGCAACACACACAAAATGCTGGAGGAACTCAACAGGTCAGGCAGCATTGATGGCAAAGAGTAAACAGTTGACCTTTCAGGCTAAGGCATCTCAGCCCAAAACGTCGACTGTTTACTCTTTTCAATAGGTGCTGCCTGACATGATTGGAGCTTGGTGCTTATACACAAACTGCACTCATTCAAATCAAGGAAACAGGTTTACAAATATCCATTCCCTGAAATGAATCATCACCAGTCTACATCCTGGAATTTGCTTCAAATGTCTAATGATATTTCATGTAAAGCTATTTTTTTTTTTACACAACTTCACTTGCCCCATCACTGAACGGTTCCCCCAACCTATGACCTTATTTTCAAGGATTCTTCATCTCATGTTCTCAATATTTATTATTATTTTTCCCCCTTTCTTTCTGTATTTGCAGTTTGTTGTCTGTTGAACACTGGCTGTCCACCTTTTTGAGCGGTCATTCATTGATTCTATTATGATTATTGGATTTATTAAATATACCCGCAAGAAAATTAATCTCAGGGTTGTATATGGTGACATGTACTTTGATAATAAATTTACTTGGAACTTTGTAGTAACTCAAGCTACCCAGTTTTGGACCTATAGTTAACTAAATTATTTAAATCCAAAACATATTCACAACTCTCCATTGCTCAAATTAGTCCAAAACTCAGACATAAAAATCTGCTTTATGTACAGAAAAATCTACTCAGCTATACAAGTAACAAAAACGGGTATAAAGAAAATGCACTCATATCCTACAGGCTTCCCTAATAAAACTAAAGATTTGGAAATATGGTTACTATCCAGAACCATAGAAATAATTACCATCAGGTTTGAATATACCTGATTTGTCGGAAACAATAGGGAACACAATACACAAGATACTGGAAGAACTCAGCAGGTCAGGCAGCATTCATAGAAGAAAGTAGACAGTTATGTTTTGGGTCAAGATCCTTCACCTGGGCTGGGAGACTGGGTACGTAACCCTTCCAATGTTCTATGCACAAAATACATTTTTGATTTCCATCAAATTCCATATGTACTACAAGCAAAACAATTCTTCCCTCTGTAACCCACCAGAGGAGCTGGTAAGTACAAGGCCTTGAACTTGTTCACTAAAACCAGCCACATATCTGAAATTCCAGCTCTCCAGAGTAATTTACCAAAGACGTCTGTTAACCAGAATGGAACAATCCTGAAAACTTGTTGGTCACACAGTAATGATTTTTCATCTAAAAATCTCCTTGACAAAACATTCATGTTGACATGAAGCCATAAAAGTCACAACTTATGATGCGTGCTGAAAGCATGTCCGACAGTTTATCTTTTTAGATCATTCAATAAAGAAATCCCTACACATAATATCTACATTTAAATTCCTACCTCTTCTTCCCGACACAGCAATCATGGTGCCATAGACCTTTCATTAATGCAATTTTTATTTTTGTTTGATTACAGGACAAAAACAAATTCTAATGTGAAAGGAATACTAGTTTGTAAACTATATATCATCCATTTCATATTTATGTTAAAGTAATCAATTCTATTTGCTCTGGAGCAAGGTAAATTGATTGATCATTATACAGTGGCTATACTTTCTTTTAATCAATGTATTCATGCTGGTTAGTGTTCTCAAAACATGCAAATGTTAGGACTTTTTGCAACTAGGTTGAGCAAAGAAACATCTGCAGTGATCATAGATAAATCTGTATCTCAAGGAAAAATATAGCATGCATAGATTCACTCCAAGGCATTTACCTTATTAAAACTGGACTTTGAATATCATGTGAATGCTCATTATGATAACCATTACTACCATTTTCCAAACTGCAACAAAAGATGAACATGCACAGGGAAAACAAAATCAAAGCTTGGGATATCAATGTAGATTGTTCTTTTTATTTTGAACTGCATGAAGTAAAATGAAAAATGAAGTATGGCTGCGTTGCTAAATCTATTTCAAATTCATTTCAAAACAAAGCTATAACTGTAGCTTCTTCCATTTTCATATCCATAGTATTATCTTGAATTACAAAATACCTAAATTGACCCTAAATACACTGCAAAAAAGGTATTTTAATAAAAAGCTGTTTATACTTATATACAGCTTTATCTATAACACAAGCAAAAATAATTCCAGGCATTTATGCAACAAAACTGCACTAAGCAATAGCTTTGATCAATTCTCTCCTCCCTCACCAAAAAAAAAGTTCTCAAGTATTTCGCATTCAAATTAAATTCAAGTTAGTTTAATACACCACTGCATTCCCACAATTCCATGCAATGCCACAAGTGCAACTCAGCTTACAAATTATTGCCCTGTTAGACTTAGAAATTGACACCCAAAGGTGCACCAGTTAAACCAAATTCTTACATTTTCATGGGTATATTCTCAGTGCTACACAGGAGTAAAAATGGGAATATTATTAATATGAACACAAAAAATTAAAGTAGTGCTTATATTTTTGCCAAGAACAATGTCCATGTGCTCATTTTATTGGGTGCTATACATTTGAATTAAATCAACCCTGGTCACTGGCATTTAAATTTTATGCAAGAAACAAGAACAAAATTAGTGATCATAAATTAAGAGGCGTAAAACTTTTCCAACTTTCATTTGACCTGTGACTGAAAGCAGTAATGAATGCCCAAATAAAAAATCTTAACTGAAAGTGGAAAGGGTATCAATGGTTATCACAAAGTAAAATGCCAAGTCCCTGAGACAGAGGAACTGTAAAGAAGAAAGGGAATATGTAGGATTTAGATTCTAACAATTAGTAAATCAATTGAAAGTTCAAATTAATTCTCTACATTTATAAAAAGAGGTAAGAAATGAAATTGAAGAGAAACAAGAATAAGGTGGGAGAAGACTAGTTTTGCAGACACTACTTTTGTCCAATACAAGAAATGTTCACTACGACAAAAAAAAAACTCAATTAGGAAACAGCAACTGTTCTGCTCAGTCATCCCTGAATAAAGACACTTGATTTACGTTACCCAATTTACAGAACAAGCACACTAATCAAGATCCGAGAATAGCTGCTCATGTCTCATTCGCTTAGTTGTGTAGTTACAAAATTTTAAAGAACTTGTTTCCTGTACATTGGGCAGCTGAATCTAGTAATAATTTTCCCAAATCACCCTATTCATTGAACAACAAAATTACATGGAAAATGAAATTTTTGAAATGGTAATGCATTGAAAAATAATTTTCATAACAATCCCAATTAGAAATTTTGTATATATTTCCTTGTATTTACAAATGTAGAAAAACTTTAAGAACAAAGACATAACTTCTACAAATTTCTTAACATACTCACTCATCGTATACATCCTCTGTATCCATTCGTCGATAGAATTTGGCCAGCTTCACAGCAGATATAATACTTGGAATTAGAAATATCGTACAGCAACCAAGACTAAACCAAAATCCATTCTAAAAGAAAATAAAGAAAACAGTTATTTTCAGACAGTCAAACTCATCATGTAGAGAAAAGCCCTGTGCATCAAGAATAGAGGATTTTTTCTTTTACCACGGAATCCACTATAAAACCGCAAAGTATCATATCAACTGCATCCACCACGTTAGCAACTGGCTTACAGATCGCAACTTCATTGTTCAGCTGTAAAACAGAATGTACATTTTGAGAAAAATTAATTCCACTTTTCCCAACTAAATTCATTGTTCTTTAATGATTTTGACTCTTTGTACAAGTGGCCTCACTAATTACAGCAAGCTACAAAGAAAGTCTAGATATGTTTTAGTGGTTGGGAGAAAGTATAGAAAGTTGGACATTGTTCTGGCTGGGCCAGATTATTTCATTGATACTCACATAATCAATGATTTTATAAATAGTAAATCATGTTTGATAAATTTTCTTAAAATCTTTGAGAATTTAACAGGGAGAGTTGATAGAGGGGAAAGTATAGATGTAGTATATTTAAATTTCCATTAGGCATTTGACAAGGTGTCACATTAGAGGATTATGCAAGACCTGTCTGTCTGTATCCATTGCTAGGCGTCCTATGCAAGGCCTGGAGTCCAAAGTACTGAAGGATGTGCATTAGCATGGACTGAAATCTGACTGTCACTTGCTGGCAAACTTCCACAATTTCCATGTGTTCTGGCAAGTTAAAAATAATGGAACCAGGTAACTGGGTATACCATTACCAACAGAGCATAGAGAGGGCCATCAGATACAAGGGGAAAAGCAAGCCTTGAGCAATGAATATGAAGAATGGATTCTTCAGTACTTAAAGGTAATGAGGGTGCCCATTTTGAAAAAAACAAGGTAGGAATGGGGTCATAAGGATTCTTCAGTACTTAAAGGTAATGAGGGTGCCCATTTTGAAAAAAACAAGGTAGGAATGGGGTCATAAGGATATACATATGTTTGGGTAGCCAAGGCCTCTGAGATTGGACAACTGGCCAGCTTTAGACATTTTTTGAAGGGACTATGGTAGAGGAAGGTGAGGGCAAAAAGAGCACAGTAAATGGATAGCACTGGAAGATTGAGAAAGGGATACATCATTGTTACAATGCATTTTAGGAGAGGCAAATCCATAATGGGTGCATGGACATCAAAACTGTGGTGGTGGAAGGAGAGAGATTAACTAGATCATGATAGTCAGCACTGTGCGATGGGTGACTGTTCGTTGGCCAACAACAAATTAATATGACCTTTTAATTCGGCAGAAATGGCCATTGGCCTAAAGCATTAATTGTTTTTCTCTCCACAGACATCTGACCTGCTGAGTATTTCTGTACTGTTTTATTTCAGTACTTTGAAATATATCTTGCACTCATTTTTCAGTTGCATTTATTTAACATTGAAATTATACTGGATGGATAACTAACTAGACATAACATATTCAAAACAAAGTTATACCAAAAGCCTGGCAATACTTACAACATCCTTCGCCCAATCTAAATATTCTGTGAAGTAGCCAATCAAAGTCTTGATGAAATGATAGATTTCCTGGAGAGAAGAATGCATTTCAGATATGCCGTCTGTCACACGAAGCAGATTACGTTCTCTGCATAAACTGAGGGGAATATACTCTACTAAACGGTAAAGAATTTATTACCTGTTTTACAATCTCAGTGCCATTGTGGTGGATTAGATACTGAGCAGATTCAACAGCTGCAATTATACTATCCACTTTCACCTGCAGGGCAGTAACAGGAAATAACACTGAACGGCTACTGTGAACAATGAACATGGATCCTAAACTATGTCAACTCCAAATCTGTTGATTCCTGCACATGACAAAGTTCTTGGAGCAGATAAATTTAAGATGCAACATTGACTGTTGTGCATGCTAGACAGGATCAGCTGAACTTGGAAGAGAGAGACACACACACACACACACACACACACACACATACTGCGAAGCAAACTGTATTTTCATAAATGGAAGGGTACAAATTTTATTATCAGCATTCCCAACTTAAATTACTTATCATAGACAGGTTACAAGTGAGTTCTTCCACACCATTCAAAATTGAAAACCATAAGCAATCAAATGGAAGTTGGGACAAGGAACCGTTTTATACCCACTAGGGAAAATTAACACAAGTCAGTAAATGTGGCCATCTTAGCTTCAACAGGGTCAAAAATTCAGCCTTTTCATTTATTGTACAATCCAGAACAGGTTACAAAACACAAGTGCCAATAAGAAAATGCAACTTAAAAAAAATCTAATTGAAACACAATAACAGAAGCCAAATGATTTACCTTTAAACCTGTTGCTATGATCTGTAGTGTTCCGATACTTTGGTTTAATGTGCTCTATTAAAGGAAGCAGGTCATTTAGATTGCCTTAACAAACGTGATTGCTTAACAAATATAATTAACAGAGACATGTCATCAACAAGCATTGAACTATACAGCCACAACAGTACACGATGTGATCAAAATGCAGAGTCCTTTGGCCAGATCACATCTTGAAAAGATCCAATGCAACACTTATGGAGCACGAATGTGATGAATTATCAAAAAGATGGATTTATATGCCAACACTAACAGAGTAAAATATCCTAAACTGTGCTACTGGAAGATAATCAACATGATGCACTAGTGAATTTAGTGAGGTGGGGTGGTGAGGGAGAAAGAACAACCCAAGCAAGGCTGCAGGACCGGATGGTGTCAGTACCAGGGTGCTCAAAGCCTGTGCCTCTCAGCTATGTGGAGTACTTCGCCATGTCTTCACCCTGAGCCTGAGGCTCCAGAGGGTTCCTGTACTGTGGAAGACGTTCTGCCTCATCCCTGTGCCAAAGACACCACGCCCCAGCACCCTCAATGACTACAGACCGGTGGCATTGACCTCCCACATCATGAAGACCCTGGAGAGACTTGTTCTGGAGCTGCTCCGGCCTATGGTCAGGCCACACTTAGATCCCCTCCAGTTAGCCTACCAGCCCCGACTAGGAGTTGAGGATGCCATCGTCTAACTGCTGAACCGTGTCTATGCCCACCTGGACAAGCCAGCGAGCACTGTGAGGGTCATGTTTTTTGACTTCTCCAGTGCATTCAACACCATCCGCCCTGCTCTGCTGGGGGAGAAGCTGACAGCGATGCAGGTGGATGCTTTCCTGGTGTCATGGATTCTTGATTACCTGACTGGCAGACCACAGTACGTGCACTTGCAACACTGGGGCTCCACAGGGGACTGTCTTGTCTCCCTTTCTCTTCCCCATTTACACCTCAGACTTCAACTACTGCACAGAGTCTTGTCATCTTCAGAAGTTTTCTGATGACTCTGCCATAGTTGGATGCATCAGCAATGGAGATGAGGCGGAGTACAGGGCTACGGTAGGAAACTTTGTCACATGGTGTGAGCAGAATTATCTGCAACCTAATGTGAAAAAGACTAAGCAGCTGGTGGTAGACTTGAGGAGAGCTAAGGTACCAGTGACCCCTGTTTCCATCCAGGGGGTCAGTGTGGACATGGTGGAGGATTACAAATACCTGGGGATACGAATTGACAATAAACTGGACTGGTCTAAGAACACTGAGACTGTCTACAAGAAGGGTCAGAGCCGTCTCTATTTCCTGAGGAGACTGAGGTCCTTCAACATCTGCCGGACGATGCTGAGGATGTTCTACGAGTCTGTGGTGGCCAGTGCGATCATGTTTGCTGTTGTGCGCTGGGGCAGCAGGCTGAGGGTAGCAGACACCAACAGAATCAACAAACTCATTCGTAAGGCCAGTGATGTTGTAGGGATGGAACTGGACTCTCTGACGGTGGTGTCTGAAAAGAGGATGCTGTCCAAGTTGCATGCCATCTTGGACAATGTCTCCCATCCACTACATAATGTACTGGGTGGACACAGGAGTACATTCAGCCAGAGACTCATTCCACCGAGATGCAACACACAGCGTCACAGGAAGTCATTCCTGCCTGTGGCCATCAAACTTTACAACTCCTCCCTTGGAGGGTCAGACACCCTGAGCCAATAGGCTGGTCCTGGACTTACTTCCTGGCATAATTTACATACTACTATTTAACTATTTATGGTTTTATTACTATTTATTATTTATGGTGCAACTGTAACGAAAACCAATTTCCCCCAGGATCAATAAAGTATGACTATGAACTCCATGGTCATCTTATTCAGTTGTTTTCAAATTGGCTTTGTTTGCTTTTGATGTTGAGTAAAAACCCCAATAACCTGTTAGCTGTTTGTTCAGAAACCTAATGGTACAGCATCTGGTTCAATGGGGCCCTGCTTCACAAACTTCCTTTAAATTCATTCAGCTCCCATTTCCTTTTCTTCCCTAAAGCTGATCCAGTTCACTGGAAAATTTATTCTTGTGTGCAACATCCAAAAAAATGTACACGTGTGGTATTAATAGTTGTAAATACTCAAAATCCAGAAAATCTATAGGTGCACCACCTCGGCCACAAAGCTAATAGGGCACTGGAGCTTTACTATGCACTTACCCGTAATCCTTCAGAAATTATAAAGAATGTACATGTCTTATGGACTTCATTTGCTCCCTCTTCAAACAACTGCTTAAGAATTGGAAACACCCTATCTGTTGTGCTGATCATACATTGGAATGCCACTATGCTTGTGCCCAAACAGTTTTCAAATACTGAATGAAGTACCGCTATCGAAATATATACTATATCCTCAAGGATATACACAGGTTGCACAATGACGTAGCAGAAACAAACATTTTACAAGTAATTGTTAATCAGCATCAACCCACAACTATTAAATCAGTAATTTAAATTTCCACTACAGAAATGCAATTAAGAATTTTTTTTTTTTAAGATTTGTTCAAAACAATTTTTGAACATTCACGGTATTGAGGGCCTGGGGAAGCCAGCACAAAGGAATTGAGGACTGGGATAGATCAGTCATGATTATCTTGAACAGGAGGGTAAGACTGAGGGGCCCGCTCTTATCTTCTGTTACTTACGGAGTTCAACACCATTACATCCTAATGTTCTTACAAGCAAGCCAACTTTGAGCAAATTAGAAAGGATATTACATAGTTTGATCACCTAGCACCCAACATTGTTGAGGCTAGATGGTTGCAGGAGCACAAATAATCTGTTAGAGGCAATGCTCAGCTGCGATTGTTGTGGATATTAAAACAATATAAGCAAAACATGGTTCTTCAATTTTGAAAATCCATCTTTGTCTAACAAACTAGAAAGTGCAGCTCTAAAAAGAAAATTTAAACTTGGAATCACTTCAAACTAAATACAGGGCAATCAGGCAAAGGGATTCAAATTCATCATGTTAATTTTTGTGACAATACCGTAGTTGTACTTCACCATTTCAAGGACTGCACCCTATCTTATTGAAAACGCCACAGTGCAGTACAACAGTCTGATGCTTTTAGACCCAGCTATCTTTTCCTGTTTTTAAAAAGCTCCAAATAACATTGAGATAACACATAACTAATGTTATTTGTTCAGGAAAGATGTCTGTGATGGCTATTTAAGAAAATCTTACCCGTGCTTCAACATATCTCTGGTAAGCATTTCAAAAAAAAAAGCAGAAATACGAATTAATTCAAAACTTAAGAACAGGGAAATTAGGTTAGTGGGAAAGAACCCATTTTATGGAAGACTCACAACAGGTTTCAAACAAAGAATAACTAGTAACGAGGAAGCAGGAAGATTAAATCCTGCAGACAGACCCTGGACCTTGGGGTCAATATGAAAGCTTCTGAAGTTCCAAAATCAATGAACGAAAAATTAAATTACAAAGGGCCATAGAAACAAAAACTATTCATTGGGAGTCCAAAGTCTTCTCAAAATTTAAGTACTGCATGTACAGTAACTTGTGCTTTGTTTGGATAGAGCCAGTGCCACCCTTAAGAGCAATTTAATTTTTGAGTTGAGGAAAGTCATTGCCATGATGCTAGGCAGAGTTGGTGGAAAACACATTAAATTGCTTGGTAGTTACCCAAAATTGTTTCCAAAAATATATGTGAAATTAAATTTGAGTGTTCCATCTAGCAGTCCATCAAAACACTGAAATTAAATGATCAATATTTGTTGACAAAGGCTTCCCTCCCTCAAGTGCTAATGCAACTAGCATGATTCAAAAATGTCAATCAAGTTATCACAGACAGGACATGCATGCCATTTCCAAAACTTTTCGGAAAGGAACTGTGGAAAGTATAAGCAATTTTCTAAGGAAAGAGTACAGCGCTGCCCCATGGTATGATTGCAAAATTTAAAGATGACAATTATACAAGTTAAACAAATGGGCTTTAAGATACATGGGCATTTATAATGATCAAAGCCAAGCAGAAATGTGTTTTCTTTGAAAAAAAATCTTAAATTGAGGCAGAATGTACAAGTGCAGACTTTTAATAATATGCATCAAGATAGTTAGCTTTAAATACAGACAGCTTCAAGCTCAAATTCGGAGTTTCCTTGAGATAACATGATATAATTTCCAACCAATAATTCAGCCAAAGCTTTGATCTAAAATTAATAAAATCCTACATTTTTTGCAAATTTAGGTCTTTTATAGTAAAATTACATTTCAGTGAGATGCTGCATTTAACTGTTGCAGATGTCATGAACGGTGCAGTGAACGCCACCCCATCTAACTTTAGATGACCACCTTAGCCTTAAAAAGGTTTATGAGATTTTGATTAATAATCCTTGTCAAACAGGTGTTTTTAAGAGACTAGTCCAATAAAAGAGGTATTGTTTGATTCTTCTATTTGCTCCAGACTGAATAATATAAAATCTTGAGCCATTTGTAACAAGCTTGTATCAACAACTAACTGTGAACAAGGGTCAGAGGAAACTTGTCGATGAGAAAACAAAAAAAATTATATAAAATGAAGAAATCCCTTGCATTTTCATTGCTCTATTTTCCCTCAAAGCTGACATTGCCAGAGGCATGAAGGCAATCACAAATCTACCATCAGGATTTGCATCATCCTGGACTTGGCTAATAACAGCCCACAAAATTTCTTTCATATAAAGGAGGAACTGCTCATTCTTCTATTGCTCTAAGTGCTGTATCTTTTCGGGATTTCTCGGTACTTTTTCTTTCTTCAAAAATCATTAAATCCCATCGTAAGCATTGATCACATTGTTACCCTTCACCTTTGATGTGGAAAATATCTACCACCTGTTTTTCGGCAAGTAGATTACTTAAGCCCATGGGTTGCTACTTATTTAACAGTAACAATAAGAATGGATTCTGATTTCATTTACACAGCCATACATCTTGCCAAGAACACAAAACTGTGACAAACTGGCAAAAGAAAATTCCTACACTTTTAAGGCAAGATTATAACTGGCCTTTTCTGCTTTTCATCACCAAAAGATATGGCCATATACAGTACATTCAAAGCATATGGAAACAGGCTTAATAGCTCCAATGGTGTGCAATACAAATGCTCCAGCACAAGTTTCAAAGTTTGATGAAAATAAAACATTTCTTTGCACACTTCTTACCAGAGCTCCTTCTAGAGGCACAACTTGCTGTGTGTATATTTCCCGAATATCGTTTGCATGGCCCCTTAATGCATTTGCCAATGCTCCCGCAGGCTGAAAAAGTTGGACATAACATTCAGAAAGTCACACACTGGAAAAACTAACAAGTTACCAAAGTATGCTTGCCATTATAGTACTTTCATTGAACTTTCAAGCATTAAAAATGCAATCAAATATTTGGTGCAACCGTTTTCTAAAAAAAATGTCATTTAGTTTCTGACTCCTTTGAACAGGATCAGCCATCTCAGTTGTATTGAACAAGTGCATGGCATGGCATGCAATGCCTATAAAAAGAATTCTTCCTCCTTTGAAATTTTCATGTTTTATTGTTTTACAACATTGATTCACAGGGGATTTAATTTGGCTTATTTGACATTGGTTAACAGAAAGACTTGTGTCAAAGTGAAAACAGAGCTCTACAAAGTGATCTAAATTAATTACAAATACGAAACACAAAATAATTGATTACATAATTATTCACCCTTCAATATGACACAGCAAATCATCACTGGTGCAGCCAATTGGATTTGGAAGTTACATAATTAGTTAAATGGAGATCTGTTTTTGGAGACCTGTTTGCAGTCAATGTATTCCAATTGATTATAGTAAAAATACACCTGTATCAGGATAGTTCAGCTGCTGGTGAGTCAGTATCCTGGCAAAAACACTACACCATGAAGACAAAAGAACATTCCAAGCAACTCCACAAAAAGTTTATTGAAAAGCACAAGTCAGGAGATGGATACAAGAAAATTTCCAAGTCACTGAATATCCCCGGAATATAGTCAAGTCAATCATCAAGAAATCGAAAGAAGATGGTACGGCTGTAAATCTGTCTAGAGCAGTTAGTCCTCAAAAACTGAGTGATCGTGCAAGTGGACTTGTGAAGGAAGCCTCCAAGAGAACTATGACAACTCTGGAGGAGTTACAAGCCTCAGTGACTGAGATGGGAGAAACTGTGCATGTAACAACTGTTGCCTGCGTGCTTCACTGGTCACAGCTTTATGGAAGAGTGGCAAAGAAAACACCACTGTTGGGGGGAGAAAACACTCATGAAATCTCGGCTAGAGTTTCACAAGGCAAATGGGAGACTCTGAAGTCAGCTGGAAGAAGGTTCTATGATCTGATGAAACCAAAATTGAGCTTTTTGGCCAACAGACTAAACACTATGTTTGGCATAAACCAAACACCACACATCATCAGATACACACCATCCCTATCAAGAAGCATCGTGGTGGCTGCATCATGCAGTGGAGATGCTTCACTGCATCAGGCCCTGGAAGGCTTGTGAAGGTAGACGGTAAAATCAATGTACAAATGTAGCAAAATACAGGAAATCCTGGAGGAAACCTTGACGCAGTCTGCAAGAGAACTGCAACTTAAGAGATTTGTTTTCCAGCAAGACAATGGCCCCAAGTATAAAGCCAAAGCTACAGAGGAATAGCTTAAATCAACAAAGTTAATGCCTTGGGGTAGCCAAATCAGAGTTCAGACTTCAATCCAATTGAGAATTTGTGGCTGGACTTGAAAATGGCTGTTCTCTCATGATGCCCATGCAATCTGACAGAGCTTGAGCAGTTTTGTGAAGAAGAATGGGGAAAAATTGTAGTGTCCAGATGTACAAAGCTGGTAGAGACCGATCCACGTAGTCACATTGCTGCCAAAGGTGCATCTACTAAATACTGACTTGAAGGGGGTGAATAATAATGCAATCAACTATTTTGTGTTTAAAAATTGCAACAAATTTTGACCCATTTGAGGAAATTTGTTTTCACTTTGAATTGCAGTGGATTTGATTTGGCTTTTTTGACACTGATCAACAGAAGACTCGAGTCAATGTCGTAAAACAATAATCCATGAAAACTTCCCAGGGGCGGGGGGGGGGGAAAGAGAGGGTGAATACTTTTTATAAGCACTTTAAAGCCAATAGCAGGATTTTAAATTCTTAAAGGATGCTTGTCTTGGCTGATACACACACAAAAAAAAATAGTTGAGAAGCAGCTGATGCTTACTTTGCACTTCAGTAGAAAGTAAAGGCAATGATATAAAACTGACAATTAAAAGACCAGCATAAAGGGAGGGAAAAAGGCACACTAATATTGTCAGTGCATAAGACATAGAAGCATATCTTGGTCCTTCTGAATGGATGATTAGGTTACAAACTTAACAGACATTTAACCAAAAAAAAATGATGCAGGACATAAATACCAACAATATGAAATGAATTTTTCAAAAGGCACCATTGTTTATTGCTATGTCTGATTTATACTTGTGCGTACAGGCTAGGCCGTAGGCCTGATTTATACTTTTGCGTAGCCCGATGCCGTAGCCAGCATGCGTAGTTGTGTCTGCGTCGTTCTGCAATTCACCGCCAAAACATTAGTTGGTGGTGGGGTTTCTATGCCACTGTGTTGAGTTTCTTCATGAGAGACATGGATGAGGAAATGCATTTCAAATATTTTTGGATGTCGGCAGGTAGATTTGACGATTTGGTTCATCGTCTCCAACCATTTATTTCGCATCAGTGTACAGACATGGCGGAGAAAAGCAACTGGAAATGCATAGGAGGAAATGCGATGCTACCAAGCGGACCAATCACAGTTGTTGCAGTCTGCGTCGCCGCAACGCATGAGTTACATTCTTGGGGAGGTGCACGTCACCCTACGGCGTAGGGTAACGCGGTACCCACGGCATACATTTGACACAGAAGTATAAATTGGGCTTTAGTCTGCAACAAAGTCACAACTTACAGAATTCTTAGCTTAAAATTTTCAAAAGCCTCCGCTCTAAAAAAAGATTTAGACATTGATCAATGTGAGTTATAAGTCAGAGCTACCTAGCTCATTCAGGGGTTCAGCTCCTTCATCAAAATCAAACTAAGGCACCAATGTAAATTTCATTACAACCCGAGGAAAATAATTAAATTCATTCTTCACAATCCCACAGTAACCAGAGTGATGTCAGTGAATAGACTTCCAATTATGTAAAGTGTAGTTTCCCCACTACTTAAGTGAAACTAGTAGATGCATTTGCAGCATGCAGAGAGAAAGTTAACAAAATTTTATCTGTGGCAGGTTTCACAAATAAAAAAAAAACTTACCAATGCATTTGCTTTTACTTCTAAGTCTTTTGCAAACATCCAAAGATCCACCTTGGTTACATTTTTTTTGATCTGTAAATTAAAGAAATAAAACTGAAGAGAACTTGTGCAAATGGACACTTGCAGAAAATCAACGAAGATTACTTCTTGACTATATTATATACTTTAGATACAATTGAAAAGACAGAAGGTTAACTGTCCATGAATGGACAAATTCCCCTAAAATGAAATAGTTCATCCCAGGTAAAGCCCTCTATCTACAAGGAATGCTGCCATAGGAAAACAGAATCCATCTTCAAGGACCTCCACCATCCAGGCCTTGCTCTCTCTCTTCTCACTGCTGCCATTCGGAAGGAGGTACTGGAGCCTTAGGTCCTTCACCATCAGACTGAGGAACAGTTATTACTCTTCAACCATCAGGCTCCTGAACCACTGTAGATAACTTGACTTACTTCAACTGCGAATTGATTCCACAAGCTATGGATTTATTTTCAAGGAATCTACAACTCAAGTACTCAGCATTATTTAAATATATATATTTTTAAATTTGCAGTTTGTCTTCTTTTGCAGTGGTTGCTTGGCAGTCTTTGTGTGTAATTTTTTCATTGATTCTATTGTATTTCTCTGTTCTGTGTCTTGCAATAAAATGAATCTCAAGGTAGTATAGGGTGACATATCCATACTTCAATAATAAATTTACATTGCACTTTCAAGCAAATGAACGGGAAGAGGCCACTCAGGCCAAATTACACACTAAAGTCATCAAGACAACAATGTTTATTATGACTACTATAGGAGACCATTTTTCTCACCCAAGAGCTATGAAAGATTCAAATATGAGAAAAGTGAGCATGGATGTGGGAGGAAACGAAATTATCAAAGACACTGGCAAAGGAAGCTGGAGATTACGTAGCCTGAAAGGACAGTAGGTTTTAAAAGCACCAATGTTTGTTTAGACATTTTCTCCCATATCTGAACAATTATACAAATTTATCATTACCTGCTCATTTGCTACCCATAGCTTTGCATACACGAGATTAGCCTCTGGCTCCATCTCAACTTTTTTCCAATTATATATACACATTGGGCACAACCTGTAAAGACAGTGACCAGTTCCTGATCACCAGCATCAAATGGGTCCTTGTGTGCTGTTGTAATAGTGTGTTTGCTTACACAACCGCAACTTGTGATTTCAAAAATAGTGTTTGCAAGTTTTAATGCTGTCAACAGAAAGTTTGTTAAATAATACTATTTCTTTTTAGATATTTAAACATTTTACTATATGTAGAACTTGTAGGGTAGGCTTATGTTTGAACCGGTCTTAAATGGCCTTTGTGATATTCGTAAGCACAAGCCTGCAGGTGCTGGAAATCTAAAGCAACGCACGCTAAAAGTGTTCCTAAAGAAAGAAGGATCTTGACGCAAAACTTCAACTGTTATTCTTTTCTATAGATGCTGCCTGACCGCTTGACCTCTTCCAGCATCTTGTTTTTGTGATATTCATGCTTTTTGTTATCCATAGAACTTCTGCATCATTACCCTTAAAGACAAGGACTTAGCACACATAAAACAATTCTTCAGTTCCAAACTAACTGTCTAGTTCTTCTATACATAATGAACAGTGTACATGGGTAATGTTTTCAGGAAGTCGAGTTCTTTACAGAAATGAGAGTTAAAAAAACGTTGGAAGAAAATTACAAGGTGTAAACAAAAGCTTTGTAATTTGAGGGGGGGAAGGAAAGGAATTCCAGATGTTAGCAGCTTATTGCTGTTCATTCTGTGGTCAATGTGGTCAACGAGCCAGAATTGGAGAATTTGAAATTGGGAAGTTGCACTACAGAAAAAAAGAACATTGACTGCAGGCTGCAGAGCTCGTCCATCCCAATCAATATTGCACAAAATAGCAACCCAAAAAAACAAAGGAGCAATCAGAAACCAGAAACACATCATCAAATTAACTACAGAGTCTGGTCCATAAGCGGCATCAATTAAAAGAGCTGCTGGAAGGTGCCAAAAAATAAAAAATTTAATCTTTATGATTGATCCTTTTGGGTATGGAAATCTCATTAAAACCTTATTACAAGGTAAAAAGCAAATCACTGCACTTGATGAAATTCAAACAAAGAAAAAGATCATATCAACTCCACTTATAATCAACTTGCTTAACAATTCAGTTAACATTTATCCAAGGTAAAACTTTTTCTTCAGTTACATTAGGACGATTAAAAGTTCTAATAACTAATTTCCAGTTGGTAGATGTTTCATCCCATTGAAAGTCAAGAAGTAGTAATACCTCATTTAAGTATGCCGTAAAATTAATTCTGTCGATGCCAGTATCAGAGAAATCAAGAAGACCATTCTTTGCTTCTTCATCCAGTATTACAATACTACTCAAATTCACATCAACATTGGCGAATTTGTCTGTCAGGTTAGCTGTATACTGAAAAAATATCATCAATGCCATTAACAAAAAAACCTTTTGAACTTTTGCATACAATTTCTGCTCTATTTGCATACTAAGTCTTATACACTTTTATACTGAACATGTACAGACTTTTTTTTCTTGTCATTATTCCCTAAATAATACAGTATACCAACTATTTACATAGCATTTACATTGTATTAGGTATTATAAGTCAACAGAACAGAAACACTGAGGGCAGCGGGTCCTGTACTGCCCTGGGTCCTCAAGTCCATCCGCACTGAGACAGGTTAAATAAGGGACTTGAACATCTGCGTTTTTTGGTATCTGTGGGGGGTCTCGGAACTAATCCCTCGCAGATAAGAAGAGTCGGCTGTATAACTCATGGCAAAACAAATTCCCCTTAACGGAATGTACATTTATTATGATCAGCTCTCACTTGTCTTTTCAAGTTTGAATTCATTCATTACCAAGGAAACTGCTTTTATTATTTTATTTAAGACACACATCACCACTTTTACTTACTGCATTGAAATTTACATCATCTATATTGAATACATTTTGCAGCTGGAAGGCCGAATATACTCCTTCATTTCTGCGGCATTTGCTGTATAAAAATTAAAAATGGAATTTAATTTAGCATCAATAGCAAGAATATAACTTTTAAAATACATAATAATCTACAAGATGTCCCTGAAATTGTTCAGGTAATTGCCTTGATCTCATTTGTACATTTCTCGTTTGACAGCACTGAACACACATATACAGTGCCTATAAAAACTATTCACTCCCTTTGGAAGTTTTCATGTTTTATTGTTTTACAACATTGAATCTCAGTGGATCTAATTTGGCTTTTGTTTATTGTATCCATCTTCTGACTTGTGCTTTTCAGGTGTATTTTTATTACATTCAATTGAAACACCTCGAATCTACAAACGTTTGTACATACATCTCCAAAAACAGATCTCAATTTAACTAATATGTGATTTCTAAAACCAATTGGATGCACTAGTGATGATTTGGACTGTCACAAGGGGGTGAATACTTGTGCAATCAATTATTTTGTGATTTATATCTGTAATTAATTTAGATCACTCTGTAGAGATCTGTTTTCACTTTGACACGAAAGAGTCTTTTTCTGTTTACCAGCATCAAAAAAAGCCAAATTAAGTCTGCTCTGATTCAATATTGTAAAACAATAAAAGATGAAAACTTCCAGGGGGTGGGGGGTGGGGGGTTGTTATAGGCACTGTATGTCAGCATGTAAAACCCTGAGATTCATTTTCATGTAGGCATACTCAATAAAACCAAAAACCGTAGTAGATTCAATGAAAGATCAGACCCAACAGGGCAGGCAACTCGTGTGCAAAGGACAAACTGTGCAAATACAAAAGAAATAATAATAATAAATAAATAAGCAGCAACTATTGGGGACATGAGATGGAGTCCTTGCAAGTGAGTCATAAATTGTGGAAACACTTCATTGATGGGACAAGTGAAGTTGAGTGAAGTTATCCCCTTTGGTTCAAGACCCTGATGGTTAATGGGTAATAACTGTCTCTGAGGCTTCTTTACCTTCTTCCTGACGGCAGCAATGAAAAGAGAGCATGACCTGGGTGATGGGGGTCCTGATAATGGATGCTGTTTTCCTGCACCAACGCTCCGTGTAGATGTGCTCAATTGTGAGGAGGGCTTTACCCATGATGAACTAGGCCACATCCATTACTTTTTTTTAGGATTTTCCATTCAAGGGCATTGGTGTTTCCACACCGGCCTGTGATGCAGCCAGTCAATATACACCACACATATATAGATGTTTGTCAAAGTTTTACCTGTAATGCCAAATCTTCACAAACTTCCAAGGAAGTAGAGGCACTGCTGTGCTTTTTCCGTAATGGTACTTGCATGCTGGGCCCAGGGCCCAGGGGCAGATCTTCTGAACTAACAACAATTTAAAGTTGCTGACCCTCTCCACCTCTGATTCCTCCGATCAGGGCTGGCTCATGGACGTTAAGTTTCTTCCTCCTGAAGTCAACAATCAGCTCCTTGGTTTTGCTGACATTGTGTAAGAGGTTGTCTTGTGGTACCACTCAGCCAGATTTTCAATCTCCCTCCTGCCATATATGTTGATTCATTACCTCCTACGATTCGGCCAACGACAGTGACATCATCAGCAAATTTATACATGGCATTGGAGCTGTGCTTAGCCACACAGTCAATAACTGTAAAGCGAGTAGAGCAGCGGGCTCAGCACACAGCCTTGTGGTGCACCTGTGCAGATGGAGATTGTGGAGAAGATGTCGTTAACAATCCAAACTGACTGGGGTCAGCAAGTGAGGAAATAGAGGATCCAATTGCACAAGGAAGCATTGAGGCTAAGGTCTTGAGGCTTATTCGTTAGTTTTGAGAGAATGATATTATTGAATGTCGAGCTGTATTCGATAGAGAGCATCCTGATGTATGAATTGGTGCTGTCCACATGCTCCAGGGTTGAGAAAAGAGCCAATGAAATGGCATCTGCTGTGGACCTGTTGTGCCGGTAGATAAATTTGGGCAGGTCCAAGACGCTTTTCAGGCAAGAGTTGATACATTTCATCACCAACCTCTAAAAATACTTCATAACTGTAAATGTAGGTGATACTGGATGATAATCAAGGCAGGTCACACATTCTTCTTAATTGCAACCTACCTTAATTGGCTGGAGTGCTCATTGAAATCTATAACTTCTGACTTCAGCAGTCTGAGTAGCACAGGTCTTTCATACAGAGCCAGGTATCCCATCTACGCCAAATGCTATCCATGTGTTCTCCCTCCTGAAGGATGCACTCACGTCAACCTCAGAGACTAAAATCACAGGGTCATCAGGGGCTGTGGGATTTTGTGATGGTTCCTCCATGTTTTGACGTTCAAAGCAAGCATAGAAGGCATTGAGCTCATTTGGAAGTGAAGCCCTATGCCGTTTGATTTCACTTTATAAGAGGTGATAGCATTCATTTCCTGGCAGAGCTGTTGAGCATCCTTCATTAATTCAAGTTACAAATCATGTTATACAAGTCAAACTGCACATACGTGTATTATACATGTGTATTATATATGTGTGTGTGTGTATATATATATATACACACACACACACACACACATATACACATACATATACACACTATATGTGTGTGTGTGTGTGTGTGTGTGTGTGTGTGTATATAATTATATATTTTTCATACACACACACGTAGGCCACACACAAATTAGTTTTTATTCCCCAAGGAACAAATATCAAGACTTAACAGTAAACTTCAGAACCTGACCTGTATACACTCTGAAAAGTGAGGTTTGCATTGCGTTCAGAAAAGAGAAATCCAGAAAGGAAATTCTTCCACTGCGAATTCAATAAATAGGGAGTATCCAAAAGCTTGAAAACACAAAGATGACAGGCTTACTAGCAAAAGCATATACCACTTCTACAAAAAAATGTTCACAATTATCTTATGTAATTAGTACCTTTTCATTAAGGGTTGCAACATAATATTGTACCAGAGTCAAAATCCTCCACTGTTTTTTGGAACTAACAATGAAAACATACTGGAAATGTTGTTCCTCCTGAACCAAGTCAGTTCAGATTCCATATTTTATTAAGAGCTCTTCAATATTAACTTTCTTAACCTTGAATTTCTTATTGTTAGTAATAAATTAAACTCAGCATATGGAATACTATTTTACACTATATTTTAGCCCATTAAATCTCAGGTATTTATATATACTGTAGTCATTTATAAAATGCCCACAGGAGTTTCAGCAAAACAATCAAAGAAAACTAGACATCAAGCTCCAGAAGAGAATAGTGGGCCAAATTGTATTCCCTGGTGAAAGATTCTTTGATTTGCAAGGATCCTTCACAAGTCTGGGACAAACTAAGTAACATATGATAGAGCATCTGTTATTTCATTCCATTGCCAAATCCAGCACACAAGGCTGGATAAGTTCTGGGATCTCGAAATAATTTCTGTATGATCCTATGCTGGTCAGACCAAGCACAAGGTCAGAATCCACATTTATCTGATGGATTCCCAACCAGGAGATAAAGGGCGGGAGAGAGAAGTTCAGTCAGTTTCTTCTCCCTGCACCCATTTTATTTGCAAGTCTCCTAATTTATTTTAATTTTAAAATGTCACTTTTTAAAAAATATATATATAAGTTCTAGACAATTTTTCAAATGTTTGAGTATCAGGGATAATGACAAAACTTCAGGCAAATTTAACACTAGGTGAGGCTCTGCACCCAGCTCTACCTGCCATTCCAGGCTCTCAGGCAGTTTAGGCCCTCAGTATCTGAGGCCTACCAACCACTGAGGTTTTGCCATATCCACCACTAAGCTCCACTCACCTTGGCCCGATTAAGTGAAGGCGAATGGAGACTATAAGTAGTGGTCCAAATAAAGGGCATGTAGGTAAAAAAAAACAAAACAAAAAGGCCTGGCTGAGGGTGAGAAATTTAGACGGGAATGGTAGAGACATTAAGGAAGAGGATTGTGGAGTCCTCAGCCTTGACACCCAATACCCCCCCCCCCAAAAAAAACACTACTAGTTAGTGGAGTTCAGAAGAACCTAATGGGTTTTAAACACAAAAGCTCAAATTTAGTCTAAAATTCTCAGAAAGAGAAGGTTCTGAAATTTAAGATTTTGTTTCTTTCATTTACAATCAAGTTCTTGCACGTTACCTTAAATAAACTGTTGTCTTTAAAAGATTGACAAGCAAGCCTTTCTACATTTCCTCCTGTGAAAAACGTGACCACAACTACCAGCATCAAGAGCCAAGAGAAGATGAAGCTAACCCCAACACCTCTAAAAGAAATAGCAAAAGTTAGATTTTAAAGGTTATGAAGTTATGGATAAAATATTGGAAGCAAACAGTACTTATTACAAAGACTTTACAATGTATTTGTAATGACAGTAATATTTTTGATATTATGCTTACGCTAAAAGGAGCGTGCCTCCCGTGTTTGATACACAACCTCTAGTGGTTGGAGAAGCATGCTTGTCAAATCCACAGGATCCACACAGCAAACCAAGGTAGTTGAAAGTAAGAATAAGCACAACTGAACAGCAGAGTGCAATTCCACCGAGCCATCTATAAAATGGAAATGCAGGTATGAAATCAGTTCTATTAATATTTCTAAAAATTTTCTTAACCAGATACTTAGAATGCAATAAAGTGGCATTCAAGGTAATGCACAATTTTAAAACACAAGTAAACTTGGGGACACTGCACCCCTGTCGATGTGTTCTTTAAATCCTTCACACTAAAAACCATCCATATAAGCCACCTGATTACTTTTACTGTAGCACAGACACATTTAGAAACATGCAAAACAGGTGCAAGTTATTAAATTGACACTATGAGCACTTTACAAATAATTATGCCTAACAATTTTTAAAAATGTTGGAATGCATTTAAGGCAATCTAGAGCAATATAAAAACAGAATGCTGGAAATACCTGAAGAGAGTTTACAGTTTCAGCTTACTAATATTTTATCAGAACAGATCAAATTATCAACGATAGACATGAAAAATAAATGTTTGCTTGCCAAAATTGATGGTTGAACTGAATTCTGCTCTTGGAAAATAAAACCTACCTGTAGAAGTCGTATTTTTCCAAATATGGAAGATACTCAAGAAAATATCTCTGACCCTGATTGAGATATCCAGTAGAAGTATTGATTACATCATCAATAGCAGGCTTCTTACTGAAATCCAAAACCATTTCACCAACGTCATTGAGTACTTTCTTTACATCTGAAAGAAAGGAAAAATAATACAAATTACACATGTTCAGACATGTTCTGTCATTGCAACTACTGAATGTAATTCAAGGAACAGAATCATGAAAATACATACAGTTATGGACAGCACATATACATTTGGCAATATACACTTAAATGTATGATAGATAAGCTAAAACATTATTTGCCAAAACAACGAAAATGAGTGCTTTATGCAAGGCTTCTACAGAATTGATGAGTTTTCAGTTTCCATTTTAAAAAGCAATTTATTGAACTGCCCAGAATATATGGTTAAATTTTCCATCTGATATAAGCAGAAGCCAACATATTCAAAAATTATACAAACTCAGTTTAAGACTCTAATATACAAAACATATGCATAACCTCTGCGAACAGATTAGTATGGAATCAGAAAAGTGACCCTGGTGCATTGAAGACAAACACACAAAGTAAGTCACAGCCCTTATATACTATGCTTAAGATTTGCTCTAACTTACGAGGGAGTGCTTCAAAATTGAAATGATGCCATAAAAAAAGAGAAACAGTAGAGATTAATAGGGCAAACAATTCCAACTCTTTTCATTTATATTCCACATCTTTTAATGATCTAATTGTTAATATTTTAGTTAAAGACACATTTAATGGAAAATGAAGTACACACAAGATTAAACATTTCTGTAAGTATACCTGATGAAACTGCCTTTGTTTCATTTTGAATTACTTCTGGAGTTTTATTAAAAGATGTGTGTCCCTATAAATAAATAAATACACAAACTTGGATTAACAGTACACAGTTGTGAACATTTTATTACTTTCATATAATTTAGCATCTTAAAAAAATCCATTGCAGAGAAAGCAGTTCCCTTTTTATAACAGTTTGCCATGCTCTTTCAGTCTAGAACCCATTGCCTACAAGGGCAGTGTTTGAGATTCAAATATAATCTGAGCGAGGATATCCATGTTTTCCAAGTAAACATTTTGACACAGAAACCTATCATTCCTTATTGCAAGATCACATTCAGAAACTCCCCAACACCACAATGGCAGCACCATCACAACAAGAGCTCCAGTTCTGCACTCTGACGACAATTAGCCATTAGGCACAGATTTTTGTCCTCGCCAACAAAACTCATCCCAGTGAACGAATTAATAAAAGTGAACTGAACTTTTCCCAAAAAGAGCAGAAATATGCACAACTATGTGAAAAATGTAAATACCAAATGAACAATTTTCCCCATATGCTAGCCACAATTTTTAAATCACTGAATTTATGTTTGAGAAGGAAGAGTGAGGTTTTGTTATGAATAATTTCATGATAATTACAAATAAAACTTGAAATGTTAATTAATGTTAATCACTCCTCTTGTTAATGACTAGGAGAATAACCTTTTACTATCTAAGTATTGTCATTTGTAAACCAATTTCATCAGTTTCAGCTCATTTCCTAACAGCCATCAGTTTGCAAACTACAAAACTAGCTATTACATAGCCAATCTCACTTACAATCTGCCATATTTGGTTTAAGAAAAAATTTAACATCTTTAAAAAAAGCACAGAATTAATGTGGGCAGCAAACTGAATGAGGAAAGATACACATTTTCCGTTCCAATTTTTACCAACATTTGCTACATGAGGAGAGGGAAAATGGGTGCTGCAACAACCTGCACCAGAACTACCCTTAAGTTTCGCCCTGACTTAATTGCCAACTTTCTTTCCAAACCTGACCAACACAAAGATATGTCTTAAATAGTAATTTAATACAATTTAAATGTGCTCTAGTAGCCTGATAGATTAACACATTATAAAACCAAGGGTCAAACAGAACCAACAATGAATAAAATGGAGTTCAATGCTTCTTAGTGAGAGACAGGGCACTTTCCAGAGCAGGATCAGAAATTATTGTGCAGCTGATAGTAGATAACATGAATCACACACCATAATCTTGGGGAAAACTTGTTCTCCAGACTACAAGATGATGTCTACTAGAATGTTTTTTTAACTGGAGGATTGATCTAATTATTTCTTTTAGCCACATTTTCCAGGTAAATTTTTCATATTTTGTATGTGGCTGCTAAATGTTACAAGCATAAGAAAAAATAATAACTGCAGTGATAACATCCAGGACAACTGAACAGCTAGGATTGGCTTAATCTATAACAGCACAAATATCTGAGAAGGAACTGAACATCAATGCGATTAAATTCAGTTGGAAAAGACCAGACTGATGAAGAATAAAATGTAGCTTTCTAAACAAAATATCCATTGAATTTACAAAACAAAGCATTCCAAATGTACACAACTTTCATAGTAATATGCATGTGTATAATGTAACCACATGGAGTCAGTAAAAAGTTTTAGAGATTGAAAAGTAAAAGAGCAAGTTCCTGGTCATTCACCTGAGCTTCTATAACCTGCATTTTTCTACATCTTAGCAATTCAAAGTTTGCGATCTCCATCACTGTTATTATAACTATCTTTTTATATAGATTATGCTATTAAAGATAGTGGCCTATCACAATAGGTCTACGGCAGACGCAATCTCAATGGCTCTTCACGTGGCCTGAGATCACCTGGACAATACAAACACCCATGTCAAAATGTTGTTCGTTGACTACAGCTCAGTGTTTAACAACATCATTCCCACTGTCGTGATTGATATGCTACAGAACCTGAGTCTGTACCTCACTCTGCAATTGGATCCTCAACTTCCTAACCGGAAAACAACAATCTGTGCAGATTAGTGATAAAATCTCTCCTCGCTGACGATCAACACTAGTGCACCTCAGGGGTGTGTGCTTAGTCCAGTGCTCTACTCCCTCTATATACCCATGACTCTGTGGCTAGGTATAGCTCAAATGCCATCTATAATTTTGCTGATGATACAAAAATTGCTGGTAAAATCTCAGATGAAGACAAGGGCGTACAGGAGCAAAATATACCAGCTAGTTGAGTGGTGTTGCAGCAACAACCTTATCTCAATGTCAGTAAGATGACAAAGTTGATTACAGACTTCAGGAAGGGCAAGACAAGGGAAAATGAACCAATCCTTATAGAGGAATCAGAAGTGGAGACAGTGAGCAACTTCAAGTTCCTGGGTGTCAATATCTCTGAGGAACTAACCTATATCCCAACATATTGATGCAGCTATAAAGACGGCAAGACAGCACTATATTTCATTAAGAATTTGAAGAAATTTGGTTTGTCATGCAAAACACTTGAAAACTTCTGTAGATGTACCATGGAGAGAGCATTCTGACAGGCTGCACTGTCTGGTATGGGAGGGGTGGGGGAGGCTACCACACAGGACCAAAAGCAGCTAAAGGAAGTTGTAAATTAGTCAGCTCCATCTTGGGTACTAGCCACCATAGTATCCAAGACATCTTCAGGGAGCAGTGCCTCAGAAAGGTGGCGTCCATTATTAAGGACCCTCATCGACCAGGACATGCCCTTTTCTCACTGTTGTCATCGGGTAGGAGATACAGAAGCCTGAAGGCACACACTCAGTGATTCAGGAACAGCTTCTTCCCCTCTGCCATCTGATTTCAAAATGCACTATTTAAAAAAATATATTATTTCTGTTTTGCACCATTTTAATCTATTTAATATACATACTTACTGTAACTAATTTTCTTATTTTTTCTTTCTATATATCATGTATTACATTGAACTGCTTCTGCTGCGTTAACAAATTTCAAGACACAGGCCAGTGATAATAAACCTGATTCTGATTCTTTAAAAACTTTCCCCAATCAAACTGTTCCAAACTTAACCTGCCACAGATTAAAGTCAGCTGAAAATGTCACTCAGCTCCTTTATAACCAGAAACATAGTTATACACTTTTCATATTATTTGTAATGCATGATTCTTTTTCTATTTTATATAGAATTTAGCTCAGAAGTTAAACCAGAATCTCAGTCATGAAATTTATAATAAACCAATACTACACTGTGGAAGTTCAGAAATAAAAATTGAGACTAATAAGTGTACAAAATTTGAGAACTACATACAGCAGAAAGTATTGCAGAACATTTTGAAATTACTGTTCTGCAAAGAACTAAGTTGTGCTTACCTTCTGAATCAAGTCCTCAAAATTAGTTTTCAGGACATTGTTTATTCTGGCAAGTTCAGGATCCACATCTTGTAACTGAAATACAGTATTCAAAGCAAGTATTTTAAACCAATTAAAGGACTAAATTTATAAAACACATTGCACTTCCTCAGTATGAAAAATAACAGTCATATACTTTTTGAAGAATGATCATTAATGCCATTCAGGAAACACTAAAGCCAATTTGAATACAGTAAGCTCTCACAGATGGCAGTGTGTTAATACTAGATCACCTGATTGATCTTGGCTGATCAAGAGATAAATTTTAACCACAATATATCATTCCTTATGTTCCTTGAAAAACTGTCAAGAGATGAATATTTGAGAAAGCAGACAGACTCTAGTTCAGCATTTTATCTGAAATACAGCACTCCAGCCTGGGACAAATTCTCTGGTTTGTATCAAATCAACTTGTTGCAGAGAGCATCCTACTGATTGAACCACAGCTCAAAGGCAAAGTTTCAGGTTTGCATATTATGCTCTGGTAAATGTCCAACCAAAGAGCAACACAACCTCTCATTTTCCAAAGCAGAATTAGGAGGGCAGGAAACTGGCAAGGCAATTGAAGAGCAAATGATAACTCAAACAAGCTAGATATTGACAGGTACAGTGAAGGGAGAAAACAAAATATCCTACTTGGTTGAAGTCTGCATTTATGCTGAGAGTGTCGAGTGAATCTCTTATGGCATTACAGTGGTCAACAGTTCCTGGAACCTTGCAAGCTGCATCATTCAACGTGTTGTTGAGACTTGTTTGTACATCAGTCAGGCTTACGTGAAGATTGCTGGTTGCTTCCCCTAATGTTCGCTTGGAGATGATTACATTCTCTAAAGCTTCCTTGCTGTCTTTGATGTCTGCAGATTCAGAGGGTCAATCAAGTTATCGTACTGCACAGTAAAACATTTTATTTTCAGCTGACTGGACAAATCCCACCAGTCTTTAGTGTTCCATTTTGATGTGGCTTTCAAGTTTGCTCCACCCAGATTTAGTAGGAAAATTGATCAACTTGTACCAGTTACTTCCACGAGGAAAATACTTGCAAAATTGCAGTCAGATGTTTATCAATTTGTCCAAATGCACAAATTGTAGCAAATCTACACCACTTACAATACAGCAAAGAAACATCCTGCATAAGACTGGACCAGATACAGACAATGACTCTCCATGACATTACTGAAGAGACTAATGCAAGAATTAGTTAAGTTTTTATTTGAGTATTTAAATACATTAATGTTTAAAAACTTTCAATTAGATGTTTTTAAATAGTTTAACAATTTTACATATGTTGTTGAATGGCAGAAAGTGTGCTTTAAAACTCTGTGTCATGCCATCAGTTCAGAGTCCAGCAGTGTAGCAGAATGGGCTATCATAATTATTTCTGCTTTCCCACGGGTAGGGCTTTTTGGCAGAAGTTCAGACCCTCACTGTGAGGCAATGTATAGCTCCTAACTGTACATTAATGCTGGGAGAAACATATTAACCAAGGACAAACTTGGTGCAGACATCAGTGTTGAGTATTGCTGATGTGCTACTGATCAAATACTCTGGGCCAATGCTTAGTTTCAATGTGTAGAATTATTTCCAAAAATTCAAGTTACACTTTCCTTTATTCTGACATGAATATTAAGACTGCTCAGGAACATCAGCACATAACGAAGAAAGAAAGAAGCACAGTGAGCCACTCGAACCCTTCTGATTGCTTTACCATTCAGAAATATCACAGCTGATCATTTTACTGTATTAGCTCCCTATTTATTATTCACTCAGTATCTCATAAAACCTAGCAATTTCTTTTTTTATATGTATTCAGCAACTGAAAAACTCCAACCCTCTCGGGTTCCAAAAGTTCCAAAAGCTGTCATGAAAATCTTCCCACAATTCTTAGTAATCTCTGGCTCTAAATACTGCAGCAAAGAAGAAAAAAAATCACCCTTGTATCTATCCTGTCCACAATGCTAAAATCTTCAGGTGCTGAAAAATTGAGAAAGTACTGATTATGTCAAGCATCAGTGGAGAGAGAAAGTGAAGGTGCTTTAGCCATGGGTCATCATGAGAAGGGAACAGTGGCCACACAGAATAAAACTTGGTGTGCAAAGTACTCAGGTAGAAAATGAAGTTTCTCAAGCTTACATCAGGCATCACTGGAGCAATGGAGGAGCAAGGAGTTGGTGCTACAGCAGGGCAGAGAATTACAGTGACAGGTAGCTGCAGGGGATATTCTGCAAAGCATTAGGGCGCTGCCATAGCGTAGCAGTTAACATGACAGTATTACAGCTCGGCGTGTTCTGGAGTTCAGAGTTCAATTCTGGCACCATCTGTAAAGAGCTTGTACGTTCTCCCCCATGAGTGCGTGGGTTTCCTCCAGGTGTTCCAGCTTCCTCCCATGGCCCAAAGACCTACCAGCTAGTAAGTTAATTGGTCTAGTGATTGGGCTAGTGCAATGTGGCTTGTTAAACTGCAAGGGCCTGTTCCACACTGTGTATCTCCAATAAATACTTATCCATCTACTAAGTAAAGAGGATCATTCCGAGACCATGGATAACTGCATACTAAGTTAGAACAGCAATATGTAAATTTTTACCTCATCTAGAATCAAGTCCTTGAATGGTGGAACAGGAAAAGGTAAAGGGCAGGTGTTGCTTTAGGGCTGCACGGTAATAGCTCCAGTGATCCAGTTTCAATACCAACCTCAGATATTGCTTGTGTGGAGCCTGCATACCCTGCCTGCAATCACATGGGTTTCCGCTGTGCATTTACACTTTGTCCCACATCCCAAAGATGCAGCATCTGGCAGTATAACGGATTACTCTGAATTACTGCTAGCGTAACTGGATAGCAGGAGATTCCAGGTGGTGGTGTTAAGCATGAAAGGCATGGCTACAGGGAAGTACGGGAGGGAATGGGAATTGATAGGATTGCTCTGAGAATAATATAGCTGAATAGCTTCCCTCTCTGTTGTATGGAAATATGCAAAGTTTGCCAGAGTTTCACGGGAAGTGACAGGAGGTAGAAGAGTGAACAGCCCCTTTCAGAATGCTGGGGGGGGGGGGGGGGGGGCAGGAGAGAGAGAGGGGAAATGTGTCTCGTGATGGAACATTGTTAGAGATGGCAGAAATTATGGAAGACGATGGGTTAAAAGGAGAATTCCATCTTTGCCTGACTAAGGGAAAAGTGTAGAAGGAGAAAGTCACGAATCCTGCTAAGTAGGACAGAGGAAATGTTACATTAATGAAAAAAATATTTAAGACACTGGTGTGGGAAGTCTCATCAGTTGAGCAGATGCAATGGAAAAAGAAACCTGGCAAAATGGAAGCAGTTTGAGAAAGATAACTGAGGGCATAAAGAATTCTGGTTTCAATATCCATTTTAAAATATTAAAAAGAGCCTAAAGCTTTTAGGAAACAACTTAAAGAAATGAGAATGAGGGGCAGAACAGTATCAGGTGAAAATTTCTAGGATAGGCATCCGTTCGTCTCATGATCCATGGATTTGCTCCTTGGAAGATTTCCAGGGCGCAGGCCTGGGCAAGGTTGTATGGAAGACCAGCAGTTGCCCATGCTGCAAGTCTCCCCTCTCCACTTCACCAATGTTGTCCAAGAGAAGGGCACTAGGACCCATACAGCTTGGCACCGGTGTCGTCACAGAGCAATGTGTAATTAAGTGCCTTGCTCAAGGACAAACACGCTGCCTCAGCCAAGGCTCGAACTAGCAACCTTCAAATCACTAGACGAAGGCCTTAACCACTTGGCCACGCGCCTACACTGGTGAAAATTTCTAGGATACTGGGAGGAGCAAGGCCTTGCATGGATTTGAAAAATATGTGGAGAGTTTTAAATTCATGGTGTTGGAGAACAAGATTTAAATGTGACACAACAACACAGCAAGTTATACTGCTGCCTCACAATGCCAGAGACGGTGTATCAATTTGGATCTTGGGTGCTCACTGTGTGGAATTTGTACATTCTCCCTGTAACTGTGTAGGTTTTCTCCTGGTGCTCCAGTTTCCTCCCTCATCCCATGTGTGGGTTGGTAGGTTAACTGGCCACTGTAAATTGCCCAATGGGATTGCATTAATGTAGGATCAACATGGACTTGATTGGCTAAAGGGCCTGTTTTCAAGCTGAAAAAGAGTCACTGAAAAGTACAGCACAGAAACAGGACCTTTGGCCCATCTAGCCCATGCCAAAACCATCTAAACTGCTCACTCCCATCAACCTGCTCCAGGACCACAGGCCTCCATACCCCTACCATCCATGTACCTTTCCAAACTTCAAAATCAAGCTCGCATGCACCACCTGTGCTGGCAGCTCATTCCACACTCTCATGACCCTCTGAGTGAAGCAGTTTCTCCTCATGTTCTCCTTAAACTTCTCACCTTTCACCCTTAACTCATGACCTCTGTTTGTAGTCCCACCCAACTTCAGTAGAAAAAGCCAATTCACATTCACCCTATCTAAATCCCTCATAATTTAGTAAAACTCTATCAAATCTCTTCTCAAACTTCTATGTTCCAAGGAAGAAATCCAATTCAAGCTTTCCTTTCAACTCAGCTCCTGCCAACAACATCCTTGTAATTTTTCTCTGTACTCTTTCAACCTTAATCACATTTTCCAGTAGGTAGGTGACCAAAACTGCACACAAACTGCAAAATGCCAATGATGAATGGGTAGGATGATCGTCGATGACATGTCATTGGGAAAGCAAAGTTGGAAACCAGCGAAGTATCCAAAGAGCATAAACGAGGATAAAGCAGCAGGTGGACTAAGGGTTGGAGAGTGACAATATTGTTCAGAAATAAAGAGAGCAAGAAATCTGAAGCTCAGCTATGTAATAATAGAACAGTAAAGTCATAATATGACAAACAAGAGAATATCTGCAGATGCTGGAAATCAAACCAATACAATAGGAAATGGTGAAGAAGAGGGGGTGAGGTCAATACCGGAAGTTAGAGAAATCGATGTTCATGCCATCAGGTTGGAGGGTACCCAGACAGAATACAAGGTGTTGCTCCTCCAACCTGAATGTGGCCTCATCACAGCAGTAGAGGAGGCCACAGACTAACATGTCAGAATGAGAATGAGAAGTAGAATTGAAATGGGTGGCCAGCGGGAAAGCCTCACCTGGAAGGACAGTTTGGGGCATTAAATGGTCGTGAGGGAGGAGGTGTAGGGACAGTATGATTCAACCCAAAAATATGGCTGAAGTAGGGGGTAAAGGCAATGATCCCAATCATCCATTTTAAAGAGCCAGATCAGTTCAAATCTAATTGAACAGGCGATCAGACTAAAACCTTGGTTGAATACCACCTTTTCCTTCAGTTAAGGACACCTGCAATGGGCCACTGAGTTCCTCAGTTCACCAGGGTAGTCAGGCATCTTCACACCTTGCATCTCCCCACTGAGCTTGTACCAGGTTATATAGTTGTCCCACTGAGATCAATTGGAACAGTAGCTACTGAAGAAGTTAGATAATTTTATCATGTTAACTTAAATACCTAATTATGTACGTGTGTGTAGAGTGAATTTTTAAAAATATTTGATGTTCAGTGTTAGAATGTTAAAGATGCACACAAATTCAATGACAAAGGATCTGCAGATATGGCCACACCATCACTAAAGCCATTGTGGGTGAGAATGGACAACTTGAATTCAGAGGGGGCCTGTGCCATGCTGTTCAGCTGAAAACCTGGTTAATAACCAAAGACTCCAACCAGAAGCAGGCTGGAATAAACAATATGCACCTTTAGCAGGCTCAGGGAGCTTACAATCAGTGGAAGATATGTCCCCAAAGTCTTTTAGTTTGAAATGAAGAAAGTTTTAGCTCACCAGAGGTGGAGCAATGCCCACATTACAAGTACAAGAGAAACAGTTTCTTTAAAAAAATTGAAGATCTGGCAGCACATTGTGACCCATACATAAAAGAACAGTACAATTATCTCGAAGGGTCTTGGCCTGAAATATCAACTGCTTATTCCCCTCCATGGATGCTACTTGCCCTCCTAAGCTCCTCCAGCACATTGCTCCAAAATCCCACCATCTGCAGCAACTCTTGTGAGTAGAATTATTTTTGGATCTTTGCTCAAAGAAAAAACACTCGTCAGCTTTATGTATGGGATGCCAACAAATATAGTTGTTTTGTGCAATCTTCTATTAAAACATTTTTCAGGTTCATTTTCAGGTGTACTGTTGAGAATGTGCTGGCACTGACCTTGTTAGAATGCTTGAGTCATGTGTAAGACGACTGGAAAATAATCCAAATTATGAAGTACTGATATGTCACCTCTAGATGGCTACCAAGTTTCACATAATTTAACAACTAACAAGCAGTGCTCAGCATACAGGATTGAAAAAGAAAGTATTGTTTTGAATCTGAAAATTTTGGGCCATTTAACTCAGTTTTTAAAAGATCACTTTACAAAAGCTCCTTTATGTACAGCTTGCCTGAATTAAAGGCAGTCAAGCATTTGTTGAATGATGATACCAATTCCAAAGACTCGATCTGAAAATTCTGATTTAAATCAACAAATGTTGTTTAACAATATTAATATAATACAGTTTTCACCTAAATAATACTATAATAAACTCTTGCAGACTGGTGGATTTTGTGCAGACAAATAATTTCCATGGTGATTTAATTAAATGTGTGACTACCCATAGAGTAAACTTCACAGCAAGGCCAAATACAACAATATGGATTCTGACAAAAAAAAAATCAAAGAAATCATGAACAAACAAGTATACGAGACTTAAAACATCTGATGCCAAAATTACCTTTGATAGCCCTTTTCACCGTGGCTTCAATGCAAGGAAAAAAATAAAGCAAACAAATGATAACAGGAAAGTGATGGTAATAGTTGGAAAAAAGGTACATTGGTACCAGTTAAGTGTATCAGTTCCTGCTAAGTGTTGTCATGTGTCTCATCTTTTCATTATAAATTACTAAGATACTCAGATACACTCACTGTAAACTTTAAACATTATTGTGCTTAAACAAATTAAAGCACATCCTTAGATTCCCTCCCTCGTGTAGTGCTGATCCCAGTGAAAATAATATTAAGGAACAAAGCAAATGAATTGGCAAGTTTTTGACCTAGTGCTTCGGCAAACTGTTAGAAAGTGTGCCCAATAGCCAGGGATGGGGTTGGGATTAACTAAAACACTTTCTTCCCCTGTTCCCTTCCAATGTTTTAATAGACTGTCACATGCCACTTAAACTGGAATCTTTTCAAATGACTGCTAGTAGTAGTCATTGTTAGGACTGCCAAAAATTCTAACACTAGAGACCTTTATTGTTTAGTTCACTGACTTTAACTAAACAAAAAGCAAATTTCAAAGATTTGACCTCTGTCTTAAGCCACTCAATTATACATCCTTATTTAAACAATTTCACTTCTGCAAGGGATATAATGGAAATGATCAATAAGTTTTCCTCCATGTAATGGAAAGGTGGCAAGTTATAGCAATTACCTTATTAATTCAATGAAAGCATAAATATTAACAGAAAACTATCCAATAGACAATTTTCCTTAAATAAAATTATTTTCTTTGTACTGCTGCTCAATGAATACTTTTAAGAGAGGTACATATTCTGCACAAGTACTCTAGAAGGAACAGGGAATTAGATTGATGCACATCAGAATTTAGTCTTGTATTTCCAATTTAGATTAATAATTAACACCCTACTTCATCCTGTGTTCCATCATCCTAAATTTCAATTTCAAAGTCTATATTGTGTTAACTAATTGAGTATAGAATATCCTCTGCCAGTTTCGAAATGTGTGCATTGTTTCCCCCACATATTGACTTGCACAATTCTGTTACCATTCAAAATATCATTGCATACAACGAACCTCTGGCCATATTGAAAGAAGCATCCAGTGCAGGAATAACATCCTTTGCAAAGCGAGCTTTTACTTTACCTCCAAGAACACTGCCAATATCTGCATGGGAGAAAGAAAGAAATATTTTTGATTAGCAAAATGCAACTGCATCCAAATATGTTTACGTTAAATTTTCTGTAGATCAGAAAGTACATTAAGAATGTTATAAATGTTTACCAATAACATGTAAATGTTAGAAAATAGTTTTGGAAAATAAAATCCTAAACATTTTCTGCACTTGTGCAAAACTAGAAATTTTCCACACAAGTATCAGCCATTATCTCTTCCTCAAGAGGATCAGTAATTGGAAAAGAAAAGCATCTCACTGCAGATGTCGCAAGACCTACTGAGCATCTCCAACAATTTCCAATTTCATATAAAGTTAAGAAAGAAAACAAGTATTGTAACAAGTTGAAAGCAACCATTGAGGACTTGCTTTTCATTGAAATGTCACAATAGAAGTAAAGGTAAATATTTGAAGAGAGATTACATAGAGCAAGAAAAGTCATTTCAAGATGATGTTCTCAGCAGTGGATTTGAGGAAGGAAAGCACGTAAGGCGGCCAGAAGTTTTGAAGATTTAAGTGTGGACAGAGTTCAGTATTTTCGTGAAGACCGTTAAACCATGTGTACATGAAGACAGATAAGGAGTTACCTACATGTCAGTACTATGCCAGAGATTACAGCAGATCAGAAGAAGCTGCCAATGTGCACAAAATAGAGCTCAAGGACTGAAAAGTGGCAAATATAAACACTGCTTCATACATTTTAAAGCACATTTTAAGTTGGATTATTCCACAGTCATATACAGTATACAAGAATCCACTTCAAAAATGGAAAAGTGTTCCATTTCTCTGCTCTTTCACCACCAACCACCTTCAAAATGAATAGCAAAATGTTCTGCAAGTTTTAGGAAAGCTACTGTGACAACTTCAGAATCAAAAATGAAAACCTCAGATTCTGCAGGGATTAAAATGCCAAGGCATGAAAGAAGAGTATTTAATGACCCAAAGACAGGAAACAAAAGCACAAATGCAAATGATGGTTAAACTATGGGAAAATATCCTCACTGTGCATTGAAATCAAAAACAATTCAGATTTCCACACAAGGTTTTGCTTAACATGGAAATTAAGGTTGTAGTCTATACTTCAGCACATCTCAACAGGATGCACTAGAATCTCCCCAATGGAATCAAGGGAAATTACTTAGTGAGGCAAATAAAAGTTAGGGGTGAACTCTTGCTGTAAGATAGTCAGAAATACACTAAATGAGTGTTCAATAGCAACAAAGCCATATCAACTACTTAGCCACAAAACTAATGTAATAGAAGTGTGGATAATTCTCATACCTTCTAAATTGAAATATTTAAGTTTTTAAACCATTATAATTTCATGCTAGTCATGTCAATGTTACAATATTTAGGTAGTTCTCTACAAGACTGTTACTTTTTCCTGACTTGATTCCTGAAAAATGTCATCCTGCAGAAAATGCAGACCCACAACTGCCTGCAAAATGTTTCTTACATGCAACCCCACTCTATGCATATCCAGTGATAATGCCATAGAGAAATTGTGATCAGTGTATTTGCAAGTTGTTGCTTAAGAGAAGAATGGGCTCAAACCCAAAGCCTGTCTGGCCTTCCTTTCCATGTACCATTGAAACGCACTGAATACTTCTCGACATATCCCTATGTCACTGTGCAAATTTTATATTCAATCCTATATCCCTCCGAGCAGCTATTCAGCAACTACCTTAATATCCACCACCATGACAACTCAGTTGGCAAGATTTTAAAATATTGCTTAGACTCATAGGGGAATACAGCATTGGACTGCCCTGTAACACATATAGTTCTGTGTAATGTTGCAATTGCTTGGCTTATCCATAGACTGACTGTAGGATGAGAGTCTGAAGCTGAAATAACAACTCATCAATGGCAAAACCAATCTGCTGGAGGAACACAACCACTGTGAGAGGGAAGGAATTGTTGATGCCTCAGGTTGAAACCTTGAATCAAGACCAGTGTACGGTTTCAATCTGAATCGTCAAAAATTCCTTTCCTCCCTCAGATGCTGCTTGACCCACTGAGTTGCTCTAGTGGACTGTTACTCCAGTTTCTAGAATCTGCAAGCTTGTGTCAGAAAGACCATCTGGCTTGTACTGTGGAGTGCACAAGAACTGCTGCTACTGGTTATGACAAAGGTTTTGATAGCACTGCAATCTGAAAGGCTAGATTAAAGTCTTCAGCTAGGATGGAAGATACTATGGATTCGGACATTAGACGAGGAGCCTTGAAGGAGTGAAATACAATTCTCCATTACAGTTACAATTTGCAAATGTACAAGACAAAGTGTTTTAAAACTACTTTAATTATTAAAGAATATTTGAAAGGTTGTGAATATTTCAATATCAATAACAAGATGTTAGTTAGACCAAAAGTCTTTGTGCTGTGTCGAGAACACTTCCTGTCTGAAGGATGAAAGATCATTTTCATCAAATATTGTCAAATAGTTAAATTCCAGTTTTAAGGCTACTAAAACTAATAATTATGAACAGAAACAAGATCACGATTTTCAAATATTTAAAATATCTCAATACAGTATTGCATTATGCACAATTAAAATTAAATATGCGTGTTAGCTTGTCAATGCCTCCCTGATTTAAAGTGACCATTTATTCAATCAACTTCATGAGAAGGACGCCAGGAATCCAAATGAAGTGGTTGATTGCTAAAACAACTGGAAAAGGGCAAGTTCCTGCTAAAAGTTACCAGAACCTTTTTGGAAATTTAAGATCGGCTGCAAGCACCCTGATGAAGGGCTTCAGCCCAAAGCATCACATGCTTAATCCTCTCCATAGATGCTACCTGACTTACTGAGTTCCTCCAGCATTTAGCATGTGTTGCTGAAGAGAATTACGGAATCACTTGGGCTTGAAGTGTTTTTTTACCCCTGAAATACAGGAACAGAGCATTGAGAGTAGACTAACAATTATCCTTCAGTTGACTTTCCTGCCCTAAAGCAATTTAAACAAAAATAGGTCATTATTTTTAAATGATGGATCTCTTGGGAGTATATTGAAGTCTTATAATATTAATTTTGTAATATTAATATGTATGAAATAAAGCAAATTATAACCATTTAAAATTCAATAAACCTTAATAATAATACTTCACCTGGCAATGCTTCCCTCTGTACGTTTGTAATATTATACGTTTTTATGTAACTCAAATGATCAGATTAGTTTTGAAATAGAAAGTCATTTGCTCCAGAGAGTCCATGTTGTTTGACAAAGCAATTTCATTTTCTGCCAAGTTTTTCCTCATCCTTTTCTTCCTGTATTCCCATTGTTTCCCCAGATTCCAACACTTATGTGCACAGTAGACACAATATAAAGTGGCTATTTAACCTCATAACCCACACATCTCTGGAATATGGGAGCAAACCAGACCATATGGAGGAAACCCACTGGGGCACAGGAAGAATATGCAAAAAGGTATCGCTGAAGGTCAGTATTTAATTCAGGTCATTGGAGCTCTGAAGCAAAAGCTCTACTAGCTATGCCACCCTCAGCAATGATTTTCTCCCCACCCCCCACTACCAATACTCAATTTAGATAGATTAGGGACAACTTGAGAGGAATTTCAAAAAGAGTGTTATAGGCATGTAGTGCCCTTATACATACAGTGTAATGGCAAAAAAACAATTTCAAATCTCTTGACGTCTTAAAAGGAAGCCTGAGAAGTGAAAACAACTTCTGGGTCAATAGAATAGAGTCAAAAGTAACATCAAACTAACGGAAGCAACAGACACAATTAAATGATCAAGAAGAAAATGCAAATAGTAAAATAGCTTCATAGTGATTTAGTGTGTGTTTAGAGGATGCTCCTATTGGCTACACTGCTAAAAATGCAATCTAGATAGCTGAAAGATTTGCATATATTGTACCACCCATCAATACAGTAAAGGCATTCTTATAATTTGATAGAAATCTGTGTTGTATTAAATTTAGTAAAATACTCGATTAATGTCTGAACAGTACAAAATGACAACTGTGAACTTGCAGCATGTAGTGCATATGTACAAAGGAAACACTGTAGGTTTGTTAATGTTGAATGTTTGCAGATAGCAGCTGAATTCTTTTAGTCTCAGGCACCATTAACATGAGAATGTCCATTAATGACAATGTCTGTTGGTCACTTTAAGAAAGAATCCCCAACCTAGCTCTCTATGCCTGTCAAAATGGCTTGATGGATTCATTTTTGGATTTGCACCTATTGCTTATATGTAATATTAATGCTCTTTTTAAGCTAAATAAATGTGATGTCAAGACATTGATGACTGACCGTTAAAATGTCTAATTGATTTATAAGGGAATGCTGAACATTGTGTTAATAAACACAAGCTGTCAGAATGAAAGAAACCTGGTTGAGTTAATGGCTGGCACGAGAACAAAATATCAGAGTTTTTCTGTCTGTGCATCTCTCTAAACTTATGGAACTTGTTTATTGGGGTACCTTCCACTCGGTTCTTTGGACTTCACCTAGACTGGGAAATCACAACTGGTGCCAAGGACCCAGGGTGATTTCACAAGCGAGCTGGAATTCAGAGTTCCCCTGACAACAGCAACAATCAAGTGGTGACTAACAACTGTGAGCCCTGAAACCCTTATGAAACTCTTTGTGACTTACTGCATAGTAAATGTGTGGTTTTGTGTGCTTTCTATTTTTATGTTAACAAATTAGGCTCACGTCTCCGCTGCCAACCTTCTGCAGGGATGATTCATGTCATGACTCCATGGTCCCCTCCTACCTCAACACTCCTGCAGTATTAGGCAATACAAGTTTCCCTATACCTCTACGCTCACCACCATCCAGGAGGCAGATACTTGTATGTACCTCCTCTATCTAACCTCATCCATTTCATCTGAATCTCTCAATGAGACCTCCTCTACAATTACAAGACCAAGCATAGACAGATGACTATTTTGCAGAGGAACTGTGCTGTCTGCAAAGACCATTTAAGCTTTCCAGTGCATGCCATTTCAATTCCCCTACCCATTCCCATACAACCCATCTGCCCTTGGCCTTTACCACTGCCACGGGGTATCCAAATGGGAACACCTTATACTCCACATGGGTACCCCACAGGCCAATGGTACGAACATTGAATTTTCCAATTTTATATAACCCACACCTCATGTTTCTTTTCCGCCTCCCATTTACCCATCTTGCCCATTCTTGATTCATTTCTATCTGTCACCTAATTCCACATGTCCGCCACCCATTCGCCTATCTGCATAGATTTCTTTTCTCTTCTCATCTCATGCCCTTCCCCCATCGAGATACATCATTCCCCGCCTCACCAAGTTCTGCCCATTACCTAGCCATCCAGACTGCCCCCTTCCCCTCACATCTACAGCGGCTTTCTCCCCTCTACACTCCCAATTGTGTGGCAGGTATCCCCTTAAACTCCAGTGTAAAGTCTCTTCGTCAACCAAAAGAAACAAATAGCATCAAATAGAAACATTTGGAATTGGGCAAAGGGTTGAAAGCTTTTGTTTTTAAGAAAGTGTTTGTTTCTTCCAAAGAGAAAGTTTATATAACAACTCTTACTCTTCATGCACAAGATCATTTAGAATATTTGTTTTACTTTCTTTAGCATCACAAAACATAAATCATGAAAAGAATAAATATTAACCCCACCTCCAATACACAAACTTCCTTACAAGCACAAAAACATAACTGCTGGAGGAAGTCAGCGATCAACTGTTTGAGGCAGAGAAATGGTTAATATTTCAGATCAAACCTGCATTAGACCATCCACATGCATCCTCAAATGCCGCCTGATCTGATTTCCTCCAGCAGTTTGTTTTCTGCTTCAGATTACAGCATCTGCCATCTAATATCTTCCTTTGTAGGATCTTGCCTAACTACCCCGCTCATTGATTGATTTACTTGATGAATAATAATTCATAAGCAAATGCTTATGCAAGAAAACCAAATGAAAACAGAATTACTTACTATTAAGATCAGAGAATGCTCTGTTCTTGGTTGTGTCATACTGTTGGGTGATGTAATTTATTTGCTGAAAGAAAAATAATTGATTACTTGCTAAAATTCATCTCGTGAAATCATCAGTCTATATTCAACCAAAACTTTTCTTACAATTGGTGCTTGATTGAGCAAGGTATGCAGGTCCTGAAAGTTGCTGTTGACCAACTTCTTTACTTCTTTAATTTGGTTGGTAAGATTCTGATTTGCTGCAAACATGCACAGGGTCCCTGCCCTAGTTGTAGTATAAAAAAAAAGTTATTTTAAAAAAAGTTATTTTAAAAAAAGAAATGAAATGTTCACAGAGATTGTTATGTCAAAATCAATTACACTGCATAAATTACCAAAGCATCAAAATCTATTGAATGATTTTCAAGTCTATCAATAAGGTTCATAGTGATTAAAATCTGAATTTCACTGCAGGACTGAACTGAATTGATTTGACTATTTCTTACATCCTTCACATACATGAGAAGGGAAAATCTTTACCTCTCAGTCTGAACGTGCAAATTATAATAATTTGTAATAAATAGTACGTACAATAAGATATACAACAGAACAGCCAATTTAGCTTAGAAATATAATTATGTCAGCATAAATTAATCAGTCTGATGGCCTGGTGGAAGAAGCTGTCCCGGAGCCTGTTGGTCCTGGCTTTTATGCTGTGGTACTGTTTCCTGGATGGCAGCAGCTGGAACAGTTTGTGGTTGGGGTGACTCAGGTCCCCAATGATCCTTCGGGTCCTTTTCATGCACCTGTCACTGTGTGTCCTGAATAGTGGGAAGTTCACATCCACAGATGCGCTGGGCTGTCCGCACCACTCTCTGCAGAGTCCTGCGATTGAGGGAAGTACAGTTCCCATACCAGGCAGTGATACAGCCAGTCAGGATGCTCTCAATTGTGCCCCTGTAGAAAGCTCTTAGGATTTGGGGACTCATGCCAAACTTCAACCGTCTGAAATGAAAGAAGCACTATTGTGCTTTTTTCACCACACAGCAGATATGTACAGACCAAGTGAGGTCCTTGGTGATGTGTATACTGAGGAACTTAAAGCTGTTCACTCTCTCAACCCCAGATCCATTGATGTCAATAGGGGTTAGCCGGTCTCCATTCCTCCTGTATGTCCACAACCAGCTCCTTTGTTTTTGCGACAATGAGGGAGAGGTTGTTTTGTTGACACCACTGTGTCAGGGTGACGACTTCTTTTCTGTAGGGCTGCCTCATTATTATTGAGATAAGGCTAATCAATGTAGTGTCATCTGCAAATTTAATTAGCAGATTGGAGCTGTGGATGGTGACACAGTTATGGGTATACAGACTAAGGTGGGGGAGGGGGCTTAAGACACAGTCCAGTATTGAGGGTCAGAGGTGAGGGAGCCCACTCTTGCCATCTGTCGGCAATCCGACAGGAAGTTCAGGATCCAGCTGTACAAGGCAGGATGAGTATTTAATTCCTACATTATTTAAGCTTTTAAAACCCACTAGTATTTTGAAAAGCTGAAAAAGAAATTTAAAATATTAATCATTTCACAATTTTAAAAGCAAAGGTAATTTTGCTCACATTTTGTGTGCCATTTTCATGAAACATAAGCAGCTTACTCAAAATCAAAGCTGTTCAGTGAAGTGTCAGGAATGAAAGATCATACAGTATGGAACCAGGGATCATGGTCTGAAAATGAGGGCTTGGCATGCAGGGCAAATGAGAATAAAGTTCTTCTTTTTTGAGATTTGGGTGTGAAATAGGTATTATCCCTGAAAGTACCTGTTGTGTATTTAAAGAGACCCCCCCCCCCCCGTTCAATTATATAATTCATTACAGGTTATACATGTAAATGTGAATTGCATACGTTATCACGCTACATGATATGTGCACACCTCGCTTACAGTATAGACGAAGCTAGACCTCCAATTCAGACTCCCATGTGTTCCTTCAAATTAGTTTAATGCTTTGAACTCACAAAACCTAATGCTATCCTATCAAGTTCCACATGGATTTTATCATTCAAGGAAGTCACTCCTCATTCTCCCAAACTTGAGTTTAGGCCTGATCTGCGTAGGTCTACAGCTTCCTATTCCTCGTTCCAGAAAATGTGGTGGGCCTTACACTCCCTATGTCACAAGTGATACACTAAATCTGTACACAATACTCCAGCTGCTGTTCCATCATATCTGTATATAATCATATAAAATGATTTGGGCAAGAAAACCCATTTACCACCTACTGTGCCCCCTTCCCCTACTGATGACTCAATACAACTCCACGGAGAACACCACTTGGAGGAGGTACTGAGAGTGCAGAACGTGCTGTACTCAGGGGAGGACTTCGCTGTCTATCATGAGTGGCAAAGCAGCACCACCACATGGAGCCAGCTCAAAGGATATTGCTAATAGATTGGGTTTGTGGCAGGTACATAATGAGGGAACTGAGAAGGGAAAAACTTACCTGATCTCAGCTTTGCCAATAAGCATTCTCAGGTGCACCTACCTGCATTGTTCTTGCGGAGATGAAACACCATCTGCAATGAGAAGAGGACTGTATCATGTGGCATCGCCTCCATACTAGTTGGGGTAGGGCTAGCATCCATGAGGCACCACATGTCGCATCAACAGCAGAACTGTATTTGACCACAATTAGCAACCTCATGGCCTAGTGGTATATCCCCAGTTCCACCATCAAACCTGTTCAGTGAAGATTTTAGGAGAGGATTCCAGGAACAACACACCTCAATCACAATCAATTGAGCGAGAAGACAGGACTACTTACATGCCAAACAGCATGCAATAGACAGATTAAGCAATGCCACAAGCAACAGATCAGAATCTGCTGCTTATGATAGATGATTGCTGAACTCACTGCAGGCAGCTCCACAGATATCACCATCCTTAATGATGGAGGAGCCCAACACACCAGTGTGAAAGAGGAAGCTGAAGCATTTGCAAGGATCTTCAGCCAGAAAATGGCAGGTGAATAACGTATCTCAGCCACCTTCAATGGTCCTCAGCACCATAGACACCAATCTTCAGCCAATTCAATTCAATTCACTCCACATGATATCAAGAAAGGGCTGAAGGCATTGGATACAGCCCCAACAATATTTCAGGAACAGCACTGAAGACCTCTGCCCCAGAACTTGGCTGCACCCTTGGCCAAGCTGCCCCAGTACAGCTAGAGCACTGAAATCAACCCAACAATGCAGGAAGTTAACCACGTACATCCTGTCTTAAGAAGCAGGACAAATCTAACCCAGCCGATGGTCGCCCTGTGAGTCTACTGTCGATTATCGGCTTAATTATAGTGGCCCTCCGGTGGTCAGGGCTGACCACAGATGTTGCATCCTCCTCATGCTGCTGGGGCAGTGCTATCTGTGGCTGAGGAGACCAAAGCGAGAGGGTCAGTCTGTTGCAAAGGTCACATCTACAAGTGGTCTCAGCTCTGGTGAAGGTGTACTGTTACCTTCTTTGTGCCCACTTGTCTTCTGCCGCTTTCAGGAATATTTCCTGGTAAAGTGTTGTTTCAGAGGGTTTCTCCAACTGGTGCGATCGGCTGCAAGTTCCTCCCAGGACTCCGGCCCAGTGCCTTCGGGTCCCATCTGCAGACATCTTTTACGCAGCTGCGGGCGGCCTGTGGTTATCTTGCCTGAAGCCAGTTCTCCTGAGCAGGGTGTACATGCTCGGGAGGTCAGCACAAGAGAGAACCTCAGCGCTGGGTATTCTGTCTCTCCAGGAGATGCCCAAGATGCGACAAAGGCACCTTAACTGGAAGCTGTTGAGCCTTCTCTCCTCCTTGGCTTATGTCGTCCAGGTCTTGCTGCTGTACAGCAGTGTACTGCTGACAGAAGCATTATATACTGCCACCCTTGTGTTGATTGAGAGTTTGGAGATCTCCCAGACTTGTGTGGTGAGGCAGACAAGAAGCCTTCCCAATGCACCTGTTGATTTCTGTATCCGAGCAATGCATCTGCAGCCTTCCCAATGCACCTGTTGATTTCTGTATCCGAGCAAAGGCTGATTCAGTTGTAGTTATCAATGGCAATATCTGGTGGCGCCTCCACTTCGTGTCCCAAGACATTTGTCTTTTTCAGGCTGATAGTCAGACCAAATTTGTTGCAAGCCTGGGAGAAGCAATCCATCAAGCTCTGAAGGTGCTGCAGAGTGAGGGTTGTGATTACTGTATCATCAGCAAACAGTATGACTCTGATCATAGCCTAATGCACTTTGGTTTTGGCTCTTAGGTGGGCGAGGTTAAAATGTCCACCTAGTGGGATCTAGTGTGGAGGTAGATTCCCTCTGTTGCAGCGTTAAATGCATGCCTTAACGGAAGGGCAAAGAAGATCCAGAAGAGAGTAAAGGTAGCAGATGCGGAGAGATATGTTAGTTCCAAAAATACATGAGGAAGCTTACTATTGTGGAACGGGCAGTTACGTTTATTAGTTTCTTTGTGCATGGGACAAACTAAAATGTGCGATGAGATATCACTCTAGTTGAAGGAGCAACACCTTGTATTCGGTCTCGGTACTCTCCAACCTGATGGATGAACATTGATTTCCTTGAACTTCATGTAATGGTCCACCCCTTCCTTCTCTATTTCTCATTCCCTTTTTCTCCCTCACTTGCCTGCCCATTGCCTCCCTCTGGTGCTCCTCCCCCTTTTCTTTCTTCCAGGACTTTCTATCCTCTCTTATCAGACTCCCCCCTCTCCAGCCCTATATCTCTTTCACCAATCAACTTCCCAGCTATTTGCTTTATTCCCACCCCCTTCCTGGTTTCACCTATCACCTTGTTTATTCCTCCCCTACCCCATCTTCTAACTCTGACTCATCTTTTTTTCTCTCTTCCATCCTGGTCCGAAACATTGGATGTACTCTCTTTCACAGATGCTGCCTGGGCGGCTGAGTTCCTCCAACATTTTGTGTGTTGCATGGGTGGCAAGTAACATTTGTGCAACACAAATGCCAGGCAGCGTCCAACTATCACCCAATGACACTTAGTGGCATTGGCAGAACTGAATTTTCTGCTGTAAATATCCTTGAGGTTACCACTGACCAAAACTGAACTGCAGTAGCTACATCACTATGGGGCTACAAGAACAGATCAGAAGTCTGGAACCCTACAGTGAGTAAATCACCAGCAATTCCCCAAAGGCTAGCCTCCAGCCACAAGGTTCAAGTTAGGTGCATGATAGAATACTCCACCTATCTCGATAACTGCACCTTCAACAACACACCGCACATGATAGCTGCCACCAACGTACATCAGCAGCAGTTTGTACCAGCTGTAGGGTGCAGTGCAGCAACTCACCAAGGTTCTTTAGAAAATAACTTTCAAACCCACGACCTCCAGAAGCAAAGCACGAGTACACTATCAACTGGAAGGCATCCTTTAAACCACGCAGCATCCCAAGGTACCTTCACTGATGCTGGATCCATTAGGGAGGGCATTATTGTATACTCACACTTCAAGGACTGCAGTGGTTCAAGAAGACAACTTGCTACTACCTTAAAGGACAATTAGGGATTCACAATTAAATGCTGCCTCTGCCTGAAAAGCCCACATCCCTTGAAAATAAAAGTACAATGCCTTTATTATTCTACTCCAACTTTCAAATTTTCTACCATAGTGAATAACATTTTTCCACATTGTATTCAACCAATCATATCCTTGTTCATTCATTACACCCCCCCTTCAAGATTCTCTGTATCCTCATCCCAGACCGGTAGCTAGCTTAGCTATTGAGTATATTAAACACTGCCACCTCATATGAGCAAATGCTTGGAGCCACACTCACGTCCCCATCTACATCAACGGAGCTGTAGTGGAACGTGTATCAAGCTTCAAATTCCTTGGTGTCCACATTTCCGAGGATCTCACCTGGTCCCTGAACTCCACCATCCTGATCAAAAAGGCGCAACAGCACTTTTATTTCCTGCGGAGCATCAAGAAAGCTTACCTCTGTCCCAGGATACTGACAGACTTTTACTGCTGTACCATTGAGAGCATACTCACCAACTGCGTCTCAGTGTGGTATGGCAATTGTCCCATATCGGACTGCAAAGCACTCCAGTGTGTGGTGAAAACTGCCCAGCAGATTATAGGCACCCAATTGCCCACCATTGAGAACATCTACTGTAAATGCTGCCTGGGCAGGGTGAAAAGCATTATCAGGGATGCATCTCACCCTAACCATGGACTTTTTACTCTCCTCCCATCCAGTAGGCGCTACAGGAGCCTCCGTTCCCGCACCAGCAGGCACAGGAAGAGCTTCTTCCCTGAGGCTGTGACTCTGCTGAACCTCACATCACAGCACTAAGCAGTATTGCACCCATATTGTACTGTCTCAGTACTTTTATATTTGTGTGCTGTAGCACTTACCTTTTATTTGCAGTTATTTTGTAAATTCTTTGCATTTCTGGTCAGATGCTAACTGCATTTCATTGGCTTTGTATCTGTACTCGGCACAATGACGATAAAGTTGAATCTAATCTAATATCAGCGAGTTCTCCAATAATATTAAGAGCCATGAGAAATGCAATCAAAGTGCACTTCTGAATTCAACATTAAAGTTTTTCCAAATATCAATCACTGCAGAATGAAATATTTCAATGAAGCCAAATTTAAAAGTTATATGTGTAGCATACTGTATACATCCCAAATCATTATTACAGGCTGAGTACTCCTTACCCAAAATCGGAATTTTTTTTGAGCACTGGCATGACATCACAAATGGAAAGTTCCTTAAGATACAGGGAGGGCTCCCAGGTGATGCACAGTTCACCGTGCACCATAGATGTACGTAATGAAGAGCAGTTAATAGAAAAAAGATTAAATAAACACTGCATAAAGCAAAAAAAATTAGGATTTCGATCATGTACTGTATCGTCAGCGGAGAAAACATATGCCACTTAGATAGCATGCATGAAACAAGCAAAGATCTATCACAACAAACTGAGAATTGAAGGTAGTTGTGAATATTCAGCAAGATGGTTGCAGAAATTTAAATGGCATGACACTGAATTTTTTTTTTAAAGTGTCTGCTGATCACAAAAACTTAGCACCAGAACATGTCTACAAAGCTGATCGTTTTTATACCTTACATAAAACCTAAAAAAAGTGAAATACAAATACTGTAACCTTTTCAACAAAACACGACATCGTAAGTAAAGAATGAAAACTTGCCGTTGAGCATTTTTGTTCAACGGCTAAATCAGGTATTCTCCTAATGCTGCTGTGTTGCTTTTGTTATCCTGAACACATGATATTTTCACTACATTCATAGTTGTAATAATTTTTACTGTTCAGGATATACTGTGTGTGATGAACAAAGACTGCTTACCGGTAGCACATAGGTTCAGAGTCGGAAATGATGGTGATCCCAAGCTATCTCATTATCTATTCCAAAATCAAAAAAAAAATCCGAAATCCAAAACACTTCTGGCCCCAACCATTTTCAATAAAGGATATTCAGCCTGCATTGGACTTTTTTTGCTTGTTTTACCAGATGGTACTCAGTAAAAGCAAAAAATACATTACACCAACTTTTATAATCCTATTTTATTTGAGAGTTTTTAAAAAAATGACTGCATACCATACACATTTTTTCTAAACTTCTGTAGCAAGCTCCACCATCTCTCAGCATCGCTCACCTACGCCATATCCCACCCAGCTACTTTTCCCCAGATAATGGAACTGCCCATTTACGCACATTACCTGATGTAGGTGACATACCTTGTCAAACCTGCTGTTTCACTTTTTCTTTTCCCATCCCAACCACAGTCAATATGGATGTAGTGTTTAGGGACAGTTCAACAAAGGCTAAACTTAAGAGATGTTTAGTTGTAGCATTTGAAATTATAATTCAAATGATACAATCATAATTCAAATATCTATGGTACCATGTTTAAACTCAGTCCAAGATCATTTATGCCAAATGAAAATAACCCGACCTTGAAATCAATTGGTTGTATCACAAGGCAGCAGCCATGAATAATTTTGTAATGAGATACTCTAGACAGAGATTCAGAGGCCCAGCTCAATAAACCAGTCCAGTTTGATAGAACCGACAACAGCTCAATTCATCCCCATTCTGTGCTTAATAAAAACTGTACAAGTTACTGTGGGAATTCACAAATGGTCCTCAAGGTAGGGTTGAGGAACAGGATCAAGATGGAGTGGCAAGAGTAGTTCTATATTCAACAGCTTTCTCACATTTCAGGACAAAACCTTGTTTGCATTATTCATTCAATGAATCCAAAGGCTCCAAAATGTTAACATACTGATGCAACATCTGATCAATGGCACTGTACAAACAACCCCTTCACTCTTGAACAAGAGGAAATGTGAGGAACTGCAACAGCAAAACAGTGCCTTGAACTGTCACAACTTTCCAACACAGGCGCAATAATATACATGTCCTTCCTGCACTTGTGGTGCAACAGTATGGACACTCCTTTACACTGTCCAATTTACTTTATTTCCTTATAGTAGGACAGAATTATTGCATTCCACTTTTTCAAGCTATTTGTTGGCCACAAGTATCATGCAACTTTGGACTCAGCTAAAATTGACAGAGCTCATCCTTTGGATAGCATCAGTTTTCAAACCTCAAGGAGTCTAAAACAACGCCAAGTGACTTAGCAACTTACAAGTTACCATGGTAACAGCAATGAAAACCACAGGCTCCCCTCTTCCTCCCTCATTTCTAACAGTTAAACAGCTACAATATTCAGAGCTGCTCCATTGTCTGGCATCTATAAAGAACAAAAGATTTTAAGCCAAGCAAAGCAATTGATGGTGGGATGGGAGAGTAGGGCAATCCATGGCCATGGTAGGTAATTTAAATAGATTCATTTCACATACAAATATTCAACATTTAACTAGAAACATAAAATTACACTTGCATTTAAATCACTGTTTAATAAACAAGTCACCACTTACAAAATGCATGTTTCCCTTCAAATAATGTTTGCTTATAATTTATACTTGCCTAAATGATACTACGTAAACATAGTTTAAATCATCACTTCATGGTTCAGCCAATCTGAGCATTAGGTAAAGCAACAATGTCAAACATGTAAATGTTAATTATTCCTGATAAAAACTCTATTCTACCAAGAAACAGCTTACTCTAGTTGCATTTATTTTAGTTTTTGAACAGCGAGCTCTTTCTCCATTTCCAGTTCAATGCCCTGAGGAGCAGCGTCAAATTATATGCTTTTTAAATATGTTATTTAACCTCATCATCAAAAGGAAACTGATAGCTGGGTACAAGTGGATAGATACAATGCTTGCTTTATTAATTCAATGAGCTTCAACAACAAGATTAAAATTAGGTAAATCATAATCAATTCTATATTCTTAGAAAGACCTCTTTGTTCCTGTTTTGTAAAGCAAGGATAGACAGTATCCACAGGCTTTCAAGGTCATCTACACTATTAGAACAGAACAAAGGGTCTTTGAAGACAAGAGAGATGTAAAGAAAACAAAGGCTCTTTCAGACAAATAAAAATTCCCATGTATTCAGTTTTAAATTATTATGCCATAGCATAGTACAGAACCTGGCTTAATACAGAAACACACCTGCATTTTGTGCTTTAAATGTATTCAGCTCTTGGATCTGTTGCCAAGTTATTCTTTTGCCATTGCACAAGGAAGCATTAAATTTACTAAGTGGTCATACAATATCCATTTTCCCCTAATTAAATGAAAATCAAAACTGCAGGCTTTCTTCCTTCCTTCCCCACCCATTTCAGAAATGGGAAGGTTTATTGACAGTCTGGCTATTGCCATTGAAGAAATGGATCCTTTGATTGAAAAAAAACAACAGGTTTCAGTCGAAGTTGTGTAGGAGTGAGGCTGCACTAGTTTAGAAAAATACTCCAGATTAACAGAGACTACAGATTTAAAAAATGCGGCAGCAGACAATAGTGAAAGACCAGATGAATCAAAGATCAGGTTTAGCATCACCAGCACATGCCATGAAATTTGTCTTTGCAACAGCAGTACAATGCAATACATAATAATACAGAAAAACGTGAATTGATAGAATTAAATGATTCCTTGTGCATTTATTGGAGAAGATTTCAAAAGGAGGAATTGCATTATGAATGGACATACGAAGAGTAAGGAGGCTCTATTTGCCCATCATTCCCTGCCCCCCACCCCCATCTGGTTTACCTATCACTCCTCATTCATACTGCTATAGAATGACAAGCATTCACCTTCGCACTGTTCTAATGCCAGGTCTCAACCCAAAACATCAACTAGTCCCGTCTCCACTGATAATAGATGACCTGCTAAGTTCTTCCAGCATTGTTTTCAGTTCCTGAATCTGCCATCTCTTTTGTCTTTCTAAGATTTTTTTTTAACTGGAGGGTAAAAATACTGGGAAGCAACTGGAAAGAACAGTAGTCAACATGCAGCTTTTGATGAGCTACGAGGAAAAGATACGAGAGGGCACTGACACCACTGGAATGACACTCCAGGAAGGAACAAAGCTGAAGGTTGAGAATTTTGATAGCAATTAAACCACAATTGGGATGAAAGCAGACAGATGATATTATTGAGCTAGAATTAAGCATGGATAATGTTGGGTCAGACTCAGGAATGAATAAAAAGCCAAACGTGCCAAGAATGGCAGTTTAGGATTAGACGTCAAACAACAGCAATTAGCACAAGGGCAGACAGAAGGTTGACAAAAATGCCATTTATGGGATCTACATTCTGAGGGATTTTATTTTTAAAGCTAGATTTCTATACCTGAGATCAGTTCAAATAACCTTTTGTTGTCTAAAGGTATCAGAGAATACAAGTAAAATGCAAGTTCTGTCTTAAAGATGAAGAGGGATCTCAATGAAACCTACCAAATATTGTAAAGCCTGGATACAATGGATGTGAAGAGGATGTTTCCAATAGTAGGAATGTCTAGAATCAGAGCATACAACCTCAGAGTAGAAGGACATCCCTTTAGAACAGAGATGAGGTGGAACTTCTTCAGCCAGAGGGTGGCGCATCTGTGGAATTCATTGCCACAGACAGCTAGAGGTCAAGTCATTGGGTATGTTTAAAGCGAAGGTTGACAGATTCTTGATTATTAAGGACATCAAAGGTTAAAGAGAGAAGGCAAAAGAATGGAGTTGAGAAGGAAAATAAATCAGGCATGATCGAATGGTTACACAGACGATAATTATGGGGGATTTTAATATGAAAGTGGATTGGGAAAGTCAGGAAGGTACTGGATCTCAGGAGAGGGAGTTTGCAGAATGCCCACGGGATGGCTTTTTGGAGCAGCTTGTCCATAAGCCCACCAGGGGACCGGCTGTTTGGGATTGGGTGCTGTGTAATGAACCTGAGGCGATTAGGGAGCTGGAGGTAATGGAATCCCTTGGAAGTAGTGATCATAATATGATTGAGTTCAGTTTCAAATTTGAAAAGGAGAAGCTGGTATCAGATGTATTGATATTTCAGTGGAACAAAGGAAATTACAGTGGTATGAGAGAGGAACTTGCCCAAGTCAACTGGAAAAGTAAGCTTGATGGAGAGATGGTAGAGCAGAATTGGATGAAATTCCTACAAGAAATAAGTGCAGGAAAAATACATTCCAAGAAAAAAGAAAATCATGAATGGAAAAATAGCACAAATGTGGCTAACGAGAGAGGTTAAGGCTAAAATAAAAGCAAAAGAGACGGCGTACAAGGAAGCAAAAATTAGTGGGAAAACTGACCAATGAACGACTTTTTAAAACTTACAGAAGGAAACTAAGAAAGTCATTAGGAAAGGAAAGATGAATTATGAATTATGAAAGGAAGTCGGCAATTAACATAAAAAAGGATACTAAGAGTTTTTTTAAAATATATGAAGAGTAAAAGAGTGACACGGGTAGATATAGGACTGATTGAAAATGATGCTGGAGAAATTATAATGGGTAACAAAGAGATGGCAGAGGAACTAAATGAGTATTTTGGATGAGTCTTCACAGTGGAAGACATTAGCAATATACCTGATAGCCAGAGGTCTCAGGGAATAGAATTAGGTACAGTCAAGATTACTAGGGAGAAAGTGCTTCAAAAGCTACATGGACTAAGAATAGATAAGTCTCCCGGACCAGATGAGGTGCACCCACGGGTTCTGAACGAGGTGGCTTTGGAGATTGTGGAGGCATTGGAAATGATCTTCCAGGAATCAAGACTCTGGCATGGTTCCAGAGGACTGGAAGGTCGCAAATGTAGTTCCACTGTTTAAGAAAGGAGGGAGGCAGCAAAAAGAAAATTACAGACCTATTAGTCTGACATCAGTAGTTGGAAAGTTATTGGAGTCGATCCTCAAGGACGAGGTTATGAAATACCTCGAAGTGCATGACAAGATGGGCCCAAGCCAGCATGGTTTCATGAAGGGAAGATCCTGCCTCACCAAGCTATTGGAATTTTTTGAGGTTATCTCAAATAAGATTGACAAGGGAGAGGCTGTGGATGTTGTGTACTTGGATTTTCAAAAGGCCTTCGATAAGGTGTGGCATAAGAGGCTGCTTAATAAGATGAGAGCACATGGAATTACAGGAAAGATATTAGAATGGGTGGATCATTTGGCTGATAGGCAGAAAACAAAGGGTGGGAATAAAGGGATCCTATTCTGATTGGTTGCCGGTTACTAGTGGTGTTCCGCAGGGGTCGGTGTCGGGGCCGCTTCTTCTTACAATGTATATCAATGATTTAGATTATGGATTAAATGGTTTTGTGGCCAAGTTTGCGGATGACACCTAGATAGGTGGAGGAGCAGGAAGTGTTGAAGAAACAGAAAGGTTGGAGAGAGACTCGGTCAGTTTAGGAGAGTGGGCAAAGAAATGGCAGATAAGATACAATGCTGAGAAATGTAAGGTTGTACATTTTGGAAGAAGAAAGAATTGGGCAGATTATTATTTAGATGGGGAGAAAATTCAAAAATTAGAAGTGCAAAGGGACCTGGGGGTCCTCGTACAGGATACCCTAAAGGTTAACCACCAGGTTGGATCGGCAGTAAGGAAAGTGAATGCTATGTTGGCATTCATTTCAAGAGGAATAGTGTATAAGAGTAAGGAGGTGTTGATGAGGCTCTATGAGGCACTGGTGAGACCTCATTTGGAATACTGTGTGCAGTTTTGGGCCCCCTATCTTAGAAGGGATGTTCTGATGTTGGAGAGAGTTCAGAGAAGATCTACAAGGATGATTCCATGGAATGCAGGGGTTAACATATGAGGAGCGTTTGTCGGCTCTTGGACTGTATTCATTAGAGTATAGAAGAATGAGAGGGATCTCATAGAAACATTTCGAATGTTGAAAGGGTTGGACAGAGTAGATGTGGAAAGGCCGTTTCCCTTGGTGGGTGAGTCCAGGACAAGAGGCCACAGTCTTAAAATTAGAGGGTACCCATTTAAGAGATGAGGAGAATTTTTTTAGCCAGAGGGTCGCGGATTTATGGAATTCGTTGCCACATACAGCTGTGGAGGTCCGATCATTGACAGTGTTTAAGGAGGAGATTGATAGGTATCTAATTAGTCAGAGTATCAAGGGATATGGGGAAAAACCTGGAAATTGGAACTAGATGGGAGAATAGTTTAGCTCATGGTGGAGTGGTGGAGCAGACTCGATGGGCCGAATGGCCCACTTCTGCTCCTTTGTCTTGTGATCTTGATAGACCTTATTGTTTCTGGATTTTGTGGTCTATCTTCCCGAAGGACCCAATAGTAATCAGTCTTAACCACAAATATATTATGGTCATCAAAAGATCTAACATGTTTTGCTATTCATTATTATTTGTTAAATTGTAATAAGCATTGACTATTTGCAAGAAATCAATAGGTGCTGGGGTCCATCACCTACCAAGGGAATATCTCTTAAGAGGGCAGATTAAACCCACGAACTGGAACTTAAGTAATAATATTGCTGAGTTAGTTTTAAGTTTTTCCTCAAAAGTAAATGCTGGTCTTAACATTTTCTTGCCAAATGGTGAATTCTCACAGCTTTAAGGAAATCAAATGTTTATTACCGTTTCCAAAGACAACATTAAGACCCATTGGCAAATTGCTAGTATTTAGTGTGCCAGAGACAGCAAACATTTAGTGGGAATGGGAAGAAAAAGATTTTCCTTGCATGTATATAACACCTGGAGTGAGTAATTGTGGTGGTAAGGGGAAAATAAGTAATCTCATAATGAAGCAGACAAAAACTAAGGAGCCTGTAGCTAACCTGCATGCGATAGTGTGGGGGTAAAAAAAAAAGTGGACATGGAAAAAAATATATAGATGGCAATAATGGCTGACAAGACTGCAGAGATTGTAGTTTTTCAAAATGTCCTACATTTTAGAAAGATCTGTGGATTGGAACACCGCAGCTCAGTGAATATGCGGTTATTTCATTCCTGGATTGAATGGGTTGCCTTATGAGGAGAAACATACATACAGACCTATTCTCACTAAAGTTCATAAGAATAAGAAGTGATCTTATTGAAACCTAAAATATTCTGAGGGACTGACAGTGCAGATGATAAATGGATTTTATTTAACAGGAAGTCGACAGAACACAGGATTGCCTACTTAGAGAGAGGACATGAGTTTTAGAAATACTGTACTCAAGAGAGCTATGGATCATTGAATAATTCACAGCTGAGATAGATCATGGCCTCAGCTATACAAGTCTAACTAAAAGACACATGGCCTATTCCCACTCCTGACACTATCAGGGGAAAAGCATCAACATTAATTACTTCATTTGGGGTTTCCTCTAAACAAAGCAAGCAAGTGTTACTAATGCCAGGGTCAATACATCCAAACAACTGTGTTGCTATTTGAACTTACGTTATAAGTACAGTTACAAGTAGTAAGGTTGTTGCAAAGCAGCTTCTCCTACAATCAGCATTTTTCTTCTGTCGCTGGTGCAGCTCCCCTCCACAGTTGTCACAGCAACGGCACATGCAGAAACACAGGCCCAAAATAGGCATGAGCAGAACAAACACAATTCCCAAAGCTGCACAAACGATGAATCCAATCTCATAGTATATTATCTGTTTCGAAAGGAAAACATCATTAGATTTATCATCATAGCAAAGTCACTAAAAATCATAAAACTTGATCTTAGCTGGAAGATGAAAAATAGATTAAACATGTGCATGTAATAAATACAAAGGATACTCAGATAGAATTATCTTAATGTCAAAAATGCTTTTTAACCAGCATTAAGTAAATATCCACTTCTAAATAAACGAGAAAAGCAGTTATTAAATATCATGTCATGTAAAAGATGGGAATGAAACAAAACAACCCATGAAATCTCTAGGTATTTTTGTGGATTTTTAGCCAAATTAGTATCTCATCTATTTATCTTTTTTCTTGTATCCCATGATACCTCACCCAAAACAAGGGGGGAAAAAGCATTAATTGTATTAAGCATAACTCTTCAGGAAAATCCCTATAAAAATAATGTAATTATATTGACTCCCTCAAACCAGTTTCCCACTTTGAAACACTATGAACAAGATCACACTTGAACTTTAAAATAGACTCCATTTGTTTTCACAATGTGTTCTAACAATTTAACCCCTCAAGTCCAGGTATCATTCTAACAAAAGTGTGCTGTATCCCTACCAAGTGCTATATGTGCAATTGAATTTAGTGATGAAACCAATACTATAAAAAGGGAAAATAATGCCAAAGACAATGCTTATTTGAGAATTGAGGACTCCACAGGGGACTGTCTTGTCTCCCCTTCCCTTCACCATTTATACCTCGGACTTCAACTACTGCACAGAGTCTTGCCATCTTCAGAAGCTTTCTGATAACTCTGCCATAGTTGGATGCATCAGCAAGGGAGATGAGGCTAAGTACAGGGCTACGGTTGGAAACTTTGTCACATGGTATGAGCAGAATTACCTGCAGCTTAATGTGAAAAAGACTAAGGAGCTGGTGGTAGACCTGAGGAGAGCTAAGGTATCGGTGACCTCTGTTTCCATCCAGGGGGTCAGTGTGGACATGGTGGAGGATTACAAATACCTGGGGATACGAACTGACAATAAACTGGACTGGTCAAAGAACTGAGGCTGTCTACAAGAAGGGTCAAAGTCGTCTCTATTTCCTGAGGAGACTGAGGTCCTTTAACATCTGTCGGATGATGCTGAGGATGTTCTACGAGTCTGTGGTGGCCAGTGCTATCATGCTTGCTGTTGTGTGCTGGGGCATAAGGCTGAGGGTAACAGACACCAACAGAATCAACAAACTCATTTGTAAGGCCAGTGATGTTGTGGGGATGGAACTGAACTCTCTCACAGTGGTGTCTGAAAAGAGGATGCTGTCCAAGTTGCATGCCATCTTGGACAATGTCTCCCATCCACTACATAATGTACTGAGTGGGCACAGGAGTACATTCAGGCAGAGACTTATTCCACCGAGATGCAACACTGAGTGTCATAGGAAGTCATTCCCGCCTGCGGCCATCAAACTTTACAACTCCTCCCTTGGAGGGTCAGACACCCTGAGCCAATAGGCTGGTCCTGGACTTATTTCCTGGCATAATTTACATATTATTATTTAATTATTTATGGGTTTTATATTGCTATATTTATACTCTATTCTTGGTTGGTGCAACTGTAACGAAACCCAATTTCCCTCGGGATCAATAAAGTATGACTATGACTATGAATCCCCACCTCTTCTTTCATAAAGGACCCTTGCCCCTGGTTTCAGTATTTTGCAAAGAATTTTTCAATATGAGAAAAATAGTCAAACATTCAAAGGAAAGGCAGGTGGGGGGGGGGCGCGGGAGAGGGGCATGTTTCTATTATTTCTTGTCCCATTCATCCTGTTGTCTGATGTCAAATCAGGTTACCCATGTTTTCTCACAAAGTACATAGATTTGAGCAGAGGTTTATTTCTCCGATCCATACATTCTAAATTATAATGCAATTATAATTTATATCAATTTAATGTAAAATAACTAGGGCATTTAAATATTTTTAAATACTTACGTTTATTCATAACACTTTACCTTAACATCAACATGTCAAAAATTGGAGGGACTATTACCATGTCATATTAAAAAGTAATTTAAAATGGAATAAATATACCTGTAGCGTCAGAACAACTTTTTCTGGCTATGCAGCCAAAGCAGGTGCATTTAAATAGATGTAATGAAGCATGCAAAAAGAAATGAGCAAAATTCAAATAAATGCTATAAATGCACAACATGGTCTCAAAAACAAAACACACTAATGACGAAATCCAATTTAAAACAAACAAAATGGGTTAATGCCAAACAATCAAACAGCATTACTAACCCAAGTACTACTACAACGTGAAATGCAAAAGCTGATTTGCAACCTGTTGCTTTTGAGGAACATTGAAACACGATCAAATATTGTAGACTGGGTCAGACTGCTTAATTAACCATTACCTCTTGATACTGCTGTAGAACTTGTCTGTAGTTCTGCTTTATTACCTCAATGATCAATTCTGCAACAAAAAAGTTTGCAATTTTAAGTATCAGGTCTTTTATTCATTTGAAAATTCTCTGTCGATTATTAATTTCCAAAAAATACTTATTCTAAACAGAATCTATTTAGACTTTCATATCACGGCAAGATAATAATAATGACAATTGTAATGAAAGCACTTGAAATTATATAATACCATAACACTATTTACCCCCCTTGACTAATTATTATCACATGGAAGCAATTGCATGGGAATATGTGAAAATGCACACGAAAATTAATGGTTAGAATGAAATCATGTTCCTCAGAACAGAAGTTTTTTAAAATCTGTATCACTTTTGGCCACCAGCAACAGAAACGAGGACAGAATGTTTACAAAAACTTATTCAGGTAGTCCAAGTGTGAAACAAAGAGCAAATAAAATTAAGAGGGGAAACTGTGAAAGAGGAATAAAAGTGAGGGCAGCAGAAGTGAGGCTGCAAGGGGGTGAGTGGGACAGGTGGAAAAAAAAGTTCAACATACAAGCACAAGCTGATAAGAATTGGTCTTTAATTGTGCTAAAGGTAAGCTTTTCTCTTGCATTGTTTTTTTTGCCAAAGTGGCCCCTTCATGAAAAATAAAGATCACTGTTCAATAGAATGCATAATTATAAGAATGACTCTTGTTGAACTTCTGTGCCATGATTTATACAGTTTTCAACTCAAGAATGCACTGAAGATTGTGTGTGTATGGGGGGGGGGCGGGCGGGAGGGCAGGTTAGAAAAGAAATTAAATTTGGCAAACAGAACAAGATTAATTTTGGTTTCAAGAAAGTTAATTGTGAAACTGAAAGCCTTATTATATTGAGCAAATCTGGTGCACATTTCTGCTGCCAGAAATAGTGGTTGAGGCAGCATAGTAGCAACAAAGATAAGCCATTGAGACAGATACAAGTAGCAGAGAAGTTTGGACGGCTGTTGGCCAAACGTGAGCAGATGGGACTAGCTCACTGGGCAACAGTCAGCATGGACAAGTTGGGCTGAAAGGCCTGTTTGCATGCTGTAGGTCTCAAGGACTTAATATTAACAAGTAGCAGTACATCATTAGACTGCGACAGTTAATTTCATTCACTATGATAAAATGACCACTGAAGACATTATCGGCAATTACTGGTGTTTGGCTCCTTTAGAGATGTCTCCAATGGCTGCTACTAGACACAACAGGAATTTAAAAAATTGAGCCTTACTGAACTCTAAGGCTTTAGAAGATTTTCTAACCTCCCTTAAAGATGCAGCAATTAGGAAATTGTTTTCCCTGTGCAAAGGAACAATATGCATTTAAGTACTTCAATATAGTCAAAGAACAAACATTTTTTTTGGGGCGGGGGGTCAATGTTTCACATTTTAAATTGGGAATCACCTTAAATCAATCCACTATTTACAAAAGTACAACTTTAAGATTAATTTACTACATAGAGTTCTATAAAATGTTTTAGAGTGTTAAAAAAAATGAAGGTTGAAGGTGAAATACAAGGCAAGAAGAAGAAAGGCTAGCCAACTAAGTCAATAACATAGCCAGTACCCTTTGCTGAAAACCCAGTGGAGTTTCATAGAGAAGGCAATGTTGCAACTATTGCATGTATCAAAAGGGTCAATGACATTTTTTAAAACTTGACCTGTTAATTGATTTATTGATCATAATTCTCTTTCCAAGAAAATCTAAAGACATTGCTTAAACACTTTAATTGCAAGATTTATCTAAAAGGGTCGGCAATTTAGCGCTGAACAAAAGACTTGTTTCATATTCACAGAATCTAAATGAAATGAAATTCTTTAAGAACCATGGCTATACTCTTTTCTGTTCAGCGGCAATGCTCAACTTCATACTACCTTCCTAATAGGCAACTTGGTTTCCACTGCTTGGCACTGCTACATCTGGTGAGTAACTCACGATGGGAGAAAGGCAGGTGAATAACACAAGGGAAAAAAAATACAGACAGTAATGTACATTTTTGTGCAGATGTGGCCTGTCATTATCAATTTAGCTGAATGCATAAATTGAAAGCTGGCACATTTACCCCTACGATTTTCATGTCCAATAACCGAATTTTTATAAAATCTTAAAAATAAGTGCACAGCTGCAACATTCTATATGTATATTCCAAGACATATACGTTGCAGCAGGAGTTTTAGGCCTTGTTAACAACTTATTTATTGAGATACAGTACACAATAGGCACTTCAAGCCACACCAAATGGAAATTCCTGGATTTAATCCTAGCCTAATCTTGGGACAATTTACATGACCAATTAACCTACCAGCTGATACTTCATTGGACTGTGGGAGGCAACCGGAGCACCCGGAGGAAACCCACGCAGTGATGGGGAGAACGTACAAACTCCTTACAGGCAGTGGCAGGAATTGAACCCAAGTCCCCTGTACTGTAAAGTGTTGTGCTAACCACTATGCTACCATGCTACACAAACTGAAGATTTCTGCATTTCCTCCTCTGGGTATTGACATTCCGTGGACTTGTTGTTTGATAGGTTCACTGGCCATTGTATATAGTGCCTCATGTAGGTGAACAATACAAGTTAATGGACATATGAGAGAAAATAGTTTGCAGGAAATAACAGGAGGAAAATGGAATTGCTCAGAGCTGACAGATTTAATGGACCAATGGCCTCCCCCTGCATTGTAAGAAAATACAGGATGAGAGATATTGAGAGCCAGCAGTGCAAGATGCAGATTTCAAAATGTGCCAGCTTTCAAACTGTGTAATTTCAACTAATTTCATAAAGAAAGAGATGGAGAGTAATGATTACTAACCCCTCTCCTGCATAACAACACAATCTGTAGTAATACACAATCCTTCATGGATGCACTAAGAGATAACCACACTGCAATGATTGATAAATTTAGCTAACAGAAAGCTTTAGGACAGAGTAAATGTTCTTCATTTGCTCAGATTTGGAAACGTTCCTCATTGCAAACAACACAAAAAAGGTCAAGCTAGAGATGAAATTGTACTTTCTCCATCACCAATTTCAGCTCATGAGCATTGGGGAATTAAACTCATCTGACATGGTGGTTGGGAGTTAAAACACAAGACAGTGCAGATCAACAATGGGACTCCAGTAGGTATCACAATTCTGGACCAGATTTAAAGAATGATAAATTATCTCAAGCAATAACAATACCTGACCCACATTTGATTAGCAGCCAAATGCAGGAAGTCATACAGAGATACAAAAGGAAAACTGGCCTTTTAACCCATTGAGTCAGCCAGCCATTTACACAAATCCTATATTAATCTCACAGTCTCCATTATCCTGATTTTCCCCACCTAGATACTTAGCTGTGCCCCTGTACTGGCCTACAACCTCAAGAGTTCATCAATAGATAATTGTCATGAATCCTAAGAAAATATCCAAGCAAATTTTCCTGAAATCTAGCTCAACTACCAGAGTAAAAAATTTCCTCTGATAGCTAAAATTGTATTGGAAAAATTTGGGTTAAGCATCAAAATTTTATTATTGCACATTAAAATTGCAAACATATTCAATGCATCACTACTCTTAATATTGTTGAGATTGAAACACGAAGGCAAACTTTTGTAAACCTCAGGTTCGGCCAACACGCGTTCATCTAGGGGAAGACAGCGACTGGCCCAGCCAAACTCAGAAACCTCATTTGTGTGGATGCTGTGTGATGTGTTGCCCAGTTACAAATCTGTACCGCAAAATATCAGACAGTACATCATGTGCAATGAAATGACTGAACTCTACAAATCTTAATCTGACTATAGGGTTAGTAAAGAAAATAAAAATAAAAAGGGCCCTTTTTAATGAAATAGTCTAATATGCACGTTGGAGCTCATGGTTCCATCCATTCATTCCCCATCGACCTCCTCCACGCGTCACTGACCCTCGGACCCTCTCTCCAAGTCCACTCCGTCCAGTGGTCTACCAACTCTCTCCACTCGCGTCTTCTCTCTCATCTCTCGCCGACAAAAGACCACGAAATCCCTTCTCTCAGGCTCACAAGAACATAGTTCTCATTGGATGGCGCACATTCCAAAGACGCCACTATCTCTAATCATAACCCAAACATTGCTGCTACAGAGAAGCCATTACTTTAGCTGTGAAACATTACAGCTCGTTGCACATCATTAAACTAATCAATCACAGACATTGCTATTAAATGCATTTTTCACAATTAGTTTGTACAGTTGATCTGAGTAAATTAAGACTATTTTGACAGTAATTTAACAATTATATACAATAACATGACCTAAATATATCAAACATCAAGTATAGTTTTAAAAAAATAATCATTAATTCTAAGAAAATTGCTTCAAATGATTCGATTTATTTTAAGATACAGCTACAATAGCACCAGAAAGAGCTTGTACTGCTTGATTGGAATAACATTTATATATAACCAAACAATTAGACCACATGGGGGAAAAAGTATGGATGCCGCTTCATGCGCCCATACTTTACAGTACTGTTGATTACTTTTTTTTAAAAGCCGTACTTGATGTTCACCAGAGACGGATGATCTTCACCGCTGCCCTAAATGCCAGTAGCGTACTGGGCAGACAGACAGGAGGTGATAACATTTAAGACATGCCCCAGTTGGTGCACTCAACTCCGATGAACAGAACTCCAAGAGCACACCCAGATCCATATACATTTGGCTCTTCAGACCAACTTCATCTACACAGTTAAGGGCCATTTCTCATTCTTCAGTTTGATAAAGGTACTGAGTGTTGCTCACAACACGACGTACTATAAAAGACCAGCCTTACTGATTACACTTAATCATTGATCAGCTGCAGCATTACCACTACAGTGAACCCAGTGAATATACAACAGCATACTGCTGTGCACTCCAACAGCAAGTAAAACACAAGTCCTCTAACCTTTTGACACTGAGTCTTCTCTAGACAGTGGGCATGCCTAAGCTTCCAAAAACATTCAGAAGAAGTTTTCTGCCTATCACAGATACCAGTATTAAATACACCTGCAGAGAAACCAAACGGTCAGTCCATGTCAGAAGAAATTCGGGTTTGCCTGCTGAGATAGGTTACTGAAATTTACGCTCCGATCCCACTCTTTCCTGGCACAACACTTGATTATGGCTCCACTTCTATGATATCCCTCAAGGGACTTTCCACCTCTAATCATTCGCATCAGCAGATTTTGGGTTTTCTTCTCAACAGTATCCCAACCTTACATCTGTTCAGATAATCTGCTTCTTGTTGTTTTTGCGTGAAAGTAGTCACCGAGAAGTATTAAAAAGGTATGAATCAGTCTCTTTACTTGACAAAGTGAGTCATAGTAGGCATCAGATGGAGACCCTTTTGGAGCCAGAGGTCTGCCCGATCCAACACTACATGGCATTTTATATGCTAAAGGTCACAGAAATATTCAGGACAATTCCATGCTTTTTAAGCTTCCTTTGAACTATACAGCACCCTCTTCGCACCCAAATACACACAAATAACAAACTTAAATCAGTATTGTGTGGTATTCCAATCAACTTGGTTCACAGTTCATTGGTCAGAGCTGCAGTTAGATTTAATCCAAAATTCATATTAGAGTCTGAAGACTAGTGGCTGAAGTCAGTTGCTGAAGTTATTTGCTATGTGTGCTAACCACCCCCCCCCCCAAAAAAAATGCTCAACGCCGTTACAACCCCAATGATGGCCTTGGTTCTTGCTGAACAATTAAGAAAGTCTCTCCATTTATTTAAATACTGCTTCTTTGAAACGTTTATGATCCAATGGCATTTTTCTGCAAGAGGAAGAGTCTGACCTCTCCTACTAAGTTCCTTCTTCAATCCTTTACCTCTTCCACCCATCACCTTCCAACTTCATCTTCTCGCCCCCACACATCTCCCTCTTAGTTGACCTCACCTATCACTGGACAGCTGGTACTCTTTCCCCTCCACCCACCTTTTCATTCGAGTTTCTGCTCCCTTCCTTTCCAGTCCTAATGAAAGATCTCTGCTTGAAACACTGCCTGTTTATTCCCCCCCACAGATGCTGCCCGAACTGCTAGGTTCCTCTCACTCCTTTGTGTGGGTTCCCAATTTCCAGCATCTGTAGTGTTTTAGTCTCCATGTAACTGCTTCAGGTCAGATTAATTGCATCTACTGATAAAATGTGCCTGTTTGGGTAAAGTTGAATCAGACTATGTATTGTTCATCTAGGTCAGTGCTATATCCATCAGGATAATCTGCTTAGTATTACTACATGCATCCTCTATTCTGAGTTGAGTTCTGGTCACCTCACTACAGGAAGGATGTGGATACTATAGAGAGGAGATTTACAAGGATGTTGCCTGGATTGGATAATGTGCCTTTTGAGAATAGGTTGAATGAACTTGGCCTTTTCTCTTTGGAGCAATGAAGGATGAGCGAGGTGTATAAGATAATGAGAGGCAATGATCATGTGGATAGTCAGAGGTTTTTGCCCCAGGGCTGAAATGGCTAACACGAGGGGGCATAGTTTTAAGTTGCTTGGAAGTAGGCACAGAGGGGATGTCGGGGGAAGTTTTTTCACACAGAGTAGTGGGTGCATGGAATGCACTACCAGCGAAGATGGAGGCGGCGGATACAATAGGGCCTTTTAAGAGACTCTTAGATAGGTACACAGAGCTTAGAAAAACAGAGGGCTATGCGGTAGGGTAATTCTAGGCAGTTTCTAGAGTAGATTACATGGCCAATACAACACTGTTGTACATAATGTGCTATAAATCTCTATCTTCTATTCTTGATAGATATTTAGTTTTTTTTTTAAATCCTCAAATGAATTTGCAGCATGGCTATGATTGCTACATTTACAGAATTTTGTTAAGGGGTGGAAAAAGTTTCAAATCCCTGGGGTTAGGTCAGACTTAATTTGCCCATGGTAAAATTTGGTTTCAGCTCCCCAATCATGCTGAGCTGAGCATCAAGACTCTGCTAGAGCTGTTACTTGTTTAAAGGTTTGTCATGGAACAAACTGCTCCCTGCAACAACATTTGTAATAAGTTCCAGAGCGGCATTCTATGAGGAGCTATTGAACAAAGGATTTTTTTTTTCTCTCCAGCATCATATGTGTTTGCCTTCATAGTCTTCAACTTGTTTTGTTGGCGTCTGCAGAGACCATGCACACCACAAATACATTTTTATCAATCCTTGGTGATCAAATCAAAAACCAAGTACAGTTTACTTCCATTTCTAATGGCAACAGTTTCTTTGCTATTAATAAAGTATGCAAATCTCCAAAATCACACCAATAGTGAATCACAACTTCTATTAAATATGTTTAAATAACTAAATTTTACTGCCACTTTACTGAACTCCTGATAAATCATTTTGATATATAAAATTATATTTAAAATCAAGCTATTAACTTTTATATGTGGATGCATATTCAAAGTACATTTATTATCAAAAAATGTACGAATTACACAACCTTCCTCACAGGTAGCCACAAGGCAAAAAAGAACCTGAAAGAGCCCAATAAAATAAAATAAAAATAAAAAAGACCAACACCTGATACACATAAGAAAGAAAAAAAAACAAATCATGCAAACAATTGAAGCGAACAACAACATTCTGAACCAAATTGAGTCCTTGGATCCGAACCCCGGAGCAGCCCAGAGTAGGCCCAAAGCCTCGCTTATCAGTTAATAATATTAGCAGACACAGAGCATAGCAGTAGGAGACATTCTTCACAGCCTCAGCACTATAGAGAGAGCAGTGACCACCACTATGGAGAGGGAGTGAAATTGGCTCTCGCCTCCAATCCTGAGACCGTATCTTTTCAGGCTATTTGAGCCAGCGTTTGAATTGACCAAACAACGGAGCAGCAAAAGGCTTCGGAGCCCTGGAGAGAGGAGTGAACACCGCGGAGAGTGAGCGAAATCACCTCTCGCCTCTGATCTGGGCTGGTGTTTAAATTGTCCAAACAGTGAATCATACCTCGCAGTAGGACCCAAGCACCACTGCAGCCCAGCAATGTGCTCCGGGCCCAGATCTCACCGCCCAGCCCGAAGCCGCTCTCAAGCTCTTCAAATCAGCTTAGCACCCAGAACAATCCAACCTCACACCTCGGCCAGTTGTATGAGCATCGGAAATCCATCTGCAACGATTCTGCAACACACCACACTGCTCGCCTCTTCACTGTTTGTGCCAATAAATTTAACACAATTTACACCAGAAAAGGTATCTTTGAAAGTCATCATTCGTATTGGTGTTAGCATACTGTTTCAATTTAGAGGTTGTTGCATAGTTATAATACACGAATTGCAAAGCAAATGGTAAGAGGTATATTCATAATAATGTTTACTTCGCCTATGAATCATTTTGTGTATTGAGGGAAAATTTAAAAAGCTTCTGTGAAGATTTTGACCTTTATTATAAAGGAGGATCATTCACTCACACTGAAATGTCTATAGACAACTCAAAATGCCTTAAAAAGATTTATAATAAGGAGGAAAGTGAAAATGCTGAATTGAATTGTGAAGTAAATTGTTAGAGAAGCTTTCAAATTTAGAGGCAAATTTAGAACTAATGTCAGGAAATACTTCTTATTCATGCACGTGTAGAATTGACAGTCATTGAGAAGGAATAAATTTAGTCTGACTTTTCAACTCTGAGTTTGAGGTACAAGAAACTAATAGAGTACAAAAGAGAGCCATACTATTTTTCGAAGAAAGTGAGGACACAGCAGCAAAGAGGTTAACACAACGCTATTACAACTTGGGGTATCAGTTCAATCCCAGCATTCTCTGCAAGCAGCTTGTACTTTCTCCTCGTGAAATGTGTCGGTTTCCTCAAGGTGCTCTGGTTTCCTCCCACAGTCCAGAGATGTACCGGTTAGTAGGTTAATTGGTCATTGTAAATTGTCCTGTGATTAGGCTAGGTAAGTCAGGGGTTGCTGGTGAAGAGCAGATCAAACAGTAGGCCACCTAGCCCAGTGGTCCCCAACCACCGGGCCGCGGACCAGTACCAGGCCTCATAGTATGTGCTACCGGGCCGCAAGGAAACGATACGATTTGGCAATATGAAATGATATGAGTCAGCTTCACCTTTCCTCATTCCCTGTCAAACCCACTGTTGAACTTGAACACACCGAGGTCATTACCTATGTGTCATCCATCTCAGCGCAGGAAGATGATCAGCTCTTTCAGCTTACAAATGACGGTGAGCTGAAAAGTAGGTTTGATGTAACATCTCTGCCGACATTCTCGATCAAAGTCAAGGCTAAGTATCCCAGACCGAAAAAATAACCTACCAAATAACACATAAAATAACACTAACATATAGTAAAAGCAGGAATGATATAATAAATACGCAGCCTATATAAAGTAGAAATAATGTATGTACTGTGACAGGATCCTAAATTACCCGTATGAACTGTGTTTTGGAGAGAGAGACAGAGACAGAGACAGAGAGATATTTAACACCGACATGTTGTTTTGAAAGAGAGAGAGAGAGACAAAGACTAACTGTTGGACTGTCACTTTAAGGCACTGGAAGTAACTTCTGGATTTCTGCTGAGCTGGAGACAGCACCGAGCAGCTCGTAAGTTGCTATGGTGACCGAGGGCGTTATTTGATGGACACTCGATGTTATGATTTTCCAACAGCGTGTTGATACTTCTCAAGGACATCGCCTGCTTGCATTTCTTAAACAGAGAGAGGAAGGAGGCGTTATTTGAATGACAGCTGGTATCTAGTACGGTAAGATAAAATAGAAGGTGAGATGATAGACGTCAGACACATGTTTTGGACACTGAATGAGCATTGTTGTGCCCACAGAAAAAGTGGGTTTTTGGAGGATCGATCAGGCGGATCGATCAGTCGCTCCTGCAGTGAAAAAGGAAAGGGGTTGACTGGTGGGGAGTTGTCCATGTGTCCACCCTCGCCTAGGTGATAGCTCCACCACAGAAAATCGGTCCCCTTTGTTAAAGTCACAGTCGGTGGCTTTTAAAGGATTTCGAAGGACAACGAGAAGGTCGACGGCGTCAGCTCACCTGAAGACTCAAACCTCTCCCTCTCTCTTCATCACTACTCAACTAAATACCATGAACTGATCTGAACTTTACTCATCCTCGTAAGACTATCTTTTTACCCCTAGACATAAAGAAGCTTGGTTTTTCGTATATATCACACACACACATATATACATATTATATATATATATATATATATATATATATATACATACACACACATACATAAAATCATTGCTAACCTGTTTGATTTACCTGTTTGAAATACAGTAATTTATATTACTGTATTGCGTAGTTACTAATAAATATTATTAGTTAATAGCAATACTGGACTCCAAAGTGTTTTCCATCTCTGCTGGTTCTTTATTCCCAAAACGGGGTACGTGACAGTACAGTGTAGTTTCACTGAACACAATCGCCAAAACCGACTTGTAAAAAAAAAAAATCAACACGTACACATCACGCATGCGCACACAGGTGCCCGCGCAAGGCTTCATGGTCATCGTAGTCTTTCTTGGGGTAAACACAGTGAGAAAGTTGGCAACCCTACCCTCGGTTGGCCGGTCCGCAAGAATATTGTCAATATTAAACCGGTCCGCGGAGCAAAAGAGGTTGGGGACCCCTGACCTAGCCGAGCAAACCCACCCTGCCATTTAACATAGAACATAGAATAGTACAGCACAGTACAGGCCCTTCGGCCCACAACGTTGTGCCGACCATCAAACCCTACCTCCCATATAACCACCCACCTTAAATTCCTCCATATACCTGTCTAGTAGTCTCTTAAACTTCACTAGTGTATCTGCCTCCACCACTGACTCAGGCAGTGCATTCCACACACTAACCACTCTGAGTAAAAAACCTTCCTCTAATACCCCCCTTGGACTTCCCAACCCTTACCTTAAAGCCATGTCCTCTTGTATTGAGCAGTAGTGCCCTGGGGAAGAGGCGCTGGCTGTCTACTCTATCTATTCCTCTTATTATCTTGTACACCTCTATCATGTCTCCTCTCATCCTCCTTCTCTCCAAAGAGTAAAGCCCTAGCTCCCTTAATCTCTGATCATAATGCATACTCTCTAAACCAGGCAGCATCCTGGTAAATCTCCTCTGTACCCTTTCCAATGCTTCCACATCCTTCCTATAGTGAGGCGACCAGAACTGGACAAAGTACTCCAAGTGTGGCCTAACCAGAGTTTTATAGAGCTGCATCATTACCCCGTGACTTTTAAACTCTATCCCTCGACTTATGAAAGCTAACACACCATAAGCTTTCTTAACTACCCTATCCACCTGTGAGGCAACTTTCAGGGATCTGTGGACATGTACCCCAAGAACCCTCTGCTCCTCCACACTACCAAGTATCCTGCCATTTACTTTGTACTCTGCCTTGGAGTTTGTCCTTCCAAAGTGTACCACCTCACACTTCTCCGGGTTGAACTCCATCTGCCACTTCTCAGCCCACTTCTGCATCCTATCAATGTCTCTCTGCAATCTTTGGTAATCCTCTACACTACCTACAACACCACCAACCTTTGTGTCGTCTGCAAACTTGCCAATCCATCCTTCTACCCCAACATCCAGGTCGTTAATAAAAAATCATGAAAAGTAGAGATCCCAGAACAGATCCTTGTGGGACACCACCAGTCACAATCGTCCACTCTGAATGTACTCCCTCCACCACCACCCTCTGCCTTCTGCAGGCAAGCCAATTCTGAATCCACCTGCCAAACTTCCCTGGATCCCATGCCTTCTAACTTTCTGAATAAGCCTACCGTGTAGAACCTTGTCAAATGCCTTACTAAAATTCCATATAGATCACATCCATTGCACTACCCTCATCTATATGCCTGGTCATCTCCTCAAAGAACTCTATCAGGCTTGTTAGACACGATCTGCCCTTCACAAAGCCATGCTGACTGTCCCTGATCAGACCATGATTCTCTAAATGCCTATAGATCCTATCCCTAAGAATCTTTTCCAACAGCTTTCTCACCACAGACGTAAGGCTCACTGGTCTATAATTACCCGGACTATCCCTACTACCTTTTTTGAACAAGGGGACAACATTCGCCTCCCTCCAATCCTCCGGTACCATTCCCGTGGACAACGAGGACATAAAGATCCTAGCCAGAGGCTCAGCAATCTCTTCTCTCGCCGCGTGGAGCAGCCTGGGGAATATTCCATCAGGCCCCGGGGACTTATCTGTCCTAATGTATTTTAACAACTCCAACACCTCCTCTCCCTTAATATCAACATGCTCCAGAACATCAACCTCACTCATATTGTCCTCACCATCATCAAGTTCCCTCTCATTGGTGAATACCGAAGAGAAATATTCATTGAGGACCTCGCTCACTTCCACAGCCTCCAGGCAAATCTTCCCACCTTTATCTTTAATTGGTCCTACCTTCACTCCTGTCATCCTTTTTTTTCTTCACATAATTGAAGAATGCCTTGGGGTTTTCCTTTACCCTACTCGCCAAGGCCTTCTCATGCTCCCTTCTTGCTCTTCTCAGCCCCTTCTTAAGCTCCTTTCTTGCTTCCCTATATTCCTCAATAGACCCATCTGATCCTTGCTTCCTAAACCTCATGCATGCTGCCTTCTCCCACCTGACTAGATTTTCCACCTCACTTGTCACCTTCACCCTACCATTCTTTATCTTCCTCACCGGGACAAATTTATCCCTAACATCCCGCAAGAGATCTCTAAACATCGACCACACGTCCATAGTACATTTCCCTGCAAAAACATCATCCCAATTCACACCCGCAAGTCCTAGCCTTATAGCCTCATAATTTGCCTTTCCTCAATTAAAAATTTTCCTGTCCTCTCTGATTCTATCCTTTTCCATGACAATGCTAAAGGCCAGGGAGCGGTGGTTACTGTCCCCCAGATGCTCACCCACTGAGAGATCTGTGTCCTGACCCGGTTCATTACCTAGTACTAGATCTAGTATGGCATTCCCCCCCCCCCGGTCAGCCTGTCCACATACTGTGACAGGAATCCATCCTGGACACACTTAATAAACTCTGCCCCATCTAAACCCTTGAAACTAATCAGGTGCCAATCAATATTAGGGAAGTTAAAGTCACCCATGATAACAACCCTGTTATTTTTGCACCTTTCCAAAATCTGCCTCCCAATCTGCTCCTCTGTATCTCTGCTGCTACCAGGGGGCCTATGGAATACCCCCAATAGAGTAACTGCTCCCTTCCTGTTCCTGACTTCCACCCATATTGACTCAAGAGAGGACCCTGCTACATTACCCACCCTTCCTGTAGCTGTAATAGTATCCCTGACCAGTAATGCCACCCCTCCTCCCCTTTCCCCCCCCCCTCTCTATCCCTTTTAAAGCACTGAAATCCAGGAATATTGAGAAACCATTCCTGCCCTGGTGCCAGCCAAGTCTCTGTAATGGCCACTACATCATAATTCCATGTATGTATCCAAGCTCTCAGTTCATCACCGTTGTTTCTGATGCTAGACACACCAAGACATTCTTGTCTATCCCTAGTTATGTTGAAATAAAGCACCTGCTTATAACCAGCAAAAAAACAAAATTCATAGAGGGCCTTGTGTCTGAGGAAGACTCTTCCTCATAAAATCTTTTCCTTTCTCATCTGTCTACCAAATCTAGGACTAGCCAAGTTAAAACAGTAACACCTGGTTCTAAATTCTCCTACAGGAGGCAGCACCCTCTCCACATTCACCGTCAAGATTCCTCAGCATCTTGGATTTCAATCAAATCATCTATCACTCTATACACCAGCAGATATCCTGTCCTGTCCATCCTTCCTTCCCTTCGAAGGCCACCTAGCCATTCCAATGTTAGTCTAATTAATTTCTGAACTGCTTCCAACCTATAAAATAGACACATAATTGATTTCAGTACCCCAGATGTGGTAGCACCAACACCCTTTTACAAATAGAGATGCTGCCATAAGGCATATTAAATATTCATTCCTACCTCTTTCAAAACACAATACCCTTTCACTTCCATTCTTAAGTAGAGAACAACCACTCCAAGATACTGCGGATGTCCTAAATTAATTCATACCCAATTAAGGGTGTTTGTTTAGTTCTGAATATCTAACAATCAGAATCCTCAGCACTTCTGTAATTGCATCCTAATTACATTATTTGCCTTCTCAGATAACCATAATTATTTAAACTATAAAAATGTCATTTATGTTATTAAAGCCCAATTAGTTTCACAACTGCCAGAATTATTAAAAATTGTAAAAATCTTATCACTGATGAAAATTAATACCCATGAAGATTAATTTGAATCTGCCAGTAAATTTACCAAAGTTCTTTTAAAAAGAAATTCCAAATCTTAATTTTCCCTCATATCAAGCGGCAGCTTCTATTCCGACAAGTTGCTTATGAATAGAGTGCAGTTCTTCCTTCAAAACATCTTGCCACATTTCCACCAGTTGGGTACTAATTCAAGGTTCATGGATAAATTGCATAGAACTACACAGGCTATTTTCTTTCAGACTTTCTAAAAAGGACAAAACTAGTTTTAAAAAGAAATTGAATATACACATTTGCAATTCATTATGCAGTGCACATCGTACTTACAAACTTCAAAAATCTAGTACTTGTATTAAATCCCCAAACAAAAAAGCTACAAGACTTGATGCCCTATTCGTTCTGGCTTCAGCCTTAAACACAATACAATTCCTTTTCCATACATGCAGTTATTCAATAATTGACGCCATGCTACCCTGGAGTTGCATGTACTACCAAATGTCCATAAACCTATAATGCAGTACAAATTCTATTATGCAGTTTGACAATCTGAAATAATATTCAGCTTCAAGCAACTCAGATAGGGACACAAATTTCACATTCATTAACTTCCTTTCCCATTGTTATCATTCAAACACAGTGGATTTTAACATTTATTAATATTTCCTGCACAACTGACTGTGGGCATTAGGACATGTCCATCACCAGTGAATAAAACCTATCCTCAAATCTTTCTGACTCCATCCGACATTCACCCAATGCAGAAAATACAAAGGGGATAAAGCCATGAAATGGGGAAGGGAAAAAAAAGACATGCAGGTTATTCAAGCACCTACTAGAAACCGTGTTCAGCAATGGACCCCCACAACCGAGGACTTACGCTGAAAGATCCCCTTCAAGAATTCATGAAAACACTTCCCTGCCTTCCCCCACCCCCTGTGTGCATACACCTATTGATGCTTCTGGTCACATCTTCAGTGATGTTCCTGGAATCATCGGGTGTTTCGGGTCTTTCAACATCATACAACCTCATCCAGGTGACCCAGCCGGGGCTGATCAGACCCCAGCTTGTGTCCAGATGGCTAGCTACTTATGACTCCATAGCTCCCCTCTTTTGAGCCACAGCCACCTTGAGGCCCTCTCTGCTGCATCGGTGGTTCTGCGGATGGCTCTCCTCTTCCTCTGTCCCTCAATGCCCAAAATGCTGAAGGCTCTAACTAAGGAACAGGCTGCGAGTCCCCTACAACCAACTCCACTGGGAGACGCCTCGCTCTCCATCCAGCCTGCTGACAGTTGCTGACCAGTCCTGCGTACTTAGAGAGCTTCCTTTCAAAGGCCTCTTCAAAGCTATCTTCCCATGGGACTGTCAGCTCCAGCAGCACCACTTGCTTAGTCGACTCAGACACTAGGACAATGTCTGGTCGCAGGGTGGTGGCTGCGATATAGTTGGGGGAACTTCAGCTGCCAGTCCCTTGCAGAGGTCAGAATGCCTGCAGATGTTCTTTTGGCAGGCATTGGCTGCTCCCCAGCTCTGACAAAGGCAATGGTCTACTTGGAGGGTCAGGACCGCTTCGCCCACTCAACTTCAGCGATGGTCTTCAGGACCTGATCATGCCTCCACCTGTACCGTCCCTCACCAAGTGCCCTTGCGCAGCTGCTGATGTGTGCTCCAGGGTTCCTCGCTTGGAGCACAGTGGACACACAGATGACTCTGCCTTGCCCATGTGTGCAGGTTTGATGGGCTTGGAAGCACATCGTACACTGTCTGGATGAGAAATTGGATGCGGTGTGGTTCGGCTTTCCAAAGATCAGCCCAGGTCACTTTCCTCTCAACCGCATTCTCCCATCTTGTCCAAGCTCCCTGTTGCTTCATTCCCACCGCCTTGCAGGCTCTCGTCTCCTCCACTACTGCTCTCACCTCCTCCTGAACTAGACGACGCCTTTCCTTCCCTCTGGTGTCAATTTGGGGAGTTGGAAAGGATCCTAGCCCAGCTCAGCCTCGTGTGACCACTCCCACCGGCCTCCTGTGACGCAGCCTCGCCTCTGCCTCCTGAACAGCATCCTCTGCCCTCCACTTCCTGCCAGTACTTACTTGGATCCCTGCTCTAGCCACCTTCGGGTCACTTGAGTCCCTATACTGTAGCACTTCTCTGGCTCTTGTTACCTTGAATTCTTCCTCCAAGGATTGGAACGGCAGTTGCAGTTTGTTGTGGTGTCCATAGAGTGCGATGCTGCTCAGGCTCTTTGGCAGCCCCAGCCATCTCCTGAGGTGGTTGCTAACCCTCCTCTCTACGGTTTCGACTGTCGAGATCAGAACTGCATAGACGAGGAGGGGCCACAGGTTTCTGGGAAGAATGCCATGCTGATACACCCAGGCTTTAAACTTCCCAGGTAGGCCAGACTTGTCCACAGATTTCAGCCAGCCATCCAACTCGGTGCAGGTTGCCTGAATGGATGTTGTGTCCCTTAAACAGCTGTCAAAAACTTTGCCTAAGCTCTTGACTGGCTTTTCTATGATGGTTGGGATGGCTGTGCCTACGATGCTGAACCGGAACTTGTTCTCCACGTTCTCTTTCCTCAGCACCATCGATCTTGATTCCCAGTAAAGTGAAGAATACATTCTGATCCAAATCCCATCAGAGAACCAGAAAAAAAAATGGTAGCATTCAAAATGAGTCCACAATTTTATTTGTAATGGGCAGTAAGAAAGCAATGAGGAGTCTTCAAGGACATTAAGCATCTCATAATCAATGATATCTCAATTTTTAAAAAGAAAACATTGTATTCCTGACTAAAAAGGACAAAAGTGAGAAATTTAGAGAACTCTGATGGGTGTTCAATTTTCCATAAGTTTCTGTTTTCTCAAACTATAGGGGAAATACAAACATGGATGAGGAGTTGGAGCACATGATAAATAAATCACTTTTGAGTTGGGTGGGAGCAACCAGTAGAGTGTCCCAAGGTCAATATTGTATGAACAGTACAAATAATCTTCATCAACAATTTGAATCAAGAGAACAAGTTTTGATAGCAATACAGAAGTAGAAGAGCAGTGTGGACTATAAGGAAGATGGAGAGGCTTCAATAGAGGGACCTCAAAGGGGATGCAGATAGGTTAAGGGAATCGATGGATATAATATGTGAACAGATGCTATCCACTGGTAGACAAAGAATATAAAAAGGCAGCACTTTTTAAGGCAAGAGGTTGGAAGGTGTTAATGTTCAGAGGTAGCATCTTTTTAACAAATCACTGAAGTATGTAAGCAATTAGAAAGAGTATGTTTGTCTTCGTCAGTAAGCAATTAGAAAAAGGATGTTTGCCTTTGCTTCAAGAGCAAAGACACCTGACTGAAGTTGTATTCAGCCCTGTTGTGACCACAGCTGGTAATATTCTGTACAGATTTGGTCTCCCCATTTAAGAATGCATATATTAGCAATGGACGGAATACAAAGACTCTTGGGATAACTTCCTAGGATGGCCAGTTATCATATCATGAAAGATTAAACAGACTAGGTCTAAAGGCAGGAAGAAAAATAGACTTGTGAATAACAGAGCAGATACATTGTTGATGTTTGTGCTGGCTGGAGTATCTAGAATCAAGGGATCAGCCTCAAAGTAAGGGATCAAAATTCTTAATACAAAATGTCAGAAAACCTTTGAGAAGGCTCAGTCACCAAATATATTTAAGGTACACACATAGATTTTTAAAGAAAGTAAGGACACAAGGTTAGGCAAGAAAGTCAACAATATCAAGTATGATTCTATTGAAGAGCAGCTGCAGGGATACCCACATGGTCTACTCCTGCTCATATTTCTGTTTTTGAAGAGAGGAGTTGGGACAGGATTTATGTTCTACTCTTACGGATGTTTGTATGTTATTATTCCCCCTTACCTCAAACCTGAAGACACACTATTGCTTTTCTTTCAGGGTCATAGAACAGTATAGCAAGGATACAGGCCTTTCAGTCCAATCAGTCCTCGTCAACCACAGTGCCCAGCCAACTAGTCCCAATTTCCTATGTTCAGGCAATATCCCTCCGAAACCCCGTCCCCCCTTCCCATGTCCGTCCAAAACCCCGATGTCCCCCTCCATATCCCTCCGAAACCCCGACATCCCCCCGAAACCCTGACGTCCCCCTCCATGTCCCTCCGAAACCCCGACGTCCCCCTCCATGTCCCTCCAAAACTCTGACATCCCCCTCCATGTCCCTCCGAAATTCCGACATCCCCCTCCATGTCCCTCCGAAACCCCGACGTCCCCCTCCATGTCCCTCCGAAACCCCGACGTCCCCCTCCATGTCCCTCCAAAACTCTGACATCCCCCTCCATGTCCCTCCGAAATTCCGACATCCCCCTCCATGTCCCTCCGAAATTCCGACATCCCCCTCCATGTCCCTCCGAAACCCCGACATCCCCCCCCCCCACCATGTATCTATCCAAGTGCTTCTTAAAAGATACCATGGTACCTGCCTCAACTACTTCCTCTGGTAGCTTAGTCTATATACAACTAACTGTTTCAACATTGTACATTTATCAACAATAGACCACCTTGAAACATTTTCCACACTAAAGGAATGCAGAATCACAACTGAATTATTGGATTTCTACATTTATTAAAAGGGATAGTGGCATTTCACAGATGATGGACAAAAAAGGTTTCAAACTGGACTACTTTCAGCAATGACGAGTGTAATAGCAGCCCTCTGCATCCTGACCAAGGGTTGGTTCCTTCTCTACAAACATCAGAGACCATCCAAACAGCTCACTACAGCCTGAACCTAGTTCAGCACCAAGCATTCCATAGTTAGCTTGCAGTGAATTATTTCTACACTGGAAATTGATATTAAATGCTTACAATGTATAGTTTGAAATGGATGAACTTCAAATATTGATAAAGATTTCACAACTATGCAAATTCCTCGCCGATTAAAGCAGCAAGGTTGAAATTAGAGGCAAGCACAGAAGGCGAATGAGCGTTCAGTGCCGTCTACCAGCTTCCCACTCGCTGCTGCCGGAGAAGATGTCAACGTGTGGTGGTCTCTTGCTCACTGCTCCAGTGGGAAGTCCTTGCATTCGAGTGATCTCTCTTCCCCTCAATGATGTCAGTGGATGGGGCCAGAGCAAGACTTAATCAATACGTCTTGTAGATTTGGACTCCAATTCAGTTTTTATGATGTGTTCTATTACTAATTCTAGTTCCTGTTGCTCTTTTTGTTTTGTTACTACTATTGAGTGATCTTTGAATCTGGCAGCCTGCAGATTATGAACACCGAGCTGAACTGTACTGAAATATGCCTTTTGTGTTTTATATTCTGTGTTTTCAATCTTTTTTTGTTGCCTTTGGCACTATTTTATTGCATTGGGCGGGATAGGGGAAAAGGGAGGAAGTTTGATGTTTTTCTTTCAACGGGTTGGTTCCATGGTTGCTCTTTGTTTTGTAACTGTCAGTGAGGAAGATGAATTTCAGGGTTTTATACTGTATACTGTACACTGATAATAAATGTACTTTGAATTTTTTACAGATTATTGTCAAATCATGCATACCACAAATAATTCTATTGAATGTGTCAAGGGGCTACTTTAAAGTTGCTACATGCATGTCTGACTCTTCCCATTGCAAAAGATACAACTGAAAGCGGTTATTTCTGAGTGACTTACACACATAATAGAAAACCTTCAGTTGGTTACCAAGGGTTAGTGGAAGAGAGGAAAGGAGAGCTGCAGAACACAGAGGGGAGAGAAAAGATAGCAAAAGGAATGAACTGCTGAAGGCTAGATCGGTGGCATTCAAGGCTGGCAACCCAGGCCTGTACCAGAAAACCAGCTATGACTTACACAGGGCTATTTCAAGGGCGGAGAGACAATTTTGAACGAGGTTGGAGGTGACACTAGATGTACGACAACTCTGGCAGGGTTTGCAAGACATTACTTCCTACAAAGCGAAGCCCATAGCATGAAGAATGGCAGCGATGCTTCACTACCAATGAATTCAATGCCTTCATACTCACTTTGAAAGGGAGAATACAACTATAGCTGTGAAGATCCTTGCTGCACCAGGTGACCACTATCCCGGAGGCCGATGTTAGGCTATCTTTAAAGAGGGTGAACCCTTGTAAGGCAGAAGGCCCCGGAGTAACTGGTAAGGCTCTGAAAACCTGTGCCAACTAGCGGGAGTATCAAGGTCATTTTCAATCTCTCACTGCTATGGGCAGAAATTCCCACTTGCTTCAAAAAGGCAACAATTATACCAGTGCCCGAGAACAGTCATGTGAGCTGCCTTAATGACTATCGCCCGGTAGCACTCACATCTACAGTGATGAAATGCTTTGAGAGATTGGTCATGAGCAAGCATCTGGACCACTGCAATTTGTATATCACCACAACAGGTCAACAGCAGATGCAATATCAATGGCTCTCCACGTGGCTTTAGACCACCTGAACAACATAAACACCTATGCCAGGATGCTGTTCATCAACTATAGCTCAGCATTTAACACCAGAAATCCCGCAATCCTGATTGACAAGTTACAGAACCAGGGCCTTTGTACCTCCCTCTGCAACTGGACCTACGACTTCCTAACCGGAAGACCACAATCTGAGCAGATTGGAGATAATATCTCTTCCTTGCTGACGATCAACACTGGTGCACTTCAGGGGTGCATGCTTAACCCACTGCTCTACTCTCTATATACCCATGACTATGTGGCTAAGCATAGCTCAAATGCCATCTATAAATTTGCTGACGATACAACCATTGTTGGTAGAATCTCAGATGGAGACGAGAGGGCATACAGGAATGAGATTTACCAACTAGTGGAGTCTTTTAGTCTTGCACTCAATGTCAGCGAGACTAAAAGAGCTGATTGTGGACTTCAGGAAGGGTAAGACAAAGGAACACATACCAATCCTCATAGAGGGATCAGAAGTGGAGAAAGTGAGCAGTTTCAAGTTCCTGGGGGTCAAGATCTCTGAGGACCTAACCTGGTCAACAAATACACTCAAAAACTTCTACAGATGTACCGTAGACAGCATTCTGACAGGCTGCATCACTGTCTGGGATGGAGGGGGGGGCTACTGCACAGGACTGAAAGAAGCTGCAGAGGGTCGTAAATTTAGTCGGCTCTATCTTGGGTACTAGCCTACGAAGTACCAGTACATCTTCAGGGAGCTGTGTCTCAGAAAGCCAGCATCCATTATTAAGACACCCCAGCACCCAAGGCATGCCCTCTTCTCACTGTTATCATCAGGTAGGAGGTACAGAAGCCTGAAGGCACACACTCAACGACTCAGACAGCTTTTTCCCCCCTCTGCCATCAAATGGACATTGAACCCATGAACACTACCTCGCTTTTTATATTATTTCAGTTTTTGCATAATTTTAATCTATTCAATATACATATACTGTGATTGATTTACTTATTTATTTTTCTTCTATATTATGTATTGCATTGAACTGCTGCTGCTATGTTAACAAATTTCACGACACATGCCAGTGATAATAAACTGATTCTGAACAAACCAAATTTACGTCTTGGTTTTCCACAAGTTTTTGATCGTGTGCACTCAGGTGAAAGGCAAGGTACTGCCGCTGGATAGGTTTCAAACAGGAGGATGTAAGCCAGTTTTTTTTTTTTTATTTCAAAATATACTTTATTCAAAAATAAATATATACAATAAACCATTCAATAACTTTTCATCCTTTACATACGTTTCCATTATACTCAGTAAAATACCCGTGTTTATAGCCACCCACGTGGCACTCCAGTAGTTCAGCTTAGCATCTCATTGTTGAGGGGTATACTCCTCGCCCACCGACCCCTCCCACTCCCGGGGGTGGAGAAAACCTATACTGTGGTCCTTCCCCACCGGGCCCTTGCGGTGGCTGCACCAAGTTTCAGTGCGTCCCTCAGCACGTACTCCTGCAGCCGAGAGTGTGCCAGTCGGCAGCATTCTCCCACGGACATCTCCATGTGCTGGTAGATGATCAAGTTTCGGGCTGACCAAAGAGCGTCTTTCACCGAGTTGATGATCTGCCAGCAGCACCGGATGTTGGTCTCCGTGTGCGTCCCCGGGAACAGCCCGTAGATCAGAGAGTCCTCTGTCACACAGCTGCTGGGGATGAAACGTGACACTAGCCCGTCCATCCTCCTCCACACCCTCTTTGCGAACTGGCAGTGTGCAAAGAGGTGGGTCACAGACTCCTCCTCACTGCAGTCCTCCCGTGGGCAGTGGGGTGCGGAGACGACGTTCCGGGCGTACAAGAGGGCTCTGACTGGGAGGGCCCCTCTCACCGCCAGCCAGGCGAGGTCTTGGTGCCTGTTGGTGAGATCTGGCGATGAGGCATTTTGCCAGATGAACTGGACAGTCTGCTCAGGGAACCACCCAACTGTGTCCATCATGTCCTTCTCCTGCAGTGCCTGCAGGACACTTCGTGCCGACCACTGCCTGATGGCCTTGTGGTCAAAGGCGTTCTCCTGGAAGAACTTTGCTACGTGGGATAGCTATGCCGGCAACGACCAGCTGACTGGGGCGTTGCGCGGGAGTGGGGCCAGACCCATCCTTCGTAGCCAGGGCGACAAGTAGAACCTGGGCACATAGTGGTACTTGGTGCCCACATACCTGGGCTCTACACACAACCTGATGCAGCCACATACGAAGCTGGCCATCAGGGTGAGGGCGACATTGGGGACGTTCTTGCCCCCGTTGTCCAGGGACTTGTGCATGGCGGTCCGTCTCACCCGCTCCATCTTGGATCCCCAGACGAATCTGAAGACAGCTCGGGTGATTTCCGAGCTGTAGGAGCGGGGGACGGGCCAGACCTGCGCCAAGTACAGCAGCCCTGAGAGCACCTCACACCTGATGACCAGGTTCTTGCCCGTTATCGACAGGGAGCGCCCTCCCCACAGTCCCAGTTTCTGTTTCACCTTGGCAGTCCGCTCCTGCCAGTTCTTGTTGCACGCCTCAGCCCCTCCGAACCAGATCCCCAACACCTTCACGTGGTCAGACCTGATGGTGAAGGGGACGCTGGATCGGTCGGGCCAGTTGCCAAAGAGCATGGCTTCGCTCTTTGTGCGGTTGACCCTGGCCCCCGACGCTAGCTCGAACTGTTCGCAGGTGCCAATCAACCTGCGAACTGACCTCGGATCAGAGCAGAAGACGGTGACGTCGTCCATGTACAGGGAGGTTTTCACTTGGGTCCCTCCACTGCCTGGCAGCGTCACCCCTCTTATGCCCTCATCCCTCCTGATGGCTTCCACAAAGGGTTCTATGCAGCAGACAAACAAGACTCCCAGAGTCATGGTAATAGATCCACTGGCTGGCCCAATTGACAGAGAAATGCTTCCAGCAGTTCATGTGCTTGCACTCTCTAAACAATAAACGTGTGCTGGAGAAATTAATTTAATGTAGAGTGGCAACAAAAGCTACCAGGGCAAAATAAAAGCCCCCTAGAGATTTAATATCCACAACAGAACAATTCGCATATTCTTGCTGCTAATTCATTTTTGTTTACCTGACACACAAGTTTAAGGTAATCTCCAGGCATTAATGAGCAGATACTGGCACAGGTTTTGCAATGGAAATAACAACAAGTCTGACAGCACTATTGTAAATTGGATAGCCATTCCCAGCACATGGCTAAACAGCAAAACAAAAAAAATGTGGTTCAGGTTGTTCTGACCATCATGACCATTCAAGAAATTCAGTAACCAAGCTAAGGAGGTTGTTGTATTTATTTAAAACAGCCTGTGAATCCAAGCCTTTTCAAAATAGTTCATGCATCCTTGTTCCTGCCAAACAAGCTTTTAGCCGTGACAACTGCAGAATCTAAATCCTTCAGATTTGCATGTGTGGAAATTTTAAAATTCGATTTTCTTTTTTTAAACCTTACTTTAAATACAAAGTTTGTTTCCTTATAAATTACATGAAGTGGATCATGATAGTAAAGAAGATATGGCTACCTAACCAATAGAGATTCTTGGGGGGGGGGGGAGGTGAGGAAACTGATATACACGAGGGGGTAAGGCTTGATTTACTGATAGAGTGACAGAGAGGAACATTAGATGCAGGAGCGGTGTAAGTAACAGGAACATGGAAAATCATGGAGTGATGGGAATGAGCAGATGATGTTAAAAAAAGGGGAGAAAAATGCAACATGATGCCAAAATGGAAGGAAGAAAAAAAATAACAAATCTCTTGCCCAAACAACATCTAGTGAATTATATTAACACAATTTCTACAATTTTCAACCATTTTAACAACAGTATCACTACAAAACTCTCTCAAAAGCTCTGCCATGAAGCTGTATTGGATAATTGGGTATAGCATGCTGGTGAACAAAGTGAGAATTACTTGATAAAGCCAAACCATTTTAAGCATCATTCATCCCCAAAAGTAAGTGTATAATGTTTTCATGAATCAACACATTCTTACTCAGAATTACCATGGCAACCACCTTGGGCTGCAGGATCAAACAACCAAGAAATATCATGTGTTATTGTACCAAAAATTCATCTGCACAAAACTCCAATTTTTTTTTGAGCTCTGCATTTTCCACTTGTTTCAATAAGAACTTCTTTCTAAAAAAGCAGAGACAATTCTTGTCAAATCCAGATGAAATGAAGCTTACTCTCCCCAACATATTCAATATCAATGAGTTTTGAAATTCCCCTTAAAATTATAATGCTGAGCACATCTTCTTGAAGAGCAATCCTCTTTTCAAAGCAAGCCTTAATGTTAAGCCTGCATAATTGCAAAGCACTGTCTTGCTCACATTGCCGAATTAAACAACATTCTTCTAAGGATGAACAAGGAGACTACAGTAAAAAATGTAAATCAGGTTTAAGAATCTCATCTAAAAAGCTGATAAAATAGGTTCCTCAAATTGGAAACAAAATCTTTTCAAATACCACCAAGATATTAAAATAGAAATAAAACTGCAAAAGGTCAAGAATACAAAGAATTTTCTAAATATTTTACTAAAAACTAAGTTACTTATGAACCCTCCCCTCACCTAAAGTAATTAGATCAGGACAAAAATCTGCTGTTAATCTAATTTTACTGTATATGACCCCAATTGCACAATTAACTCTCTTCCCCAATTCCCATCCCAGCTGACATGATTCATGACGCACTCTCCCTTCAGAAACTGTTTTCCTCCGTCCTCAAAAACTTCCCAGTTTTCATGTTTCAAAATCCTGAGAGTTCAATTTTATTGTTATGGGCATTCACATGAAGAGTATAAATATGATACATTCTGTGGATGAGTCATATTCCTCCAGTTCTTTCCCATTAATCCTTCCAGCTCCAAACCAACCAGTCACAGCAATGAAATTTACACCTGACTGAAGCATGCATTACTGTTGTCTCCTTCAAGTCATTCTGTTCTATGAGCAACACACATCAAAGTTGCTGGTGAACGCAGCAGGCCAAGCAGCATCTGTAGGACATCAGCATCAGTCGACATTTCAGGCCGAGACCCTTCATCAGGACTAACTGAAGGAAGAGTGAGTAAGGGATTTGAAAGTTGGAGGGGGAGGGGGAGATCCAAAATGATAGGAGAAGACAGGAGGGGGAGGGATGTTCTATGAGACTCCTTTTGCGTTGACAGCATTCCTTAACACCAAAATGCACAAAGCCCTACTCTAGCAATGACCTTTGTTTCTGCAACATCTATTGCACCCCTTCCTGAGCTACATTTCACCGTAGCATTCAAACACGAGAACAATTTTTACATGCAGTGATTTATACACTACTTTTCATTTTACTCACCCTCCATTGATTGAGCATAGTCATTTTGCAGGTCAACAATGGAAGTCTTTGAAACCAAGACACCCATGTCTATTCCCACAAAAGCCTACTCTCTTACCAATGTTTTTTTTGCTCCTTTACAGTGTGATGCTAAATATTAGCTGGCATCAAACTGAGCCTTAAACACAAAGGGGGGTGGGGGGAGAAATAGGCAGATGTGGGAATCCAAACCAATGTACATACAAAATGCTGAATGAATTCAGTAGGCCAAGTAGCGTCCATGGAAAAGAGTAAACAGTTGAAATTTCAGGCCAAGACCTTTCGTCAGGTTAGGTCCTAATGAAGGGTCTCGGCCCAAAACGTCAACTCTTTACTCTTTTGCACAGATGCTGCCTGACCTACTATATTCCTCCAGCATTTTGTGTGTGAGCCTTAAATGTCTGAAGCAACATAGCAAGAGATAGCAATCTTCTGCTATATTGTTCACTTTCATCCCTGAAATCCTTATGTTAGTTTTGTTACCCCAGGTTCAACTAGACTTCAGGTGCTCCACCTTCCTAAAACTTCAACTGGTATTGATGCAGCCGTAAGAAATTCTGAAAAGGGAGGATAAAGAGCCAGAGGTCATGCTGCGTAGACATAAAAATAAATTAAGTCTTGCAACACGAGCTTCGCTAGGTGATTGTCTATAGGACCAGAGGTTGCAATCCTTGGATTGCTTCCAGTGCCAAGTGCTAGGAAGTCTGGGAATTGAAGGCTAGGTCAGGTGATTGAGAGGCTGAAGGGTACGCACAGGAGTTGGGCTTTAGGTTCCCAGATCAAGAACAAGCTAGTGCTGCAAGTCAGCAACTGACCATGGGAATTACTTACGAACAGCTGACACACTAACACAGAATCAACATTCTAAGGTCATAAAAATGAAACTAACTATGTCTTCCTACTCTGACCTTGTATTACAAACTGTGGTCCCCATCCCAAAGGAGACAAACTAATCCCCCCTGGATTAACTCCACCAGCAGGACAGAAAGAGAAGCAAGCTTCTGGAAAGATGTAGTCAGCAAGTAAGGAAGACCAACTCCAGTGAAGTGGGGGGGGTCTTATTTTGACAAAAGGCTTACAACATGACCCCATCAGAATAAGCATACTATTTCACCACAGAAATTAGCTCAAAACATCACTCCAGAGCCCAAGCCCTTCCTACTAGGTTTCATCATAGCAAGGAGCTGCCAAAATGTCAACACTCATGCCATGACAAATATCAACTGACCATCAGCTAACCAACTCCTACCTCATTTACACAAGAGTTTCTGCAGCTGCTGGAAATCCAGAGCAACGTACAAAAAAAAATGCTGGAGGAACTGAGCAGGTCAGACAGTGTCTACAGAAATGAATAAACAGTTAACATTTCTGGTAGAGGCTCTTCATCAGGATTGGAAAGGGAAGGGGAAGATGCCACAGTAAAAAAGGTGGAGGGGGGAGGGAAATAAGGATAAGGTAACAGGTGCAGGTGAGACGGGTGGGTGGGAAAAGTAAAGGACTGAAGAAGGAATTTGATAGGAGAGGAGAGTGAACCATGGGAGAAAGGGAAGGAGGAGGGACACTAGGAAGTGAAAGGCAGGTGAGGAGAACAGGCAAAAGACCAAAATAGGGAACAGAGGGAAGGGAATGGGAAAAGAGGAAAAAAAAAGGGGAAAAATAAACAAAAGGAGAAATTGATGTCCGTGCCATCGGGTTGGAGGCTACCTAGATGGAATGAAGTGTTGCTCCTCCATTCAAGAGTGGCCTCATCAGGAAGAGGCCATGGGCTGACATGTTGGAATAGGAATGTGAATGGGAATGGGGATAGGAATTAAAATTGTCTCATTTGTACAGGTACCAAAACATCAGAAGTAACAGAAATGTTGTGGCAAAAATGCCAGAGCACACAAGGGCAGCACAAGAAAGCAACCTGCCTTACAGGTGAGATATCATGCTTTTTAGAGTGTCAGTAGTCTTACGGGTTACCCTGAAGCTTGCAAGTACTGACGCTGATAACCATCTGCCATTTCAATGCTTCTGTCCTCAGACCCTGTGCTTATCAGCAGAGGGTCCAAATACAATGCCATGGAGAGGTGTGGAGCTCAAACAAAACTGTAGGATGTCCATCTTTTACAACAGTTGTTCAAAACAGCCATTCTATACATCTCAAACCTTTGCATTAATTCTTGAATGAAACACAAGTTCATGCTTACGATGTGCACAAATGCGCCATAAGAAAGCTTTCAAACTAAAACAAAAATCAAAGTTGAAAGTTAAATTTATGACTAAAACATGCTCTAGCTTGCCCATCATTCAGGTGTTAGTAACATGGAAAGTCATGGAAATAAATATGTTTGCAGTTGCTACAAGTGTGAAACAAAATGCTGGAAACAATTCAACAGGTCAGGCAGTATCGATGAAAATCAAAACAGTTAAGTCTAGGGTTAAAAAAGTTAACTTTCAGATCCAGAAGGCAGGAGAGAGGTAAGCAGAACAAAGGGAATCACTGATAATGGGAGACTAAGTGACGGTTATAAACCCATTATGCTTCTAGGTTTGTATTATTGCATGTAGCAAAGCTGTAGGGTGTACCTAATAGGCCACATTATACTGAGAGAATAGAAGTCCAGTTCACTGCCACAAAAATTCATCATACACAGGAAATTTAGCCATGACAGTTTCCACTTAAGTTCACTGCTCAAGGGCCCAAGGAGAAACTACAAATGCAAACATTTAAAAATATATTTTTAATATGTATGATACCCCTGTTATCAAAATGATTTGGAGTTTAAAGTTGACAATACTATTGATCAGTGTATTAAGAAAGTGAAGCAAGCATACAAAGTTGTCATTATTATGCACTCAACATCTATTTGAGAATTTATGTAGTACAACATTGCCAAAGTCATCTGGACACCAAATTGGAAAATACTCAAGGTTCAGAGACATCATACTAATAAGAAAACATCAAGCAGAGGTTGCTAATATAGCAGCTTTCAACCTTCCATAGTACAACACATCTGTGCCCTTCAGAAATGAATGAAAGGTCAATTTTTTTTTTGATTTTTGGGGTCAGGTCCAGGGGTGGGGGTGTATACTGGTGAACAATTTGATAAATATACAAAAATCAGAGCAGCAATCAAGTAAACGATCACAGTGAGATGAAAAGCAAAAGAATTGAGCACAAAATGGGATCAGTCTTAGGCTACGTCCACACTAGACCAGATAAATCTGTAACCAAAGCTTTTTCTCTTCGTTTTGACCCTCCATCCACATTTAAAAGGCTTTTTCCTCCCCTGAAAATGGAGCTTTTCTAAAACACTCTCCAGGGTGTTTAAATCTGAAAACACCGGTTGGGCATTGTAGTGTGTACGGGGTAACCAGAGGTTTTAACAAACCTTTCGTCCCTTTCGTCGGTGAAGAGACTATGGCTGTAGGAAATGTTTCCAGGATGACCCCCCTGTGGTAGTGGGGAAGATGTTGGTGGGGCCACTCGGGGGTCTATGTGTCCGTATGTGTAGCTATTGTAGTGGATGTGAGGCTGGTATTGTGTCAGTTTTTCAATGTTTGTCGTCAGCTGGGTCATACTGTCCATGAACTCCGTCAGTTGCCTCCAAACGCTCCAGTATTTGTTTTTTTCAGTTTTAAGCCCTCCTGCGTGAGAGCCAACAGCTGTGCATTGTTTGCCAATTTCTTTTTAAGTTTTTCTAGTCTGTAACTGGACAAACGCGCCCCAAGTATACCGTTTCCTCTTTGCTTGTTTTCTGAAGATGTGTCCTGCGCATGCTCAGTAGGAGGTGATTCGCCCAAATACCCATTTTAGTGTGGACGGAGGTATTTTCAAAAATGCCTGGTGTGGACGCCTATCGTTTTTATGCGAAACCTGCGTTTTCAAAATTATCCGGTCTAGTATGGACGTAGCCTTAAAAAGGGTCAATTCTAGCACTCCACTGTTAAACCCTACTTCAGCCAATTTCGCTACTCTCTCACCATCACACTTCTCCAAAACCAACCTTAGAACGAGAGACAACATCATATGCATAATTGGAACTGAAATTATGCCTGGCACACAATGGTCAACCACAGTTTGGTTGAACTTGTAGTGTGATAGAAAAAATGCCTAGAAATCACCACTTTAGTGTTTCACTCCAAGTGAAGCTAACAATGCCAGATAGGAAGACAAAGATGGTTGCAAACTGGGGACAATGCCTCCAGCCATACTGAACTTACAACTGGTAGGAAATACAAATGAAGGATCTTTCTCATAAATGCTATCCAATACTCAATGCAGGCAATGGTATTCTCACAGAAAATGCAAAGGCACATTCCTATAGAAACAACATTATGAACAACTTCTAGTTTACATGCAAATAGCCCCTTTACTAAGGCACCCAAGTATGTCCAAATAAAAGTAAAATTTTAACCTAATGCAAATCACACTTACAGGAAATAAAAAAGATGAATATGTTGTACCTTTACCTGTGGCTTGAAGCAAGGAGTATTACAGTTGGATAAGAAGTCAAACTGAAAATACTGCAGCATAATGCTGGTGTTTAAGAGAATGTGCAAAGATGAATGCATTACGATTAACAAAAAACTTCAGAAGTGCTTCACAAATGTCATTCTTGGAATTATTAGGAGCACAACAGTTGAAAAATCCTCAAGGTCTGTTTTGGTTTCCAGATTACTAACTAAAGGGTAGCTACAAATATAACGGATGCATTGATTGCTACTTCATAGTTCTGTTTTTTTTATTTTAATGCCTTCTCATTTAACATTCACAACCTTATCCCACCCATGTCTTTAGTACCTACATGGACGACAACACCAGAATTCTATCCCTCCTAACATCAGGCTCTTTACCACTGGAAGAAATGTTCTTTATTCTGGCATCAAGTAAGCAATGCCCTTTCAAGTCTTTTGTTCCTGACTTCAGTGTTTTGTCCCCCACTACGATTACTTCCCCTTTCTTTGTCCCCCACTACAATTACTTCCCTTTTCATTGTTAACTTAAACAGCTCTATTATAGTTCCACAGTCAGTTTGCGTGTCCTCCTTCCAGTTCCCACATTCATCCAAGGATCAACATAACTTCAGATCTCCTGGACAAATGCAGTGACAAACATTCACTAATTTAATTATTTTTTTTTAAAAAAGAGCTGCACGGACCAACCATTGTTCTGAGCAGGAACTCCCCAGCAATTGCACAGCACTTTAACAATACATTACATAAAAGAAAATTCCAGCTACGCAGTAAAGGCCATTAGCGCAGGAGCATTTCAGTTACTGCATGGCCACACACCCGCAAAACTTAAGAGGCAACAGTAGCTCCTATGATATTGACTCCCTCTAATTTCCTCATACAATTGCTCACACTCCTGTCTCTTAACAAGTGTCAATTCTGAAGTATTTCAACCAAGGGGGCTGTTTTCTGGATCAAGGTCCAGACAACTTTTTGCCTCTCCAGAGGGAAAGATACAAGAAAATTGGAGTGGGAGAATACCATTTGGCCCCTCAAGCCATCCCCACCATTCAATATGATTGTGGCTGCCCTGATAAGAGTAGAGGGATAGGTAAATACCAAGAACAATAATTAGCTAATGATCAATCACCTTATGAGCACCTCAGCTTACTGTTGTTGGGCAAGTCAGAAAGAAACCCTACCCAGCAACAGGTGACGTACTAGACATTATTCTCTGAAAATACAAAAGCATCTCAAGGTATAACTAAATATCAGAAGGATAACATAGGGGACAGAACATTCGAGGGAAAGGGGAAGGCGTCAATATAAGGAAATAATGTTGTATTCAGGCTAGCTTTGGCATGAAAATAATTATAACTAACCAATGATGATTTTACATCTAATAGTATATTAACATGTATCGAAACTATTCTGAAACTGACTTAACTCGCACAATTATAAGATTTCCTGCCTACGTGATGATCAATGTTATAAATTGTGAAGAATTGAGATTCGGGGGAGGGTAGTGTCCAGACTGGCTCTTTGGGAGATCAGTCTGTAACTTCCCCCCGTAGCATGCTATGAATAAAGAGTAAAGTTTGAGAAAGTACTGCTTGTGTTATTATGTTTGCGGAATCTGCGCTCTTGCATCGGGTCGATCCGCCGTGACAGCTCTAACTGCTCCAGGCCTCAACTCCTATTCTGTCCCAAGACCCAGAGCCCATAGAATACTCATATTTCACAAAGTTATCTTTTTTTAAAGTATCACCTATGGCCTAGTCTCCACAATCATCCAGGAAAGAACTGCAGATTTTCACCACACTGAGAAGTTTTTATGCCCCTCAGTTTTAAGAGAATCCCTGATCATGTAACTATGTCTCCCCATTCAAGCTTCTCCACTATTGGAAGTATTTCAACACCTAGCCTGTCATGTGTGTTCCCTTAGCATATTCTGTTTCAAATGAAATCATTCCTCATTCTTCTCAATTGCAAAGAATTTTTCATGGATTTCCAGCATCTGCAGATTTTCAATTGCAAAGAATCTTTTTAGCTGCTTATGTCAAAACAACCCTAACAAAAGGATTTTTTTTGGATAGCGTCCAAGGTCAAGGGCATGTAAACTGTGGCCAGTAATCCATATGTGGACTCAGTTATCCTGTACAATTGTAACAATACTTCCCAAAAATCTAAACTCAAATCTACTCACAATAAATGCCAGTATACCATTTGTTCTCCTAACCACTTTCTGCAGATAAAGTCACTTTGTGAATATTTTCATCCAAGTCCCATATACTGCTGAATTACCAACATTGTCCCCCAGCACATCCTCGGACTGTGCTGGTCATTGATACAAAAACAACACATTTTATTGTACGTTTTGACATATATGTGACGAATAAAGCTAAGCAATTTCTTGAAATTGGTGGGTTATGGGTGTGTAGGAGGGAAGGGTTAGATTGGTTGTGGAGTAGGTTATGAAGTTCGACAACATTATGGGACAGTGAGCCTGTACTCTGATATGCTGTTCTATGTTTGCTGTTCTCCAAGATTAGAAGATTCAGGTTATTAATTTTTGGTAAAACAGAATTAAATGCTATTAACTGACTTAAAACTTGGCTATCTGGTACTCCCAAATCCCTACCCATGACATCACACAGCAAAGTTCTCTCATTGCAGTCTTAAAGCTGCTATCATTGATTTGCCTGTCCTTTATAATCACAGCTTGAATCGCTGATGTTTACAGCTCTATTTTCACAGACTCCCTTATTCTTTGCACTCAAACTGTGTTGATTTCCACTGGGAAAATTACCGCATAGCAAGACTGCAAAGTAGAAACAAAGCATTAACCATGTGGCTAGGTAGGTTTACATTTCTCTGCCAAGATACTACCTCACAAATTATCATTGTCTACTATCACAGTACACAATAAGTGTAAACCAAAATAGTTTTTAAACAAGTATTAAAACAATCATCTGCTAGGTTCTAATTTGTCAATGAAATAAGCACTTGTTTTAAAGTGGAAAAAGTTAGTTCTTACAAATTTTTCATATCATATAAAACTCAAATACTTTCTGTCCAGCAGTATCAATAACTAAAGGCAAATACACAACTTAAGTGCAGTTTTCCAGATCGTTGTTCCAATGAACACATGCTGAACCATCCCATCTTTATTAATCAGCAACTGCAATACGCATTCAAAATATTGCACAAAAGGGATGCATTACACCTGAACTCAGTGGGGACCAATGTCCTTGCGGGCAGATTTGCGAAAGCTGTTAAGGAGGGTTTAAACTAGGTTGGCAGGGCAATGGGAACCAGTGTTAGGTCAGAGGATAGAGCAGTTAGTCTAGGCAGATAGCTTAGCGATTAGCACAATGTTTTCAGTGTCAGTGATCAGGGTTCAATTCTGCTGCTGTTTGTAAAGAGTTTAACTTCTAGGCTTCCTCTAGGTCTCTAGGCGCTCTGGTTCTCCCCCACATCCATTCCAAAGGGAGAACACGCAGGGATCAGCTACTGAACATTCAGTGTGGAAATCTGAAACAGGAATGGAGCATACACCATTGGGAGTATTCTATTGCCTCCACCTCCCCCCACCCCCAGCCCCAAATAGCAACAGAGACACTGAAAGTTGCAAAAACAAAGAGTTGTCACTGGCCACTTCAACTTCCCCAATATAGAATGGTCCCTCCTCAGCGCAAAAGATTTAGATGGGGCAGAATTTGTTAGGTGCATCCAGGAAGGATTCCTGTCACAGTATGTGGATAAGCTGACTACAGGAGTGGCCATACTAGATCTAGTATTGGGCAAAAAATCTTGCCAGGTGATGGGCCTCTCTGTGGACAAGCATTTTGGAGGTTGTGACCTCAATCCTTGACCTCGAGCATAGTCATGGACAAGGACGAGCAGACGCCTGGAAAGTATTTAAACGGGAGAGGGCTACTTACAATGGCATAAGGCAAGAGGAGAGCATAAATTGGAAATAGACATTCTTGCGGAAAGGCACAATAGAAATGTGGCAGGTACTTACACAAAGGGTTCTGGATAAGTTTCTTCCACTAATACAGGAAAAGGTCATAGGGTGAAACCATGATTGCAAAGAGAGGCGAAACACTTAGCCAAGAGGAAGAAGGAAGTGAAAAAAAATCACAGGTTTTGAATTGTAAGACAGCCAGGAAAGAGTTTAAGGTGGCACTTAGGAGAGCTAGAAGCAGACATGAGAAGGCCTTGGTGAGTAGGAATAAAGAAAACCCCAAAACGTTCGACACAAAAGTGAAGAGCTGGATTATGGTTAGAGTTTTAAAAACGCAAACAACAGGAATTCTGCAGATGCTGGAAATTCAAGCAACACACATCAAAGTTGCTGGTGAACGCAGCAGGCCAGGTAGCATCTATAGGAAGAGGTACAGTCGACGTTTCAGGCCGAGACCCTTCGTCAGGACTAACTGAAGGAAGAGTTAGTAAGAGATTTGAAAGTGTTCCTCCAACCTGAGTGTGGCTTCACCTTTACAGTAGAGGAGGCCATGGATAGACATGTCAGAATCCCGTTGGAGGTGGCGGAAGTTACGGAGAATAACATGTTGGACCTGGAGGCTGGTGGGGTGGTAGGTGAGGACCAGGGGAACCCTGTTCCTAGTGGGGTAGCGGGACGATGGAGTGAGAGCAGATGTACGTGAAACGGGATCCCACCACTAAGCACATCTTTCCCTCCCCCCCCCCCGCTTTCCGCAGGGATTGCTCCCTACGCGACTCCCTTGTCCATTCATCCCCCCCATCCCTCCCCACTGATCTCCCTCCTGGCACTTATCCTTGTAAGTGGAACAAGTGCTACACATGCCCTTACACTTCCTCCCTTACCACCATTCAGGGCCCCAGACAGTCCTTCCAGGTGAGGCGACACTTCACCTGTGAGTCAGCTGGGGTGATATACTGCATCCGGTGCTCTCGATGTGGCCTTCTATATATTGGTGAGACCCAACGCAGACTGGGAGACCGCTTTGCTGAATACCTACGCTCTGTCTGCCAGAGAAAGCAGGATCTCCCAGTGGCCACACATTTTAATTCCACATCCCATTCCCATTCTGACATGTCTATCCACGGCCTCCTCTACTGTAAAGATGAAGCCACACTCAGGTTGGAGAAACAATACCTTATATTCCGTCTGGGTAGCCTCCAACCTGATGGCATGAACATCGACTTCTCTAACTTCCGCTAATGCCCCACCTCCCCCTCATACCCCACCCGTTATTTATTTTTATACACACATTCTTTCTCTCACTCTCCTTTTTCTTCCTCTGTCCCTCTGACTATATCCCTTGCCCATCCTCTGGGTTCCCCCCCCCCACTTTGTCTTTCTCCCTGGGCCTCCTGTCCCATGATCCTCTCATAACCCCTTTGCCAATCACCTGCCCATCTCTTGGCTCCATCCCTCCCCCTCCTGTCTTCTCCTATCATTTTGGATCTCCCCCTCCCCCTTTCAAATCTCTTACTAACTCTTCCTTCAGTTAGTCCTGACGAAGGGTCTCAGCCTGAAACGTCGACTGTACCTCTTCCTAGAGATGCTGCCTGGCCTGCTGCATTCACCAGCAACTTTGATGTGTGTTGTATGGTTAGAGTGAGAGGAGGACGCTAAAGGATAAAGAGGGAAATTTGTCCGTAGGTGGACGAGGTAGGGGAGATCTTATACACTTAGCTTGTGTTCACCGAGGAGAGGGACTTTGACAAATGTGAGTTCAGTGTCAATCAAGCTAATGTGCTGGAGCACATCAAGATTGAGAGAGTATTGAAGCTTCTGAAATCATTAAGTTAAATAAGTCTCTGAGGCATTACTACAGGAAATGAGGGAAGGGATTGCTCAGGCATTGATGACAACTGTTGCATCTCCAGTCATTGTAGCACCAGAGGATCGTAAAATGAAAATGCTGTTCCATTGTTCAAGAAAGGAAATAAAGATAATCCTGGGAATTATAAATCAGTGAGGTCAGTTGTGGGCAAATTATTGCAGAGGATTCTTTGGGGTAGGATTTACAAGCATTTGGAGAAGCAGAGTCTATTAGGAATGGTTGACATGATTTTGAGAGACAGGTCACGCCTCACAAGCCTGACTAACTTTTGAGGAGGTGACAAAATAAACTGATGAAGGTTGAGCAGGAGTTTTTAGGAAGGCAATTCACAAGATTTCCCCAGAGAAAGGCTCATCCAGAAAGTCTGAGGCATGGAACCCATGGAAAGTCCGTTGCGTGGATTCAGAACTGGCTTGCCCACAGAAGACAGGATGTGGTAGAAGATGAAGTGCATTCTGCCTGGAGGTCTGTAACTAGTGGTGTTCTACAGGGATATACAGTGGCATGCAAAAGTTTGGGCACCCCTGTCAAAATTTCTGTAACTGTGAATAGCTAAGTGAGTAGAAGATGAACTGATCTCCAAAAGTCATAAAGTGAAAGATGAAACATTCTTTTCAACATTTTAAGCAAGATCAGTGTATTATTTTTGTTTTGTACCATTTTAGAGCAAAAAAAAAGGAAAGGAGCACCATGCAAGAGATTTGCGCTCTCAGATAATTTTTTACCAAGGTCTCAGACCTTAATTAGCTTGTTAGGGCTATGGCTTGTTCACAGTCATCATTAGGAAAGGCCAGGTGATGCAAATTTCAAAGCTTTGTAAATACCCTGACTCGGCAAACCTTGTCCCAACAATCAGCAGCCATGGGCACCTCTAAGCAGCTGCCTAGCACTCTGAAAATTAAAAAAAATGATGCCCACAAAGCAGGAGAAGACTATAAGATTGCAAAGCGTTTTCAGGTAGCCATCTCCTCAGTTTGTAATGTAATTAAGAGATGGCAGTTAACAGTAACAGTAGAAGTCAAGTTGAGGTCTGGAGGCCAAGAACACTTTCATAGAGAACTGCTCGTAGGATTGCTAGAAAGGCAAATCAAGAGCCCCATTTGATTGCAAAAGACCTTCAGGAAGATTTATCAGACTCTGGAATGGTGGTGCACTGTTCTACTGTGCAGCAACCCCTGCACAAATATGACCTTCATGGAAGAGTCATCAGAAGAAAACCTTTCCTGCGTCCTCACCACAAAATTCAGCATCAGAAGTTTGCAAAGGAACATCTAAACAAGCCTTATGCATTTTGGAAACAAGTCCTGTGGATTGATGAAGTTAAAATAGAACTTTTTGGTCGCAATAAGCAAAGGTTATGTTTGGAGAAAAAAGGGTGCAGAATTTCATGAAAAGAACCCCTCTCCAACTGTTAAGCACGGGGGTGGATCGATCATGCTTTGGGCTTTTGTTGCAGCCAGTGGCACGGGGAACATTTCACTGGTAGAGGGAAGAATGAATTCAATTAAATACCAGCAAATTCTGGAAGCAAACATCACACTGTCTATACAAAGGCTGACGATGAAAAAAGGATGGCTTCTACAACAGGATAATGATCCTAAACACACCTCAAAATGCACAATGGACTACCTCAAGAGGTGCAAGCTGAAGGTTTTGCTATGGCCCTCACAGTCTCCTGACCTAAACATCATCGAGAATCTGTGGATAGACCTCAAAAGAGCAGTGCATGCAAGACGGCCCGAGAATCTCACAGAACTAGAAGCCTTTTGCAAGGAAGAATGGGCAAAAATTCCCCAAACAAGAACTGAAAGACTCTTAGCTGGCTACAGAAAGTGTTTACAAGCTGTGATACTTGGCAAAGGGGGAGTTACTAAGTACTGCCATGCAGGGTGCCCAAACCTTTGCTCCGGACCCTTCTCCTTTTTTGTTATTTTGAAACTGTAAAAGATGGAAATAAAAAGGTAACAACACACAAAATGCTGGTGGAACGCAGCAGGCCAGACAGCATCCATAGGAAGAAGCACAGTCGACGTTTCGGGCCGAGACCCTTCATCAGGACTAACCGAAAGAAGAGATAGTAAGAAATTTGAAAGTGGGAGGGGGAGATCCGAAATGATAGGAGGAGACAGGAGGGGGAGGGATAGAGCTAAGAGCTGAAAGTTGATTGGCAAAAAGGGATACCAGGCTGGAGAAGGGACAGCATCATGGGATGGGGGGCCTGGAGAGAAAGAAAGGGGGAGGGGAGCACCGGAGGAAGATGGAGAGCAGGCAAGGAGTTATAGTGAGAGGGACAGAGAGAAAAAAGGAAAAAATTAAAAATAAATAAATAAATAAGGGATCGGGTAAGAAGGGGAGGAGGGGCATTAACGGAAGTTAGAGAAGTCAATGTTCATGCCATCAGGTTGGATTAAGTAATCTTGCTTAAAATATTAAAACAATGTGTCATCTTTAACTTTATGCCTTTTGGAAATCAGGTCATCTTTTACTCACTTAGCTATTCACAGTAACAGAACTTTTGACCGGGGTGCCCAAACTTTTGCATGCCACTGTACCTTGGGATCCTTGCTTTGTGACTTTAAGTTACTTGGATGAGGAAGTCGTGGGCTGGGTTACTAAATCTGTAGATGACACAAAGGTTGGTGTTTGGATAGTGTAGAATGTTGTTGTAGGTTACAATGGGACATATAATCTACAGAACTGGGAAGAGGGAGTTCAATCTGGAAATGTGCAGTGATACACTTTGGAAGATCTAACTTGAAGGCAGAGTACAAGATTAATATTAGGGTTCTTAGCAGTGTGGAGGAACAGAAAATTTTTGGGGTCCATGTCCATAGACCTCTCAAAGTTTGTGTGCAAATCGATGGGGAGGTTGAGACAATGTATAGTGTATTGTGCTTCAACAGTTAGAGAATTGTGTTTTAAGAGCCTTGTGGTAATGTTGCAGGTCTCTTGTTAGACCATACTGTACTTGGGAGCATTGAGTTCAGTTCTGGTTACCTCATTGTAGGAATCTTCAGAAAGGTTATACAGATTTACCAGTTTGCTGACTGGAATAGAAAACATGTATCTTAAGAAGAAAGGTTGACTGAACTAGGGCTTTTCTCTTTGGAATGGAGGATGAGAGGTGACTTGTTAGAACTGTACAAGATAAAAATTATAGATCAAGTAGATAGCCAGAGATTATTTTCCAGGATAGTAGTAGTTAATACAAGGGGGTATATCTTTAAGGTGATTGAAAGAAAGTATGGGGGGGGGGGAATGTTAGAGCTAGCTTTTGTTAAAATATACACAGAGTGCTTGGTGCCTGCAACACTGGATGCACTGGGTTACATTTCACAACATTCCAGAGATTACAAGAGCATTCCTACAGATTTAAGGGAAAGAAAACAGTCAAAATGTCTTTAATCTATGTAATCATAATAGGGCACCTAGAAAATAATGGAGACCAACGTTAACACCAGTTGAAGAAAACAAAACATTGTTTGATAAAGCTGAAGACACTGAGGTTCTAACAAACAGATGTGGGAAAACAATCAATGTAGTTTATTTGTTATACTCTCCAATAAAAAAAATACTACACAAGATGTCATTAAAAAAAAATTAAAGCACATGGGATTGGGCGTATAATGTCAGTCTAGAACGAGGATTGTTGAACAGTCTGTCATCATTTAGCCAGGGAGACAACATGTAATACATTCAGGTTTGCTGATACAATTGTGCTATTGTAGGCTGCAAGCAAAATACAGAGGGACTTCAGATGGATTGTTTCAGGCTAAGGAAACGTGTAATGACAAGACAAATGCAGAATAATGTGGAAAAAATAATCATTTTAGTAAACAAAACTTCAAAAAAGTATTTTGTCTTAGAAATGAAACACATAATTTCTGTGCCTTCTTTGCACATGAATCACCAGAAAGCGCTCAGGAAAGAAAATGTTGTGGTGGCCTTTATTGTAAAAGGATTAGAGTTTTTTTAAAAAAAAAGAGTAAAGAATTCTTAGTGAAATTAAATAAATTTTTGGCCATAGTGTGCAATGATCCAGTCCTTACTCAAGCAAAAAAGAAACAAGAGCAGGAGTAGCTCATTCTGCCTCTCAGTCCTCATCTGCTATTGATCAGATCACAGCTGAATGAATCAAGGACTCGGCCATCTTCCCCACCCACCCCTCAAAATCCAAGGTTTAAACGCTCTACCAATCACTACCTTAAATGAATTCAATGACTTCTCCTTCTCAGCTGTTGAGAGTTCTCTCAGCCCTCAGAAGAAATTCCTCTTCAACCCAACTTTAAATAGATAAACCTTATTCTGAAATACTACCCTTAATTATAGATTTTTCCTTAGAAGCATCCTGTCAATCTTCCTCAGAATATTCTATGGTTTAGTTAAAACGGCCACTTTTATATTCCAATAACGTTCAATCCTGCACACCTCAGCCCTTATTTCAAGGATCAATCTACTGAAATTCCTCTAGAAACATAGAAAAAAATATAGCACAATACAGGCCCTTCGGCCCACAAAGCTATGCCAAACATGTCCCTACCTTAGAGCTACCTACGCTTTACCCATAGCCCTCTATTTTTGTAAGCTCCATGTAGCCATCCAGGAGTCTCTTATAAGACCCTATCGTTTCCACCTCCACTGCCAGCAGCCCATTCCATGTACTCGCCACTCTCTGCGTAAAGAAATTACCCAACATCTCCTCTGTACCCACTTCCAAGCACCATAAAACTATGCCCTCTCGTGCTAGCCATTTCAGTCCTGGGGAAAAGCCTGACTATCCACACGATCAATGCCTCTCATTATCTTGTACACCTCTATCAAGTCACCTCTCATCCTCCGTCACTCCAAGGAGAAAAGGCCGAGTTTACTCAACCTATTCTCATAAGGCATGCTCCCCAATCCAGGCAACATCCTTGTAAATTTCCTCTGCACCCTTTCGATGGTTTCCACATCCTTCCTACTGTAAGGCAACCAGAATTGAGCACAGTACTCCAAGTGGGGTCTGACCAGGATCCTATATAGCTGTAACATTACCTCTCGGCTCCTAAACTCAATACCACGATTGATGAAAGCCAATACACTGTATGCCTTCTTAACCACAGAGTCAACCTGCGCAGCAGCTTTGAGTGTCCTATGGACTCAGACCCCAAGATCCCCCTGATCCTCCACACTACCAAGAGTCTTACCATTAATACTATACTCCGCCATCACATTTGGCCTACCAAAATGAACCACCTCACGCTTATCTGGGTTGAACTCTATCTGCCACTTCTCAGCCCAGTTTTGCATCCTATCAATGTCCCGTTGTAACCTCTGACAGCCCTCCACACTATCCACAACACACCCAACCTTTGTGTCATCAGCAAATTTACTAACCCATCTCTCCACTTCCTCATCCAGGTCATTTATAAAAATCACAAAGAGTAGGGGTCCCGGAACAGATCCCTGAGGCACACCACTGGTCACAGACCTCCATGCAGAATATGACCCGTCTACAACCACTCTTTGCCTTCTGTGGGCGAGCCAGTTCTGAATCCACAAAGCAATGTCCCCTTGGATCCCATGCCTACTTACTTTCTGAACAAGCCTTGCATGGGGTACCTTATCAAGTGCAGTGCTAATTCCTTTGCTCTAGATCAATTGAAGTTAATCCATTATAAACACCGAGACAAAAACTGCATGCAGCACTTGAAGTGTGGTCTTGCCACCACAAATGTTTCCAACTTTTGTACTCCACATCTCCACCAATAATAGCTAACGTTCCACTGGCCATACTAATTATTTGCTGTAGTTGTAGGCTAACTTTGTGTTTCATCTACTAAAACATGCAGGTACCTTTCTTTTTTAAAAAAAGACCACAAATGCTTTGTAGTCTCAAAAGGATTTTTAAAAAACCTTGTAGAGCAAAGGTTAAATTATCCTGGGTGTAAAATAGGTGGGCCACTGGGTTGTAGAAAACATAGAAAACCTACAGCACAATACAGGCCATTCGGCCCACAATGCAGTGCCAAACATGTACTTACTTAGAAATTACCCAAGGTTATCCATAGCCCTCTGTTTTTCAAGCTCGATGTGCCTATCCAGAAGTGTCTCTTAAAAGACCCTATTGTACCCGCCTCCACCACCGTTGCTGGCAGCCCATTCCATGCACTCACCACTCTCTGCATATAAAAAAAATCTTACCCTGACATCTCCTCTGTACCTACTTCCAAGCACCTTAAAGCAGTGCCCTCTCGTGTTAGCCATTTCAGCCCTGGAAAAAAGCCTCTGACTTCCCCACACAAGCAACATCTCTCGTCGTCGTGCAGCTCATTGGGCCAGAAGAGCTTATTCCACGCTATATCTCAGAATATCATGGAACAATCCTGTACACAAGATGTGAACACCACCGAAACTCACCTTGAATTGTTCATTACATTCATAGCAATAGAAAAACTAGAATTCAGAGAAATCTTGAGAATGGAAGATAATCCTAATTCCCATGAATTTAGTGAAAAAAAATACTGGATTAAGCAGAAGATCAAGTGAAAAAGGGTTTAGCTCAAAGTGCATTGTTAAAAAGCAAAGGAAAAGCAGTAGAAAGTGAATCACCCATTTGAAGAATGCCATTGCTCATAAATAAGGCACATTAGCTTCTAATTTGTGCCTCTGATGTAGCGAAAAGCAAAACATCAATTTTATCAGCATGAATAAAGATAAATTGTCTGGATTTTAAAATTTTAATGATTGTGGAAAACAAGCCAGTTTTAGTATAAATCAAGTACTCTGTTATTTGTGTATTGTTTGCTGCTTGCAAATGTCAGCATTTCTGTTCAGGACCAGAACATCAAGATGACACATTAACAAGGTAGTGGAACTGAGACAGCAACTTCAATTCCCCAAATAGTTTCCAAATAACACATACCAAATTTACCGGCATGCTTTTGTAGCAATTCCAAGATGTTAAGCTAATATATCAAAAGGGAAAGGCAGCAATAAAAGAACGCTTGCTGTAACTTAACTCTAACCAACTTCCTTTGCCAACTCACATCGTTGTTCTGTTTCCAAGCATATTAAAGAGATGAAAAATTCAATGTGGAGTAGATATACTTGTATTTACACTAACAAACACTCATTAGTCTGCATGTGCAATGCAACAGAACAGGGATACATTAGGCTCCCTAACTGTGAAAGGATCAAGATTCAATTTTAATTATGACATTAAGAAAATGGATTATAAAAGGCTAACTGCTCAAAAAGCTCAAGAGTCAGCCAGGAACCCATGCTGGTAGTGTATAAACACTGCTACAAAAACACCCACTTACTAAAATCAGGTTGACATCAACATTTGTGTCAAATTATTTGGCTTGTGAATGAATCTGCACTCAACCTTGTCAGTACATTTAGATGATTTGAGGTGGAAGATTTAATACAAGAATTTTTGATGCAGAGGCTATTGACCTGTAGGTAGTTTAAATGCAAATTTGCATCATAAATACACTTAGTGAAAGTGTTAAATATTCATTTCCCCAGATTTAAACTTTGGTTACAAGCCCACTTTGTTTTTAACCATCAACTTTATTGGAACATAATTGTAAATTACTCCATTAGAAGGGTTTGTTATGCGTTTTTTTAAAAAGAGCTTTTGAAAAAGTTTGCAGCTTAAACCACCCAAATTTCAATTGGAGGGAGGGGGGAGAAATTCGCTCATACATCTCCACCTTTTCCCCAGCCAGGAGTGTTACACAGTGGAGGATTTTCAACAGAGTGATTGGTCAGTTTTGAAACCACAAGGCTTACAGATATTTAGAGTTAAAGAGGAGTTTTATTGTCAAAATTGTCCAGGACTTGGGTAAACCACTATATGAGCAGTTCTGTGCTTGGTGGGCAACGTAATGCTGAAAATTCAACATTGCAACTCCTATACAGGGGGGGAAAAAAAACTCAAACCCAAAGTTCAAATACCATAGTCAGCTGCAGTCAGGTCTGTCAGACAGACCATGTCATTCATACATCATCAGCCAGAAGTACTAGAGAATAAGCACAATCCAAAGAACTGCCTTAATAAACATTTCCACTCACATCTCAAACAGTAACGACAACATCCATAATGACAGTAAATGTATCAAGTCCATAAATGATCCAAGCAGAATTGTAGAATAAAGGAAAGTATGAAAAGTTATTCAGCCCATCAAGTCTATGCCCCATCCCACTGTTCTTTTCCCACAACTCTACATGTCATTCAATCCTTTTGTTCAGGCATATTTCTGTTTCCACCAACCATACAGGCAGTGATTTCCAGATCCTAATTACTCTGAATTACTTAGGTCCAAAAGATATCGATGCAGCTACAAAGAAGGCACAGCAGCAGCTATATTTCATTAGGAGTTTGAGAAAGTTTGGTATGTCCCCAAAAACACTTGCACATTTCCACAGAAGTGCTGTAGAGAACATTCTAACCGGCTGCATCAGTCTGCTCTGGTGCAGTGGGGTGGGGGGGGGGGGGTGGATTCTGCACGGGATAGAAGCCAGTTGCAGAGAGTTGCAAACTTAGTCAGCTCCATTATAAGCACTCACCTTGGTGGTAGCCAGGACACGGACACACACACTGTAACTCAGTTTTTTCTCCATTATGTATTGCAATGTACTGCTGCTGGAAAGTTAACAAATTTCACAACACTTGCTGGTGATATTAAACCCGATTCTGATTCCTTCACATTACCCTTTGCTCAAAGCTTTAAGTCTGCATCCCTGCTCCCTTGAACTCACCAGTAAGATCAGTTTCTTTCTAATTAGCATATGTAAACCAAATCATGTTCCTGTACTATTGTGCTCTCAAGCTTCATTGTTTTAAGCATAACCAACTGTCTGACCTAGTGGTTGAAATCCCTCAACCACGGACTATTCAAGCACATGTTTTCTGCAACCCTTCTATAACTTGCACACCATTAAGAATCCTGTAGTCTATTGGCTTGAACAATAATACTTGAGGATCAAGTACAAGTACTTCCCGTCTTCTCTGTTCAAGCACATACTTTGGAACTCCGCTGGTTAATGCGTATTGACTCCCCTTATCCTTTTTTTTGTCAACATGCGAAACTTCACACGACTCGGCTCTGCATTAAGTTTAAATTTCAAGACACTCATATTCCCATGCAACCCAGCTGGTGTCTTAAAGATCAGCTTTTCTTGTTGCATGTACATCAAAACAAGATGTATTGTTTGCATCAACATTCACAGCCCCAGTTATGTGCTGGGGACAGCCACTAGTGTCACAATGCTCCTGGTGCATGCCCACGATTTACTAACTCTAACCGGTACATATTTGGAAGGTGGGAGGAAGCCCACGTGGTCAAAGGAGAACATGCAAACTCTTTAAAAACTGTGGCAAGAATTGAATTCCGATTGCTGGTGCTATCAAGTACAACACTAACCACCTTGCTAGTGTGCAACCCTATCTTTGTGAAGGACATTACTATTCCCACTTCACTTCAGCCACAAAATTTGGAAATTCAACCTCACACCAACATCTGCCATTAATTATTAAGACTGTAAGATAATGGGAGCAGAACTAGGAGTCTGCTCTGCCATATCATGGTTGATCAAATTTTCTTCCCAGACCCAATCTCCTGCCTTCCCCTTGAATCCCTTCATGCCTTAACCAATCAATAATTTATCAATCTCTGCCATCGTATATTAAAGATTTGACCTCCACAGCTGTTTGTGGTAAAGAATTTCACAGATTCACCACTCACTGGTTAAAGAAATTCCTCCTCATCCCTGTCCTACAAGGACACCCTCCTATTCTGAGGTTGTGCCCCCGGTCCTAGATTCTCCCACCATAAGAAACATGCTTTCCACATCCACTCAGTCAAGGCCTTTCACCATTTGACACATTTCAATTATGTGACCCTTCATTCTTCTGAATTCTGGTGAATACAGGCCCAGAGCCACTCTTCACATGACAAGCCATTCAATCCTGGAATCATTTTCATGAGCTTCCTTTGAACCCTCTCCAGTTTCAGCACATCCCAAGATATGGGCCAAAAGCTGCTCACAATACTACAAGTGAGGACTCACCGCTGCTTTGTAAAGTTTCTACATTACATGCTTACTGTTAAATCCCAGTCCTCTTGAAATGAATGCTAACATTGCATTTACCCTCCTCAGCACTGACTCAATGTGCAAATCAACCCTTAGGGAATCCTGCACAAGGACTTCTAAGTCCCTTTGCATCTCAGTTTTTTTCTATTTTCTCTCCATTTAGAAAACAGTCAACCCTTTCATTTCTTCTAACAAAGTGCATGACCATACACTTCCCGTCACTGTATTCCACCTGCCACTTCTTTGCCCATTCTCCTAATCTAAGTCCTCTGCAGCCTCTCTGCATCCTCAAAACTACCTGCCCCTCCGCCTATCTTCATATCATCTACAAACTTTGCAACAAAGCCATCAATTCCATCATCTAAATCAATGACATAGAAGACAAAAAGAATCTGTCCCAACACAGACCACTGTGGAACACCACTAGTCACTGGCAGCCAACCAGAAAAGGCTCCCTTTGTTCCCACTCTCGCCTCCGGCCAATCAGCTACTGCTTTATCCATCTTTCCTGTAATACCATGTAATTAGTTGAGAGGCTTCATGTGTGGCATCTTTTTCAAAGGCCTTCTGAAAATCCAAGTATATAACATCAACTGATTCTCCTTTGTTTCCTACTTGTTATTGCTTCAAAGAATTCCATCAGATTTGTCAGGCAAGATTTTCCCTCGAGGAAACCATGCTGACTACAGCTTATTTATCATGTTTAAACCCAGTGGTTGCAGCCCTAGAGCTTGGGGAACACCAATGTCCATCATATTCCATTGTGAAAACAATCATTTACCACTAATCTCTGCCTTAAACCTGGATCTTACCCATGCCTATAAAGAACCTCTAGTTCAATGGATCTCAACTGTTTTCCCTTTCTCCTCTCAGAACAATGCTCATCCTGGGACTAATAAAGTTGTACATTTGCCATGCGTCATACACTTGCCTTTTCTTTCTTCATCTGTCATCTAAGTAACTGGCTTTAGTTTCCATACCACTGCCCTTGTTTAAATCTACCCGATCTACACCCATAACACCTGCCCTTTAAAGTTCACCCAATCTTCTATTAGTTTTATCTATCTATCAATCTTGGCTCCAAATGTGCATAAATTGTTGAGAAGCAGGGCAGGTTGAAGAAAGCTTCCTAAAGAATACAGGATAACAGACTTCATAAGCAGAGTCATAGTATTGTACAAGAACAAGGGGATAGTGATGCATCTTTCATGCACTGGATTGTTTCCAGACTCGATAAAAAATGTGAAGAACTTAGAAGTTACAAAAATAAATACTACAGTCCTTCCAGGGAGGGGTAATTTATTTATTTAAATAAACTTGAGAAGCTAGGGATGTTCTTGGAACAGAAAAGATTGAAAGATGATATTTGTAATTCTGCAGAGCCTGGCACGGTTGATAGATAGAATTATGCCAATGGCAACAGAAGCCAAAAACATCAAGTAAAAGTAAAAAATGACCAGAATGAAAAATCTGCTTGCTTTAAAATAAAATAAAGTGGTTCAAATGTAGTACACACTGCCAGATGTTTACCAGAGGAACATTCAATTGCGATATTCAAGGTTAAGTTCTTGAAAGAAACAATATTACAGATTGTACACTGAGAGGTATGGATTACAAGCATTCTCTCACCTGCAATTTCATCATTTTTAAAAACGAACTTCTGATATCCTGAGAGAGAAAAAGAAGTCCCTAAACCTGTCCTTTGGGTCACATTTGCATTACTGCAACAAAGTCACAGCTTTCCATGTTTGGTGTTCACACAAACTGGTTAATAAGATTGGTATCTACTTGCATGCATTCCAGAATCAACGTTTTGCATTTTAATTTTAGTTTACTCCCATCCAATACTATTCTGCCTTGACTCTTTCAATTCCTCGGTGTATTTCAATTCTCTTTTCTACTAAGGAGTGCTGGTATGCATTCATTGACCAGTTTAGTTCAAAAACTCCACACAACTTCATTCTACAGCACTGGTTGCTGCCCCATTGAGAGGCAATCCATTCATCTTGAACAGATCACTCCTTCCTCAGAACAGGCCCCGAATACCCTGAAACATTCCCTCTCACACTACACAAAGGTCTATGTAATCTTCTCAATTGCATTCCTGTCTGTGCTACCAAGTCATCAGAGGGTCCTCCTTTTGCAACTTCCTCTCCAGCTCCCAATCTGATCTCTATCTGCTTTCCACACATCACTACTTCTAGCATGTACCCACAATTTTCCACCCACCCCCAACAGAACACACACACACACACTTAATAACAATACTTCACACTTGCATCAGGGCTTCAATATACTCTGCAGAAATGGCACTGCTGTAAAAAATGCCTATCAGCAAGCCAATGCATGTCATGATTTCTATGTTTTGTGCACTTGCTAAAAACTACTTTGAGGATATCCCACGTTAAAAAAAACTTTTGTTCTTTCAGATAATTATCCACTTCCACACTCTCCAACTACAGGGTGACCACCTTTAGGCTCCTCATGCTCCAGTCTAAATCCAGATGCACTGTCATGCGAAAATCTTCATCAGTTTCTTCATGCACGATCTCCCACGAAAGATTTCAAAATTCTACATGTGGAAGTAAAATTATCACAAGGATCCGCAGCCCATCAGCTTTCATTTATTAATTTGCCATTCCCTTTACTACCAAATCAATCATCTGGATGAGATAACTTTACCTCTTTAAAAAGTTTCACAGTTAACCCCAAATTAAAGCAGAGAAAAAATTAACTATATTTTAAACAGTGGTTGCACAACCCCTATTTTAATGTTTACCAAATCCCTATACTTTACACCAAGTAGAAGCTACACTCCAAAACAGAAACTCAAACCAGAACACAGGGACAAAATCAACTTCAGTCATGTCGGGGTTATTACATTTACTCTGCCAAATTCAATTCCCCAAAACCCAAGACACAAAACCCTCACATTTGGCTCCTGTCAACAGCATAATCACTCAAGCTCACGTTGTTCAAGAAATCCACAGTCTTAACACTTTCCCAAAGGGATCCTGAGCATGCAACACATCTGCCTGGCCACTATGCTGATGTTAAGCATGCTGCCCTTTTCAAGATCCCATTATACTTCCTTTTTATAAAATGTTCAAATCCCTCCAACCCTCAGCAGGCACCACAACCTCCATTCTGAAATATGGAAATAGCAGCTCAGCTCTTCCAAATTTCCATTCACATTCCTCCTTCCTTCAATAATGCACCTCAAGACACAAAGATGGCACGTTCCCTGATGGTACACAATCTCTAATCCACAATTGATCATACTACACCTCCAGAACAAGATAACCTCACAATATTTTAACATAGGCGTTTATACTGTTGATACCATTTGTCATTTCCGTCAACCCGCAAGTTAAGACTGCTTGTTCAACAAGCTGAATTACTTCAGAAAACCAGATTAAAAATCTTAACCCAGACTACTTAATTAAATCAAGAGAACCCTGCTCCAGATAGATTTATAACCAGATACTGCTATTCCTTGTTGGCCTAGCATTTCTGTATCACTAACATTTACTTCTCCAAATTATCTCCCCAAATATTTTAAAGTAAATGAAAATCAAGACCAATCAACCAAGTTTGCAATCTCCCTCCGAAAAAAAGATGCAGCACCCATTCATTTGAAGTAATTGCATCTTACGCCTTTCCACATACCAACGTGAAAAGGTACGACATGCAAGCCTTCTCGTCAGTGTCAGTGAGTTGTTCAGATAAGTAACAAATGAAGGCTTCAATTCCACAGCCTGGCACTTTCAGCCTTTAGTGGGAGGAAACAGCAATGGTGTTGCTCTTTTTTTTTCACTTTAGTACAGGCATGGCTCCATTTAATCTATTGGAAAATTGGACTCAGCTGAGAGATGCTACACACATTACACTAACAAACGAATCCCAGATTATCAGCTTATTGAAGCTAACACCTGGTCTCCACAGCAACAGACAGAAAATGCTATAAATAAGCTACTCCCAGCAACCTGCAACAAAAAAGTACAAATTCTTCACCATCTGGTCTCAGCCGAGCTCACATCCAAACAGGTGCAAAGGTACTCCTGTTAATGAAACAAATACATATGGTGCAAACTCAGCAATACCTAATCCATCTCCTTTGGTAGGAGTCCCCTTATTACAAGATTTTAAACAAACAAATGATTGTGGTATTTGACAACACTAACTACAGTTTTGATATTTAAAACCAAAGAGTAAAATTAGAAAAAACACAAATTGCGAGTTTTTCCAGGTGGAAACTGAAAATAAACACTTGAGTACATGAGAAAACAATACATCAATGGTTCCCCCAAAACGCAAACTCCATTGATCCACAGAATAGACAATGATTAACTCATCACTGAAGGTAGTGGTGGGGGAAAAAATGGCTATATACACTCATAACGCTATCCCTTAGAGCCAATTGGTTACAATGCGGTTATTCAATTCCTTATTGAAATTTTTTTAAATATCAAAAAATTCATTCTAAACAACACTTAAAACTTCAAGAGCGGCAGCCATTACAGTAATCAGCCAATGAGAGCACTTTACATACGCTCTGAGCCACTAACAGCCAATCACATATTAGTTCACGCTCTGTCTCCCCCGCGTGTGTAAACATTCTTGCTCGCTCACCAATTTATTGCGTTTTTTTATAAAAAAAACCATAATGTCTGGAGAATGGCCTGCAACTTTCAGTGAGGGTAGTACATCTAAGATGTCTAGGGAAAGCATTAGCATGGATGTGAAACTGCAAGTGATACGGCGCTTGGAAGCTTGTGAGCATCAGGTTGATGTTGGCGCCTCTTTGAAATTTGCAATGCTCATCGATAATGACCCTGACTGGGATCAAAGCAATAAGGCAAAGAGAGATGTTATCGACATGATTTCCTGCTACCAAGAACTGCTTCATGAGAGGAAACTTAAGAAAAGGCAGGCAAATTTCGATGCTTACTTGAAGAAGCCAAAGTTAGAGGAGTAGCCACAGCCTGGTCCCTTCTCCAAGATGTAACCACCACCTGCTTCCCCCCACTGCTGCTGCAATGTGCTGTTGCTCCGCTGATGTGCAGGTTAGGCCTATCTGCATGTCTGTTACAACACAAATTACTGTGTATACATAAAATATATCTGTTTTGATTCTTTTTTTAAAATCAGGCACACCTGTCCATTTACATAATGTTATAATGACCCCGCATAGCACTGATTTACATAGCATTTTACCTCCAAGGAACGCATCCTCAGCATTAAGTGTGGTCTGCGTGTATTTAAATATTTTATAACCATCTGTCATTCAAATCAATAACTGCAAGAGCCCACAATTCTCCAAGAATGAATCATGAAACTAAAGTGGGATGGACACAGTTCTCAATTTGACTTTTGGTAAAACATTCAGACTACTTCAACTATGCAAAGCTGAGATGCCTGAAGATAGCTGGTGGTCATCAAATTATGAAGAATCCTCTAAATCACTCAATTGCCTTGAGAAACGATACATAAACAATGTCCTTGTCCCTTGATGGCAAGCCTCTCCCACTGAAAGGAACTGCGAGTTAGGGAGGCTTTGCTACCCCTCTGCCCGGTTAATGATGCCAGGGTAACTACCTCAACTTTTAATGATGTCATTATACTCTCAGATGCATTATTCAGTTCATGGCTTACAGTTCACCTAAAGAGCATTTTGATTATGGCTCATCATCCTGCATGTTGCATGCTCAAAATTCCTAACAAAAGATGGTGTTAATTACAATATACCTGATCAGACAATGGTTTGTGCAATGCTTTCTTTAAAAACAAAGAAATGAGGGAAGTATGCTAGCCTGTAAGCAAAATTGAAACGCAAAGACCTTAGACCCACCTCTCTCTCCACCCCCGCCCCCCCCCCCATTTTCCACTATCCTGCTGGCAAAAGTACAGTCTCAGTTAAATATAATTGAAAACCACACAGCAAGACTGCAGTACCAGGACATTAGGGAGTGAGGTGTACTTTGCTTCACGGAAACATGTCTCACCTCCACTATTTCAAAAGCAGAGTGCTGCAGCCAGAGGACTTCACTATCCACCGCAAAGACAGAACAGCAGAGTCTCTTAAAATTAGAGGCGGTGGAGTATGCTTCAGGATTAACTCATCGTGGTGCGCAGACCTACTGGTTCTGTCTCAATGCTATTCACCCAACATGGAACATTAGCAGTCAAGTGTTACCCATTTTATCTGCCAAGGCATGATGCCTCTCTGATCATTGTGGGGTTTTCAACCAGGCCAGCTAGAAGTCTCTGAACAACTAATACAATGACATGTCACCTGTGCAATCAGAAGAGCCGACACACTTAACCACTGTTACACGACCATCCAGAGTGCTTACCGGTGTCCACACTGCTCTTTGGAAAGTCCAATCATCTGGCTGTACGTCTAATCATGGCGTACAGGGAGAGATTGTGGACCAAACAATGAAGACGTGAAGCGCTTACAGGACTGCTTTGAGCCAGTGAACTGGACAATATTCAGGGATTCATCTTTGAATCTGAATGAATATGCCACGGTTGTCACAGTCTTCTGTGTAGATGAGTATGTGCTTTCGAGAGCGTACCAGACAGACCCAAGTGAAAAGCAGTGGATGAACCAGAAGAATGGTAGTCTGCTGAGGGCTAAATCATGGCATTCAACACCAGAGATTCAGAACTATACAAGTCCAAGTCCAGACATGACTTACAGAAGGCTAAGTTAAGAGCAAAAAAAAAGTCAATTCTGATTGAAGTTGGAGATGGAATTGGATGCATGTCAGCTCTGGCAGGGTTTGCAGGCTTCCTACAAGGTGAAATATAACATGAATGGCAATGTTGCTTCACTTCCAGCTGAGCTCAAAGCCTCTTATGCACACTTTGAAAGAGAAAATAAAACTATTCCTGTGCAAGTCTCTGCAGCATCTGGTGACCCTTTGATCTCAGTCTCAAAGGCCAAAGTCAGAACATCTCTCAAGAGGGTAAACCCTCACAATGTGCCAGGCCCTGATACGGCTCTGAAAACTTGAGCCAACCAAATGGCAGGACTGTTCAAGGATGTCTCTCACTGCTGCTGAGAGAGGTTCTCATCTGCTTCAAAAGGGTGACAATCATACGAGTGCCCAAGAAAAGCAAGGCAAGTTGTCTCAATGACTATTGCCCAGCTGCACTCACATTTACTGTGATGAAGTGCTCCGAGAGGTTGGTCATGGCTAGAATCAACGTCTGCCTAATCAAGGACCGGGGCCTGCTGCAATTTGCCTATTGTACAATAGTTCTACAGCAGATACAATCTAACTGGCTCTCCATTTGGCCTTGGACCACCAGGACAACAGCAATACCTACATCAGGCAGGCTGCAGTTTATTGATTACAGCTTAGCATTCAACATCTCATACCCTCAGTACCAAACAACAAGCTCCAAAATCTGGGCCTCTGTACCTCCCTCTGCAACTGGATCCTCAATTCCCTCATCAGGAGACCACAGTCAGTAACAATTAGTAATAATATCTCCTCCTCACTGACAATCAACACAGATGCAACTCAAAGATGCATACTTGGCTCACTGCTCTACCTCACTCTACACCCATGACGGTGTGGCTAGGCACCGCTCAAACACCATCTATAAATCTGTTCATGACACAACTACTGTCGGCAGAATCTCGGATGGTGACAAGGAGGCGTACAGGAGCAAGTAGATCAGCTGGTTGAGTGGTGTTGCAACAACAACAACCTTGTACTCAACATCAGTAAAACCAAGGAATGGATTGTGAACTTCAGGAAGGGGTAGTCAAAGGAACACACACCAGTACTCGAGGGATCAGTAGTGAAAAGGGTGAGCAGTTTCAAGGTCCTGGGTGCAACATCTCTGAAGATCTATATTGTACTGGGATCTCTGCTGCTTGTCATGTATACAAATGATCTGGATGAAGCAAATGGGTGAGCTAGTAAGTTTGCAAATGATATGAAGATTGGTGGTGTTGTATACAGTGTAGAAGACTGCCAAAGAATACAATGGGAAATAATTCAGTTGCAGGTATGGCAGAGAAATGGCAGATGGAGTTTAAACCAGCCAAAAGTGAAGTGTTGCACCCCGTTAAGTCAAATGTAAAGATACTGTACACTAATGGGCAAGCTCCTAAAGTGAGCAGAGAGACCTTGGGATCCAAGTTTATTGCACCCTGGAGTGGCCACGGAGGTTGACAGGGTGGCTAAGAAGGTATATGGCACGCTTGCTTTCATTAGTCAAGATACTGTGTTCAAAAATTAGGAAGTTTTATTGCAGCTTTATGAAACACTAATTAGGCTGCATTTGGAATATTGCAGACAGATCTGGTCACCGCATCATAGAAGGATGATGAGGGTTTGGGAAGGACACAGAAGAGGTTTACTAGGATGTTGCCTGGATTAGAGGATGCATGCCATAACAAGAGGTTGGATAAACTTGGGTGTTTTCTCTGGACCAGTGGAGGCTGAGGGGAGAGCTGATGCAGGTTTATAAGATTATGAGAGGCATAGAGAAGACAAACAGCATCTTTTTCCAAGTATAGAAATGTCTAATACTAGAGGGCATGCAATTAAGGTGAGAGTAGGTAATTTCAAAAGACATGAGGGGCAAGTTCTTTTAAAAAAAAATAGTGGTGGCTGCCTAGAATGCACTGCCTGGGGTGAGGGTAAAGGCAGAAACATCAGGGACTTTTAAGAGATAGGCACATGAATGTGAGGAAGATGGAAGGAAATGGTCATTGTGTTGGCAGAAGAGATTAGTTAACCAATTGATTTCTGATTTAATTGGTTCAGCATAACATTGTGGGTTGGAGGGACAGCTCCCGTGCTGTACTGTTCCATGTTCTTTGTTCTACCCTGGGTCCGACATTGATGCAATTACAAAGGCGGCACAACCACAGTTATATTTCCTTAGGAACTTGAGGAGATGTGGCATGTCATCAGATCTTGCAAATTTATATAGATGCACTGTGGAGAACATTCTAACTGGTTGCATCACCGTCTGGTACAGAGAGGTCATGGCACAGGATTGGGAAAAGCTGCATAAAGTTGCAAACTCAGCCAGCTCAATCATGGGCACTAGCCTCCCGAGCCATAGAGGTAATCCTCCAAAGGCAATTGTCACAAAAAAAAAATCAACCAATCAGCATACATCATTGAAGACCCCCATCACCCAGAACATGCCCCCTTCACATTGCTACCATCAAGGACACGGTACAGGAGCCTGAAGACACACACTCAACATTTTAGGAACAGTTTCTTCGCTGCCGTCAGTTTTACAAATGACAGTGAACCCATGTACACTACCTCACTCATTTTTCCCTTCTGCACCACTTATTTCATTTTTATATACAGTGGATTCCAGTTAATTGGGTCATCGGTTAATTGGGGCAGCCGCTTATTTGAAACAAATCTGAAAGAACAAAAGCTAAATGTGAAAACATCCTGGATTCCCTTTATTTATTTGGGACACTATGGCACTTAATTGGGATGGAAAATGGTTGTCGAACAGTTTCTACCTAGTATTAGTCACATGCACTTGCGTGGCCATTAAACACTAGACTGTACTAGAGTGGATAGTTTTTAAAATAGCACCAGTTGTATCTGTTTGTGTTCAAAAAGCAGTGATCTTTCTCACTGACAGTTGGCAAGAATTAAGCAGTAAGCTAATTCAGAACTCTTTTGCTCATTGTGGTTTCAAGCAATCAGGCTCAGAGATACCAAAAAACAGCTGGGAGTGAAAATCAAATGACTTCACTGGTTCAACAACTTAAGAACTATGAAGAACTTGAAGATATTGACAATCATCTCAAATGTTACAATGAAAATGAACATTTAGAGGATGTAATCATCGATAGCACTTTATGAAGACAGTCCATTTTCTACACTGTGTCTACGCTGATTCTATTCATTTATAGTAAAGCAAAACCTGGCACCGTACACTGGTTGAACCATTCGGAACCAATACAGTTTTATAGTACTGAAGGAGCATTGATAGTATTTTGTTCTGTGTTTCTTTTAAATACACAATTTGTTACTCAATTAAATCGTAGTTTGTGTTTTTATATCTTTTTAATTATTTCCACAAAACTTCAGCTAATTGGGACAGCATCTTTATTGGGCCAAAATGTACTGGTCTTAATAAACCAGATTTCACTGTAGCTTCTTTCCAGCCTGTCACTTCCTAGCAATGTTTGGGAAAACAAAGAGTCTTACTTTTTTTTTTTAATTACAGGAAGTCCAGCCTTAGATTGTACAACTGGTGTTGCTTTTAAATTTGTGTTGTACTTCAAAGACCAATTATATATTCTACCTAAAGAACAGTCACCCAAAAACCACAACAAAATTTAAATTCTGCAGATGCTGAGAATTCAAGCAACACACAAAGTTGCTGGTTCCAAAGTTCCTGACGAAGGGTCTCGACCCGAAATGTCGACTGTACCTCTTCCTAGAGATGCTGCCTGGCCTGCTGCGTTCACCAGCAACTTTGATGTGTGTTACTTGAATTTCCAACTTCTGCAGAATTCCTCGTGATTGCATTTTTAAATTCACTACTGCGAAGCCTTTTCCAGTGATGCCTACACTGAAGAAGTTTAAATCTTCTCTTCAACGGGAGTTTAGTGAAACCATCTCTCACTGCTCCCCATCTGTAATTTCTTCGGCTCTTCAACTTTTCGACCACATTTTGACTCAGACTCGCTATCACAGCCATATATCCTTTCTTGGAACGTGCCTCCGTCGCCAACTTACTCCAGTTGGCTTTAGGATTTGTTTTCGAGCCTGTCAATTTGGACCTTCTGAGGATCCCAGGTACTCACACTTTATTGACTCTGCCTCTTGTCGCTTCTCCCATCAAGCTCTGAACGCGACCTTCTCCGCCATGAGGAGGTATTTGGTGTCTCTATCCCAGACCCTTCCACACCTTCGGGACACTTTCTTCGCTCTCTGTAATGGTCCTACCCGTTATTTCATCCTCCATCGGATCCATGCCTGCAGTTGCCGTTTTTTTTGACTTTGTCATGTTAGGCAAAGATTGCAAGATCTTACATATGCAGACCCCAGAGCCTGCTGGCACTGACGCTAGCAGGCATGAACTTCAGATTGCAGCCCCTGCCATTGATCTCGCCGGCTCCAACACCTCAGGGCATATTCAAAACCCGGATTCCAGCAACGACCATGGACACCTTCAAAGCCATTGCGCAACCACCAACTGCGACTCCAGCCTTGAACTCCAGGCCGGGTCTTTATGTGCTGTTATTGTGACTCCCGTCTCCCCTTCCCCCACCACCACTCTGCAACCCCGTCTCCCTCAGATCCCACCGTCAGCTCCTGGGCTCTCAGAGGCTCCATCTTCCTCTCACCCCAACCCTGCCCTCTCCACTGACACCCCCGGCCTCCTCGCTCCCCCCTCTGATCCCAGCTCTCATGCATGCCGGGTCTTTACCATCCCCTCCGACCTTCAACTGTCGGAGGCAGAACGCTCTGTCCTCAGTAAGGGCCTCACCTTTGTCCCCCTTTGCCCACACCTCAGCGAGTTCCGTGTTCGCCATGACGTGGAACTCTTCTTCCGCTGTATCCAAGACTACTTCTTCGGCAAGGACTCTTCCACCCCCACCGTTGACCCCTTCTCCCGTCTTCAACCCTCCTCCTCTTCATGGACACCCCGCTCTGGTCTTCTGCCTGCTCTGGATCTCTTTATTGCTAACTGCCGACAGGACATCAACCGTCTCGACTTCACCACACCTTGTTCCCATTCCAACCTTACTCCTTCCAAACGCTCTGCTCTCCACGCCCTCCGCACTAATCCTGAGTCCTGACGAAGAGTCTCGGCCCAAAACGTCGACTGTACCTCTTCCTAGAGATGCTTCCTGGCCTGCTGCGTTCACCAGCAACTTTGATGTGTATAACAAAATTTAAAGACTAGACAGTGATAAAAAACCAGATTCTGATAATATTCTGATCTTTTGCAGCTGAAGGAGTAAAACCATTCCCCAGAGAAAAATTAAGCACAAAATTAGTTCATCTTGCACATAAACTATGTCAAACAAATGTTTAGCAGAACTCCCAAAAGATGTTTTCCCATTCCCCATCAAATGTACATTAAATCAATTTAATTCATGTCTACTTGCCAATCTAAAGCTCATCATAGGATTTAAAACATGTTCCTTTGCAAAACAAAACATGTCAGCTTCAAGAGAATGCACAATATTTAAGTATTCTGTAGTGTTTAAAATTCAGAACCTTAGGTGAAACAGCCAGCAGATATTCTCTCTTGCATTATACCACTACATCATGGACTAAAGTGCCAAAGCATGTTCAAATCATTCCCCATTGCATCTTTCTAGGAAAGACAAGTTGACATGAAGAAAACCAATTTGCCAGCTACCAGATGTAGAAAAATCAAAACCCTAAATCTTCTGATGGCCATTAAATCACCCAAATGAAGCATTAATGCACCACCAGGAGCACCATATCATTACCAGCAAACCTCTAGCACAATCTTCCTGGTGGAAGTCAACCACATTTGATCAGCTAAGTTTTTCCAGTTCACCCACTGACATACTTCAATAGCCAGTGAGGGACTACCCATCAACTCAGTGTCAACGTAAATCCAACATTTGAATTAATGAGGATAGCCAAATATTTTTTAGTGCAACTGGCAAAGAAAGTCTGGAGAGGAGGAAGAGTGGGTGTGATCTGACCAAAATTTTAATTTTGCAGGAACCAGAATATCAGTCAGAATCACAAAGCATGGAAACAAGGCTTTCAGGCCAACACATTTACACTGGCAGTGGGCACCCGTCTGTATTAAATCACATTATTATAGACATTAACCATCAACTTCAGAATTTGGCTTCCCTCGTAAAATATTGCTTACAAACTTATTCTATATTAACTTCAATAAAGGATTTGAGCCAAGTGCACTTTTTTTTAAATAGCCCTCACTTTACACGTCTCGCCAAACCACCAATGAAAGTGGAAATCCATGTTCCATAGCACGGAATCAAAGGCTGTAAATTTAGGCAGTGTTTGATCTTGCAATTCCAGTATGGGTACCCTTTGGCTTCAAAAAATCAGTGATCCACAGCACAGTTACAGCAAGGAATATTCAAGACAAGCCAGTCTGAGGATGGGACAGTCCAGGCCAGATGGACCGAATATAGTAAGGTGCATCCTGCCATTGCACTCCCAAGTGCACAACTGATTTGTATCTTCTCTGAATGGGTTACTGCTAGAAAGGGCTACATGATGCAAAACAAGCAGTTCCATCAGGAAAGGCTCTTGCTAGATTGACAGCAAGTTGATCAAACTGACCCAGTTGTCTGTATACCAATCTACTAATAAAAGCCCAAATTACATGAACAAATGGCAATTCATCACAAAAAAAAGTCTGATTGTCAGCAGCTCATTTTGTTCTGTATCAGAGTGATCCAGTTTGTTGCCGAGAGAGCGGTGGGGTTGGGGTGGGGGGAGAAATGAGGCAGGCAGAGTAGTGGAATTAAGCAGTCCCTTCAAAGTGTACAACAGGAATTGACTCAACCCATTAAAATGTTACCTTTAAGAAACCGAGCAACTTAAATGAGTGATGAAACAGACCATAAATGAAATATTCAAGATTAAACTCCTTTCCCCAAAGGTGCTATTCGACTTGCTGAGTGTTTCCAGCATTCTATTTTCGTCAGACCTCCAGCATCTGCTATTTTTCTTTAAATTGAGATGAAACAGTAGTGAAGCTGCTGTAAACAAATTAACACAAATACAAGGCCAGAAAACTGGAAATTGACATTTTCGCTTGGTTTCCACAAGTAGATGCCTGTTATAGATAACATTTTTTGACATTCATAACATTCATAAATAGAACTGACAATTTATTATTTCCCTCCGTGTTTTCATTGTTTCTCTGTACAAATCTTGTTTGGGGCAAGGGGCATGGCGCGGCTCATATTAAGAATACTTTGCACACTAATCTCATTAGAAATGGACGAAAATGCATTTACAATAAAGTGGACCTACAGCTTATTACTCAGATGAAGATTCTGAGTCATTTGTCCGTCTCAGGATTCCAGCTAAGATGTTCATTGTAACTAAAGCAACATATGGTGGAAAAGCTTATCAGATTTACTAATCAGATCAGGTGATTCAACTGGCCACACCTGATCCCTGGATTTATCAATCAGTTGTGAAAGGCACACCCCAGTTCCCTTCTAAAAATATAGGAGTATGGGTGATCAAATAGTACCTGAAGAAAACAGATTCTGGTTTGCAACATAATTAATGAATAATTAAAATTACTGATGGTAATTTTGCTAAAAAGCTCACATCTTCACATATTTCTGAAAAGAGAATAAAACACAGGAATGGATGAATTTCTAGCACTATCGTACCCATGGTAAAGAACTACTTGTGGTGAAAATATAACACCTGTAATCAAATTTTTGAATCCTGCCAGATAAACTATCAAATTGATCACAAATAAACAGAGCTTAATATTGCGATATTAAAACAATTCAGAAATTTTGGTTAAAGCAAATCTCAATCTGAATCAAGCAATTATAGTGCTGATGCAACCAGTAATTAATGGAGAGTTCAAACAATTTCAACAGTGCAGAATTCTAAACAAATGATGTAATTTGCTACTCATGCGTACCTCGAGGAAAAGGATTTGGTTGTACGACTTGCAGAAATGTACGCGCCAGCTGGAACAGGATTCCTAAAGGTCCTGGATCATAATATACCTGAGTCACATAGTTTCCAGCAGGTACAGCCCCAAAATCCAATGCTTCAGATTTAGCTGTGTGGCTCCATAGCTGACTGTCACTTCCAGTGCGACTACAAAGCATTAATAAAAGCATTGTTACCGTGATAATCATGGCTGCAAACTCTCAATCCAGAGAAAAATCGCAGGTGTCCTATTTTTCCCCCAAGTGGGGAGAGAAGAAAAATCTATCTTGAAGCAATGCAGAGCAGTTCAGGGTAACCAGGAGACTGGGGAGCCACTTCAGTCTCTTCACTTCTGTGTCGACATCATTTTAAAGTGTTCCAACATCAATATTCAAGAAACAAAGCACAGCAATCTCTTAATTTTTCATCCAGTCTTCCGGCAGAACTCAGATTCCAAATTTCAAGCAAATTACTATTTAAAGCTTCTTCAGAAACTGATTTAGTAGGCCAACTCGGGCGTAACAAAAAAATGACTGCTGGGAAGGTAGTTAAAGATTCTGTCGTCTTAGCTCTCCGAACTAATGCTCAGTAAAAAGCTGCATCATCAGAGGGAAGGGAGGTCAACCCGCCCACTAGCGAGTATTAGCTGGTACAGTCTTATGGATACTTATCTGCAACAGAAAACACAAGAACTTAGAAGGCTAAAATCATTTTCAGAGAAAAATTCTTAGTCACAAGTTTATTTTTTTCAGTTATTTAACTGCAACCAATAAACTTTAGAGTGAGTTGGAGACAATTCCATGTGGACTTTATGAGCATTTTTAAAAAGTTTTAAAAAGTCAGGCCTTTTCTGTAGATCAAGAATTTGCTTAGGTTAATATTAACTAGGGTTAATTAACAAAGGTTAATAAAAGAAGCAAGGTTTAAGCAGAGCAGCCTTTGTTGGAGTGGGTCAGTATTAGAGTGGTCAGGCTTTGGTGAGAACAGGTGCAGGCTAAAATTTAAGTTTGAGAACTCAGAGGTATAACAAGCATAGTTCAGGCAATGGAATGCTCCTCCTGTGAGATGTGGGATTTCAGGGTACCCAGCAGTCTTCCCAATTACTACATCGGCAAGAACTATACCCAACTTCAGCTCCTGACTGACAAGGTGAAGGAATTGGAGCTGGATTCACTCAGGACCATCCAGGAGTCTGAAAATTTCACACGTAAGTCTTTTACTGAGGTGGTCATACCCAGACTGCAGGCTTCAGATAGTAGATAGGTGAGCACTAGAAGCAAGAGGAATAAGCAGTCTTCCCCTCAGCAACAAGTATAACCCTTTGGATTATGGGGTGGGGGGGGGGGGGGGAGGGGCAGAATGAACTCAGTGCACGGCAGCAGCAGCCAGGACAGTGGCTGGTTCTGAAGCTCAGCAGGGATGGGTAAAGTCAGGCAGAGTGATCGTGATAGGAAACTCAATAACTAGGGTGACAGACAGCAGGTTCTGTAGCCAGGAAAGAGAAGTGTATTGCCTCCCAGGTGCTAGGTTCAAGGATAACTCAGAGCAGCTGGAGAAGATTCTCAAGAGGGAAGGTGAATAGCCACGGGTCACGAAGCACGTTGGCACTAATGGCATAAGTAGAAAGGGGAAAGAGGTCCTGAGCAGTGAGTATAGGGAGTCAGGGAAGAAGCTGAAATGAAGTGAGTGTAGTTAATATTACTAAGGAGAAGGTGCTTGGGAAGCTGAAAAATCTGAAGGTAGACAAATCACCTGGACCAGATGGACTACACCCCAGGGTTCTGAAAGAGGAAGCTGAAGAGATTGTGCAAGCATTAATAATGACCTTTCTTCTGGAATGGTTCCTGAGGACTAGAAAATTGCAAATATCACCCCATTCTTTAAGAAGGGAGGGAGGCAAAAGACAGGAAATTATAAGCCAGGTAGTCTGACCTCAATGGTTGGAGTCTATTATGAAAGAAGGTTTCAGGGTACCTGGGGTGCATGATAAAATAGGCAAGGTCAGCATGATTTCCTTAAAGGAAAACCTTGCCCAACAAATCTATTTGAATTCTTTGTTGATCTTGCTTGTTACTTCTTCAAAGGAGAATTGGTAGATTTTCCGAAGGTCTTGATAAAATGCTACACGAGGCTGCTGAACTAGCTACAAGCCCATGGTATTACAGGAAAGATTCTAGCATGGATAGATGACTGACTGACTAGAAGGCAGCAAAGAGTGGGAATAGAAGGGAACCTTTTCTGGTTGGCTGCCAGTCACTAGAGGTGTTCTGCAGGGGTCAGTGTTGGTATTGCTTCTTTTCACGTTATATGTCAATGATTTCAAAGTCGAATTTATGGCTTTGTGGCTATGTTTGCAGACGACCTGAAGATAGGTGTAGGGGCAGAGAATGTTGAGAAAGCAGGGAGGCTGCAGAAGGTCCTAGGCAGATTAGAGTTGGCAGAGAAGTGGCAGATGGAATATAGTGTAGGAAGGTGTATGGTAGAAGGAATAAAAGCGTAGACTATCTCCTAAGCAGGAAAAAGATTCAAAAAAATCTGAGTTGCAAAAGGGACTTGGGAGTCTTCTTGCAGGATTCCCTAAAGGTTAACTTGCAGACTGAGTTAGTGGTAGGAAAAACAAATGCAATGCAAGCATATATTTCAGGACGAGTAGAATATGAAAACAAGGATGTAATGCTGAGACTTTAATAAGGCATTGGTAAGACCGCACTTGGGAGTATTGTGAGCTGTTCTGGGATTCTTACCTAAGAAAAGATGTGCGGACATTGGAAAGGAACCAGAGGAGGTTCACAAGAACGATTCTAGGAATGAAAGTGTTAGCGTATGAGGAAGCATTTGATGGCACTGGGCTTGTATTCATTGGAGTTTAAAAGAATGACAGAGATTTCATTGAAACTTATCGAATATTGAAAGGCCTAGATAGAGTGGATGTGGAGAAGATGTTTCCAATTATGGGGAGTCTAGGATCACAGAGCACAGCCTCAGAATAGAAGGATATCCTTTTAGAACAGGAATTTTCAATGTCGTATGGTCTAAATGTTTGGTTATATACAAATGCCATTCCAATCCAACAGTACAAACTCTTTTTGGTGTTACTGTACCTGTGTCTTTAAAAACTCAATACTTGAAGCAATTTTCTTTGAATTAAAGATTACTTTTTTAAACTATACTTTGCCTCATAGCTTTAGGTCATGCTATTGTATATAATTGTTAAATTACTGTCAAAATAATCTTAATAAATTTACTTAGATCAACTGTGCAAACTAATTGTGAAAAATGCATTTAATAGAAATGCCTGTGATTAGTTTAGCAAGGTTTGCCTTCATGTTTTAATCTCAACAATATTAAGATTAGTGATGCATTGAATAGATTTGCAAGGTTAATGTACAATAATAAAATGTTGATGCTTAACGCAAATTTTTCCAATATAATTTCAGCCATCAAAGGAAATTTTTTTACTCTGGTAGTTGAACTAAATTTCAAGAAAATTTGCTTGGATATTTGCATAGGATTCATGACAATTATTTATTGATGAACTGGAGGTACAGGGGCACAGCTAAAAGATCAGCTGCCTCACAGCGGCAGAGATGTGCTAAGTCCTGTCTGTACAATGTTCACAGGAATGTGTGGTTTTATTGTGTGCTCTGGTTTCATACCACTTCCCAAGGATGTGTTGGTCGGTGCATTGCCCTTAGTATCTAGGTGAGTGGTAAAATCAGGATAATGGAGACTGAGATTAATATATGATTTGTGTAGATAGCTGGTTGACTCAGTGTGTTAAAAGGCCAGTTGTCCTTTTGTATCTCTGTATGACTTCCTGCATTTGGCTGCTAATCAAATGTGGATCAGGTATTGTTATTGTTTGTTGAGATGATAATTTATCGTTCTTTAAATCTGGTCCAGAATTGTAATACCTACTGGAGTCCCATTGTTGATCTGCGCTGTCTTGCGTTTTAACTTCCATCCACATCAGATGAATTTAATTCCCCAATGCCCATGAGCTGAAATTGGTGATGGAGAAACTACAATTTCATCTCAAGTTTTCACCTTATTCGTGTTGTTTGCAATGAGGAACATTTCCAAAGCTGAGCAATTGAAGAACATTTACTCTGTCCCAAAAGCTTTGTGTTGGCTAAACTTATCAATCATTGCGGTGTGGTTTATCTTTCAGTGCATTCATGAAGGATTATGTATTACTACAGGTTGTGTTGTTATGCAGGAGAGGGGATAATCTACATTACTGTAGATACATTTTTTCCATCTATGATGGAGCTATGATGTTGTGGCCATTACAGAGACTTGGATGGCTCAGGGGCAAGAATGGTTACTTAGTGCCAGGCTTAAGTTGTTTCAGAAAGGACAGGGAGGGAGGCAAAAGAGGTGGGGATGTAGCACCGCTGATCAGAGATAGTGTCACGGCTGCTGAAAAGGAGGAAGACATGGAGGGATTGTCTACAGAGTCTCTGTGAGTGGAAGTTAGGAACAGGAAGGGGTCAATAAGTCTACTGGGTGTTTTGTATAGACCACCTAAAGGTAACAGGGACATCAAGAAACAGGTAGGGAGGCAGATTCTGGAAAGGAGTAATAATAACAGGGTTGTCATGGTGGGAGATTTTAATTTCCTAAATATTGATTGGCCTTTCCCTAGAGCCAGGGGTTTAGATGGGATAGAGTTTGTTAGGTGTGTTCAGGAAGGTTTCCTGACACAATATGTAGATAAGCCTTCAAGAAGAGAGGCTGTACTTGATCTGGTATTGGGAAATGAACCTGGTCAGGTGCCAGGTCTCTCAGTGGGAGAGCATTTTGAAGATAGTGATCACAATTCTATCTCCTTTACCATAGCATTGGAGAGGGATAGGAACAGACAAATTAGGAAAGTATTTAATTGGAGTAAGGGGAAATATGAAGCTATCAAGCAGGAACTTGGAAACATAAATCAGGTACAGATCTTCTCAGGGAAAAGTAAGGCAGAAATGTGGAAAATGTTCAAGGGATATTTGCATGGCATTCTGCATAGGTACATTCCAATGAGACAGGGAAAGGTAGAGGAACCATGGTGTACAAAGGCTGTTGAAAATCTAGTCAAGGAAAGAAAACCTTACAAAAGGGTCAAAAAACTAGGTAATGATAAAGATCTAGAAGATTATAAGGCTAGCAGGAAGGAGCTTAATGAAATTAGGAGAGCCAGAAGGGGCCATGAGAAGGTCTTGGCGAGCAGGATTAAGGAAATTCCCAAGGCATTCTACAAGTATGTGAAGAGCAAGTAGATAAGACGGGAGAGAATAGGACCAATCAAGTGTGCCACTGGAAAAGTGCATATGGAACCGGAGGAGACAGCAGAGAAACTTAATGAATACTTTACTTCAATATTCACTACAGAAAAAGACCTTGGTGATTGTAGGGATGACTTGCAGCAGATTGAAAAGCCTGACATAGAGACATCAAGAAAGAGGATGTGCTGAAGCTTTTGGAAAGCATCAAATTGGATAAGTCTCCAGGACCAGATGAGATGAACCTCAGGCTACTGTAGGAGGCGAGGGAGGAGATTGCTGAGCCTCTGGCAATGATCCTAACATCATCAATGGGGATGGGAGAGGTTCCCGAGGATTGGATGGTTGCAGATATTGTTCCCTTATTCAACAAAGGGAGTAGAGATAGCCCAGGAAATTATAGACCAGTGAGTCTTAAATCAGTGGTTGGTAAATTGTTGGAAAAGGTCCTGAGAGGCAAGACTTATGAACATTTGGAGAGGCATATGATTAGGAATAGTCAGCATGGCTTCGTCAAAGGCAGGTCGTGCCTTACGAGCCTGATTGCATTTGTTGAGGATGTGACAAACATATTCATGAAGGTAGAGCAGTAGATGTAGTGTATATGGAGTTCAGCAAGGCATTTGATAAGGTACCTCATGCAAGGCTTATTGAGAAAGTAAAGAGGCATGGGATCCAAGGGGACCTTGCTTTGTGGATCCAGAATTAGCTTGCCCACAGAAGGCAAACAGTGGTTGTAAGTCAGGTCATATTCTGCATGGAGGTCGGTGACCAGCGGTGTGCCTCAGGGACCTGTTCTGGGACCCCTACTCTTTGTGATTTTTATAAATGACCTGGATGAGGAAGTGGCAGGATGGGTTAGTAAATTTGCTGATGACACAAAGGTTGGGGGTGTTGTGGATAGTGTGGAGGGCTGTCAGAGGTTACAGTGGGACATTGACAAGATGCAAAACTGGGCTAAGAAATGGCAGATGAAGTTCAACTCAGATAAGGGTGAGGGGGTGAGGTGATTCATTTTGGTCGGTCAAATATGATGGCGGAATATAGCATTAATGGCAAGACTCTTGGCAGTATGCAGGATCAGAGGGATCTTGCGGTCTGAGTCCAGAGGACACTCAAAGCTGCTGCACAGGTAGACTCTGTGGTTAAGAAGTCATACAATGCATGGCCTTCATCAACCATGGAATTGAGTTTAATGGCCAAGAGGTAATGTTACAGCTATATAGGACTCTGGTTAGATCACACTTGGAGAACTGCACTCAGTTCTGGTCACCTCACTACAGGAAGGATGTGGAAACCTTAGAAAGGGTGCAGAGGAGATTTACAAGGATGTTGCCTAGATTGGCGAGCATGCCCTATGAGAATAGGTTGAGTGAACTTGGCCTTTTTTCTTTGGAGCAGTGGAGGATGAGAGGTAACCTGATAGAGGTATATAAGATGATGAGAGGCATTGATCCTGTGGTTAGTCAGAGGCTTTTTCCCAGGACTGAAAAGGCTGGCACGAGAGGGCACAGTGTTTGGAAGTAGGTACAGAGGAGATGTCAGGGTCAATTTTTTTTTAGCTAACACAGACAGTGGTGACTGCGTGGAATGGACTATCGTCAACAGTGGGGTGGGGGTGCAGATATGATAGGGTCTTTTAAGAGACTCCTGGATAGGTACATGGAGCTGAGAAAAACAGAGGGCTACGGGTAACCCTAGGTAATTTTTAAAGTAAGGACATGTTCGGCACAGCACTGTGGGCCGAAAGGCCTGTATTGTGCTGTAGGTTTTCTATGTTTCCATCTCTCAACTTAGTTGCAATTATATAGTTTGAAAGCTGGCACATTTTGAAATCTGCACCTTGCACTGCTGGCTCCCAATATCTCTCATCCTGTATTTTCTCACAACACAGGGGGAGGCCACTGGTGCATTAAACCTGTCAGCTCTGAACAATTCCATTTTCTGCCTGTTATTTCCTGCAATCTATTTTCTCTCATATATCCATTAACTTGTACTGCCCACCTACACAAGGCACAATATGAAATGGCCAGTGAACTTATCAACCAACAAGTCCATGGAATGTCAATACCCAGAGGAGGAAATGCAGAAATCTTCAGAAACCTAAAATTTCTGCAATCAACTACCAAATTGGCTGAATAAATTAATCTCTCTGAAGCCAACGTATATGTAATAGGACAGATATACAGAATTTGTCAGCTTTACAATTGTTTTATTGTAATACCAGACTTTATTTTTTTCAAAAAAGTTCCTGAAAAGGAAAACCTTGGGGCAAATGTGCCAGCTTCCAGTGTATTTATTTTCAATTAAGTTGATAATGACAGGCCACACCTGCACAAAGATGTACATTACTGTCCGTATTTTTTTCCCTTTTGTTATCACTTGCCTTCCTTCCATCCTGGATTACTCATTGGTTGCAACAGTGCTGGGCAGTGAAAACCAAGTTGCCTGTAGGGGAGGTGGTATGAAGTTGAGCATTGCTGCTGAACAGAAAAGAGTATAGCCATGGTTCTTAAAGAATTTCATTTCATTTTCATTCTGTGAATATGAAACCAGTCAGTGCTATATTGTTGCACCTTTTAAAGGAATCTTGAAATTTAAAAAAAAACTTAAACAATGTCATTGGATTCTCTTGGAAAGGGAATTCTGATTATCAGTTAACAGATCAGGTTTTAGAAAATGTCATTGGCCCTTTTGATACATGCAATAGTTGCAACATTGCATTCTCCATGAAATGGCACTAAGTTTTCAGCAAGGGTATTGGCTTCCTTAAAGTTGTTATAGCTGGGAGTGGTAATGGGGGCAAGCTCCCACTACCTATTAAATACTCCCAAAGGTGTGCACCTCAAATAGCCTCTGACAACAAAGTCCAGCTCCTGGCCCTCCCCACATGTGGCTTAGCTACCAAGCCTGGTGGAACCCTTTCTACTGACAGGAGAAGGGGCAAAGGTGGATTACTGGTGCCTTAAATCCAGTCGCTTTGGGCAAATGGGCCATGGTTGAAAGCTCATCTAGAAGGAAAACTCTGATCTCAAACCTCTGCTGCCTTGTGGCTATACTCACTCATGGGGAAACATTTTGGGATTAAGTCCCAAGGGAAAGCTCCAGAGCTAGAGCCCCTAAGGCAGTCCTACATAGAGTTCGATGCTGACTGGCAACTTCTGTGACGCTGTTGGTACCAAACTGTATCAGTCTCTGCCCATTCCTTGGGTTCATCAGTTGGGTGGAGAGGGGAACACTGCTACATGGGCAACAGCTTGCTCTCCATATTACACTGCCCAGGCTTGTGTACCTGAACAGCTAGGAGTCAAAATCCATGGTCAGCTGTGACTGGGGGCTTCAGACAGGCAGCTGGCTATGTTATTGACTTAGCTGGTCAGCCTTTTTCCCTTTCCCCCGCCTTACATTTCCCTTTTATTTTGTTTTAAGTTCAAAACATTTTATAGAATGATGTATTAAATTAATCTTGAGGTTGTTCTCAAGTGGGCTGATTTAAGGGGTGATTCCCAATTTGAAATGTGAATCATTGACCAATTCTTTTCACGCTACACATCAACGATTTGGATGATGGAATTGTTGGCTTTGTGGTCAGGTCTGTAGACAGTATAAGGATAAGTGGAGGAGCAGGTAGAGTTGAGGAAGCAGGGAGTCTGCAGAAGGACTTGGACAGATTGACAGAATTGGCAAAGTGGCGGATGGGGGTGAAGGAGGGCTAAGTATATAGTCATGCCCTTTGGAAGAAAGAACAAAGGTGTAGATCAGTGGCCCCCGACCAAACCGGGCCGCAAAGCATGTGCTACCGGGCTGCGAGGAAACGATACGAGTCAGCGATACGAGTCAGCTGCACCTTTCCTCATTCCTTGTCACGCACTGTTAAATACAGGGTTACCAACTGTCCTGTATTTGCCGGGACATCCCGTATATTGGGCTAAGTTGGTTTGTCCCATACGGGACCGCCCTTCTCCCGTATTTCCCTCGCGAAGGTAGAGCGTTCCTATGAAACCTTTCGTGCCGAAATATCGTAAAACAAAGAAGCAATTACCATTAATTCATATGGGAAAAATTTTTGAGCATTCACAAACCTTAAAAAAAACCTACCAAATAATACACAAAACCTATAATAACACTAACATATAGTAAAAGCAGGAATGATATGAATACACAGCCTATATAAAGCAGAAATAATATATGTACAGTGTAGTCAGGAAGATTAAGCCAAAACCGATTTGTGGGGGGGGGGGGGGAAATCAGCACGTATGCGCATGTCACATATGTGCACATCACGCATGCACACAGAGGTGCCCGCGCAAAGCTTCATGGTCATGGTAGTTTTCCTTGGGGTAAACCCAAGTGTCCCATATTTGACTGCTACTTTTGTCCCTTATTTTGAGAAAGTTGGTAACCCTAACTATAAAAGACATGTTGAGGTGAGTTTAATCCTACTTGAACACCTCCCCCCCCCCCCCCCCCCCCCGCCAGCCCCATCACCGCCGGTCCGCAAGAATATTGTCAATATTAAACTGGTCCCTGGTGCAAAAAAGGTTGGGGACTCCTGGTGTAGATTATTTTCTAAGCAGGAGTTTTCTAAGCAGGAAGAATTTTTTTTTTCTTTTAAATCAGACGTGTTAAGAGTCTGTAGAGTCCCCACATAGGATTCCCTAAAGTTTAACTTGCAGGTTGAGCCAGTGGTAAGGAAGGCAAATGCAATGTTAGCATTCATTTCAAGTGGATGAGAATATAGAAGCAAGGATGTAGTGCTGATGCTTTATAAGGTATTGGTCAGACTGCTCTTGAAGTATTAGGAATAGTTTTGGGCCATTATCTCAGAAAAGATGTGCTAGCATTGGAGAGGGTCCAGAAGAGGTTCACGAGAATGTTTCCAGGAATAAAAAGGTTTACGTATGAGGAGTGTTTGGTGGCTTTGAACCTGTACTCACTGGAGTTTAGAGACACAAGGGTGGATCGCATTGAAACCTATCTAATACTGAAAGCCCAAGACAGAGTGGATGTGGAGAGGATGTTTCCTATTGTGAGGGAGTCTAGGACCACAGGGCACAGCCTCAGAATAGAGGGAGGTGAATCTGCCGAATTCATTGCAACAGATGTCTGTGGATGCCAAGTCATTGAGTATATTTAAAGCAAAGATTGATAGTCAGAGTGTCAAAAGGTTACAAGGAGAATGCAGGAGATTGGGGTTGAAAAGGGCTGAGTGCAGGTCGGTGGGACTAGGTGAGAGTAAGAGTTCGGCACAGACTAGAAGGGCCGAGATGGCCTGTTTCCGTGCTGTAATTGTTATATGGTTATATGGATGATAAATCACCCTTGGAATGGCAGAGCAGATTCCATGCGTCGAATGGTCTAATTCTGCTCTTATCTTCATATAGTCTAAAATTAACACTAATGTTAAATCAATTGAGCCCAAAGGCTTTTAACTACAACTTTTGCTTACATTCTTACAGCAGGTGAACAGGTATTAAAATTGTTTCATTTCAAATGTCCATAGGTTAAATATATGGAACTTTTTTTTTAAAACAACTATTTATTAGTAAAACTATGTTACAAACTAAAAATACTGCACAAGCAGCTTGGGGGAAAAAAAACATGTTTTCCAACATTAATGTATTAACTACAATATTGTAACTCAAAAAGGAATGTTCTTACTTGTTTGCCCAGGTCGTTCTCCTTTCTCCAAATACCTAAAATAAAAAGGCAACATGTAAACAATATGTCTCACTACAGTTAGTGTAGAAGATGGTCATAGGCTACAAGATTATATTAATTAGTTGATAAGATGGGCAGAGCAATGAATTTTATCTTAATAACAGTGATATGATCCACTTTGGGAAGACTAGAGGGCAAGGCAAAATGGGGCCTTACTATGTTGAGGAACAGGTAAGCCTAGGTATAAAAAAAGGTGGCAGTAAAGATAAATGGGAAACACGCACAAAATTTTGGAGGAACTCTGGTCAGTCAACATCTATGGAGGGAAATAACCCACCAGTTAACATTACAGCCCTAGACTCTTCAGGGCTAATGTAAGGTCTCAGCCAAAAATGTTTCGCCTCAATAGACGCTATCTGACCTGCTGTGTTTCCTCCCACATTGAGTGTGTATTACTTTAGATTTCCAACAAGTGTAGTCTTTTGTGACAGTGATGTATGAATGTTTTCTACCCATTTCTTGGATGATACACTAATAAGGTGTACAAGATTAGCCCAAAAAAAAAACCTACTTTTGTTGCTTTCCTGGAAGAAGTTGTGCTCTGAGGGAACAGGGTCATAGTCACAGAGCACTTCAGTGAATTTTTCAGCCCACTATATCAATGCCAACCATCAACTACCTACACTTAACCATCAACTACCTACACTTATCCCATCTCCAGTATGTAAACACCTGAGCTTAGGAATTCAAGTGCCCGTCGAGTTAGTAAAATGTTGTGAACACCAGCTTCCATCCCCACCTCAGGCAGTGCATTTCAGATCGCAACTAGCCACTGGGTGGTAAAGGCGATTCCTAGTCCTAAATCTATGAGCAAAAGTTTTTTTTTTATATAAAAACTACTGCCCTTTATTACCTCTGTCAAATTCTCATCCTGCCTCAGCCTCCTTTGCAAGGAGAACAAACCCAACAAACGATCCAGTCTCTTCTCATAATTGAAGCCCTCTATCTCAGCAACACCCTGGTGAAACTCCTCTGTACCGTAACTGCTTCATCAGATTCTTTCCAATGTGATGTGGCCAGAATGCCACATGATCTTCATATGGCTGAATCTATGGTTTAAAATTGTGCTTCCCAGCTCTTGCCTTCGTTAGCTGAGATGAGGAACACTCGTATTCCATGTCTTCACACAGACTTGACGTTCTGCCTATGCTGGGAATCTTGATAAACACACATGCTGGAGGAACTCCTCAGGACAGGCAGCATCCGTGGAAGGAAATAACATGTTTTGGGCCGAAACCCATCATCAGGACTGGAAATGAAGCGTGAAGAAGCCAGGATAAGTGGTGGGTGAGAGGGAGGAGGAGTACTACCATGGTGAGGTCAAACAAAGGATTGGCCGAGGAACACCTTATTCCGTCTTGGTACTCTCCAACCTGATGGCATAGAAATCAGTTTATCCAACTTCCCATAACCGCTTTCCTGCTTTTCCAACCACCCCACTTTGTTTTCCCTCATTCTGCTGGCCTTCTCACCTCTTTTATTCCCCACCCCACTGTAATGACCTCTCGTTCTCCACCACCTTTCCTTTATTCAATGGTCTACTGATCAGATTCCTTCTTTCCAACAGCTCTTTAACTCTTCCATCCATCACCTCCTAGCTTCTCACATCACTCCCTTCCAACCCACCCTTCCCCCCAAAATCAGCTGGACTCATCCATCCACCTGCCAGCTTACGGTCCTATGGTCCTCTCCCTCTTCCCCCCCAACCCGTCACTTTTTTTTAAATTCAGGCTTCTGTCCCTTCCTTTCCAGTCCTATTGAAGGGCCTTGTTCATTTCTCTCCACTGATGTTGCCGAAGCCAAGTTCCCCCAGCATTTTGTGTGTGGTAATTTATATAAACACAAGACTTTCATCAATGTAATAGGCACCAAAGTGTGAAATTTTTCATCTTTGTTCCTCTGGCCATGATGCCGCAAAAGAATCCTTGTACCCAGCACAACCAGATTAAGTGAAAAGTGTGCAGTAAATGGGGGTGATGTTGCCACAAGCAATTTTGATTACTCCAAAGAAAAAAAAGTTCATAAATACATACAGTTGGGTGATAGTGTAGAGATATGCCTCTACCAAAAAGGAGGTGCAAGGCAGTCCTTCCCTCTGCTAGCCTGCAGGTCACCTTTTGACCTGCTTAGCCCACTCCCACCCCACCCCGCCCCCCAGGATCAAGGTCATGTGAAGCCATGGGAGCAGGTGGTAGATGGTCATATGAGCAGCTGGTGCATATCACAAGTCCTGGTTGTACAACCACGGACGCCAGACAATCTCTGAAGGATATTGATAATGGCTGGGGTCCCCCATTTTGTAAAGACACTGCCCAAACGGCAGCAATGGCAAACCACTCCCGTAGAAAATTTGTTAAAAAACAATCATGGTCATGGACAGAGGACCATGATGTCCCACGTCATACAACAGAGCACAAAGTGGAATACAACAGTTAAAATATTGAGGAAGGACAGCGTTAACTCTAGATTCATTTTTTGCTGTTACTAACCTGATATTTCCTTTACTTATGTATCATTCCATCAAACACCCAGCTAGTCTTGAGCATTCTACACTCCCAACCTTGAGGTCAAAACTTTGTCATCCCAAATCACAGCAGTTCATGTACTCCTTCTCCTTCAAAGGCATTTTAATATTTTTAAACAAATCAATTCTAAATTCATCAAACCCTGCCTTTGCAATGTAATTTCATCAAACCTTCATGCCTATATTCCTCTACCAGGATCTTGGGAATCTTTACATTTTTTAAAAACTGCCTCATTGTTGGGATTCATGCCTTCAAGTCACCAAAAGGATACAATTCCAGACCAGACATCAAGACTCTCCGACCCATTTATCTTCTTTCCTCCTCCAAGATGCTTCCTAAAACCCAACTCAATGCTCACGTCCCATTACCACTTTGTGGTTCTTTAGCAAATTGTGCACAAAATATAGGACTCTTTCTACATCCTATGAAAATACAATTTTAGATTATGAGAACACTCAATCCTCTTTTATTGTCATTTAGAAATGCATAGATGCATTAAGAAATGATACAATGTTCCTCCGGAGTGATATCACAGAAAACAGGACAAACCAAAGACTAACACTGACAGAACCACATAATTATAACATATAGTTACAGCAGTGCAAAGCAATACCATAATTTGATGAAGAACAAACCATGGACACGGTAAATAAAGTCTCAAAAGTCCCCGAGTCGATCGACTCCTGAGTCCCCGATAGCAGGTGGCAAAAGGGAGGAACTCCCTGCCATAAACCTCCAGGCACCGTCAACTTGCCGATGCCTTGGAAGCAGCCGACACCGAGTCCATCTGTCTGAAAACTTTGAGCCTCCGATACAGCCTCCCGAGCGCCATCCTCTGCTGAACGCCTTTGACCTAGCCCTGGCCGCTGAAACAAGCAAAGCTGAGGATTCGGGGCCTTCTGTTCCGGAGATTCCGGTTACTACACAATAGCAGCGGCAGCAAAGCGGGCATTTCGGAAGTTTTCCAGATGTTCCTCCGTATTCTCACGTCCGTCTCCATCAAATCAGAATTGTGCACAGTCCCCTATTTGACAGATAACAGATATTCATCACCGGAGAGGTCACGCACGCTGCCGTCGCACCGCCATCTTCTCCTCCAATTGCTGAGAACATTACCCAGGTTTACACTGATGATTACATTGGTTCAACAAAACAGCTGTCTTATAGAAGAAGGGAAATGATGAAGACTTGGTGACGAGTTTCATCAGCCATTACCATTTATACAGAAGCCAAACTTGAGCCGGTAATATAATTTGCAACTTCCCTTTCCACAACCTTGGAGACAGTGTTCAAAGTTCAGCTGGGCATTGAAAAGGTGAATATGCCGAAGGAATAAGTAGAAAGTGAAAATGCAGGTAGTGCATCAATTGGTGCTGCTTCAAGAGGCTGTTTCAAGTATATTTCTAAATGCAAGGATGGTACCAAAGCAAACACTATCAGCAGTTAGGATAGAACGGAGCAGTTCTCATTAATAGTTATAGTTTGGATCAAAAGAGGAACAGAGGTTTCAACTAAATTCATTAGTAGTCAGGAATTAAAGAATAGATTGAGGCAAGTACAATTAGGGAACAGCAGAACTGGTTCAGATACAGAGTAAGGGCTTTGTGGAACAATCTATATTCCATGCCTATTCTGGTATCTGTCCCCCACTTTTCCTTCGCTACATCGACGACTGCATTGGCGCTGCTTCCTGCATGCATGCTGAGCTCGTTGACTTTATTAACTTTGCCTCCAACTTTCACCCTGCCCTCAAGTTTACCTGGTCCGTTTCCGACACCTCCCTCCCCTTTCTAGATCTTTTTGTCTGTCTCTGAGGCAGCTTATCCACTGATGTCTACTATAAGCCTACTGACTCTCACAGCTATCTGGACTATTCCTCTTTTCACCCTGTCTCTTGCAAAAACGCCATCCCCTTCTCGCAATTCCTCCGTCTCCGCCGCATCTGCTCTCAGAACGAGGCTTTTCATTCCAGGACGAGGGAGATGTCCTTTTTTTAAAAAAAAGGGGCTTCCCTTCCTCCACTATCAACTCTGCTCTCAAACGCATCTCCCCCATTTCACGTACATCTGCTCTCACTCTATCCTCCCGCCACCCCACTAGGAATAGGGTTCCTCTGGTCCTCACCTACCACCTCACCAGCCTCCGGGTCCAACATATTATTCTCCGTAACTTCCGCCACCTCCAACGGGATCCCACCACTAAGCACATCTTTCCCTCCCCCCCCCCGCATTCCGCAGGGATCGCTCCCTACACGACTCCTTGTCCATTCATCCCCCCCATCCCTCCCCACTGATCTCCCTCCTGGCACTTATCCTTGTAAGCAGAACAAGTGCTACACATGCCCTTACACTTCCTCCCTTACCACCATTCAGGGCCCCAAACAGTCCTTCCAGGTGAGGCGACACTTCACTTGTGAGTCGACTGGGGTGATATACTGCGTCCGGTGCTCCCGACATGGCCTTCTATATATTGATGAGACCCGACGCAGACTGGGAGACCGCTTTGCTGAACACCTACGCTCTGTCTGCCACAGAAAGCAGGATTTCCCAGTGGCCACACATTTTAATTCCACATCCCATTCCCATTCTGACACGTCTATCCACAGCCTCCTCTACTGTAAAGATGAAGCCACACTCAGATTGGAGGAACAACACCTTATATTCCGTCTGGGTAGCCTTTCAACCTGATGGCATAAACATCAACTTCTCTAACTTCCGCTAATGCCCCACCTCCCCCTCGTACCCCATCTGTTATTTATCTTTATACACACATTCTTTCTCTCACTCTCCTTTTTCTCCCTCTGTCCCTCTGACTATACCCCTTGCCCATCCTCTGGGTTCCCCCCCCCCACTTGTCTTTCTTCCCGGACCCCCTGTCCCATGATCCTCTCATATCCCCTTTGCCAATCACCTGTCCAGCTCTTGGCTCCATCCCTCCCCCTCTGGTCTTCTCCTATCATTGTGGATCTCCCCCTCCCCCTTTCAAATCTCTTACTAACTCTTCCTTCAGTTAGTCCTGACGAAGGGTCTCGGCCTGAAACGTCCACTGTACCTCTTCCTAGAGATGCTGCCTGGCCTGCTGCGTTCACCAGCAACTTTGATGTGTGTTGTCAGATACAGAGTAGATAGCTATATTGATGAGTCAGATTTCAGAATAAAGAATTACATGTTTTCTTTATATTTAGTCCTTAAAATTGCCGGGGGGGGGGGGGGGGGAGTAGATCATGAGTTGGTAAAGAGCTAGTCACATAACATGGAAGAATAATTATACCAGTTTCTAGGCCAAGTAAATAGAGTGGATTCCAGTTAACTGGGACATATTGGGACCAGTATACTTTAGCAAAATTAAGAAGCTGCCCAATTAGCCGGAGTTTCATGGAAATAGTTAAAAAATGTATTTTAAAAACAGAAGATAAACTACTGTTTAACTGAGTAACAAATTGTGTAGTTAAATGAAACATAGAACAGGTTAGAACACTACCCATACAACTGGCGTTTGTCCATCATATCTGATGACAGGAAACCTGCACTGGAGTGTTTTTAAAGTGGAATAACCATTGTACCGTGGCAGTTACGTTCTCAACCTCGGAAGTCCGGGTACGAGTAGTCGTCACACACTGGGGTCTTCCTTGGTTGCAGTGGATAACCATGACGACCTCTCTGCCTCCTCAAACCCTTTGATCTCTATGGAGCGCTGAAAGACTGCCTTCCTGACCGTTGGATCTCACTGTATATCTCATCTGCCCAGTCCACCATAGCCGACTATGCATGTTAGGACATGCATGTCACTTTCTCACTGGGGTATAAGACCCGCCAAATACCCTCTCCTGATTTAGCCTACCTGATGTACCGGGGTGTGACTGCTGTCACATGCAAACAGCTACTTGGAGTCACAGGTGAGAGCCAAGTGTCTGGTGGAGACCGAAGGTAACATTCAAGACGATTGTTGATACCTTCAATTTCTTTCTAGGTCCTAATTTGAAGTAGTGAAATAGTTTCATTTTCATTCCTGGCCATTTCTAGCATCTCCAAGCATGAATGCTCAAAAGTACAAAAAAAAAACAAAAATCGCTCTGAGCAAAATAGTTCTGAATTATTGCTGGTCAACTAATCAATGACAAAAATCACTACTTTCTGAACCCAAGCACATGCAACTGACACTGTTTAAAAACTGTTTGCTCTCAGCATGGTATAGTGTAACATCCACTCAAGGACACATGACTGACACTAGTAAGGAACTATGCCGCAACATCCCCTGTCCCATTTGAGTGGCATAGTTTCCCAAATAAACAAAGTTAATCCCAGCTATTTTGTCGATTAGTTTTTGTTCTTTAAAAGTTGTCCCAAAGCGGATTCCCCAATTAACCAGAATCCACAGTACTTAAAATTCAACTTAATATCTTAACACATAATGAATTCTTAAAAAAAAATGTTATTTTCTGAAATGTATTTATAGCTTCGGATAAAGTAAAATTGTATGTATTATTATTCACGAGTTTTATGAAATGAACAAAGCGAGACTATGCGTGTAGAAAGAACCCCTTATATGTTGCACAAAATTTTGCTTCAAAAATAAAAAGCATAGTTTACTAATCTTGTAGCAGTATGTATTTTTTTCCTTCTCCATTGCCACCAGTATGTGAACAATGATGCCAACAGTAGGGGTTAAAAGTCACTACACCACTTCAACATCATACTTACCTTACCACTTATTTGCAAATTTGCTGGTCACCTTTTCACATTTCTGAAGAATTCCTTATGGATTAAACACACTTAACTTCCAGCACTTAATCCTTATCCTTGCAACTGAATATCCTTGCTCCTAAAAAAAATTATGCTTCAACAGTGGAGATCTTGCATTTTTTTTGCATTCAATTGAAAGCTTCCCCCTACACCCCCCCCCCCCACCACCCCATGCACTTTGCTCCTATTATTTCAATTCCTAATGGGCTTCAGCAGAATAGTACGTCATATGGAAAATTACAAAGACCACAATGACCTGGTCTTCAATTTTAAATATAGGTACCCAGACCAAATAGACTATGCCAGCGGTCCCCAACCACTGGGCCGCAGAGCATGCGCTACTGGGCCACGAGGAAGCGATATGATTTGGTGAGCTGCACCTTTCCTCATTCCCTGTCACGGCCACTGATCAGCCATTACACATGCGAGGTCATGACCCGCATGTCATCCGTGTCAGGGCGGGAAGGTGATCAACTCCTCGAGCTTGCAAATGACAACGGGCTGAAAAGTATGTTTGACATAACATCTCTGTCGGTATTTTGGATCAAAGTCAAGGCTAAATATCCTGAGATAGCCACGAAAGCACTGAAAACGTTGCTTCCATTTCCAACATTTTTCTGCGAAGCAGAATTTTCTGCAATGAATGCAACGAAAACTAAACTGCGGAATAGACTGGACATCAGGAACCCCCTTCGAATATTGCTGTCTCCCATCACCCCTCGATAGGACCAGGGCTCCCACTGATTCAGCGATATTGGTGTGTTGCAATGATTTTATATATTCATACGGGGAAAATATGTGCTGTGCGTTTAATATCCAAATATTACTTAAAATGTTATGATGCTATTGACTTATAAGTGACCTATATAACCATATAACAATTACAGCACGGAAACAGGCCATCTCTCCCCTTCTAGTCCGTGCCGAACGCTGCTCTCACCTAGTCCCACCGACCTGCACTCAGCCCATAACCCTCCATTCCTTTCCTGTCCATATACCTATCCAATTTTTCTTTAAATGATCATATCGAACTTGCTTCTGCCACTTCTACTGGAAGTTCGTTCAACACTTCAAGCTCCCCTGATAATTGACATCATTATATCCATGCGAGGAAAATATGCGCTGTGTTTAATATTAAATTCGTCAGATAAACCTTTTTAGAAACAAAATTGAGTGTATTACCCACTTATCACCTATATTCCGGTAGTGATTAACACCCACCCCAACGAACAGAATCGCCAAAAAGTATCTGCTTGGGGGGGCAGAAATCGGCAGGTCACGACACACATGCACATTGGTGCCCGCGCAAGGCTTCATGGTCATTGTAGTCTTCTGGGTAAACAACACATTTGACTGCTACTCTTGTTCGTTGGCAGCCCTAACCCCGCCTCCCTCCTCTCCCCCCCCCCCGTCGGCCGGTCCACAAAAATATTGTCAATATTAAATCGGTCCGCAGTGCAAAAAAGGTTGGGGACCCCTGGACTATGCCATCACTTTGTGTATAGTTGAAAGAATCACATGCAAAAAGAACAAGGGAATATCCTGCATATTCATGTAGATGGTTTAATTTGAAGAATCACAAATAGGAGAAGTTGTTGAAGTAAATTTTCTTTTTTCTTTCCCCCCCCCCACCCCCAGCTGCATTTAAAGTCATCCATAAATACTCATATACACAATCAGATTCAAAAAGAATTTGCTCTTAAAATCTTCAATCCTTGTCCTAAAGCCCTAACACCAGAATGAAGCAACTTGTAGTTCAGGGATACGAGACAGCCTTAACAATCATTTTAAGTCTAGATACAAAGCAAAGACTATGCAAATCAATGTTCCCATTTCAGGAACAAGCCAAGACAAATAGGAATTAATTAGCAGCATTTTGTTACACTGACCAATTTTAGCATTCTAGTATGACAGAGAGGTTACAGAATGAGCTACTAACAAGCAACTGGACATACATCAGCAACATCAGAACAAAGGTTCAGTGCATTTTCATCTCTGTCATGGTTCAGCCACACACCCAACCAAAAGAACAAGTGCAATGACAGGAGTGGAACTCTAAGGGTGATGTACTCTTGACATGGCTTACTCTTTCATCCTCCAAGCAGCAAGACAGCAAATTACCTAAATGAGAAGTCAAAGGAGGCAAATGTCTTTTGTTTATGACAATCCCCAAGTTCAAATTTTGCTGTTGTTTCAAGGAACGGCAGATTAAAAGGGGTAAATCTCAAAAGTAGAAAGGCAAGTGCAACTTGGATGATGAAATCAATAATGTCCATAAATGAAAGGGCAGATGACTATTTAAATGAGACGTGCAATGTGCCAAAAATATGCATGCAGTGGGAGACTAATGATGCTACTGAAATAGTACCACCATTAAAAGAACAAATCTGTTCAAGATGTACATCAGATAAAAAGTGTTATACTGTCATCGACAATGAGCATCAAGCAAGCATGATCACCAGACAAAATAGGATTACAAGAATTAGTCATCTTCAGCAACATTTCAGGACGAAGGGTCTCGACCTGAAATGTTGACTGTGCTTCTTCCTATGGATGCTGTCTGGCCTGCTGCATTCCACCAGCATTTTGTGTGTGTTGCTCGAATTTCCAGCATCTGCAGATTTCCTCGTGTTTGTGCTACAATAAATTGAAGTTTATCATTGTGGTGCTACTGTTCTAAAAAAAATGCTGTACATTGAATGTGCCTATGAATCACAGATCAAATGAAAGGTTTCACTTCAATATAATGAAATTCAGGCATGATAATGGTGCTTTAAATGCATAGAAAGCTATTTCTTTACAAAAAAAAATCAGCACTGTATTAAACCTCAATTCCAAACTTCTTACTGAGGAGAATCTTGACAGACAAACAAAAATTAATGTGTTCCTTTGATCTGCTGTCTGAGAATTATAACTGACTTGATGTAATTTACTGCCCCTCAGAACTGGCTTTTCTTTTCCTCAGAACTGATGCCCTTGCTGTGAGAAGCAAAGTACTTACTGCAGGGATTGTCAGACTGGAGGTCAATGGCCCATGCTATCAGATCAGCACTGCCAACAGAAGTTCATTCACTGAAACTGCTCAACATCTTCCCCCCACCCCCTTGCAAAAGGTTCAAAGGTTCATTTATTATCAAAACATGTATCCGTATACAACTCTGAAATTCGTCTTCTCCAAAATAGCCACAAAACCAAGAACATGAAAGTCCTTCAGAGAGAAACATCAAACCCAGCACTCCCACCCACATAAACATCAACTTGCTAAACCCCCCTCCCGCCTGCACAAAATGGAACACCAACTCCCCCTCCCAAAAAAAAAACAAACAGATCTAATACTACTATCTTTTCTTTGCACTACAAGGTTCTAATGGCCAGATCTAGAGTCTCGGGAACAAATTGCATCTGGTATCTGTAGTTGCCTTCGTCAATGTGCTACTTGATCATTAAAACTAAACCATTATTCAGCACATACTCAATGACTTTTGCCCAAATGGTCCAAGACATACTTTAGCATACAAACCCAAATAATTTGTTAGAATCTTTCACACACAGATTTGAAACACTAGTGCTCTTAAAAAAAAGGTGCTGTACATTGAATGTACCTTATGAATGATAGGGCTGGAAAGGAAGTTGGGGGGTGGGAAGGGAGGGGAAGGAGTACAAGTTCAAAGGCGATAGGTGAAGGCAGATAAAATGTGCTATCCTCCGCAACTTCCGCCACTTTCAACAGGATCCCACCACTAAACACATCTTTCCCTCTCCACCCCTCTCCGCTTTCCGCAGGGATCGGTCCCTCCGCGACTCCCTGGTCCACGCGACCCTCCCCACAGATCTCCCACCCGGCACTTATCTCTGTAAGCGCAAGTGCTACACCTGTCCCTACACCTCTTCTCTTGCCACCATTCAGGGCCCCAAACAGTCCTTCCAAGTAAGGCAACACTTCACTTTTGAGTCTATTGTGGTCATCTATTGCATCTGGTGCTCCCGGTGCGGCCTCCTCTACATCAGTGAAACCCGACGCAGATTGGGGGACCGCTTCGTCAAGCACCTCCACTCTGTCCACCACAACAGACAGGATCCCCCCGTAGCCACTCACTTCAACTCTGCTTCCCACTCCCATTCAGATATGTCCATACATGGCCTCCTCTACTGCCGTGATGAGGCTAAACTCAGGTTGGAGGAGCAACACCTCATATACCGCCTAGGTAGTCTCCAGCCCCTTGGTATGAACATAGAATTCTCCAACTTCTGGTAATTCCCTCCCCCTCCCTTCCTCTATCCCTATGTCACTGCCCCTTCCCCCAGCTGCCTATCACCTCCCGCATGGTTCGGCCTCCTTCTACTACCCATTGTGTTTTCCCTTATGCTTTCTTCACCTTTCCTGCCTATCACCTCCCTGCCTCCCCTCCCCCAACCCTTTATCTTTCCCCTTACTGGTTTTTCACCTGGAACCTACCAGCCTTCTTTTTCCCACCCTCCCCCCACCTTCTTTATAGGGACTCTGCCCCTTCCCTCTACAGTCCTGATGAAGGGTTCCGGCCTGAAACGTCCACCGTTCTTTTCCACGGATGCTGCCCGACCTGCTGAGTTCCTCCAGCATGTAGTGAGTGTAACAGAGGGAGGTGATAGGCAGGAGAAGAGAAAAGAAGGGGTAAGAGGGAAACAAGAATGGGGAATGGAAGAGAAAAGAAAGGGGATAAACTACAAGATGTTAGGGAATTCGATGTTAATGGCATCACGATGGAGGCCACCTAGACTGAACGGGGTACTGTTCCTTCAACCAGAGAGTGGCTTCATCATGGCAGTAGTGCGGGGCCAACCAATATATGGGAATTAAAATCGTTGGCCATCATGAAATCCTGCTTGTTGCAGATGCCGACGAAGCAGACCCTAATCTTCGTCAGGTTACTGATGTAATGGAAGCCGCACCGGATTGAGTAGATGACCCCAATGAACTTGCAGATGAAATGTTGCCTCACCTGGAAGGACTGCTTGGGGCCCCGAATAGTGGTGAGGGAGGAGGTGAATGGGCAGCTGTAGCAAATTCTTCCACTTGTAGGGTTAAATTCCAGGAAGGACAGCAGTGGACAAAAGAATCATGGCAAGTATTTTTTTGTGTGCCATACTCTGCCAGAGCCCCGGTGACCACTTTTTCAAATGATTGTCTTGGAGGAAAGATTCTGTGAGTGGTCCCCCACCTCCTTCTCATAGCGCAGTTTGTTTGTTGTTGTTGTTGTTTTTTTTTAAACGAGGCTGAGTTCCGAGCTCAGTACTCAACCCGGCGGATGGAAAGCGTGTCCGGGAGCGGCCCAACTGGATTCGAACTCGGGAACCTTTGCTCCGGAGTCCGGCGCTGATGTCACTGCGCCACCAGCCGGCTCATGGTGAGCGCAATCCCTGCAGAAAGCACAGAGTGAAGGAGAAGTTGAGATGTGCTTGGTGGTATGATCCTGTTTAAGTTGCAGAGAATGATGTGCAGGATGCAGAGGCTAATGGAGAGTTAAGGACAGGAGGACCTCTATCCCTGTTAAGGCCATGGAAAAATAGGGCGAGGGTGGATGTCTGGGAAGTGGAGGATATCCAAGTGAGGAGTGCATCAATGGTAGAGGAAGGGAAACCCCATTCGTTGAAGAAGGAAGACATCGCTGATGTTATGGAAAGGAAAGCCTCATCCTAAGAACAGATATGGCAGGGATAGAAGAATTGAGAAAAAGGAATGACATTTTTACAAGTGACAGGGTGGGAAGAAGTTATGAGTCAGTAGGTTTAAAAAAAAGTTGGAGACAGAGAGATTGAAAAAAAAAGAGAAAGGTGTCAGAAATGGACCAAGTGAATTTAAGGACGGGATGGAAGTTGAAGGCAAAGCTGAAAAGTTTGATGAGCTTAGCTTGGGTGCGTGAAGCAACACCAATGCAGTCATCAATGTAGCGCAGAAAGAGTTGGGGAGCATTACCAGTGAGGGCTTAAAACAAAGACTGTTCTATGTAGCCAATGAAAATACAGGCATAGCTAGGGCCCATGCCAGAGCCCATGGCTACACCTTGGGTATGGAGAAAGTGGAAGAAAACAAAAGAGAAATTGTTGAGTATGAAGACCAGTTCTGCTAGACAGAAGAGGGTGGTGGAGGGCAACTAGTTAGAAATGTTATCTAGAAAGAATCAGAGCACTCCTTGATGGGGGGAGGTGGGGGGGATAGAAGTGCATAGGGATTGGATATCCATAGAGAGAACAAAGTGATCAGGGCCCGGGAACTGAAAGTTGTTTAAGAGATCACGAGCATGTGAAGTGTCATGGATGTAGGAAGGAAGGGACTGAATCAAGGGGGATAAAATAGAGTCAAGGTATGTGGACACAAATTCAGGTGAACAAGAACAGGCAGAAACGATTGGCCTACCCAGATAGTCAAGTTTGAGTTTCTTGGATAGGAGGTAGAAGGAGGCAGGGTAAAAGAACTACAAGATTGATGGTAGCAGATAGCAGACCGCCAGAGTTGATGAGGTTGGTGATAATGCGGGAGACAATGGCCCGATGGCCCCCGAGTGGGATCCTCTTCCAAGGGCAAGTAAGAGGAAGTGTCTGATAGTTGCCTCCTGGCCTCAGCAAAGTAGAGGTCAGTCCACCAGACTACAACAGCACCCCCTTTGTAGGGGAGGTTTGGTGGTGAGGTTGGGATTGGTGTGGAGACAGTGAAGGGCAGTGCATTCAGAGGGGGTAATGTTAGAGCAGGAGAGAGGAGTACATATGCACACACAAACACATAGTTAAACCACAGAAAGCATCCTATCCAGACGTATCACAGTTTGGCGTAGCCATTGCTCTATCCAAGACAGCAAGAAATTGCAGACAGCTGTGAACACATCACATCACCAAATCAGCCTCCTCTCCATAGACAGTCTACACTTCCCACTGACTTAGGAAAACAGCCAGCATAAAATCAAAGTTATTCCTACCCCAGTCGTTCTCTCTTCTCACATCAGACAGAAGATAAATCATTTGGAATGCACATACCACCAGACTCAATAAACAACTTCTATCCTGCTGTTGTCAGACTCCTGACTGTAACTTTCATACACTAAATGTGAATTCATGAAACTCTGAATCATAGTCATACTTACTCTGTACCTCTGGCACTATGTTCTGCATTCTGTGCTTGTTACCAACTTATCTGCCCAGATGGCATACAAACGGAAGCTTTACTGTATCTCAGTACATGGGATAATAATAAACCAATACAGAATAGAGACGGAAAACAAGGCAGCTTTTATGATTACCAGGAAAAGTATACAATCATCAATGGCTAGATTGGAAGACATTAAAATAAACAAGAAATTTGCAATGGAAGAATTTGTCTGCAAGTCTATTAGCTCCTCCTTCTCAAAACATACAATCTTTATAAGTTGCCAAAGCTCTTTACAGATAAGCAACAGCCCCAGATCAGAGGCCATAAAACTAAGAAAGCCCACACTACTGAAGTCAAATGCAAACAATCTACCAGTTTTGGCAGCTTCTCAACAAAATGCCAGCAGAGCACAAAATTTGAGATCTGTAGAGGCTCATTGTAAAGGACACAAATTGGCTTATAATGCAAGATGTCAAATCACTAAGTTATGATATAGACTCCAAGAGGGAATAAAAAGCATTTAGTTAAACACAGACAACAGCTGAAATCTCGAATGTATAGCAACCGTTTGATACGAGATCGTTGACCACACTGGCTCCTCTTTCAGACTTAGGGATTAAGGCAGACTTTGAACACTATTTCCTCTCTCAAATTTCTCTGAAACACTTACCCACCTGACCTATACCATAATCCTACTGGAACCATAGTTTGGATGATAAATATACTCCTTTCCACCTGCACTCGGTTTAAGAAAAAACAAATGATACCAAATGGGTACAGTAACTGGAGGTTGGTCTAGCTTTCAGCTGGACTGTCAATGAATATAATAACTGCCTTCCATTTCCCTTGGCTAAAACAGAAATGTGAAATTAATGAATGCTCCTGTTGGTGGTCCTAAATCAGTTCTGAGTTGTGAAACATAGTAGTTATAAATCTTAATCAGTTCTAGAAAGCTAATTGTGAAACATAGTTCAAATACAGAAAATCTGTGCATTAAAGGTACTTGGGAAAGATTTCCTGAGTTTGGCATGAGTAACTTGCAACACACAAAATGCTGGAGGAACTCAGCAGCTATGGAAGAGAGTGATGAGTCTCAGCCCAAAACATCGATTGTTTACTGTTTTCCATAAATGCTGCCTAGCCTGCTGAGTTCTTCCAGCATTGTGTGTGTTGCTTTGATTTCCAGCATCTGCAGATTTTCTCTTGTCTTGTGAGTAACTTGCCACCCTCAGCAAGGTTGAGATAATAAGTGCTGCTGCAGCTAAAAAGGGAAGCTGGTTACTCATGTGAAAAAGGAATAGAATGATGGGGGAAAGTAATAAAATTGAACATCTCTGTATGACAGAACTCTGCATCCAAATTCCATTCTGTAGAAGTTTCTCCCCTCATTTTTAATGTTCTCAAAATACATTTCTAGCCACAGTTTTTGTTAACTTTCTTGCTCTTCATTCTTTGAATTGGTGCTCATTTTATCTGGTTATGCCTCCTGCTGTTTGGATTTCAATGTTAGTAGATGATATATTAATTGAAATCAATTTTTGTTTTGAAGTGTTCATAGGCATGGCCGTGCTGTACATCTAAGGTATCTAACTGGCAGTCTGGTTGGAAATATTTCAAATCTATTACTGTATACAAAAATCATCACCTGACATGGGGCATGGTGTCAGTAAATACTTATCTTCCATGAATTATGAATTGTTTCAAAACGTCCCTTTACTCTGTAAGGTCTTGAGTGGCTATTGACAAGCTAATCACAAGTACCTTGTGTGAGACTTAGAGTCAAAGTGGCGATTCTCTTTTTACTAACCTTTGTACTTTGATTTCATCACACAGTTAGAAGCTATAGCCCAGATGCAGTGTCTTGACCAAAAGTCTTGGCGATCCTTTCCTTCCACAGATGTTGCTTGACATGCAGAGTTTAAACAGAACTTTTATCTTTTGTTCCATCACCTGCACCCTTTTGTGGCTATAAGTAAATAAAGGTTCCCCGAAGTTCTCATTCTTCAAATTCTCAATGCTATCTTGTTTACTGATATCAACTGACTTTCTAGAGTGCAGTTTAGGCACCCACCCCCAGGTACAACTTGATTGTCGAATGGACTGAATTTGTGGGTGGAGTTAGGCATTTCTGCTGCTGGATAAGGCACGATGAAAGCTCTGAAAGGGCTGGTATACAGTCTATTCTGGATGCTCACTGGCTGAGGTAGCTGGAGCATGTGCCTTGGAGTCTTCCCAAGTCTCTGATTCATAGGCAACCACACAGAGCAGCCCAAGAGAGAAGAGTGAAGTACATGGTCAAGCAAGTTTGAGACCTGGCATTCCTTGTGATAACTAGGAGAACATTGTCTACAATTGCTGCCTGGAAGTGCCGAGACGAGTTTGGTTGCAGTGACCAAACCAGAAACCCACCAGAAAGCAAAGCTGAGGTTCATTGTCCAACACTGAAGCATTCATTAGATCTCTAGATTTATGGCCACAGTCAGAAGGCTTGTTGTTAGTACAAACGCAGTTTCTCAAGCACCTTTAGATTTGTCGTCTCTCCTTTCATGTGTCAGTTTTTTTGGAAGGCTTACGTGCCTGTGGCTTTTGCCAAATGGTACTCTTCAATACTTACACGAGATCCTACTGCTGCTGGGAATCCATAGCAACACAAACATCTATATTCCAATTCAGCATCAATTTCTGACACATTGAAAGAGGGAAAAACTGCATTAGGCACTTGGCTTCAGAATCCTCATGGTGCATTATCAACCCAACTGCTTGGATTGCAACAATTGGTGTACTCCCAGTAATTTCTTCCAAGTTTGCAAAGAGATCGTCAAGAAATTGTTCAAATTGTATAAATTGAGATTTTTCTCACTTTTTAGAAACAAAGAATAGGAGTTTAAAGTCACAATTTTAAAATAAAAGAAACTTGTGGGAAATAGCAGTCACATGCCCCTCATCATGTAAAGATAATGCAGCTAAACCGCTGAGTAAATATTTCATAACTATAATGCCGTATATGGTACTGTATGGTAGTTATATTTTTAAATAAGTTGTGCAGTAGATGATCTATTCATAAAGCAAACACTGCCATATGAAACCCAGATCATCCATTTGTTTTCACAAATTAGTACTAAAACAATTAAAATGATGTACAGAAGGATACTCAGGTACCTGAAAGTAGGTAGACTGTAGATGGGGTTGTAAGGAGCGTATATGGCATATGTTAGCTTTCATACTGTAGATCCGGGCATTGCGAATAAAGATTGTGATGCCTTGTTGCAGCTGTACAAAACTTTGGCTCGGAGACATTTGGAGTATTGTGTGCAGCTCTGGTCATCACATGAAAGGAAGAATGAGGATACTTTGGAGATGACAAAGAAGAGGTTCACCAGGGATGTAAGGGGGATTACACAGCATTAGCTATAAAGTGTGGCTTGACAAGCTCAAGTTTTCTCTGGAGTACTGGCTGAGGGGTGAACAGCTAGAAGTACATAATTATGATAGGTATAGATAGGGTAGATAGTCAGAGTACACACACTAGTGATTAGTTCAATTGCAGGTCACGGTCAACAAAGCCATCATGAATTGAAGGGCCTATTCTTTTGCTTTATATTGTTCAGTGTTCTCAATAAAATACCTTGAACCAGTGCTAAAATAAAGGTTACGCAAAACTTAAATGCACTTTAAAAACAGAGTAGTTTAAGTTAAAATGTTGCTCTTATATGCCATGCTGATAAGGTCATCGCCTGCAAAATGAAGTTCAAGTGAATCATGCATTTCATCACTAAAACCTAGAACATTTGGACTTCATTTCACCAGGTTGTGATTCTGCAGCATCTGTTTGCCTTCACTAGTTTGCACTGATACCCACCATATCTTGGACTGAAAGACAAGCTGATTATCTGGATTCACCCAATTCATATTACTAAACACTTACTCTAAAATACACACTTTCCCTTCAGTGTCATGTCCCTTACGGCTGGGACTTCTCTAGTCCCTCTTTTCGAAAGTATGGCGCATACACACCAAAGGGTGAAAAATGACAATAAACAGCATTACAATTTTGATGCTTGTTAGGATACCAAATAAAAACCCAGACCAAGACCAATGACCTACAATTCAAATGCAATTTGTGTCCAGTGGCATAAAACTGTGACCTAGAACTCTGCCCAGGCACACTCAACCCACCTCCAAGAGAAGGACCACAGCCTTGTCGTGGCTTGGAGGCTTGAGTGCCTCAATGACCAGGGCAGCTATACTCACTGGAGTCAGGGCTTCATGCTTTGGCTCTTGGTAGGGTCACCCATGCCAATCAAGTCAAAGGGTAGAGGCCAGACTAAGAGAGGTCCTTTGATCCTCTCAGGGCTAACTAAACGGACTAGTAAAACAAAATTGTAACAGAAACAGCAATGAAGAATCTCAAGGACCTTTAGTGCTGCCCTAAATGCCAGCAATATAACAGGCAAAAGAGAAGACATTCACAGTAACAGACAACCCCTGCATGGCTCCTGCTAAAGGATAGCACAGTACTGACAGTAAATTCACTTATAGGACCCTGAGAATTAGCATATTTATAGCAGAGCCAGTCCAGCCAGTCCTAATCCAAGCAAGTCAGATGACCCAAACTCAAGATTTACAGTTCACCTCCTTTGGATAGTCAGGTTTGGATTAAGGGCTGCAAGTTAAAGAGACAATTCTAGTATACACTGGCATGAAATTTATCTTTGTTACTTCACCACATTATGTCAACATTGCAAATGAGACAAGCAAGATTACCAAGTCACCATCAAAAATGACTAATTCAATTTCATCACTAACCTGATCAGTTACTTGTCAATTGAAGATTTTTTTCTGGCTTATACCAAATTTCAGTCAAATTATGAGATAGGTTGTATTCTTTTAATAGTATCTCCACTAACCAGTGCAGTTTCAAATTTAACAGAATTTAAAAATCAATGATTTAGGGTACGTCCACACTACACCGGATAATTTTGAAAACGAAGCTTTTTCACTTCGTTTTGACCTCCTGTCCACACTGAAACGGCGTTTTCATCCCCCGAAAACAGAGATTTTCAGAAACAATCCCCAGAGTGAATAAATCTGAAAACGCCTAACATCCATTGTAGTGTGTACGGAGAGATTTTAAAACGCTGTCATGACAACACCACAACAACGATGCTTTTTCTGCTTCTGCTTGGTACTGTGCAAGCACTGCCGGACGGCTGTTATAACGCGCAGTCGGTATGAACGGCGTGAGAGTTAAATTGTAAAGTGAGCTTTTTTGACTATTTAAAAACGCTGTCATGACGTGCCGGAACAGATGGCTGCAGTGCGCCATTTCGTTGTTTTCTTGAATGCAACCACCTAACAATTTCAGAACAGACGGCAACGAGACTGAAGCCAGAAGGGTTAGAAATGTACTCACCAAATACTTTGACCCACAGCTTACTGAATAAATAAGTATACTCACTTTGCCCTGTTTTCTGTCCTTGCTTGTATGAAGGTGGTTTACCTATTTAGGCAAGTACTTCGCTGACAATAGATGTGTAACAGCCTAATGTAACATTGTATGGAAATACAAGATAACACTGATGCAGACATTTTATACATTTAACAAGGTGCTTTATTAATGCATCAGAGTTAGTCAGTTTTTCAATGTTCGTCGTCAGCCGGGTCATACTGTCCGTAAACTCCCTGTCGGTTGCCTCCATACGCTCCAGTATTTGTTTTTTTTAAGTTTTAAGTCCTCCTGCGCAAGAGTCAAGAGCAAGTCCTTTTAAGTTTTTCTAGTCTGTAACTGGACAAATGCGCACCAAGTATACTGTTTCCTCTTCGCTTGTCTTCTGTGTGTCCTGTGCATGCCCAGTAGGAGATTCGTCCAAATATCCGACTAATGTGGACGGAGATATTTTCAAAAACGCTTAGTGTGGACGCCTATCGTTTTTGCTCGAAACCGGCGTTTTCAAAATTATCCGGCGTAGTGTGGACGTAGCCTTAACTCCTATACCTTAAGTAAACAGGATTTGGCAGAGTTCTTGGAAAATCATGCAGTTAGGATAGCTCTGTATTCTTGGAGGGCTCCTTCTGTACCCAGAAAAAGTCAACTGTGAAACCCCTAAATTTTCTAAAATGTTCACTAGTTTCTTGCTCTATTACCTTCCAGATATTTAGATAAATTTCAATTATGCCTAGCAGATTTGCTGATCTTTGACTCCTAGAATCTACAGGAATTTTTTTAAACCAGGATCTATGAGAAACTTGAACAATATTTTGCTTCTCCTCTTATTTTTCTGTTGGAGCACAAAATCATTGAACCTTTCTCAACTCACTGATCATTAGCACCTGTTTGTTATCTTTGTTTAATCATGAACTGGGCTATATACCTGCAAAGTAATCAAATTTCTATTTGAAAGGTGGTCTATTACTTAATGCTATTTTCTTTAAAAATATAAAAAAACTCTAATATTCAATTTTTTGGAAAATGAAAGTCTGGAAATTTAAAATTTGCTCTTTTTTACTAAGAACGCTCTAGAAGATGGCACCAGTGAACAATCAGCCAAAAGCAACATCCTCCAGACAGTTCACGTAACTACTATTTTCACTTATGTTTCTTTTAAATGTGGTTCTACTACTGTTAGAGCCTGAGATCTACATTTAGGTGGTGTGTTTTCTGACCATTGAGCATTCTGTCACTTCGGTTTCTCAGAGAGTATTCGGGGAGGTCTCGAGCGAAGCATGCAGCCTTGAGGTCAAAAAGCCTGGAGACGGGATGTGTTCTCATGATCGACACCATTTCTTGCCAATCAAAGCATTGAGGGAGATTGAAATCATTGAGGCGAGAGCACAAGGTGAGCGTGTGTTGAGCACCATCTACCAGACACTCACTGCTGCTGGAGGAAGGTGTCTGCTTGTGACGGTCTTCCTTTCCCTTGCCACTCCCGGAGGAAGGCCCCTGCATACAAATGGTCTCTCGTTCACTGCGCCCAGAGTCCAGGGTCTTCAGCAAGGTTTAATCGACGCAGTTTGCGGACTGGACCCATAGTTCATGTTATGAGTCGTTTCTGGTCACTCCTTTATTTTGTTGGTGCTGCTTTGGGCAATTATGAATCAGGGTGGCCTGCAGATAACAAACACTGAGGTGAACTGAATATGCCTGAACACTTCCACTTCTGTGTTTCTTTAACTCATCCTTTGGCATTTGCGCAACTTGTGTTTTTTTTAAAGTGGGGGGGTTTGATGTTTTCCTTTGAGTGGATTCCACGATTTTCTTTGTTTTGTGGCTGCCTACAGGAAGATGAATCTCAGGGTTGTATACTGCATACATACTTTGATAATAAATACACTTTGAACTTTGATACTAATACAAAAATCAAAAAACATTTAAAACAAAATTGATATAAAAATCTGGGGTATCTAAGACTTTTGCACAGTGCTGTATATGGAAAATCATACTACCTAGGTGTAATTGTCTTCATTCTTATATGTAATATATTTTTGCTGCCAGAATTTATCACTTGGTATCTCAGATAATCTGCTAAATTTAATTCCAGGGAATCTCAACTGACAAATTCCATAAACCTGCTTGTCATTCTTTAAATTATCTCTGGGCAACATTTTGCAGAATTATACTAAAATACATCTTGAGCAAATTTCGCATCATCTTTCTTTTCTACCATCCCTGCCACAACTAATTTAAATAATCAACAACAGACCCAAGCAGAGAAAGCAACCACTCATTTTTAATAACAAAATGCAAGTTAGAAGGTACAGAGAGGTTATCAATTATTTTGACAAAGATGACAAAGATTTAATAAATGGCTTACAGGAAGCAGATATCAAGAGTGCACTAGCTAGATCCACTTCAACAGATAGAAGACTGAATAACCACCCCTTGTGCTGTGATTCAAACAAATTGTGGACTCATTGTATCAGACATTTTATCAGAAAGCTGAACACAATTGCAGGAGAATCCAAGTCTGAGCCCTAGCAATATAGCACTTACTGCAAACATCAAAATCAACAGCCGATATATTCCGGTTGTATATCATTCTACTGCAATGCAGGTGTGCTTAAAGACATTTCCCCTCATTGTTCATCCAAATGTTTAAAGTGTTGGAGGAATACCCCACAGCAGGCTGTAACCTACAACTTACAATGGACCATTGAGATCGAAATGTGAAAACTAATGCATATGGATTACTATACCAAATCTTTACAAGTTATGAAATAAACATTAATCAGTCCACATCACAATAACCAACATACCAATAATGCTACAATACTTCATATGCAGAAATGATTCACTGTTCAAAATACATAAGGCTGTTTAAAAAAAGTCAAGAAAAATGTAAGGGGCGCATTCTGCAGCAAGCCAGCTTCAGTATTTTTCAAATAAGCTTATACAATTAAGTGCCTATTATGTTAATGACCATTCACACAAAACAGGAAATTTCTCCCGATGGTCATCCTGTTAAAGAGTTCCAAACAGAGCTACACAGTTTCCTCAATTGGCCATTTTCATTTCAACAAGTTATGACAAAACAGAATGCACTTTGTTTTGTTTAAATCCAATGGTTTGAAGTAATTTAAAGTGGGAATTTAACACTAAATAAAAATCTCAATTAAGAGCAGATGACTGATTGCTAAAACAATGCAAGTCTCTGCTGTCTTTCAACCTTTGATAAACTATTTCTATATTAGTCACTTTTGCTTGGTACGTGTATGAAATTTCAACTGGCATTATTCCACACATTCACACAGGTCCGTGTGTCCCCTGAGTGCTGCCTCCTCCAATTCCACTACCCTGCCCAGCTTTGTATTATGCAGAAATCTGACAGCTTTGCATTGAGTTTTTGAATGTAGATTTTTTTCTCATTTAATAAAAATAGCAGTGATATCAGCATCAGGTCCTAAAGCACACCAGCCCAGTTATTCCCCTCACGCAACTACACAAACACAGCTCTTCCCATCTCACAGCTTTGAATTTAATTATCTTTTATTTAAAAACATAGAATTCCACCCCCCACTCCCCATCCAAGATACTTTATTATTGCAGATGAGCCCATACCTTTACCATTGTTGATCTCTGCCAAACAATAATTCGAATGAAAACACTTGAAATAAATTCCTGGGGAAAAAAGTTACAGCATTGATCGTGTGGTTAGTCAGAGGCTTTTTCGCAGAGCTGAATTGGCTAACACAAGAGGGCACAGTTTAAGATGCTTGGAAGTAGGTACAGAGGAGATATTAGGGTTAAGTTGTTGTTGTTGTTTTTGCGCAGAGAGTGGTGACTGCGTGGAATGGGCTGCCCGCAACAGTGGTGGAGGCGGATATGATAGGGTCTTTTAAGAGATGCCTGGACAGGTATATGGAGCTCAGAAAAATAGAGGGCCATAGGTACCCCAGGTAATTTCTCAGGTAAGGACATGTTCAGCACAGCTTTGTGGGCTGAAAGGCCTATATTGTACTGCAGGTTTTCTACGTTTCTAAGGGCACATCTTTGTTTGTGAAAGCAGTAATTGATGTGATGACTTCAAGAAGGCTGCCCAGAAAAAAAAATCAGTCAGATCTTTAGGATAACTTCAGTGTATGGATCAAATTGTTCCAAACTTCCATCTCTCTGCATTGCTGTGTGGAAGTGAGGGCCATGTAGATCAGCTGCCATATCTAACATTCTGCTGCACCAGTGGACCTCAGATTAGCTTTAACAAAAGGGCCATTGATAGAAACAATTTTTTTTTAGAGAAAGCGGTGATAAGATTAGGCCAAACAAAAAGTAGTATAAATTCATTATCTTCACTTTCAGATGGAATATGTTTTGCAAGAAATAAAACAAGCTTTAATCCAAGCAAAGCCAAAAAGCGGAGCACAGAAGCACAAAACAACACAAAAAAAAACCAAGACACAGCAGTAGAGCAAGTGTGTAAGAGACTCATTAAGTACACTGCTGTTACTGCATCAGCAGAAAAATTGGAGGTGAGGCTCACAATAATGTTAATTATATAAAATGCCAATTTACTCAAGCAGTCTACAAAAGAAGTAGAATATAAGCTACAAAAATTTTCCCCCTTAAAAGGGCAACTCTCCAGAAAAATGCAAAGAGTGACGGATACTTGCATATAGACTTCCTAAGTGCACATGGTTTCTCTGCTCCTCACAGCAGATGGGGAAGCAAGTTATTCATCCAGGCAAGATAAAGAGATACTACCTAAAAAAAAACAAGTTAATCTGCTGTAGTACATATAAAGATTTAAGAATACATTGCAGTGAACCAAATAGCAGGATTGCAGAGACATGGCAATAAAGAGATCAGGACTGGGAAAGACATGGTTTAATAAAGAGAGAAAATATAACTATTGATTAACAATAACAACGGCAACAGTAAAAAGGTACATAGCTCAAATCTGAAAGAGGAACTAGGTAAGAGATGGTAAAACATCAATCTCACTAATAGGAGTCTCCACGGATCACCTACCAGTTGGGGAAATGCACAGAGTTTTCAAATTACCGGAACAGATTACCCAGACTAGGCAAGTATAAAATGGAATGCAGTCACAGAGCAATACAGCACAGCTACAGCCACAGCCACAGCCACATCAGTCCAACCAGTCCATTCTGACCCTGATGCCCACCAAGCTAGTTCCAATTTCCTTTGGCCCATATCCCTCGAAGGCCCATCGCACCCCCCACCCCACTTTCCAGGTACCCATCCACATACTTCTTAAACGATCTTATTGTACCCGTTTCAACCACTTCTTCTGGCAGCTCATTCCACTTACTCATTACCCTCTGGTGAAAAAGTTGCCCCTCAGGACCCTTTTAAATCTTTCTCCTCTCACCCTCAATTATGCTACTTAGTTTTGGACACACTTCTACCCAGGGGAAAACTATCACCATCCACCTTATCTATGCCCCTCATAATGCTAAGCATTTCTATAATGAAAAACCTCATTCTCCGACTTTCTAAAGAATAAAGGCACAGCCTTTCTTTTTTTTTATATATTTTATAAGACCATAAGACAAAGGAGCAGAAGTAGGCCATTCGGCCCATCGAGTCTGCTCCGCCATTTTATCATGAGCTGATCCATTTTACCCTATTTAGTCCCACTGCCCCGCCTTCTCACCATAACCTTTGATGCCCTGGCTACTCAGATACCTATCAATCTCTGCCTTAAAGACACCCAATGACTTGGCCTCCACTGTTGCCCGTGGCAACAAATTCCATAGATTCACCACCCTCTGACTAAAAAAATTTTTTCACATTTCTGTTCTGAGTGGGCGCCCTTCAATCCTGAAGTCATGCCCTCTCGTACTAGACACCCCCATCATGGGTAACAACTTTGCCATATCCACTCTGTCCATGCCTTTTAACATTCGAAATCTTTCTATGAGGTCTCTCCTCATTCTTCTGAACTCCAAGGAATACAGTCCAAGGGCGGACAAACGTTCCTCATATGTTAACCCTCTCATTCCCGGAATCATTCTAGTGAATCTTCTCTGTATCCTCTCCAACGTCAGCACATCCTTTCTTAAAGAAGGAAACCAAAACTGCCCACAGTACTCCAAGTGAGGTCTCACCAGCGCCTTATAGAGCCTGAACAGCACATCCCTGCTCCTATACTCTATTCCTCTAGAAATGAATGCCAACATTGCATTCGCCTTCTTCACTACCGACTCAACCTGGAGGTTAACTTTAAGGGAATCCTGTACGAGGACTCCCAAGTCCCGTTGCATCTCAGAACTTTGAATTCTTTCCCCATTTAAATAATAGTCTGCCCGTTTATTTTTTCTGCCAAAGTGCATAACCATACACTTTCCAACACTGTACTTCATTTGCCACTTCTCTGCCCATTCTTCCAATCTATCCAAGTCTCTCTGCAGACTCTCCGTTTCCTCCGCACTACCGGCCCCTCCACCTATCTTCGTATCGTCAGCAAACTTAGCCACAAAGCCATCTATTCCATAATCCAAATCGTTGATGTACAATGTAAAAAGAAGCGGCCCCAACACTGATCCCTGTGGAACACCACTGGTAACCGGCAGCCAACCAGAATAGGATCCCTTTATTCCCACTCTCTGTTTCCTGCCAATCAGCCAACGCTCTATCCACGTATGTAACTTTCCTGTAATTCCATGGGCTCTTATCTTGTTAAGCAGCCTCATGTGTGGCACCTTGTCAAAGGCCTTCTGAAAATCCAAATATACAACATCCACTGCATCTCCCTTGTCTAGCCTACTGGTAATTTCCTCAAAAAAAATTGTAATAGGTTTGTCAGGCAGGATTTTCCTTTAAGGAATCCATGCTGAGTTCTGCCTATCTTGTCATATGCCTCCAGGTACTCTGTAACCTCATCCTTGACAATCGACTCCAACAACTTCCCAACCACCGACGTCAAGCTAACAGGTCTATAATTTCCTTTTTGCTTCCTTGCCCCCTTCTTAAATAGCGGAGTGACATTTGCAATCTTCCAGTCCTCCGGAACCATGCCAGAATCTATCGACTTTTGAAAGATCATCGCTAATGCCTCCGCAATCTCCACAGCTACTTCCTTCAGAACACGAGGGTGCATTCCATCTAGTCCAGATTTATCGACCTTTAGCCTATTCAGCTTCCTGAGTACTTTCTCTATCGTAATTGTGACCGCGCACACTTCTCTTCCCTGCCACACTTGAGTGTCCGGTATACTGCTGATGTCTTCCTCAGTGAAGACTGATGCAAAATACTTGTTCAGTTCCTCTGCCATCTCCTCATCTCCCATTACAATTTCTCCAGTATCATTTTCTATCGGTCCTATATCTATTCTCACCTGTCTTTTACTCTTTATATACTTGAAAAAGCTTTTAGTATCCTCTTCGATATTATTTGCTAGTTTCCTTTCATAGTTAATCTTTTCTCTCTTAATGACCTTCTTGGTTTCCTTTTGTAAGGTTTTAAAGACTTCCCAATCCTCTGTCTTCCCACTAATTTTTGCTTCCTTGTATGCCCTCTCCTTAGCTTTAACTTTGGCTTTGACTTCTCTTGTCAACCACGGTTGCATCCTTTTTCCACTCGAAAATTTCTTCTTTTTTGGAATATACTTGTCTTGCATATTCCTCATTTCTCGCATAAACTCCAGCCACTGCTGCTCTGCCGTCTTTCCCGCCAGTGTCTCTTTGCAGTCAACTTTGACCAGTTCCTCTCTCATGCCACTGTAGTTTCCTTTACTCCACTGAAACACCGACACATCAGATTTCGACTTCTCTTTTTCTAATTTCACAGTGAACTCAATCATGTTATGATCACTGCCTCCTAAGGGTTCCTTCACCTCAATCTGTCTAATCACCTCCGGTTCATTACACAATACCCAATCCAGTACAGCCGATCCCCTAGTGGGCTCAACAACAAGCTGTTCTAAAAAGCCATCTCGCAGACATTCTACAAATTCTCTCTCGAGATCCAGTGCCGACCTGATTTTTCCAATCTACTCGCATGTTAAAATCCCCCACAATTATCATAACACTGCCCTTCTGACAAGCCTTTTCTATTTCCAGTTGTAATTTGTAGTCCACATCCCTGCAGCTGTTTGGAGGCCTACAAATAACTGCCATCAGGGTCCTTTTACCCCTGCTATTTCTTAGCTCAACCCATAAAGATTCTGCACCTTCCGATCCTATATCACCTCTTTCTAATGATTTAATATCATTTCTTACCAATAAAGCCACGCCTCCCCCTCTGCTTACCTTCCTATCCTTCTGATACACCGTGTATCCTTGGACATTCAGCTCCCAGAGACATGCATCCTTTAGCCAGGTTCCTATACATGACAACATCCTCAAATCATTTCTGCACTCTTTCCAATATACTACATCTTTCCTTTTAAAGGATGACCAAAACTGTACACAATACTCCAACTGTGGTGTTCCACAACTTTTACAACTCCTATACTCATTGACCTGACTGATGGCCAGTGTGCTGAGCACCTTTTATTCCACCAACCCACCCACCAGTAATGCTGCTTCCAACAATATGCACTTGAACTCAAGTCCCTTTGTTCTGTTGCACTCCCTAGTGCCCTACCACAGCGGTCCCCAACCACCGGGCCGCGGACCAGTTCTGGGCTGCAAAGCATGTGCTACCGGGCCGCGAAGAAACGATATGAGTCAGCTGCACCCTTCCTCATTCCCTGTCACGCACTGTTGGACTTGAACATAGGGTTGCCAACTGTCCCATATTTGCCAGGACATCCTGTATATTGGGCTAAATTGGTTTGTCCCATACGGGACTGCCCTTGTCCCGTATTTCCCCCACTAAGGTAGAGCATTCCTATGAAACCTTTTGTGCTGAAATGGCGTAAAGTGCAGAAACAATTACTATTAATTTATATGGGAAAAATTTTTGAACGTGCCCACAACCAAAAAAAACCTATCTAATCATACCAAATAACACATAAAACCGAAAATAACACTAACCTATAGTAAACGCAGGAATGATACGATAAATACACAGCCTATATAAAGTAGAAATAATGTATGTGCAGTGTAGTCGAGAAGATTAAGCCAAAACCAATTTGTGGGAAAAAAAATCAGCACATCACGCGTGCGCACACAGGCTTCATGGTCATGGTAGTCTTTCCTGGGGTAAACACAAGTGTCCGGGATTTGACTGCTACTTTTGTCCCTTATTTGGGAGTGAGAAAGTTGGCAACGCTAACTGTAAAAGACATGTTGAGGTGAGTTTAACCCTACTTGAACACCCCCCGCCCCAGTCAGCCGGTCCGCAAGAATATTGTCAATAATAAACTGGTCCGTGGTGCAAAAAAGGTTGGGGACCCCGGACCTACCATTCATAGTACAAGTCTTCTGCTGGCTTGACTTTCCAAAATGCATCAATGCACACATATCTGTATTGAAACCCATTTGCCACTACTCAGCCCACTTACCCTAATTGATTACCAGCAAATACAAAATTATGAGGGGTGTCAATCAGATAAATTGCAGGAAGCTTCCCCCAGCCTCACTCATCCCTCACTAGCACAAGAGGACATTCTTCACCCAGAAAGGCAAGTACAGGGAAAGGACTGCTGGACAGAATGGTTGAACTTGGATCGCTGACAGAATTTAAGCTGCGTCTAGATGAGCATTTGAATTGCCAAGGCCTATGAATCAAATGCTAGGGTAGACACCTTCATAGCCATCCTTCCACAAGGCTGGATGTTGGGATTTTCAGTGTTAATTCCATTCACAAAGTTAAAGAACAGAGGGAGAGTGGGATGGAGAGTCCCAACATTGTTGAGGGAAGGCAATGAAGGTGCCTGGCTACGGTACTGTTCTATCACAGGAATGTTTGACTTGCAACAACCACAATCATCTCCCATTTTGGAAGGTGGAGGGGCCTGCCATTGGAAGGCTAGGCCTTCCCTTTGATACCCATTGACTCAGTTCTGCGAGGTATTCCTCAAGGTCAAGTTTTCTCCCTCTCTGTTTTACTTCGCCAACTGCGTCTCCTATAATCCCACTGTAGTCTGGCTTCCCCTCTTATTCCACCTATCTTCATCCATATCTTACATACATCACTTCAGGCAGGTAATCTGCCACCAGCGCCTGTATCATTTGCATCTCTCCCCTTTCTCTGCAACCCAAAAATGTTTGATTTCGAAGGTCGCTTAGTTGTAAATCTGAAACATTGCCGGTTTCTCCTTTCCCTGATGTTTCCTTCAAATTTAGTCTAGATTTTTGACAATATACACAAAACAAAGTAGAGAAAAGATGGAACTATTTCCCTAACATGGAGTACCTCCATTCATTTAGGAAAGGCTGCACAAACTCTGGGGGTGGGTTCAAATGTTACGGAGGGTGAAGTTAATAAATAGGAGGGACTCAACAAGAACACATGCGCTGACTGGGTCAAATGACTTATAACTGAGCCATCGATTCCATCCGCGGGGAACGGTTTAATCTCCGTAAAATGACCTAGTTGCTGAGATTTTGGGCAAATGTTGAGCACTCAAAGCTGATTTTAAATCAGTAGTGCCGGATTCGCTGTTTCATTTACATTTGAGAATCTCGAACGTAAGCATGGCACTCCGATATTTAAATTTCAAATACACAGATTTTAGCTACAAAAATCCTGGCGTACGGGAATTTCACCATCTCGTTTCTTTCTCACATATTCGCAGGACTTTTTTTTCTCCCCCTGCAAACTAACAACGGTGCACAACAGCTGCAGTTTTAGCTGCCGTACGTTCCGAAGCCCTGCGAGCTTACTTTTCTACTCCTCCCTCTCAATAAAATCTTGTAAAACACTCCGAAACCAAACTCAGGGGAATCCCTCCCGCGGTGCAGTCACCACAGATGATACTCGCTCGCCGGCCGGTCAACACGCACCCACCTGCCTGTCAGTCAGTCCTCGCGGGTTGGGCACGGGCTCGGGCTCCCAGCGCCGGATTCCAACCCGCGCCGCGCGCTCCGAGAACCGGGTTCCAAGCCGCGCGCGCACCTCCCCGGATCCCACCGCATGCGGATCACGTCACACGCACCAAAAAAAGCCCCACCGAGGGTCCCCGCAGTGTGAAGGGGTGGGAAAAATTTCGAGAAGTTCGTCTTTTCCGCTTTGCCTTTTCCTCACTTTTAAACGTCTCCGAGACTTCGGAGCCAATGAACTACCCCTTGAAGTATAATTATTCGCTGCAATGCAGAAAACAAAGTCGCGAGATTGCACATTCCAAGCTTGCATGAAACTGTAAGGTAATATTGTCTTTTCGGCAATGGAGATTGGTGAATTAGCCCTGGATAGGACGGACACATGCGTCTCTCCTTCGGAGGCGATTACACCTATCCCGGGAAACAGACAAGGTTTGAATTCTTAAGTAAAGTAATTGGACAGAATGTGGAACTGCGACGGGCCTCAGTTCCCACCTTAGGGAACGGGGCATTTTAACGTGGAGCGCATCCCAAGCTTCATTTTACCGCCGGTTCCTAAAACAGCTGCATGGCCCTGAGTCTAAAGACGCTCTTTGGCGAATCTACCTGCAGCATCACAAGTACAGGAGTGATTTAGAAGAAACTGGAGGCTGAAAGCCTCTCGTTCATCAGTTGGGAGTTGCGTTCTAGCAGAATATTGCATAGCTGACGGTAATAGAAGATGTAGGTAATTGGATAATCCTGGATGGCTCACGGGTCAACAGAAGATTCAGCCCCATTTAGCCAGCAGTTTTGTGAAAAATGTAAAAGACTTTTTTAATGAATTGCCAATAAATTACATACTTTAGGATTGCTGGGCATCATTCATTACTGTATCAGCAGATATTTCTCCGACGAGATATTGAATATTAAATCCAGTTCGTTTGATCCTCAGCACAAATCTTCTTATCAAAATTATGACTTTTGGTATCATATTTGATTCCATATTGACCCATGCATCACATGTATTAAGAGGGATCTAAGGAGTAAGTTCATCATTCAGAGGGTGGTGCGTATCTAGAATGAACTGCCAGGCCAAGTGCACGGGGCAGGTACAATAATAACACATGAAAGAACAAGTACCGAGATGGATAAGTGGTTGAACCAGGACACGGTATGGGTGATGTTCAGTTCTAGGTACCTGAAGCTCTCAACCCAATCAACTTCAACACCCTTGATGTAGATAGGAGCATATGCACTGCCGCCATCATGGCCAGCTCTTTTGTTGACAGGGGAAAGGTAGTTGCCATGACACCATATCACTTAGCTCTCTGTCCCTTCCTGCGTTCCAGCTACCCATTATTTGAGATGCAGCCTGCTGCAGTGGTGTAGATGGAGTTAGAGCAGTATCTAGCCATGTAGTCATGAATCAGAATCAGGTTTAATATCATTGGCGTATGTCATGAAGCTTGTATTGCGGTAGCAGTACATTGCAATGCATAATAATAAACTATAAATTACAAAAAGATACATATATATATAATTGTTACATAAGACAGCGAGAAAGAAAAACAGTGAAATAGTACACATGGGTTCATTGTCCTTTGTTCCTGATGGTAGCAATGAGAAGTGGACTTGTCCTTGGTGATGGCATCCTGAATGATGGTTGCCGCTTTTTTGAGGCATTGCCTTGTGAATATATCCTCAATGCTGAGGAGACGAGTGCCCATGGTGTAGCTGGGTGAGTTTACAACTTTCTGCAGGTTTTTCCAATCCTGTGCAGTGGCCCCTCCATACCAGACAGTTAGAATGTTCTCCACGGTACATCTGTAGAAATTTGCGAGTGTCTTTGGTGGTGTGCCAAGTCTTCTCAAACTCCTAATGAAATATAGCTGCTGCCATGCCTTCTTTGTAATTACATCAATATGTTTGGCCCAGGACAGATCTTCAGAGATCAGAGACAGCCAGGACCATGGAACTGCTCACCCTTTCCTCTGTTGATTGTTCGATGAGGATTGGTGTGTGTTCCCTCGACTTCCCCTTCTGAACTCTACAATCAATTCCTTAGTCTTACTGACTTTGAGTGCAAGGTTGTTGTTGCAACTCCACTCAACCAGCCAATCTATCTCACTCCTGTCCGCCTTCTCATTACTTTCTGAAATTCTGTCAACGATAGTTACGTCATTTGCAAATTTATAGATGGCTTTTGAGCTGTGCCCAGCCACATGTTCTTACCTGGGGTCCACAAACCCTTTGGTTAATGGTATTGGTCCATGGTATAAAAAAGTTGGCAATTCCTGGTGTAGAAAGAATAGAACAGAGCTAAACATGCATCCTTAAGGACACATGTGTTGATTGTCAGCAAGGAGGAGATGTTATTTCTGATACACACTGACTGTGGTCTCCCAATGAGGAAGTCAAGGATCCAGTTGCAGAGGAAGGTACAGAATTTGAAGCTTGTTGATTGGTACTGATGGTATGATTGTGTTGAACACTGAGCTGTAATCAACAAACAGCAGTCTGATGTAGGTATTGCTTTTGTCTGGGTAATGCAAGGCCGACGAGAGCCAGTGTGATCGCATCTGCATGAGTGTCAGAGAGTACAGCAGAAGACTGAGAATGCAAGCGTGTGGTCTACCGATAATCAGAGCGGTGGCATTACTGTCTATCCTTACTGATTTCAGTCTGTTAGGAAGTCAGTGATCCAGTTGCAGAGAGGGAGGCATTGACTCCAAGGGTTCCAGAATTTGCTGACGAGTGTGTTGGAATTATATATTGTTGAAGGCGGAGCTGTAGTCAAATACCAATAGAATGACATAGGTTTCTTTACTGTCCATTGCTCCAGAAAAGTGTAGGGCCAGGAAAATAGCATCCACCATAGACGTGTTTCAGTAGTAGGCAGATTGCAGTGGGTCGAGGTTGTCTGGAAGGCTGGATGTGTGCCACCACCAGCCTCTCAAAGTATTTAATGTCAGAGCCCCTGGGTGGTAGTCATTAAGGCATGTTATCTTGTTTTCCCTGGGTACCCAGGGAGTGGCCAGCAGATCCACACAGGATCTCAGAGCATGGCCAAGGTCACCATCCAGGTTCAATGCTTTCTGCAGGTTCACTCTTCAAAAGATCTTACGTTTGCAACGATGTCTGTAGATTCAGGTGCACTGGAGACTGTCGGGGGTGGTGACATACCCGTTCCCTTCTGTTCGAAACTTGAAGAGACCATGTTAATCTCATTGGGAAGGATGTGCTGTTGCTGGTGATGTAACCATTATAGTTGTAAGCCCTGCCACAGCTGATGACTGGACTGGGACACGACTTTAGACTTTAACCTGGCTAAGTCTTACGTTCTGAAATTCCTTTCTAAACCTCTTGGTCTCTCTGCTTTAACATGGTTCTTAAAGCCTACACTTCAAGCAATTTTTTGTCAGCTGCCCCAGTGTGTTCTTAATAGCCTTGACTTGTTTTTGTTTCCTGGATATTTAATAATTTGATAGGAAACTTGAGGATTAAAGTGAAAAGCCTCAGAATAAAGCAATGTCCCTTTTAAACTGGGATGAGGAAGAATTTTGTCAGCTCGAGCGTGGTGAATCATTGCTATGGAGGCTATGTCACTGGGTGTATTTAAGGCTGAGATTAAAAGTTTCCTGAATGGGAAAGGGGTTAAGGGTTATCGAGAGAAGGCGAAAGAGTTGGGTTGGAAAAAAATCACCCATGATTGCATGGTGGGGCAGACCCATTTGGCCAAATGAACTAATTCTGCTTTTATATCTTATGGGTTATTTTTGTTACAAGAAAAACTATATAAATGCTAGTTGGTCCATATCATTCCAGTAATTTTTTTTTGTTTCTTGTTTTGAGCTGCAGTTATCATTACTAACACTACTAACATTAGCCTCCTCATTTTTGTTGGTGATGTAAAGTATTTTGCAATTGTGAGTGAAAGCTGTAAGACAATATTTGCTAAATAAAAGTGCTCAGGCCTCAGGAATGTTGCAAACACATCTGGATACAAATTTATAGAACATATTCAGTACAATAACAAGTACATGGAACATGCTAATTAATGTTACAAATATAATACAGGTCGACCTTCACTAATCCGGCACCACTGGGACCTGAGGAGTGCTGGATTAGTGAAAATGCCGAATTACAGAAGGATCACATTAAGCAATAGCTAACCGCCTCATCATACCTTTAAAATATCATGTAAATCAGTACAAGTTCCTTCACCATATCTCCAGATAGTTCAACACCTTCACTTACACGAAGATTAAACCACGTTATCAGCACTTTGTCTAGTTCTGAACTTCTTCCATCTTTCATTGTTTTTCTTACGCACATGTTTCTTTGAGCCACTATTTGCAAAAAAAGTAGCAGTTTTTCTTTCTGTTTCTTTATATCGTACACTGTGGAAGAGCCAATGTTGTAACACTCGCACAAGCTTTTCACCGATACACCACTGTCCAGTTTTTTCAAGAGTTCAACCTTATCTTTAATGGATAATGTGTGTTGTTTTCACTTCACAACACGAGGTGCATTTCCTTTACTCACTGGAGCCATAATTGGGGCTAAAAAAGGGCCAATGATATTAATAAATGCAGGAAAACAAGCAGGAATCGCCTGTCTGTGCTTACAAGAGCGCGTCAACACGTGAACAGATCTAGCGCAACCAAAACAATGTGCAGCAGATTGATACGGTGGCCCGGGAAATTTGAAATTATAGTTGCGCGGAAAATTTGAAATCAGTGCCAGATTGTCGAAGGAACCGGATTACAGGTAGTCGGATTAGTGAAGGTCGACTGTATTGAAACAATCTAAGTAAATGCACTAAAATAATTTTACTTTTTTGGTGTTACATTAATTGTGGCTTGTCACTATTTTCCAACAGCACAAGGTGTGACTGAACATTAAGAACAGTATTCTGTTGGAACATCAGGTATACATGACATCAGAGAATTAAGCAAAGAAATATTAAACTAATTTAGATGGAAGATAAGAGCCCTAATCTGTGTATTTTAGACATATATTTTAAAATAACCGGAGAAGAGGGGTTACTTTAACAGTAACAATGAATATAATTTACAAAATTATTAGGTATTGATTCATTGCCAGAGCCCTCGCTAATAACCTTTTAATGCTCTATTTGAGAAGGGGAGATCAATTAAGTCCAAAGATCAATAGGGTAGTCTGTTTAATAAATGACTGTGAATTCCAGGTAAATGAGAAAACCATTAAATGTCCAGGAAACAAAAATAAAGCAATGAATTATCAGCAGAACTTTTAGAGCGTCCATTCTCAATATATCCTTGGATGTGTTGATAGAGTAAGTGGACAAAGGAAGGCATAATTTATTTCGGAATTTTAAAAGATATTTGATAAGAGTTCTTCTGATTGATTAGTAAGTAAGACTGGCGCAAGCAGAGGTAATGGGCATGGAGCTGGAAAGAAAGGGGAAAGTACTGATACAGGTTTGTGTGCCATGAGGCAAAAGTAGAAGGTGGAGTCAATGACCAGAGTTGCAGTTTTTCGCAATTTAAATTTATGAGTGTAAACACAGCTGGAAGAGATGCCCTGATAGTGTAAATAGTAGTTTCAAAGTGTGGTTAGCGTGTTGTTGGCAGAAGACAAGTTACTAATTGGCAAATAGCTGGTGAGCGTTCTTTCTGTTATCTAATTTATGTCTTACAAATTACAAAAGGAAAGTACGAATGGCAAAGCGCCTCAGCTAAGTGGAGTGGCTTTTTGAAGTCATGGATACTTCCAGCTGCCTTGAGAACCATATTCTATTAAGTCTTCAACTGTACTGCTCACAGAGGTACAGAAGGTGGGGGTGAAGGATCATTCCCTCCAATAAGCAATCAAGTCCTTGTCAAATGCAGCAGAAGAAAGCAGCAATTGGATTTGGATTAAAAGGAAAGACAACAACTGGGCTGCAAGATGAAGACAGGAGGGTATGGAACTGAGGGGGTTGTATCTGGGATGCCAGGTAGCACTGTTGAGCACTCTGGAGACATCGTGGGTTTATCAACGAAATGTCAAAGAAGGAAGGCGCCCACCTGATGACGTACCTACCCTCCCTCCTTGTCACCACTCCAAGCCCACTGCCAACATCGAGAGTGCCGACTTACCATAGGGATTGAAATACCAAGTCCTAGTAGCTCTTCTGTTAGGCCTAGAACTTTGTGGATTCAACAGTCAGTAGTGGTAACACTACAGCTTACAGGTACTCAGGTATAGACATAATTTCTCTCTTTCCTGAGAGACAAGAAAGAGCAAGAAGAGTAGTGCAAGGCTCCCGAGTTCATCTCCTCCGCAATTAGACTTTCACTTTTGGAAACTGGTTCCTTCAGAGCACTGGAGCTTGACACCATGATTGTACAAACATGAGAATGTTTCAGCAAATAGACTCAAGAGTAAGGAAAGAATGGTGAGATACAATTAAAGCAAAAAGAAATGGCAAAGAGCAGATGTGAAGTGAATGGTTCTATCCGTAAAAAATGGACGGATCTGGGAGTACAGCCTCAAAGTAAAGGGATATCCCTGTAGAACTGCGATAAGGAGGAATTTCTTTAGAGGTCAGTAAAGTGGTGGAATTTGTTGCCAAAGAGGGCTATGGAGGCCAAGTCATTGGGAGTACTTAAGACAAAGATTCATAGGTTCTTAATTTATAAATGGGTTAAGCATAATGTGGAGAAGACAGGAGAATTTGTTTGAACAACCACAATCGAATTGCAGAGCAGATGCGATAGGCCAAATGGCCAAATTTTGCTTCTATATTCAATGGTCTTATGGTGTACCCTTAACAGTATTACCACCCAGTTAAAGTCCCTCATTATAATTACCCTTTCGTATTTGTGGTTCTCTGTAATTTTCCTGCAGATTTGCTTCTTTAGATCTGTCCCTGTCATTCATAATCCGTAGAATACATCCAGCCATATAAATATTCCTTTGGCCATTTCTCACTTCTAACCAGAGTAAAGTCACAGTGAAATGAAATAATTGGAGGGCCAATTTCGATAGGATGAGAATGGATCTGCCCCAGATAATTGGAACCAGAAGTTGGTAGGCAAAATTACAATGAACATTGTGTTTTCTTTAAAAAGCGAGATAGTCCAGGACATTTCCGTGAGGCACTGGAACAACCAGATCCAAAGTTGCCTGGATGTCAAAAGAGATATAGAGAAAGATGAAGCAAGACTAGTTGTTGGGTTGTAAATTCCAGCCAGAACCAAGCTGATTACAGAAGAATCAGAAGGAAAGGGAAATTAAAATAGACAAAGAGAATGAATATGAAAAGATGAGCCTCTTATGTTAATGGAACTGCAAACGTTGGCAAATAAGTACAAAAGTGGTCAAAGGTAGTACACAGAGAAAAGCACCTATCAAGGACATAGGCGGACTTGCATATAGATGATGAAAGCACTGTTAAGGTATTAAAAAAGCACTTTGCATCTGTCTTCATCAGGGAAGAAGGTGCTTTCAGAATAATAGTGAAGGAGAAGAAGGCTGAAAGGTTGGTTATGTTAGAAATTGCAAGCATGGATGTACCTTAAAAAAAAGTTGGCTGAATTTAAAAGAAGTGGATCACCAGGACTGGGTAGGATATATCTTATAACTTTGAAATCTGTATGGAAAGAAATCATGGAGCACTGACCATAATCATCCAGTGCTCTTTGGATGTGGGGATGGTGCCAGTGACTGGTGAACGTTACTCCGTTGTTCGTAAATGGGAGTAAGGATAAGCCCAAAGCAAAACGGACAAATCAGTTTAACCTCACAGGTGAGAAGATGTTTAGCAACATTGAGCAACAAACACAAAAGGCTGGAGGAACTCAGCAGGCCAGGCAGCATATATGGAACAAAGTACAGTCAACGTTTCGGGCTGAAACCCTTCAACAGGACTGGAGAAAAAAAGCTGAGGAGTAGATTTAAAAGGTGGGGGTGGAGGGGAGACAGAGACACAAGATGATAGGTGTCTACAGATTTTCTCTTCTTTGTAATCAGATTTCTTCAATCCAAGTCTCTCCCAGGGATGCCTACCCTGAAGAAGTTTAAATCTTCCTCTCGATGGGAGTTCAGTGAAGCTATCTCTCACTGCTCCCCCCGTGATCTCTGCAGCTCTCCAAGAATTTTAAAGGGGAACAAGTGCTGCACCTGCCCCTACACCTCCTCCCTCACTACCATTCAGGGCCCCAAACAGTCCTTCCAGGTGAGGCGACACTTCACCTGTGAGTGTTGGGGTTCTATACTGTGTTAGGTGCTCCCAGTGTGGCCTCCTAGTGAGGCCCGACATAAATTGGAAGACTACTTCGCTGAGCACCTATGCTCCATCTGCCAGAAGAAGCAGGATATCCCAGTGGCCACCCATTTTAATTCCACTTCTCATTCCCATTCTGATATGTCTATGCATGGCCTCCTCCACCGTCATGATGAGACCACACTTAGTTGGAGGAACAACACCTTGTATTCCCTCTGGGTAGCCTCCAATGTTATGGCATGAACATCGATTTCTCAAGCTTTTGGTAATGCCCTTCCCCCACCCCTTCATCATCCCCTTTCCCCCCTCTCACCTTATCTTCTTCCCCGCCCATCACCCCCTCAGCTGCTCCTCCCAACTTTTCATTCTTTCATGGCCTTTTGTTCTCTTCTATCAGACTCCCCTTCTCCAGCCCTGTATCTCTTTTACCAGTCAACTTCCCAGCTCTTTACTTCATCCTTCCCCTTCCTGGTTTCACCTATTACCTTGTGTTCATCTCTCCCATCCCCCTGCCTTTGAAATCTACTCCTTAGCTTTTTTTCTCCAATCCTGCTGAAGGGTCTCGGCTTGAAATGCCGACTGTCTCTTTTCCTTTGATGCTGCCTGGCCTGCTGAGCTCCTCCAGCATTTTGTGTGTGTTGCTCGGATTTCCAGCATCTGCAGATTTACCGTTGTTTGTGATTAGAAACATTGAGCTGGAATAGGATTAATAGTCACGCAGAGGAATATGGATTAATTAAGGGAAGACAGCATAGGTTTGTTGAAGGAATATCATGTGTATCCAATTTGATAGAATTTTTTAATGAAGTAACAGATATATTTTTTGCATGGACCTCAGGAGGCTTTTGATAAGGTACCACATATTAGCAAAGCTGAAGCACTTAGTATAAAAGGAGCAGAGATAGCACAGAACAGAGGTTAGCTAAGGAACAGATGATAAAAGGGTCATGGTGAATGGGTGTTTAGTTGAATTGATAAAATAAATAGTATAATCATGAGAAGTTCTGCAGATGCTGAAACCCAAAGCAAGACAGAAGATGCTGGAGGAACTCAGCAGATCAGGCAACGACTGTGGAAATGAATAAACAGTTGACTTTTTGCACCCACACCCTTCTTCAGGACTGAAAAGGAAATGGGAAGATGCCAGAATAAAAAGGTGGGGGAGGGGGAGGTAGGCTAACCAGCAGGTGATAAGTGAAGTGAAAAAGGTAAAGGGCTGGAGAAGAAGGAATCTGATTGGAGAGGAGAAGGGACCCAGGGGGAAGTGAAAGGTAAAAAGGCCAGAGTGGAGAATAGAAGAAGAAGGGAGGGGGGGAGAGAAAAAAACTACCAGAAGGAGAAATCAATATTCATGCTATCAGTTTGGAGGCTACCCAGACAGATTATAAGGTGTTGCTCTTCCACCCAGAGGGTGGCCTCATCTTTGCACAAGAGGAGGCCATGGACTGACATGTCAGAACAGGAATGGAAATCAGAATAAAAATATTTGGCCACTGTGAAGTTACGTTTTGGCGGATGGAGTACAGGTGCTCAAATAAGTGGTCCTCCAATTTGTGACAGGTCTTACTGGGTTCTTCTGTCTACATTATATCTCAGGGCTTGGATGACGGAATTAAACGTTTTGTTGCAAAGTTTGCAGGCGATATGAATATAGGTGGAGGGACAGGTAGTTTTGAAGAAGTTGAGAGGCTACAGAAGACTTGGGTTAGATGAATGGACAAAGAAGCGGCAGATGGATGGAATACAGTGTCAGGAAGAGTACGGTCATGCACTTTGGTGGAAGAAATAAGAGGATAGACTATTTTCTAAATGGAAAGAAACTTCAAAAATCTGAGGTGCAAAGGGACTTGGGAGTCCTTGTGTAGGATCCCCTAAAGGTTAATTTGCAGGTTGAGCCTGTGTGTAAGGACGGCAAATGCGATGTTGGCATTCATTTGAAGAGGACTAGAATAGAAAAACAAAAATGTAATACTGAGGCTTTATAAAGCATTGGGTTGGCCTCACTTGGAGTGTTGTGAGCAGTTTTGGGCTCCTTATCTTAGAAAGGATGTGTTTACACTAGAGGGGGTTCAAAGGAAGTTCAGAAAAATGATTCCAGGATTGAACTACTTCTCATATGAAGAACATTTGATAGCTTTGGGCTGGTATTCATTGGAATTCAGAAGAATGAGGGTTGACATCATTGAAACCTATCAAATGTTGAAAGGCCTCAATAGAGTGGATGTGGAGAGGATATTTCCTGTAACGGGAGAATCTAGAACCAGAATGCACAGCCTCAGGATAGAAGGATGTTCGTTTAGAATAGAGTTGAGGAATTTCTTAAACCAGAGGGTGGTGAAACTGTGGAATTTGTTGCCACAGGCAGCTGTGGAGGCCAAGTGTTTATGTATTTTTAAGGCAGAGATTGATAGATTCTTGATTGGTCAGGGCATCAGGGTATGAAGGGATATGGGAGGGGGGGAGGCAGGAGATTGGGGCTGAGAGTAACAATGGATCAGTCATGATGAAATGGCAGAGCAGACTCAATGGTTAAATGGCCTAATTCTGCTCCTATATCTTATGGGTTCAATGTTAAGGTCTTTTTCTTAATTTGCATTGATGATCTGGTCTTGAGGACACAAGCCGCAATTTATAAAATTGCAGAAGACGAAAACATAGCAGTATTATGTACTGCAGAAAGACTACAGATAGACTGCAGCAAAATTCAAAAAGACTAACGGAAGGGGAAGCTACATGATAGATGAAAGTTAATGCAGATACATATGAGGTGATGCCCTGTGGAAGGAAGACTGAGAAGAGAAAATAGAGAATAAAGGATACCGTTCTGAAAGGGGTGCAGAAGCAGAGGGATCTACGTGCACAAAACATTGGAACTGACAGAGCAGGGCAAGAAAACAGTTAATAAGGCATACACATTTATGGGCTTTATCAATTATTGTAGAGCACATAACAGCAGAAAAGTGATGCCAAAACATTCAAAACCATTGGTCCAGTCTGAGATGGAATTTGGTATTCAATTCTGGTTGCCACATGATAAGAAGGATTTGAAGGCATTAGAGACAGTCCAATAGAGAGTTATGAAAATGGTTCATGGGTTGAGTGTATACTTTAGGTTAGAGAAACTGTAACTGCTTTCTTCGGAGAAGAGACAGTTGAGGAAAATTTTGATAGAGCTATATAAAATGATAAGTTGGAACAGAATGGATACTGAGAGATTGTTCCATTTGGTGAAAGGGTTAAGGGCCAGACATCAGAAGTAAAATTTAAAGTTGCAGGAAATTAAGAGAAAGCACCCTTGTAATCTGGTAGAAGTAGTGTTTATTGTGACTTAAAAAGGGAACTGGGCAAATGTATGGCAGGGGAATATTTGCAAGTCAACAGAGAAAAATATTGAAAGATATAATATAATAGTAGCTCTGGAAAAGCAATAATAATAATGGGCCAAACGGTCTCGTTCTGTGCTGTAACCATTCTATGGTTCCACCTTACAGTTTAGACAGCATAAATGTCTAAATCTGCAGATAACACCAAGATGGATGATTGACAATGTAGGGGAGAAGTACGATAAAATGCAACAAGATATTAATATATTTTCAAATTGGAGACAAAACCGATAAATACATTTCAACACAGGTAAATGTATATTCCTTGATTTTAGTAAGAAAACTAAAAACTAATCTAATCTAAAAACAAAATGGGCACATAATTCATGAAAAGTAAGCATAAAGCCGTAAGACTGTAAATCATAGGAGCCGAATTAAGCCATTTGGCCCATCAGGACTGCTTTACCGTTCCATCATGGCTGATTTATTATCCTTCTCAACCTCATTCTTCTGCCCACTCTCTATAACCTTTGATGCCCTGACTAATCAAGAACTTATCAACCTCTGCTTTAGATATACCCAATGACTTATTTTCCACAGCTCACTGTGGCAATGAATTCCACAGATTCACTACCCTTTGGCTAAAGAAATTCCTCCTCATCTCTACTCTAAAGGGATGTCTCTCAATTCAGAGGCTGTGCCCTCTGGTCCTAGACTCCCCCACAATAGGAAATATCCAATCTATCTAGTAAAATGTACTGTAGTCCTTTTATCACCAGCACGCCATGCTCTGATCAAGGTCTGACTTTTTTGCATGTTTGGGGTAAGTATGGTTTTCCATGAACTAACTATTCTGTTTTACCTTTTCCAAGTTAAAAGAGAAAATTTGAAGAGAAGATCAGTGGAGAAGCTTTGGTTTGTAGGGGCTACAAGTAGAATAAAGGCAAGGTGGGCCATAGAGCCCACAGAGAAAGGTTGAATGACATTGTCAAATGTTATGTGAAAGTCATGGAGAATTAGATTAACATATCACAGCAACAAAATACACAGTTGGTAACTCATATAGATCATCTTAATGGCATTGGGTGAAATCAGAGAAGGACAAAATGGTTATGAACGAGTCCTTTAAGCTGTGATATTAAGTACACTAATAGCTACTGAAATATTGCAATTAATTATTTAATGTCTTCTGCTTATATAACACAATTGCCTGCTTACATTCTACCTCACTCAGCCTGCCCCCACTGAATCCATGCAGACAGGAAGGGAGGCAGACTAAGCATAAAATAGATTTCTGCTCTTGAAACTTTTGGACTTGCTGCTTGGCTATGGGCCAGTGTGTTGTACATTGGCTCATTAAACATTTTGAATTTCAGCATTGGTTAATCAATTATTTAACAGCTACACATAAAATTGGCAAGTTATGCAACTGCTTAGAAATAGAAAATGTACAATTTATATAGGCATCTGTGTTAAAGCCACCAATCCCAGGCTTATTGCTATAGGGAGGTGCAAAGAAGAAACACACAGTTCCCCACCAATACTGGGTGGCTCAGCAGTGCTAACATTTGCAGATTTCGGTCATGTTTTTCAGTAACATGCAGTTCATTTTGGAATCTGGATCCAAAATAATTTAGAATTATTATCTCTGACATATGACATGAAATCTGTTGTTTTGAGGCATCAGTACAATGTAGACATAAAAATCTATAACTTGCAAAAGTAAATAAATGGTGCAAAATAAAGAACAACATTGTAGTGTTAATGGGTTTATGGACTGTTGGGAAATCTGATGGAAGAGAAGAAGACGCTGTTTTTAAACTGCTGAGTGTGGGTCTTCAGGCTCCTGAACCTCCTCCCTGCTGGTAGCAATGGGAAGGAATCAAGTCTCAGATGCAAGGCTCATTAATAATGGATGCTGCTTGTGTGAGGGTCTAACTCTTAAAGAGCTTCTTGATTGTGCCTGTGATGGAGTTAGCTGAGTCTACATTCGCTTACAATTCAGTGTACTGGAACCTCCACACCAGTCTGTGATGCAACCAGCCAGAACGTTCTGCACCAGGCAGGATAGTGAAATGCTCCTCTTGCGGGATGTGGGATGGTACCCCAATCATCCCTGACGACCGCTACTGCAAGGTGTGCATCCAGCTACAGCTTCTTATTTCTACAGAAATTTGTGAGGTCTTTGGTGACATACCAAATCTCTTCAAGCTCCCAATAAAGTAGATCCACCAGCATACCTTCTCCATGATTGCATCAATGTGTTGGGTCTAAGATAGGTCTTCTACGATATTGATGCCCAGGAACCTAATGCTGCTCATTCTCTCCACGAGTTAACCTTTCAATGAGAAATGATGTGTGTTCTCTCAATTTCCCCTTCCTGAAGTCCACAATCAGTTCCTTCATCTTGCTGATGCTAAGTGTGAAGTTGTTGTTACACACTCGACCAGCCATTCTCTCTCACTCCTGTATGCCACCTCATTGCCATCTGAGATTCTACCAATAACAGGGTTTCATTGGCAATTTAAAAATGGCATTTGAACAGTGCTTAGCCACATAGTCAAGAATGTAGAGAGAGTGGAACAATGAGCATTCTTGAGATGCATCTGTGATTTCTTTTTCAGAGGCAGATGACTGAACATTCTTAAAGAGGGTGAGGCACCAAGCCCAACACTGTCTGGCCGAGTACTGAGAACCTGTGCCACCCAACAGGCTGATGTTCAGGGACTCTGCAGTTTGAGGCTCCCACCTGTTTCAAAAATGCAACAATCATTCCAATGGCCAAGAGGTGTGAGGTGAGCTGCCATAGACTATCACCTGATAGCACTCATATATACAGTAATGAAGTGCTTCCAGAAGCTGGTTGTGTCTAGAATTAACTCCTGCCTGAACAAGAAACTGGACTGCTGCAATTCTACAGCAGACACAATCTCACTGGCTGTCTACTCGGCTTTGGAGCACCTAGTCAACAGAAGAAATACTGTACATCCTGCTATTGATTGTCAATTACAGCTTAGCAGTCAACACCATCATTCCTTCAATACATACTAATAACCATGCTTTTAAACCTGTGTCTCTGTACCTCCCTCTGCAGATTGATCCTGACTTCCTTATTAAGAGACTGCAGTCAATGGGATTGATAACAACATCTCCTCCTCAATGACTATCAACATAGTTCATTTATTCCCAGATACGATAGCGACGTTTAAGAGGTGTTTAGGCAGACCCATGCATAGACAGAGAATACTGGGATATGGATCATGTGCGGATAAATGGGATTAAATTAATTTGGCATCGTGGTCAGTCCAGACAGGGTGGGCTGAAGGACCGGTTCCTAAACTGTACTGTTCTGAGCTTCAGTGTTTCGGTTCACAAACATTGTTTGTAAGCTTTGCAGTTCTGGGAAAAATGGGGTGCAACTTCAAAAAGAAGAAAAAAACTCATAAAACTATTAAAATAAGTGTTAAGATTACTTTAAAAGTTCTTTTATACTGCACTCTATATTATTTTTGATTTATCAATTTTATATCATTATACTACTGCTGTCATATATCAACAAATTTCACATCTTGTTAGTCAGTGATAATTTATATTCCTAAAGTTAATACACATTGGGAGTTCTAACAGTTATTAAAAGATTAGTAAAACATGTGTAATAAGAACACCAAGTTTTAATTTGTGTGATATATTTAATTTATTTATTGAGATACAGCATGGAATAGGTCCCACCAGCCCTTCAAGCTGCGCCTCCCAGCAACCCCAGATTTACAGTAATCCTAGCCTAATCACGGGACAATTTATAATGCCCAATTAACCTGCCGACCGGTACGTCATTGGAGGAAACCTATGCAGTCATGGGGAGAAGGTACAAACTCCTTACAGGCAGTGCTGGGAAATGAACCCGGGTCACCTGCACTGTAAAGCGTTGTGCTAACCACTACACTAAGCTGCCGCCTGGTTTGCTGGGAATTTGCGACTGTAACAATTACCTGTTGTTATGATCCTTAAAGTAATCACCAAAGTTATTGTGTGAAATGTTATCCATTTCTTGGAGTGGGAGATTTATCTATTTCTTACTTTCTCCCAATTATTTACAGCTACTTTCAAACTGATGTAAATTTCTGGTGTACTGTTATGTTTTGTAACTTCAAAACAGAAAACTAATTAAAAGAAAAAGACGGGAGTCCAGAATGTGTGTACATTATCTTCGCTTTTTCGTTAAGCGAGGCACGCACCGATGGTGTAGCAGCATGACAATGTATGCCATTCACGTACTATTACATATAACCCATAATGAATTATTTAACCAAGCAGCTAATTCTTAAGCAAACAATATATTTACAATATTACTCAAATATTACTGAAATATTAAATACACAACACTCCTCCTTGTTTAGCTATAAACCCCAACTCAGTATAAAATATAGAATAAACATAGACATATAATCTAAGTAGACAGCCACAACATAGTAGATTTTAAATTGTCCCATTCAGGCCTAAAGATTTAATTGCTGCGAAGGCTTTCTTACTCTTGTGGGATAACATCTTTCCTGACAAGGGGATCACTCTGCTTGGCAGGTGAGACTTGTGTTGGTGAAACAATTTCGGGTTCAAGGGCCTCCTTGTGGTGGTTGTAGGAATTGACTCTGGGACTGCAGAAAGTGATTCCTCTCTAACAATTGTCTCTGCTCTCCTCAACTAATCGATGGTGTCGTCTCTAGATGATATTAGACACTTTCTCCACTTTGTAAGAAAGTCTAGTTCTGTCCTTAACTTACCGAGTTCCCTCTCATGATCACCACTGTAGTTTCTCACCTGGACTGCCTGTCCAGGAGAGAAACATTGAAGCCCCTTTTGTCAGAGCCTTCAGTTTGTCTCAGCTGTTTGTTCTGCAAACTCCTTCTGACATTGGGGTTGAAGAGATCCAAGTGTGAATGCAACATATGACCCACAAACAGAATAGCTGGTGAGTTTTTGGTTGTAGATTGCGCTAAATTGTGATATACAAGGAAGAAATTGGCAAGCTTCTGATTCAGTGCCAGTGTAGTATGTTCGGCTGACGTTGTTTATAGTGTAATCCTTAGACTCTTGTCAAACCTTTCCACCAAGCCATTTGTAGCTGGGTGGTACGGGGCATATATAATATGTCTTATTTCATTCATTTTCAGGAATGAGTGAAACTGTTCTACAACAAGCTGTGGTTGACTGTCACTGACTAAGTGTTCTTGAACACCAGTCCTTGAGAAGAGGCTTCTCAACACAGCAACAATGTGCGAAGCTGTATTGGAGGACATTGGAAACACTTCTGGCCATTTTGTAGCTGCATCCACTACTACCAAGAAACTTGTGCCGTGAATGGCCCGGCAAAATCTACATGAATCCTCTGCCAGGGCAATACTGGCCATTCCCAGGGATGGAGAGGTGCTGCTCTTGGCATCTTCCGGACGTGTTGTCATCTTGAACTTTTGAGGCTGGATTTATTATCTAGTCTGAAAATGGGGGATGATCGGAGTAACTAAAATAGAGTTTTTGTGAGGTGGTGATGGGAAGTTCAGAGAGGGAAGAAAGTTATTGATAAAGGATTAGGCAAAGAAAGCAATTTTAAATAGGATTTGTAGGATCAGGAAATAACATACAACTGTGAAATTGGGCTATTGGGTGAGCAAACCAGGTACCCAGGCAACAAGATTTTGAATGCACTGAAGTTCATGAAGGTGGAGTGAGAAGTAGCCATACACGAGTCTGAATGATAAACACAAAATAATCTGCAGATGCTGGGGTCAAAGCAACACTCACAACACGCTGGGGTCAAAGCAACACGCACAACACGCTGGGGTCAAAGCAACACTCACAACACGCTGGAGGAACTCAGCAGGTCGGGCAGCATCCGTGGAAAAGATCGGTCGACATTTCGGGCCGGAACCCTTCGTCAGGACTGTAGGGGGAAGGGGCAGAGGCCCAATAAAGAAGGTGGGGGAGGGTGGGAAGGAGAAGGCTGGTAGGTTCCAGGTGAAAAACCAGTAAGGGGAAAGATAAAGGGGTGGGGGAGGGGAAGCAGGGAGGTGATAGGCAGGAAAGGTGAAGAAAGAATAGGGGAAAACACAATGGGTGGTAGAAAGAGGCGAAACCAAGAGGGAGGAGGTAGGCAGCTGGGGGAGGGGACAGAGTGACATAGGGATAGGGGAAGAGAGAGGGAGGGAATTACCAGAAGTTGGAGAATTCTATGTTCATACCAAGGGGCTGGAGACTACCTAAACGGTATATGAGATGTTGCTCCTCCAACCTGAGTTTAGCCTCATCATGGCAGTAGAGGAGGCCATGTATGGACATATCTGAATGGAAGTGGGAAGCAGAGTTGAAGTGGGTGGCTACTGGGAGATCCTGTCTGTTTTGGCAGACGGAGCGGGGGTGCTCGACAAAGCTATATTTCACGATCATACACAACCACATTTCCTTTTCGGGTTTCTGATGCGGATAGTGTTGACAATGTGGATTTTGCGATGATTTGCAGATTTTAGAACTGATTATTTATACTGATTTTATTAAAGAAATTATTGATGCACTATGTTGAATTCCAAAAAAGCAGAGGGCATGAAGCACAAAAGAACTGCTAATCCATTTAAAGTAGAATGGCTTAATGACCATTTCAAACAACTTTAATAACATGTGAAAAGATTGATGTTATTACATGTCATATAGTACATGAGAAATAAGACTCATTGATGTGTATTATTTTATTTCTTTTAAGCAATGAATAACGAACTGGACTTGGTAGATTATTATCCTTAGAACAGCTTCAAATGTACTTCCACTTAAACATTCAATTCACACATATTATTGTCACTGGACAAAAATTTTTTTGCAGACACTGGCCATAACAAATTAGAGGGAATATTGCATGGAAGTTGTAAGATCTCTTATTTCAGCATGGAAAAATGATCACAGAGAAATAGAGATTGAGTTGTTGATGAGTCTTTGTGGGCAAAAGCAATAACTTTGGTCTTCCAACCTGGAAATTATAGACCTTTCGAGTCTGAATCATGTTTTCCACCAGGTGGAACAGCACTAAAGAAAGTAAGCCAGAGTGGGCAGGCACAAGATGCCAGTATGAAGGTGACCACTTCCATGTCTGTGGTAAATCAAGTATTAAGTTACTTTCATTCCTGTATTGAGCAATCAATGGTGAACCTAAAAGAAGTGATAGAACTCTTTATTATGCACAACCCTGTTGAAGCTTACCTCCCTTCTATGTGAATGAAGAAGGTAAAATCCTTGTGAAAATCCTTGGCAGCTGTAGGATAAAAATATTCAGTTAAACGCTTCTTTGTATTTTTTCTGTGCATAGGAATAACATTTTAGTTACCATGTTTCAGGGTCTGTTAATGGCCCATTACACGAACTGTCACTTTCACTTCTCATTCTCCCTTTACTTTCTCCAGATTTGGAAGTTGACATTCTGGCCCAGAAAGTCCTGAAACACAGCTGACCAGCTGACCGGCTGACAAGCTGTCTGACTGAGCCACCAGTGTGATTCAGAACCAGCGATGTCCATGAAAGTCCTCCAGAAACATCTAACAAATGACCAAGCCCCTTAATGTTCTTGAATGTCTGAAAAGTTCTCCTCAAAACAATTATTAAATAATTTGAAAATACTAAAGCAAGCACAAATAAGTTTTTAAAATGTAACTAATCTGACATACACTTAGTGGCCACTTTATTAGGTACATTTGTACACCTGCTCATTAATGAAAATATCTAATCAGCCAGACATGTGGGAACAATCAGCGCATAAAAGCATGCAGACATAGTCAAAAGGATCAGTTCTTGTTCAGAGCAAACATCAGAATGGGGAAGAAATGTGAGCTAAGTGACTTTTACCATGTTGGTGCAAGAAACATACACACACACACACACAGCCATCCACTGCATAGTACATTTTAAATTGTCCCATGCAGCCCTAAAGATTTAATCACTGTGGAGGATTTAGTACACTTGTGGGATAACGTCCTTCCTGACCAGGGAGGTCAGTGCTTCACAGGTGAGACTTGTGGCTGTGAAACAATTTCAGGTTCTGGTGCTTCCTTGTGGTAGTTGTAGGAATTGACTCTGGGACTGTAAGAAGTGGTTCTGAAACCTCTCAATTCCTTTCTTCTGGATATGATGGCAACCCAAACAGTGCATGATGGATATGATGGCAACCCAAAAGCTGCTCGATCAGCAAATCTGTCTCAGGCTACCAGACTAAGCTTCAAGCCAATGCTTTCATTTTGACCATGCCTACATGACCGGCATGTACTGTAGCTCCTATAACATGCATGTACCTCCTCCAACGTGTTAGCTCTCAGTACTGATGTTACTGCAACTCTCAGTCCCCACATAAGGCAACCTCTGTCAAGGGCAAGTTCATCTGGTGCTGCTAAAAAAGAGTAAACTGGAGTTTCTGCTGCACATTCCAGCCATTTTCGGTAGCCATGTAGACATGAGAAAGTGTTGGTCTTTCTAGTTTCCCTTTGGATTATCTCTGTTGTAACAGGGAGACTTTTGATTTGTGTTGGGGAGAATACGTCAAGAGGAGAGCCCCCTTCGGTAAATTTTTCAAGTACAGTATTACCTTTTCCAAGGGTAAATGGGACAATGAATCAACATTTCTATGATTCGTTGTCCTCTTGAATTCAATCTTGTAATTGTGTCCTCCAAGAAACAGAGCCCACCTCTCAATTCATGCTGCTGCTGTTAGTAGAACACGCTTCTGTGGATTGAAAATGGACACCAGTGGTTGATGAGGGTAATGAAGGTAAACAATCTCCCATCAAAGTACTGATTGAAACGTTTAACACCCTAAACCAGACTCAAAGTCTCTATCAACCTGTGCACAATTTTTCTTTGCAGCAATAAGGGAATGTGGTGCACAAGCTCTGGGATGTTCACTTTCCTCACTATTAACATGTAGCATGACTGCACCTATAGCATAAGGCGAGGCACCACAGGCAAGCTTCACTGGACGATGTGGATCAGAATGTGTGAGTTCAATGTCGGATGTCACCACTTCCTTTACCTTTTTGAAGGCCACTTCACATTGCTTTGTCCATTGCTATTTCCTCCCAATCTTTAGTAATGAGTAGCCAGGTTTCTCAGAAACCTGTTGTAGTAATTGATGAATCCTAAAAAAGACCCCAATTGTGACACATCCTTTGGCCTTGGGACCAAAGACCTTGACCATTGCTTGAATTTTCACAGCACACTTGTGTAATCTTTGAGTGTCAATGGTATGACCACTGTAAGTGAGGCTTGGTTTGAAGAATTCCCTTGTTGCCTTGTGCTCTGACCCCATAGTCTTCTAATCTTTTCAACACTATCATTCATGCTTTGGGGCACTTCTCTGTTCTCGTAGATGCTTGTGAAGAAAAAGCATTTCAGGATGTATATTGTATACATTTCTCTGACATTAAATTTGACCTTTGAACCTTTGAACTGTCTTGAGATTTTGTAGATGTTTCTTCTCATCCTCACCAGTAACAATAATGTCATCTACATAACACTGAGTGCCTGGATAGTTCATAGCAGGTGCAGATGCTCCCTTAAAAGTAAACCTATTATAGTGTTAAATCCCTTTGTGAGACGCACTTTGGACTCTTCTTCCATCTCCATCTGTATGTAGGCCTCAGCTAAGTGCACCTTGCTGAAGTGTTTTCCTCCAGAAAGGTTTGCAAAGATATCCTCTACCCTGGGCAGAGTGTGTTGATCTACTTTCAGTACTGGGTTGATGGTGGTGACCTTAAAATCACCACAGATTCTGACAAATCCATTCTGCTTGGTTACTGGGACAACTAGTGTTGCCCGTTGATTCTACTCAATCTTAGAAAGAATTCCTTCAGTCTCCATGTGTTCTAGTTCACTGGCTACCTTATCACAGATGGTGTAAGGACCCAGACAGGCTTGGTAAAGCTTGGGAGTGGCATTTTCATTTCACGCTATTTTGCCCTTGAGGTTTCCAATGTCAGTCATGAACATCAGGCATCACCCAGTACTTTTCATCATTTAGTTTCAGTTGACTCTTTTGAGGGAATGTGGCATGCAAGTAGTGTATAGATCTCCAATCAAGTTGTTGTTATCTCAGCCAATTACAACCCACCATGCTGTCCTTTCCATTTTTACCACATACAAGCCCAATGTGGTGTGTTGGTTGTTGTATTTCATTGTTACAAATGTCATTCCCACAGCAGTTATCTTTTCTAGTTCTTAGTTGGATGTCTGCAGGCTTTAGTTTAGTTTCTTTGAAATGCCATTCAAGCTGATTTTGAGGAATGATTCAAACATTTGAGCCAGTGTCCATTTGCATTTTAATTAATTTGCCATTAATTTCTAGTGTAAGCCATATTGCTTGTCTCCTGTTAGTCTTCATATTTTAAGTCTCAAGCCTACTCAGTCCTGTGTCATTTCTCATCATTATCAGATTTTCCATCAACAGCATGCAGATCCGTGATCCTTTTGAAACTGTAACTTGCCTTTTCATATTTTTCTCTTCTCTGTGTAGTCTATTGTTCTTTGTCTGCCCGACATACCCTTTGTATGCTCCTTGTTGAATTTTCTGCAAGTTTCACTTTTAAACCTCTATTTGTCTGGTGTATGTGATCCCCAGCCTCACCAGTTGTTTGGCCAGGCCAGTTTCTGTTTAGACATTGCAACTTCACTTTCATTCCTGACTGCGACTCAATTGCACCTCTGTATGCTATTTCCAGCAATACAGTGAGTTTAACCACTCTTTTAAATGTGAGTTGTGCTTCAGTTAGGAGCCATCTATAAATGCTTTCTTATAGGATTCCACAAACTAAACGATCTCTCAGTGCATCATTATGCTACTACTGAACTGACTATGCTCAGACGATTTGTTCAATTCAGCCAGGTAAGTTGAAATGGACTCCCCTTCCTTTTGATTCCACTTATTATAACTAAAGCAATCACCAATGGTTTTGATTCTAGGCGTTGCTGCATTACTTTCACGATATCAGCAAAGTTCATTTGCTTGGAGCAGCAAAACTGGCACTCACGTTTCATTGGCTATTTCATTTGCTTCAAAATACTGCTCAATTCATTCAGTATACACCCCCCAGTTACCTATCGTGCAATTTACTGTGTCTATCTTTCTGATGTAGCCAGCCATTTCTGCTATTTTTATTTATTATTATCAGCCAGTTCTCACTGTTCCTGAACTCATGAATTTCGTCTGCATTTTTTTAAAACTCACCCATCTTGGTCCCATCTGAAGTTAAAAAAAAACATCTTTCTGTACTTCAACAGGCAGATAGTTTTCTCAGGTTCATTTAAAACTTCTTTGTTGCCTCTATTATGTCTTGTAACTTCAAAACATAAAACTAATGAAAAGAAAAACATGGAGCTGGGAGATAACTTGTGTACATTTAGTTTCTCATTAGTGAGGAACTCAAATATGATGTGGTGGTGTAATGACATATCATTCACGTACTTTTACAAATAAACCTAAAATAATGTAAACAACAAAGAAAGCTTAATGAAACTATATATTTACAACACTACTCAAACATTACTGAAATATTAGATACGCAACACAGAGAATGGTGCAAAAAAAATCCGAAGAGCGGCAGTTCTGTGAGCGTAAACACCTTATTAATGAGAGAGGTCAGAGAAGGATGGCCAGACTGGTTCAAGCTGACAGGAATCAATAGAAACTCAAATACTGGTTTACAGAAGAGCATCCCTGAATGCACAACATGTTAGAACTTGAAGTGGATGGTTTACAGCGGCAGAATACCACATCAGGTTCCACTCCTGTACCTAATAAAGTGGCCACTGAGTGCATCTATCTTGAGATCCAGAAATGAACGGACTCATCGCGTCGAACTGGCTCAAAGTCCAAGTGCATTTTTCTCAGAATTAGTGCTAGGAAATTCAGCAAGCTCCTGTTGTGCCAGTGGACACTGTGCAGAATCCAATGGCAAAACACGAGCAAGATCCAGTAATGAATAATTCACTGTGTATATCCCCAAAGCAATATTTTAAAAATGTATATATTTTATGTATCTACAGTATATTAAATCTAGTTTGATAATTGATCAAAAAATGTTGGGTTAGTCAATCACGGTGGTCATATTTGAAGCAACTAAGAAACGTGTAGATATAGCAGGAGTTCTGAACATTTTTATTTTTAAATAATGTCAAGCTGGAGATTACAGGGTTTAATGGGAAGTCGGGCTTTTTTAAATGAATGAAAGCAAGTTACAACACATAAGCAAGAACACCTCATTGTTAAAAACAACAGACTTTTGAGACATTTTAAAATTGCATTTATGCATATCTTGTTCCAATTTAATGCTTTCAAATATACAATTACAATAAGACAACTTGGGCCAATTTTCATCCCACTGCTGCCTCAGGTAAACGAACAAACACAATAATAAAGGGATGTAATCAGCAGCAAACTTCTATACTGGTTTACGCCTCCTTTCCAGGCAATTACTACAACATTTTTATCCTGAGCCAAATGTTACTAGAATGAGATGGCCTGAATTATAGGAAAAGGTTGACTGGGCTAGGTCTTTATTCCTTGGAATATAGGAGAATGAAGGGAGATTTTATAGGTATATTTAATATTATGAGAGCCCTAGCTAAGGTAAATAGTAACTGTCTTTTCCCCAGGTAGGTGTCCAAAACTATGGGTATAGATTTGGGGTGAAAGGGGAAGTTTTATAAGGCACCTGTTTGGACTCTGGTCTATTCCAGGGTTGGCTGGTAGGGGCACACATTTTTCAGAACTGGTTGGACTCTCTTGTTATTGATCATTGGCTGCACATGTTCCCAATTAACGCTCGTGCATTTAAACTCATCTTCCTGTCCCTTACTTTACTTGGTTTTAAAGTGTGATCTTGTAAGTAGCAAGAGCCTCTGTTTGTGTTTTTTGGAGTTTTTTTTCCCCTGTGTGTGTGTGTTTTTTTAATGTCTGCTTGCTGCCTACATTTCGGGATCTTATTTATGCATCAAGATCTTAGATTACTCTATTTGTGTTTGGATTACTGCATTTTTGAGTTGGACGAGTTGCCTGTTCTTGCTCATGTCTGTTGTTTCCCCATCTTGGCTAAAAGAAAGTAAAACTTGCCTTTGAATCTGCACATTAACTTCTGTTTGCATTGTGGTTTCTGCAATTGTGTTCACCCACAATCCTCAGTGGTAGACTGCTGGACTTTCAACCCAACCACCTGAGTTCAATTCTTGATTGGATCTCTTCCCTTGCAGCACCAAGGGACAGATTTTTCATGCAGACGCTGGTGAGTATCTGAAATGTGCTGCCAGAAGTGGTTGAGGAATGTTCAGGTGCATCGTTTAAGAAGCACTTGGATAGGTACATGGAGAGGCAGGGCTTCATGGGATATGGGCTGAATGTAGGAAATTGGGACTAGATGGGTTGGAAATGGATTTTTTGGGCTAAAAGCCTTTTATCCATTCTGTATTGCTTTATGATTCAGAATTTCAGCCCCTGGCTACACAATCTTTTCCCTTGTACAGCAAATAGACTGGCCATATCTAACCATAGCTCTATTCAGGACCACGCACTTGCTGTCCAAGTTGTAATGCAATAGATGCACAAGGCAGATCACTGCCATCCTTATAGATCTCAATTCACTGCTTGGTCAGGCATGGTTGCTGCCTTCCATTTTTTTTTCAAAGGAGACAACTTACAAAACCCCAGGAGTATGAGGAAAATCTGAGAGGATGGTGGCACTGGGAGTGGTGAACAGGTGGGAGAGATTCAAGTTCAGTCCAAAGACAGAACTCTAGCAAATGTGTTGGCAGTCTGATGCCATAGCTCACACATTTCAGAACCAAATGATTTTTTGGCTGTCTTCATTCTTCACCATCACTAGCAAGATCCAAAATGCCTTTGAAAAGATCAGAATCATAGCCACAGAAAAAGGCCCTTTGGCCCATCTAGTCTGTGCTGAACCACTGTCCTTCTGGTAGATTTACTCCCATAGTGTTGGGTAGGGAGTTTCAGGACTCGAGTTCATCAACAGTGGAGCAACTACAAAATTAGTTCAGGTTAGGATATTGTATGACTTGAAGGAGAACCAGCAGGTGGCAATGTCCCCATACGTCCTCCCTACCCCCACCCCCCGTACATAACAACCACCAATTCTCCTTTGTCTATCCTGCTTGTTACTACACCAAAGAATTCCAACAAATTTCCGGCAAGATTTTGCCTTGAAACTATGCTGACTACAGTCTATTTTATCAAGTGCCTCCAAATACCCTGAGACTGCATCCTTAATTGACTCCAACATCTTTTCAACCACTGAGATCAGACTAACTGGCCTATAGTATCCTTATTTCTGCCTCTCTCCCTTCTTGAAGAGTGGAGTGACACTTGCAATTTTCCAGTCTTCTGGAGCCATTCCAGAATCCAGTGATTCTTGAAAGATCATTATTGATCCCTCTGCAATCTCTTAAGCTACCTCTTTCAGAACCTGGGGTGTACACCATCTGGTCCAAGTGACTTGTCTACCTTCAGACCTTTGTGTCCCAGGAACCTTATGTAGTTATGGTAACCTCATCCCCCTTGACACCTGGAACTTCTACTGTACTGCTCATGTCTTCCACAGTGAAGACTGACACAAAATACTTATTCAATTCATCTGCCATTTCATTGCCCCCATTACTACTTCTCCAGCATAGTTTTCCAGTAGTCTGATATCAATTCTGACCTCAAGCTTTTGGTAGCCTCTTTAATATTACTGGCTAGTTTTCATATTCCATCATTACCCTAATGACAGTTTTGGTTGCCCACTTTTTATTTAAAGCTTCCCAATCCTCGAACTTCCCACTAATTTTTGCTCTATTATATGCCCTCTTTTTGGCTTTGACTTCTCTTGTTAGCCAATGGTTGTGTCATCTTTCCTTTAGAATACTTGGCCTTTGGGATATATACATATCCAGTGCCTTCTGGATTGCTTCCTGAAATTCCAGTCATTGCTGCTCTGTTGTCATCCCTGCCAGCATTCTTTTCCAATCAATTCTGGCCAACTCCTCTTGTGCCTCTGGTAATTCCCTTTACTCCACTGTATTACTGATACATTTGATTTTAACTTCTCAAATTTCAGGATGCATTTAATCATTATGATCACTTGCCCTTTAGGGTTCCTTTTACCTTAAGCTCTCCAATCATTTCTGGTTTATTGCACAACACCCAATCCAGAATAGTTGATTCTCTAGTGGGCTCAACCATGAGCTGCTCTAAAAAGCCATCTCGTAGGCACTCTAGAAATCCACCCCCACCCCTGTAATCCAGCACCAACCTGATTATTTCCCAATCTACCTGGATTTTGAAGTCCCCCATGACTATTGTAACATTGCCATTTTGACATGCATTTTTTATCTCCCACTGTAATTTGTAGACCACATCCTTACTACTGTTTGGGGGGGAGGGGCCCATATACAACTCATATCAGGGTCTTTTTACTCTTGCAGTTCCCTAGCTCTAGCCACAATGATTCAACACCTTCTGACCCTGTCACCTCTAATGATTTGATTCCATTTTTACCAACAGAACACCACCACTCCCTCTGCCTTCCTGCCTGTCCTTTCAATACGATGTGTATCCTTGGACATTAAGCTCCCAGCTATAATCTTTCAGCCATGATGCAGAGATTTTTACATCATACTTGCCAATCTCCAACTGTGCTGCTGATTCCGTATACTGCTCACATTCAAATGCAACACCTTTAGTTCTGTATTCACCCTTTTTGATTTTTGTCCGCCTTTTGCATTGCAACTCATCCTGTTGACTGCAATTTTGCCCTATCAACAGCCTCTCCTCACTACACATTACCTGTTTGTAAACCAGCTACCTCATCTTCAGCACTCATCTGCCTTTCCTACAATACTACTTGCATTAAAATATAGGCAGCTCAGGGCACTAATCACACCATACTCAAGCTTTTGATTCCTAACTTTGTCTGAGATCTTACCAACATCTGCCTCCACAGCTTCTCCATTAACTGTTCTGGCACTCTGGTTCCCACCCCCTGCAACTCTAGTTTAAATCTCTGCATGCAGTATTAACAAACCTTCCTGCTAGGGTATTAGTTCCCCCTCCAGTTCAGGTGCAAACCGTCTCTTCTGTATGGGTCCCACCTTCCCTGGAAGAGAGCCCAATGATCCAAAAATCTTGTACCCTTCCTCCTACACCAACTCCTTAGCCATGTGTTAAACTGTATAATCTTCCTAGTTCAAGCCTCACTAGTATATGGCACAGGTGGCAATCCTTGGATCACAACCCAGGAGGTCCTGTCCTTTAACTTGGCACCCAATTCCATGAACTCCCCATGCTGAACCTTGTCACTTGTCCTACCCATGTCATTGGTGCCTGCATGGACCATGACTTCTGGCTGTTCACCTTCTCACTTAATAACACTGGGGACTCTGTTTGAGATATCCCAGACCCTAGCACCCAGTAGGTAACATACCATCCAGGAATTTCATTCTCACCCACAGAACCTCCTGTCTGTTCCCCTAATGAATCCCCCTATCTCCAGTGTTCTCTTTTCTCCTCCTCCCCCCTCCTCCTGCCCCCCACTCCCCCCCCCCCAAGTCACAGAGGCAGACTTAGTGTGGGAGACCTGACCACTGACTTTCCTCTGGGTACTCTACACTGGCTCCTTGCCTCCTTTCTCCTTCCTGACTGTCACAGTTTCCTGTGTCCTGTACCTTGGGTGTAACTGCCTCTCTGTCCTGTCTACCATCCCTTCAGCCTTGGAATGATCTGGAGTTCATCCAGTTCCAGCTCTAACTCCTTAATGTAGTTTGCTAGAAGCTGTATTTGGATGCACTTCTCGCAGTTGTAGTCGTCAGGGACACTGGAGGTCTCCCTGCCTTCCCACATCCTGCAAGAGGAGGATTTCACCATGGATCTCTGCTGTCCAAGCTGAGCAGATATTTTTTAAAAAACTTTTCTTTCCTTAACTCTCTGAGTGAAGCCTTGAAGAGCTAAAGCCTTAAGATCATCACTCTATATTCACTCAGACGATGGCTGCTGTGCTTGCCCCGCCTTCCTTTAATTTACTCTTGCTAATCAATGCCAAACAGTGATTAAAGCTGCATTACATTGCCGCAATTTGCCTTTTCTCTTCAGGCAGTGGATCTGATTGAAGTATGTCCTCTCCTTAACTTCTGATGTTTGGATTGGCCGCTGGTCAAAGTTCTATTAATGGCTTTAATAGTCTTTCTTAAGGTAATTTATAAGTCACGTGAAAGCACTGTAAATGTTAGATGTCCGTGGATGTTGAGGTAGTTTGAGATAATGAATCAGGCAAATTAATCTTTGATCTTGTCTACAATGATTCAAAACTGCAGAATGACTTTCAATAGTGGTCATAGTCAGTGCTTACTTCCCTTTCAGGTTGGGTGTTCTGTGATACAGCACAGGTTGCAGCATCCAGCATGCAGAACAAGCGGAATTGCTCATGATTAGTGGGTACTAATGTGAAAATCATCCTGAATGTTTTACCTAGTACTTGAAATAAAGTGCATGCAGAAGATGAACTGTGTGAATGATGGCTGAGACATACTGGTGTGCGGATAGGTAGTTTTCTCCTGCATTTTCTCCAGTTTCTACCTGAATTGGGATGGAGTGAAAACCAAACAAAAGCTCACAAAGTAGCGTCGCCCAGAACTCCACCAAAGGTTTATTAACACTTATCACTTCTGCAATAGCAGCAGGTCAATTCGGTGCATTTAATCACAGTAAAATGATTGAAGGGATATCAGGAACAATTTTTGTCACCAGGCCACATGAGTTATTAAAGCTGGTGATTTTAAAAACTTGTTGAGACTACGTTGGTTTGTGAAAACAAAGCAGGATTGTCTTTAAGTTGTGTAGTTACTGACCCAGGTCATTGAACACAGGGATGGGGGTGAAACAGGACTTGGGACAATTTTAGACACAGAGAGCAGGGCATGTGGCAGAATTGGGAGTAGGAGAGAGTATCAAGTCCGGAGGTAACAATAGCATGGCTGAGGGAGTTGGTGAGATGGTGTGTGGCAGAGGCAGAGGAAAGTGATGTTACACAGAACATCACAAGAAGGCAGAAGCACAGCAGAGACTGCACCAGAACCGCGAAGGCTGGTTCAGACCAACAGAAGAGATGTGGAAAAAGAGGTGTCAGTGGTACAGTTTTAGGAGTAAGTGTCAGTGAAAATTGACCACGAGCTGTCTGTGTAGTTTGTATATTCTGCCTGTGACCACATTGATTCTTCCAGATTCTCCAATTTCTTCCCACATCTGAAAGATTTGCACATTTGGTAAGATAAATGGCTGCTGTAAATTGTCCATCTGTTAAGTGAGTTTAGATTGTGGAGGACTTTATGGGAATCCAGGGAGAATAAAGGGAATAGTGTTGGACTGGTATTGTTCCTTGATGCCCAGTGCACACTCTCTTCATGTGCACAGTCCAAAGAGGGAAGTGTGAGTGAAGTTGGATTCTGGAGTAAAATAATAGAAGGGATTAATGTTAGACCAGTATTTGCTGTTTGATGCTCAGTGCAGACTCTGAGCTGAACAGCCAGTTACCATTCTGTGTCACTGTTATCATTCTGTCCCCCAGAAATCGGTCATGGTTTATCTAAACCAGAAACCGTTCTGTGCGAGCAGCACTTACCACGTGACAGAGAACTTACGTTGCCGATAATCAGCAGGAGCTCAAGAAATGCAGCTACGATCTGCGCAAAGTCATCAAGGCAGCGAAACAACGGTACAGGGACAAGATCCAGACACAACTTTCCTCCAACAACACACGTAGCTTATGGCAAGGTCTGCACACCATTGCAGACTTCAAAGCTAAACACAGCGGAGTTTCCAACATCGCAGCCTCTCTCTCAAATCTTTTTTTTAAACACTCAATTGGATGTTGCCAACACTAAGCCCCCGAGGAGACCTACAGCTGATGTGACCTGCAGTTTACTCATCTGAGGCCGAACTACGCTGGACATTCACAAGGCTGCGGGACGGGACGGCATCCCAGGAAGGGTACTTGGGATGTGCGTGGCACAACTGGCAAGTGTGTTTACAGATATTTAAAGTGTAGAGTGCCCTCCTGCTTCAAAACATCCCACCATTATTCCGTACCTAAAAAGACCAAGGTAACATGCCTGAACGACTGGCCCCACTCACCTCAATAAGCAAATGCTTTTGAGAGGCTGGTCAAGGACCACATCTACAGCTTGCTACCACCCACACTGGACCCCCTACAATCCGCCTACCGACACAACCGATCGATAGATGATGCAGTAGCCACAGCTCTACACAGCATCCTCGCACACCTGGAGAAGAGGGATGTTTATGTGAGAATGCTCTTGGACTATAGCTCAGCATTCAACATCATAATTCCTTCCAGGCTCGACAAGAAGCTCAGATCTTGGTCTTCACCCTGCCATGTGTAGCTGGATCCTGGACTTCCTGTCAGATCGCTGGCAGGTGGTTCACTCACCTCTACCCCGCTGATGCTCAACACGGGTGCCCCTCAGGCTGTGTACTAAGCCCCCTCCTTTACTCTCTGTTAACCCATGACTGTGCTGCCACCTGGACCTTCAATCTGCTAATTAAATTTGCTGATGACACTACATTGATTAGCCTAATCTCAAATAATAACGAGACAGCCTACAGAGAGTAAGTCATCACCCTGACACAGTGGGAACTGTACTTCCCTCAACTGCAGGACTCTGCAGAGAGTGGTGTGGACAGCCAAGCGCATCTGTGGTTGTGAACTTCCCATGATTCAGGACACTTACAAAGACAGGTGTGTAAAAAGGGCCAGAATAATCATTGGGGACCCGAGCCATCCCAGCCACAAATTATTCCAGCTGCTACCATCCAGGAAACAGTACCACAGCATAAAAGCCAGGACCAACAGGCTCCGAGACAGCTTCTTCCACCAGGCATCAGACTGATTAACTCATGCTGACACAACTGTATTTCCATGTTATATTGACTATACTGTTGTACATTCTATTTACTATAATTGCACATTTAGACAGATGTAACAAAGATTTTTACTACCTGTGTATATGAAGGATGTAAGGAATAGTCAATTCAGTTCACTCTGCAAGTGCTGCCAAGGGCTGGAGTGTGTATTCAAAGTAAGTTCATTTTCAAAGAACATGTTACCATATACTATACTGAGATTCATTTTCTTGCAGGCAGGCATTCATAGTTGAACAAAGAAATGAAAGTGAGGCTCTCCATTGGTTGGGATCAACCATCGATATTGTGTCCTAGCTGTCCACATGATATGCAAGCCAAAGCAGTATAATATGGAGAGCAGGTTATGGTCATGCAGCAGACTCCTCCTCTTCACACAGCTAATAAATCCAAAGGAATAGTGGAGACTGATAGCTTGGCACTACTCATATTTGAGGAGTTGTCAGTTGCCTGTCTGCATTGAACTCAATGTTGGACCACTTGGGACTCCAACTCTGAATTTTTCACTCAGGGAGAAAGAAAAGGGGAGGGAGGAAGCCCAGAGGATGGCCAAGGAGTATAATGAGAGGGACAGAGGGAGAAAAAAAATAATAATAATAAATAAATAAACTCCCCGTCCATTATTTATTTATCCTCTCCCTCTCCCTCTCCCTCTCCCTCTCCCTCTCCCTCTCCCTCTCCCTCTCCCTCTCCCTCTCCCTCTCCCTCTCCCTCTCCCTCTCCCTCTCCCTCTCCCTCTCCCTCTGTCCCTCTCCCCCTCTCTTTCTGCCTCTGTCCCTCTCCCCCCCCCTCTCCCCCTCTCTTTCTCCCTCTGTCACTCTCCCCCCCCTCTGTCCCTCTCCTCCCTCTGTCCCTCTCCCCCCCGTCCCTCTCCTCCCTCTGTCCCTCTCCGCCCCGTCCCTCTGTCCCTCTCCCCCTCTCTTTCTCCTTCTGTCCCTCTGTCCCTCTCCCCCCCTGTCCCTCTGTCCCTCTCCCCCCCGTCCCTCTGTCCCTCTCCCCCTCTCTTTCTCCTTCTGTCCCTCTCTCCCCCCCCGTCCCTCTCTCCCCCCCCGTCCCTCTCTCCCCCCCCGTCCCTCTCTCCCCCCCGTCCCTCTCTCCCCCCCCGTCCCTCTGTCCCTCTGTCCCTCTCTCCTTCTCCCCCTTCTCCCCCTTCTCCCCCTTCTCCCCCTTCTCCCCCTTCTCCCCCTTCTCCCCCTTCTCCCCCTTCTCCCCCTTCTCCCCTTCTCCCCTTCTCCCCTTCTCCCCTTCTCCCCTTCTCCCCTTCTCCCCTTCTCCCCTTCTCCCCTTCTCTCCTTCTCTCCTTCTCTCCTTCTCTCCTTCTCTCCTTCTCTCCTTCTCTCCTTCTCTCCTTCTCTCCTTCTCTCCTTCTCTCCTTCTCTCCTTCTCTCCTTCTCTCCTTCTCTCCTTCTCTCCTTCTCTCCTTCTCTCCTTCTCTCCTTCTCTCCTTCTCTCCTTCTCTCCCTCTCCCCCTCTCTTTCTCCTTCTGTCCCTCTCACTATACTCCTTGCCCATTCTCCGGGGCTCCCCTCCCCCTTTCTTTCTCCCTAGGTCTCCCGTCCCATGATCCTCTCCCTTCTGCAGCCTCATTTCCCTCTTGCCAATCAAATTTCTAGCTCTTAGTGCCATCCCTCCCCCTCCTGTCTTCTCCTATCTTTTCGGATCTCCCCCTCCCCCTCCCATTTTCAAATCTCTTACTATCTCTTGTTTCAGTTAGTCCTGACGAAGGGTCTCGGCCCAAAACGTCGACTGTACCTCTTCCTAGAGATGCTTCCTGGCCTGCTGCATTCACCAGCATTTTTTGTGTGTTGCTTGAAATTCCAGCATCTGCAGATTTCCTCATGTTTGCGTTCTATGGTTCTAAACTCTTTTTTTTTAACTACCTGTATCACAAACTAGTGAAGTGAGAAATACAAACATCATGCAGCTAAACATGTGGCTAAGGAGCTAATTCAGCAGCAAGGGCTTCAGATTTATGGATCATTTGAACTTTCTTGTAGGGCAGGTGGGATCTGTACAGACAAGCAGTTTGTATCTGTGCTGGAGGGGAACAAATATCCTTGTGGCTAGTTTGTTTGTGCTACTCAGGAGGGCTTAAACTAGATTGGCAGGAGGATGTGAACCACAGCAGCAGGGCCACAGGTGGTAGGGTTGAGGACAAAAAGATGGTATAATAAGTAATACCAAAGTAAGCACAGCAAGGGACAGGATTTCTTCAGTGCATCCTAGAGGGTTGCTAAAACAGTATGTAGAGATTCACACTAGAGGAGAAAACATACTGGAGTTGATTTTGGGAAATGAGCCAGGCTAGCTGGCAAACCTAATAGTGGCTGAACATTTTGGAATGAGATGTATTGCGGTCTCAAGTTTTAAGATATTTATGATTAAGGATAAAATCCGATCTTGCAAGAAGGTATTAAATTGAGGGAGGGAAGACTACGACAGAGTAAGACAGGAGCTAAAGGGTGATCGGGAGCAACTACTGTCAGACAACAGCTCAACATCTGACTTATGGGAGTAGTTCAAATACCAGCTGATCAGAGTTTATCATCAGCATGTTCTGGTAAGGTTAAAAAAATCTTGGATGACCTAAATTCATAACTTTAGTCAGGAAGTAAAATGAAGCACATATAAGGCTTAGAAAGCTAGAATCATGCTGGGCACTTGTGAAATATAAAGGAAGTGCTTAAGCAGGCAATTAGAAAGGCCCATATAGGCCATTAAATATCCTTGGTGAGCAGGACTGAGGAGAATCTGATGGCATTTTATATTTGTGTTAAGAAAAAGAGGATAAGTAAGGACAGGGTAGGTCCACTGAAAAGAAAAATAAAGGAATTTGTGCCTGGCGTCAAAGCAGCAGCAGAGATACTAAATGAGTACCTTGTGTTAATATTTACTAAGAAGGATTTGGAAGATAGTGAAGGCAGAGTGGTGCTTTCTAATGTGCTGGGACATTTTGAGGTTAAGGAGAAGGTAGTGCTGGGATTTCTGGAAAGTATTAAGGTAACTAAGTAATATCGCCCGAAAGCATATATGCCAGAACATTGAAACAAGGAAGTGAGGAAATTACTGAGGCTTTGACAAAACCTCAGCAGCAACAGACAAGATCCCAGAAGACTGGAGAATAGCAATGTTGTGGTTTTGTTCAATAATCCAGATAATTATAGTCTAGTATGTCTCTTATCAAAGTTAGGGAAGATATTAGAGATGATATTGAAAAGACAAAGTAGGGAATGAAAGGAGAAGAAAGACAGACTATTCTTCTGTCTGGAGGTTCATGAGCAGTGGTGTTCTTCAAGGATTGGTACAGGGACCTCTGAAGCTTGTGATATATGTAAATAAGTCAGATGAAAATGTAGATGAGTGGATTAGGAATTTTGCAGATGGCACCAAGATTGGTGGAGCTGTTGGCGGGATTTAAGAGGCTTTTAGATGGACACATGAATGTGAAGGGAATGTATGGATTTGGATGATACATGGGAGAAGGACATTAAATATAAATGGCATCAAGAGTGTCACAACATTGCCTAATTGGCTATCCAGGGCCGTACCGTTCCGTGTTCTAATACCACAAATAATGTGACATTATATCAAATTAGTGAGTATGGATTAAAATACTAAAGCCTGTTGTACATTAACACATCCCCCTAGTATTAGAATCAGGTTCATTATCACTGAATTATATGTCATGAAATATGTGGTTATGTGGCAGAAGTTTTTATTCAGCATTTCACACATCTTTAACTGTAATTCAAGGCATATACTCACAAATACTTCTGTGTAACAAGTAATTAACTATATTCACTATTACCTTGCAAGCTATATTTTTTAAAATATTACTCACTTCAGATAATTTTAGACAGAACTCTCCCTATGTAGTACTGTACTGTCTATAGCTTCTTGCAAATTGCCAGTCTACATTGAATCCTCTTTTCTTTATATTCTGAAAATTAATGCAAGTTTTAATTTGATTGATGTAACTATCCCCTTTTGATTGGACTAACTTCATCCTATTTATTGCTAGATTACTATAAATTATCCAATGAAAAGATGTGTAATATCCCACCAGTAGCAAAACAAAGATTTTTTTTCAATGGATTGAGTTTACCAAAAATACCCTAAAATATGCTCAGTTACTTTTCTCCCTGTTCCTTTAAATGTCCATTAAAGGACACACCAAACCACACTTGTTAATTTTGCAATTACTTGTAATTTTTGATGATACTATCACAGAGAAGGTTCTAGATGAAGAGTTTGTGCTTGTATTTCTTCTACGTTTTCTTTCTGTTTATAGAAATGTCATAGGGGCACGGCTGGGAATGGACCCAAGTGCAAGACACAGACACTGAAGTACTAGGGACAGGACTAGGATACAGGGCGATGGCAAGGACATGGACAGGAAAACCAGGAACCTGGAACAGGACTGGACAAAAGAGTTAGGAGCCCAGACTTGGACTCCGAGCCAGAGACTGGACAAGGACCCAGTACCTGGGTCTTGCCTCTGGCTCGGACCCCAGAACTAGGCAAGGACGAGGCCTGGCAGGCAGGCAGGACAAGGCAGAAATCTACAGGCTTGAAGCTTGAGGCTAGAGGCTAGAGACTTGGCTTGGCCAGAGGCCAGAGGTGAGGCTTGGCAGGCTCCACCTGGGCAGGGTGTGGATCACCATCCAACAGAGGCAAGGGACAGAACCATCCCAGGTAAGCTGCAAGACAGCCTGGCTTACCTGGGTGGAGGCAAGGGACAGGAAGGGACAGAACCAACCCCAGGTAACAGCAAGACAGCCTGGCTTACCTGGGTGGAGGCAAGGGACAGGAAAGGAGTTAGGTATAGGTTGGCTCCAGGACCAGACAGCAAGACAAGGTAAGGCTGCTGGCAAAGCAAGGCAAGACAAGAACTTCAGGTGAGGCAAGAGTTACCAGCAAGACAAGGCAGGGCTTCTGGCAAAGCAAAGCAAGACAGAACTTCAGGCGAGGCGAAAGTTACCAGCAAGACAAGGCAGGGCTTCTGGCAAGGAAACAGAAAGCAGGGGAAGGGATACAAGGAGTAAGGACAAGAACAATCCAACAGCCATACCCTGCTCTCTGGAGATATTTATGCAGCCAGCCCCAACTAGCATCAGCTGACTCAATTAGAGCTCAACAAGACAGAAACAGGGTAGATAGGAAAACCTGGAGCAAAGGTCGATGGGCCAGACCGTGAACCGGACTATGACAAAAAACAGTTCTCAAAAACGTTTTAGTCAATTTTGGCTCACCATGAGTTGTGCAATTCTTTCTGAAAGTATCCAGTTACAGTGGATACAAAAGTTGCGACATTTTTACATATTATTCTGTGATTGAACGCCTTTGTTTATAAACAAAAAATAATTTCATCCTGATGAAGGACTTTGATCCAAAATGTCAAAAATTCCTTTCTTCCCACGGATGCTGGTCAACCTGAAAAGTTCCTCCAGCAGAATATGTTGCTTTATAATTTCATACAAAACATGGACATGCATTTTATTCAATTAATTTTAGCTGCCAAGCCTTTGCTGACCATCTACTATGAACAAGTAGATATACTAGATGGCCTCAGCATTTTCACTGAAGAAAAATGAATGATAATGCATAATTATTCCAAGACTCATCTGTATAAATTGTTAATTGACATTTGTGTTCTTCCAGTTTTCCATCATAACACCACAAGACACAGGAGCTGATTTAGGCCTTTTGGCCCATTGAAATGGCTCTGCCATTTTATCATATCTGAGTTATTATTTCTCTTAACCCCATTCTTCTGACTTCTCCCCATAACCTTGAACACCCTTACTAAACAAGAACCTGTTGTAGTGGTAGTTAATAATGTTATTTGTATGCTACTCAGTTAGCCACTCCCACATGGGAGGAGTTCATATTGTACAGACAGGGTTATCAATAAAGTTCAGTGAGTATCCTGCAGGCTGGTGTCCTGGTGTGCTCTGCACAATCCCTCAATAACAAACACAACATGGTCTCAGAAATGGTTGATCAACAATGAATTGGTGCTACAGACCAAACAAGATACCCAACAAGAAAGAATTTGCAGTAAGGCTGTTCTTGTTTCATATATCTATGAAAAATATCCAGAGACTTCTCAACCTAAACTGTCTTTGCTAGTTTGCACCATGAGGCATGAGCTGAGAAAGGGCCAGGGTTGCTGGGCAATGCCTTCAAGCTATACCCAAAAATGGATACATTGTAATACTCTGTGGGCCACTAGCCTGGGGATGTGCACAGAGACAAAGGCACAGCAGAGAAGTCAGTCAAGCTCTCAGGGAGAGATGACTTTTGTAATCCAATAAATAATATAATAAACAAACAGGAAAATGGAGCAAACACCTGCAATATCTAAATACTTAATAAAGCCCCCTGAGACATTTTATTTCTCTAAAGGGGACTTTGAGAGATGGCTCAGGCACTGAGGGATTTAGGGTTGCAAGCAATCTCTCCGACTTCAGAAGAGCATCAAGTAAGCACACTGAGATACCGCATGGGTGACAAAGCAGATGGCATCATGGGTAGATTTGGACTGACAGATGCTCAGAAAAAAAGAGTACAAAACTATGCAGGACAAATTCAAAGAATATTTCACAGGAAAGTGATATGTGATGTATAAGAGGGCAAAGTTCAACTCCAGAAAACGAGCCAATGAAAAGGTACTGTAAATGACTTCATCACAGAATTGTATGCCCTGTCATACAACTATACACATGGAAATCTCTGAGAGGAGCTAATTAGAGACAGGACTGCTGTCGAGCTACGAGACACCAAATTGTCAGAGACTTCAGTTGCAGGCAAATCTCACTACAGAAAGCTGAACCTATGGTCAGGCAAAGTAAAAATGTTTGTCAGCAACAGGCAGATCTCAGGCACAAAAACAATGCTGTGGTAAATGCTGTTTCTCTTTTTAAAAAGTGTACAAATAAGGTGCAGTCAGAAAGACTACAGAAAGGAGGTGACAGTAGAACTCAGCTCAAATAAAACAAACAAGCAAAACAAAGAGCAGGTAAAATGTCCAACTGCAGGAGATGCTGCAAGTCTCCATTCCATGTCAAAGAGCTCTGTCCAGCAAAAGAAGAGAAATGCCACCAATGCAGTAGAACTGGCCATTATAAAAGCCAATGTCCACTCAAAAACAGTTCTTCAGAAGGTCAAAGAAGACCACGATCAAGCCTAAGATCTGCCTTTTTGTTGGCTTTGTGGAACAATCCATGTTCCAAGCCTATACTGGTAACTGTCCCCCACTTTTCCTTCACTACATCGACGACTGCATTGGCGCTGCTTCCTGCACGCATGCTGAGCTCATTGACTTTATTAACTTTGTCTCCAACTTTCAACCTACCCTCAAGTTTACCTGGTCCATTTCTGACACCTCCCTCCCCTTTCTGGATCTTTCTGTCTCTATCTGTGGAGACAGCTTATCTACTGATCTCTACTATAAGCCTACGGACTCTCACAGCTACCTGGTCGATTCCTCTTCTCATCCTGTGTCTTGCAAAAATGCCATCCCCTTCTCGCAATTCCTCTGTCTCCGCTGCATCTGCTCTCAAGATGAGGCTTTTCTTTCCAGGCCGAAGGAGATGTCCTCCTTTTATAAAGAAAGGGGCTTCCCTTCCTCCACCACCAACTCTGCTCTCAAACGCATCTCTCCCAATTCACGCACATCTGCTCTCACCCCATCCTCCCGCCACCTCACTAGGAATAGGGTTCCCCTTGTCCTCATCTACCACCCCACCAGCCTCCGGGTCGGACATATAATTCTCCGTAACTTCCGCCACCTCCAATGGGATGCCACCACTAAGCACATCTTTCCCTCCCCCCCCCACCGCTTTCCACAGGAATCGCTCCCTATGTGACTCCCTTGTCCATTCGTTCCCCCCCATCCCTTCCCGCCGATCTCCCTCCCAGCACTTATCCTTGTAAGCCAGCGGTCCCCAACAACCAGGCCGCAAAGCATGTGCTACCAGGCCGCGAGGAAACAATATGAGTCAAATGCACCTTTCCTCATTCCCTATCACACCCACTGTTGAGCTTGAACACACGCGAGGTCATTACTCGCGCGTCATCCATGTCAGCGCGGGAAGGAGATCAACTCCTCTAGCTTACAAATGACGGCAGGCTGAAAAGTATGTTTGACATAACATCTCTGCGGAATTCTGGATCAAAGTTAAAGCTAAATATCCTGAGATAGCCACGAAAGCACTGAAAACGTTGCCTCCATTTCCAACATATCTCTGCAATGAATACAACGAAAACTAAACTGCGGAATAGACTGGACATAAGGAACCCCCTTCGAGTATTGCTGTCTCCCATCACCCTCCGATAGGACCGTGTTGTTGCAGGGAAACAAGTCCACGGCTCCCACTGATTCAGCGATATTGGTGTGTTGCAATGATTTTATATGTTCTGTCACGTACCCCATGATGGGAATAAAGAAACAGCAGAGATGGAAAACACTTTGGAGTCCAGTATTGCTATAAACTAATAATATTTATTAGTAACTACGCAATACAGTAATATAAATGTAGATAAATCAAACAGGTTAACAATGATTATATATATAAGTAAGTATATCAGTAAGTGTGGAAATATATGTATGAAAAACCAAGCTTCTTCAAGTCTAGGGGTAAAAAGATACAGCCTTACAATGATGAGTAAAGTTCAGTTCAGTTCAGTTCGTGGTATTGAGTTGAGTAGTGATGAAGAGAGAGAGAGGGAGAGATTTGAGTCTTCAGGTGAGCTGACGCCGTTGATCTTCTCGTTGTCCTTTGAAATCCTTTAAAAGCCACCGACTGTGACTTTAACAAAGGGGACCGGTTTTCTGTGGTGGAGCTATCCCCCAGGCGAGGGTGGACACATGGACAACTGCCCACCAGTCAACCCCTTTTCCTTCCTTCCACTGTTAGAGCGATGGATCAATACGCCTGATCGATCCTCCAAGACCCACTTTCTCTGCGGGCACAACAATGCTCATTCTGTGTCCAGATCATGTGTCTGAGGTCTGTATCATCTGATCTCCTATTTATCTCACCGTGCTGAGCATCACCTGTCATTCAAAGAGTCCCTCCTTCCTCTCTGTGAAGAAATGCACAAGCAGGCAAACTGTCCTTGAACACGTATCAACAACCTGCCTTTGGTCACCATAGCAACTTTCGAGCTGCTCGGTGCTGTCTCCAACCCCAAACTCAGTAAAAATCCAAAGTTACTTCCAGTGCCTTAAAGTGATAGTCCAACCGTTAATCTTTGTCTCGCTCTCTCTTTTACAAACAAGCTGTTAAATAGCTCTCTCTCTCTCTCCTTTTCCAAAAGCACAGTTAATATGGGTACTTCAGGATCTCCTCACAGTTCATACGGGGAAAATATGTGCTGTGTGTTTAATATCCAAACGTTAATTGAAATGTTATGATGCTATTGACCTATAAGTGACTTATAATTGACTTACCACTATATTCATGCGAGGAAAATATGTGCTGTGTGTTTAATATTAAATTCGTTAGATAAACCCTTTTAGAAATGAAATTGAGTGTATTAGCCACTTATCACCTATATTCTGGTCGTGATTAACATCATCACCCCCTGCCCCGAACAGAATCGCCAAAAACGATTTGAAGCAAAAAAATCAGCACGTACACGCATGCGCACTGGTGCCCGTGCAATGCTTCATGGTTATGGTAGTCTTTTGGGGCAAACACAACGTATTTGACTGCTACTCTAGTCTGTTGGCAACCCTACCCCCTCCCCCCCAGTCGGCCGGTCCACAAAAATATTGTCAATAATAAACCAGTCCGCAGTGCAAAAAAGGTTGGGTACCCCTGTTGTAAGCGAACAAGTGCTACACATGCCCTTACACTTCCTCCCTCACCACCATTCAGGTCCCCAGACATTCCTTCCAGGTGAGGCAACACTTCACCTGTGAGTCAGCTGGGGTGATATACTGCGCCCGGTGCTCCCGATGCAGCCTTCTATATATTGGCAAGATTTGACGCAGGGTGGGAGACCGTTTCGCTGAACACCTACGCTCTATCCGCCAGAGAAAGCAGGATCTCCCAGTGGCCACACATTTTAATTCCACATCCCATTCCCATTCTGACATGTCTATCCACGGCCGCCTCTACTGTCAAGATGAAGCCACACTCAGATTGGAGGAACAACACCTTATATTCCGTCTGGGTAGCCTCCAACCTGATGGCATGAACATTGGCTTCTCTAACTTCCACTAATGCCCCACCTCCCCCTCGTACCCCATCCGTTATTTATTTATTATATATATATATATAAAAAACTTTTTTTCTCTCTCTTTTTCTGCCTCTGTCCCTCTCACTGTACTCCTTGCCCATCCTCTGGGATTCCCCCCTCACTCTTTCTTTCTCCCAAGGCCTCCCGTCCCAATAGTATCAATTCCAAGGAAGAAGCATACAAATTAGCCACAGAAAGTGGCTCACCTGAGGACTGGGAGAAATTCAGAGTTCAGCAGAGGAGGACAAAGGGCTTAATTAGGAAGGGGAAAAACTGGCAGGCAACATAAAAACGGACTGTAAAAGCTTTTATAGATATGTAAAAAGGAAAAGACTGGTAAAGACAAATGTAGGTCCCCTGCAGACAGAAATGGGTGAATTGATTATGGGGAGCAAGGACATGGCAGACCAATTGAATAATTACTTTGGTTCTGTCTTCACTAAGGAGGACATAAATAATCTTCCAGAAATAGTAGGGGACAGAGGGTCCAGTGAGATGGAGGAACTGAGCGAAATACATGTTAGTAGGGAAGTGGTGTTAGGTAAATTGAAGGGATTGAAGGCAGATAAATCCCCAGGGCCAGATGGTCTGCATCCTAGAGTGCTTAAGGAAGTAGCCTAAGAAATAGTGGATGCATTAGTGATAATTTTTCAAAACTCGTTAGATTCTGGACTAGTTCCTGAGGATTGGAGGGTGGCTAATGTAACTCCACTTTTTAAAAAAGGAGGGAGAGAGAAACCGAGGAATTATAGACCGGTTAGCCTAACGTCGGTGGTGGGGAAACTGCTGGAGTCAGTTATCAAAGATGTGATAACAGCACATTTGGAAAGCGGTGAAATGATCGGACAAAGTCAGCATGGATTTGTGAAAGGAAAATCATGTCTGACGAATCTCATAGAATTTTTTGAGGATGTAACTAGTAGAGTGGATAGGGGAGAACCAGTGGATGTGGTATATTTGGATTTTCAAAAGGCTTTTGACAAGGTCCCACACAGGAGATTAGTGTGCAAACTTAAAGCACACGGTATTGGGGGTAAGGTATTGGTGCGGGTGGAGAATTGGTTAGCAGACAGGAAGCAAAGAGTGGGAATAAACGGGACCTTTTCAGAATGGCAGGCGGTGACTAGTGGGGCACCGCAAGGCTCAGTGCTGGGACCCCAGTTGTTTACAATATATATTAATGACTTGGATGAGGGAATTAAATGCAGCATCTCCAAGTTTGCGGATGACACGAAGCTGGGTGGCAGTGTTAGCTGTGAGGAGGATGCTAAGAGGATGCAGGGTGACTTGGATAGGTTGGGTGAGTGGGCAAGTTCATGGCAGATGCAATTTAATGTGGATAAATGTGAAGTTATCCACTTTGGTGGCAAAAATAGGAAAACAGATTATTATCTGAATGGTGGCCGATTAGGAAAAGGGGAGGTGCAACGAGATCTGGGTGTCATTATACACCAGTCATTGAAAGTGGGCATGCAGGTACAGCAGGCGGTGAAAAAGGCGAATGGTATGCTGGCATTTATAGCGAGAGGATTCGAGTACAGGAGCAGGGAGGTACTACTGCAGTTGTACAAGGCCTTGGTGAGACCACACCTGGAGTATTGTGTGCAGTTTTGGTCCCCTAATCTGAGGAAAGACATCCTTGCCATAGAGGGAGTACAAAGAAGGTTCACCAGATTGATTCCTGGGATGGCAGGACTTTCATATGAAGAAAGACTGGATGAACTGGGCTTGTACTCGTTGGAATTTAGAAGATTGAGGGGGGATCTGATTGAAACGAATAAGATCCTAAAGGGATTGGACAGGCTAGATGCAGGAAGATTATTCCCGATGGGGAAGTCCAGAATGAGGGGCCACAGTTTGAGGATAGAGGGGAAGCCTTTTAGGACCAAGATTAGGAAAAACTTCTTCACACAGAGAGTGGTGAATCTGTGGAATTCTCTGCCACAGGAAACAGTTGAGGCCAGTTCATTGGCTATATTTAAGAGGGAGTTAGATATGGCCCTTGTGGCTACGGGGGTCAGGGGGTATGGAGGGAATGCTGGGGCGGGGTTCTGAGTTGGATGATCAGCCATAATCATAATGAATGGCGGTGCAGGCTCGAAGGGCCGAATGGCCTACTCCTGCACCTATTTTCTATGTTTCTATGTCCCATGATCCTTTCATATCCCTTTTGCCAAACAACTGTCCAGCTCTTGGCTTCATCCCTCCCCTTCCTGTCTTCTCCTATCATTTTAGATCTCCCTCTCTGCCTCCCACTTTCAAATCTCTTGCTAGCTCTTCTTTCAGTTAGTCCTGACAGCCCAAAACATCAACTGTACCTCTTCCTAGAGATGCTGCCTGGCCTACTGCGTTCATCAGCAACTTTTAAGTGTGTTGCTCAAGACTAAGAGAGAGCTTTCTTTGGTACTCTAGATTCAAATAGACCAGGCTGGTGTACTACAGTTTAATTGCAAAATGAGGCTATAGCGTTCAAAATGGACCCTGGGGTAGTGTCATGGTCCGGTCCGTAAAGTCCGCATTCCAGTTCATGGTCTGGTCCGTGGACTCAGTACTCCAGGTCTTCCAGCTGTCCCTTGTTTTGTTTGAGTTAATCATAGGCACTTGATTCCCATCTTCGGGCTTGGAATATAAGTAGCCTTGGGGTTGAGTCTGGCTGGCTAGCCTGAGGTGAGCAGAGCTAGGTGTGGGATGCTGACTTGAGGTGGCTTGACTGGAAGCTGGCTGTGTTTTGCTTGATGTGTGAGTGTGTTTTGGAACCTGTTGAGGGAAAGAGAGTGGGGAAGGAATGGAAATTGCTGGAAGGGGGTTGTGTGGGTCTGGTAATGGTGGACAAGATAAGAGGTGGGGTTGAGGGAAAGAAAGTGGAGAAGGAGAGGGATAGAGACTTGGGACCAGAGGTGGGCAGCTGGGGAGAGGTGGATTATTGTGAAGGGAAAAATAAAGGGAATGAGGAGGTAGTGAGGGGTTGGATGAATAAAAACCAAGACAAAGGGAATAAAATAAGAAATGATAGTGGAGAAAGCTCTGAAAGTGAGGAAGATGAACAAGCTCAGAGAGGAGGTGTTGTCATAATTAGGTTTAATGAGAAGGCTCAGGGACATATGAAGAAAATTAACCTGTTTGTGCTAACAACAACTGACAAATAAGATAGGGGAAATAATATTTGCAAAAGTCCTTAATGATGGCAACTTATTGATAAGATGTGTGAATGAGGAACAACTTGAGAAAGTACTCAAGCTAAAAGAGATAGGAAAATGCAAGGTGGAATACACTGGGAGGGTGGGAGCACTAAACAGTGGTTGTAAAGGAGTGATCACGGGGATACCAATGAGTATAAATATGGAAGAGATAAAGAGGAATATCAAAGGAGGGAAAGTAATGAATGTTCAAAGACTGAAAACAACAAAGGAGGGAGTGAAAAAGGAAAGTGAATCAGTATTGATTGAATTTGAAGGAGTGCCAAGGAAGGTGTTCCTGGGTTTCATGAGTTACCCAGTAAGGGTGTATGTGCCAAAGCCACTGAGGTGCTATAATTGTCAAAGGTTTGGACACGTGGCTAAAAACTGTAAAAGGCAGAGGAGATATGCTAGATGTGGGGGTGATCATGAATATGGAAAGTGTGGAACAGGAGTTCAACCAAAATGCTACAATTGTGGAGGAGCTTATAATGTTGCATATAGTGGGTGTGAGGCTGTGAGATGGGAGACTAAAATTCAAGAAATAAGAGTGAAAAGAAAGATCACTTATGCAGAAGCTGTAAGAACGTCAAGAGAACAGAATAATGTTCCTAATGAACAGGGAGCAATAGGGATATGAGAGATGCAACAAAGAACAAATGACAGGATTTATGTAGACAAAAAGGCTCTAGTAACATTCATTGCAGGAGTGATTAATAGTACTGCTGAGGTAAAGTCAAAAAGTGACAAAATTCAGCTGGTGGTAAAAGCAGCAGTAAACCATTTAGGGTTAGTAGGACTGACATGGGAGGAAGTGAGGGAGAACCTCAGTAATCAGTCAAGCCAGGAAGTGTCATGTGTCGGTTAATACTAATTATGGTGATTCTTTTACAATGGAATGCAAGGAGCTTACTGGCCAATAGCCAGGAATTCAAGCACTTTATTAAAGAAATGGTTGTAAAACCGGATGTAGTGTGTATTCAGGAAACTTGGTTGAAACCAACTTTAGACTTTGTGGTATGTGGGTATACAATGATAAGGAAAGATAGAAATCTAGGGGGAGGAGGGGGTTGTGCTATGTTAATCAAGCAAGGTATACCATATAGGGTACTGGAAAAAGGAGATGATCAGGAATACATAGTGGTGGAAGTGTGGGAGAGAGGGGAGGGAGTGGTTATAATTAACTACTACAATCCATGTAAAAGGTTGGATTTGGACAGCCTATTAAAGATACAAGGACAAAACAGACATAAAGTAGTGTGGTGTGCAGATTTCAATGCTCATAGCACAATATGGGGGGATCAGATTACAGATCCAAATGGAAAGGTAATTGAAGATTTGATGGAAGAAAGGGATTTGGTGTGTATGAATGATGGTAGCGGCACAAGGATAGATGTAACAACAGGAACTGAGTCAGTGTTAGATATTACGTTAGTGTCTAATACCTTGGCTGGCATAAGTAACTGGGGAGTTTGGACTGCTTCAACAGTAGGCAGTGATCACTACCCAGTTTTGTGTTCAGTGGGTGAAAGAGTTGAAGTAAGACCAGGTGGCGGAACCCCAAAGTGGGTGTTTGAAAAAGCTGATTGGGGTAAGTTCCAGAAGTTGAGTGAAGAAGGGTTGACAAGGATTGATATTTCTGGAAATGTAGATGAATTAAGCAGTCAGGTGACTTCAGCAATTAGCATGGCAGCAGAAGGATCTATACCTAGGAGTAAAAATAGGATGAATAGAAAACTGGTACCATGGTGGACAGAGGAATGTTGTCAGGCTGTGAAAAAACAGAAATAGAGCATTCAGGCTAGTTAAAAGAACCCATAATATGCAGCATTTGGTTCAATATAAGAAAGCACAGGCAGTGGTGAGAAGAACTATACGTCAAGCTAAAAGGGCAAGTTGGAGGAGTTTTTGCGACAAGGTAGGAAGAACACCTGTGGGAGAGATATGGGGAATGATTAAGAGGATGGGAGGAGATAGAAGGGAATGGGAATATCCAGTAATGATATCTGAGGAGGAAACTGCAGTCTCCAGTAGGGATAAGGCTGAGGTCATGGCCAAGTCATTTGTACTGATACACAGTTCAGAAAATTTGTCTGAAGGGAAAGAATAATGAGCCAACACCCAGGTGTGTTAAGCAGGAGGGAAGGAACAGATGATATAATTGATGATCCATTTACATTAGCAGAAATGGTGAGAGCAATAAAGAGATCGAGACCAACCTCCCCAGGGAAAGATCTGATATGCTCTGTGATGCTAAAAAATCTAGGAGAAGGAGCGCTCTTGAAGTTGCTGCATTTTTATAACAGAGTGTGGGAGGAGGGAAGATTACCAAGTGCATGGAAAGAAGCAGTAGTAATTCCAATAAGGAAGCTTGGCAAGGATCTGTTAAAACCCACTAGCTACAGACCAATTGCATTAACATCAAGTATATGTAAGATAATGGAAAGGATGATAACAGAAAGGTTATCATATGAGCTTGAGAAAAGGGGAATGCTGGCAAGTTATCAGTGGTTTTAGAAAGGGAAGGAATTCCATGGACTCAGTGATTATGTTAGAGACTGAAATAAGGAAGGCCCAGGCAAATAAAGAGTCAGTAGTGGCAGTGTTCTTTGACATTGAAAAAGCCTATGATATGATGTGGAAGGAAGGATTATTAATTAAACTGCACAAGATGGGGGTTGGTGGGAGAGTTTTTAATTGGATTAAAGATTTTTTGTTTGGTAGAAAATTCAAGTTTGGATTGGATCAGAATTATCAAACAGTACATAGTGGAAAATGGCACACCTCAAGGTAGTGTGATTAGCCCATTACTTTTCATGATTATGATCAATGATGTCTTCACAAAGGTACCAGTGGATATAGGTAGGTCACTGTTTGCGGATGATGGGGCCTTGTGGAAAAGAGGCAGGAATATGGACCATATAATCAGGAAACTACAAGAAGCAATTGATGAAGTGGTGGAGTGGAGTTATGATTGGGGATGTAGATTTTCAGTAGACAAAACTCAATCTGTATTTTTTACCAGGAAAAGGGTTGAGGTAGGGAAGAAGTTAAGGATGTATGGGGGTGAATTAGAAAGGGTTGCATTATTTAAATTTCTGGGAGTTATATTTGATTCGCGATTAACATGGGCAGACCATATCAGGAAAGTTGAGGAGAAATGTAAAAAAGTAATAAATGAGATGATTGACTGGTAGGGAATGGGGAGCAAGTTGTTCAGCTTTGAAGAGAATGTATGTGGCTTTAGTAAGATCTGTATTGGATTATGGAAATATAGTATATGGATCAGCAGCTAGGTCTCTTATAAGGAAACTGGATGTGATTCAGGCTCAGGCCTTGAGAGTGTGCAGTGGGGCTTTTAAAACGTCACCAGTGTCAGCCCTACAGGTAGAAATGGGAATAATGCCTTTGGAACTAAGGAGGATGCAACTGATGGCAAACTACTGGGCTAACTTGCAGGGGCACAATGATTCTCAACCTACTAAAGGAGTGTTGCAGGAGTGCTGGGAAAATGGGAGGTTTCAGAGGGATACCTTTAGTCGGGTAGGGAATGATATCGTGAAAGAATGTGGAGTATTTGATCTGAGGGTAAGTCCTTCAGTAGTTTATCCGGTTGTAGCTCCATGGAAGTTTGTATGGCCTGACATAGACTGGCATTTGTTAGAGGTAAAAAGGAAAGAAAGATATAAAACAGATTTGGTAAATGCATTTAACTGTCATGTGATGGAAAAGTATAGTGATTATACTCACATTTATACGGATGGTGTGAAGGAACCTGCAACAGGAGTGACAGGGTTTGGGGTGGTTATACCAGCAAAAGAAATTGGAATCAGCAGAAGAACATCTAATAAGTTAGGAGTGTTTACAGTGGAGATGCTGGTGGTGTTGGTTGCATTGCAATAGGTGCAGAAAGCCAGACAAGTCAAAGCATTGATATGTTCAGATTCATCCTCAGTTCTAGCAAGTTTAAGGTCTTTTCACACAAACAGTCGGCAAGATGTACTTTATGAAGTCCTTCAGTTAGTTACAAGAATTGCAAATCAGGGAGGTCAGGTAAAATTTCTATGGGTTCCAGCACATGTAGGGGTGAAGGGGAATGAGAGGGTGGATGAGTTGGCAAAGAGGGTGTTAAAGAAAGAAAATGTGGAAATGCACATTAGTATCAGTAAAGCAGAGGTTAAGTGTGTAATCTGGGAAAAAGTCAACCGAATGTGGCAAGAAAGATGGGACAGGGAGGGGAAAGGGAGGCATTTATATCAAATACAAAAGAGTGTTGCAGTTACTAGGGTAGGTAATGGAAACAGAAGAGAGGAAATTGTGTGGACTAGGTTAAGGCTGGGGCATTGTGCATTAAACAAAACATTGAAAATGATAGGGAAACACCAGACAGGATTGTGTGAGGAATGTCAGGAAGAGGAGTCAGTAGAACATGTAGTTCTGTGTTGCAGGAAGTATGGGATACAGAGAGAGATGATGAGAAATAAATTAAGGGAGTTGGGGATGCAGGAATTCACATTAACAGAGTTGCTGGGCATGGGTGAGAGCACAAGTCTGGGTATTTTTAGCATTTTTAAGGGGTACAGGGGTTTTTTATAGAAGGACGAATAAACAGGAATAGGATACTAGGATGGTCAAAGATGGGAGGGTGAAGTGTAGGGGGGTGGGTGTGTGTGTGTGTGTGTGTATTTAGAATGTATGTCTAGTGCACATTCTGGAGCAGAGGGTGGCGGTAATGCACCATTAAGCTGGATGCCAACTGCCGTAAAACAAGATACAGATAGACAGTGGCTGGCTGGTTTATCATGTCAAGAGTAACCTGGTGGTGGAAGGCTGGAGTGGCCACTTGCCACCTTTAGACTGCGATTGGGGAAACATCCCTTCATGGAGCCTTGCTGTCAGCAGTCGGAGCTGTCTTTGTGGTATGGATTTGGCCATTTCCTGGGCCAGCTGAGTGGCCGTCAGCCACTCCGAGCTAGGTAGGGATCCGGCTGTTTCTGTAGCCAGCCAAGGTTGCTGGCCGTAACTGCTACTTGGAGCAACCCTGATGCAGAGATGGAACTGCCTGTTGTTCTTTGGTGTTTGTCTCTTCTTGTCCTTGCCTCTGTGGGGTAAGTCAGGCTGTTCTGCCATTGCCCTTGGGGAGGATCTGTCTTGTCTTGTCCTTGCTTCCATGGGGTAAGTCAGGATGTTCTGCTGTTAACCTGCAGGGGGACCTGTCTTGTCTTTGCCTCTGTTGGGTAAATCTGGCTGTTTAGCTGTTACCCGACAGATGGTCCTGTCCCACCTTGGTGTGGAGAGGTTGAGCCCTGGCTTGTCTAAATATAAGTCCTGGCTCTATGTCTATGTCCCATCCTGGCTCATGTTGGTGTCATGTTAAAGATGAGTCCCGGCTCTATGTTGATGTACAGTTTCCAGTCTGTCTCCGAGCTCCAGCTTCTGTTATCAGCTTCCGCATTCCAAGAGCCTGTCTCCAGGCTCGAGCCTCAAGACCCCAGCCTGTCTCCAAGCCTCAAGTCTCTGTGATTTTTGAGCTGAATGGACCTACCAGAACCCTGAGTTTGCATCTAGTTTGGTGAAGAACTTTGCTCCACCTCAAGAGGGTAGAATAAACTTCTTCCACCTGACTGTATAATTCAATTTTGTTAGAACAACACAGGTCCTCACAGTGCCATCTGGCTTGGGAACAAGAACAATGCCTGCACAACAGTCAGTTTGTCCATTCACTCTGGTTATGATGTCAAACATCTTCAGTCTAAGTCCAGCTTTGATTTTGTTCATCAATAGGACTAGTATACATCTTACTGTGGTCAGACAGAAGGGTGTCACTCCTGCCCTCAGCTGGATGAAGTACACTTCTTTCAGTACCCCCAGGCCTGTGAATATCGCCAGGTACCTCTCCTGCCACTGAATATTGTTTAGTAAATCCAGCCTTGCAATGAGTTCAGCTTCTCGATGGCATATCATACCAATAGTGGTGAGAAGAGAGTTAGGAGACATCCTCTTAACTGCTTCTCATTTTTACAGATGGAAGTAGTAAACATTCATTTCACACTGAGCTTATATTTCCCTGGCCCCTTGAAATTTCTTTGTTCAGTTTAGCATAATGCCCTTTTTTTTTTTATTAACAAGCTTTGTGAACAGATATTCAGGAATGGCTGTGATATCTACCTGTCACAATGGGGACACTGGTAGCGGACCCAAATGCAAGACACAGACACTGAAGTACGAGGAACAGGACTTGACTAGAGTAGAGATGTGACAGGATACAGACAAGGAGCAGGGACAAGAACACAGCCTTGGGCTTGGACCCTAAGCCAGAGACTGGACAAGGACCCAGAACCAGGGACTTGCCTTGGGCTCGGGCCCCAGAACCTGGCATGGACATGACATGACTGCAGGACTGGAGGCTGGGGACTTGAGGCTTGGAGACAGGCAGGGGTCTTGGCTCTTGAACTATCCTCTACATCCTCTGCAGCAGTTGTACAGCACCTGAAAGTTGTATTCCATGGCAAGCGGATACCAGAAACACTAACTGTCAGACAATGGTCCACAATAAGTTGTTGAGAATTCAAAGCCTTTACTAGGGATTATAAATTCAAACACCAAACAAGCAGGCCACATAACCCACAGGTAAATTGAGAAGCAGAAACAGCAATGTAAACTGTTAAGAGTCTCCCACTGAAGGCAAAAGATTCCTATGAAGCACTGCTAGCTTATCAATCCACGCCTCTTCCGAATTGCTACAGTCCATCAGAGCTATCAATGGGCCAGAGACTGAGAACGTAACTGCCCGTTCTTCCTTCCTTTCTCCAACCAGACTTCAACAAAGTGAGAAAACTATGAATGTGCATGATCTGAGACACGAAGCAATTCTTTTTTGGTGCTCAGGAGTGGTGAAGCCAGCATGCATCACGATTGTTTGTGATCAAAGTGAGGTGAAATCAAGTGGAACAGTCATGTGTTCATGTCCCTTTGAAGTCCAGAAAAGGTACAGAAAGAAACAGTGGCCCTGATCCTTATGAGGACTACTTACCTGAGGTGGACACACCTGTTCAAGAACCTCAGTCCACTCCAACACCTCCAGGAACCTACACCAGATTGAGTCATTTATCTGTCCCACCACAGAGATATACTCCATAGCCTAATAACTTAGGGCAAGTGATCAAAAAGGCAGAATAATCCCCTCACTTTTCCAGTATGTTCAGGTAGACTACCCTGACCCCCATCAGATTTAGTTTTTTTAAAAAAGAGTTCTAATGTTGAAAACATATCACAAAATGAGACTGTTCTTGTATATTTAAAAAAAAAAAAAAAAAACTGGTGGGGGAAAAAAGGAGGAAAAGAGGGAGAGACTGTTTAAAAAAAAAAACAGTAAAAACAGTTATAATGTTGGCAGTTTTTTATGTTAATGTAAGGAGCATAAGTTCTGTGCTATGGGTAAAGTGAACTGAATCACTCAATTTCAGTGACTATAATTTCAATGCAGTTCTATGGATAACTACATACCTAGTGTAGGTTTTTTTCCCAAGAAGGGCAGATGTAGCAGTAGTTAAGTGTTATTCCTATGTTATTCAGTTAGCTACTCCCACATGGGAGGAATTCACATACTGTACAAGCAGAGTTATCAATAAAGTTCAGTTGTGTGTCCTGCAGGCTGATGTCCTGGTATGCTCCGCACTTTCCCTCGATAATAAACACATCACCTGTCAAACTCCATTTTAAGTACACTCAATGACTTGGCCTCTACAGTTGTCCATAGTAATGAATTTCAGAGATTCACTACCATCTGGCTAAAGAAATTCCTTATCTCTGTCCTAAGTGGATAGGGGCTGTGCTCTTTGGTCTGAGACTTGCCTACTATAATGAAACAGCTTCTCCACATCCATTCTATCTAGACCTTTCAATATTCAATAGGTTTCAATGAAATCAAACTCCCCCCCCCCCCCCCCCCTATTCTTTTAAACTCCAGCAACCACAGAGCCATCAAATGCTCCTGGTGGATTTTTATAAGGGGCCCAAAACTGCTCACCATATTCCAAATGCAGTCTGACCAATTCCTTATAAAGCCTCATCATTATATCCTTGATTTTATATTCTAGTCCTCTTGAAATGAATGTTAACATTACATTTGCCTTCCTTGCCACCGACTCAATGTGCAAGTTAACCTTTAGGAAATCCTGCATGAGAACTCCCAAGTCTCTTTGCACCTATAATTTCTGAATCTGCACCATATAGAAAATAGTCTACACCTTTATTCCTTCTTCTAACACACATGACCACACACTCCCTACACTGTATTTGCCACTTTGAATATTTTCCGAATATGTCCAGGATCTTTTGCAGACATCCTGTTTCCTCAACACTACCTGCCCCTCCACCTAACAATTCCATCATCCAGATCATTGACGTAACGTGTAAAGGAGTGGTCCCAACAATGACCCCTGCAGAACACCTCTAGTCACTGGCAGCCAATCAGAAAAATTCCCCTTTATTCCCAATCTTTGCCTACTGCCAGTCATCCAAACTTCTATCCATGTTAGTATCTTTCCTGTAATACCATGGTTCCTATCTTGTTTAGCAGCCTCATGTTTGGCACCTTGTCAAAGGCCTTCTGAAAATCCAAGTACACAATATCCACAGACTCTCTTTTGTCTATCCTGCCTGTTATTTCCTCAAAGAATTCCAATAGATTTGTCAGGTAACATTTTCCCTTAAGAAAACTTTGCTGAATTTGGCCTATTTATCATGTGCCTCAAAGTAACCTGAAACCTCATCCTTAATAATGGACCTTGCATTTTACCATGTTGCTGCCTCTCTAGAGTTGATATAAAATTATGAGTGAAGGTTAAGAATGAAAACTGAATCTTTATCCTTATGGGTCTTTTAGTTCTATAATGCAAAACATGTTGCTTCCTATAGCAAATCCATGCTCGCAACTTGTCGATCTGCACATATTAGTGGGCTCTTACAAAGATATAAAAATATTAAAAAGTTCAAAGTAAAAGTGAATAAAAAGGTGAAATGAAAGTTAAAGATTAAACTGGTCTATCTGTTAACAATTGGTCAATAATGTTAACAATGGAACAACTTCAAACTTAAATGTTATAACTGGCCTGTGTCGATTGTAAGTATAAAAACTCTAAGCTTTTGACAAAGCCATCTAATGCAAGATACCCTACCAAAGTAGCAAAAATTAAAACTACTGGAGGAACTTAAGGGGTGGGGGTGGGGTGCGTTGTGAGGCAGAGGCTGGTAGCTGATAGGTGAAACAAAATGGGGTGGGGGTGGGGAACAGAGAGGAAAATGGAGTCAGGTGGGGAAGAGGATGGGAAAGGTGAGCCAAGGGGGTAGAAACCCAGGTAGATGGATATGTAGGTGATGGGCATATGAACCCAACTCAGTGAGTAGTGAGTCTAGGTAACAAGGGGGTTGGAAATGAATCTGTGATATATCAACATATCTACAGTAAATAAAACCTAGTGTTTTGAAAACATCACATTCATTTCTACATACTGAAGCCTAAAAGTCCTGACGAAGGGTTCCGGCCCAAAACGTCGACCGATCTTTTCCACGGATGCTGCCCGACCTGCTGAGTTCCTCCGGCGTGTTGTGAGTGAAGCCTAAAAGTTTTTACCAACAAGGATTTAATGTGTTAAAACTTCTAATGACAAAACTAACTACTATCGACAAAAATGACTCAATCATCTCATGCTATTTATATGTTTTAATTATTTAAAATTATCACGTGACATTTTGTCAGCAAAACAAACTTTGAGAAGGGGGCAGGCAATGCACATGTTCTTATTTACATAACAGTGTTAAGGTTGAAAGTGTTGAGAATTTCAAGCACCTAGGAGTGGGTATAACCATTAACCTATTCTGGCCAACCACATTGACACCATGGCCAAGAAAGCTCACCAATATCTTTACTTCCTCAGGGGGATAAAAAAAAATTTGGCATATCCCTGTTGACCTTACGAATTACTAATTTGCTACCACAGGCAGCTGTGGAGGCCAGGTTGTTGAGTGTATTTAGGGCAGAGATTGATAAGTTCTTGATTGGACACGGCATCAAAGGTTACGGGGAGAAGGCTGGGAATGGTGTTGAAGAGAGGGAGAAAAAGATCAGCCATGATTGGATGGCAGTGCAGACTCGTTGGGCCAAATGGCCTAATTCTGCTCCAATGTCTTATGGTCTAATATTTTGTAATGCAACTTCAGGAGAAGAGTGTTCCACAGAACATGAAATGGGATTTTGAATAAGTCCTGAACAGAAGGGAATTCAAGCAGGCACACATCCTGAAAATAAATTTAAAGAGCTTCTTAATCCCCAAATGGACACCAGAGGGAAGGAAAGGCGTCGTCTAGTTCAGGAGGAGGTGAGAGCAGTAGCGGAGGAGATGAGAGCCTGCAAGGCAGTGGGAATGAAGCAACAGGGAGCTTGGACAAGGTGGGAGAATGCGGTTGAGAGGAAAGTGACCTGGGCTGATCTTTGGAAAGCCGAACCACACCATATCCAATTTCTCATCCAGGCAGTGTACGATGTGTTTTCAAGCCCATCAAACCTGCACACATGGGGCAAGGCAGAGTCATCTGCATGCCCACTGTGCTCCAAGCGAGGAACTCTGGAGCACATCCTCAGCGGCTGTGCAAGGGCACTTGGTGAGGGATGGTACAGGTGGAGGCATGATCAGGTCCTGAAGACCATCGCTGAAGCTGTCAGCGCAGGAGTTGAGTGGGCGAAGCGGTCCCGACCCTCCAAGCAGACCATTGCCTTTGTCAGAGCTGGGGAGCAGCCAATACCTGCCAAAGGAACATCTGCAGGCATTCTGACCTCTGCAAGGGATTGGCAGCTGAAGTTCCCCAACCATATCGCAGCCACCACCCTGCGACCAGACATTGTCCTAGTGTCTGAGTCTACTAAGCAAGTGGTGCTGCTGGAGCTGACAGTCCCATGGGAAGATAGCTTGGAGGAGGCCTTTGAAAGGAAGCCCTCCAAGTACGCAGGACTGGTCAGCAACTGTTAGCAGGCTGGATGGAGAGTGAGGTGTCTCCCAGTGGAGGTTGGTTGTAGGGGATTCATAGCCCGTTCTTTAGTTAGAGCCTTCAGCATTTTGGGCATCGAGGGAGAGGGGAAGAGAGCCACCCGCAGTACCACCGATGTGGCAGAGAGGGCCTCAAGATGGCTGTGGCTCAAAAGAGGGGAGCCATGGAGTCATAAGTAGCTAGCCATCTGGACACCAGCTGGGGTCTGATCAGCCCTGGCTGGGTCACCTGGAGGAGGTTGTATGACGTTGAAAGACCTGAAACACCCGATGATTCCAGGAACATCACTGAGGAATGTCCAGAAGCATCAATAGATGTATGTGCACAGCTTACACCCTGAGTTAATCAGTGACAACCAGGAAAGACTGGGTGACAACCACGAAAAGAGTGGTGACGAGTGGAGAGTCAGTGACAGCCCAGAGAGACGGCAACCAGGGCAGAGGAGGACCCCCACAAAAGCCACAAAGAATCTAAGGAAAAGATACCCCCGGGGTGCCCGAGAGGGGGGGAGGATGAGCACCCCAGTCAGATGGACACAACGATCAGACCCAGGCAATGAACAAACGACGATGAGGAAGCAGTGTGCATGTGGCAAAATCTGCAAGAACGATCGCGGCTTGAAGATCCACCAAGCGAGGATGAAGTGTTTGGCGGGAGCAGGAGCAGCACAACGCGCAGGTGTCCAACCTGGTGAGATGAAGGAGGGGCCAGGCCTGGAGTCACCTCATAGTGCCTGGAACCTCCAAGTGTTGCAAACTAATCCCTCGAACATGAAGTCTAACAGGAGGTGGCTCAAATGGCCTGCAGCTAACATGACTTCACTGTGGAAGCAGTTTGATGATGATGTTAACCAAATTCTGGAGGCAACGGAGAAGGGAGGGGTTGATACGAAGCTGCAAGCCATGACAACAATTATTGTTAGTATCACAGCTGAACGGTTTGGAGAAGAGGAGAAGGAAGGCTCCAAAACATCTTACTCGAAGAACCAAAGAGCATTGAGGATCCACAACATCAGGCAGGAGATGAAAGCGCTGAAGTCCCAATACAAGGAGGCAGGAGAAGAGGAGCGCATGGGCTTGGCCCAGCTGATGTGCATACTACGAAGGAAGATCAGGGTCCTCCACCGGGCAGAGTGGCATTGGAGATGGCGTCATGAAAGGGCTCGAAAACGTGCTGCCTTTATCGCCAACCCCTTCAAGTTCACCAAGGAGTTGCTGGGGGAGAAGCACAGTGGGAAACTGGCCTGTTCACAGGAAGACATAGACCAACATCTGAAGAAGATATATAATGATCCTGAAAGAGAGCAGGAGTTGAGAGAGTGCGACATCTTAATAGACCCACCTGAACCGGATGTGCAGTTCGACATGTCAGAGCTGCAACGAAAGGAAGTCAGAGAGGTCATCCGCAAAGCAAGGGCAAGCTCGGCTCCAGGACCAAGCTACACCTCATACTAAGAACTGCCCCAAACTCCTGCTGCGTCTGTGGAAGATCCTGAGAATCTTCTGGAGAAGGGGGAAGATCCCAGAACAGTGGAGAGTGGCTGAAGGGGTGTGGATCCCGAAGGAGGAAAATGCCACCCAGATAGATCAGTTTCGCATCATCTCCCTGCTGTGTGTCGAGGTGAAGATCTTCTTCAGTGCAGTTTCTAACCGGCTGTGCACTACCTAGTAAAGAACACCTATGTTGATACATCAGTCCAGAAGGGTGGCATTTCAGGGATGCCGGGCTGTCTGGAGCACATCGGTGTAGTGACACAGCTCATCAGGGAGGCCAGAGAGAAGAAGGGCAACCTGTCAGTGTTGTGGCTCGACCTGGCAAATGCATATGGCTCCATTCCGCACAAGCTGGTGCAGCTCAAACTGACCAAATATCACGTCCCCAGCAGGATCAGAGACCTTATCGCTGATTATTACAGCAACTTCAGGATGAGGGTCTCTTCAGGAGCAATTACATCAACCTGGCACAAGGTGGAGATCGGCATCATCACAGGGTGCACTATCTCAGTGACACTGTTCTCCCTAGCCATGAACATGCTCACTAAGTCTGCTGAACCAGAGTCCAGAAGGCCCAGAATGAATTCCACTCAACGGCGACCACCTATCAGGGCATTCATGGATGACCTCACAGTCACCACAGAATCAGTCCCAGGCTGCCGGAGGATTCTGCAAGGGCTCAAAAAGCTGGTGGAGTGGGCCCAGATGCGTTTCAAACCTGCCAAATCAGGATCAATGGTGCTGAGGAAAGGGAAGGTGGAGAACAAGTTCCGGTTCAGCATCGCAGGCACAGCCATCCCAACCATCATAGAAAAGCCAGTCAAGAGCTTAGGCAAAGTTTTTGACAGCTCTTTAAGGGACACAACATCCATTCAGGCAACCTGCACCGAGTTGGATGGCTGGCTGAAATCTGTGGACAAGTCTGGCCTACCTGGGAAGTTTAAAGTCTAGGTGTATCAGCATGGCATTCTTCCCAGAATCCTGTGGCCCCTCCTCGTCTATGCAGTTCCGATCTCGACAGTCGAAACCTTAGAGAGGAGGGTTAGCAACCACCTCAGGAGATGGCTGGGGCTGCCAAAGAGCCTGAGCAGCATCGCACTCTATGGACACCACAACAAACTGCAACTGCCGTTCAAATCCTTGGAGGAAGAATTCAAGGTAACAAGAGCCAGAGAAGTGCTACAGTATAGGGACTCAAGTGACCTGAAGGTGGCTAGAGCAGGGATCCAAGTAAGTACTGGCAGGAAGTGGAGGGCAGAGGAAGCTGTTCAGGAGGCAGAGGCGAGGCTGCGTCACAGGAGGCTGGTGGGAGTGGTCACACAAGGCCGAGCTGGGCTAGGATCCTTTCCAACTCCCCAAATGGACACCAGAGGGAAGGAAAGGCGTCGTCTAGTTCAGGAGGAGGTGAGAGCAGTAGTGGAGGAGATGAGAGCCTGCAAGGCGGTGGGAATGAAGCAGCAGGGAGCTTGGACAAGATGGGAGAATGCGGTTGAGAGGAAAGTGACCTGGGCTGATCTTTGGAAAGTCAAACCACACCGCATCCAATTTCTCATCCAGGCAGTGTACAATGTGCTTCCAAGCCCATCAAACCTGCACACATGGGGCAAGGCAGAGTCATCTGCGTGCCCACTATCCTCCAAGCGAGGAACCCTGGAGCACATCCTCAGCGGCTGTGCAAGGGCATTTGGTGAGGGACGGTACAGGTGGAGGCATCATCAGGTCCTGAAGACCATCGCTGAAGCCGTCAGCGCAGGAGTTGAGTGGGTGAAGCGGTCCCGACCCTCCAAGCAGACCATTGCCTTTGTCAGAGCTGGGGAGCAGCCAATACCTGCCAAAAGAACATCTGCAGGCATTCTGACCTCTGCAAGGGATTGGCAGCTGAAGTTCCCCAACCATATCGCAGCCACCACCCTGCATCCAGACATTGTCCTAGTGTCTGAGTCTACTAAGCAAGTGGTGCTGCTGGAGCTGACAGTCCCATGGGAAGATAGCTTGGAGGAGGCCTTTGAAAGGAAGCTCTCCAAGTACGCAGGACTGGTCAGCAACTGTCAGCAGGCTGGATGGAGAGTGAGGTGTCTCGCAGTGGAGGTTGGTTGTAGGGGATTCATAGCCCGTTCTTTAGTTAGAGCCTTCAGCATTTTGGGCATCGAGGGAGAGAGGAAGAGGAGAGCCATCCGCAGAACCACCAATGCAGCAGAGAGGGCCTCAAGATGGCTGTGGCTCAAAAGAGGGGAGCCATGGAGTCATAAGTAGCTAGCCATCTGGACCCAAGCTGGGGTCTGATCAGCCCTGGCTGGGTCACCTGGAGGAGGTTGTATGATGTTGAAAGACCTGAAACACCCGATGATTCCAGGAACATCACTGAGGAATGTCCAGAAGCATCAATAGATGTATGTACACAGCCTAATCCCACCTTTTAGCATTTAGTCATTGCCCACAGGCCATAGATCTTTAAGCATTGGTTGAATGTGGTGAGTTCCAGACCCCTAACACCAAATGGATGTAAAAATGTTTGTTTATCTTCCATTAAGTAATTTAAACGTAATCTTCATGGGTTTCAATATATCTGGGCACATAGGAAACAACTATTGGAGCAGTTCCAGCCTTGATCATTAGAAAGAGGCTGTTCGTCACACTGGCCTTCATCAGTCAGTACATTGAGAACAGGAGTTAGGAAACTATATTCTGATTATACAAGATGTTGGTAAGGCTGTACTTGGAGTATTACATGCATTTTTGGTCACATTATAAGAAAGGTGTTATTAAACTTGAAAGAGTGCAGAAATTATTTACTAGAATGCTGCCTTGATTTGGAGGCCTGGGACACAAGGAGACATTATGTAGGTAAGGACTTTATTCTCTGGATTGTAAGAGATTGAGGGGTGAACTGATAGACAGGGAGAAGGCCCATTGACTTTTTCCCAGAGAGCGGGTAAAGGTTTAAGATCGGAGGTGAAATTTTTAAAGCTACACCAGGAGCAGCAGCTTCTCACAAGGAGTTGTGCATATTTGGCTGCACTGCCAGAAATGCTGGTTGAGGTGGGCACATTAGCAGCATTTTAAAACTATCTAGATAAATACATTGATTGGAGTTTTCACAGGTATGAGTCAAATGAGGACAGATGGGACTTGCTCACTGGGCAACAGAGACTGAGTGGACAAGTTTGACCAAAGGGTCTATTCCCATGCTGTATGACTTTATGACTCTGAAACTCTAAAGCATTAGGAACATGAATACGCAATTTAGCCTCTCAAGCTTGTCCCATAACATAAATAGATCACGGCTCATCTGTAACCCAACTCTGTATTTCTTTTTCTCTTGGTGGCTTTCAGAAATTCAAAATTTAAATTTAATACCCATTTGAAGAACAAATGCCATTTGGAGAAGACATCAAAACTATTAACATATAACAATTTCCTAACTAAACTCCTGCAAGGCCTTTGAAGCTACATCCTAGACTTAATAAGGGAAAACAGCAAGATAAAATAGTTTCTGACTATATGCTTTTTAATTAGAAACCATAGAAAAACTACAGCACAGAAAACAGGCCTTTTGGCCCTTCTTGGCTGTGCCGAACCATTTTCTGCCTAGTCCCACTGACCTCCACGTGGACCATATCCCTCCATACACCTCCTATCCATGTATCTGTCCAATTTATTCTTAAATGTTAAAAAAGAACCCGCATTTACCACCTCGTCTGGCAGCTCATTCCACACTCCCACCACTCTCTGTGTGAAGAAGCCCCCCCCAATGTTCCCTTTAAACTTTTCCCCCCTCACCCTTAACCCATGTCCTCCGGTTTTTTTCTCCCCTTGCCTCAGTGAAAATAGCCTGCTTGCATTCACTCTATCTATACCCATCATAATTTTATATACCTCTATCAAATCTCCCCTCATTCTTCTACGCTCCAGGGAATAAAGTCCTAACCTATTCAACCTTTCTCTGTAACTGAGTTTCTCAAGTCCCGGCAACATCCTTGTAAACCATCTCTGCACTCCTTATTAATATCCTTCCTGTAATAACTAACCTTATTAATATCCTTCCTGTAATTTGGTGACCTAAACTGAACACAATACTCCAGATTCAGCCTCACCAATGCCTTATACAACCTCATTTTAACATTCCAGCTCTTATACTCAATACCTTGATTAATAAAGGCCAATGTACCAAAAGCACTTTTTATGACCCTATCTACCTGTGATGCCACTTTTAGGGAATTTTGCATCTGTATTCCCAGATCCTTCTGTTCTACTGCACTCCTCGGTGCCTTACCATTTACCCTGTATGCTCTACGTTGATTTGTCTTTCCAAAGTGCAATACCTCACACTTGTCTGTATTAAACTCCATCTGCCATTTATCAGCCCATTTTTCCAGCTGGTCCAAATCCCTCTGCAAGCTTTGAAAGCCTTCCTCACTGTCCACTACACCTCCAATCTTTGTATCATCAGCAAATTTGCTGATCCAGTTTACCACATTATCATCCAGATCATTGATATAAATGACAAATAACAATGGACCCAGCACTGATCCCTGTGGCACACCACTAGTCACAGGCGTCCACTCTGAGAAGCAATCCTCTACTACCACTCTTTGGCTTCTTCCAGTGAGCCAATTCTAATCCAATTTACCACCTCTCCATGTATACCTAGCGACTGAATTTTCCTAACTAACCTCCCATGCGGGACCTTGTCAAAGGCATTACTGAAGTCCATGTAGACAATATCCACTGCCTTCCCTTCATCCACTTTCCTGGTAACCTCCTCGAAAAACTCCAATAGATTGGTCAAACATGACCTACCATGCACAAAGCCATGTTGACTCTCCCTAATGAGTCCCTGTCTATCCAAATGCTTGTAGATTCTGTCTCTTAGTACTCCCTCCAATAACTTACCCACTACCGACGTTAAACTTACCGGCCTATAATTTCCCAGATTACTTTTCGATCCTTTTTCAAACAACGGAACAACATGAGCCATTCTCCAATCCTCTGGCACCTCACCCATAGACACTGACATTTTAAATATATCTGCCAGGGCCCCTGCAATTTCAACACTAGTCTCCTTCAAGGTCCAAGGGAATATCCTGTCAGGTCCTGAGGATTTATCCACTTTAATTTGCCTCAAGATAGCAAGTACTTCCTCCTTTTCAATCTGTACAGTTTCCATGATCTCACTACTTGTTTCCCTTAATTCCATAGACTTCATGCCAGTTTCCTTAGTAAATACAGACGCAAAAAACCCATTTAAGATCTCCCTCATTTCTTTTGGTTCCGCACATAGCCGACCACTCTGATCTTCAAGAGGACCAATTTTATCTCTTACAATCCTTTTAATATACCTGTAAAAGCTCTTTGGATTATCCTTCACTTTGACTGCCAAGGCAACCTCATGTCTTCTTTTAGCCCTCCTGATTTCCTTCTTAAGTATTTTCTTGCACTTTTTATACTCCTCAAGCACCTTATTTACTCTCTGTTTCCTATACATGTCATACAACTCCCTCTTCTTTATCAGAGTTGCAATATCCCTTGAGAACCAAGGTTCCTTATTCCTATTCACTTTGCCTTTAATCCTGACAAGAATATACAAGCTCTGCACTCTCAAAATTTCTCCTTTGAAGGCTTCCCACTTACTGATCTCATCCTTGCCAGAGAACAACCTGTCCCAATCCACGCTTTTTAGATCCTTCAAATTTGGCCGCCTTCCAGTTTAGAACCTCAACCCTAGGACCAGATCTATCTTTATCCATGATCAAGTTGAAACCAATGGTGTTATGATCACTGGAACCGAAGTGCTCCCCTACACACACTTCCGTCACTTGTCCTAACTCGTTTCCTAATAGAAGATCTAATATTGCATCTCCTCTAGTTGGTACCTCTATATATTGATTTAGAAAACTTTCCTGAACACATTTTACAAACTCTAACCCATCTAGACCCCTAACAGTATGGGAGTTCCAATCAATATGTGGAAAATTAAAATCCCCTACCACCACTTTATGTTTCCTGCAGTTGCCTGCTATCTCTCTGCAGATTTGCTCCTCCAATTCTCGCTAACTATTGAGTGGTCTATAATACAACCTCACTAATGTGGCCATACCTTTCCTGTTTCTCAGCTCCACCCATAAGGACTCAGTAGACAAGCCCCCTAATCTGTCCTGTCTGAGCACTGCTGTAACATTTTCCCTGACAAGCAATGCTACCCCCCACCCCCCACTTTCATTCCTCTGCCTCTATCACATCTGAAGCATCGGAACCCTGGAATATTAAGCTGCCAGCCCTGCCCCTCCTGTAGCCAAGTTTCACTAATTGCTATAACGTCATAATTCTATGTGTCAATCTACACCCTCAACTTGTCCGCCTTCCCCGCAATACTCCTAGCATTGAAATATATACACCTCAGAAGATTTTTACCACCACTCACAACCTTTCTATTTGCGGCTTTGCTTGAACTTTTAACATCATTTATTTTCACCCCAGCCCCACTGTCAGCTCTGGCACTCTGTTTCCCATCCCCCTGCAAATCTAGTTTAAAGACTCCCCAATAGCACTAACAAACCTTCCTGAAAGGATATTGGTCCCCTTATAGTTCAAGTGTAACCTGTCTCTCTTGTACAGGTCCCACCTGCCCCAGAAGAGGTCCCAATGATCCTGAAATCTGAAACCCTGCCCCCTACACCAGTTCCTCAGCCACTTGTTCATCCTCCAGAGCATCCTATTCTTACCCTCACTGGCACGTAGCACAGGTAGCAATCCTGAGATTACTACCCTTGAGGTCCTGCTTTTCAACTTCCTACCAAGCTCTCTATACTTACTCTCCAGGACCTCCTCACTCTTCCTTGCTATGTCATTGGTACCGATGTGCACCACGACATCTGGCTGATCACCCTCCCACTTCAGAATGTCATGCAAGCGATCAGAGACATCCTTGACCCTGGCACCCGGGAGGCAACAAACCATCCTGGATTCTCTGTCACGACCACAGAACCTCCTACCTTTACCTCTATCAAGTCTCCTATCACTACCACTCTCCTCTTTTTCCACCCTCCCTTCTGCACTGCAGAACCAGACTCAGTGCCAGAGATCTGGCTGCTGCAGCTTGTCCCAGGTAGGTAAGTCATCCCCCCCACAACAGTATCCAATGTGAATTCTAATTAGAATTCTACTTAAAATCTAATAAATTTTTATTATCACAGATCGTACTCCACACAAAGCCAATGAACTTGCTTTAAAATTTGTGCTCAGAGTTGCTCAAATGTGGTTTAGTGTTTGAATTTTACTAATGTAACTTCTGTGTCTTATGCAGTAGAAGTAAATACAGTACTTAATTAACCTTTACATTTTCCAAACCCGTTTATGACATTTTAATGCAACATCCTCAAGGTCTTGAATGAACTGATTGTGTTTCAGAGTTCTCAGTGAGAGGGTGCCAGAGAACAACAGAGATTGTAGAAAGGGTCAAGAAATCTGATAGGGATCAAAAGACTGCATTTCACTCTTCCAGTAGCTAGCCAAACATACAATAACATAAATATTAAGAAAGAACAGATTAACTACACTTAAAACACAATTGAACCCATGTACAAGGGATTCTGGAAAAGGCACTCGGGCATCAATGAGGAAGAATGAAACGTACTCAAATATCAGCATCTAAATTAGAAAAATTGAATGTTCTTAAGAATTTAAAGTTAGAAGTTTAAATTAGCATCAACTGAGAGACAGATTACAATTAGATTCTAAAAGGAAATTTATTAACTAAACCGGGGTGGAGAATGTGCACTGCTACGAGGATGATGGTGGAAACCTTCCTTAGCACTGGAGGCTCTAAGCACTGTGATTAGCTGTCATGAAACAGTGCACCTAATGCCTTCACCATCGTTGTATGGGATTTCAACCAGGCCAGCTTGGAATTCCATGACCAACTACCACCAAGACATCACCTGTGGAACCAGAGGAGCCAACACACCTGACTACAGTTATACTGCCATTAAGAACACTTACTGTGCCATCCCACCCATGCCTGCACTTTAAAATGTTTGATCATCTGGCTACACTTCTACTTCTAGCATAAGGGCAGACCGAAGGCCCCAGCACCAGTGATGAGGACCATGAAGGTATGGTCAAGGGAGGCAGATGAGTGAGTTTGAATGAATATGCCAAAGTTGTCGTCAACTTCATTAAGACCTGAGTGGATGAGTGTGTGCCTTCTGGAACATTCCAGATATACCCAAACCAAAAGCCAGGGAAGACCGTGTGGCTAAGCACAGCTCCAATGCCATATTTAAGTTTGCTGATGACACTACTGTTGTAGGCTGAATCAAAGGTGGTAATAAATCAGCATACAGGAGGGAGATTGAAAATCTGGCTGACTGCTGCCACAACAACAACCTCTTACATTATGTCAACAAGACCAATGAGCCGATTATTGACTTCAGGAGAAGGACACTAGAGGTGCATGAACCAGTCCTCATCAGGGGATCAGAGGTGGAGAGGATCAGCAACTTAAAATTCCTCGGTGTTATAATTTCAGAGGATCTATCCTGGGCTCAGCACGCAGGTACAATTACGAAGAAAGCATAGCAGTACCTCTACCTCCTAAGAGAAAAGATTCGGCATGACATCTAAAACTTTGACAAACTTCTGTAGATGTGTAGTGGACTGTATATTGAATGGTTGCCTCACAGGGAAAAATAATGTTCTTGAATGGAACATGCGACAAAAGGTGGTAGTGGATATGGCCCTCCCCATCAATGAGCACATCTATGCAGAGCATTATTGCTGGAAAGCAGCACCCATTATCAGGGGCCCCCACCACCCAGGTCATGCTCTCTTTTCACTGCTGCCCTGTGGAAGAAGGTACAGGAGCCTCAGGACTCACACCCCATGATCGGGAACAGGTATTACCCCTCAACCAGCAGGCTCCTGAACCAGAGGGGATTAATTTCACTTGCCCCATTGCTGAACTGTTCCCACAAACAATGGACTCACTTTCAAGGAAAGGACTTTATCTAATGTTTTCAATATTGTTTGTTTGTTTATTTATTTATTTTTGTTCTTTCTGTTTTTCTTGTATTTGTAGTTTGTCTTTTGCACACTGTGGTTACTGGATTTATTGAGTATGCCTGCAAGAAAATGAATCTCAGGGTTGTATATGGTGTCATAGTACTTTGATAATAAACTTACTTTGAACCAGGAGATTTGTAGCCTGCCAAGAGCTAGATCTGAGGTATTTAAGACCAATGATCCAGGAGGATACAAGTAGTCCAGGTACCATCTACAGAGGGCTATTTTATGAATGAAGAAACAACTCCGATTGAAGTTAGAGACAGAATTGGGTCCACATCAGCTCTGGCAGGGTTTGCAGACCACTGCTTCCCACAATGCAAAACCTAACATGAATGGATGTGATGCTTCACTCCCAGATGAGCTCAATACCTTTTATGCACGCTTTGAAAAGAAGAATTAATCTACACCTGTGTGAATCCCTGCAGCATCTGGTGACCTTGTGCTCTCTGTCTCAGAAACCAATGTCAGAATATCTCTCAGGAGGTCGGACCCTCACATGGTGTCAGGTCCTGATGGTGTACCTGGTAGGGCACTGAAAATCTGTGCCAACCAACTGGCAGGAATGTTCAAGAATCTCTTCACTCTCTCACTGGTGCAGTCATAAGTTCTCACTTGCTTCCAAAGGGTGACAATCATACCAGTGCCCTAGAAGAGCAGGCTGCCTCAACGACTATTGCCTAGTTGCACACACACCTGTGATGAAGTACTTTGAATGATTGCTCACGGCCAGAAACATCATCTGCCTAAGCAAGGACCTGGGCCTGCTGCAATTTGCCTATCACCACAATACGTCTACGGCAGACACAATCTCACTTGCTCTCCACTTGGCCTTGGACCACCTGGACAATGGCAATACCGATATTAACATAGAACATAGAATAGTACAGCACAGTACAGGCCCTTTGGCCCACAATGTTGTGCCGACCCTCAAACCCTGCCTCCCATATAAACCCCCAACTTAAATTCCTCCATATACCTGTCCAGTAGTCTCTTAAAATTCACTAGAATATCTGCCTCCACCACTGACTCAGGCAGTGCATTCCACGCACCAACCACTCTCTGAGTGAAAAACCTTCCTCCAATATCCCCCTTGAACTTCCCACCCCTTACCTTAAAGCCATGTCCTCTTGTATTGAGCAGTGGTGCCCTGGGGAAGGGGTGCTGGTTATCCACTCTATCTATTCCTCTTATTATCTTGTACACCTCTATCATGTCTCCTCTCATCCTCCTCCTCTCCAAAGAGTAAAGCCCTAGCTCCCTTAATCTCTGATCATAATGCATACTCTCTAAACCAGGCAGCATCCTGGTAAATGTCTTCTGTACCTTTCCAATGCTTCCACATCCTTCCTATAGTGAGGTGACCAGAACTGGACACAGTACTCCAAGTGTGGCCTAACTAGAGTTTTATAGAGCTGCATCATTACATCGCGACTCTTAAACTCTATTCCTCGACTTATGAAAGCTAACATCCCATAAACTTTCTTAACTACCCTATCCACCTGTGAGGCAACTTCCAGGGATTTGTGGACATGTACCCCCAGATCCCTCTGCTCCTCCACACTACCAAGTATCCTGCCATTTACTTTGTGCTCTGCCTTGGAGCTTGTCCTTCCAAAGTGTACCACCTCTTACTTCTCCGGGTTGAACTCCATCTGCCACTCCTCAGCCCACTTCTGCATCCTATCAATGTCTCTCTGCAATCTTTGACAATCCTCTACACTATCTACAACACCACCAACCTTTGTGTCGTCTGCAAACTTGCCAACCCAGACTTCTACCCCAACATCCAGGTCGTTAATAAAAATCATGAAAAGTAGAGGTCCCAGAACAGATCCTTGTGGGACACCACTAGTCACAATCCTCCAATCTGAATGTACTCCCTCCACCACGGCCCTCTGCCTTCTGCAGGCAAATCAATTCTGAATCCACCTGGCCAAACTTCCCTGGATCCCATGCCTTCTGACTTTCTGAATAAGCCTACCGTGTGGAACCTAGTCAAATGCCTTACTAAAATCCATATAGATCACATCCACTGCACTACCCTCATCTATATGCCTGGTCACCTCCTCAAAGAACTCTATCAGGCTTGTTAAACACGATCTGCCCTTCATAAAACCATGCTGACTGTCCCTGATCAGACCATGATTCTCCAAATGCCCATAGATCCTATCTCTAAGAATCTTTTCCGACAGCTTTCCCACCACAGACGTAAGGGTCACTGGTCTATAATTACCCGGACTATTCCTACTACCTTTTTTGAACAAGGGGACAACATTCGCCTCCCTCCAATCCTTCGGTACCATTCCCGTGGACAACGAGGACATAAAGATCCTAGCCAGAGGCTCAGCAATCTCTTCCCTCACCTCGTGGAGCAACCTGGGGAATATTCCGTCAGGCCCCGGGGACTTATCCGTCCTAATGTATTTTAACAACTCCAACACCTCCTCTCCCTTAATATCAACATGCTCCAGAACATCAACCTCACCAAGTTCCCCCTCATTGGTGAATACCGAAGAGAAGTATTCATTGAGGACCTTGCTCACTTCCACAGCCTCCAGGCACATCTTCCCACCTTTATCTCTAATCGGTCCTACTTTCACTCCTGTCATCCTTTTTTTCTTTACATAATTGAAGAATACCTTGAGGTTTTCCTTTACCCTACTCGCCAAGGCCTTCTCATGCTCCCTTCTTGCTCTTCTCAGCCCCTTCTTGCTCTTCTCAGCCCTTCTTAAGCTCCTTTCTTGCTTCCCTATATTCCTCAATAGACCCATCTGATCCTTGCTTCCTAAACCTCATGTATGCTGCCTTCTTCCACCTGACTAGATTTTCCACCTCACTTGTCACCCATGGTTCCTTCACCCTACCATTCTTTATCTTCCTCACTGGGACAAATTTATCCCTAACATCCTGCAAGAGATCTCTAAACATCGACCACATGTCCATAGTACATTTCCCTGTAAAAACATCATCCCAATTCATACCCGCAAGTTCTAGCCTTATAGCCTCATAATTTGCCCTTCCCCAATTAAAAATTTGCCTGTCCCCTCTGATTCTATCCTTTTCCATGATAATGCTAAAGGCCAGGGACCGGTGGTCACTGTCCCCCCAGATGCTCATCCACTGAGAGATCTGTGACCTGACCCGGTTCATTACCTAGTACTAGATCTAGTATGGCATTCCCCCTAGTCCGCCTGTCCACATACTGTGACAGAATTCCGTCCTGGACACAGTTAACAAACTCTGCCCCATCTAAACTCTTGGAACTAATCAGGTGCCAATCAATATTAGGGAAGTTAAAGTCACCCATGATAACAACCCTGTTATTTTTGCACCTTTCCAAAATCTGCCTCCCAATCTGCTCCTCTGTATCTCTGCTTCTACCAGGAGGCCTATAGAATACCCCCAAAGGAGTAACTGCTCCCTTCCTGTTCCTGACTTCCACCCATATTGACTCAAAAGAGGATTAGGCTGTTGTTTATTGATTACAGGTCAATGTTCAACACCACCGTACCCTCAGTGCTAATGAACAAGCTCCAAAACCTGGGGTTCTGTACCCTCCTCTGCAACTGGATCCTTGACTTCCTTATCAAGAGGCCACAGTCAGTGTGGATCAGAAATAACATCCCCTCCTTGCTGACAATCAACACTAGCGCACCTCAAGAAAGCATGCTTAGCCCACTACTCTATTTTCTCTGCACCCATGACTGTGTGGCTATGTACAGTTCAAACACCATTTATAAATTTGTTGCTAACAGACTAGTGTTGGCAGAATTTTACATGAGGTGAGGTGGTGTACAGGAATGAGATAGATCAGCTCGTTGAGTGTTGACCCAACAACAACCTTGCACTCAATGTCAGGAAGACCAAGGAATCGATTATGGACCCCAGGAAAGGGAAATTGAGGGGACACACAATAGTCCTCATTGATGGATCAGCTGTGGAAAGGGTGAGTAGTTTACATTTCCTGGAAGTCAACATCTCTGAAGATCTATCCTGGGTCCAACATATTGATGCAATTACAAAGGAGGCATGACAGTGGCTGTATTTCATTAGGAGTTTGAGGAGATTTGGTATGTCACTGAAGACACAAGCAAATTTCTATATACGTTCTGTGGAGAGCATCCTAACTGGTTGCATCATCTTTTGGTATGGATGAGCCACTGCACAAGATTGGAGAAAGTTGCAAACTCAGCCAGCTCTATCATGGGCACTAGCTTCCCCAGCAATGAGGAAATCTTCAAAAGGCAAAGCCTCAAAAAGGAAGCACCCATCATTAAGAACCCCCATCACCCAGGAAATGCCCTCTTCTCATTGCTACCATCAAAGATGTGGGACAGATGCTTGAAGATATACACTCATCAGTTCTATGAACAATTTTTTCTCCTCCGGCATCAGAGTTCTGAACAGACAAATGAACTGACGTATACTACTTCATTATGCTTTTTTTTTGCTTCCCTTTTGCACACTTATTTAATCCATACTTCACACACACACCTTATTGTAATTCATACTTTTTATATTATGTATTTCACTGTACCATTGCCATGACACAACAATCTCATATGTGTCGGTGATATTAAATTTTATTCTGATTCTGAGCTCAGTTTGGAACTGTAATCTGCATTTTCCTCTTAACTTTAGTCATTATGTTCAGTTCAAATTTGGCAACGAATTATTTATTTCAGGTAATTATACCAAATCTACTGTAGCAAATACAGTATTGTGTTGTATTTCAATGCACAGCATATAAGAAATAAGGTGGATGATTTTGTTGCATTATTACAGATTGTCAGGTATGATGTTGTAGCCATCACTTAATCATGGCTGAAGGATGATTGTAGTTGGGAGCTGAATGTCCAAGGTTACACGTTTTGAAGGGACAGAAAGGTAGGCAGAGGGGGTGGCGTGGCTCTGCTGGTAAAGAATGGCATCAAATCAGTAGAAAGATGTTACATAGGATTGGAAGATGTTGAATCCTTGTGGATTGAGTTAAGAAACCAAGGGTAAAAGGAGCCTGATGGCAGTTAGATACAGGCCTCCGACAGTAGCTGGGATGTGACCACAGATTATAATGGGAATTTTAAAAAAAAGGCGTATCAACAGGGCAATGTTATGATAGTCATGGAAGATTTCAACATGCAGGTCAATTGGGAAAATCAGGTTGGTAATGGATCCCAACAGAGTGTTGAATGCCTATGAGATGGCTTTTTAGAGCAGTTTGTCAATAAGCCTACTAAGGGTTCAGCTATACTGGACTGGGTGTTAAGTAATGAACTGGAGGTGATTAGGGACTTACGGTAAAAGATCCCTTTGGAACTAGTAATCACAATATGATTTGAGTCCAACTTGAAATTCTATAGGGAGAAAGTAAAGTCTAACATAGTAGTATTTCAGTGGAGTAAAGGAAATTACAGTAGTATGAGAGAGGATTTGACTAAAGTAAATTTGAAGGAGCTGCTGGCAGGGATGATAGCAGAGCAGGAATGGCATAAGTTTCTGGGATAAATGAGGAAGGAGCAGGATAGAAGTATTCCAGAAACAAAGAAATACTCAAATAGCAAAATAGTACAACCGCGACTGGCAAGGGAAGTCAAAGGGAGGGCATACAACAATGCAAAGATCAGTGGTAAGACAGAGGATTAAGAAGTTTTTAAAAACCTACTGAGAGCAACTAAAAGAAACATTAGGAGGGAAAAGATGAAATATGAAAGCAAGCTAGCAAACAATATCAAAGAGGATAGTAAAAGTTTTAAAAAAAGAGATGAGTGGATATAGGACTGGTAAAAAAAAAAGAGGCCTGAAAAATGATAACAGGGGACAAGCAGATGGCAGATAAACTAAATGGAGCATTTTACATCAGTCTTCAATGTGGAAGACAAAGGCAATGTGCCAGATGTTGAAGGGTGCAAGGGAACAGAAGTGAGTGCAGTTACTTCTCAAAAAGCTGGAAAAACCAAGGGTAGATAAATCACCCAGACCAGATGAACTGCACCCTAAGGTTCTGAAAGAGGTAGTGGTGGAGATTGTGGAGGCATTAGTAAAGATCTTTCAAAAATTAATGAATTCTGGCATGATGCCAGAGGACTGGAAAATTGCAAATGTTATTTCACTCTAAGAAAGGAGGAAGGCAGCAGAAAGGAAATTATAGACCAATTAGCCTGACCTCAGTGGCTGGGAAGATGTTGGCAGTAAATTGTTAAGGGTGAGGTTATGGAGTACTTGGTGACACAGGACAAGATAGCACAAAGTCAGCATGGTTTCCTTAAGGGAAATCTTGCCTGATGAACCTGTTGGAATTCTCTGAGGAGATTGCAAGTCGGATAAAGGGGATGCAGTGGATGTTGTATATTTGGACTTTCAGAAGGCCTTTGACAAAGTTCCACACAGGAGGCTGCTTACCAAGTTAAGAGCCCATGGTATTACGGAAGGTTACTGGCATGATTAGAGCATTGGCTGATTGGTAGGAGGCATTGAGTGGGAATAAAAGGATCCTTTTCTGGTTGGCTGTCAGTGACTAGTGGATTTCCGCAAGGGTTACTGTTGGGACCACTTCTTTTTATGCTGTATATCAATGATTTAGTTGATGGAATAAATGGCTTTGTTGCCAAGTTTACGGATGATAGAAAGACTGGTGGAGGGGTGGATAGTGTTGAGGAAACAGGTAGAATGCAGAAGGACTTGGACAGATTAAGAGAATGGGCAAGGAAGTGGCAAATGAAATACAATGTTGAAAACAGCATGGCCATGCACTTCAGTAAAAGAAATAAATGTGCAGACTATTTTCTAAATGGGGAGTAAATCCAAATATCTGAGATGCAAAGGGACTTGGGAGTTCTTGAACAGAACACCAGAAAAGTTAATTTGCAGGTAGAGCTGGTGGTGAGGAAGGCAAATGCAATGTTAGCATTCATTCCAAGAGGTCCAGAATAAAAGAACAGGGATATGATGCTGAGGTTTTGTAAGCCACTGGTGAGGCCTCACCTTGAGTATTGTGAACAGTTTTAGGTTCCTCATCTTAGAAAAGATGTGCTGGCATTGGAGGGCATTCAGAGGAGGTTCACAAGGATGATTCTGGGAATAAAAGGGTCACCATACGACAAGCTTTTGATAGCTCTGGGTCTGCACTCGCTGGAATTTAGAAGAATGAGAGGGGATCTCATTGAAATCTTTCAAATGTTGAAAGGTCTAGACAGTAATATGGAAAGGATGTTTCCCATGGTGGGGGGAATCTAAGACAAGAGGGCATAGCCTCAGGATAGAGGGGTATCCATTTAAAACAGAGATGCGGAGAAATTTCTTTAGCCAGAGGGTAGTGAATTTGAGGAATTTATTACCACAGGCAGCTGTGGAGGCTGGGTCATTGGGTATATTTAAGGCAGAGCTTGATAGGCTCTTGATTGGACATGGCATCAAAGGTAATGTGGAGAAGACTGGGGAGTGGGGCTCAGGAGGAAAAAATGATCAGCCATGATTAAATTGAAGAGCAGACTTGATGAGCCAAATGGCCTATTTCTACTTCTATGTCTTATGGTCTAATATTCAGCCTTTGAAAGAACAATACAGCTTAGTCCAGCAAGTAATATAATATAAAGTCATTAAAAAATAGTGAAACTCCACTTAAAGTATACTGTTAAAATTTATACCATTACAAACTTTATACTTGATCCTTATCAAACACTCATGCAAACTAGTCAATCATGCCTTAATCTCCAAGCACATATAATTAATTTGGCAATACATCTGCTTGGATCTTTGACAAACATTTTAGTTGTTTATTATGATCTTCTATGAAACATTAAAAAGAATCAAAGAACTTGAGTTACAAAAGGACTTTTATTGAGCACTTTAACATTTTGTACTAATTATAAAAAGATACAGGTTTTTATTTGGTGCCTTTATAAATTTCAGTTATGTCTTTTTTCAGTTAAATTGAAAGTGAGTAGAGAGAATGTCATTGTAGTTTTTTTTGAAATTTGGATATTTGTAACCTAGATAGCACCCTGAAATTAATGACACAATTATTCAAATCTACCTGGTGCTACTTTGTTCAGACCAGATAAACTTTCAGTTAACATGAAATATGCCATGAAAAACGTTTTTGAGCTGTTGAAAGTTAGAAATTTGTGTAATGTTTTCTCATAAAATCTTAAACAAAAACATTGTCTTTAGTGCAAAAAAAGCTAGGAACATTGCACATAAAAGAACTATGATAGATTAATGCAGTTCAGTAAGGTAAGTGAGTCTTGCACACCTTCCTTTGTGCATGTAATAAGTTATCGGAAAATTATCCATTTTTGCCTCTTACCAATTTAACTTTTTCTTCTTAAACCCCTTCAGAATTTAAGCTTCTATTTTTCATTCCTTCCATTGTTTCCAAGATTTTGCTTGTTCACTCACTTGAATAACTTGGATCTCCAGTTTTTCTATTATACTATAAAATCAATTCTTAGGATACAGCAAAAAAAAAAGTCCAAGAATAATGGAAATTGTGAATAACAGTAGAAAATGTTGAAAGCAGCTGGCAACTTTACCAGCATCTGAAAGGCAAGACATCAAATCTGAGACAAAACTTTAAGATAATCGCTTTCTCTTTCAGATAATCAGTAACTCTGGATATTTCAGCAGTCTTCTATTAGAAAAATTCTGTGGACATATACAGGTGCTTCCTTTAAAAAAAATCCACACAGCAATATTTTCTTTATTGCTAACTCTTGCATGTTCAACTTATAACTGAAACTTCCCCAGAAATAACTGTAAATGTCAACTGCAAATTTTGGGATCAGCTTGCCAACATTTCCTTTCCAGAATAGGATTAGATTTCTTTAAAAAAATTCACTGCAATAGGCACATATCTACAATGAAATTCTGCAAATACAAGAAAATCTTGTTAAAAACATTTTAAAAAGCCAAAATAAAAGTTATCTGGCTGTATGTTCACATTATTGTATGAAGGTGTAATTGCATTATAAGTGGCAAGAAATATTGCACAGAAGTCTATACAGCTGTAAAGAAAGCTGTCTTTGAAAGCATTTATCTGCCAGGTCTCCATAGAAACCAACTAAAAGATTTTCTTCCTTTGCCACAGGAAATTGATACACAAACCAAAACATTATATTCCAAGCCAAATTATCTCCAGAGATGGAAACAAGGTAAAATATATTTTGGTTTGAATCATTAATAAATTATAAAGATCTTAATAAATATTCCTGATCAGTGCCTCCTTTGGCAGCTTTTGAACCTTTATATACTCTCAAGCTCAATAATGTTCCATTCGCGAAATAGCAAAGGCTTAAATTAAAAGCTGCACTTCTAAGGATTGGTGCAATAATCAATCAATTCGATTTCCACAAATTGTAAACCTGTCTATTTCAAGTAGATCTTCTTTTGAAGAAGATTGTTTGCCATCAGATTTTTCCTGTGGTATTCCTTTGTCCTCTATATTGGGGGTTGTAAGAAATTGGTCAGTACTGTTACTTGAGACCAGAGCCGATACACTTTCTGATAGAGATACAGGTTGGCTAACGATGAAATCTGATTGCATTTCTTCTCCTGGAACACCTGTCAGAACGAAATTACAGGTTGCTCAAATGCATATCATCACAATTTAAATCTTTATCTTTTAATCAAAACCATCCCTCCATAGTAAAATGCTTGAACCATTTTGGATTTTCTACACAAAATACCAAAGAATTATACAAAACAGGTAAAATATTATCTGTAATTTATGCATATGATTTGTTACACTAAATTAATTTTTTTTTAAGACTTCAGTCCTTTTGTTCCATGACACGATGATCAACTAACAGTTATTACCAGCAATACTACTTTATATTTTCCTGAAGAACTACAGTAAACCAACATAGGGCAATCAAAACTAATTAATCTGGTTTTCTTGGACAGATTGATATCTTGTTTGTATTAACTACTTTGCTTGTGGATAAAGTGGGTAATATTTGAAGATAAACTGTTGGAGCAGCAATTTGTCAAAGATAACTCACTCATCACTGTAGCCCCTCTCTGAACTGACAGCAGCACCTGGACCAACAGTTTTATTTTTAAACTGTCAAAATCACAATTTTCTCTTGCTCTCCAGGAAACTCATCTCAATTATAAAAGATGAAAATAAAACAAATGAAATCAGTCCTTACTGCCTGTTGGAGTACTGTTGGGACTTTTTATATGAAAAACCAGATGAAACAGTAGAAGGTATTGAGGGATAACAATGGTTGACATAAAGTGAAATTAAAGATGGCAAACACGAAAAAATCTGCAGATGCTGGAAATCCAAGCAACACACACAAAATGCTGGAGGAGTTCAACAGGCTAGGCAGCATCTATGGAAAAGAGTACATCGACATTTTAGGCTGAGACCCTTCAGCAGGACTGGGGGAAAATAAGATGAGCAGTAGAGTTTGAAAGGTGGGGGGATGGAGGGAGAAACACAAGGTAATAGGTGAAACTGGGAGGGGGAAGGTTGAAGTAAAGAGCTGGGAAGTTGATTGGTGAAAGAGATACAGGGCTGGAGAAGGGGGAATCTGATAGGAGAGAACAGAAGGCCATGGAAGAAAGAAGAATGAGGCGCATGAGAGGGTGGTAATGGGCAGGCAAGGAGATAAGGTGAGAGAGGGAAAAGGGGATGGGGAATGGTGAAGGAGAGTGGAGGGGGGACATTACCAGAAGTTCGAGAAATCGATGTTCAAGCCATTAGGCTGGAGGCTACCCAGATGAAATACAAGGTGTTGTTCCTCTAACCTGAGAGTGGCCTCACCACGACAGTGGAGGAGGCCATGGATAGACATATTGGAATGGGAAGTGGATTTAAAGATGGCAGTTGGATTGGACAATAAACTGCCCTGAAAGGTCTGACAAGTATCTTGACCCAAAACCTCAACTGTTTATTCCCACCATAGATACAACCCGACTTGCTGTGTTCCTCACATTTAAGACTGACAATAAAACTTGTACAGTAATCCAAAGGCTGCTTCACTGAGGGATCCCGTTACCACAACAGCACAACAGTGTAGTGAGGGCCAGAGGGACACTGGGAATATAGGGGAAGTATTGGAAGATACAGATGAAAAGATTATTCTAGTACCAAGCTACTAACAACTTGACTACTATACTACTCCCTAGTTTTTGCAAGGACAGTACAAATCGCCTATTCCAAAATTTACTCTATAGGCAAGTTACTCATAGTGAGTTTAGGATAGAAAGGTGAAGAAGGAAAAAGGCCTTGATAGAATTGTTAATTAAAGTCTGTCCCGAGCCTTATAGGCTCATCAGGCCAGTGGCCGGTGCTTATGCCGGTTTCCGTGGCGTGAAGCGACTGAGAGTACAAGACCCCCTCCCCCCCCAAGATAGGACACCAGTCTATTGCGAGGTTAACCCCCAGCATTTTGCCGGTACCCACTGGAGCAATGTGTGGTTAAGTGCCTTGCTCAAGGACACAACACGCTGCCTTGGCTGGGGCTTGAACTCATGTGCCACACTGATAGAATTGTTAGGAGCAGGATATTCAGCAATCAATACTTAGCAGAAATAAATACGCAAATCAGTTCCCTCTGGCGGAAGCTGAAGGGGAGATAAAATAAAATTATGGTGACTTGGGACAAGCTAGCAGAATAGGGAAGCAAAGGGCAGAAGTGGAGTTGGAAATTCTCCAGTTATTGCATCCATTAAAGAATATATTTAACAATGTTATTGATAGAGTAAACAATGACACCCGACACAGTGATAAAAATGAAGTCTGTACAACATAACCTGCCTGGCTTTTGTCTGTAATCAGGAAAGACTGTTAAAAGGCCACAGAGTCTCAGATTGGATATTAGAATACTAGCTGAAAGAATGGGTGAATGAAGGTGTCCCTCTGTGCCACATTTGATCTCCCTTTGACTAATCATGTCCTGGGAGGCTATGAAAGTCAGAGGAGTCCATTGTATGTTGCAGCAGTCCTCCACATTCCCCGACACTGTGACAATCATACCCTCTTATGAGAGTGCATAATGTCAGAAAATACCATGAAGGAACTTGGATATCCGTAAGCAACCTTCATATTTAATTTTATCATTTACTGTTTCAGTAGGGGGCTTCTAAATAATTGAACTTACTATTCAAGAGATTGAAGTCAAAAACTACCTTAACTTACAATTTTGTGAACAAGCTGATCTTGCAAACAATTGCACTATTTGAACCTTTAGTTCATTTAAATTAAACAAAAATGTCCCAGTATAAAATGTTATAAATAGAATGTGTATGTAGAAATTAATTACCTTGAGGTGATTTAACTTTGTTAACAGATTTTTTGACAGGTTTCCCAGGGTTGGTGACTACTGGTGATTGGAACAACTTCTCCTCCATCTTGGCCTCTTTTACATATTGGCAAGATTTCCCCAGCAACACAATGCTGTTCAGAACTTTAAGTGCAATTAGCCTTGAAGGGAGAAAAACAAAGACTAGGCTTACAATAGTAAAGGAAATCTGCAAAAAGTAATGGCAATGGCCAAATAGTCCAAGATTTCCCAGAAAAATGTCCACTGAGTTAAATATTGTACCTTGAAGAAATGCGCTGTTACTAGATATTACTAATCTGCATAATTCCTGCCATCAGTCACACTCATAATTTCAATCTGTAATGCTGAGCATGGTAATTGCTTCTGAATATAGCTTGTTCTGAATTACCAGATAGTTTCCTGGTTTATTGCTATCAAATTATCAAGTTATTCCCAGAAAGGATTCTGTGCCTCCTTGAAAATAGTTAATTGGAAAAAATCACTTATCAATGGCCAGTCATACTTATCAAATTATATTCTTAGAACAGAATTAGTTACTCCAACTCCCTTTGAAATGCACTAGCACTATGCCATTTAAATATGAATTATAAGATGTACATTTCCATTCAAATGTTACACTGAAGCTACCAATATTGACCTGTTATTGATTCACCACTTCAAACTGAAGTTTTGTCAGTAACTCTAAACTAATACAAATACAGCTGTATATTTAATTCCTGTACTTTGTGAAAAGGACAGGCACACAACATCTCAACAAAGCAATGCATTGAAAGTTCTCTTCTAAAACAATTCCTTTATAAGAAAAAAATACATTGCCATTAGTAAGACAGGAACAGGATTGAATTCAAAGATAGCCGAAGTCATTGTCAATGTGATTGGTTTAAGTAAAACAGTTGACAGGTGAAAGGGGCTACAGCAGGAATTCTGGACCATGGGAAATGTGGTGAACAACCAGGAAGAACAGATAAAGGGAAAGTAAATGCTGTCACCTTGATTTACAGAAACAAATGTAGGAGCCGATGGAGGAGACGCGTGGCTAGGTTACAGATTACAAAAACAGCAACAAGTCATGGAAGGATCAAAAATGCAAGAAATTTAAATTCAAAACATTGCAAAGGAAAAAATGATCATGTAAGTCAATGAGGATAGACGTGACATCTGTGGTAGGGAAAATTCCAGAATATAATTCTTCCAGATGCAATTGAAGAGCTTTCCACAACACTCTTGACTTGTGCCTTGTAGAGTGCGTATGGACTTGAATTGAGCGGGTGATCTGCCATTGATCACTTCAGTTCTGGCCCGCTCTTGTTGCTTTATTGTTTTTCTTGGCTGTTCAATTAAAAGTTTCAATAGTATTCCTAGGAGAATGATGGTAAGGAATGAGATGATGACTGTCTTGATATCAAGAGGCTGTTAAATTTTCCCTAGTTTGACTTTATTACTGCCCAGTACTTGATTGATACAAACGTTATTTGTCATTTATCAGCCAAAATTGAAATATACTCAATTGTTTGTATTATCATTTTTGGGCACTGACTTATTCATTATCTAGTGATTTGCAAATGGTACTGACCATAATGTAATAATCATAATCCATCCAATCATAATCCAAATTTGATCACCTGATGAATTAGCTAATGGACTCAGCTCTGCTCAAAGGAACGTTTGGCTGATGTAACTGGCCTTCAGTGACCACAGATGATTTCATACAATTCTAGTTTTGCCTGATTCCAAATGACTTCCCATTTTCTGCAGAACACATTGATCTCAAGGAAAGTGACTCTAGCCTTATCTGTGGAATTCAACTCTTTTGTCCATGTTTTGACTTCAGGAGCCAAACCACATGGAATACCCTGGAAAGAGGAGCAAGCAGCCTTTCATATCCCTTCCCAGAGAAAAACAAGGAAACAATTTTGCTGTGATTGCAAACTTCCCTATAGTAAAAGCACATCACTTGTATCTCAACTCTACTTAATACTAGAACCAAAACCTATTTCACATCCTCATTAACTAGATGGTGTTTGATCTCAGGCAACAAATCATACTGTTCCTTGTCTAAATGTCCTAGGACTAGCCAAGAGGCCTTTATGCTGTGACAGTCTGCTGCGTCATTTGCACTTGTGGCTGTAGCTACTTCATACAATATGTAAACTTGATTTGTGGTGTCATGCCAAAATTTACACTAGTGTCAACAAACTTTTACTGTATTCATTAATAGATGATTGTTTAGACAGTTATATATCCAAATTTGTCAATGACAGAAGTATAAATTGTGGGAATGGAAACACCAAATTAGAGTGATATTAACAGATTAAACAGAAATACTAAACTGCAGTACATTGAACTACTCTGCTACACATTGTTTGGAAGTCCTAATTCTGGTTTGCTAAGTGCTAACTCCTATGCTTTGACACACTGAGGTCCTGGTTCCCATGCTCCCTCTGACACACCAATGTGCAAGTTCCCATACTCCTTCTGACACACAGCGGCCCCAAACTGTACACTCCCTCTCAGTCACTGCTGACTTGGTTCGCACACTCTTGAATCTCATCTGATTTGGCTTCCCACACCTCCTTAAAATACATCAAGGATTCCTTTAAACTTCACTGGAAAATACCTATTCTATTGTGATACATTTTTAAAATAGTGAATTAAATGTTTTAACATCCAGTAGTCTGGAAAAACTGCTAATCTAGAAGCAGTGCAAGTCCAAAAGAACACAAGAAAATAGAAGTAGGAGTAGGCACCTCTGCTCAAGCTTCTTACAAGTCATGGCTGATCTGCTCCCAGATTTCACCTCCACATCTATGCCAGTTTCCTGAAGAGCTCAATTCTGTAATCTTTCAAAGATTTATTAACTTCTTTAAGAATGCCAAATGGCCTAGCCTCCACCCCTTCCCTAGAAAATATCATAGATAGGCATCTAAAAGCCTAAGGGGGTATTAAGTTTTTATGCAGAGGTCTAAAACATAAGTTGAAATAATTTAGCCTATAAACTGGAATACCATAAGCAGTTCTGCAAACACCAACTAAGGAGGAATTGCAAGCTTTGGAGGGAATGCAGAGTGAATCTATGGAGTCTTGGCTTAAAAACAGGCCTTTTAGCCAGTTGGAACCAACAACCACTCAGTTTCACAAATCCTACACTCTCATCAACTTTCATCGCCAAAGATTCTACTACTCACCCATGCACAGTTTCGAGTAATCAATTAACCTAATAATCTGAACATTCTTGGAATATAGGAGAACACCAGAGCATGGAAAGGAAACCCATTCAGCAACAGGGAAAACCCAGGTCTCTGGCACTATGAGGAAGCAGCTCTATTACCCGTGCCATTCTACCGGGTTAGATGTTGTTTATATGAAATTGAAGCATACATTGATAATAAGTCATTTTATCATTGTTAGGTCAAAGGTGCACCAATAGAGGTCCATACTGAGTTGGGTTTGGGCTCCTTCATGTTCCTTGACAGTAAAGAAAGGCTTTCATACATGCTTTTCAATCCATCAAGCATTTTATTGTGCATGCCTTTCAGCATTCTTTTACATGCACTCTTTCAATGTTTTCTTGATGAAACAGAACATGATACGGCTTTGTGCTCCAGTGATCTACTCATGCCATAACCATGGGTATATGTCAAGTATATGATATCTTAATACATGCCTACTCCTCTATTTCACACATCTTAAAATCTGTCAGTACAAAAATCACAAATTGGTGTGATCACTTCTTATACTATCAATAAATCATAAGGGAGTTGAGAGGTGGAATTTGAGAAATAGAATGAGGTATAAAGATATCACTTTCTTTGTTATTTCTGCCCCTGAATTAGAAGCCATTAAATATTACAGGTTAACTTGAACTGTAAGTACCTGGTATGTACAGTCAATAATAAATGTGGAGAGCTCATTGGACGCTGCATTCTTACAAATGAATAGGCATAAAAGCTATCTTGATTCTACTCACTATGAGCAGTTTAATTGTATTATAATCCTTACTGGATTTTATTGGCCATTTTTTGGATATACTTAAGGAGGATTCATCAAATTATACATTATATAATAAGGAATGCATTGATACTGCATAAATGATTGATCTCCAACCAACTGCCAAGCAGCTAAGGTGGGCTAGAAAATGCTCCCAATCTGGCCTTTGATCTGAATTAAGAACAGGTTCATGCCACAATGGTAGACCTCTCGACAATTGTCCACAGCCATTGTACATTCTTTGCTAATGCCCAACACTCAGGTTCACCTGAATTGGTCTCTGTGGACTCCTGAACATCTTATTTAACTCTGGAAGACTCTTAGACAATCAGGGACGGTTGACAGCCCTAGGGAAAAGGGTGATGAGATATCATAACATGGCTCTTTAATTGCTTTACTAAAAACATTTTATGCTTTCTTTTTAAAACATCCCACAATGTAGTGCAAGTTCTTGCTTGTCAGTGGACTCTATACAGACTCCAAAACCAGAGTGCATTTATAGATTTACTAAACGCAAGTTGTCATTAAGCTCAGGAATTTTGTTCCAAACTTGCTTGAATTCACTGAGTTAACCACTGGCAGTTAGATATAGAATTGTTGGCATTTAAAAGCCATAGTTGATCTAATAAATATGGTATAAAAAGCAATGAACCATTTTCATCAGAAATTAAATCCTTAAAAAGTATATATCCAGTTAGAATATGAAGGTATGCTGCATTATATATTTCAAATTACTCAGATGCTTTTAAAAATATGAAAATATTTCCACCTCACCATAAATTCTTAGTTCCTCTTAAAAAAAAATTAACATTTTCCCCAATGTAGACTTCTTACCCAAGGTAAAACACCAATACGCTAACGATAGCCAAGGCTCCTTGAATTTTTGTGGAACTTGTAATAACTCTGGATAGCTACACATGACAAAGAAAAAACAGTGTAAACGAAGATTCAAAGAAATCCTCAAACAATGTAAATTTCAAATTCACATGAATACAATTATTGATATATCTATTTACCAAATCACAAATATCTTGCTAAATTTTATTTCTGACATTAGTTAACCATTAAAGACTAAAAGCCTATAAGACATAGGAACAGAATTAGGCCAATCAGTCTATTGAGTCTTCTCTGCCATTCCAAAAAGGCTGATTTACTTTCCCTCTTAACCCCATTCTCCTGTCTTCTTCACTTTACCCTTAATGTCCTCACTAAACAGGAACCTATCAACCTCTAAATTTAAATAAACTTTAAATATACCCAATGACTTGGCCTCTGTATGAATAAATTCTAGAGATTCACCAAGCTCTAGCTAAATAAGTTCCTCCTCTTCTCAGTTCTAAAGCAACTTCCTTGTATTCTGAGGCTATAATATCTGATCCTAGACTCCCCCACTTTTAGAAGGCACTGAATGTCTAAGCATTTCATTGTCTCCTAGATTTCAATGAGATTCTCCCCCACCCCCCATTCTTCTAAACTCTAGCAAGAACAGGCCCAAAGCAATCAAACTCTTCTCATGTGTTAACCCTTTCATTCCTGGAATCATTCTCATAAAACTCCTCTGAATCCTTTAAAAATGTCAGCACATCTTTTCTTTATGGGACCCACAACTTAGGGAGGCGGAGCTAAGTTACGATGGCGCTAAACAACGACTCCTTTGCTTGCATCTTTGGAAACAGCTCTATATCCATCTTTAATATCTTTATTTTTCCTTTTCTAGAGTTACATGCTGACTTTAGTTCTTTGCAGGAATGGAACCCATTCTCGGGGGTTTAGGACTGGCCATTAAGTCCGGTTCAGACTTGGAAGCCTAAGATCTCGGGGCTCTGGAGACGGGCGGATCGACGGTCAGTGTCACGGCAGAGACCTGTGTGTCATCGGGGGAGTCAGAAAATCTACTGCTGTGGGCCCGAAGACCTGGGATCTTTGTGATCCTCAGGCACAGAGCTTGGAAAAAAAAAAGAGCAACATAATGGACTTTTAACATCATAAACCAGCGAGTTGTTTGTTATGTCTCCCTGCTCGCTAGGAAAATGGAGACACCTCCTTCTCCCTTTTAAAGAGAGAGAGAGCGAGAGAGAGAACATGTGGGACGTCGAATGCCAGGTGAAACGCAAAGTCTTTGGGGTAACTGCAAGTCTGTGTCTTTGCTATTGCTTTGCTCTGCTCACACTTGAGTGCTCAGTGGCGGTGCCGAAGCTTGCCTTTTTTGCCGGTGGGGAGATTGTTGCTCGCTGCCTCTTAGGTGTGGGAGGGAGGGGAGCTGGGTGGGGGGGGACTTTGGGGTTCTTACGTTTAACTGTCATTTATTCTTTGGGGCACTTCTCTGTTTTCATGGATGTTTGTGAAGAAAAAGCATTTCAGGATGTACAAACATATATTGTATACATTTCTCTGGCATTAAATTGGACCTTTGAACTATTCACAATACTCCATGTGTGATCTGACAAATGCCTTAAAAGCTTCAGCATTACATCCTTGCTTTTATATTCTAGTCCTCTTAAAATTATTATATAACATTGCATTGTTTAGTCATGGGAAAGTTACCATGGTAATTTTTAACAACACTCCAAGAGTAAGAATAAAAGATTGTATAGAAAAAATAATTTTAAATATTCTAGGAATAGCATGTGGATATAGTATTTTATTTAAAGCAAGTTGCAAGAAATAGGAGACAACAGACAAACAAATAAGAAATGACTGATTTAATATTCTAAAGTTCTCAAAGTAAAGCATACAAACTATCTTTTACTCTCATATTTTGGGTTTTATAATATATAGGTTCAATGTCAACATTCACTCTGTATGGAAACACAGTGTTTCACAGCAATTGAATTCACGTCGGTTCATTATCCAAGCCTGGAATGATCAACTGAACAGAATACTTAATAATAATGTAGGTTGTACCCGAAATTTTTCTGGGTAGCAGACGACTTCCTCCCACGCCATTCTGACGTAGTTGGAATTCGCATACAAGGCAAGTTACAGCAGTGGTTTGCCATTTTCTTCTGCCGAGTGAGTTTTTTTTTATCAGAGATCACCAGCTCTTAACCCCGCACAGACGGAAAGCATGTCGAGGGGAGCCGGCTGGGATTGAACTTCAGAACCTCCTCCCCGCAGTCCAGTGCTGATGCCACTAAGGCACCAGCCGGTGGTGTAGATACTTAAATACTCTAAATTAGCTTGATGGAATCTACATATTTTCAGGAACAAGTAACAAGAAATAACAATAGCATTCCTCTGCGTGTATCTTTAAAGAGTAATGCTTCTCCCATTTTTATGATCTTTATTCCACTTTTCACACAAAGTACCTTACACATAGGGAGTGAGGAGAGACCAGGGAACCTACCACTAAACTGTATAAAGTCATGACCTTCTGATAATCAATAACACTTTCTAAAAAAAAAACATTCAGTTTTTTAATATTAAAATCATACCAACTATATTTACTTATTAAGTTACAAAATCTTAAACTATAAGTGATGAAGATGGTCATTGATTTCTATGTCTCTGAGTTTTCCAGGCAAGTTAGAAAGTTGTCAATCAGCACAGAAATGGGCCACTTGGCCCAACTGGTCCAAATGCTTAAATGTTTCAACCATTTCCTCTGGCAGCTCATTCCGAATATTGACCTGCCTCTGGGTGAAAATGTTGCCCCTCAATTCCAATGGAATGTTTCCTTGTCACCTTAAACCTAGTTCTTGATCCCCAATCTGGGGAAATAGACGATGTACAATGACCCTATCTAAGCACCTCATGATTTCATACATCTCCACAGAATCACCCCTTATTCTCATCTGATCCAATGATAAAAAGTTTCAAATTGCTCAACCTCTCTCCATTTACTCAAATAAGATCTGAGGATTTTTTCCCACTGTCCCATCCAAACAATATCCTCTATCAATAAGAAAAAAATATCAGTAAGATAAATTATATTACAGCTCTGTGCGACCTTTGCACAATTTCAGAGTCAAAGTCACGAGGTATATAAACAGGCTTTTTGACCCACCAAGATGATTAAGTACCCCAACTATACATCTTACATCAACAGTAACTACACTACAAAATACTTGACTTGTTGTATATAAATGCAAATTCTTTCAAGCTCTTTCTTGTGTGTATATTTTTATATAGTCTGTTATGATTTCCCTGAACTCATATACGATTGTTCAGTAATTTGTGTGACATTTATTTTCTTCCCACACAAGTTTGAGCTAATTCCTTGAACCCCATTGTCATCCTCTGCCATAACTCAACTAATGAACATCCAATATTTACCTATCTGTTAATATCTTATCCATTTCCAAGATTAATATTCAATCCGGATAGTATTTAACTTAATTGTACAGTTTCACAGATGCTAATTATGATGGACTGCAGGTCATCAGTTAGGTGCTCAATGTTTTGCAAAATCCTTGAGACCTACAACATTGATTTTTCTACTGCAGTGTTTCTGTGGCCAAGCACATTAGAGGTCAGGCTGCTGCTAATAAGCAGCAGATTTTGCAGTCGCCATTCCTGCAGTTGTGGGCACCTGTAATGGCCTGAGTGAGGAATACATCCTTATGGACACTTACTGGAACAATGACATAATCTTACAGGCGCCAATGGGTGAACTGAGTGTGTTTCCATGAGCCTTTATAATTGTCTTAGAGAAAAAACAGGATTTGCTCATGATGAAGTTGTGCTCCAGGCATTTTGTCAGGAAATGAACATGACTGGAGGAGGATTGCGTCCTTTCTAGTAACATCCTGGCTTCTCTATCCTAAAGCAACAAGACTGATTGGGTGAAAACAACCTGGATCCCAGCAGCTAATTAATCTAAATCACTGACATTACTGCACTGAAGATGCCAAGGTGATAACTCACCATCCCCCAATGAAATCCACACAAAATAAAGGCAAGGATCAACAAAAAAAAAATCAGGCAACATAGTGGGTGGAAGGAGATCAGTAATTAGATAGATAGATAAATACTTTATTAATCCCAAAGGAAATTACAGTGTCACAGTAGCATTACAAGTGGACAGATATCAGTGGCATGCAAAAGGTTGGGCACCCCTGGTCAAAATTCCTGTTACACCCTATCCTCATTAATATGCGTCTTTAGACTATGCGGATTCATAGTTATGCGAGGAACCTATTTCTACCAACGTCTCATATATGCCTCCAAAATCCAGAGTTATGTGAGGAGCACTGCCTTTCCGCCAATACAAGTCATGTGCGCACGCTTCACAGTCTCACTGTTGGGATGAGAAGCACCGCTTTCCCGCCAATACAAGTCAGGTGCGCGCGCCTCACTATTTCACTTCTGCCATTCTCGCATTGGTTTTGGCAAGGTGTGGATGCACGATCTTAAACTTCTGTTGGTTTTACCTACGGTGCAGTGATTTTGCACTTGAAATATTTAACTATGCCTCCTAAGCATTCGATGTCATGTCCTGGCCTCTCAACCAAGCGGCAGAGAACCGCTCTAACACTTGAAAAAAAGTTGGAATTTATAAACCACAGCATCAGCTGAAGGTAACGCAGCTGTGGGACGCTACTGCTGCGAACCGAATCTTGCCTTTAAAGTTCTTTTGTTGCTTGACAATGCACCAGCCCATCCTAAATATTTGGACAGCATTCATCCTAACAATGCGTTTCCTGCTGCTTAATACAACATCACTGATTCAACCACTCGACCAAGGTGTGATCCACGTTCAAGGCATGCGTATTTTTTTACCGCAGACTATCTCTCAGATGCTGCAAGCAACAGGTGATTTTGAAAATCCTGGGAGTTTACCAACAGTGAGGGAACGGTGGAAGTCAGAACACTTGGCACAAATGGCGATGGACATGGACCCACATTTAGAATGGAGTAAGTATTTTAGTCGTTCCCTGCCATCAACCCTTCTTCCCTACAAGCAAATTTAAAACAAAATGCTGCCAAGCAAACAACCTTCACCACTTTATTCAAATTGGTAACACCTTCTGCCAGCAGTTCTAAGAGTTTTGTGAGTCTTCCTTCACCCCTTGCTGTGCTTGATATGATCCTGACAACCACAACCATCCACCTTATCTGTGTAAAGCTGCCCGACACCACAACAACCACTCGTCTTCCGGAGCAAACACTCCTGCCACTGTTGGTGAGTACTGTACACCCTCGGATGTTAACTTTCTATGATTTATTACATTGAATATTACCTTAAATTGATGAAATATAATACAAATGTTGTCTTGTAGTACTGCTTTTGTGTCGTATTGGTATGAAAATGTGAATAAATTACAGATAAAACATATTTAGGAAGCCCTCTGGAACGCATCCCTATTTTCTCCATTTAAATAATTATTCACATTATGCGATTTCACATTATGCGTCAACTTCGAGGAACATATCCCCCGCAAATAACGAGGATAGGGTGTACTGTGAATAGCTAAGTGTGTAAAAGATGAACTGATTTCCAAAAGGCATAAAGTTAAAGATGACACATTTCTTTAATATTTTAAGCAAGAAAACTTTTTTATTTCCATCTTTTAGAGTTTCAAAATAACAAAAAAGGAAAAGGGCCTGAAGCAAAAGTTTGGGCACCCTGCATGGCAGTACTTAGTAACACCCCCTTTGGCAAGTATCACAGCTTGTAAACGCCTTTTGTAGCCAGCTAAGAGTTTTGTTAGATTCTTGGGCCGTCTTGCATGCACTGTTCTTTTGAGGTCTACCCACAGATTCTCGATGATGTTTAGGTCAGGTTCTATTCAAAAGGTTCAAAGGAACATCTAAACAAGCCTGATGCATTTTGGAAACAAGTCCTGTGGACTGATGAAGTTAAAATAGAACTTATTTGCCGCAATGAGCAAAGGTATGTTTGGAGAAAAGAGGGTGCAGAATTTCATGAAAAGTACCCCTCTCCAACTGTTAAGCATGGGGGTGGATTGATCATGCTTTGGGCTTGTGTTGCAGCCAGTGGCACGGGGAAGATTTACTGGTAGAGGGAAGAATGAATTCAATTAAATACCAGCTAATTCTGGAAGCAAACATCACACTGTCTAAAAAAGCTGAAGATGAAAAGAGGATGGCTTCTACAACAGGATAACATACCTAAACACACCTCAAAATCCACAAAAGACTACCTCAAGAGGTGCAAGCTGAAGGTTTTGCCATGGCCCTCACAGTCCCCTGACCTAAACATCATTGAAAATCTGTGGATTGACCTCAAAAGAGCAATATATGACAGACAGCCCAAGAATCTCACAGAACTAGAAGCCTTTTGCAAGGAGGAATGGGTGAAAATTCCCCAAACAAGAATTGAAAGACTCTTAGCTGGCTACAAAAAGCGTTTACAAGCTGTGACACTTGCCAAAGGAGGTGTTACTAAGTACTGCCATGCAGGGTGCCCAAACTTTTGCTTCAGGCTCTTTTCCTTTTTTGTTGTTTTGAAACTGTAAAAGATGGAAATAAAGAAGTTTTCTTGATTAAAATATTAAATAAATGTGTCATCTTTAACTTTATGCCTTTTGGAAATCAGTTCATCTTTTACTCACTTAGCTATTCACAGTAACAGAAATTTTGACTAGCTGTGCCCAATCTTTTGCATGCCACTGTACAAATATTAGAAGAGAAGTAAGAAAGAATAGAAAAACTGTTACCTCAACCAGCTTAACAAGAGGGGTCATCACGCCCGGGCTAAAGGTTGACTCATTGACCAAGGGTAAGAATGACCTCACATAGTGCTCTTTAGAGCAGCGCAATTGCTTTAGCTAAATATCATGCCATGCATGGATTCTTCAATATAATCAGGACCACCTTTAGCTTCAACAGCTAAGGGCTCACTCCAAGGACAACCAAGAAATGAAAAGGGGCACATTAAAAACAGAAAGGCAGTTGGGTTTCTGCAGAGGTACCATCTCGAAAGTCTTCCAACCAAGGTTCTGTCTTTGATGCAAAATATACTTGATAGCTGAGTCCCCACAACCCACTAGGATAGGGAATTCCAAAAAGGTAAAGAAATTCCTTCTTACCTCAGTCCTGAATGGCCAACCCCTTATTTTAATTATGCTGGTTTTAGACATCTGGCCAGGCTAAACATCAGAGCAGCACACACAAAATACTGGAGGAACTCAGCAGGTGAAGAAAATGTGTAAGGAGAGGATACACAGTTGGTATTTTGGACTGAGACCCTTTATCAAGACTGGAAAGTAAGGGGAAAGAAGCCAGAATAAAACAAAAGTTGAAAAGGTGAAGTACAAGCTAGCAGGTGACAGATGAAACCAGGTGAAGGGGATGGAAGGTGGGTGGGGGAGAGTGGATGAAGTATGTAGCTGGGAGGTGATAGGTGGAAGAGGTAAAGGGCTGAAGAAGGAACGTGATGGGAAAGGACAGTGGACCATAGGAGAAAGGAAAGGAAGAGATGCACCAGATGGAGGTGATGTGCAGGCAAGAAGAGAAAGGGTTAAGAGGAGAGCCAGAATGGGGAATGGAAAAGAAGGCAGAGCGGAAAAAAAATTACCAGAAGTTAAGAAATCGATGTCCATGTCATCAGGTTGGAGGCTACTCAAACATAACAAGAGATGTTGCTCCTCCAACCTTACTGTGGCCTCCTAGTGGTGGTAGAAAAGTCCATGGACTGACATCAATTTTGCATTCTGTTCTGTTAAGCTCCATAATATTGTAAAAGCTTCAATGATTTTCTCTCATACCCCTGCACTTTAATGAATAAGGACTTGTCTATTTAATCATTTCTCAAAAGGCAAACATGAACGTAGTCTTGTGAACCTCAGATGCTTTCTTTCTTTGTCAGGTACTACCTTTGGTATTTTTTAGTGAGCAGACTACACAAATACCCAAGTGCAGTGCCATCAAAGTCTGATAATGCAGTATGACATCTTTGTTCCTCGGCTCAAATCCTCTTCTAATGAACACCAACATACCATTTGACTTTCACATTGCCTGTTGCACATGCATCTTAACTTACAGTACAAGGACAACCAAAACCCTTTGAATGTCAACATTTCCTAATCATCAGCATTCAAAAACACTTAAATTTTTGTTTTATGCAAAGTGGATGACTTTGCCTTTTTCCACATTAGCAACTCACTTAGCTTCTCATTATTCTCTTGACACCATTTCACACTGATTGAACTTCTCATTCTCAACCGATCTACTTTGAGTGCGTTGCACAAATACCATTCAAGCTCTGTCCAACGAACACAATGTTCATATTGTCATGTTTTGTAACTTCAAAACGTTAAACTTATTCAAAGGAAGACATGGTTGTCTGGGAATGCAGGTCTAGCTTTGTGGTTACATTAGGCAAAGCACCCATGTATCAAGTGGTAGCGTGATGGCATATGCAATTCATGCATTTATACGTATAACCCATAACAAATTATTTAAATGAACAAGAATGTTTAACAATATACCGTGACTATAAAAAGTATTCACCCTCCCTTGGAAGTTTTCATGTTTTATTGTTTTACAACATTGAATCAGTGGATTTAATTTGGCTTTTTTTGAAACTGATCAACACAAAAAGACTTTTTCGTGTCAAAGTGAAAACAGATCTCTACAAAGTGATCTAATTTAATTACAAATATAAAACACAAAATAATTGATTGCACAAGTATTCACCCCCTTTAATATGACACAAAATCATCTCTGTTGCAGCTAATTGATTTTAGAAGAAAGGGACGAGTGAGGGAGGACACCAAGAGACCTCTGACAACTCTGGAGGAGTTTACAAGCTTCAGTGGCTGAGATGGGAAAGACTATGCATACAACAACTTTTGCCTGGGTGCTTCACTAGTTGCAGCATTATGGGGGAGTAGCAAAAAGAAAGCTACTGTTGAAAAAACCTCAAATGAAATCTTGGCTAGAGGGCATATGGGAGACTCTGAAGTCAGCTGGAAGAAGTTTCTATGGTTTGAAGAAACCAAAATTGAGCGTTTTGGCCATCAGGCTAAACACTAGGTTTGGCATAAGCCAAACACCGTGCACCATCAAAAACTCACCATCCCCACCATGAAGCATGGTGGTGGCTGCATCATGCTGTGGGGATGCTTCACTGCAGCAGGCCCTGGAAGGCTTGTGAAGGTAGAGGGTAAAATGAATGTGGCAAAATACAAGGAAATCCCAGAGGAAAACCTGCAAGAGAACTGCGACTTAGGGAGAAGATTTGTTTTCCAGCAAGACAATGACCCCAATCACAAAGACAAAGCTAAAAAGGAATGGCTTAGAAAACAGCAAAGTTAATGTCCTGGAGTGGCCAAGTCAGAGTCCAGACCTCAATTCAATTGAAAATTTGTGGCTGGGCTTGTAAAGAAGAATGGGAAAAATTGCAGTGTCCGGATGTGCAAAGCTGCAGAGACCTATCCACACAGACTCAAGGCTGTAATTGCTGCCAAAGCTGCATCTATTAAATACTGACTTGAAGGGGTTGAATACTTATGCAATCAATTATTTTGTGTTTTATATTTGTAATTAATTTAGATCACTTTGTAGAGATCTGTTTTCACGTTGACACGGAGTAATTTTTTTCTGTTGATCAGTTTAAAGAAAGCCAAATAAATCCACTGTGATTCAATGTTGTAAAACAATAAAACATAAGAACTTCCAAGGGGGGTGAATGCTTTTTATAGGCACTGTTTATACAAGATACTCAAATATTTATATCGTCTTTCCCCATAATAATTATTTTCTCCCTCAGTCTTCAAGATTGAAAGTAGCTTTCTTTCCCATTTTGTTCCTTTTATAATGATCTAGGAAATTCTTTGAATAGATTTTTTGAGCACATGATTCAATTAACTTTTGCCAAACTTAATTTATTGTTGGCTGCCATTACCTTGAGTATAATGTAGAAAACAAATGTGCTTGATGCCAGTGAGAGATCCTTGGAGTTTTTCAGGCATAAGAGTTTCAGAGCAGGATGAAAATCAGAGGTTTCCAACCTTTTTTATGTCATGGACCCATACCATTAACCGAGAGGTCGATGGGCCCCTGACTGGGACTCCTGCTCCAGATAAAGAATCGTTTTAAATGTGTATAGAACCAGGGATGAATAGTTCTACAATGAGGAGCATGATAAAATAAACAGGTTAAGAAAAGTGAGTGACAATATAGTTTCTCCTCTACTAAGCAATACGATTTGTAACTGTGATGAGAATTCAAACATGCATTTACTGGGTAGGTGGGGTAGAATATTTGGAAGGATTTAAAAAGCAATTCAAGATCCTTAAAGGGGAAAGAAAGGTTGAAGATTGCATGAGAATTTGTTTTAAACAATCAGGCAGGTAAAGGTTGTTTTGTTTTTTTTGAAGAGTGGAGTGATGACTATAGATTTGGAAAAGGGATGGTACAAGGGCAAACTGAAGATGTTCTCCAGTATGCAGAGGTTGGATAGTCAGTAGTTTAGGGTAATAGGTGGTGAATTGTATGGACTATACATATTTTACCTCATGGATAGCCATATAATTGAAACCTTTCAAATGTTGAAAGACCTAGACAGAGTAGATGTGGAAAGGATGTTTCCTGTGGTGAGGGAGTCTAGGACAAGAAGGCACAGCCTCAGGAGAAAGGGGTGTCCACTTAAAATGGAGAAATTTCTTTAGCCAGAGGGGAGTGAATTTGTGGATTTTATTACCACAGGCAGCTGTGGAGGCCAGATCGTTGGGTGTATTTAAGGCAGACTTGATAGGTTCTTGATTGGACATGGCATCATAGGTTGTAGTGAGAAGGCAGGGAGTAGGGCTGAGGAGGGGAAAAAAGATCAGCCATGATTGAATGGCGGAGCAGAGATAATGGGCCAAATGACCTAATTCTACTCCTATGTCTTATGGTCTTAATTTCTTCATTTCTGAAATATTAATTACACAACACTCCTCCCTGCTTAGCTTTAAACTCCAACTCAATAGAAAATGCAAATCGGCTTTATACACAGTATGCTATATCATGCAACTGCTATATACAGACACACACACACAGTATAGTAATTTAAAAAATTGTCCCATTCAGGCCTAAAAGATTTAATCACCGTGGAGGCTTCCTTACTATTGTGGGATAACACCTTTCCTGACAAGGGAGAAATCACTCTGCTTGGCAGGTAATACTTGTGCCTGTGAAAACAATCTCAAATTCTGAGGCCTTTTCTGTGGTCATTGTAGGAGTTGACTCTGAGACTGAAGGAAGTGGTTCTGACAACTATGGACACCTTTCTTCTGCTTTTCTGATGAAGAGTCTCAGCCTAAAATGTCAACATTTACTCTTTTCCATAGTTGCAGCTTGGCCTGCTGAATTCCTCCAGCATTTTGTGTGTGTTGCTTTTGCAAGTAACTGCCTGAGTAACATTTCTGAAGCTTTCTCAGATAAGTTGCCTACAAAAACTGTTGCTGTCAGACGTCGGCTTTTCTCACTTTCATGATTCCTCTGAGCAGCATGGTCCATCCTTGGTCCAATATGTTTTCCAAGCAAAGGCATAGAGGTTGACACCAACATCTGTTTGCCTTCTGTTGCACAATAGTTCATGGTGTACAGCATGGAAACAGTTGTGACATCATCTAGTATCTTTCTTAATTCTCTTTCAGATAGCTTCATTGCAAGGGATGTGGCATTCAAATTGTGGATGGATCTCCAATAAAGTCACAGTTGTCTCAGCCAATCATATTCCCAACAAGGCTGGTCCTGCTGGTTTTATCACATACAAGCTCAATGTGGCTTGTTGGTTGTTGTAGTTCACTGTCACGAATATCATTCCCATAGGAATTATCTTTTCTCCAGTATAATTTCTTAGTTGGATATCTGCAGGCTTCAGTTCAGTGTCTTTGAAATGCCATTTAAACTCATTTTGTGGAATGACAAACAGCCAAGTCAGTGTCCAATTCCATTTTAATTCATTTGCCATTCACTTTTAGCATAAGCCATAACCTTTGTCTATTGTTAATTTTCACATTGTTAATCTCAAGGCCACACAGTCCTGTGTTACTCCCATCATTAACAGATTTTTCATCAATTGTAGGCAGATTGGTGCTCTTTTTGAAATTGCAATGACTTTTTAGCTTTTTCTCTTCCCTGTGCATTTATTTTTATCTGCTTGACATGCTTTGTTACATTATCTGCAAGTTTTGCCCTTAAACCCGTATTGGTCTAATGTAATAGAGCTTCTGCAATAATGGTGACACAATTGGACCAACCAGGCTGATATCCGTTTTAGACTTTCCAAATTTGATTATGCTCACTTTCATTCTTGACTGTAACTCAATTGCATCTGTCTGTAGTTTCCACTGACACTGCGATTTGAACTGCTCTTTTAGATGAAAGTTGTGCTTCAGTTAGGAGCCATTTTTGAAAACTTTCTTGTAGGATTCCACAACCTAAACAATTTCTTAGTGCATCATTAAGCCTTTTACTGAACTAACAATGCTCAGACAATCTCTTCAATTCAGCCACGTATGCTGAAATGGATTCCCCTTCTTTTTGATTCCCTTATGAAACCTAAAGCATTCTGCAATTAACAATGGCTTAGGTTCTAAATGTTCCTGCATCACTTTCACAATATCAGCAAAGCTCATTTCAGTTGGTTTGGTTGGAGCAGTCAAACTTCGAAACAAACTGCATGCCTTTAATCCCAATGCACTCAGCAAAATTGGTCTTCATTTCTCATTGGCTGTTTAATTTCCTCCAAATACGGTTCAATTAACTCAATATACATGAGCCAGTTATCTCTTATGGAATCAAATATAACAATCTTTCTGATGTAGCTAGCTATTTCTGCACTTTAAAAAAAGATTATCACCTGATACTCATTCTTTATGAACCTGTGAATTCTTCCATTGACCACTATTTGTTTACTTGCCATTCCTCACTACACTTTAAAAAAAATTGAACATTTTACTGCGCTTGAACAGGTTGTTAGCTGTCTCAGGTTAGTTCTTAAAATCCCAGCCTCTTCGCCACTGTTATGTCTTGTAACTTCAAAACATTAAAACTAATTCAAAGGAAGACACCAAGTCCAGGAATCAGGTCTAACTTCGTGTTTACTTTAAGCAAGGTGAACACATATCACGTGGTAGCATAATGACGTATGCAATACACAAATAACCTATAATTGATTATTTTAATGAACAAGAATGCCTAATCAAACTATAACATATATAAAATATATATATATATATATATATATATATATATAGATATATAAAATATAAATATATATATATATATATATATATACACACACACTCACGCACAAGATTACTCAAATAACACTGAAATATTAAATACACAATAGATGTGTAATCTACGTTCATGCTGTGATGAGATGGTGACATGATGTGTTTGCTGTTTTGTATCTGCTGATCACATAAAAAGAATCCAAACTCACAAAAGGTTATTCATGGATGGATGTACCTAATGCTGCTTGAGGTTGGCATTTCAGAATCAAATCAACCCTCCATGGCTGGTTCAAATGAAACCTGAACTAACAGATTTAAGGCATTTCAGAGTACTTTCATTGACTGATAATAGCCTGATTTCTTCCCAAAGGAAAACACATGTTAAACATTTAACCTGGTAATTCAAATTGCTTCTGATCATGGGGGGGCGGGGGGAAATGAGGATGCATACACAGATCTCCACTCACCTGCATCCAAATGGCAGCTGAATTTGAAAAAGGTTCAAAATTTAATTTTACAATACCATTTTCTAATGGATGCAGTTAAAGTTCAACTGGCAAGTTACTGAAAAAAGTGATTACTTAATTGAGATTTTTTCACACAATGTAGTAAAAAATTAATTTATTAGTCCCCCTTATATAATTTCCATTGATTCTAAACTGAAACTGATTTTTGTAGAACTAGCCTGATACAAAACTTAACTCCACATTATTGTAATCTGAATCTTTCATCTGTCACTTCAGCTCATATTTAAGACAATACTGTAAGTTGATGCATCAACCAGCCTCAAATATATCTCAATCTACAAACCGACCTCTGCATTCACAAAACTTCATACATATTTCAGTTTTAAGTCTTAGCAAATGTGATCAAAGTTAAATCTGAACTTGCATTTATATACTGGCTTTAAACCTTGCATCTGCGTCATACAAGCCATAGAAGTTCAAAATAAACAAGAGAAAGGATGGAATATTTGTTTGAGTAACTAGAAGTTTTCCCAGAAAAGTAGATCCTAAAAAGAGAAATGAAAAGGTAGAAAAGCAAGGAAGAACTCAAATCTTAGAATAGAATATAAAAGGTGTGGTTGACAATGAAAGGGGAAAGAAAGTGCATAGTGCATGGCAAGCAAAATATTTGAGTGGGGGGTTGTATCACTTAAAAGACTAAGTAAGAGTTGGAAATTTGATCAACAGAATGAGAATGGTAAACAATGTTTCGATATACTGGCAGCCAGTAAGTGTAAATGTGAATAGAGAATGTTAGCACCATGATTAATCAGCATAGTCCAGAAATCCAGAGTGATGATCCAAGTTTGAAGTTTAGAAAAGGGCATTTAAACTTAGGTAAATTCAATTAAGTAATCTGGAATTTCATGAATGATCATAAAGAAACTACTAGGTTGTTGAAAGACGTACACAAAATGCTAGAGGGTTCATCAGGTTTTGGCCAAAATATCAACACTTTATTTATCTCCGTAGATGCTGCCTGACTTACTAAGTTCCTCCACCATTTTTTGTGTGTTGCTCAAGAATCTCTTGAGTTTGAGGTTGCTGAAAAATCCCCGCTGCTTTGCTGGTTGATTTTACAAAAGGAAATCTATTATCCATATTTCAGCTGGAGTACATGCAACTGCAGGGCCATGGCAATGTGTTGACTCTTAACTGCCTTCTGGATAGACTAAGTTATTCAGTTGAACAGAACCTGGCATGACAACAACATAAGTACTCGATTCCGATATGGCTAGCTCAGCTGATCCTGCAAAATGCTCCTCAGAAGTATGGAGATGGCTAATAATTGGGATACAGAACAGTCAAGTAACAGCTGTTCCTTGACTGCTTTTGAGCCCATGTTCTAAACTCCTTCTCATAATTCCAAGTTATCTATTTTCCCACCAATAGAACAGACTCACCAGAAGTAGCAGCACTGTGGTGTATGAATAAGAAAGAACAGCACTCCTGAACACTGTATCCAGACTCCATAATAGAGTCATAGGGTCATAGAACACTACAGCACAGAACAGGCCCATCTAGTCAGTGCCAAATTATTAATCTGCCTAATATCATAAACCTGCACCTGAACCATTGCCCTCCATACCCCTCCCATCTATTTACGTATCCAAATTTCTCATAAATCTTGAAAGTCTAACCCATATTCAACATTTCCGTTGGCAACTCATTCTACACTCACCATCCTGAGTGAAGAAGTTCTCCCTCATGTTCCCTTTAAACATTTCACCTTTTACCCTTAACCCATGACCTCTACTTCTAATTCTACCCAACCTCAATGGAAAAAAACCTGCTTTCATTTACCCTATCTATACCCTCATAATTTTATATACCTCTTTCAAATCTCCGCTCATTCTTCTGCATTCTAGAAAGTCCTAAAGCATCAGATTTAAGCCTTGCATCAGGTCAAATCAGAGTCCTGAAGGATATGGGTACCTGATTGTAAGTGATGAGAAAAAAAAACTGAGAGTACAATCAACCTGACATTATCCACATCGATATATATGCTGCAAAAAGGTCAATGAAAGTACTGGCAGTAGTAAACTTCACAATTTTTAAAAAGGCAAATGAGATGCAATTGTCTTAAGTATAGGAATGGTTGAGAACACAGATACTTCAGAAGCTGTGACCCAGCAACATACCATTTGTTGTTGTTCAAATTTAGCTGTGCCTTTGGCTAAGCTCCTATATCCACTCCATATCCACTCTATTTAGGCCTTTAAATATTTGGTAGGTTTCAAAAACATCTCCCCTCATTTTTCTAAACTCCAGTGAGTACAGTACAGGCCCAGAACCATCAAACACTCCTCATACGTTAGCCCTTTCATTCCCGGGATCATTCTTGTATAACTCCCCTGGACCCTCTCCAATGCCAACAAATTCTTTCTTACATGAGGTCTAAAACGTTTCACAACAGTCCAAATGTGGTCTGAACAATGTCTTATACATACTCAGCATTACATCCTTACTTTAATATTGCTGTCCTCTCAAAAATGAAGGCTAACCTTGCATCTGCCTTTCTTAATACTGGCTCAAGCTGCAAGCTAACCTTTAGGAAATCCTGCACTAGGATTCCCAAGTCCCTTTGCCCCTCCGATTTCTGAATTTGCTACCCACTTAGAAAATTCTCTGCACCTTTACACCTTCTTTCCAAGTGCATGATCATACATTTCCTTACACTGCATTCTATCTGCCACTTCTTTGCCCATTCGCTTAATCTTCCCCTCCACCTGTCTTTGCATCATCTGCAAATTTGGCCACAAAGCCATCAATTTTGTCATCCATAACATGAAAAGTAGTGGACTTAACACCCAAGTCCTTTTGACATCAAAAGAGCATTTAATAAAGTCTCACATTTACCAGTCTTTGCAAAATTTGCATGATTGCAAATTCTGGCAAGTGCTGAGGTTGGCATCCTGTTGGTGTTAGAAGGAAGGTATCTGGTTACAACACACTGCAATAGGAGCTCACCTGGCAGTGCTAAAGGTAAATATCTTTACGTAAACACGAGTAATTCTTCAGATGCTGGAAATTCAAGCAACACACATCAAAGTTGCTGGCAAACGCAGCAGGCCAGGCAGCAGGATCTCCCAGTGGCCACACATTTTAATTCCACATCCCATTCCCATTCTGATATGTCTATCCACGGCCTCCTCTACTGTCAAGGTGAAGCCACACTTAGGTTGGAAGAGCAATGCCTTATATTCCGTCTGGGTAGCCTCCAACCTGATGGCATGTACATTGACTTCTCTAACTTGCGCTAATGCCCCACCTCCCCCTCGTACCCCATCCGTTATTTATTTATATATACACATTCTTTCTCTCTCTCTCTCCTTTTTGTCCCTCTGACTATACCCCTTGCCCATCCTCTGGGTTTTTCCCCGCTCCCCCTTTTCCTTCTCCCTGGGCCTCCTGTCCCATGATCCTCTCATACCCCTTTTGCCAATCACCTGTCCGGGTCTTGGGTCCAACCCTCCCCCTCCTGTCTTCTCCTATCATTTTGGATCTCCCCCTCCCCCTCTCAAATCTCTTACTAGCTCTTCCTTCAGTTAGTCCTGACGAAGGGTCTCGGCCCAAAAACGTCGACTGTACCTCTTCCTAGAGATGCTGCCTGGCCTGCTGCGTTCACCAGCAACTTTGATGTGTGTTGCTAAATATCTTTAACTGATTCATTAAAGGCATTCCTATTTTCATAAGGTCAAAATTGCAGCCATTCATTGAGGATTACACAATGCTCAATTATATTCACAGGTCCTCAGATAACTTTGCAGTATATGTCTGCGTAAGTAAGATCCAAACAACATTTGTATCACTCAAGTGCCAGGCAATGACAATCACTAACAAGAGAGTGGAGTCACTATCCCTCAATATTCAAAAGTATCTTGGTGGAAAGCTGAGAGTTTACCAGTGATTACAAAATTACTAACTAGCCGCATATAGTGACTACACAAGCAGGTAAAAGATTGGGTTTCCTGCATGGACTGATTCAGCAGCTGACTCCCACCAGCTAAAAAGGCATTAGGACAGCATGACGATAATGAAGTTGGAGGTTTAAAAAAAAAGCATGAATGTGCATTTTAGCAACACACAAGAAGATCCAGAGTCAAGGAAGGGTGATTTTATGTATATATCTATTCTTAGTGGCGTACAGAATAATCCTAATTAATAGCACAGGTTGAAATTCCCTTAACCGAAATTCCGAAATCCAAGAACATCTGAAATCCAAAATCTTTTGATCACTGACATGACATCACAATAGAAAATTGTGCTGGGGAGATTCCCAATCAATGCACAGGTCTATGCCCATCACAGATAGTTCTGAGAAGTGACCTCACGCATGTAATGAACAGAAGTTAAAGAAAAATAGAAAAATACTGCATAAAGTGAAAAACAAAGATCCCAATCATGTATTGAAAGAGTACATTCATCAGTGTCGGAGTGAACAATGCCCCTTAAGAATTTCTGAATATTCAGCAGGCCAGTTGCAGAAATTTAAGAAAAGGCATAGCATTAATTTTTTTTAAAGATTTTAAACATTTTAAAGATGAATCATTTGCTGATCATGAAGCAGCAGAGAAATTCATTGATAAATTTGAGAAGATTATTGCTGATGAAAATCTAACACCAGAACATCTACAATGCTGCCAGTTTTTATACTTTACATAAATAAAAAAAGGAAAATAGAAATACAGTGTCCTGTAACCTTTTAATCAAAACACGACATTGTAGGTGGAAAGCCTGTTGTTGTTGTTCAACAGCTGATGCAGTTTTCTCCTGATGCTACAGTGCTGCTTTTTGTTACCCCGCACACATTACATTTTCATTATACTGATGATATGTAATAATTTTTACTGTTAAGTACATATGAATAAGTGTAGACAAAGACTGCTTACCAGTAGCACATAAATTCAGAGTGGGAAACAAGACCATCAGATACAGGAGCAGCATGAGGTAATCTGGCCCATTGTGTCTGCTCTGTCATTTCATCCCGGTTGATCCAATTTTCCTCACAGTCTCAGTCTCCTGCCTTCTCCCGGTATCCCTTCATGCCCTGTCCAATCAAGAATACATCAACCTCTGCCTTAAATATACATAAGGACTTGGACTCCACAGTTGCCTGTGGCAAAGAAATCCACAGATTCACCATTTTCTGGCTCAAGAAATTCCTCCTCATCTCTGTTCTAAACAGACACCCTTCTAATTTGAGGCCGTGTCCTCTGGTGTTAGACTCTCCCACCATAGGAAACATCCTTTCCACATCCACTCTATCAATGCCTTTCAGTATTCAATAGGTTTCAATGTAGTCACCCCTCATTCTTCTGAATTTTAGTGAATACAGGCCCAGAGCCATCAACACTCTTCATATGCAAGCCATTCAATCCTGGAATCATTTTTGTGAACCTCCTTTAAAGCCTCTCCAGTTTCAGTACATTCTTTCTAAGATAAGGGGCCCAAAACTGCACACAATACTCCAAGTGAGGCTTCACCAGTGCTTTATTCAGTCTCAACATTACACCCTTGCTTTGATATTCTAGCCCTCTTGAAATGAATGTTAACATTGCACTTGTCTTCCTCACCACAGACTCAACCTGCAAATTAACCTTTATGGAATCCTGCACAAGGACTCCCAAGTCCTCTTGCATCTCAGTTTTTTGTATTTTCTCTCCACTTAGAAAATAGTCAACCTTTCATTTCTTCTACCAAAGTGCATGACCATATGCTTCCCGATACTGTATTCCAACTGCAATTTCTTTGCCCATTCTTCTAATCTGTCTAAAGTCCTTCTCTAGCCTTTCTACTTCCTCAAACCTACCTGCCCCTCCACCTATCTTCATATTGTCTGCAAACTTGGCAACAGAGCCATCAATTCCATCATTCAAATCATTGACATAGAACATAAAAAGAAACGGTCCCAACACAGACCCCTGTGGAACATCACTAGTCACTGGCAGCCAGCCAGAAAAAGGCTCTCTTTATTCCCACACTTTGCCTCCTGCCAATCAGCCACTGCTTAATCCAAGCTAAAATCTTTCCTGTAATACCATGGGCTTGTAGCTTGTTAAGCAGCCTTATGTGTGGCACTTTGTTAAAGGCCTGCTGAAAATCCAAATACACAACATCAACCGATTCCCCTTTGCCTATCTTGCTTGTTATTTCTTCAAAGAATTCCAACTGATTTATCAGGCAAGATTTTCCCTTAAGGAAACCATACTGACTATGCCATATTTTTGACCTGGATCTGGGCTGTACCCTCCAAATATCCGGACTTGTCTCTCATTTTTTTGCACTACCTTACTTTCCCTTTTCGATTTATGATTTATAATTAAAATTTTTAATATTTACTATCGATTTGTACTCCAGGGAGCACGAAGAGCAGAATCAAATATCGCTGTGATGATTGTATGTTCTAGTATCAATTGTTTAACAATAAAATATAAATTATAAGTATAAAGTACTTTATCATGTGCCTCCAAGTACCCTGAGATCTCATCCTTAAAAATTGACTCCAACATCTTTCCAACTGCTGTGGTCAGTCTAACTGGCCTATAATTTCTGCCTATCTCCTTTCTTGAAAAATGGAGTGACATTTGTAATTTTACAGTCTTCCACAATCTGGTGATTCTTGAAAGATCATTACTAATGCCTCCACAATCTCTTCAGCCACCTCTTTCAGAACTCTGGGGTGTACACCATCTGCTCCTGATTACTTACCTACTACCTTTAGAACCAAAGAACCTTCTCTCTAGTTATGATAACTTCACACATTTCATGTTCCTTGATAGCTGGAACTTCTACCGTACTGCTAGTGTCTTCCATAGTGAAAACTGGTGCAAAATACCTATTCAGTTTGTTCATTATTTCATTGTCCCCCCATTACTACCTCTCCAGCATCATTTTCCAGCGATCCACTCTCACCTTGCTTTTACACTTTATGTACCTGAAGAAACTTTTGGTATCCTCTAATATTATTAGCTAGCTTACATTCGTATTCCATCTTTACCCTCTTAATGACTTTTTTTATTTGCCTTCTGGAGGTTTTTAAAAGCTTCCCATTCCTCTAACTTCCCACTAATTTTTGTTCTATTATATGTTCTCTCTTTGGCTTTGACTTCTCTTGTTAGCCACAGTGTGTCTCCTTTCCTTTAGAATACTTCTTCCTCTTTGTGATGTACATATCCTGTGCTTTCTGATTGCTTCCAGAAATTCCAGTCATTGCTACTTTGCCATCATCCTTGCCACTGTTCTTTTCCAATCAATTCTGGCCAACTCCTCTCTTATGTCTCTCTAATTCCCTTTACTCCACTGTAATACTGATACAACCGACTTCAGCTTCTCCTTCTCAAATTTCAGGGTGAATTTGATCATATTATGATCACTTTCCCCTAAGGGTTCTTTTCCTTAAGGTCTCTAATCAACATTGATTCATTGCACAACACCCAATCCAGAACAGCTGGTCCTCTAGTGGGCTCAACCATGAACTGCTCCAAAAAGCTATCTCATAAGCAGTCTAGAAATTCCCACTCCTGTAATCCAGCACCTGATTTTTCCAATCTGATTTTTCCAATCTACCTGCATATTGAAGTCCCCCATGACTATTGTAACATTGCCCTTTTGGCATGCATTTTCTATCTCTCATTGTAACTTGTAGGTCACATCCTTACTCCTGTTTGGGGATCTGTATACAACTCCCACCAGGGTCTTTTTACCCTTGTAGTTCCTTAGCACTATCCACAATGATTCGACACTTTCTGACCCCATGTCTCTTTTTTCTAATTATTAGATTTCATCTTTTACCAACAAAGCAACACCGTTCCCTCTGCCTTCCTGTCTGTCCTTTCCATACAATGTGTATCCTTGGACATTAAGCTCCCAGCTATAAAGTTTCAGCCATGGTTCAGTAATGCCTACAACATCATACCTACTCCATCTGCAACTGTGCTGCAAATTCATCTACCTTATCCCACAAACTGGGCACATTCAGATACAATACCTTCAGACTTTGATTCACGTTTTTCGATTCTGTCGCACCATGCTCAACCTTTTGGTTCCTAACTTTGTCTGAGGTCTTACCAACATCTGCCTCCTCAACCTCTCCACTAACTGTTCAGGAAGTCTTATTCCCATCCCCCTGCACCATTAGTTTAAACCCCACCATGCAGCATTAACAAACCTTCCCACTAGGATAACAGCCTCCCTCCAATTCAGGTGCAAACCATCTCTTCTGTACAGGTCCCTCCTTCCCTGAAAGTCAGCCCAATGATCCAAAAATCTTATGCTCTCCCTCCTACACCAACTACTTAGCCATGTATTAAACTGTATAATCTTCCTAGTTCTAGCCTCACCAGTCCTAAGATCACAAACCTGGAGTTCCTGCTCTTTAATTTAGCACCCAATTCCGTGAACTCCCCATGCAGAACCTTGTCACTTGTCCTACCCATGTCATTGGTACCTACATGGACCATGACTTCTGGCTTTTCACCTTCCCACTTAAAAACACTGAGGACTCAATACGAAATATCCCGGTCACTGGCACCCAGGAGGCAACATACCATCTGGGAATGTTGTTTTTGACTACAGAGCCTCCTTTCCGTTCACCCAAACTAATGAATCCCCTATCATCACAGCGTGCCTTTGTTCCCCATTCCCTTGAGTCACAGGGACAGACTCTGTGCCAGAGTCCCAACACTGTGACTTTCCACTGCTAGGTCACCCCCTCCCCCGACAGTTTCTAAAGAGATGTACCTTGTTATCAAGGGAGATGGCCACAGAAGTACTCTGCACTGGCTCCTGAATCCCTTTTCTCCTCCTGTCACCCAGTTTCTTGTGTTCTGCACCTTGGGTGTAACTACCTCTCTATATGTCCTATCTATCACCCCCTCAGCTTCCTGAATGATCCAGAGTTTATCCAGTTCCAGCTCCAACTCCTTAACGTAGTTTGTTGGAAGCTGCAGCTGGATGCAGTTCTTGCAGTTTATAGTGGTCTGGGATACTGAGGGTCTCCTTGCCTTCCCATACCCCACAAGAGCAGCACTGCGCTATCCTGCCTGACAGCCCTACTGTCGCAGCTAAGCAGATATAAACAGGAGAAGGAAAAAACTTAAGCTTTTCTTTCCTTTACTTCCTCTGAGTGAAACCTCAAAGTGCTTAAGCCTTAAGATCACCACTCTACGTCCACTCAGACAAAAGCCACTGCGATGATGGCCTTCCTATAATTTGCTCTTACTAATCAATCTCAAACGTCGATTGGCTGCTGGTCAAAGCTCTATTATACTACCACAATCCGCTCCCACCTTTAATCAGGTCTGCTGCCCGTGGGTAAAAGTCCACTCCTGTCCAAACTTACGACGTCCAGTTGGGGGCTGGTCAAAGCTCTATTTGACCAATGACAGCGATCCCAAGCTGTCTCATTATATATTCCAAAATCTGAAAAAGTCCAAAATCTGAAGTACTTCTGGCCCCAAACATTTCAGATAAGGATTGCACAACCTGTAATACCCAGCCTCGCACTTCAACTCATCAGTTGAGTGGGCATAAACATAGCACACATCTGTTAATTAACCATTAAATCAGCTGTGTCCACGTCAATGTTCTCTCTAAGGTGTGCGCATGCACACATCTTTTGCTACAAGCATACAAAAGGAATTTAAACTGCACACAAAAGGTTGTCACCCTCTACCTCATTGGTGTGTTAAGTATATTTCATGCTCATGCACAATTACATTTTCTTTTCTGGTTTCTCATGCAGATGGTGCTGACAACATAGAGTTTGCAAGGATCTGTCTGCAGATTTTAGAGCTGGCTTACATATACTGTTATTATTGAAGAAATTATTGATTCACTACGTTGAATTCCAAAGAAGCAAAGGGTGTGAAGTGCAATAGAATTTCAAGTTCATTTAAAGTGGAACGGCTTAATGAAACAGTAGAAACAACTACACTGAAAGCTCATGGGTCAGGAACCTGCAGCTACGAGAAATATTTATGTACAAAACAGAAACTGGTGTTACCTGTGTGTATTGTCACGATGCAAAAGTTGTTGGAGAATTTGCAAGTGGAAAGAAGTGGAATAATATCTGGAAACTTGACTTTTTAAAGCATCTTTAGCAAACAAATCACATGGACAGTGTGCAAAAGCTCCAGTGAAAAAATCCTTCATTACCCACTACAGGCCTGCTACGCATATTTTGTGAGAGTGCAGATGAGTGAGAGTGAAAATGATCAGAGGGGATCGCAGTTCTTGTTGACAATATTTTGCTAGCTATTAAAATGAATACCTCTATATTTAAAATTCAGTGCACACATGTTGTCAGTCGGCAAAAAAAAATCGCACAGCACAAGATTTTTGTGCACACTAGTCATTACAAATTAGAGGGAACATTGGTCCATATCAAACATTATGACAGCCATTTCAGTGAATATGACACCTTACTCTGTAGTCAACCAAAAATACAAAAGAACCCTATCAAAATGATAAACAAGGTTTGAGCCCCTTTCTTTTAATTTTGTACTTCAACTTCCAGTGCTTTGTGGAAAAAAAATGTTCTGTCCTATTCTCCTTCTTTTCCCATCACTCTAAAACCCAGGGTCTCACATATTCTAATAAAAGATCCCCAAACATATCTTTGGTAAATACAACTGCAGTTTTTGTTTCTCTCAATCTCCTCTACCTCATGGTATCTGGCAATATTGATAGATTAACAGATTGAATCTGTTTTATCTCTTCAGAAATGCTCTGATTAATACTCTCCAACTACTAGTTCATCTGTGACCACTAATCAACTCTATATCCCACCACTTCTTCTACCAGAACATAATCATTTCTCCAGAAATCTCCAAAATCCAATGTTTCTTCCTTGTTATAAAGATGGCATATATGGGGTTAACTATTCCAGCAGTGGAATTAGTATAACAATAAACACAAACATCACAAAATTTCTTCGAAGTTTCATTTGGTGGGCCAAGACTCCCCTTCTGTCATGAATCACATTGTGTAGTTACAGGTCTCTACAGCTTGTCTTAAGCAATAGTTTTCTTCAAATGGTCTATCCTTTGATACCTCCACTTCTATCCAAATACTACCATTTGGTAACATTAACCAAAGGGTAAATTCATGTTCATTTATTTGCTAACTGTATCCAATTTTAGCTCTCCACTCTCTGTATTACAATGACACCGCTAGATAACTTGTATAACAAGATATGGATAATCAAAATGACCAAAATCATCAACTCCAAATCAGAATTAGGTTTAATATCATTGACATGGCGTGAAATTTGGTGTTTTACAGCAGCAGTACAGTCCAATACATAAAGATTATAAATTACAAGAATAAATATCAACTCAGATCAAAATGCAGCAGATCCTATCCATTGTTATGATATTTTTTAAAATCTTCAGTATTGCAACCATGCTTGAGCTATAATGTGACATCAACCTCACCAACATTGAACAAAAAAATAAAGATTTTGTCACTTCAAAGCTGCTTTCATGGATCGTTCATTGGCCACTTATTATACATTTAACTACGTTCTACTTTGAACATTATTCTATTCAAAACTCAGTTCCAGCAGTAATTATTGCCATATAAAATGAAAATATTTCAACTTATCAGACAATAAATATGTTATACCTATAAACTTACCAGAACTGCTAATGGAAGTGGTATAAATCCCATTCTTCTTGATACTGTATCACTATAATCTGTATATGCCTGTAAGATAATTTGTTCATTATTAAACAGACCTGAAATAGTAGATAAATAATTAAAAAGATATTGTCTTTGTCTGACAAGTGAGCACGAACTCTCTAATCATTTGATGCAACATCCATTGAGTCATTAATTTATTTAGAGACAGAGTCACAGAGTATAGAAACAGGTCATTTGGGCCAACTATCCATGCCAACCAGTTTGCCCATCCAAAATCGTGCTATTTACCTGTCACAAACAAGAGAAAATCTGCAGATACTGGAAATCCAAGCAACACACACAAAATTGTGGAGAACTCAAAAGGCCAAGCAACATCTATGGAAAAGAATACAGTTGGTGTTTCGGGCTGAGACCATTCAGCAGGACTGGAGAAAAAAAGATGAGTAGAGTTAAAAGGTGGGGGGAGGGGAGGGAGAAACACAAGGTGATAGGTGAAACTGGGAGGGGGAGGGGGTGAAGTAAAGAGCTGGAAAGTAGATTGGTGGAAGAAATCCTGGGCTGGAGAAGTGGTGGGGGGAGGGGTTTCTGACAGGAGAGGACAGAAGGCCATGGAAGAAAGAAAATGGGGGAGGAGGGAGGCAATGGGCAGGCAGAGAGATATGGTGAGAGAGAAAAAGGCATGGGGAATGGTGAAAGGGGGGGCATTACCGGAAGTTTGAGAAGTTGATGATTCTCTGCAACTTCTGCCATCTCCAAAGGGATTCCATCACCAAGCACATCTTTTTCTCCCCCTCCCTACTTTCTGCTTTCCACAGCATCGCTCCCTGTGCAACTCCCTTGTTCATTCATCACTTCCCACTGATCTCCCTCCTGGCACTTATCCTTGCAAGTGGAAAAAGTGCTACCCTGTCCCTACACCTCCTCCCTCACTACCATTCAGGGCCCCAAACAGTCCTTCCAGGTGAGGCGACACTTCACCTGTGAATCTGTCTGGTGCTCCCAGTATGGCCTCTTGTATACCAATGAGACCCAACGTAGATTGGGAGACTACTTTGCCGAGCACCTATGCTTCGTCTGCCAGAAAAAGTGGGAACTCCCAGTGGCCACTCATTTTAATTCCACTTCCCATTTCCATTTTAAAATGTCTATCCTCCATAGCCTCCTCCACTGTTGTGATGAGTCTGAAGGAACAACACCTTATATTCTGTCTGGGTAGTCTCCAACCTGATGGCATGAACACTGACTTCTCGAACTTGTGGTAATGTCTTCCCCCACGCCCTCACCATTCCCCATTCCCTTTTCCCTCGCTCTGCTTATCTCCTTGCCCACCCATTGCCTCCCTCCAGTGCTCCTCCCCCTTTTCTTTCTTCCATGGCCTTCTGCCCTTTATCAGATCCCCCTTTTCTAGCCCTGTAACTCTCTCAGCAGTCAACTTCCCGGCTCTTTACTTCACCTTTTCCCCTCTGTCACCTTGTGTTTCTCCTTCCCCTCCCCCACCTTTTAACTCTACTACTCATTTTTTTTCTCCAGTCCTGCTGAAGGGACTCAGCCCGAAACATCGACTGTACTCTTTTCCATTGATGTTGCCTGTCCTGCCGAGTTCCTTCAGCATTTTGTGTGTGTTGCTATTTACCTGTGCTTCATCCATATCGTTCTGAACTCTTTCCTATCCAGACACAGGATTTTTAGCCCACTGAGTCCAGAACGAGGATTAAACACCCACTTACACTAATCCTACATGAATTATATTTCATTTTCTCACCTTCCTCTCAATTCTCTACAGATTCTACTACTCACCACAGTGGCAAATTACCCAGCTAATCCATATGACTTTGCGATGTGGGAAGAAAACAGAGCACCCATAGGAAATCTACACTATCGGAAGCAGCACTGGAGGTTAGCTTTTAACTCCAAATCAATTAACCTGTGAGGCAACAGCTGCACCAAAGTGTATTCCATTTTTGAGAAAAAAATACATTATTTTGTATTGATCCCTCAGAGGATCGTTTGAGAATTCCTCACCCCAGACTACAGTAGATTCTGTATTATTACATATACTTCAGGTCATGCTAGATCTCTGGATGACAGGGGAAATAAAGGGATAGTACAGAATCAGGCAAGAAAGTGGAGATGAAGGCCATAGACACATTAGCCTTAATCTTATTGAAAATTGACACAGGTTTGGGAGCTGTAAATCTAGTCTTATTCTTTTGCTCAGATGAACCAGGAAGAGAATGCTTCTTTGGCCCTTGATGGAACCCCACTGCCACAGAATATATTTTATACAAATTTATTTTGCTTATTATTTTAGTGCTTACCAAAAATTCTCCTTACCAAAATTCAAAATACTGATGGTTCCTTTAATACATATATCAATTCAAATTTAGATTTTCAGTAAATGCTTATTTACATATTTAAACAGCCATACAGAACAGCAGCTTCCACAATTAAACAGAGAATTGCTTCTTTCCTTGCTGAGTTGGAAATACATTGCAGCTTAGTGGCATTTTCAAAATGATCTCCAAATTTGATCACATTAAAACAAACCTAAAATCATTGAATTCTTGTTCTCAGGTCTGTCTTTGAAGTGCTTGCAGACCTTTCTACCTTAATATTGTTGCAAAGTAGTTTTCAATTGGCATCAAAAGTTTTATTATTTTCCTTTCCATTACTTAACTAATAAGTCTGATGCATTTCTGTGAATGACATGAAAACTGCTGGGGTCTTGTAATTTCCTAAAATATTTCCAATTAAGCTGTTCATAAGGGGAGGCTGAAAAAGACAAAATAAATAGATGCTGCTGATTCACACCAGGGATGAATTGAGTATTCTCAATAAACAAGCATGTGTGTATGAAGTAGTTTTAGGATTGACCATTTAAGGCCAATGTTGCATGTAAGCATTCTTTGTGCCTTTGAATGGGATCTGAATCATTATGTAAAACTTGAGTCACATTGGTCTTAACTACTTAATTAAGAGGAAAAGCAAATAGGCTTTTGGTCAACTGCCAACCTGGCTTTTCCTCCCAGCTGAGTCTCTGCTGCGCTATAACCAGGCATAAAAGCATCACATTTTATGGCTTATTTAAATTAAAAGCGTCAACTTTGAATAACTCTTCTATCAGTAACAACATTTTATAATAATCGAATAACCAATTCAAGAGATGTCAAATATATTATGGGGTTCTGAAAAGATACTGCCAGATAGAAAGAAAGATGCTAAGAACCAAGCACAGTGCTGAGAAGGAAGGGCATGTCACCTACATCTGATCAGTGAGAAAATAGCCAAAATAGCTTTACATCCCTCTGTGAATTATTTACAGAACAGAACAAGCAAATGGAAATGTTTTGGAAACTGCCATCTTGTGAAACAGTCAGTCTGGCAACTTGCAAAGCATAAACATCTATTTTGATAATTGATGACCATGTGACTAAAGTGATTGTGCCAAAAGGAATTTGAAAGAGGCAAAGCAAATTATCTAAGACGAGTGCAAAGAAATGGATAAAAAAAATGGATTATAAATGACCAATAACAGTAACTCCAGAGACCAACTACAGAAGAATGTGAGTGTAGGGACCCTCAAGAGTGCTGGGGCAGGGTTTCAGGTTCTTGGATAATTGGAACCTTTTCGTGGGCAGGATTAACCTGTACAAGAGGGACAGGTTGCTCCTAAACTGGAGGGGAACCAATATCCTGGCCAAGAGGTTCACTAGATTGGTAGGGGGATGAGAACCAGAGCACCAGATCAGAAAGCAGGGTGGTGGAGAGGATGGTACATGTCAGGGCCAGTAAGAACAGGTAAGAGCAAAGTAATAGATGTGATGGAACGGATAGTTTGAAGTATGTGTATTTTAATGCTAGAAATATTATGGGTAAAGCTGATGAATTTAGAGCATGGAACTCTGTTGTTCTGGTCATTACAGAGACGTGGTTGAGAGAGGGACAGGAATGGGTGCTTAACATCCCAGGGTCTTGATGTTTAAGAAAAGATAGAAGGTAAAAGAGATGAGGGAATTGCACTAATCAGGAACAATATCACAGTTGTACTCAGAGGGGACTTAAATAGAGAGCTCGTCCACTGAGTCTAAATGAGTAGAACTCAAGAATAGGAACAGTACAATAGCTCCCTCCAATTGCTACCAGGACATGGGAAAAAAGATATGGAAAGGTGTAAAAGGTGTAAGAACAATAGGGTTGTTGCCATGGGGGACTTTAACTTCACTAATATTACCTGGGACCTTCTGAGTGCAAGAGGTTTAGATGGAGAAAATTTGTTAGGTGCATCCAGAAGGGTTTCCTAAATCAGTATGTAGATAGTCCAACAAGATGAGGGGCTGTACTGGACCTGGTGTTGGTTAATGAGCCTGTGTAGATGACTGACTTTTCAGTGGGTGAATGATAGGGAACAGTGACCACAACTCCTTAAGTTTTAAGACAGCTATAGATAAGGATAAGTATAGGCCTTGTGGGAGTATATTAAATAGCAGCAGGAAAAATTACAAGAGCATTAGGCAGGAACTATGGAGTATTAATTGGAAACAGCTCTTTTTGGGGAAGTTCATATCTAATATATGGAGCGTGTTTAAAGACCAACTGCACAAAGTATAGGACAGGTATGTTCCAAAGAGAAGGAAGGAAAAGGGTAGCAAGTTAATAGAACTTTAATAGGATGTCAAGGGAGGTGATGAATTTAGTCGAGAAGTATGTAAAGCTTAGGAAGCTAGAATCAAACTGAGTCCTTGAGGATTATAAAGAAGCCAGAAAAGAACGCAAGAAGGGAATTAGTAAGGCCAGGAAGAGCCATGAAAATAGGATTAAAGAGAATCTCAGGACATTCTATAAATACAGTATATCAAGAGAATAGCTAGGGAGATGGTAGGATTACTCAAGGATAAAAGGGGAACTTTTCCTTGGATGTGGGGGATGTGGGTGAGGTCCTTGAGTATTTTACATCAGTATTTACCAATATCTTTGTGTCCTCTCTAGCCACAGGCAAGGTCCTGGAGGACTGACAAGTAGCTAATATTGTTTCATTATTCAAGAAGGGAACAAGGGACAATCCTGGAAACTATAGACTGGGAGACACACATCAGTGGTAGGAAAGTTATAGAAGAGAATTTGTACGGATAGGATTTATGAACATTTGGAAAGTCACAGCCTAATTAGTGAAAGCCAGTATGGCTTTGTGCAGGACAAGTTGTGTTTTACTAATTTGATTTGAGTTTTTTGACGAGGTGATGGGGGTAATTCATGAAGGTAGAGCTGTGGATGTTGGTAAGGCATATGAGAAAGTCACTAATGGGATGCTCATCCAGAAGATTAAGATTGAGAGAGGGACAGGAATGGGTGCTTAACATCCCAGGGTCTTGATGTTTAAGAAAAGATAGAAGGTAAAAGATGAGGGAATTGCACTAATCAGGAACAATATCACAGTTGCACTCAGAGGGGACTTAAATATAGAGAGCTCATCCACTGAGTCTAATTGGGTAGAACTCAAAAATAGGAATGGTACAATAGCCGTGGATCCATGGTGAATAGGCTGTTTGGATTCAGAACTGGCTTGCCCATAGATGACATAGGGTAGTGATCTAGGGACTTATTCCAGCTGGATGTCTGTGATTAGTGGTGTTCTGCAGGGATCTGTAATGCAACGTCTGCTATTTGTGATGTATGTAATGACCTGGATGATAAAGTAATGGGTTGATTAGTAGGTTTGCAGCCTATACGAAGATCGGTGGTGTTATGGATAGCATAGATGATTGGCAACGAGTACAATAGGATAAGAATCAGTTGCAGATATGGGTGAAAAAAGAAGTTTAACCCAGCCAAATGTGAAGTATTGCACTTTGGCAGGTCAAATGCAAAGAGATAGCACACTGTTAAGGGCAAGATCCTTAACAGCATTGATGAGCAGAGGCACCTTGGGGTCCAAGTTCATAGCTCCCTGAAAGTGGCTTCACAGACTGAAAGGGTGGTTAAGAGAGCGTATGACACGCTTGCATTTATTAGTTAAGGCACTAAGTTCAATAGTTAGGACATCACGTTGCAGATCTATAAAACTCTAGTTTGGTGCGTCTGGAGTATAGAAACAGTTCTGGTGGCACCATTTTAGGAAGGATGTCGAGGCTTTGGAGAGGGTGCAGAAAAGTTTTACCAGGATGTTGCTTGGATTAGAGGCATGTACTATGCCAAAAGGTTGGACAAACTTGGGTTGTTTTCTCTGAAACTGTGGAGGCTGAGGTAAGATCTGATAGAGGTTTAGAAGATTACAAGAGCCATAGACAGAGTAGACAGACAATATCTTTTTCTCCAAGGGTGGTAATGCTTAATAGCAGAGGGCATGCATTTAAGGTGAGACAGCATAATTTTAAAGGAAATGAGAGGGGCATTTTTCTTCTTCTTTTTTTTTTTACAGAGAGTGCTGGGTGCCTGGAAAGCGCTGTCTGGGGTGAGATGGTAGAGGCAGAAAAAATGAATGTGAGGAAAATGGAAGGATATGTACATCATGTAGGCATAACTTAATTGGTGATTGGTGTGGCAACACATTGTGGGTTGAAGGGCCTGTCATGTGCTGTACTGTTCTATGACTCAGAGAAGAACTCACCAAGTCAAACCCTGGTCAGGTTCATCTACAGCAGGTAATATCTAAATACAAGTAGTAAAATTTGGAACTTTTGTAACTGAAGAGTTAATGAGCCTTATTTGAAAATATATAGTAAATCTTTGGGTTGCTTGAATTGCGAGTAATAAATACAATTGTTGGGCAAAGTTTATGGTGTTTTATTTTACCATGTGCTGCATTGAATTGGAAAAACTATAATCTTATAAAAATTAATAGATAAGGAAGTGCATTTAGATACTTACATTTTTTTGACGGCTGCTAACCAAGTCAAATGCAAGGCTGGCTCTATACTCACTATATACCTATGCACAGGAAAAAAAAGTGCAGACTTTTAGCATTCAGAACCCATTTAGACAACATGATATCAAAATGACCTTGAATGCACTAGATGGACCAGAACGTACTGCCATCATCAAGCCAGTTATGTTTATTGACGACCCATGGGTAATATTAACTTATTTTTCCCCAGATCCAGATCCTCTTAGCCACACATTGATACAGATTGTGAACAACTGGGGCCCCTAGCAATGACTGCTGTGCTAATCACACCAGCCACAGCCTGCCAACATGTTATAGACACATTCATTCCCACAGATTGCTTTCTGCTTTTCTTAACTGGCTCTCAATAAACAGAAATGTACTAAACCAAATTCCTGTTGCGAAGATGTTGCTGCAAGACAGAGTGATGCTTTGCAGGCAGCAAATAAAACTACTGACGATTCTGTAAATCTGTAAGGCCTTTTTCACGACTACAAACACTGTAATCTGCAGCCTGCACTTTCCTGCCGGGAGGTGTGCTTTTGAACTGTCTATATAACCAGGTGTTATTGTGGTATCCTGAACTATTTGGCAAACTGAACTCTTGAGAATACAGGTACGGGTGCGGTGGCCAGTGCTGGATCCGACTTGATGCTGGAGTGAATCTTCGATCCACACTGAGGTTGTGGAGCCTGGGCATGAGAATGGATAACGAACTGATATTTGGTTTATTTAAGCGATAAACCAGATTAAAAAGATTAAGGCATCAAGGCCAAGGATGGAGGACAAACCGTTGCTCAGCTTACTGCTCCGGGAGGCTTTACTCACCTCAGCACTGAACTGACTCTGCAGCTCCTGGACCAGTTTCAGTGCTGAACTGGTTACGTGACTATGGACTTACTTTTGGGGACTCTGTGATTCATGATCTGTTGGCTGTTTATTTGCTTTTTTATTGTTTGTACGATTTGTTCTTTCTTTTTTGCACATTAGATGTTTGACTACCTTTGTGGTGTGGGTATTTTTGTGAATTCTATGGTGTTTCTTTGTTTTGTGGCTGCTTGCAAGATGATGAATCTCAAGATGGTATATGGTATACATACTCTGATAATAAATGAATTTTTGAAATTCTATGTGTTCTTAATCTTTTTGATCAACCTTCTGTGGTAGGAAAATGGACAGGTAAAAATTGATGAATGGCAGTGCTAATGAGGGACTACAGTTTAGAAGAACAAAGTAGTAATGAGTTCAAAGTCTGAATCTGTGGTTGCTGTAAATTAATAGAATAAGGTATCTGGCTGATTCAGTACTGAAAAAAATACATTGTCTGTTGACAGATGGGGAATCCCAGCACTATGTAGCTAACATTACTGTTGGACATCACCTGTAGTGCAGTAATGGAACTAAAGGACAACTGCATAGCATCTGTCACTCATGAATGCCAGAAATCTGAAGTAAAGACAGAAAACACTGGAAAAATTTTCGAGTCAGACAGCATAGGTGAGAGAAATAATATTCCAAGTCAAAGCAGTTTCAGCAGGACTGAGAAAGGGGAGAAGGAAACAGAAAACACAAGTGAAAGCCTGTGATACATTTCCCCAAGAATCAGGAAGTATTTCTGATATGTATTCACTCTGAACACCAAATGTAAGATAGTGAATTCAAAGATAGTGAGTCTGGCCCATTGCCACAATAACCACTTCAGCCATTCACGGTCCCACCCACGTCTGAATTCATGTGGCTGATCTTTCTGGCTGAAACCATTCTGAAATCAAGCAGCAAGACCCTCTCTGGTATATAGGCCTTCAATGATGTTGTGAATGGGCCAAAAGAAGCCCATGTCACAAAATACGCCTGAAAGCCATGTTTTTCTATTTTTAAAGTTGTTACAGAATTTCAATCTTTTAGAAACATTAAAAATTCATTATAAACAAAATAAAACATAATTTTAGTACCTGTTTAATAAATGAAAATAAAATCACTATAAAGCACCTAGAAATACTTGAAATAATAAAAAATAAACAAAAATAATTGGAAAAATAGAAATCATTCTTCCTTTTAACCATACTCATGGACCCTGCAACTGTCACAAGATCCGCATAAGATTCCTTGGTTGTAAGACATCAAGCTTCTACTTCAACCTTCCAGGAATGCAGCTGTGAAAGATCACAGGCAGAGCTCAACCAGCAAGAACATTTACATAGGAGACCTTAACTTGCCTGGACTCCTGTAGGTAAATACCAGTTTCATGCAAAATTGCTGTCAAGACCCAGCAAAATCCATGTTGTTGCATTCTGAATTTGATATAAACATAGATCTTAACAATAATTTAGTAATTTGGTAATGTCAATTTTAAGAGCTAAAGATTGGTGTTAATTAAATGATCACATGCCTGTTATAATACTTAAAAGTATTCGTAAGAATTAAACTGAAACATAATAGAGGAAACTTTAACTGCTATTGAATATATTTCAAATTACTTGTTTTTAATTCTAGAACTGGGTATTGAAAATAAAGCATTTTGTTCCCCACCATCTCAAAAAAATAATTTACAATAACCTTGCAAAAATGACAGGTATCTCATGTCAGTAATAGTGTTAATAGTTTTCATGGTATCCCACTAACAACTTAAAACAGATCAACTGTTTACTTATTTGATGTACCATTGGTAGAACTTTTCTATGTGGAAACTGAATGCAATTTCATTGTCTAACAATGGTAAAAAGTAATATAGTGAAGTGTTTTAGAACCACCAATTAATTAAAAACTCAGCATAAAATGCAAAATGTCTTTTACACAAATAATAATTATTAGTATACTCACATCAGCGGTAATATCATTGAATTTCGTAATAAAAGCATGCTTAACCACATCCACAGCCATTTCTGATGCAATTACCATGCACACATCTGGAAACAACACCCAGAGATGGTCTAAATGGGGCAAAAATGAAACAATCTTACAAAATCATATAGATTTAAATATAATCTAGACAGGCAGATTACCATGAAGGATAGTTATAAACATTATTAAACCCTGATCTACTTTGAAAGTTTTGGCACATAAAAGAAATACTAAAAATAAATTAAACAATTCAAACTGCAACCAAAGGTTAGCTAAATATTTTTAGATTAATGGATCTATTATTCTATAAGACAAATGCAGTAAAACTTAATAATCTACCATATGACCATTCAGAAATCTCTATCACCTCACCAGGTGATGTTTGCAATTTTCAGGGCCCCAGTAAACAGGCTCCCTTCCCACACACTCTGATTCCTGCATTCGCTGTCCACTTGCTGAGGCTCACGTTTCTGCACTTCTCATCTAGTCCCAAGGGTTCCAGATCCTGTATTCATTTTAAATTAACCTGGTATGTTTGGCTGTACTCTCTTAAAACTTACCTGGTTCCATTTCCCATGGTCTCTGGCCATACAGATGGATCAATTCATTACAACAGAGCCTTGAGATAGTACAAGGTAAAATAATAACAGAAAGCAGAATAGTGTTGCAGTTACAGAGAAAGTGCAGTGTAGGTAGACAATAAGGTACTAGATCATTATGAGGTAGACTGAGGTTAAAAGTGCAACTTTTTGAACTAAGGAAACACTTAATAGTGTTATAGCAATGGGATAGAAGCTGTCCTTCAGCCTGGTGCTATGAGATTTAAGGCTTTTGTATCTTTGGCCTGATAGTAGGGGGAGAAGAGAAAATGTCTGGAGTGGGTGGGGTCTTTGATTATTCTGGCTGCTTCATCAAAGCAGCGAGAAGTGCACACAGTGTCTAAGGGAGGGAGGCTGGTTTCCATGATTTACTGTGCTGTGTACACAACTCTCTGCAGTTTCTTGTAGTGATGGACAGAGCAGTTGCCATACCAAGTTGTTATGCATCTGAACATGTTATTCTCTACGGTGCATCGATAAAAATGGATGAGGGTCAAAGCAGACATGCTTTGACATTTCTTTAGTCTTCTGAGGAAGTAAGCACCTTCTTGAGCTTTCATGGCTATGACGTCAATTTGTTTGGACCAGGACAGGCTAGTGGTGATGTGCACTCCCAGGAACCCAAAGGTTTTAATGCTCTCGACCTCAGCACTGTTAATGTAACAGGAACATGTGCATCCCTCCCTTCCTGAAGTCAATGACCAGCTTTTTTGCTTTGCTGACATTGGTGAAAAGATTGCCGTCAATGACAACAAGGTATTAGGCTCTCAATCTTTGTCCTGTACTCTGATGACCACTATGTGGAATATGTCCACTATAACGATATTATCTGCAAACTTGTAGATGGAGTTAGAGCAGAATCTGGCCATGCAGTCATGAGTTTTATGGAGTAGAGTAGGGGCTGATGATGCACCCTTGTGGAGCAACAGCATTGCTTCTGTTGGTCAAGAATTCAAAGGTCCAGTGCAAAGGGAGATGTTAGCTGGCTCACCGAAACGTTACTCTTTAGTGTCCTCAAAAAAAGTGAAATAACAGTATTTAACTTCAATCTTTCAGAAAATCTATGAATCTAACATGACAAATATCCTGAGTGCGCTGGATTAATGGAGTTTTATTGTACACAATAGACTATGCTTATCACTCAGGTTAACTGCATAATAAAAACAATAAAAGATATCCACATGTACTCTTTTACCTGGATTCCATGAAAATTGTTCCATATTTCTCAAACAAACAATTAGCAGAAGTACATAGTTGTTGAACCTCTCCCTTATATCTGCAAACAGATTTTTGTCTACATTAGTGGTCATGTTAAAATTGTTCCAAAATTCTTCTTTGTATTTTGTACTGATGATTTTTACCAAGAATCTCAGTGCTTTTTCAAAAGTTCCGTACAGTGACTAAAAATTAAAAGTGCCTCCAAAATTAAATTACAGAATAACAGAAACTATTAAAGGAAGAACACACACAATGCAAGGTATTAGAGATGAACAACTGCAGTGCTTGGACACAAGAAAAGCTAGAGTGGAACATCTAACTATCTTATATTTGATTTGCCAGTGTAAGGAATGAGGAGTATTTGGTTGGCTTTTCAGGTGTGCCACAGTGTCAGTAACAATATGTGTAAGCACAGTGGTCATTAACAGACAACAATGGTGTTAAGCTGTCTCAAAATATTGGAGGGTATAACTTTAAGATGAAAGGGGAAAATTTTAAATGAGATTTATAAGACATGTTTAAAAATATACAATAGATGTCAGAGCAGATCTGATAGCAACATTTTTAAGGCATTGAGACAGACACCTGAGCAGGGAGAGAATAGAGTGATATAGACCTTAGGCAGGCAAGTACTGTATGCAGTTTAAATTGGCATCATGGTTGGCACAGACATTATGGGCCAAGGGGCCTGTTCCTGTACTAAAATGTTCTATATTCTATAAACTGTCCTGTATTTCACAATGGTTGTACCCATCTCTGTACCGACAAGGTTGAAACTCTACGTGATTGAAAAAAAATATAGGTTCAACCACCATATCACCAAAATTTAAAATTCACATTTATTCACTATTACAAGACTGGCATATTACAAGTAATTCAGCAGTTATCAATTTCACTGCATGGAAACTATTACCCTATACACCTACAACTGAACAGAATTACTGAACATGCACAGTATCTGATAATTACCCATCCATAAAAGTGGTTTGATAATTATGAGATAATGCACATTTATAGTAATTTTGATGTCTACAACAGCAATGATATAAAATATGTGCCTAGAAATTCAATTGCATAACAAAACATTTTGGCACAAGTCATCCTTGAAATATTAACCAAATTCTATGTCAGAGACACAAGGTTATGGACACTTAGAATGTAGCACTGCCTATGGAACTCAGCATGAGAACTTGGAAGATGCTCTTTTTCCAGTTTCCATTGGGTACTCTCAGGACTACCAAGCGTTTCCAAAGCAAAATAGGATTTGGATCACTTTAAGACAAATGCTTTATTTCATTTGCATCCTATGTCATCACACCCCAACTAAATTTATAAACTATCATGCCAAGCCCCATTAACCACAAAATCTTAAATGAAGTTAGGAGAAATGCACTCTGTTTCTTCCAACTCATCAATCATCCGAGTTTTCAGTCATGTCACATTTCCCATTCTCCAATCACCAGACCAAGTAATCTCCTAGGTCTCTATCAGAGGCTTCAATCTATAAATTTAAACTCAATGCCACACAAATCCTTGGCTGAGTATCAATTTAATCTCAATTATCACCTATCTTCAATTGCAGTCAGCTTCACTGAATATTCCAATCCAGTTTCCCTGTGCTGCAGCACTCCAAGGCTTTACTCTAACACCATATACATGTTCACTCTTCTTAACAAATTTTCCTCCATTTAATTTTATTTTCAACCCTAAATACCTAATCTATATAAACACATTACTCAATAACACTTTTATTTGCTTCTCTTTTTACCATGAAAAGCCTCTACAGGAAATCTTCTTTCTCACATACACAGAGGATTTATAAAGAATCCTGAAGTTTAGGCAAACTATTAGTTAATATCTTGCTGTAGACAATAGACTTTGAAAACATTCTGAAAACTCATGGCATGCATACTTCTCTACTGTGCACCGTTAGATCAAGTAATCTTATGCAGCCTCTAACATAATGCTGCTATTGAAAATGCAACTTTAAATCCTATTCAGTCTAGTATTACTTTATTGAAAAATCATATCCAAAATAAATGGATGTATTTTGGTTCTTTTAAATTTTCTGTTGATAATAAAAACTGAATGAATTATGAAAGCTTGTCATGGAAACAAAAGTGCTTTTATCATTTATAACAAAAATAGAATATGCTGGAAAAAGTCATCCAATCATATATAACATCATAATAAAAATAACATGGTAATGGCCCAGATTTTGTTGCCAGTTGAATAAATGCCCAGAGCTCTCTTGTGAACTTTTGCCCTGTGGTTAGTAATACTGAAAAAACCCAAATCAACATGGGCTTTGTATAGGAATTCTGGGACCCATGAGGTGGCAGTTAGATGCCAGCTTATCCAAATGTTGTCTTTTAAAAGCATAGTAATTAAATCCATAGTTCACAGAGTCTATACTAGGTTAATTCAAGCTTGAACATTTCATTCAATAAAACAAGCCTACAAAGAAAATGAAATAAGGAGAACACAGAAGACAGAAATAAGACAGGATAAATAATAAACATATAATTTTTAATTTTTGGCCTAGAAGTAATAGTTAGTAAAGGCCCAAACTTTGAAGGTTTGGCTGGCTCATCATTGTTTTGTGGCTGGAATAAAATATTTTTCCCCATTAGCACATACAATTAACACCTTTAAAAAAAAGTAATGTGTTAATTTGTAATCATGTTAACTGCAATGAAAGGTCTTAGCTTCAATCAATGCTTACATATTCCTATTTATTCTTTCTTCACATCACTCATTTTCCTTCAATATAGAAATGTAAAAATCAACATAGCATTACTATAATAACAATGAACTTTGATTTAAAGTTTAATTAAACATTTTGTTTAGTGGACAAGAGATCTGTAGCTGGATCACTACAAGGTGAAAACCTAAACATTCTCTTTTAAGATTCAAAATCAAGGGCTACAGACACTATTAATGTGAAATAAAAGCAAAAGTATTGGAAATACTCCTATTCAGGCTGTGTCACTGGAGAGAGAAACAGGACTAATCTGAATCCGTAAGATATTTATTTAAGGTTATCAGTTTATTTTCAGCAGTACTGGTAACATCGTTCTCCACTCTTTATCAAAAAAAATTAATAAAAGGGGAATAGAAGCATTATATTACACTGCCTAATTTCATTTTTGAAACATGTTTTACAGTTATGCAAAGTAATTTGCCATTAAATGAATCTAAGCTCATCAATTTCAAGCAGATTTCAGACATCGTTTCACAAGTGCACTCAAAGTGGAAACTCTACTTCCCAATTTAAAGCAGGCTTGTAAAACAGATTTTCAAACTCATGGTATAATTTCTAAAACAACACTTTTTGTTAAACAAACAATCCAGATCAGTGGAGCAGTACATACCGCTATTAGACATCTGAAACAAATTGTTCTTCTCAAACTTCTTGAAAACACTTCCTTTTATCTCCACAAACTGTTAAATAAAATTAAATCAGTTTTGAAACATTATAGCATAATATATAACTATTAACATTAACTAACTACTTGTAAGTGAATTTTGGGGACAATCTAGTATTTGAAAATTAGTATCACAATAAAAAGGGTGAGAAAACAAATTGCAACTATCCAATCAAAACAAAAGGCATCTGGCACATTTTGTTTAGCCATAAATTAGAACTTGGCAGAGGTTATATTTATTGCAGCTGTACAGAAGATGATGTTGTAAAAAATCCATACACGTGAAACCAGGGCATTAGACACGTCAACAGCATTACAATGATTCCAAGATTTAAAAAGAACATGAGGAAGTGGATTTAGAGAATGGATAAAAGGTAGGAAATAAGTTGGTGAAGTAAGGAGGGACAAGTAACCAGAAGTAACTGATCTAAAGTAAGTGAAAAAGAATTGGAGCCAACATAAAAATGAGTGAGCTACTATGATTAGAATGTCCTCTCTGGAAAGGATGCAAATTCAATAGTTAGGTTAAAGGGCAATTATTTGGATTAATTCAATAGCTCTAACAAACAGGCAACAAATCACGGTCGCTTCTGTATGTGCTTTATCATTCTATGATTCAATAATTGTGGCAATATTGAATTTCACTAAAATTGTAAAAGTAAAATTACATTGTTTTGTATGTTCATAAAATATACCGTTTTTATTATTTGCATTATAAACAAGTACATTGATAACACATTATTCAACTGTTAAGGTGCGCAAGAATCCGTATATTAAAACAGATAGACACAAAATACTCACATTATTTGACATCATGATGGTAAGTAATGATTTGTTGTGGGAATTGAAAGCAACATTCAAAGTTGTTGCTTGTACCATAACCAAAATTGTATGCAGGACTATATTTAATTTGTTAAGGATAGCACAGAAACAAAGAAAAAAAAGAACTTACCCAGCTATGAAAATACTGCTTGTGCAAATACCTAATTGTTCATATCTGGCAATATTAAATTTATATTCAGGACAGACTTTGCCATTAAAGACAGAGGGTAGTGGTTGATGGGACTTATTCTGGCTGAAGGTCTGTATTTAGCGATATTGCACAGGGATCTAAACTGGGGCTTCTGTTGTTTGTGATATGTATAAATGCCCTGGATAAAAATATAGACGGTAGGGTTAGTAAGTTTGCAAGTGATACAAAGATGGGTTGGATTGTGGACAGCGTAGATGATTGAGAAAGAATATAGCAGGATATAGATATGTGTGTTGCAGACACAGTTGCAGTTGCAGATATGTGTGGAGGAATGGCAGATGGAGTTTAACATGGTCAATGTAGTGTTAAACATCAGGAGATCAAATGCAAAGGGATCGTGCACTCTCAATCGCAAAACCCTTAACAGTGTTGATGTGCAGAGGGTCTTGGCTATACAACCTGTATAGTGGTAAAGAAGGCATGTGACATGCTTACCTTTAATTGAAGAACTGCCTTCAACAGTTGGGAAGCTATGCTGCAGCTTTATAAAGCTCTAGTTAAACTGCATCTCAGCTGCTGTACTCAGTTCTGGTTGCCTCATTTTAGGAAGGCTGTCAAGGCTTTGGAAAGGGTGAAGAAGAGGCTTAACAGCAGGCTGAATGGATTAGAAGGCATGTGCTATGGGGAGAGGTTGGTCAAGCTTGAGTTATCTTTTCCTGGAGTGGGATAGAATGAAGGGTGATCCAATGAAGTTTTAAAGGCTTATGAAAGATATACAGTATCTATTTCCCAGGTTAGAAATGTTTAATATCAGGGCACACATATTTAAAATGAGAGAAGAAGTACAAAGGAGATGTCCAGGGCAAGTGTTTTTTTTACAAAACACAGAATGATGGGTATCTGAAATGCACTGCCAAGGGTGGCTGTGGAAGTAAGTATGATAGATGTATTCAAGAGGTTCTCAGATAGGCATATGAATGTGGAAGAAACATTTGATTTCTAACGTAAAAGCCTATTCCCGTGCTGTGCCATTCTAAGTTCTATATTCTAAACTAACAGTAAATCACCTTAAAAGAGTCTAACAAATAAGACTGAATTTCATAAACTGCAAAGTTCCAACCTGCATAAAATACAACTGTATCTTTGGTCATAGGTGCCCAATGTTATACATGCCTTCGCATGTTTGATCCTGAATATGCAATGCATTATAAATTAATGAAAACTTATAACACTGAAACAGTGTTATGCAACTCTTAAGATAAACCTGATATCTGAGACATGACTGAACATCCAGTTTGAAGGACTGTGAAATTAACAATGCAAATTAGAAAACAGGCAAATTAGAATGGTTGGACTCGATGCTAAAAAAGCTAGTAACAAAAAGCAAAGAAAATTTTGATTTAAAAAAAATCAAAATCAAAAATAACATTTACTGAAACATAGTTAGAGACCTAAGAGACTTAATATTCAATTATCAGTGCAGAAATGTTTTTGGTTCTAAATAAGATCTAAAATGGTATCAGGAACAAAATGATAAAAGGACTTAATTTTCTCTAACAAATTTGGCTTATGTCTATTGCACAATACAATGACTTCATACCAATCAAATAATTTTTGCTGAACAGACAGAGATGCAAAGCTCACAAAGCCAATGGCAGTAAGTTGCATTTCAGGCAGAGAGTTTTCTTCTTTCCACATTTAATCATATATCTGTCCTTACCCAAAATTACAGTAAGAATGTATAAAACCAGTGAAAACTAAAAGCACATTTTGAAATAAAATCCCATGACAATAAAATGTTGAAAAGCACAGTATCTGCCCATGTAAACACTACTACACTTATGCCTGATAAGTCACAATTACATATTTCAGTATTTAATATTGTCTTGTTCCCTTCAGTAAAAGCGATTAATATTTAACTTAATATAATTAATATTTGATCTGCATAGAAAATATAAATATTCATTAAATTATTTTCATTTGTGCAGAAATAATTGATTACATTCAGTATGTCATCAAAATCTTCCATAAAATCATGAATAATTGTAATTGACTAAAAATATTAAAAATTCAGATCTATAATATATTTAGTTCAAAGGATACAAACATAAAGCACTGCCATGAAAAAGTGAGGTATCACCCCAATATGAGCCCTTTTTTTCTTTTTTGGTTCTGTAGCTGTCCAATACAGTGCATCCAAAATATCTTGACCAAATGAAGAGAAAAGACGATCTGCAACCTGTGGGAAAATCCATCTACTGTATAATTAATGGCACATTCCTGAAAGTTATGTAATCCCATTTCAAAAATAAATATGCTAATTAAATAATTGTCAAAGAACTGCTATTTCATTAATAAAATCTAATCCAGTAAATTGAACACAAGTTATGGGAGAGGAATTAGGCCACAGAGCCCATCGAGTCTTCTCTGTCATTTAATTATGACTAATTTTTTTCAACCCCATTCTTCTGACTTCTCCCTATAATCCTTAGCAATCTCATGTTCCTGATAGGTTAAACCCTTTATTTCCAGGATCATTCTTCTGAACTTGGGCCCTCTCTAGAGCCAGCACATCTTTCCTTAGTTATGGGGCCTAAAATGGTTCACGACGTCCCAAATGTGACCTGACCAATATCTTACAAAGCCTCAGCAGTACATCCTTGCTTTTATATATAAGTCCTATCAAAAAGAATACTAACAGTGAAGTTGCCTTTCTTACTACCAACTTAACCTCTAAGTTACCTTTAAGAGTTCCTGAATTAGGACTCCATGCCTCTTTGCACCCCCAATGTTTGAATTCTCTCCTCATATAGGATATAGTCTACACTGCTATTCTTTCTACCAAAATTTATAATCCCACATTTCCCTACACTGCATTCCATTTTACAATTCTTTGTCCACTCCTAACCTAATTTCTTCAGCAGAATCCCTACCTCTACAACGCTACCATCCTTCCAGCTAGCTTGGTACTATCTGTAAACTTGACCACAATGCCATCAGTTCCCTCATTCAGATCATCAGTGTGTAAAGTGAAAAGTTGTTGTTCCAACACTGACCCCTTGCTAATCTTCACTAGTCATCAACAGCCATCCTGAAGTGGATCTCTAAATCCTCACTCTCAAACTCCTGCCAGTCAGCCTATTTTCTTGCTAGTACTTTTTGCCTCTAACACTATGGGCTATTAGCTGGTTTAGCACTCTTATGTGTGCACTTTGTCAAAGTTGTTCAATCTAGAGATGATGTAGTCCAAAAAGACTTCAGAAATTAAAAATGAGATGCATATTTCATGGTGGATAATTTCAAACTAAAATGTTCATTCTACCGCTTATGCAAACTTTCTGTGCACTCTTGATGTAAGGCCTCCAGGTTCTCAATACCATCATGAATGCAGCTTCTTCACTTTCAGCTGCCATTTTTCTGTATTAGTTCATATTTTCTTATGATTTCAGTCATTTTCACTCCATCAGTCTCTGTAAGCTCACATAGCATTCCTATTCCTCATTAATTTCCCTGTCCCATGCACCAGAGATTGCCCTTTTCTCAGGGTAGCTTTGAGCACATCTTTGAATCTCTTTCTCTGTTCAGCTGTTGATCTTCTCCATGACCGAACTCAGAATCAAGTGCCTGTTTTGAGATTCTGGTGTTAGGCAAGCCAATAAACCGCCCTGCCTAGCAAGTCTGACCAAGAGGAACTAGGGCCTTAATACTGGGGATGATGGCCTGAAAGAACAAAGTAACATTGGTTTGCTTATCCCGCAAATGAATTTGGCAGATTTTGCTCAGCAGGACGATGAAGTGAGAGCAAATTATTTGAGGTCTTGAACACGTTGAATGCAAGGCCCATACTCCTATATGCTTCAGTAAACAAATCCACAATGCATCGGAGTTTGGCTTCCAGCATACATAATGGCAAGTGTCATTTGCCAACACAAAATAATCTGCAGATGCTGGGGTCAAAGCAACACTCACAACACGCTGGAGGAACTCAGCAGGTCAGGCAGCATCCGTGGAAAAGATTGGTCGATGTTTCGGGCCGGAACTTGACAAAGGGTTCCGGCCCGAAATGTCGACTGATCTTTTCCACAGATGCTGCCTGACCTGCTGAGTTCGTCCAGCATGTTGTGTCATTTGCCTACTGCAGCTTAACTACTGAACTTCCAGTGATTTTGATTTCCTATTTTAAGCTCCTCAGGTTAAACAGATTTTCATTAATTTTGTAGACTAGCCTCACTCCAAAAGAACGTTTATAAGAGGAGAAAGGCAACAATGGACGAAGAAAGATTGATCAAAGAGTTGAAGAAATGACATATCCTTATTTGACACTGGTCATCACTGAGGTTGGTCTGTTGTAGGTTCACTAGTTAGTATCATAATTTGCTGGCCATCGCGGAGCCAACTTAAGGTGGAAATGAATTTGTGTTATCAGCTAAATTTGAGGAGAATGTTTCGTAGTGTCTCCTATTTGGTGGATGTCAAGGTTTTAATGACACCAAATTAAACCATGTGCAGAGACAGATGATGTTCCTTAGATTTTTCTTGTGGTTGGTATGCATTGAAGATCATTTCTATTGTGCCTCCAAATGAACATTCTTAATATTAATATTGATTGCACCAAATAAAATATATGATAGGGTAGATGTAGATGCACATAAAGTAACTGGGGGAAATTTCAAGCTAGGGCATTTTTGCCCTATTTGAGTAGATCCTCACGGTTGGCCTTTCCTGGTACAAATTTATCTTTGTCCAGGAGTGCCAAATAGAGTGACTGTTAGAGCAATTTTTGGCATTAATACACGTAGCATTTAATCCTAACTGACTTCAGCCACCAAACTTCAGATTTAATTATGTATTAAAGATTAAAAATGAAAATGCAACTCAGAACAGTAAAATGCAGACCAGGAAATAGGCACTTAACTGATTGGATTCATGCATATGTAGACAATCAATATCCCGTTGCATGTATACAACAGTAATTAACACTTATTATGGGTGTGATGATGGGAAGATCCAGGCATGTGTAGTTGCCAGGAAACATTGTAAATATGGATTTGTCTGAATTGTCCTGAATTTTCTTTGATCTTTAGCATATAAAATGTCATGTAATGTTGGATCAAGGAGAACTTATGCTCCAAAAGGGTGGAGCAAAAGGTGTTTCTCTCTCTCTCTCTCTTCCCCTCCCCCTCCCTCTCCTTTTCCCTCTCTCACCCACTCCCTCTTGTGACTCCAAAGGCTATCAGCTTATTTGTGATATTTTGTCAAATAAAGAGACTGCTTCATATCCCTCTTTCTCTCTTGTGACTCCACAGGCTGTTAGCTTATTTGTGAGTACTTCTCTCCAGTGACTTCATTCAGAATCAGAATCAGGTTTATTATCACCAGCATGTGATGTGAAATATGTTAACTTAGCAGCAGCAGTTCAATGTAATACATAATCTAGCAGGGAGAGAGAAAAATAATAATAAAATAAAACATAATAATAAATAAACAAGTAAATCAATTACGTATATTGAATAGATTTTTTTAAATGTGCAAAATGTACTGTATTTTTTTAAAAAGTGAGGTAGTGTCCAAAGCTTCAATGTCCATTTAGGAATCGGATGGCAGAGGGGAAGAAGCTGTTCCTGAATCGCTGAGTGTGTGCCTTCAGGCTTCTGTACCTCCTACCTGATGGTAACAGTGAGAAAAGGGCATGCCTTGGGTGCTGGAGGTCCTTAATAATGGATGCTGCCTTTCTGAGACACTGCTCCCCAAGAAGGAACTGACTAGATTTACAAACTTCTACAGCTTCTTTCAGTCGTGTGCAGTAGCCCCTCCATACCAGACTGTGATGCAGTCTGTCAGAATGCTCTCCACAGTACAACCATAGATGTTTTTGAGTGTATTTTGTTGACATGCCAAATCTCTTCAAACTCTTCATGCAACATTTGGTGCAACAGCTTACTGGTAGTTTAAAAGCAAAGAAATTCAATTAAAACATTACTAATAACACCTTTTTTTTTTAAAAGAAGTAAACTACTTGATGAGAGGCATTGATTGTGTGCCTAGCCAGAGGCTTTTTCCCCAGGGCTGAAATGGCTAACACAAGGGGGCATTGTTTTAAGGTGCTTGGAAGTAGATACAAGGGGGATGTCAGAGGTAAGTTTTTCCACACAGTGGTGGGTGCATGGAATGCATAGCCTGTGAAGGTGGTACAGGCGGATACAATAGGGTCTTTTAAGAGCCTCTCAGATAGGTACATGGAGCTTAGAAAAATAGAGAGCTATACGGTATGGAAATTCTAGGCAGTTTCTAGAGTAGATTACGTGGTCAGCACAAAATTGTGGGCTGAAGGGCCTGTAATGTGCTGTAGATTTCTATGTATCACCACAAACAATGAATAGGGGAACAAATTCGAGAGATGTGCCGTGCTGCTATGCTGCAAAATTGATGCACTTGGAGTTGGAACTCTGCTGCTTGAAGTGAACGATTCAGAGAGGAGAAGTTGAGACAGTGCAGTTCTGATGCCCATCCAACTAACTCAGGTGTGAGGGTGGATCACTCCAAGCGATGAACCGATTTGGAGAGGTCAAAAACAGCTTCTTCGGCAGCAAAATCTAGACCTGAAGCAAAACTCTTGGTGGCGTTTTCTGGGGCCAGAACGATTCGCCGTGGCAGAGCCTGGATCATAACATGAGGCACGATCTGCTGTTTGGACAATTCAAACACCAGCCCATATAGACTGGGGGCTCCTTACACCACGGCACTGAGGCTATGAGACTGTTCCTTCCCCCTCCCCTGGTTGCTGTGCTTCGTGTCTGTGAATTTTGTGGTGATTTGCCCTGCTAATATGATGAACTGAATACCAAGGCCGTAGGTCTACTCTGGGCATTTGGATCCAAGGGCTCAATCTGGTTCATAATGCTGCTGTTCTTGCTCACTTCTATTGTTCACAAGACATGCATTTTATTTGCTCTTTCTCTGTGCATCGGTGGTTGGTCTTTACTTTTTTAAATTAGGTTCTTGTGGCTGCCTGCAAGGTTGATTAACATACATTCTTTGATAATAATTGTGCTTTGAATCTTTATGAATATTCCTTGCTTACTACTCAAAAAAGTACAATATTGCCACTCAAATGTGAATCACCATTACCAAGCTTATTCCATCTTTCTAAATGATAAGCTCTATTGTCCTTATGAAATGTTTCTATTAACTTGCCAACTATGAATATCAGTCTTAACACTGAAAATTAATCTAAACTGAAAGTAGTACTATAAATTACCTGGACACTTTTAGGCATTTACATCTTTTTTTCTTCACAAGTTGTACATTACAACTAGATGCATTCTAACATCATGCTTCCTGATTTCTTGTCCAAAAGTAGATAGAAACAGTTTATTAAGGACAAGAAATGAAGTTTAGTTATTTTCTTCGAAGATTAATCAGTGGCCATTGATCTCTTGCAAGATCTAATACCCTCAATAAAAATTTATCAGGTCTAATAACTCAATGAAACACACTATACCATGCTTAAAACATTCTATAACTCAATTGAAAGGAACAACTAGTTTCATTAAAGCTCTCATTCAAAAGTCTATGTTCTTTCCTTGTAAATGTGTGGATACTTATATAGATTTTGAAATTAACTAGACAAACTAGCATATTACAAGAACGGTGATACTATTTTTTTTAAATGCATGTTTAATTCATTTCAGCAATGACAAGCTGAAGTTTGTGACTACAAATATTATCAACATTCTTTTATTCTATGTAAGATAACAAGACACAGCAGCAGAATTAGGCATTTCAGCCCATCGAGTCTACTCAGCCATTTCATCCCAGCTGATCTATTTTTCCTCTCAGCGATATCTCCTGCGTTCACCCTGTAACCATTCACACACTGACCTATCAACCTATACCTTAAATACACTCAATGACCTGGCCTCCACAACTGCCTGTGGCAATAAATTCCACAGATTTACCAGTCTCTGACTAAAGAAATTCCTTCTCATCTCCGTCTAAATGAATGTTCCTCTACTCTGGCCCTAGACTCCCCACTAAAGGAAACATCCTCTCCACATCCATTATCCTGGCCTTTCAACATTTGAAATGTTACAATGCGAGCCATAGAAACCATAGAAACTACAGCACAGAAACAGGCCTTTTGGCCCTTCTTGGCTGTGCCGAACCATTTTCTGCCTAGTCCCACTGACCTGCACACAGACCATATCCCTCCATACACCTCCCATCCATGTATCTGTCCAATTTATTCTTAAATGTTAAAAAAGAACCCGCATTTACCACCTCGTCTGGCAGCTCATTCCATACTCCCACCACTCTCTGTGTGAAGAAGTCCCCCCTAATGCTCCCTTTAAACTTTTCCCCCCTCACCCTAAACCCATGTCCTCTGGTTTTTTTCTCCCCTTGCCTCAGTGGAAAAAGCCTGCTTGCATTCACTCTATCTATACCCATCATAATTTTATATACCTCTATCAAATCTCCCCTCATTCTTCTACGCTCCAGGGAATAAAGTCCCAACCTATTCAACCTTTCTCTGTAACTAAGTTTCTCAAGTCCCGGCAACATCCTTGTAAACCTTCTCTGCACTCTTTCAACCTTATTTATAGCCTTCCTGCAATTTGGTGACCAAAACTGAACACAATACTCCAGATCCGGCCTCACCAATGCCTTATACAACCTCATCATAACATTCCAGCTCTTATACTCAATACTTTGATCAATAAAGGCCAATGTACCAAAAGCTCTCTTTACGACCCTATCTACCTGTGACGCCACTTTTAGGGAATTTTGTATCTGTATTCCCAGATCCCTCTGTTCCACTGCACTCCTCAGTGCCTTACCATTAACCCTGTATGCTCTACGTTGGTTTGTCCTTCCAACGTGCAATACCTCACACTTGTCAGTATTAAACTCCATCTGCCATTTTTTAAGCCCATTTTTCCAGCTGGTCCAAGTCCCTCTGCAGGCTCTGAAAACCTTCCTCACTGTCTACTACACCTCCAATCTTTGTATCATCAGCAAACTTGCTGATCCAATTTACCACATTATCATCCAGATCATTGATATAGATGACAAATAACAATGGACCCAGCACTGATCCCTGTGGCACAGCACTAGTCACAGGCCTCCACTCAGAGTAGCAATTCTCTACCACCACTCTCTGGCTTCTTCCATCGAGCCAATGTCTAATCCAATTTACCACCTCTCCATGTATACCTAGCGACTGAATTTTCCTAACTAACCTCCCATGCGGGACCTTGTCAAAGGCCTCACTGAAGTCCATGTAGACAATATCCACTGCTTTCCCTTCATCCATGTTCCTGGTAACCTCCCCGAAAAACTCCAATAGATTGGTCAAACATGACCTACCACGCACAAAGCCATGTTGACTCTCCCTAATAAGTCCCAGTCTATCCAAATGCTTGTAGATTCTGTCTCTTCGTACTCCCTCCAATAACTTACCTACTACCGACGTTAAACTTACTGGCCTATAATTTCCCGGATTACTTTTCGATCCTTTTTTAAACAACGGAACAACATGAGCCACTCTCCAATCCTCCGGCACCTCACCTGTACACAGCGACATTTTAAGTATTTCAGCCAGGACCCCTGCAATTTCAATACTAGTCTCCTTCAAGGTCCAAGGGAACACCCTGTCAGGTCCCGGGGATTTATCCACTTTAATTTTCCTCAAGACAGCAAGGACCTCCTCCTTCTCGATCTGTACAGTTTCCATGATCTCAGTACTTGTTTCTCTTAATTCCATAGACTTCATGCCATTTTCCTTAGTAAACACAGACGCAAAAAACCTATTTAAGATCTCCCCAATTTCCTTTGGTTCCGCACATAGCCGACCACTCTGATCTTCAAGAGGACCAATTTTATCCCTTACAATCCTTTTGCTCTTAATATACCTGTAAAAGCTCTTTGGATTATCCTTCACTTTGACTGCCAAGGCAACCTCATGTCTTCTTTTAGCCCTCCTGATTTCTTTCTTAAGTATTTTCTTGCACTTCTTATACTCCTGAAGCACCTTATTTACTCCCTGCTTCCTATACATGTCATACAACTCCCTCTTCTTCTTTATCAGAGTTGCAATATCCCTTGAGAACCAAGGTTCCTTATTCCTATTCACCTTGCCATTAATCCTGACAGGAACATACAAATTCTGCACTCTCAAATTTCTGCTTTGAAGGCTTCCCACCTACTGATCACATCCATGCCAGAGAACAACCTGTCCCAATCCACGCTTTTTAGATCCTTTTTCATTTCTTCAAATTTGGCCTTCTTCCAGTTGAGAACCTCAACCCTAGGACCAGATCTATCCTTGTTCATGATCAAGTTGAAACTAATGGTGTTATGATCACTGGAATATGGCCCCTCATATTCTTCTAAATTCCAGCGAGTACAAGCCTAGAGCCATCAAACACTCTTCATGCATTAACCCTTCCATTCCCAAAGTCATTCTCATCAAGCTCCTCTGGATCCTCTCAATGTCAGCACATCCCTTCTTAGATAAAGGGCCCAAAACAGTGCACAGTACTCCAAATGAAGCCTCACCAGTGCCTTGTAACGCATCAGCATTACGTCCTTGCTTTTATGTTCTAGTCTTCTCATAATGAATGCTAACATTACATTTGCCTTCCTCACTACCTACTCAACCTGCAAGTTAACCTTTAGGGAACCCTGCACGAGGACTCCCAAATCTCAGATTTTTGAATCTTCAGCCGGTATAGACTATAGTCTACATTTTTATTCCTTTCCACAAAAGTGCATGACCATACACCTCTAGACACTGTATTCCATCTGCCACGTCTTTGCCCATTCTCCTAATCCATTGAAGTCCTTCTGCAGCCTCCCTGCTTGCTCAGCCCCATCTGTTCCTCCACCTATCTTTGTATCGTCTGCAAACTAGGCCACAAAGCCATCAATTTCATCATCCAAATCATGGTTCACCATCATTTTCATTTTGTGCCGTGTCATATGATGTGGCAATCATGAACTTCTATGACCATGTCTGTTCTTTGCAAATTTTTCTACAGAAGTGGTTTGCCATTGCCTTCTTCTGTCAGTAATTTATAAGCAGGTGACCCCAACCATTATAAATATTCTTCAGAGATTGTCTGCCTGGCATCTGTGGTCGCATAACCAAGACTTGTGATATGCATCAGCTGCTTATACCACCATCACTGCTCCCATGGCTTCGCATGACCATGTTCGGGGGTGGGGGGCTAAGTAGGTGCTACACCTTGCCCAACTGTGACCTACAGGCTAGCAGAGGGAAGGAGTGCCTTGCATCTCCTTTGGTACAGAAGTATCTCCACCTGCAAAATCACTGATATATAATGTAAAAAGAAGCGGTCCCAACGCTGACCCCCTACAGACCTCCACAAGTCACTGGCAGCCAACCAAAAGTCTCCCTTTATTCCCACTCTTTGCCTCCAGCTAATCAGCCAATCCTCTATCCATGCTAGTATCTTTCCTGTAATACCATTGGCTCTTATCTTGTTAAGCAGCCTCATGTGCGGCACCTTATCAAAGGCCTTCTGAAAATCTAAGTACACAACATCCACCCATTCTCCTTTGTCTATCCTGTTTGTTATTTCCTCAAAAAATTCCAACAGATTTGTCAGGCAAGGTTTTCCCTTGAGGAAACCATGCTAACTTTGCCTATTTTATCATGTACCCTGAGGCCTCATCTTTAACAATCAGCTCCAAAATCTTCCCAACTTCTGAGGTCAGGCTAACTGGTCTATAACTTCTTTTCTTCTGCCTCCTTCTCTTCTTGAAGACTGGAGTGACATTTGCAATTTTCCTAACATTGCCAGAATATAGTGATTCTTGGAAGATCCTTATTATTGCCTCCATAAACACTTCAGCTACCTCCAGACCTTTCAACCTCCCAAGCACCTCCTCCCTAGTAATAGCAAGTGCACTCACTTCTGCTCCTTAAACTTTTGGCATGCTGCTAGTGTGTTCCATGTTGAAGACTGATGCAATATACTTATTCATTTTGTCCACCATTTCCTTGTCCCCCATTAGTACCTCTCTAGGAGTAATTTTCCAGTGGTTCGATAACTACTCTCACCTCTCTTATACTTTTTATATATCTGATAAAACTTTTTGTGCATCCTGTTTAATATTATTGGCTAGCATACCATAATTCATGTTCACCTTTACTTATAACTTTTTAGTTGCCTTCTGTTAACTTTTAAAAGTGTCCCAATCCTCTAACTTCCAAGTAATTTCTGCTCTATTATATATCATCTCTTTTGCTTTTGTGTTGTCTTTGACTCACCTTGTCAGCCATGGTTGCATCATCCTGCCTTTAGAATACTTCTTCTTTGGGATGTATCTACCCTGTGCCTTCCGAATGGCTCCCAGATGCTCCAGCCACTGCTGTTCTGTCGTCATCCCTGCTAGTATCCCCTTCCAACTAATGTTGGCCAGCTTCTCTCTCATGCCTCTATAATTCCATTTACTGCACTATAATACTGATACACCTGACTTTAGCTTCTCCCTCTCAAATTGCAGGGTGATTTCTATCATATTATGTTACTGTCTCCTAAGGGTTCCTTTACCTTAAACTCCCTAATCAAATCCAGTTCATTACACAACATCTTTCCCGTAGTGGGCTCAACCACAAACTGCTCTAAGAATCCAGATTCTTAACTCTACCCACAAGGATTCTATATCTTCCAATCCTACGTCACCTCTTCCGAAGGATTTGGTTTCATTTTTTAATCAAGAGTCCTATGCCTCCCCTTACCGCCTACCTACCTGCCCTTTTCATATAAAGTGTCTCCGTGGATGTTAAGCTCCCCACTATAATCTTTAACTTTAATTCCCTTAAAATGAAACTTGCAAAATATATAAAAGGAAAATTTTAAGTATAAAAATTATAACAACTTAGCTCAGAAAATCCTACTTTGTGACTGTTACATACCTCCAACATATTGTAGATGATGTAGAGCTTGATGACAGATTGTCCTCTAATGAGATGATACATCATGGAATAATCCACATAGTGCATCATGACAAAACAGATGACCATTATAACTGCCTTCAGCATGTCACATACTTGAGCAGGTTGCAGTAATCTTCCATCACTTAGAATGAAATTAAAACATTTATTTCAAAAATTTGCAAGTAAAAATAAAAAAAACACCTTAAAGATTATAAATGATGGTGCAATGCATGTTATATTGTTTTATACATTTACTTTCTACACAAGCAACATGTTAACATACTTTCCATAAATTTTAATTGTTGCAAGCATTTAAAACATATTACAACTAAGAAAGAACAGAAGTAAAATTGAATACATTTACAGGGCACCTTTAACAACCTTAAACATCCCAAAATGCTTTAAAGAGAATTAATTATTGTTGGAAGTAATTATCTTTACAAATGAAAGGAAACGGATCAGTAATTAAACTAAAGCAAAATCCCAGTACCAGCAATGAACAAATGACCTGCTAAACCATTTTTAGAAATTTCAGCTGAGGAAGAAAAATTGCTGAAGGCAATGGGAACTTTCAACTGTAACTGCTTGAGGACTGATTGAGGATTTTCTTCCTCAATCATAAGTAAAATGGATTAAATAATTACATGAAAAAAGTTACTTATTTGTCCCACTCCCTTCAGGGAGGAGGCTACATGGTACCCACCAGGTGCGACCAGGCTCAAAAAGTTAATTCTCTCAAACACAAATGATCAACCCTACTAACTACCTTGAATCTTGAAAAATGTGGCAACATGGGAAAGAAAGGGGAGGAAGACAAAACAGCTTTCTGGGGAGATGGCCTCCTAAGGAAGAACAAATTTGTGGCACAACAGTGGGTGCTGCTCTCTGAGGTGCTGGGGGTGGGTGATGGTAGGAACAAAACAGGGACAAAGGTAGTGTTGGGATTATATTGCAAAGGTTAAAACTGCAAATAAGTATTTTTTTTTTACCTAGATCATTAACACCTGTAGAAGAGGAACAGTGCAACTTAACCAGATGGAATCAATGTCTATGCTGAGAAACACAAGCGGTACAGGTGCTGGAATCCAGAGCAACACGCAAACCCCCGGAAGAACCCAAGTGGGTTAGATAGCATCTGTGGAGAGAAATGGGCAGTGGACCTTTCAGGTTGAGACACTTTATATGGATTAGATAACAAAGGCTCTCAACTTGAAATGTCATCTGTCCATTTCCTTCCATAGGTGCTGCCTGGCCCGCTGAGTTCCTCCCGTAGTTTGTGTGTTGCAAATAGTAGAGCTGAAGAGTGTTTTAACTGACTTGATGGGAAAGGGAGCACAGATTGAGGAGTACAAAAACCTGTAAGTGAAATAATTAGCATATCCAATAGACAAAATAAATGAATAATATAAGTAAGCCTCAAGGGTATCCAAAGATAAACCGCGTCTATTTTAACTCAGGAAGTATCACCATTAAAGTAGATGAACTCAAAGCTTTAATTAAGATAGGGATCTATCACTGAGATATGGATGGGCTGGACTGGCAACTCAATATCCCAGGGTATAGAATTTTCAGGAAAGACAGACGGGGGGAGTAAAAGAGAAGGAACTATTGCATTATTAGCTAAATATTGTTTTACATCAGAGTTGAGGAACAATATCCTCAAACGAAGGTTAGAAACAAAAAGGCTCTTGTCATTTAGCTGGGAGTAGATTACAAATCATGCAACAGTCAAGAGGTGAAGAGGAACAGATATGTAGGCAGGTATCAGAGAGGTACAATAAAAATAGGGTATTTTACTAGGGGATTTCAATTTCACAAATATTAACTGGGTTTTTCTTAACATTAAAAGCTCAGAGGAGGCAGAATTTTTGAGATGTAGCCAGAAAAGCTTCTTAATACAATCTTGAGATAGAACAGAGGGAAGGAGCATTATTTGACCTCATCTTGGGAAACTTCAATGATTCCATTACTGAGCAATGGGATCGCTAAGGGTGCCCACTGTTCAGCATGGACAAATTGAGCTCAATAGACTATTTTCATGCTGTACGATTCAATAAATGCAGCCATTCAAGTGGAGATGGGAAGCACACACCACCATCTCAATAGTCAATGCCTTCAAAATCCATGGATGCAAATAATCAAAACCTGGAAACTTACTATTTTTCAGTCTCATTAATTTATTTTACTAATACTAACTTCTTTTGACTTTCTCTTTAGACCTGCATATTTCCATTATTTCCAAGGAGCTCATTGTATTTTTATTTGCAAAAACACATGAAACACCCTGGTGTCCTTGGCTGCGTAAGTCTATGGAAGACAACCTCCGGCCCTGCCAAACTCGTGAGATTGAAGCGCGCTTGATCCCACCCCAAACCCCGGTTTGTGAGGATGCTGTGTCATTTGCTACCCTGTCACAAATTAATGCCACGAAATAACAGACAGTACACCGCATACAATTAAAGGAATTATATTTATGAATCTTAACTAAAGGGTTAGTAAAGAATAACAAAAAGAAAAGGGCCCATTCCAATTAAACAGTCAAACCTGCACAAGTTGGAGCTCATCTTGAACTTCTCTGTCACTCATGCGCTGGGCCCCTCGGTCAATGTGAAAGTACATACCACCTTCCGAATATCGCTCGCAATCCATCTCGAACAAACGGGTCTCCCACCAGATCGTATGCTACAACCAGTTCTCCCCAGCATCTCCTCTCTTCATCTCCTCTCAAACAAAAGCTCCAAGCCCAACCTTAGTGTCACTCACCAGAGAAACCTCCCTTTAATCCAACCATCCTAATTGGATGGCACACATTTCTCCTCATCTCTTATCTTTAACAATAACCCAAACTTAAACTGAAAACAAGCAGCTCTCACAGAACAGCACAAAATGAAATACATAAAGCATAACAGTAAAAAATATGAACAAGGGCATTACACACAGAAAATATTTGTTTAATTTCTTTGCCATTTGTTTATTCCCCAATAAAATTTCTCCTGAATTAGTATGTAAAGGAGCCACATTAAACTTTAGCTAATCTATTCATTTCCCCTCTCATCTATAGAAACTCTTAATCTGTTTTCTCAATAGCCTACTCTCATCATCTACTTTCCCTAATCTACTTTATATATGCATTACCTACTTAAATATCAACATTATAGATCTGATCCAATGCTATCTTTACATTCCCTTGTTAGACTTTTGAATGGTTTGCCTTAAAACATGCATGCAAGCTTGATTTCAATGCTTAAGAGAAGTTTAGGATAGGTACTTGGATAGTAAGGGTATGAAGGACTATAGTCCCAGTGCAAGTCAATGGGATAGGCTGTTTAAATAGCTTGGCACAGACTAGATGCGCCAAAGGGCCTGTTTTTGTTCTATGCTTATCTGTGACGCTATAAGTACGACTCAAAGAGGGAGGTACTTGTTATTGTGTAGATGATCTGCTAACACTAAAAGCATTGTCTTGTTCAGATACAAATGGTTCTATCAACTCAAGAGCTAGTTGGGATCCATTTTAAGATCCATATAAAAGGTTATCATAGAACCTGACAAACCTACTCATCGCCCTAACATTGCTGAGACATTCGTATTTCAGCAGAATGGTATATTTTGGGCAGCCTGTTTTTATAAGTTTTACAAATAAAAACTAAAACATCCACATACACCTTACCTTAACCCACAACAGGGTAGAGTAATAAATCGCATTAGGGCCAGAAGGACTCTAAGTGGCAGTAGAGTAAAGAGATACAGAAAGGCATCCAAGCAGAGGAAGAATCCAAAAAACATCAACTGAAAGAAATAAGAAACCACGCAAAAATAAGAAACACTTCACAAAATAGCAATGTGTAAAATAGAACAAACAAGTCACAAAAATACATGGATCTGCATAACTTATTAAATCTATATTATAATTATGCTTTATTCTTTATACTCTATATTGTCGCCAAACAATTGATAATAGAATGTACAATCATCACAGCGATATTTGATTCTGCGCTTCCCACTCCCTGGATTACAAATCGATAGCAAATATTAAAAATTTAAATTATAAATCATAAATAGAAAATAGAAAAATGGGAAGTAAGGTAGTGCAAAAAAGTCAAGAGGTAGGTCCGGATGTTTGGAGGGTACGGCCCAGATCCGGGTCAGGATCCGTTCAGCAGTCTTGTCACAGATGGAAAGAAGCTGTTCCCAAATCTGGCCGTACAAGTCTTCAAGCTCCTGAGCCTTCTCCCGGAGGGAAGAGGGACGAAAAGTGTGTTGGCTGGGTGGGTCGTGTCCTTGATTATCCTGGCAGCACTACTCCGACAGCGTGCGGTGTAAACTGAGTCCAAGGACGGAAGAGTGGTTTGTGTGATGTGCTGCGCCATGTTCACATCTTCTGCAGCTTCTTCTGGTCTTGGACAGGACAACTTCCATACCAGGTTGTGATGCACCCTAGAAGAATGCTTTCCACGGTGCATCTATAAAAATTAGTGAGGGTTTTAGGGGACAGGCCAAATTTCTTTAGCTTTCTCAGGAAGTAAAGGCGCTGGTGGGCCTTCTTGGCAGTGGACTCTGCTTGGTTGGACCAAGTCAGGTCATTTGTGATATTGACCCCGAGCAACTTAAAGCTTTTGACCTGTTCCACTTGCACACCACCAATGTAAATTGGGTCGTGTGGTCCGCCACTCCTTCTGAAGTCAACAACCAATTCCTTCGTCTTGCTGACATTGAGGGATAGGTTATTGTCTTCGCACCATGCCACCGGGTTCTTAATTTCCTCTCTGTACTCAAACTCATGATTACCCAAGATATGGCCTACAATTGTTGTGTCATCAGCAAACTTATATATTGAGTTTGATGGTAACTTGGCTACACAATCATGGGTGTACAGTGAGTACAGCAAGGGGCTGAGTACACAGCCTTGGGGGGCACCAGTGCTCAGAATGATTATAGAGGAGAGCTGGTCCCCTATTTTTACAGCCTGGGTCCTGTCTGTGAGAAAGTTGAAGATCCAGCTGCAGATCTGAGTGCTAAGGCCCAGGTTCCGGAGCTTAGGAATCAGTTTATTTGGAATGATGGTATTAAAGGCAGAGCTGTAATCAATGAAAAGGAGCCTTACGTATGCGTCTTTATTCTCCAGGTGTTCTAAGGAGGAATGTAAGGGCCAGAGAGATGGCATCTGCCATTGACCTGCTGCTCTGGTAGACGAATTGCAAAGCGCCGAGGTTGACCGGTAGGCTGTGGTTGATGTGTGCCATAACCAATCGCTCAAAGCACTTCCTAGCAATTGATGTCAGAGCCACAGGTCGATAGTCATTCAGGCATGCTACCTTGCTTTTCTTTGACACTGGGATTATTGTTCCCTTCTTAAAACATGAGGGGATCTTAGACTGATGCATGGAGCAGTTGAAGATGTCAGCAAACACTCCAGCTAGCTCGCTTGCACAGGTCTGGAGAACCCGTCGCAGTACGCCATCTGGGCCCATCTCCTTCCTTGGATTTATCTTCAGGAAGACCCTTCTCGGTGACGATGAATCTCGATGCCACCAGATCCGGTTCATCCGGAGGGAGCGGGACGCTCCTCTTCTGTTCGAATCTTGCATAGAATACATCAAGTTCATCAGGAAGAGAAGCCCCACAGTTATTGATATTCCCAGCCTTTTCTTTGCGCCCAGTGATTTCATTTAGACCCTGCCATAGTCTACTGGCATCCCTCTGGTTAGCCTGGGCTTCCAACTTGGCTCGATATTGCCTCTTGGTGCCCTTAACGGCTTTCCGGAGTTCATGCCTGGATTCCATGTATCGACTGGTATCCCTGGACCTAAAAGCCGCAGCTCTAGCCTTCAAAAGGGACTTGATCTCATAATTCATCCAAGGTTTCCGGTTAGGCATAAATTAAAGACACAAATGCATAACGTTATCATCTCCTGCACCTGCTTCAATGCATTGAGGCAATGGAGATAAGTGCATGGAGAAATGCTGAAATGCTGAAAATACAGTATTTCAGTAAACGGCATGGTATTAGCAAGGGCAGACAGAAAGAATACAGCAAAGCAGAATCATCCTGATTGACCTTGGAATACAATTACTAATTTAAATAAAAGTATGGAAGATATTTTGCATGAAAACACCTGAAGCAGCTTTCCTGGACTGGTGTTCACTCTAGACTTGGGATTAGGATAAAACAATCTCTAAAATGGTCAAAAGAATAACTGAATTTGGAAGACTCCCAAAAGTTTACATGTTTTCTTTGGCTGGGATTCTTAACCCAAACATCTATCAAAACAGTGGAGAAATTATCTATTTCTTAATCAAAGGATTCTGTTGGGTGACCAATTATATATTACAGGGAATTCTTAAAACAATGTCCAAATCAATCATTCAAGGACAAGTATGTTTATGAGATGCATATCTAAAAAAAAATCAAAAGAATAAATACAATTCTCTTTAAAGTCATAAAAGTAGATTCTTTTCATTATCCATAACAGTGGGTATTATTATCAAGCTCAACTTTTAACTGCTATCCCTGACTATCCAAGAAAATGAATGGTCAACAACTATCTTTAACAGTTGCAGCTCTTATGGTGATGGTACTTGCACAAAGATGAATGGTTGGGGGTGGGGGGGGGAAGCAGAGGTTCTGAATTTCAGTCCAATGACAACGAAAGAATAGCAATACAATTTCAAATCAGTATTGTGCAAGGCAGAAGGAAACTTCAAAGTGGTGCTGTTTCCATGCACCTGTTATTCACCTTTCCAGAAGGTTGAGATTGCCATTCTGAAAGCTGTACTATAGTAGCTGAGTAAGTTGCTGCAGGGTAGTTTGTGTATGGTACTTGCTGAAATCACTATGCACCAATAGCAGAAAAGTAATCCTTCAGCAATACAATACAATACAATAAAATGTGAGAGGTAATTGAGTGGATCTAAATCTGGAAGGAATCAGATGATGCATCAGTACCATGTCATTTATGGGTAACAAAGAGCGGACAGTACTAGGGAACAATTGAAGAGTGTTTGTTGGAGACCATGGATGTAGGGAGTTACAGAATGTTATTGCAAGAATTACTTGATTTATGCACAGTATAGTCCAGATAGATTGGAAAGGAAAGCAGCTTTAAAATACACATGCCCTGCAGAAGGTCATGGTTAGATTTGCTGATTTGAGTTTGTGAAGTCACTAATGTCATCACCCAGTGGATTGAAATATATCCTAGTGATAGTAGATACTTCCAACAAATGGATTCAGGTATTCCCAACTAGAGTTAACATTGCTAAGGTTTCAGTTAGTATGTTATTTGAAAAGGTTTTTACTTGCTGGGGATTACCAAGGAGTCTAGAATCAGATCAAGACTCTCATTTCACCATACAGGTCTGACGAAACTGTTTCAGGTGAAATAACAATGAAAGAATAGCAAGATAATTTCAAATCAGTATCATCCCCAATTCACAGAACTGTTGAATGGATGAACAGGATTTTAAAGACAATATTAGCTAAAATGGTCAAGCAGCACAGGACAACAAGGGTCACTTTCTTATCATATGTTCTTATGATAATTCGTAGCACCATGGCTTTCTTTACTAAATTTATACCTTTCAAACTAATGACTGGAAGAGAAATTAAAGGATTAGAATTCTTTGTTAATCTAGATTTGTCTGAACTCGAGCATATGGTATTTTAAAGGACACATGGGTGCAACAAATAAAACAGAGGAATAAAGCTTATTTTGATGTGTAAACAAACCTTAGGGAGTTGGAAATAGGACAGCGGGTTATGACCACTGTAGATCTCCAAGATTTGTAGGGCCGTATGACGTTATTGACACTCAGTTCATCAATCTATGAAGCCCAGATCGTACCCAATAAATAGTATTGGTAGTATATTAACCGACTTAAATCCATTGGAGAAAGTCAATGCCCTTTTATAGCTGAGCTTCACAGAATACACTGTCAATGGGATGCTCCAGACTGGGATGATGATGCCCTTAGCTTTGCTTTTCAGCCATTTGGAAGTGATTAAGATGAGCAAGTGCCTCCCTATTAAGGTGGACAGCCAATTACTGCAATTGCCCAAGAGGGGGCAGAGACAATAGGAAAGAGAGGCAGATGGGAATCTACATCCCTCATGAGATCTTATGGGAATTAAGTGGGAGAAGGAACAATTGAATTTAGGGAATACATAAGAAATATCAGGTATTTAATTTACGGAGACTGCTTCTAGTGTTATTATGAGTTAAAAATAACTAGGTTTGGAATACTTCCTGATGACAGTCAGAAGTTATTTTGAACGTTGCATATTGACCTACACAGTGTACCGCTGGCCAACTAAAAATGCACTTGGAAAAATGCAAAGAATGAAGATTAGGAAGGTTACAGAGGTTCTATCCATGATATTCACAGACAATTTCATCCAGATTCTATTAGAAAACAACAATGAATTGTTGTAGATGGGAAAGATTAAATCGTTGTGCGAATTGATGAAGTAAAATGAAATTTAGTCATGATTCAAAGTTCAGAATAAATTTATTATAAAAGTACCCAAGTTGCCATATACAGCCCTGAGATTCATTTTCTTGTAGGCATACATAGTAAATCCAACAGAACCAATGAAAGACCGCACCCAAAGGATGGGCAACCAATGTGGAAAAGAAACAACAAACTATGCAAATCCAAGAGAAAAAAAAAACAGTAATAAATAAATAAGCAATAAACATCAAGAACATGAGATGAAGAGTCCCTGAAAGTGAGTCCATAGATTGTGGTAACAGTTCGGTGATGGGGAGAGTGAAGCTTGAGTGAAGTTATCCCCTCTCGTTCAAAAGCTTGATATCTGAGAGGCAATACTGTTCTTGAAGCTGGTAGTGTGGATCCTGAAGCCCCTGTACCTTTCTCCCGATGGCAGTAGCAAGAAGAGAGCATGGTCTGCATGGTGGGGGGGGGGGGGCCTTAATGATGGACGCTGCTCTTCTGTGACAGCACTCCATCTGGATCTGCTCAATGGGGAAGGCTTTACCTGTAATGGACTGGGCTGTATCTACTACTTTTTGTAGGTTTTTCCATTCAAGGGCATTGGTGTTGTCCTCCCAAAGGGTCTCAGCTTGAAACATCGACTGTACTTGTGGTAGACGTGGTTAAAACTAGTGTATGATGGGATACTTGACCATTCTGGAGCAGCTGGGCTTAAAACTGCTGATGCATGTTGAGAATAACCTTGGATGATAAGCGCAGTACCAGAAGTTCCAATAAATAAGATACTAGGCCCCTGGAACCAGGAGGGAGGATGTGTCTGGGGGTAAATTATGAGTCCTGATAACAGGAAGCAGGAAGAACTGTTAGACTCACGCTGAGAGATAACTGACATGCCTTTTAAACAATTGATCATGTCCGGACTGTGGGATGCTAAGCAATGTGAAGTTGTTGTCTTGCTGTATAAACGTGAGCTCGGTATAACCTAAAAATCAGAGTTCTGATGGCAGTGGAGACTGCTACAGGCTCTCCATGTTAATAAACTCATAAAACAAAACTCAAAGTCACTCTGGTGTTTCCACGACAGTACTCTTTTCCATAGATGCTGCTTGGCCTGCTGAGTTCCTCCAGCATTTTGTATTGATTGATGTTTCCCTGATGCAACCAGCCAATATACTGTCCACCACACATCCATAGAAGTTGGTCACAGTTTTAGATGTCATGCCAAATCTTCACAAACTTCTAAAGTAGTAGAGGTGCTGCCATGCTTTCTTTCTAATTGCATTTAACTTAAGATCCCCCAAAATGATAAATCCACGGAATTTAAAGTTACTGACCCTCTCCACTTCTGACGCGCAAAGAGGGAGTCATTGATACATGGAACTTCATTGTCTTCCTCCTGAAGTCAATAATGAGCTCTTGGTGTTGCTGACATAGAATGAAAGGTTGTTGTTGTGGCACCACTCAGCCAGATTTTCAATCTCCCTCCTACAGTGGTGCTAGAAAGATTGTGCATCCTTTAGAATTTTCTCTATGTCTGCATAAATATGACCTAAAATGTGATCAGATCTTCACACGTCCTAAAACTAGATAAAGAGAACCCAATTAAATAAATAATACAAAAACATTATAATTTTCATGTATCTAGTGAGAAAAATGATCCAATATTACATGTATTTGTTGGAAAAAAGTATGTGAACCTTTGCTTTCAGTAACAGGTGTGACCCCTTTGTACAGCAATAACTTCAACCCAACCAGTAACTGTTGATCAGTCCTGCACATTGACTTGATGGAATTTTAGGCCATTCCTCCTTACAAAACTGCTTCAACTCTGGGATGTTGGTGGGCTTCCTTGCACAAGCTGCTTGCTTCAAGACCTTCCACGACATTTCTATAGGATTAAGGTCAGGACTTTGACTCTGTCTTACCAAAACGTGAAATTTCTTCTACTTTGACCATTCTTTGGTAGACTGACTTGTGTGTTTAAGGTTGCTGTCTTGCTGCATGACTCACTTTCTTTTGAGCTTTAGTTCATGGACGGATACCCTGACATTTTCCTGTAGAATTTGCTGGTACAATTCAGAATTCATAGTTTCATCAATGATGGCAACACATCCTGGACCCAGTGCCCCAAAGCAGGCTCAAACCACAACACTGCCACCACCATGTTTCACAGATGGAATGAGGTTCTCTTGCTGGCATGCAGTGTTTGCTTTTCCCCAAACATAATGCTTTGCACTTAAGCCAAAAAGTTCTATTTTCGCTCATCTGTCCACAGAACATTCTTCTAATAGCCTTCTGGCTTATCCACGTGGTCTTCAGCAAACTTTAGACTGCAGAAATATTCTCCTTGGAGAGTAGTGGCTTTTTCCTTGCAATCCTGCCATGCGCACCATTGCTGTTCACTGTTTGCCTGATGGTAGACTCATGAACACTGACATTAACCAATGCAAGAGAGGCTTGTAGGTCCTTAGATGTTACCCTGGGGTTCTTAGTGACCTCCTGGAATAATACACCTTGCTCTTGGAGTGATTTCTGTTGGCCAACCACTCCTGGGGAGAGTAACAATGGTGTTGAATTTCCTCCATTTCTACAACAACTACCTGACTGTGAATTAGTGGAACTCAAACACTTTAGAAATGGTTTTGTATCCTTTCCCAGCCCGGTTAGCATCAATAACTTTTTTCTCTCCAAGGTCCTCAAAAATCTCCTTTGATCAAGGCATGGCACACTTCTGAAAACCTGTGTGGTGAAGATCATATTTTGATAGTGAAGACCTAGGTTTATATTTATTAAATAGGGCAGGGCCTCCCATACTCACACCTGATTGACATCCCATTGATTGAAACACCTGACTAATTTCCCCTTTGAATGAAATGATAAATCAGACAGGTTCACATACTTTTTCCAATAAATACGTCGTATCAGATATTTTTTCCTCAGTAAGTAAATTAAGTAATATAATGGTTATTGTGTTATTTAATTGGGTTCTTGTTACCTAGTTTTAGGACACGTGAAAATCTGATCACATTTTAGGTCATATTTATGCAGAAGTACAGAAAATTCTAAAGGGTTGACAAAGTTTCTAGCTCCACTGTATATGCTGTATTCTTACTGTCTGTCCTTGCAAATATCCTGTTGTTTACTGAAATTTTATTTTCCCACTGAAACATGGTGCTCTCAGCATTTTAACTTTTCTACCTGCATGTATCTCCATTGCCACAATGCATTGAAGCAAGTGCTATTGAAGGAAGTAATGGCTTTATGCATTAATATTTTTAATTATAATATAGATCGAACAAGTTATGTGGATCCATGGATTTTTGTGTTTTGTTTGCTCTATTAAACATTGCTATTTTGTGCAGTGTTTCTTATTTTTATAAGTTTTCTTATTTCTGTCATTACATTTGATTCGACCAATGACAGTATTGTCATTAGCAAACTTAAAGCATTGGAGCTGTGCTTAGCCATAATGCCGTATGTGTAAAGTGAGTAGAGCTGGGGGCTAGGCACACAGCTGATGGAGATTGTGGGGGAGATGTTGTTGCCAACCTGAACTGACTGCCGTCTGCAAGTGAGGAAATCACGGATCCAATTGCACAAGGAGGTATTGAGGTCAAGGTTTTGAAGCTTATTGATTAGTTTTGAGGGGATGATGGTATTGAATGCTGAGCTGTAGCCAATAAACAGCATCTTGGTGTATGTATCTTTGCTGTCCAAATGTTCCAGGATTGTGTGAAGAGCCAATGAGAAGGCACCTGACGGTAGGCAAATTGGAGCAGGCAGATATTGATATATTTCATCACCAACCTCTCAAACCATTTCACCAGACTGGATGGAAGTGCTACAGGACTACAGTCATTAAGATGGGTTACCACGTTCTTCTCTGGCACTGGTATAATTGATGCTTGCTTGAAGTAGGTAGGTATCCTAGACAGTCGAAGTGAGAGGTTACAGATATCACCCCATCCTCCTGCCGTTACACCAAGGATAGGGTTCCTCTTGTCCTCACCTCTGTAACATCTGCCTTATATAACAGGATGCCACCACCAAGCACCTTCCCCCCACCCCAACTTTCTGCAGGGATCGCACCTTACATGACTCCCTTGTCCACTCGTCCCTCCCTACTGATCTCCCTCGTGGTACTTATCCTTAAAAGCGGAACAAGTGCCACATCTGCCCTGGACCTCCTCCCTCACACAGTTCAGGTCCCCAAACAGACCTTCCAGGTAAAGCAAGACTTCACCTGCGAGCCTGTTGGGGTTATCTACTATATCCGGCACTCCCAGTGTTGCCTCTGGTATATCGGTGAGACCCGACATAGATTGGGAGACTGCTTCACCAAGCACCAAATTTCCATTCACCAGAAAAAGCGGGATTTCCCAGTAGCCACCCATTTCAATTCTACTTCCCATTCTCATTCCGACATGTCAGTCCATGGCCTCCTCTAGTGTCACAATGAGGCCACACTCAGGTTGGTGAAGCAACACCTTATATTCCATCTGGGTAGTCTCCAACTGTTTGGCCTGAACATCGATTTCTTGAACTTCAGGTAATCGCACCCCCACCCCACCGCCGCCTTCTCCATTTCCCATTCATGATTCTCTCTCTCTCTCTCTCACCTTACCCCTGCTAACCACCTTCCTCTGGTGCTCCTCCTCCTTCCCTTTCTTCTATTGTCTTCTATCCTCTCCTATTAGATTCCCCATTGTCCAACCCTTCATCTCTTTCACCAATCAACTTCTCTGTTCGTTACTTTTAAGGAGCAACAGAAGATAACTAAAAAGACAATGGGGGGGAAAAAAATGAGGTACGAAAGTAAGCTAGCCAAGAATATAAAGGAGGATAGTAAAAGCTTCTTTTGGAATGCGAAGAGAAAAAAATTAGTTAAGACCAAAGTTGGGCCCTTGAAGACAGAGACGGGTGAAATTATTATGGGGAACAAGGAAATGGCAGACAAGCTGAACAGGTACTTTGGATCTGTCTTCACTAGGGAAGACACAAACAATCTCCCAGATGTAATAGTGACCAGAGGACCTAGGGTAACAGAGGAACTGAAGGAAATTCGCATCAGGTAGAAAATGGTGTTGGGTAAACTGATGGGACTGAAGGCTGATAAATCCCCAGGGCCTGATGGTCTGCATCCCAGGATACTTAAGGAGTTGACGTTAGAAATCGTGGACGCATTGGTAATCATTTTCCAATGTTCTATAGATTCAGGATCAGTTTCTGCGGATTGGAGGGTAGCTAATGTTATCCCACTTTTTAAGAAAGGAGGGAGAGAGAGAATAGGCAATTATAGACCAGTTCGTCTGACATCAGTGGTGGGGAAGATGCTGGAATCAATTATAAAAGATGAAATAGCGGCATATCTGGATAGCAGTAGCAGGATAGATCCGAGTCAGCATGGACTTACAAACAGGAAATCATGCTTGAATAATCTTCTGGAATTTTTTGAGAATGTAACTATGAAAATGGACATGGGAAAGCCAGTGGATGTAGTGCACCTGGACTTTCAGAAAGTCTTTGATAAGGTCCCACATAGGAGGTCAGTGGGCAAAATTAGAGCAAATGGTATTGGGGGTAGGGTACTGACATGGATAGAAAATTGGTTGGCAGACAGGAAACAAAGAGTAGGGATTAATGGGTCCTTTTCAGAATGGCAGGCAGTGACTTATGGGGTACCGCAAGGCTCGGTGCTGGGACTGCAGCTATTTACAATAGACATTAATAATTCAGATGAAGGGATTAAAAGTAACATTAGCAAATTTGCAGATGACACAAAGCTGGGTGGCAGTGTGAAATGTGAGGAGGATGTTCTGAGAATGCAGGGTGACTTGGACGGGTTGGGTGAGTGGGCAGGTGCATGGCAGATGCAGTTTAATGTGGATAAATGTGAGGTTATCCACTTTGGTGGCAAGAACAGGAAAGCAGATTACCATCTGAATGGTATCAAGTTAGGAAAAGGGGAAGTACAGCAAGATCTAGGTGTCCTTGTTCATCAGTCACTGAAAGTAAGCACGCAGGTACAGCAGGCAGTGAAGAAAGCTCATGGCATGTTGGCCTTCATAACAAGGGGAGCTGAGTATAGGAGCAAAGAGGTCCTTCTGCAGTTGTACAGGGCCCTGGTGAAACCATACCTGGAGTATTGTGTACAGTTTTGGTCTCTAAATTTGAGGAAGGACATTCTAGCTACTGAGGGAGTGCAGCATAGATTCACGAGGTTAATTCCCGGGATGGCGACACTGTCATACATTGAAAGATTGGAGCGACTGGGCTTGTATACTCTGAAATTTAGAAGGATGAGAGGGGATCTGATTGAAACATAAGATTATTAAGGGATTGGGCACACTAGAGGCAGGAAACATGTTCCCGATGTTTGGGGAGTCCAGAACCAGAGGCCATAGTTTAAGAATAAGGGGTAGACCATTTAGATTGGAGTTGAGGAAAAACTTTTTCCACACAGAGGGTTGTGGTTCTGTGGAATGCTCTGCCTCAGAAGGCAGTGGAGGCCAATTCTCTGGATTCTTTCAAGAAAGAGTTAGATAGAGCTCTTAAAGATAGTGGAGTCAAGGGATATGAGAAGAAGGCTGGAGAAGGGTACTGATTGTGAATGATCAGCCATGAACACAGTAAATGGCGGTGCTGGCTCGAAGGGCTGAATGGCCTACTCCTGCACCTATTGTCTATTAACCTCCATCCCCCCTCCCAATTTCACCTATCACCTACCACTTTGAACTTTTCTCCCTCCCCCCCACAACCTTCTTACTCTGACTTTCCTCTCTTTCCAGTCCTGATGAAGGGTCTCAGCCCAAAAAGTTGTCTGTTTACTCTTTTCCATAGATGCTGCCTGGCCTGATTTCCTCCAGCAATTTTTGTGTGTTTCTAGGATTTCCAGCATCTACAGATTTTCTTATGTTTGTAAAGTTACAGGTACTGACGAATACTCCAGCCACATGATCCGCATAGGCCTTTGAAACTTGGCCAGGTACCAATAAGTACGATGTTATGCACTTTGGAAGGACTAATAAGGATAAGTCAAACACAGTGATAGTTGGCCCTCAGGAGGACTGAAGAACAGACCTTGGTGTACAAGTCCAAGAAACCCTGAAGGTGGCAGCACAGGTGGATAAGACAATATATACTTGTATTCTTTATTTCAGTTATTGACAAGAGTGGAAGGCACAACTTTATAAAGCATTGGTTAGGCCACAGCTGGAATACCATGTACATTTCTGGTCATTGCTCCTATGAGATGTAACAGGACTAGAGAAAGATCGCCTAGGATGGGACGTTGTTGGTTAGGATGAGACACTGGGTTTATTTTCCTTGGATGGACGGAATCAAGAGGAGATGTGATGGAGGCATGCAAAATTACAAGGGACATTGACAGGGTGTATGGAAGTAAACCTTTCCGCTGTAGCACAGGTAACCAAAACTAGAGAATATAGGTTTAGTACAACAGAGTGAGCTGAAGAAAAACTCTTCCAATCAGAGGATGATTGGAATTTAGAACATCCAAACTGAATGGAGGGAGAGATCCATTTCACAATATCTAAGTATCTAGGCAAGCACTCAAATTGCTAATGCATAGAATATCACAGACCAAGTGCTGATAAATGGGATTAGTATAAAAGGGTACTTGATGGTGGGTTAAAGGCCATTTTCTGTGCTTTATAATGAAGATGGGAACACAGTAAATCTGCTAAATGAAGTAGAAAAAAGAAATTTGGTAATTGTGGAAAACTGAGAATAGAATCAGTTTTTGTACTTTTCATAGCCTTCCTTTATACAAAGCTATGTGGATCAAAATAGAGAAAATACTGAGTAGGTAAGGTGAAAGAAAACTTTTCACAGAAATTTTTATATGTGTGTGAGTCAGAATAGTAAACTCTGGCCAAGTTTTTCCCCCTAAATTAAAACAAAAATACAGTTAGTTGTTTTGAACAATGTCATGGAAGTCTCTGCTTTGGATACAATCTTCAATCCAAGCACAAACTGTGTTAATTTTTCTTAAATTAAGTTCCAACATAGCTTAGTACAATATCACAAGTGTACAAATCACTCATAAACCACAGCAATCTATCAAAAAGATTAGCCATATGAACTGATTTATTAAACACTAGAGCAGTGTTAGCCCAACACCCCTCAAAGCACTTTCATACTTGCCAACACCCCTCTCAGGCATAATACTTTCCGGCTCCCCCACAGTGTAAAAACATGTCTACCATATGCTAAGGTCATGCCCTAGTTCAGATTTTCACTGCTATGCTGTAGGTATTTCATTTTAGCAGCTCTGTAAGAGTAGTCTGTTCTGCTTTCAGCCTGTTTTTGAGTTTGAACTGAGATAAGAGGCTTTGTTGTTCAATTTAGGAATGTGGTGTCAGCCAATCAGGATGGTGGAATTGGGAGAAGGTTTTGTGAGGGACACTGGTGTGGGTTGACGTCTTCGTTTTGGTGGGAATTGGGAAACGACAGGAGGGAAAATGGCTGAAGGTGCTTTGTGCAGATGAATGGCTTCAAGGAGGAAGAACTCCAATAGGAGACCCGTTTGTTTGAAATGGATTTTGAGCAGCATTCGGAAGATGGTGTGTGCTTTCACGCAGACCAAGGGTCCAGGCATGAGTTACAGACAAGTTCAAGATGAGCTCTAACTTTTGATCCTTGAGCTTGATGGTTTTTAGCAAGAGTCAGAATATCAGGTTCAAGTTATGGCAGCAAATGGCTTAAGTCCCCATGTGTAACAATGTCCAAGTAGTTTCTGTTTTCTGTGAGTATGTGGTTCACTGCCTCTTTCAACAAGATAGGAGGATGAAGGCGCAATAAGGAGCAGTTTGGCTCTTCTGCAAAGACCGGGAAACTTCATATGCCAATGTAGCCACATGCTACAAAAGCTGACATTTTTGAAAAACATCTTTGCTTTTTCATCATTCTGAATTTCGATAATTTCTTCTTGCAAGCTCTCTTCCTGTTCTTCCACCTTGCAAAGAAATGGGTTAATTACCCAGTCCAGAATTTCCAGATCATTCAAGTAATTGAATCGATTCCAAAAACCCTTCTTCAGTGACTACAGGTATAAGCAGTACTCTAACAAATCACTGTCTGTGAAAGAGAGTGCCATACCTTCCATGCAGGGAAACTGTGAGAACATTCTTCTCCCAATGTTTTGCTTATTTATTTCCCATTTTTCAATAAAAGTGGACACTGCACTTTTTGACTGGATTAAATTGAAATTCTCACCCTGCAGTTTCAAATTTAGAATGTTCGTTCATTTTGTCATACAGATTGGCTAGGTATGCCACATCTCCATGTAGAAGTTTGATCTTGTTTCCCAAGCTCTTGTCAACTTTGAGCAAAAATTCAAACACAGTGCCATAAAGATCAAAGAAATGTTTTAAGCAGCAGCCTTTTGACAGCTAATGCACTTCAGCGTGAAGAAGCAAGTGTTCAAACTCTTCGTCGTTATTTTGGCATAACTGGCAAAATATTCTGCTATTTAATGAATGAACCTTAATTTTGTTGATTGCAGATATTACAAGTGTCATGTTTGAAGAAGCCGCTACCTGAGATTTTTGGCTACAACATATTGACGATAAATTACACAATGGATTGCAAACAGACTTGCAGTTTCTTTTTTCATAAATGCTATTAAATCAGCATGGCAACCTGTCATTAATGGTGCTCCATCTGTGGCACAAGAAATCATGTTCCTAATTGGAATACTTTTATCCTCAATACACATTTTGAGCTCATCGTTTTTACATTTGTTTTTAACTTTTTACAAAAGTGAGTCTCTTCATAAACCTTTCCATTTTTGATAAACAATATGTATGCCAATAGCAATGCCTCATTATCTTGCACAGTTGACTCATCCAGTTATATCCCAAATTCTGTTTTTTTCTGCAGCTCTGTGCATAGTTGATACTCAATGTCTTCACTCATTTTGTCAATATGATGAGCTGCAGAGTTATTACTCAGAGGAATTGATTTTAAAATACTGGTATGCCCTCCTATTCACGCCCAATGGTTACGTGATGTGATGTCCTGTTTAAATTTAGAGAAGATTCGATGTTCAATCTTTGAATCTAATCAAGACTTTCAAACATTGTGGGGACCTTTTCTGAATTATTTAAAAAAAACTTTTGATTTACCGTTAAAGCACAGATCATGACTAACAATCTTTTTCCTTTTTTTTCCTACTAATCAGCTTCGGTCTTGGCAGTGGGTCAGATTTTTTTTATGTAATAAAATTATTATTTTTCAATGTTACAAACTAATTGACTTGTACGGATAGAGGGTAAGGAGTCTTAATATGCGATTTAGCTTAATGTTTTGACATATTTTTTCCTGTACTCTGTATTCTTACATATAAATTAATAAAAATATTGGAAAGAAAATACTGGTATACATTTTGAGAACAGTGGTGAGCACTTCGGATACAGCAGGCATTATTAATCTTTCACCAATGTATGAGATTTTCCACACTATGCTATTATTTTGGAAATATTATAAGAAGCAATGATCAAGGTTATTTTACCTTTCTTGCAAATGACTCGAGTGTGCAACACTTCAAATGCTTATTTCATCTTTGGAACTGAGTAATACCATAAATAGCTTTTTCAGGGTGTCTTTTATGGAAATGTTTCTACAATCTTGATGGTTCCATAGCTTCATTAGACAGTACTGTATTACAAATAAGACACATGGGGCATCTCTGATCTGACAGGAATGGAATAAAACTATACTCCAGGTATGTAACATTGTATTTACGCACTTTCTGTAGTTGCTGTTTGCCAGCAGGATTAGAATTCAAGGCTTCACTGCCTCCAGACTCATAGAGATCACACCATACATATTTATCCATCATTAACAGGTCTAAATTAAAATAAAATATTAACACAAACTTGAAATGCTATCGGATGTTGATGACGGCAGCAAATTGATACAGTTGGAACTATGGTAGCATCACGCAAAAGAACAGTGAGGCAAAGATGAAAATGATCATAACAGTGAAAATTACATTGACAAGGCTTCAGATTGGAATCTGAATGTTAGTAGGGATACAGCTGGTGGACGGCAAGCTACCTTTATACTATTCCAGTTAGCACAGTTAACCATTTACGCAAGGTCTCAAAATCCCCAAATATGGTTCTTAACCGCACGTATGAAGCCGAGGACACTTTGAACACCTCAAGAGGAATCCTTAGGGTTGGCAGATTTACTGATTGGCTCTATTTCACCGTTTGATTCCAGCTAGTGCTGTATCATTGCGTAACCTATTTTCCATAGGTCTATAGTGAAAGTTGAGAGGGTGTACTTGACTTACCAATGGTTGAACTGTATGAACTCATCATTCCATGCCACAAGTCAAGGGTAACTGTTGGGCACCCTCTAATTTATGCATCTCCAAATAATATTCATTTGGTTGGTAAGGTCCGATGAGATTGTCAAGATTCAGACGCACTGTGACAATGAGGGCTCACTGAGTGGCTGCTCTACGAACGGTTGATCAGGTCTTGTGTCTCAAGTTAGGGTGCTGCTTACTGCCCCCCCCAAGAATCTTGAACGCTCCCCGACGACTTCTATTTCCCCTAGTGCCCCCTTAGGAAATCACTACATTAGAGGATTCCAAACCAATTTCAAGGTATAGCAAACTACAGGCTCTTGCTATCCCTAAAAACCATTTTTTCCCCTGGAATTCTTAAATTTGGCAATAACAGCATTACATATGGATAGATGAAATCCCATTTAATCTACACTTGGTCCAAAATGACATTGTTTCTCCCTCAAGATTAGCAGATAACCAAATTAAACTTCAAACATTTGTCTACAGTTAATCTTAATATGCAATTCCTTGTCTGTATTTTAATTTATTATGATTTATAGCCGATTAAAGTGTAGTTATTTACTTCCCTATTGGCGGACAATTAATATTGCTTGATTGCCGAACTAGTCGAAGAACTGCAAACTTCACTGGAACCTTACAGACAATATTGTTGATCCAGAATCTAAATGTACCAAACTTATCTGAAGACGCAGAACAAGGATCACTTGGCGTCAGCTTGTGCAGAAGGTTATGGGGTGTACTTAAACATGTTCAAACGACACATTAGTAAATCAATAAAATATTAGCAATTTTTAATTTCTATTTATTCATTAGCAGTGGTTGATTATTTGTACAACCACAAAGCTGGACAACTATGATGAGTGCCATTACACCAATAACACTATGTAATTTACTATATTAACCTCAAAAAAAAGTTGGCAGTAATACATTAACCTTTTTGTTTCCAATAATGGAAGGAAGGAAACACAATGAGATCATAAAAAGATTTAACATAGATTTAAAAACTGCGCCAATTATAATTTATAGATTAGTGGTTCCCAACCTCCGGGCCACGGACTGATACATTGCCGCGAAGAATGCAGCGGTGGCCGGAACGTACCCAGCACATCTTTAAGAAAAAAGCCGAAATAAACAAGCTAATTAATTAGGTGCCACCTGCTTGTTTATTTCGGCTTTTTTCTTAAAGATGTGCTGGGTGCATTCCGGCCACCGCTGCACCCCTGCATGCTTCGCAGCAATGTATCAGTCCGTGGCCTGGAGGTTGGGGACCACTGTTATAGATCACACTCTTTATGTCTAACAAACTGTCAAACAATGAAGAAATTAATTGCATTATTCCTCTTTTCCATTTAAAATCAATGGTAGGCAACTAATTAAGAGAATACATTGCAGATATTCCTACCAATATACTGCAAGCTCTTACACATTTAATGTGTGATGATATCTTTCAGCTGCTAAAACAAGGTAAATTTTAGTCAAAAAACCTTTGAAAGAAAATAAATATTTATACCTTTTCCAATTCCCGAGGAATTCGTAGACAAGTGTATACTCTCTCCCTCCTTTCTTTGTACTTGGCTTCATTGTGTTCCAAAATATATCCCCGTGTTAATTCAGCACTAATAAATCTCAGCAGAGACAGATCTGGACAAAAAAGATTTTTAATAAGTATTAACAACATTGTTTCTTCCTCAGTTATATGTCTTATTTATGGAGGATATTTTGCAGAATAGCAATACTTTAGCAAAAAAGGCTGAAGTAGGAGCACAGCTACAGCATAAGACCATAAGATATAGGAGCAGAAGTAGGCCATTTGGCCCATCAAGTCTGCTCTGCCATTCAATCATGGGCTGATCCAATTCTTCCAGTCATCCCCACTCCCCTGCCTTCTCCCCATCCCCATTGATGCCCTGGCTAATCAAGAACCTATCTTTGCCTTAAATACACCCAATGACTTGGCCTCCACTACCACTCATGGCAACAATTTCCACAGATTTATCACCCTCTGACTAAAGTAATTCCTCCACATCTCTGTTCTAAATGGACATCCTTTAATCCTGAAGTTGTGCCCTCTTGTCCTAGACTCACCTACCATGGGAAATAACTTCGCCTTACCTAATTTGTTCAGGCCTTTTAACATTTGGAATGTTTCTATGAGATCCCCCCTCATTCTCCTAAACTCCAGGGAATACAGCCCAAAAGCTGCCAGAAGTTCCTCATACGGTAACCTTTTCAATCCTGGAATCTTCTCTGAATCCTCTCCAATGTCAGTATATCCTTTCTAAAATAAGGAGCCCAAAACTGCACACATAAACACAGTTGGTTAGACAAACTATCTGACAGCAGGTAAAAACACTATTTTTAATAATGAGTAACAGCCAATTCTATAGAATGTGACCTCGAGATTCTGATAATGGGGAAATCTGGTGTACTGAGAGGAAGGGGTACTATGATGTATTTCAATTCTGCTTAGCAAAATCACTAATAATTAGAGGCGCAGGAAAGCTCCTATGGAATACATACTGTGTGCCACATGGAAACTTCTGTATTGATTAACTACATGTACAAGAAGAGTTGATAGCTGGAGGAACTCCAGTTTTCAGAGCATGAACAGCAGTTAACATCTGTTCATAAAGCTGAGTGTTTATTCGGTATCATACTTCTGGAGATGATGACTCTGCAGTTCAAGGAAGTGTCATCATTCAGCCGCCTTTGCTCCAGGAAAAGAAAATCTAGTTTATCCAATCTCTCCTGGTAACTCAAACCCAACTACAGTATATAGGCAACATCTTTGTGAATCTATCTTAATCACATCTTTCCTCTAGTATGATGACTAGAAGTGCACACAGTACTCCAAGTGCAACAGTACCAACATTTTGTACAGCTGTAACATGACATTCACTCTTATCCTCAATGCCATGACCGATGAAGGTAAGCACACTGTTGCCTTTCTCACCACATCACCTACATGTGTTCCCTCTGTTCAACAGCCCTTCAAAGGGCCCTGCCATTCACTGTGTATATTTGTTGCTTTACTTTTCTTTAAAACTTTTAAATGATTTTGTTTTGAACCAATGTGGACTTCCTTCAGTTCATTGATTTCCTCTTTCTCCATTGTTTACAGGATGTTTGTTGTAGGAGACAATGGTGGAACATTTCTGTATCAGTCACAGAATTGCAAAGCACAGAAATAGTTCCTTCAGCTCAATTCATCCATGCTGATCATGAGGTCTATGTAACCTGATCCTATTTTCCTGGTTTAGGACTTCTGTTCCCATCCTATCCAAGTATCCGTCCAAATGCATTTTAAGTATTGTAATTGTATCTGCCTCTGCTACCTCTTCTTCCACACAACCACCATCCTTAGATTTGTTTTTTTTAAACTTCTCCCCTCTCACTTTAAACCTATGTTCTTGAGTTTCAGATTCCCCTAATATGGGAAAAGGACTCTGACCACTTACCCTATTAAATGCCCTTCATAATCTTATAAACCTCTGAAAGGTCACCCTCAGCCTCCTAAATGTCAATGAGAACAAACACAACCTCCATTTCAGGCAACACTAAAGATCACAGATGCTGGAATCGGGAGCAAAAAAAACCACAAGATGCTGGAGGAAATCAGCAGCTCGAGCAGCATCGGTAGAGAGAAAAAGACAGTCAACTTTTCAGGTCAAAACCTTTCAAATCCAAATGAAGAGTCTTGACTTGAAGCATCAACTGTCCATTTCCCTCCACAGATGCTGTCTCTTACATTTAATTTTTAGAAATACTCTGGTTAATTTATTCTATTCTCTTGCTAATGTTACCACATCCTTCCCATACCGTGCTGACTAAGACAGTATGATAACCCAGTGTGGCCTAACCAAAATTAAATACAATTATAATATGATCAATAAGAATTTCTAGACCACAACCTCCAATTATAGAAGCAAACAAGATGTATTTAGAGAAATATCCAATATGTTTTGAATAGTCGCAAACACAAGGAAATCTGTAGATGCTGGAAGTCCAAGCAAATTATAGATACGCTTCAGTGATCTGCGGAATGTTATGTGTGTTGCCAGTGATTTAAAATGCAAATGTACATTTATTCCAAGAACAGTTATGGATAAATGAAGCATGATACACTAGTCAGATTTGAGATTTTCAGCATAAGCTATGTATTTGTGAAAAATCTTAAAAATTGTATTCACTGATTCAGCTCTCCTCTAAAGATTTGCTGTAAAACATTTTGAAGACCTTGCAAACACGAGGAAATCTGCAGATGCTGGGATTTCAAGCAACACACATGGTGAACACAGCAGGCCAGGCAGCATCTAAAGGAAGAGGTATAGTCGACGTTTCGGGCCGAGACCCTTCGTCAGGACTAACTGAAAGAAGAGATAGTAAGAGATTTGAAAGTGGGAGGGGGAGAGGGAGATCCGAAATGATAGGAGAAGACAGGAGGGGGAGGGATGGACCTGAGAGCTGGAAAGTTGATTGGCAAAAGGGATATGAGGCTGGAGAACGGAGAGGATCATGGGACCGGAGGCCTAGGGAGAAAGAAAGGGGGAGGGGGGAAGCCCAGAGGATGGGCAAGGAGTACAGTGAGAGGGACAGAGAAAAAAGAGAGAGGAAAAAAAATTAACAATCAATCAATCAATCAATAAATAAATAAATAAATAACGGATGGGGTACGAAGGGGAGGTGGTGCATTAATGGAAGTTAGAGAAGTCAAAGTTCATGCCACCAGATTGGAGGCTACCCAGACGGAATATAAGGTGTTGTTCCTCCAACCTGAGTGTGGCTTCATCTTGACAATAGAGGAGGCCGTGGATAAACATATCAGAACGGGAATAGGATGTGGAATTAAAATGTGTGGCCACTGGGAGATCCTGCTTTCTCTGGCGGACAGAGTGTAGGTGTTCAGTGAAACGGTCTCCCAGCCTGCGTTGGATCTCGCCAATACGTAGAAGGCCACATCGGGAGCACCAGGCGCAGTATATCACTTCAGCCGACTCACAGGTGAAGGGTCGCCTCACCTGGAAGGACTGTCTGGGGCCCTGAATGGTGGTAAGGGAGGAAGTGTAAGGGCATGTGTAGCACTTGTTCCGCTTACAAGGATAAGTGCCGGGAGGGAGATCGGTGGGAAGGGATGGGGGGGAAAGAGTGGACAAGGGAGTCGCGTAGAGAGCGATCCCTGCTGAAAGCAGGGGGGGTGGGGAGGGAAAGATGTGCTTAGAGGTGGGACCCCATTGGAGGTGGCAGAAGTTACAGAGACCTTGCAACTTGGTTCATGAAGCCCAAGGAGGAAGTTTTTACCTAACATGGTAAAGTGACATTTCTTAGCAAATTCCCTGACACTTAAAAGAAAAATATGTGGATTGAATTTTGAATTTCTATACATTTAAACATATTTCAAAATACTATTTTTAAAGTTCAGCTTCTATCATAATTGTCTGGTCTAATCTCTATCCTGGACTTTGTATAATGTTTAAAATATTAGCTAAAGATTTTGTTATTTTTCCTTCTAGATTTGCTGCTTGGGAGGACTCCTGAATGCATTTGGCTGCACACCCAGCTTGTTGAAATCAAGGATACAGGATGGCACTGATTGGTTCATCCTAGAGGTGATCGACAGTAACTAGTGTCAAAGACAGAAAATGCACATCAAAATTCACTTGTTCATTTTGGACAGTTTTCTTCAGGGTCAGGACAAGTGCTGTCACTTTCCATGGAATGCAAAATTAACAACTTTTCAGAGCTCACATTATTTGATGATGCAAACAGTATGCTTTGTGGAAAAACAAATGGGGTAGGGAGAAGTAAAAGAGTTTGTGGTAAAGAAAAATAGGTTCAGAAATCTTCACACTACATTTAGTAGTTCAGAAACATTACTCTATTAATAAAGGACTAAATTAGCAGCAAATTGGTCAAGATTGGATTCATCACACAAAGCCAGAGTACATTTGCTCAAAATAAATGATGTCTAACTAACCTGACAGATCTTTTTGGATGAAGTAATAGTTCCCTCATTAACTGTGTCTCTGTAATTGATGTGGTACATATGAATTTCCTAAAGATATTTGATAAGGTGCTACATAATAGGATAGTCATCAAGATAAAAGGCTGTGGAACAAAAGGAATTGTAGCAGCAAGGATAGAAAACAAATCAAGTAACAGGAAAGAAAGAGTAGTAGAAGTAGTTTGATTTTTCTGACCTGTTGCAATGTGTAATTTAGTTCCCAAGGTTACTGGATCATTATTACTTTCTTGATATATATTAATGACCTGACTGTGATATAAAGAGCACAAATCAAGATTCAAATTTCAAGATTGTTTAATGCCATTACCAGAACACAAGTGTAAAGAAGAATGAAATAATCGCTACTCTGGATCCAATGCAGGATTAAAAAAAAAATTAAGAGAAAGAACACAATAATAAAAAAAACACAATAAATATAAATGAATAAGATACTTTCTAACCATATGTTGATTGTATGACCATAAGGCTATACTAAGCACAGGGATGTTTGTGCATAAGGTGACTGACCGGAAATTATAAAGTAATGGTGGTGAGGTGTGTGGAGGGCTGGGTCAGTGGGTGAGGGTGTTGATCAGCCTTACTGATTGGGGGGGGGGATTAGTTGTTGTTGAATCTGGTGGCCCTGGTGTGGAATTCATGGAGCCTCCTCTGATGAGCGTGGGACAAACTGTTCATGAGCAGGGTAGGTGGGATCCTTCATGAGGTTACTAGCTCTTTTCGGGCACCTTTCTGTATATACAGTATGTCCTTAGTGGCTGGTCTGCTGATGATACAAAATTTTGGAGGGGCAGTAAATTGTGAAGAAAATTGTAACAGATCAAAAAATTCAGATGAGCTGGTGAAATTTAAAGATGAGAGGTTAAGTGTTACAGTTTGGTAGGAAGAACAAGAGGAGTGAATTCAAACTAGAGGGCATACATCCAACAGGGTTACAAGAACAGAGAGATGAAAATATATGTATAATGTGTTAAAAGTAGTTTGGGTTGGTGGAGGCAGTTATAAACATAATATAAAATCCTGGGCTTTATAAACAAGTGTTGAATACCTGGTTCAATCAAGGTGGAGTAGGTTTAGGAAAGATGTGAAGCACATTGAGAGTGCTGAAGACATTTACTAAAATGCTTCAAGGGACTTCAGTCACATGAATTGACTGCAGAAACTGGCTTGTTGTTGTTAGAAAACAGGGGTTATTAAAAGGAGATCTGATAGAAGTAATTAAAATTCAGGAAAAGATAAATACAGATTAGAGAAAAACTGTTTCCAATGACATATGATTCATGAACTAGAGTAGTGGTCCCCAACCACTGGGCCGCAAAGCAAGTGCTACCGGGCCGCGAGAAAACGATATGAGTGAGCTGCACCTTTCTTCATTCCCTGTCATGCAATGTTGAATTTGAACATAGGGTTGCCAACTGTCCCGGTATTTGCCGAGACATCCCGTATATTAGGCTAATTTGATTTGTCCCATACCCTTGTCCCTTATTTCCCCCGCTGAGGTAGAGCGTTCCTATGAAACCTTTCGTGCTGAAATGGCATAAAGCGAAGAAGCAATTACCATTAATTTAAATGCGAAAATTTTTTGAGCGTTCTCAGACCCAAAAAATAACCGACCAAATCATACCAAATAACACATAACACCTAAAATAACTCTAACATAGGGGTCGTCAACCCGTCGATCTTTGAGACTTTCCCAGTAGACCCCGAAGAAAAATCAAAAATAAATACACAAATACTGTTGTAATGTGAGCATTATAAAAGTAAGTAATACTAATTAGGATAATGATAATATAGCAATATTTTTACTAAAAAGCTGTTTGTAAAGAGAGATTATTTCTGGGTTGCGGGGGTTTAGTTCCGTTCTTTTTGCCCAGTGTGCATGTGTGTAGTTCCCCCGCCATGCACTGCGTTTTCAGCGTAGCTTGTGCTGCATCAAAGTGACCAATTAGATTACGTAACAGTACAGATTGTCGCAAACATCAATATACGGCAGTGTCCCCAACCTCCGGGCCGCAAAGCATGCAGGGGTGCAGTGGTAGTCGAAATGTGCACAGCACATCTTTAAGAAAAAAAGCTGAAATAAACAAGCTAATTAATGAGGTGAATGTCGGCTCAGATCAGGGGCAACGCAATCGGCACTCGCTCGTGATATCCTGATAGCATGGCGGAGGCTCCACAAAAGAAGGCGAAAACATACAAATTCCATCCAGAATGGGAAGAGGAATTTCTATCTACCTTGGTGAAAGACAAGTGTGTATGTATGTTGTGCCACCATACACAAGCACTGACTAAAACAGGGAATCTGGAGTGGCACCGCAACACCAACCACCAGGAATTTAAAGACACCTACCTCCCAAAGAGCGAAATTCGTGCCTGGAAAGTTGAGCTGAAATCGGGGATGAAGGCCCAGCAATCGTTTTTCACAAAACATGCTGCTCAAAATAAGGCTGCTATTGAAGCATCATTTCGTGTAAGTCATCTTTGGGCTAAACACAAGAAGCCTTTTACAAATGGCGATTTATTCAAGGAAGCAATGGTCATTACCACAGAGACTGCTTTTAATGACTTTAAAAACAAAAACGGCATGACAATTGCAATACATAATAGAAACATAGAAAATAGGTGCAGGAGTAGGCCATTCGGCCCTTCGAGCCTGCACCGCCATTCAGTATGATCATGGCTGATCATCCAACTCAGAACCCTGTACCAGCCTTCCCTCCATATCCCCTGATCCCTTTAGCCACAAGGGCCATATCTAACTCCCTCTTAAATATAGCCAATGAACTGGCCTCAACTGTTTCCTGTGGCAGAGAATTCCACAGATTCACCACTCTCTGTGTGAAGAAGTTTTTCCTAATCTCGGTCCTAAAAGGCTTCCCCTTTATCCTCAAACTGTGACCCCTCGTTCTGAACTTCCCCAACATCGGGAACAATCTTCCTGCATCTAGCCTGTCCAATCCCTTTAGGATTTTATACGTTTCAATAAGATCCCCCCTCAATCTTCTAAATTCCAATGAGTATAAGCCTAGTCGATCCAGTCTTTCCTCATATGAAAGTCCTGCCATCCGAGGAATCAATCTGGTGAACCTTCTTTGTACTCCCTCTGTGGCAAGAATGTCTTTCCTCAGATTAGGGGACCAAAACTGCACACAATACTCCAGGTGTGGTCTCACCAAGGCCTTGTACAACTGCAATAGTACCTCCCTGCTCCTGTCCTCGAATCCTCTCGCTATGAATGCCAGCATACCATTCGCCTTTTTCACCGCCTGCTGTACCTGCATGCCCACTTTCAATGACTGGTGTATAATGACACCCAGGTCTCGTTGCACCTCTCCTTTTCCTAATCGGCCACAATTCAGATAATAATCTGTTTTCCTGTTTTTGCCACCAAAGTGGACAACCTCACATTTATCCACATTAAATTGCATCTGCCATGAATTTGCCCACTCACCTGACCTATCCAAGTCACCCTCCATCCTCCTAGCATCCTCCTCACAACTAACACTGCCACCCAGCTTCGTGTCATCCGCAAACTTGGAGATGCTGCACTTAATTCCCTCATCTACGTCATTAATATATATTGTAAACAACTGGGGTCCCAGCACTGAGCCTTGCAGTACCCCACTAGTCACTGCCTGCCATTCTGAAAAGATCCCGTTTATTCCCACTCTTTGCTTCCTGTCTGCCAACCAATTCTCTATCCACATCAATCCCCAATACCGTGTGCTTTAAGTTTGCACACTAATCTCCTGTGTGGGACCTTGTCAAAAGCCTTTTGAAAATCCAAATATACCACATCCACTGGTTCTCCCCTATCCACTCTACTAGTTACATCCTCAAAAAATTCTATGAGATTTGTCAGACATGATTTTCCTTTCACAAATCCATGTAATATACTGCTTGGCCCTGCAACATTGACAAGGAGGGTAGAGTCACCATCAGAGGATGCGAATATTTTTCCACTACAGTTCGATAAATCCCTGTATGTAATGTAAACAGCTCAGCTTGTTGTATTTATCAGAATGGCTTTCCAGGATTTTACAACAAAGGAGGACTTCCTCACTCTTTTGCAAATAAAGGAAAGAACAAGAGGTGAGGATATTTACAATGAGTTTAAAAAATATGTCCGTGAAAATGACATCCCCATTCATAAACTGGTGGCAGTTACTACTGACGGGGCCGAGCAATGCGCGGTGTGTTTTATAGCACTAAAAGTCAGTGCCTACTTCAGGTCAACTTATCTATGTGAAATTGCATTTTCACAGATGAAAATTATTAAATCTAAGTACAGGAGCTGACTTACTGACAGACACCTCACTAGGGTTGCCAACTTTCTCACTCCCAAATAAGGGACAAAAGTAGCAGTCAAATCCCAGGACATTTGTGTTTACCCCGAGAAAGACTACCATGACCATGAAGCCTTGCGCGGGCACCTGTGTGCGCATGCATGTACGTGTTGATTTTTCTTTACCCGACGAATCGGTTTTGGCTTAATCTTCATTATTTCTACTTTATTTAGGCTGTGTATTTATCATATCATTCCTGTTTTTACGATATGTTAGTGTTATTTTAGGTTTTACGTGTTATTTGGTATGATTTGGTAGGTTTTTTTTGGGTCTGGGAACGCTCAAAATTTTTTTCCACATAAATTAATGGTAATTGCTTCTTCGGCGTAAAGCATTTCGGCACGATAGGTTTCATAGGAACACTCTACCTTAGCGGGGGAATACTGGACAGTTGGCAACCCTACACCTCACAGACTGTCTCAGACTGGCTGTCTGTAGTTATGAGCCAAATTTCAGGGAACTAGCAGAAAGTATTCAGCCCCAGTCATCATACTGAGTGCAACAGTCAATTTTTATTCATTTATTTTTCATGTTGAAATAAAATTAAATAATGAATCTTAGAAATAAAGGTGTGAAGTATTGTAATATTCTTAAAGAAAGACAGTTATGGCCTGTTTGATATGCTAGTTACAGTGTTTTCTTGTTTGAATTAATTTGAAAGTTTGACAAAAGTATTTTGTGTAATTCAAATACAATTTGCCCAAATAAAAGGACTCAAATTGGAAGTACAATCTGAGCTGTTTTTTTCTCTAAACAATTTAGTAGGTAGATCTTGCCTTTCACTGAGGTCGAGGTAGGGGATCTTGGGCTTAAAAAGGTTGGTGACCACTACTCTAACATATAGTAAAAGCAGGAATGATATAATAAATACTCAGTGTATATAAAGTAGAAATAATGTATGTACAGTGTGGTCGGGAAGATTAAGCCAAAACCGATATACCGAAAAAAAAATTCGGCGCACACGCGCACGTCACGCATGTGCACACAGGTGTCTGTGCAAGGCTTCATGGTCATGATAGTTTTTCTCAGGGTAAACACAAGAGTCCCGTCAACACACACAAAAAGTGCTGGTGAACGCAGCAGGCCAGGCAGCATCTATAGGAAGAGGTACAGTCAATGTTTTGGGCCGGGACCCTTCATCAGGATTTGACCGCTACCTTTGTCCCTTATTTGAGAGTGAAAAAGTTGGCAACCCTAACTGTAAAAGACATGTTGAGGTGAGTTTAACCCTACTTGAACACCTCCCAATGCCCGCCCACCCCCCAAGTCCACAAGAATATTGTCAATATTAAACCGGTCCGTGGTGCAAAAAAAGTTGGTACACAGAATGAAGCAATTAGCAAAAGAACCAAAAGCAACGTGAAGACAACATTTTTGTCAATTTTATGTGTGTATATGTTAAGTGGCCAGGGTCTGGAATACACTGCTGGGAGAAGAGGCGGAGCCGAGTGATGATGGCAATAAACAGCAACTCCTTTGCTTGCATCTTCGGAAACAGCTTTATTTCTATCTTTGATATCTTTTTTTTCCCCTTTCAGGGTTCTTTTGAAGACCTTGACCTGGAGTTACACCATGACTTCAGTTCTTTGCGGGAATGCTCTTAGGGCCTCACAACCGGCCGCTTTTCGATATGCCAAGGACGCAGCCTATTAGATTTTCGTGGCTCTGGAGGTGGGCTGATTCAAGGCTGGTGCTGCCGCCACCTGATGAGTCGCGAGAGAACAAGAAAGATAGTGGGCGTGCTGTAGGCTGTGTACCCAGAGGCACAGAGCTCAGAAAAAGCAACGCAACAGACTTTTAACAGCATAAATCAGCGAGTTGTTTTTTTATGTTTCTCCTCTCGCTGTGAAACACAGACACCTTTTTTTCCCCTTATTACGGAGAGAGAGCCTATGGTAGGTTGAATTACCGGGCGAATGAGTAGTCTTTGGGGTACTGCAAGTCTGTGTCTTTATTGATGCTTTGCTGCACGTTTGAGTGCTCGGTGGGGGGCACCAATACTTTTTGCTGATGGGGGAGGGGGGGGGTCATTGCCTTGCTGCTGTTTGTGCATGGGAGGGGGGAGCTCTGGGGGGCTTTAGGGTTCTAACGTTTAACTGTTATTCATTCTTTGGGGCACTCATCTGTTTTCGTGGATGTTTGCAAAGAAAAAGAATTTCAGAATGTATATTGTATACATTTTTCTGACATTAAATGTACCTACTGAAACATACTGAGTAGTAGTGGAAGGTGTGTTCAGCTGTGGTGTTCAAAAGGGAGCTGGACGAGTACTGAAGGGAAGAAGTTTGCAGGAATATAGCAGAGGGCGAAATGGTATTGTTTTTACATATAGTTTAATGGTATCCTTCCATGCTTTCAATATTCTGTGATGCATCCTCATGTCAAATAACAGCCCGTGCAGTTTACAACGGACTTTGATAGAAGCTCAAGAATTCTCCAATTACACTTGTGATAAGTTCAACTTCATGTCAGATCAGAAGTTTCCAGCATTTTCTGTTTTTATTTTGGATTTCCAGCACCTGCATTTTTTCTGACTTTCACAATTTTGAGGACATGATGGCAAAATACCAGAGCCAAGAAAAATAACAAAGTCATCAAGGACATCAAATGAATGACGATTGTATTAGTGAGATCAGTCTGAAGAGCTTACTGGCGCACAAGAATAAAAGTGGGGGGCTGGTACCTCAAAGTGAAGAGTACAACAAAATGGCATACCTGTCCCATTACATTGTTATATTGGAAATCTTAGCTGTTCCACCAAAGCATAAGAACCCTTCCATGTGTATAATGAATGGAATAAAGAGGGAATAATAATGAAGGAAATATCCTCTAAAAATGGAAAGGGAATTTCACATCATACTGAACATTACAGTGAATGGACTACAGGCAGTACCTTCAAGGCCTTTCAAAGTCCCACCCTATGTCCCTGTTGTGAGAGATGAAAACAGGGAGGGCCAGCTAACGGGGCTCTGGTGAAGCTGTATAGGTAAATCCCCTGTACAGTGGATACAATGGCCTACAGAAACGTTGATGAACTCCAACTATACAACTGACTTTGGACGATGCAGAAGGGAAGCCAATGGCCTATGCTCCACTGGGAGCTAAGAATCAATGACAAGTAGCTCCAAGGAATAAATGTCCAGGAGTTACTTGAAGATTGGGTCTGGTAAACAGCCCTGTTTCCAATGCAATATGGTACATTCAGCACAACTATGTCAACTCTGAGAGACATGTGTTTTAAGTTCAGAAAACAAAAGCACATAGGCTCTAAGCAAGAAACAGCTTATCAAAGTAGTGGCAGTCCTTATCGCAATGGAATGGAAAAATATTACATAAGAACACCAACAAAAGGGTGTGCATAATATTGAGGAACACACTTTAAATAATATGTCATTAGAGGTGTTTAAAAAACTATGATTTCTAAATTAAAGATTAATCAAGATATTGATATGAACCGAGACACAGTCACAGTCAATTCTGAAGTTGTCTTTTAATTAGCTTGTTTACAATTTTCATCATTTCTTTAAGATCCTTAAGGCCAGGTTTTGCACACAAAGCTTTGTGTACTACACAACGAAAGCCCATCACTGGATGTCCAACAGATTTTACAAACATTGACAAAACCTGCCTCTTGTATCAATCATGTTGTCACAGAAATTACTTTTAAAAGGTTAACTTGTGGAGCAGACAGTACTTTTACAACTGCCTTGCACATTTCAACCCGTGCTGTGTTCAGATAACATTATCAAGTTAACCAGTTCTTCACATATTTCACCACTCCCACAAAATTGAGCAATAATAGATAGCCTAGCTGATGATGTAATACATTCCTCTCATTAAGGCAAATGGAAAGAAATTTACATAAACGAATATTTTGTTAGTTCTGCTATGGTTTGTTTCCATTATTAACATTCTGTCTTTTACTGTGTTACTGCTCATGGGCAAATCCTTAATGCCAAAAAAAGAGGAGCACAGTCTGGCCATGACCGTTTAACACATAGTGGATTCAGATTAATTGGGACACACTGGGACCAGTACAAGAAAACAGCTGCCCAAATTAGTTGAAGTTTCATTAAATAGTTAAAAACAAAAAAGACAAACTACCATCTGAGTAACAAATTATGTATTTAACTGAAACACAGAACAAGTTAGAACACTAACAATACTACTACAGTACTATAAAACTGTAGTTCCCAAAAATTATCAATGGAGGAATTTATCCAATGTACCTGCTGTGTTGTTTTGATAGACTGTAAATGAACAAAATCAGTGCAAACACCTAGCGCAGTTAATAGTCTGCCTTTACACAAATGCATCCTCCAAATCTTTATTTTCGTCGTTACACTCAAGATGATTGTCGATAACTTCAAATTACTTAGATTCTAACTTGCTGAAGCAGTGAAATTGTTCGATTTTCACAACTGGTTGTTTCTGGCATCTCCAAGCTTGAGTGCTTCAAACCACAGTAAGCAAAACAGTTCTGAATTGTCTTACTGCTGATTTCTCACCTACTCTCAGTGACAAACGTCACTGTTTTTGAACACGATGCAGACACACAACTGACACTATTTAAAAACCTCTACACACACACAGAGTAGTGTTTAATGGCTACACAAGTGCATACAACTGACACTAGTTAGAAGCTTTGGCAACAGTCTCTTGTCTCAATTAAGCAGTATAGCGTTCCAAATAAGCAAATGGAATCCCAGCTATTTTCTTGATTAGTTTTTGTTCTTTAAGAGTGGCCCCAAATAAGCGGCTGCCTTGATTAAGTGATGGTCTAATTAACCAGAATCCATTGTACTGCCCATCACTGAGTGGATTTCCATGCTGATCAGTAATCTATGAAACCTCAAAACTAGCAGCAATTAAGTTGGAGCTACCTGAAATAAACATCAAACTATTTGACTGCATTTTTTTGTTGATGATTTTTCAAAAAAAATATGCTTTTTGTTCTTGCTCACTTTTATTGCACAACCATCCTTATGACCATTCTATTGACCAATAGTTCTTCTCCATGATCCTGACTGTAGTTTACATACCACCAGCGGCCAGTTATAATCAAGCGCTTGAGATTCTGCATGATGCTGTCACTGAACAACAGTCCTTCCCAGCGCATCACAATCGGGGACTTCAATCAGGCTTGCTTGAAGAAATCCCTGCTCAATTACCATCGGCCTATAACCTGCAGCACTAGAGGATATAACACACTAGACTATTGCCATATTAAGATAAGGAATGCCTGCTATTCCATACCCAGACTATATTTCAGGAAATTTAACCATTTTGCTATCCTTCTCCTACCTACATACAGGCAGAGGTTAAAGAGCAAAGCTCCAGAGATTAGGACAGCAAAGAGGTGATCAATGGAGGCCGAGGAGTGGCTACAGGATTCTGTCGCATCAAGGACTGTGCCGTGTTCAAGGACTCATCTGTGTATCTGAATACACCACAGTTGTCACGGACTTTATAAAAAACAGTTGTAGGTGACTGTGTCCCCACAAAATTATTCAGGGTCTTCCGCTACCAGAGGCCCTGGATGAGCCATAAAATCCACAATCTCTTGCATGCCAGATTAGACGCATTCAAGTCTGGCGACCAAGAAAGTCACAAGAGGGCCATGATTATCTCCAAAAAAACATCTCATGGGCTAAGTGTTTATTCCAGACTAAACTTGAATCAATGAAGGATGCTTGACAACTGTGACAGGGCTTGAATGCTATCACCTCTTACAAAGTGAAGTAACATAGGTGCCAACAGGGCTTCATTTCCAGATGAGCTCAATGCTTTCTATGCTCACTTTGAGCATCAAAACATGGAGGAAGCATCACGAACACCAACAGTCCCTGATGCCCCTGTGATTTCCATCTCAGAGGCTGACAGGAGTATCTTTCAGGAGGGTGAACTTAAGCATAGCATCTGGTCCAGATGGGATACCTGGCCAAGTACAAAAGACTTGTGCTGATCGACCGACTGCAGTGGTTACTGAGACCTTTAATCTCTCGCTTCAACAGTCTGAAGTACCCACCTGCTTCATGGTGCCTAAGAATAACATAATAACCTGCCTCAATACATTTACAGTGATGAAGTGTTTTGAGAGGTTGATGATGAAACACATCAACTCCTACCACAGGAGTGACTTGGATCTGCTCCAATTTGTCTGCCAATGCAACAGATCCACAGCAGATGCCATTTCATTGGCTCTTCACTCAACACTGGACAGCAAAGATGCAAACATCATGATGCTCGTTATTGACTACCGCTTAGCTTTCAACACCATAATCCCCTCAAAAATAATCAATAAGCTTCAAGACCTTGGCCTCAATTCCTCCTTGTGCAATTGGATCCCTGATTTCCTCATATGCAGACCCCAGTCAGTTCAGATTGGCAACAACATCTCCTCCACAATCTCCATCAGCACAGGTGCACCACAAGGCTGTGTGCTTAAACCACTGCTCTACTCGCTTTACATTTATGACTTTGTAGCTAAGCACAACTCCAATGCTATATCTAAGCTTGCTGAAGAATGCACTGTTGTAGCCAAACCAAAGGTGGTGACGAATTAGCGTGTCAGGGGAGATTGAAAATCTGGCTGTGTGGTCCCACAACAACAACCTCTTACTCAATGTCAGCAAGACAAGGAGCTCATTATTGATATCAGGAGGAGGAATCCAGAGGTTCCTGAGCTAATCCTCTTCAAGTGGCCAGAAGTGGAAAGGGTTAGCAACTTTAAGTTCCTCAGTGGGTCCAGCATGCAAGTGCAATTATGAAGAAATCATGGCAGATCCTCTACTTCCTTAGATGTTTGCGAAAACTCAGCATAGCATTTAAAACTTTGGGTTGTGTTGTGGAGTGTATATTGACTGGCTGCATCACCGCCTGGTACAGAAACACTAATGCCCTTAAATGAAAATCCTGCAAAAAGTAGTGGATATGGCCCAGTCCATCACGTATGAAGTCATCCCCATCACTGAGCACATCTACATGGAGCATTGTTGCTGGAAAGCAAAGTCTATCATCAGGGACCCCTACCACCCAGGTCATGCTCTCTTCACATTGATGCCATCAGGAAAGTGATACAGGAGCCTTGGCACTCACACCAGCTTCAGGGATAGTTATTACCCTCAACCACAAGGCGCTTGAACCAAAGGCCATAACTTCACTTCATCATTGAAATGTTCCCACAACCTATGGAACTCACTTTGAAGGACTCTTCATCTCAAGTTTTTACACCTAACAAATTCCACCCCATCTACCTTTTGCACTCAGAAGGTGCCAATCAATACTAGGGAAGTTGAAGTCACCCATGACAACAACCCATTTAACCCCTTTACTTTTGCGCCTTTCCAAAATCTGCCTCCTGATCTGTTCGCCTCTGCTGCTAGTGTGTGTGTGTGTGTGTGTGTGTGTGTGTGTGTGTGTGTGTGCGCGTGTGTGTGCGTGTGTGTGTGTGTGGTGTGTGTGGAGGGAAGTGCAGGTCTATAGAATACTCCCAATAGCATGATTGCTCTCTGACTTACACCCACACAAAATCCCCTCAAAATGTCCTTTTTTCAGCTGTGATACCATCCCTGATTTGCAATGCCATTCCCTCACCTCTTTAACTCCCTCCCTGTCCCTTCTGAAACATCTAAACCCTGGAACATTCAGCAGCCAGTCCTGTCCTTGTGATAACCAAGTCTCTGTAAAGGCCACAGTATTACAGTTCCATGTATGGACCATGCTCTAAGATGATCATCCTTGTCCCTAATTCTTCTTGCATTAAAATAGACACACCTCAACCCATCCTCATTTGAAAATATATTACTGTTTCTTCATTGTTATTGAGCCTAAATTCCAGAACTCCCTATCTAACAATATCAGAAGACTTCATCAGAAGGCTGCAATGGTTCAAGAATGTTTTTCACTGACTACTTTCCAAGGGAAATAGTGTATTGACAAAAACTATCAACCCTTGGCATCAATACGTATGTATTCCCCACTCCCTTTCCAAAATAAGAGGGAAAACACTTTTTTCCATTCAAAGGTGTAACAACTGATGGTATAATTATTTATCATTTAACATTCCCATTAAAAGAATAGAACTCAGTTTTATAACAGACTTGACAACAAAACCCATAATACATCCAAGTGATTACCCACAGAAATAGACAAGCAATGTAGCTAGAAAATCCAAATGTTCCGGATAAATTTAACAGGTCATGGAGTAATCTCTAAAGTGCTTCCCACCCACCCGGCAGAAAGTGACGACCTATTCAACATTTCCAGCACTTAGCTATTATATCAGATTTCTAGCATCTGCGTTTTTTGTTTAAAAATCAAGCAAAATGTCAACCTTTGAAGAAAAAAATTAAAGCAGATCATAAGTTCTGAAGGTGATTAAATATTTAAGTGACATTGCAAATAAAAACCTGCATTACTGTTTCTATACTGGAATCGTCCTTTCTCCTCTCCCCGCCCATTAATTAAGATGACAAATTACCCGCATGCAAGTGGCACAGTGCTACCAGCCTACTGCTCATACTAGGGACTTGTGCATTCACTGAGTCCCAGTCTCGTCAAAGGAGAAAGCTTTGCCTTTACCCAATCCATGTTCATTTGCGATCGCCTGACAGACAGACGTTGACAGCTGTCACCGCCGGGCTGCCTCGAGCGGCCTCCTACCGGGCCGTCGGTGCAGGGTTTGGCTCGAGGACACCTCGCGGGTTTCTGAACGGCAACGGCCGAGCGGAACGATGGAGCGAGCAGCCCTACTACCACCAAGGCCCGCACACTCGCCGTCTGTCCGACCGACCAGCCAGCCACTCCACCAAACAGAACCACATTCGGCTCACCTGACAGATTCCGTTTCTTCGCTGCGTGCTTGCTTGGTTCGTCTTTTGCTTCATAAAAACCTAACGTCTCCGTCCGGTGAATACCTCGGTCAGAGCTCCGTTCCTCGCTCTCGTTCTTATCCCCGCTCTCCGGCACCGCCGCCATCTTCTCACGGGATGAGGAGGGGAGAACACACACACATCACCAGAGAAAAAAAACACGCAGTCACGTGACCCGCTGGGCTCGCGAAAGGACGCTCAGGATCGGGTAGCTCCACCTACTGCGTGTGCAAATGCCCCAGGTAAGGAGCTTGCAGTCCAGTCGAGCGGTAGGTAGAATGGCGAGTCTCCAACTGTGTGGCAGTTCCCCGTCGAAAAGGGGTCCGGTTAAACCCTGAAAATAAAATCTGTAGATCATAGGAATCTGAAATAAAATATATTGGGACAGCTCAGCTGATAAGGTAGGAATTGTGGGAAAAGAAACATCTAACGTTTCAGGTTAATGACCGTTCATTAAAAAGGTCTCGGCGTTAGGGGACAGTGAGGTAAAATCTTTTATCAGAGCCTTATTGGTCTGATAAAAGATTTTTTTAAAACATGAACTGTTAATTCTGTTTCTTTCCACAAAAAACATCTGTTTTACTGTATATTTCTAACACATACTGTTTTATTACGTTAACAGTTGCACTTCCTTCCAATAACATTTTATCGTTATTTCCTCGAATCTACAATTTAGCATAAATATACCATTTTGAATGTTGCTTGCTGAGCTTCATTTCTAATATATCCAAATGGAGATGGGGTTCAATTCTTGTTTGCTCTCTAGATCCTTTTCACTTTACCCAGACTGTACCCCTCTTTCCAAGACTCTCAAATCTTGAGTGATCATTCATCAGCAAAGGCATAACCTTCGTCCAGCAAGTTCACTCACCAAGTTCCTGTGGGCAGACATCTTTCCATCTCATTGGAAAACTTCTATCTTCAGAATCATCAGTATGTCTTCTATAATGTTTCTAATACGTTGATGATGAATGGGACATGAAATCAAATATGAGGATCAGGTTTAATATCACTAGTATATGTCATGAAATCTGTTGTCTTGTGGCAACAGTGTGTTGTAATAAGTATAAATAAAAAACTATAAATTACAATAAAATATATATTAAATTTAAAAAGTAGTTCAAAAAGGGAGCAAAAAAAATTAGTGAGGTAGATACATGGTATTTAGGTACATGGGTTTATTGTCTGTTCAAAAATCTGATGGTGGAGTGGAAGAAGCTGTTCCTAAAACATCGAGTGTCTGTCTTCAGGCTCCTGTGCCTCCGTCTGCATGGCAGCAATGAGAGGAGGGCATGTCCTGGGTGACAGGGGTCCTGAATGAGGAAAATCGCCTTTTTGACATGTCATATCATATTTTGAAGATGTCCTTGATGCTGGGGAGGCTGGTGCGAGTACCCTAAGTATGCAGCTTCCTGCAGCTTTTTCCAGTCCTACGCAGTGGCCCCTCCATACAATACTGGTGATGCAACCAGTTTACCATGGTACATCTGTAGAAATTTGTGTGAGTCTTTGGTGACATTCCATGTCTCCTCACACTACTAAAAGAGTACAACTGCTATCATGTCGCCTTAGTAATGCATCAATATGTCGGTCACAGGATAGATCTTTAGATATGTCAACACCCAAGAAATTGAAATTGCTAACCCTTTCCACTGCTGATTCCTTGAGAAGACTGGTGTGTGTTCCTTTGACTTCTACTTGCTGAAGTCCACAATCAATTCCTTGGTCTTACTGACGTTGAGTGCAAAGTTGTTGTTGTGTCACCACTTAACCAGCTGATCTATCTCACTCTTGAATGCCTCCTCCTTACCATCTGAAATTCTGTCAACAACAATCATATCATTGGCAAGTTTATAGATGGCTTTTGAGCTGTGCCTAGCGATAAAGTCATAGGTATAGAAAGTATAGAGCAGCAGGCTAAGCGCACATCCTTGATGGGCCAGTATTGATGGCCAATAAAAAGGAGATGTTATGTCCAATCTGCATAGACTGTGGTCTCCCAATGAGCATTTCAAGGATACAGTTGTAGATGAAGGTGCAGAGGCACAGGTTTTGGAGCTTGTTGAATAGTACTGAGGGTATAATGGTGTTGAATGCTGAGCTGTAATCAATAAACAGTAGCCTGAAGTAGGTATTGCTATAGTCCAGGTGATCCAAGGCCAAATGAAGAGCCAGTGAGATTGCATCTGCTGTAGACCTATTGTGGCAATAGGCAAATTGCAATGGGTCCAGGTATTTGCTTAAGCAGATGTTGATTCTGGCCATGACCATTCTCTGAAAGCTCTACATCACGCTAGCTGTGAGTGCAACTGGATGATAATCATTGAGGCAGTTCACTCTGCTCTTTTTGGACCCTTTTGAAGCAGGTCCACCAACTGAAAGCAGCCCTGCAAGTGCTCCTCTGCCTCCCTTGACCATATCTTCTTGATTCTCACCACCAGTGCTGTGATGTTTAGTCTCTGCCTGTGTGCCAGAAGTGGAAATACAGATAGGCGATCAGACACACTGTACCTGAAGCAGGTACAGTGAGAGATTGAAGATGTCCTTGAACACTGTTGCCAGTTGGTTGGCACAGGTTTTCAGAGCTTGATGGTTCACTTTCATGAAAGATGTTCTAACGTTGGCCTCCAAGACATAGATTACAGGGTCACCAGATGCTGCATGGATTTTCACAGATGTAGTTTTTTTCTCCATTTCAAAGCACACATAAGAGGCATTGAGCTCATCTAAGAGTAAAGCATCACAGCTATTCATGATGTTAGTTTTCACCTTGTAGGAAGTAATGGCATGCAAACTCTGCCAGAGCTGACATGCAACTGATTTTGTTTCTAGCTTCAATCAGAATTGTTTCTTTGCTCTTAAGATAGCCTTCCGAAGGTCATACCTGGGCTTCTTGTATAGTTCTGGATCACCAGTCTTGAATACCACAGATCTAACCCTCAGCATACTACGAATCTCCTGGTTCATCCACGGCTTTTGGTTTGGGTATGTCTGGTATGTTCCCAAAGGCACACTCATCCGCACAGATCTTGATGAAGTCAATGACAACTGTGGCATATTCATTCAGATTCGAAGATAAATTCCTGAATGTGACAGCTATACAAGACCTTAATTAGACCCCACTTGGAGTACTGTGTTCTGTTTTAGTCACCTCATTACAGGAAGAATGTGGATACTATAGAGAGAGTGCAGAAGAGATTTACAAGGATGTTGCCTGGATTGGAGAGCACGCTTTGTGAGAATAGGTTGAGTAAACTTGGCCTTTTCTGCTTGGAGCGACAGAGGATGAGTGGTGACCTGATAGAGATGTATAAGATGATGAAAGCATTGATCGTGTGGATAGCCAGAGGCTTTTTCCAGGGCTGAAATAGCTAAAACGAGGGCGCATAGTTTTAAGGTGCTTGGAAGTAGGTACAAGGGGGATGTCAGAGGTAAGTTTTTCACGCAGAGAGTGGTAGGTATGTGGAATCCTCTGCCAGTGAAGTTGATAGAGGTGGATACAATAGGGTCTTTTAAGAGACTCTTAGATGGGTACATGGAACTTAGAAAAATAGAGGACTGTGTTGTAGGGAAATTCTAGAGTAGGTTACATGGTCGGCACAACATTGTCGGCCGAAGGGCCTGTATTGTGCCGTAGACCTTCTATGTCCTATTTTCTATATTGTCTAGTCCACCAACTGACAGCAGCCCTGCAAGTGCTCCTCTGCCTCCCTTGACCATACCTTCTTGATTCTCACCACTGGTGCTGTGATGTTTAGTCTCTGCCTGTATGCCAGAAGTAGAAATACAGATAGGTGATCAGACTCTCTAAAGTGCAGGGGTGGGATGGCATGGTAAGTGTTTATGATGGTGGTACAACAGTGGTCAGATGTGTTGGCTCTTAAGGTTTCACTGGTGATGTGTTGGTGGTAGTTGCTCAGAGACTTCTTCGAGCTCGCTTGGTTGAAATCCCCTGCAATGATAGCGAAGGCATCAGGGTCTGTTATTTTGTCACTACTAATCATAGTGCTTAGCTCCTCCAGTGTCTGTTTGATGTTGGCCTGTGCTAGGAGGTACACTGCTACGAGGATGACAGCGGAAAACTCCCTTGGCAGATAAAATGGACAACACTTGACTGCTAGATGTTCCAGATCGAGTGAGCAGGACTGAGGTAGAACTGTTGTGTCTCATCACCATGATGAGTTAATCATGAAGCATTTCCCACCTCCTCTAGCTTTAAAAGACTCAGCTGTTCTGTCTTTATGGAGAATGGTGAAGCCCTCAGCTAGCAGCACTGTGTCAGAAATAGTTGGAGTGAGCCATGTCTCCATGAAGGAAGTACAGAGCAGTCCCTGATGTCCCTCTGCTACTACAATCTTGCTGTGAGATCTTCAGATTTATTTTCCAGTGACTGTACAATCACCAGCAGGATATTAGGGAGTGGGTGTGTAAGGGCTTTGCATTTCAATCATACCCACAGACCAACCCGTGTACTTCACTTCCTCTTTCTTAAAGGGAAATTGCATTCGCGACCTGATTTTGCCGCTTGGGTACGATGATTTTGACGATTGACAGATTTTTTAAATGTCTTAAAATAATGTTGCTTACTGAAGTACCCATGGCTATTACTATGGATTTCAGCTGTAGTAGTCCTAAATGGGAATATTTGATGATCCCCATCAGAGCAGCATGCAAAAAGGCGCCACTTATTGGCACCATTTTAAGAGAACTTTAAGAGAATTCAATTAATTTGCTTTCTATTTCCACCCTTTCTTCAATATAATGTATTTTCAACTCTTCCTCAACTACTCTGTCAATATTTCTGAGGACATACGTCAAGGCATTTTGGCCAAATGGCTTAATTCTGCTCCTATATCTTATATCTTATTTCCTCAATGATTACTGCAGCTACCTTGAAGTTACTACATTCCACCCTCTTTCTTGTAAAGTATATATTTGACTTTCCCAGTTTCTTTGACTCTGTTGCATTGGTTCTGGCAATCCCACTTTCTTTGCCAGTGCTTCCTACTTGTTTTCTCCCAGCTTATCATATGAGGAGCGTTTGAGGGTTCTGGGCATCTACTAACTGGAATTCTGAAGAATGAGGGGTGACCTCATTGAAACGTATGAAATATTGAAAGGCCTCTGTAGAATAGGTGTGGAGAGGATGTTTCCTATGGTGGGGGAGTCTAAGACCAGAGAATACAGCCTCAGCATACATGGAGGTCCATTTAAAATGGAGATGAGATGGAATTGCTTTAGCCAGAGAGTGGTGAATCTGTAGAATTTATTGCCACATGTAGCTGTGGAGGCCAAGTCATTGGGTGTATTTAAGGCAAAGATTGATAGATTCTTGATTAGTCAAGGCATGAAGGGATACGGGGAGAAGTTAGGAGATTGGGACTGGGAAGGAAAATAGATCAGCCATGATGAAATGGTGGAGCAGACTCAATGACCAAATGGCCTAATTCTGCTCCTATATCTTATGGTCCTATTTCCTCAATTGAAGATTTATCTCTACAATGCTTAAGAATGCCCATAAATATATCTGCTCTGTTGCCCTCTTTGCATCTTCCGTATGAGCATATTGTATGTTTCTACTTTCATAAATCTATCTAAAGCGAGCTGCAGTGTGCAGCTGTTTACATTTGGAAATTAATAGTTGTGTACGTGTGGACCATAAATGCAGGTGCAAGCCTTTACAACAAACAAATTTAGAGGGGCACTTGCCTTTATTTTGTTATCTGCTGGTGATAATTGTCTTGGGTTAACTTCTCATTCTGACATCACATAAATACTGGTGCCTCCTCTTTTTAGCATTATACCTCTAACATAAAAATTAGGGTTGGAAGCACAAGATGATTTGTTGAAAAATATCCTTCTGTCAGAAGCAAACCAATTTCCTTTGCATACAAGAAACTATTAATTGCAGCAGCAATTAGTTTACAGTTCTTAAGAAGCTTTTTCGACTTTCACTTCCCCTTCCCAGCGCAACAAAACACACCTGCCAACTTGTACTCTTTCCTTCTCCCCACCTTCTTATTCTGGCTATTGCCCCCTTTCATTCCAGTCGTGATGAAGGATTTAGGCGTGAACCACCAACAGTTTAATCCTGTTCATTGATGCTACCTGAATTGCATAGTTCCTTTACCATTTTGTGTGTATGATATCCATATACAGGTTTCCCCCGCCACCCGAAGGTAGAGAGTTCCTATGAAACGGTTCGTAAGCCGGAATGTCGTAAAGCGAAGAAGCAATTACCACTTATTTATATGGGAAAATTCTGTGAGCGTTCGCAAACCCCAAAATAACCTACCAAATCATGCCAAATAACACATAAAACCTAAAATAACAGTAACATATAGTAAAAGCAGGAATGATATGATAAATACATAGCCTATATAAAGTAGAAATACTTTTCCACAATCATTGCCTGAACTGTTCTCCGTAGCGAAAATCTCACTCAAGCGCTCTCGGCAGAAATACACGCAAGTGCTCTCCAGTAACCTTTAAGCTATGAAGCTGCCAAGTCATACCAAATAACACATAAAAATACACAGCCTATATAAAGTAGAAATAATGTATGTACAGTGTAGTATCACTTAGGGAATCAGGAAGACACCGAGCACACTGATGATGGTGTGTTAGGCTGAGTCGTCACAGGTTGGAGTGGTGCAGTGGCCCCCACCCTCCAGGCAGCGAACCGATACCGATCCGCGAAGAATGCAGGGGTACAGTGGTAGCTGGGACGCACACAGCACATCTTTAAGAAAAAAGCTGAAACAAACAAGCTAATTAATTAGGTGCTGCCTGGCACGTAATTGTCGGCCCAGATCAGAGGCGATTGCCGATTGCATCGCCTCTGATCAGGGCCAACAATTACGTGCGGGGGCGGCACCTAATTAATTAGCTTGTTTATTTCGGCTTTTTTCTTAAAGATGTGCTGTGTGCCTCCTGGCTACCGCCGCATTCTCTGCGAATCGGTATCTGTCCGCGGCCTGGGGGTTGGGGTGATGGGACACTGGGGTGTCATCTCATCATCGTCTATTTCCATTAGGGCAGGCAGGTCATCTTCTTCTATCTCTGCCTGCCTTGATGTTGAAGGTCGAGGTTCCACTGCTGTGGCTGATGTGGAAGGCTTGATTGACTGCTTAGCCTCGCGCATTTTTCTATCATACAGTTCTTTGTAAGGACTCAAACCATCTTGCAAATATGCCCTAAACCGACGTACCCTTTCAAAATTAAAGTCGTACTTTATCATTACTCATTCGGTTTCTATTGTTATCCTTTCCTCTTTCAACTGCATCAGCTCTTCATCTATCAGTTCTTGGCCATGGGATGCCAAAACCTCTTTAACATCATCTTCGTCAACTTCCACAAGCCAAACTCACTTTGTCCTGACTTCATTCATCATGATCGAAACGCTTAATTATGTCTAGTTTTACGCTAAGTCTAATTATGTCTAGTTTTACGAGCTCTTGTAGGCTTTTCCGATACCTTAGAACTCATCTTGCTAACGGCTGCTCACAGGCATGTGCTTAAGCAATGCCGGCGAGAATGCAGTTCCGAATCCGGGCAAGAGCGGCTGCTCGGAGCGCGCGCTGCTTTTTTCACACACTGCCTTTTTTTGTAACAGTGAAAACACCTTCTGTTAGCGAAAACAGGGAACTAATGTAGGTCTTTTGTAACAGTGAGGTTTTGTAAAGCGAATGTTCGAAAAGCGGGGGACACCTGTAATACTAGTGTGATTACATTAAACTACATTATAAAGCAAAATATTATGAACCCTGTTCATGAAACCCTGAGAGCTTAATGCATTGTAACTTTGCTGTGGATCTCTCCTGTTTCTTGAATTCATTGTTAAACTGCAGACATCCCACCCTGCAAAAACTCATTTCAGGGAGATAGCACCACCATTTCAGGGAGGTAGCACCCCCACCCCCCGCAACCCTATATCCCACCCCCCCCCCAGTCGATCTCCAAGGGCGCATGTATACGGGACATTTGATTATGAAAGAATTATCAAATGAAAGAACACAACAATTTATTTGACACATATTGAAACTATTTACACGCATTAAAATACAATATGTACTTATATATTATCATGGAGTCGTGTTTTAATTCTATTACAACTTTAAACACGTATACAGGGAGTTTGGCCTCATCAGGTAGGATATCAATAGAATAGCTCCTTAGCAGCTAGCCGGCTAGTTTAAATAACGTTAGCTATGCTAATGAACAAATGACATCTGTTAAACTCACCTCAACATGTCTTTTTCAGTCCTAACCCACCGTGGGCAATAGAAAAGTCACTGTTGCAAACAGTGCAGCGAGCAACATTGTCATTATTTTTGACCCCTATTAGGCAGGGGTATACTTTAGTGTAGTCTGGGGTGAAGTGCGTTTTATATTTTCTTTTTTTGAAACACTTGCCATGGTGGTGCAGGACACGAAACTGAACTGATAGAGACACAGAGGTCGACTGTAAAGCCCGCCCACAGAGAAAACTGCTAGGTCTACTCAGCACAAAGAGAGACCAATCAGGATGCTCGCTCTTGCTCCTGCTCCCGCTCCCGCTCTCGATCTCGCTCCCGCTGTCCCTCTCCCTCTGCCTCTCATTTCCGGGATATTGTATATAATTTGCTGGCGTCAGAGAGCTGCTATTAATATGTGGGAGACTCCTAGAGCTTCTGGGAGAGGTGGGATGTCTGAAACTCTGTTGCCAGTAATTCATCTTATGCTCTGCACACTTCCAGTAATTTCCAGTTATAATGACAAATCAACTGCAGTTCAAAGAAATTGTCTAAATTTATAACATTTACAGGGTGCAAGATATACTGTACAGAAAAAAAATAACCAAAAGTTTTCAATTGTTTTCTTGAATAAAGTGTTTAGTCACTTGTTTATCAGCTTACAGTCATGAAATGGCAGAACAAGATGTGAAAAGCAAATAAGACTGAAATACTAGAAATTGGAAATTTTAAAAATGAGCACTGACAGAAATATGGTTAACATTCTAAGTTGATGATTCATTATCTGAATCAGTTAACTTTTGTTCCATGTTCCATAGAATCTGTTCACCTGCTCCTGCTGAATAATCCCAGTATATTCTGTTCTGACCTTTGAACTTAAGTCTGATGTCCATCCTATTTCAGTGCATAAAATATCTGGTTTAAATAAAGTTATTGCAACCAAATATTCCTTAAAATGTTAGTAGTCATTGAAAACTAGCATGCCAGTGTAGCAGCCAATTGGAAAGCAAATGAAATGTTGGCTCTTACTCAGGGAGGATTTGAGTACAAGAATAAATATGTCTCAATACAATTCTATAAGATTTGGTGAGACCACCCCTGGACTATTGATTATAGTTTTCGTCTCCTCTGAGGCAATGAGCAAACATTCACCCCACTGGTTGCTTTAATGGCAGATTTGTCATTTGGGAAGAAATTGATAAAGCCAACATTCAATTTGTTTTAAGAATAGAAGAGTGAGAGATGACTTCATTGAAGCATGCAAATTTGTTGTAGGGTTCAATAGAAGGTGTTTTTTGAGCTAATATATCAAAGTTAAGAGTTAGGAAAACAGAGAAGGAATTGTTCACTTAAAGAGTGGTGAGCCCTTGGACTTTACTGTCATTGAGGACATTGGAGGCTGAGTTATAGATTTCCTGCAAAATTGAGATCAATAGATTTTTGAATCTAAGAAGAATCAAGGGATATGGTGTTGGGACAGAAGAATGGTATTGTGGTACAAGATCAGTTATGACCCTGTTGAATTGTAAAGCAGGCAAGGGACTGACTGGTGACTTTTTTTTTTGTAATCCTGTAAGTTATTGTGTGCATTATATAGACTGAAGGTGTGATGGACCCAGATTAAGTACAATTTTTCAAAAAACTTCAAGATTTATAAAGTTACTGGAATATAGGAGGGGAAGGGTGCAACAAGCCTTTAAAACAAATCTTTCAAAGTGTTGGCCTGGGCCTAAAAGTAAAATATCTTAATGCTGTATAATAACATTGTATGATCATAAATATATGGGGGTGGGTCCTGAATTATGTAAAGGTACTCCTTTCTGAGAATGGTCAATAAACTGAATTTTCTGTAAGTTGAAAGTGAACAATTTCCCTCAAAATCAAAATATGAAATCTTTTTAACTTTGTAAAGAGTACACTGGGGAAAGTCAGTGAAATCAATAAGAGTTGTTACCAACAAATTAATTAATGCAGATGTTTGATTGCTGTGTGGATGAGGTTGAGGAGCTGATCTGTTAATCAGTGAGTGATCTATCAGTTATTTAATAAAAGAAAGAGTGTGTCAATGGAAGTGGCTTGGGGTTCATAATGTTTGAATCTTATCTGAAGAAGAGTTTGGAAAAGGAACTGAGTTCTTATCTATTGTGACATCTGCATTATGTTCCGATGAAGAGATTTCAGTACCTTACTTGAGAGCAGAGCCTCAGTTCCATAAGACAGGTTTTTCATAACCTGGGAGTTCCATGCACTTTATTTTATGTCATCAAGACTTATAGCAGTTCTTAAATATTATACTCACTTGGAGATAATCTTCCATGCAGATCTCTTTTCAGAATACTTGAAAATGTGATAATTTAGTAATATTAAAAAAGATTGAATGGAATAATGCAAGACCTAACTATAATAATACATTTGACCTAACTGCATGCAAAAAGGTCTAAGTTCATTTTCTTTCAAAGTTCAATGTTTTGATAAAATGTCTGTCGTTAAAATAAAGAACGCTGTGACTGAGACTGGCAAAACAGAATGATGTGAAACATAATGGTCAGTAGGACATGATGTACGAATAGAATAAAAATGTCCCAAAGTAAGATGGAGTCCATCATTTCTTTCTTGTACACTAAGAGAGATGTTGGAAGTAAGAAACAATCTTGGAGGAATTCTGTAGGTCAAGCAGCATCTATGGAGGACAGGTAGAGAGGGCAGGAGTTGTCAATGTTTCTAGTCAAAACCCTGCATCTGGACTGAGAGTGGAGAGGGGAGATAGCCAGTATAGAGATTGGTGCCAGTAGGTGACTGATAGTCGGAGGATAGGAGAAGGGGGTATCTAGTGGATAGAAAATGCAGATAAAAGGTGGATAGAATTTTAGGAAAGGGGCAATGGAGGAGGAGGGTTGAAAATGGGTTGTATGGGGCAAGAGGCTAGCATTTGGAAAAGGGGACAAAAATGCCGGACAAAAACTGTGTCAGAAGGAGAGAGGGTGGCAGAACAGTATGGGTGGTAGGAACTTCCTGAAATTGTCCTTTTTCCTATACCCCTTCTCCCACCACACCCTTTCATCTTTTCCTCACCCATTTTAACCCCTATTCCTCTCTTGGTTCCATCTACCTACTACCCAAACCTTTCAGTCTCCAGATCCCCTTTCTCTATCTGGTTTCATCTCTCCTAGTGACTCCCTTCATTACCTAACAGATTCATAACAAATGGCCTTATGTTCTTTATGGCCTTCATGTTCTTCCTATAGATGCTGCCTGGCCTGCTGCGTTCCACCAGCATTTTCTGTTTGTTGCTTGAATATCCAGCATCAGCAGATTTTCTCGTGTTTGCGCCTTTATGTTCTCACTCATCATCTGCCTAGCAGTCTCCACTTTCATCCTCTCTTCCTCTTCCTTTCCCTAACCTGGCTGTACTCACCTTTTCTTTGTCTGTCTCAACTTATCATCTGCTTACCTTTGTCTCCTAACTCCACAGTGTAAATTATCCTATGATTAGTCTCGGGTTAAATCAGGGGTTGCTGTGCAGCACGGCTCAAAGGACCTACTCCCAGCTATAGCTCAGTAAATAAATAAGACATAGTTGGTATACCCAAACTAAATTAGAATGTTTGAGTACTATGCCATTCATTTTTATCCTTTAACATTGGAAATTGTTGAAATAAAAATGAATAAATGGAAGTAAAGTCAAAAATATATCAAGGTTTGAACAGTCTCAATTAGCAAACAAGGAAAAATCAATTGCAAACAAAAAACATTTTTCACCTTTGAGTTCCAAATCTGTACATTATTAAACCCATATTAATATATATCCAACTTAAAATATATCTCTTGTGTGAAAGTCAAAAGAGGTTGATCGCTGTTCTGCCAGAATTCAATCCTATTTACAAATTGCTCCCTAGTTCTGATATGAAGAGAAATGAAGTGTCTATACTTTAACAGTATGGTAATTCATGTTGATGTATTATGCCATCTTAGATAATAGACCAGCGATCCTAAACCTAAATTCTATAGAGCCCTGTGTTGTCTATAATAATAAAACAGTGTTGCTTTAACATTGTAGATATTACCAAAATTTTTATATGTATTTCAAAATATTCCTTTTGATCAGGTTGATTCTATTATTTCATCTTTTGATTGGAATAATAAAAGACCAAGAATTGGAAAATATTATTTACAAAAATTTAAAAAGGATGGAGGTCTTGCTCTGCCTAATTTAAGAATGTACTATTGTGCTGTTAATATACGTTACATGTGTTCTTGGTTATATTGGGCTGATAAAAACGAACGACCATCTTGGGTTGACTTGGAATTGAAAGCTGTGAAACAATTTTACTTAACTTCATTATTAGGAGCTTCTTTACCTGTACAACTGGCCAAAATTTCTAATCTAAATTTATATCCTATGATTAAGCAATCATTATGGATTTGGTACCAGTTTCATAATTTTTTTAATCTCAAAAAATTTAACCTTAGTTTAATTTTTTGAAATTATTTATTTAAACCTTCACTAAGTGATCCTAGCAACACACATCAAAGTTGCTGGTGAATGCAGCAGGCCAGGCAGCATCTCTAGGAAGAGGTGCAGTCGACGTTTCAGGCCGAGACCCTTTGTCAGGACTAACTGAAGGAAGAGGACCTACTAAGTGATCCTACCTTTTTTCTTTGGAGGAATAAAGGAGTCTATTCCTTCATGGATCTAGTCCAAGGTGGCCGATTGATGTCTTTTGAGAAATTTGAGAAATTAGTAACTAAATACTCTCTCCCGTACTCACATTTCTTGCAATATCTTCAGGTCAGACATTTCTTACAAGAATATTTAAGTAATTGTCCATATATAGAGGATTCTGACCTGTTAGGCATTTAGTGAAAGGTTTTATTGGGAAAATTTATAATTTACTATTACAACAGTGAAATTATCCTTCAATTAAGATTAAGCAAAATTGGGAAAGAGAGCTTAACATGACCTTGATAACAGAGGATTGGTTGCGAATTTTGAAGTTGGTTAACTCTTCTTCGATTTTTGCCAGTGGCTCTTTAATTCAATTTAAAATTGTACATCATTATTATTTAACAAAGGAGAGACTATCTGAAATATTTCCTTATGTTGATAGTCAGTGTGATAGATGTAAAACCAAGACAGCTGCATTGACGCATATGTTTCGGTTGTGTTCTGTATTGAAACAGTTTTGAAAATCTATTTTCTCTACAATTTCTAAAGCCTTAAAAATTAATTTACAACCTAATAAAGTGACAGTTTTGTTCGGTATAATCCCTCAATATATTCATGGTATTTCTATATCAGACCAACATGTAATTGCATTTGTTACATTATGGGCCAGAAGGGCTATTTTATTGAAATGGAAAGATGCCTCTGCTCCCACTTTGATACAATGGTTCTCTCAGGTGATGTTATGTCTTAGTTTGGAGAAAATCAGAAGTCGAACTTTTGATCCTCGATTTGACTCTGAGAAAAAGCGGGGTTATTTTGCCCGCTACTATCATCTGATTTGAGTTAATTAAGATGTTTTCCTTCTGATTCTTGGTTAAATGGATTTGAGTTGGCGGATTGATGTTTTTCCTTTATGGAAGCTTGTATGGCGCATAGCTCCGGGGTTGTGCTGCCAATGGTTTTTTTTTCCCTTGTTTTTTGTTAGCAGGGTTTTTTTGTTTTAGTTAGTAGGGGTTCTTTTTTCCTTCTTTCTTTTTTCCAAAAACATAGTTTTAACACTTTATTTTTTTCTTATTATTATTGATATATTGTTTAGATTTGTTAATCAGTTATTTGGTAATTTAATTCCTCATTGTGCATATTGACATGTTGACTTGATTATTTTAATGTAATTTTTGTTGATCTTCAATAATAATTAATAAAAAAGATTTAAAATGAAAAATTAACATTGTAGATAGAGGCTTGAAACATACAACCTCCTTCCAAATCAAGTAGATATAGATCTTGTAAAGTGTGATTTCTGCTTTTTTTGTAGTCGTGTCGGTGTGTCAGTAGAGTGGGACTGCAGGAATTTGAGAACTCAGTTCTTTTCCTAAAGAATATTGTAGATCGGGGTGCTTCCTCCATTATTACATAAACCAGGTGATCTAAACTTGTTAACTGATGAATGTTAAAGAGTATGCTAGGAACATCAGCAAGTTACAAATAAACCTACATTGTAGGAGTACACAGTGCTAAAAAAGGAAAGCATTCTACACACAGAGCTAATGACTCCAAAATTATTAAGTTATATTAGAAGTTCTCTGGTTCTACCACATACATCAATGGCAATTAAACAGCTAATTGAATTCCCATTATCACCGATGCTACATTGTATTTAAGCAGTCAAGGCTATTTATTTTTCCCATTCCAAGTACTCTTAACCATATACATGCTCATGGCTATTTGCTTTAAACTACTGCAGAAGCGATGATGCTCAGATAATGATTTTGGATTGTAAGCTCCTGGAATGCATAAGATTGGTAATATATGTCCAAATCTGGATAGTATGTTGCTTGTTAAAGATTTGGAGGTGAATGGGATCCCCATGGCAGAATCTATCAGGATGACTCAATTCAGTCAGAATTTGTGATTGACTGCTTTGTGATTGACTACATTGTGCATGACTGCGCAATGGAAAATGAAAGTGTAATTCTTGATATTGTATAACATTTTTGCACTATTCCCTTATGACACAAAACCAGTATTATAATATGATTGCATTCACACTGCAATTTGAGAGGGAGAAGCATAATTCACATATATCAGTATCGGAATAAAGGGAGCTACACAGACATGAGAGAGGAGCTTGCTGAGGTGGATTGGAGGAGGATACTGGCGGGGATGATGGCAGAGCACAGATAGCTGAGGTTTCTGGGAATATTTTACAAGGTGCAAGACAGAAGCGTCTCACAGAGGAAGAAGTTCCCAAATGGCAGGGGTAGGCAACCGTGGCTGACAAAGGAAGTTAGGACTGCATAGAAGCAAAGGTAAGGGCATATAAGGTAGCAAAAGTGAGTGGGATGTTGGATAATTGGGAAGCTATTAAAATCCAACAAAAGGCAAATAAAAAAGGTATAAGAAGGGAAAAGATGAAATATGAGGGCAGACGAGCCAATAATAAAAAGCAGGATACTGGAAGGTGTTCAGTTATATAAAGAGTTAAAGGGAGGTGAGAGTTGATATTGGACCACTGGAAAATGAAACTGGTGAGGGAGTAATGGGGGTCAAAAATAGCAAATAAACTTAATGGGTACTTTGCATCTGTCTTCATTGTAGAAGACACTAGCAGTGTGCCAGAGGTCCGTGAGTGTCAGGGAGCAGGAGTGAATGTCATTGCTATTACAAAGGAAAAAGTGCTATACAAACTTAAAGGTCTTAAGGTGGATAAGTCACCTGGGCCAAATGAACTACATCTCAGAGTCCTGAGAGAGTTTGCTGAAGGGATAACAGATGCATTGGTCATGATCTTTCAAGAATCACTTCATTCTGGCATGGTCCTGGAGGACTGGAGGACTGTAAGACTGCAAGAGCTGCAGGAGTGCCCAGCCTGGCCAGTGCAAGAGGGTGAGCAACCCGCCCCAAGCCCACTGTCAGACAGAGGGCTGCAGGAGCTTGCGGGAGAGGTAGAGGAGCTACATGTCAGTGTGAACGGACGCGTTTTGTTTTGTTTCGGCTCTCTATTTTGAAGGATTACTCCTTTTTTAACTTTAATTTTAGTTCATGATTTTATTATGATTTTTAGTTGTTTAGATGCTTTTTTTATTAACTCTAGCATTACCCGAGTTGTGCATTTTTGCACTTTTAGCTGTATTTTTGATAGAAACTTTTGGATTTGATTTCGCATTTTTCGCGCCATTGGAGGCATTTTTGCACTTTTAGCTGTATTTATGATAGAAACTTTTGGACTTGATTCCACATTTCTTGTGCCACTGGAGGCTATCTTGGATACCATGCCTCGTGTATTATTGTGGATTCATGGACTTAGTGTGTGCAGTGGAAATTTTGGATAGTGCAGTGGGAAACCATGGTTGTGGCGGATTTCTACTTTCTTTGCTTATCGGGATTGGAATTTTGCTTCTAAATAGAACTTTAAACTAAACATCACTGTCAGTGCCACACTTGCATTTTGCCAAACATTGGACCACACCACTATTGGGTACAATCACCAACCCAGTGGATCAAGTGAGTTCGTTCCATTTTACTATTATTGCTAATTGCGTTAATAAGATGAATGTCACGCTTCTGACTTCTGGACCAAAGACTTGTGTGCTTTTTATACTCATTCTCGCAAATGACATTAATTTAAATTCAGGGCCGTATCAGCCAAAATTCCCTTGTATGGTTTGTAACAAAGCTTCTAAGGATGGGCAACAAGCAATTGAGTGTGAAACTTGTAATTTTTGGTTTCATTGTGCATGCATTGAAATGAATGTACAGATTTATAAGATTTTAGTAGAGCATCCATCTTACTCCTGGACCTGTTGTAACTGTGGTCTCGCCAATTTCGATTCTTCCCTCTTCGCTGTTGATAATATTGAAACTTATAATAGATTCAATTTATTTGCATCTCAGTCCACGGACCCCTCAGAGTCAGAGTCAGAGTCAGACTTAAATGCCCCCCCAGATATTGGATCCCTTACCAAGGCATCCACACCATACTTTAAAGTGTTACATACCCCGTAACTGGGTTGGCTAACCAGCAGAAATGGACCACTTAGTTGGAGTCTGGATTACTGGAACTAAGAAAGTTTTATTAAAGAAATAAGTAATGCAGTACTCTAATCGTAAGGATATAAATGCAACAGGTTAGCAATGATAAAACACACATGTACACAGAACTAGGGTAATAGGAATCAAACAAGCTCTATCGCAGTCTTGGGGTAAAATGATCAGTCTCAAGTGACGCAGAGTTCAGTTCAGCTTAGTACAGTTCGCAGTAATCGCTGTTGTGCCGTTGGAGAGAGAGAGATAATATGCAAATCTGATTCAGACAAACCTTCATTCTTCGCAGTTAGCTTTCGGGCGAACCCTTTTAATGTCTTCTCTGGTCACCGACTGTGATCCCTCCGTTCCGGGTATGACAGTTCTTCCGCGGTGAACCCGGCACCCAGGCAAGGGTGGACACACACACCAGGTTCCCGCCGATCGTACCTTTTCACCCTGTGCGTCTATGGTCAGTTCCCGCGACCAGACCTCCAAACTCCCACCAATTTGTGGGAGCACACCGCTTTTCCAGGGTCTCGTTATCTCGTGATTTCATGGTGTGTGTCATGCCTCAGCGAACCTGTTCCTTTTATCCCCCTGCTAGGGTATCGCCTGTCCATCAAACTTCAAACAGTTCAGGTTCAAAGCAACCGGTCTGTCAATACTCTTAATTGTGTTTCTCTTCCGTTATCTCTCTCTCCTCTCTCATTAACATTTTGAACACTTCTCCATTGTCTCCCTTATCTCTCTCATTAGTATCAATCTTCTGATAACTTGGTTTGTCGTCACACCCCTATCCTTCAAAGGATTTTTACCGGGTAAAAATCATGGGCATGAAAACATTATTAGATACACACTAATATACATGGTCATCAGCTACTCGGCTAATACAGAGAACTTTAAGTTTAAAACACCTTGACAGACAGTCTGCAATCACCTTTCCGTTCCTTTTATATGTGTTATTTTAATATCCTCTAAGACCAGGCTCCAACTTAGCAAACTTCATAGTGGCCAAAAACACTAATGGCTTGTGATCAGTGTAAATTCTCAGTGGTTTCCGTCCCGGACAAATATAACGAGGGTCGTCCTGCACAAACTTCGCATTCTTTTGCAGGAGCTTAGTAAGAGGGAGGGTAATATCCGCAAAGTTTTTTGCAAAATTTCCGATAGTACCCCACCATCCCCAAGAACCTTCTCGGGGCTCTCTTGTCTGTCGGGGTGGGGACTTAAGAGATAGCCCGCACCTTAGCCTGCATCGGTGCCAGCTGCCCCTGTCTTACCACAAATCCCAGATAAATGATCTTTCCGTGGCCGAATTCACTTTTTGCGAGGTTCACTGTCAGGCTGGCTTCAAACAGCTTTTTAAACAGCTCCTTTATTGCCATAATGTAGCCCTCCCACATGTCACTCCAGACCACTAAATCGCCAATATACGCTTCTGCGTTCTTTAGCCCTTTTGTCACTGAATTAATCATCCTATAGGGGTGTTGCTCACTAGGCTGACCTGATGTGACAACAACACCATGTCCCAGCTCTTTGCATCGCCTCGGGACATCCGGACATACGTGTGCGTGCCGGTTAATTAGCTTTCTTAGCGGCTCGCTCTGTTCGGGGGTTAAGGGAGAGACCTTATCAGCAAAGCTGGCCAAGACAATAGAGTTCTCCCATCTGGTCGGCACCATACTTATCTTTTCAAAATGGGTTTTCCCCTTATCAGGTGGCACCCTAACCTCATTAATTTTCGTGATAACACCACCTAGGTCTGCTCGCCTATCGTGGCAAGCTGTTAGCATATCAATAGGCTGTGTCGGCTCACGTCTACAATAGTCAATAGCATCCTTCCTCCTGTGCGGCCAGTAAAACTCTTTCATGATTCTATCGACTGCCTTCCTCACCCCAAAATGTCCACCGAGGGGTATCTTGTGGGCCAGGTTAAGAATCTCGCCCCTATAAATTTTCGGCACCACCCCCCATTCCTCATCTGCGGGCACGGTACTTGATCTCTATTTCCTCCTTAGTACTCCCTCCTTCACATAATAGCCCACTGGCTCCCTTTTTAATTCTGCTTCAGAGAGAGCTGTCTCTGCCAAAACCATCAGCTCCTCGTCTCGCTCCTATGCCTGTATAAATTCCTTCCTTGCTAATGATAAGTCTACCTTAACTTCCGTTTCACTATGCCCGTTCTCACTTTCTAACCCCTCCTGGTACAAGGCTGGTAAAAACGTCTCAGCTAAATCTATATTCACTTCGCCAGCCTTTCTGGACATGCGCCGAGTCACTGCGCAAACGGGATAAGCCTGTGAGTCCATGGGAGGGGCCTCAACGCTGGCAGGCTGGCTTGTCAATCTTACTGCTGGGTACACCTCTCCGCTGGCGAGGTCATTACCGAGTAAGACCTCCATGTCTTCCATCGGTAGTTCAGGCCTCACCCCGATCGTGACCGGTCTGGAGACCAAGTCACTTTTTAGGTGTATCTGGTGCAAAGGTACTGCTTCAGTCCCTTTCCCAATGCCTTTTATCACACTGACCTCCCCAGTCTGGGTCTCTGAACTAAAGTCTACCACACTCTTTAAGATCAGTGACTGACAAGCTCCAGTGTCTCTCCAGATCCGCACTGGAACTGGGTTTGACCCCTCCTTCACCGACACCAATCCAGCTGAAATAAACTTGTCGTGCCCTTCCTGAACTCTATCAGACCTCTTCTCCCCTAGCGGTTTGTTTACCAGCTCAATACAGCCAGTCGTTTTTCCTTTCCCCGTCTCCTTCTTTGGGGCAAAGCACCTGGAAGCAAAGTGACTGGCTTTCCCACAATTATAGCGTACGACCCCAGGAGACTTCCTACCAAACTGCTCCCGGTCTACCTTATCCCTCTCACTAGTCCCTGGCTTACTTTCTGACTTTTCTGGCAGACTCTCCCCACCTTCTTGACTACCCTTCTGGTAGCCTTTACTCTGGGTAAACTTCACTTTGTGCGTTAACACGTATTCATCCGCTAACTTAGCAGTTGCGGCTAAGGTGTCTGCCTCTTTCTCATCTAGGTAGGGTCTCATATCTTCAGAGACACAAATTTTAAACTGCTCAATCAGTATTAGCTGTAGCAGTCTGTCATAATCCCCATTGACCCCTTTCGAGGCGCATCAATGCTCACAATACATCTGCATCTCACCGGCAAACTCTAAATACGTGCGGCCCTACTGCTTCCTTGCATTCCAGAACCTCAGCCGGTATGCCTCCGGGACCAACTCATAAATCCTGAGTATGGCCTCTTTCACCACATCATACCTCTGGGCAGCTTCTGCGGACAAGGCCGAGTAAGCTTGCTGGGCTTTTCCTTTAAGTACGCTCTGAAGCAAAACAGCCCACTTATCCCTCGGCCAGTCCTGACTTGCAGCAACTTTTTCAAAATGGAGAAAGTACCGATCAACGTCAGCCTCCTCAAATGGGGGAACCAGCCTAAGCTCCTGGGTCGCCCTGAACCCTCTACCTTGGTTCGGCACTTGGCCCCTATCTAGTGCCATCCTTAACTTCTCAAGCTCAAACTCCCTTTCCTTCTCTCTCTCTTCCCGTTCTAACTGCCTCTCCCTCTCTTCTCGCTCCCGCTGTTTTACCCAGAACTCGTGCTCGAGTCTCAATTTTTCCATCTGCTGCTGTACTGCTTCTCCACCAGGTTTGCCCATAGATACCACCTCCAGCTCCCTGTGGGGAAACACACCTTTAGATACATAATGCTCTATGATAGCTCTGTGCATCTCCGCTCTCCTCATTGTCGACTTCCCCTTAAAAAGATTCAACCGTTTGGCAACAGTTGCCAATTCTGATTTCCTGGCATCCTCTAATGCCTCCAAGGTTGGCACCTTTAGAAATTCTTCAATCTCCATTTCTGCTGTTTGCCCTTTCTTTCTTTCGGGAATTTTAACCCAATCAATTTACCCAGTCCCAAATTTGTCGTTCAAAATCGCGGACAAGATCCCTACTTATGTTACGTACCCCGTAACTGGGTTGCCAAATCAGCAGAAATGGACCACTTAGTTGGAGTCTGGATTACTGGAACTAAGAAAGTTTTATTAAAGAAATAAGTAACATAGTATTCTAATCGTAAGGATATAAATGCAACAGGTTAGCAATGATAAAACACACATGTACACAGAACTAGGGTAATAGGAATCAAACAAGCTCTATCGCAGTCGAGGGGTAAAATGATCAGTCTCAAGTGACGCAGAGTTCAGTTCAGCTTAGTACAGTTCGCAGTAATCACTGTTGTGCCGTTGGAGAGAGAGAGAGATAATATGCAAATCTGATTCAGACAGACCTTTGTTCTTCGCAGTTAGCTTTCGGGTGAACCCTTTTAATGTCTTCTCTGGTCACCGACTGTGATCCCTCCATTCCGGATACGACAGTTCTTCCACGGTGAACCTGGCATCCAGGCAAGGGCAGACACACACACCAGGTTCCCGCCAAACATACCTTTTCACCCTGTGCGTCTATGGTCGGTTCCCGCGACCTGACCTCCAAATTCCCACCAACTTGTGGGGGCACACCACTTTTCCAGGGTCTCGTTATCTCATGATCTCGTGGTGTGTGTCGTGCCTTAGCGAACCTGTTCCTTTTATCCCCCTGCTGGGGTATCACCTGTCCATCAAACTTCAAACAGTTCAGGTTCAAAGCAACCGGCCTGTCAATACTCTTAATTGTGTTTCTCTTCCATTATCTCTCTCTCCTCTCTCATTAACATTTTGAACGCTTCTCCATTGTCTTCCTTATCTCTCTCATCAGTATCAATCTTCTGATAACTTGGTTTGTCATCACAAAAGTTAAGGGGAAGAGTCGTAGACCTATAAAGACGTGCAACCGGCAGAAGTTTACGACTTTAAAAATTATAAACATGAATTGTTAGAGCTTGAGAGCAAAGAAAGTTAATTTTCAAGCCTTGTTTGACGATGAAACCCCTGACGTAATAGTTGGTACTGAGTCATGGCTCAACAACGACATTGCTTCGGGAGAAATCTCCCCCCCCCCCCTCAACTTCCAGGTTTTTAGGAAAGACAGGAAATCTAGCTCCCATGGTGGAGTGTTTATTGCAGTGAAAAATACTCACATAGTTACTGAAGAAAATACCCTAGATTCAAATTGTGAAATAAAGTGGATTAGTATTCATGTTAAAGGTTTAAAACCAGTGTATGTTGGAGCATTCTATCGTCCTCCATCATCTGATGTTGATTATTTAAAGGAATTGGATTTGTCTCTTTCAAAAATCCCTCAATCAGCCTCTATTTGGCTTCTTGGAGACTTTAATTTGTCTAGTGTGGATTGGGACAGCGGTATTGTCCGCCAAGGGGGCAGCTATGTAGCAGTCAGTAAACTAATGCTTGATATTGTAGCTGATTTTAATTTGACACAAATTGTTCGATATTCAACTAGAGAAAGTAACAGAATGGACTTACGTTTCGTGTCAAATCCACCTTTAGTTGTGAATCAACATGTCACTGCAGGGATTAGTGACCATGATGTTGTTGTAGTGAATGCAAATCTTACTGCGAAATTAATTAAACTCCCCAAAAGGAAAATATTTCTGTATAGGAAAGCAGATTTTAGTGGAATTGCAAAACTTGTTAGTGATTTCGACCAGTCACTAACTAAGGAATATTTAGCATCGGTCAGTATTAATACTCTTTGGTCTAACTTCCAAGAGGTCCTTCAAGCAGCAATTGACAAGTATGTCCCCTCTAAAATGAGCTCTTCTAGGTTCAACTTACCATGGGTAAACCAGTCCACCCGGCGTGCGATACGTAGAAAGCAAAGACTCTATAATAAAGCTAGGAAATCCGGTCATAGTAAAGACTGGCAAAAGTTTAAATCCTTGCGCCGACTTATTGATAGAAACATCAGGAAAGCTCACCATCAGTATGTTAATGAGGTAATAGGTGAGAGCTTAAAGAGTGACAACACCAAACCCTTCTGGAGCTTTATTAAATCTACAAGGCAAGAAGTTTTTGGAATTTCTTCTCTCTCTTCCGGGATCCGCATTGTACCTCTTGCTGCAGACAAAGCACAAGCACTTAACCAGCAAATATAAATACAAATATAATATAAATATTATATCAAATACCAGATATAATTCTAAAGAGTTGTGCTTCGAGTCTAGTTCCTGTTTTGCAAACGATATTCCAGGAGTCTATTGATACTGGGACATTACTGGGTGATTGGTTGAAAGCGAACGTCATTCCAATTGATAAGAAGAGTGAGCGTACAAACCCAGGAAATTACAGACCAGTTTCACTCACTTCCATCCCTTGTAAAATTCTTGAACATATTATTCACCGTCACATTATGGCCCATCTGGACAGACACAATGCTCTTACTCACCATCAACATGGATTCCGTCAGGGCAGATCTTGTGACACACAACTTGCAGGGTTGATCAACGACTTAGCAAAGATCCTTGACAATAGAAGCCAAGCAGACTTAATCATACTCGACTTCAGTAAGGCATTTGACACGGTCTCCCACTAGAGATTGCTACATAAGCTTGAACATTTGGGCATTAACAACAGCCTTCTACATTGGTTAAACATGTTCCTTACCAACAGACAGCAACATGTGCTTCTTGAGGGGGCAGAGTCTCCTGAATCTTCAGTAACATCCAGAGTGCCCCAGGGGACCGTGTTGGGACCCTTACTTTTTGTCATTTACATCAATGACTTGCCAAATACAGTAAAGTCTAAAGTCAGACTTTTTGCAAATGACTGCATAATCTACTGTGAGATAAAAAAAATGACCAAGATGCTCAGCTGCTGCAAAATGATGTTGATTCATTATGTCAATTGGAGTCTCAATGGCAAATGTCCTTCAACTCATCTAAATGTTATGCTATGCATGTCAGTCATGAAGTTAAACCAACCAACACGACATATGACATGAATGGACAGATTCTTGAAACAGTCACCCACCATCCATATCTTGGTGTTGAAATTAGCAAGGATCTTAACTGGGCATGCCACATCAATCAGATTACAGCCAAAGCAAATAAAATACTGGGTATCCTGAGAAGAAACCTCCACTCATGTAGTAAATCCGTCAAGGACATGGCAAATAAGACACTTGTCCATCCAAAGCTTGAGTATTGCGTGGCCATATGAGATCCCCATCAAGCTAACAATAAGAAGTCCATCGAAAAAATCCAACGTCATGCTGCTCGCTTTGTGTTAAAAACGATTACAGCAGGAAATCCAGTGTCACCAACATGCTCTCTAACCTTCAGTGGGAACCACTTGAAAACCGACTTATTAAACTATGGTTAATTTTCATTTTCAAAGAAGTTCACAAGATGACTCTGTCAAACATCCAAATTCATCACAGGGTCAGTTCAACTCGACAGCAAACTGGACCTCACATATTGGAAACTCCTTCATTCAATAAGATTTTCTACCGGTACTCCCTCTACCCAAGATCAACAAAAGAGTGGAATCTTCTGCCGCCAGACCTGCGCAGTATTTCTGACACTAATATTTTTAAAGATAGACTCAATCAAATCGATTTAGGGGATCTAGTCAAAAAAGCTTACTTTACAATTTAACTCCCACACTGTTCACGCTATCTGTGCGTTATAGCAGCTGTCCGGCAGCGCTTGCAAGTCCAAGCAGAAGCAGAAATGTTACTCCACTCTTTAAGAAGGGAGGAAGGCAAAAGAAAGGAAATTATAGGCTAGTTAACCTAACCTCAGTGGTTAGGAAAGTGTTGGAGTCTATTATTAAGGATGAGATTTCGAGGTGCTTGGAGATTAGTGATAAAATAAGTCAAAGTCAGCATGGTTTCTGTAAAGGGAAATCTGTCTGACAAATCTGTTAAGAGTTCTTTGAGGAAGTACAAGCAGGGTAGATAAAGGAGAGACTGTGGATGTCATTTACTTGGATTTTCAGAAGGCGTTTGATAAGGTGCCACACATGAGGCTGTTTAACAAGATAGAATCCTATGGTGTTACAGGAAAGATACTGTCATGGATAGCGGAATGGCTGACAGGCAGGAGGCAGTGAGCGGGAATAAAAGGGGCCTTTTCTGGCTGGCTGCCAGTGACTAGTGGTGTTCCTCAGGGGTTGGATTTGGGACCACTACTTTTCACTTGTTTGTCAATGATTTAGATAATAGAATTGGTGGCTTTGTGGCATAGTTTGCAGATGATACGAAGATAGGTAGAGGGGTAAGTAGTGCTGAGGAATCAATGTGATTGCAGCAGGACGAGGGCCACTCCATTATCCCATCTGCAGAGTGTGGGGCCACTTGATATGGTGTATATGGATTTACTATCAATGGAGCCTGATTCCAGCAACACTGCGAATGTCTTTGATATTATCGATCACTACACCAGATATGCACAAGCCTTCCCTACCAAGGATCTGGGAAGTCCACCGTGGCCAAAGTGGGAGACGTATGATGGATACATAGTGATTAGGGAAGGGATTTTGAGAGTAGGTTGAGTTACTGAGCATGCTGGTGATCCCCAGCCCGAGAGGTTCAACTGGACATTGCTAGATGTACTCGGAACCTCGGAAATCAGTAAGAAGAATAAGTGGAGTCAACATACTGGGCATCTAGTCCACTGCTACAACTGTACACATAATGAAGTTACCGGGTACTCGCCATATTATCTGATGTTTGGGCATGAAGCGAGGTTGCCTGTTGACCTCTGTTTTCGAACTGGTGGGGAAGATTTGTCACAGAAGACTTAACTGAAGTATGCATCTGATATGAGGAAGGAACTGCAAAGGGCTTGTGAACTAGCCAAAGTCTCGGCTACCAAACAAAATCATGGAAGTAAGAGGAGATATGATTAAAAGATTAGGTTCTCACAACTGATGCCTGGTGACTGAGTCCTCATAAAGAATTTGGAGCTATCTGGGAAGCATAAGTTGGCTGACTGCTGGGCGGCTAAGCCCTATGCAGTGGAGAGTCAGATGCCAAATGTACCAGTTTTCCAGGTGAAGCCAGAGGATGGGAATGGACCTGTCATGATTCTCCATTGGAACCACCTTCTACTTCTGGGGGAAAAGGTACATGTTGAACCAGAACCTGACATGGACCCTACACCTGGTAAGAGGACTCTGCAGCAACGTGGACAAACTGAAGAACAAGTAGCAGAAAGGTGTAGGCAGGAGCTAACCACTGAATGTGATATGGATGCGGAGGATGAGGAAATGGGGGTGTGGTACATGCTGCCCTTTGCAAACTCCCCAGTAAGTGATGAAGAGATTCCCAATCATCCCCATGCTGATGCAGCTAAAATGGGGGTACCTAGCAGTGGGCAGGCAGGTTTGTGGTTAGACAGTGTCGGGAGACTGGTCTCTAAGGTAACCTTAGAGCTGAGTTCAGCGAAGTGTCAAGGGAACCTGAATTGTCAGGAGGTATGAGTAATGGACAGGGAAAGGCCTCCCCATGTAGACAGGAAAGAGCCCAGGCAGTGTCTGAAACTGAAGAAGTAGATGATGGGATAAGGAGGTCTCAAAGAGTCGGGAAACCCCCGGATAGGCTGGCCTATGTCCCACCAGGGAAATAAAGTGTTATACCTATCCCCTTAGTGAGATATGTCACTGCCATTTAAACATGGATCAGAGGTCCTGATATCACGAAATTCCTTTGAAAATTTGTGTTATTTGTGAAGGGGTGATAAATGATCTCAAAGTCATGAGGACATGACTGTTTTTGGTGGGCGGATAGTGTAACACCCTGGTAAGGGTTTCACTGCTAACATTGTAGGATATTTCATGTAATGGTCTTTCTGTAGAAGCAGTGTTTGGGTTATGGTTAGAGATAACAGGGTGCTTCGGAATGTGAACCATCCAATCAGGAGAGGAGGCTTGGGGAACAGGTTATTTTTTGCACCTGACACTGGTGTGATCTTTGGGCCTTTGTTCAGCAGGACATGGAGAGAGAAAACGCTGGAGAGAACTGGTCATAGGATTCGATCTAATGGGGACTGTGATTCGATGGAGCAAGGTGCGGGAGTCTACTGAGAATCAGTGAATATGACTTTTAGAAGAACTGAGCTCCAACCTGTGCACATTTGAATGTTTAATTATAATGGGCCCTTCTTGGTTTTTTTTCTTTACTACCCTTTAGCTAAGTTAATATTCATAAATATATTTCCTTTGATTATATGCAGCATGTGGTCTGTTATTTCCTAGCAACGAGTTGTAATAGGATAGTAAATCACACAGCATTCACACAAACCAGGGTATGGGTTGGAGAGGCATCCCAATTTCACGGATTTGGCAGGACCAGAGTGTGTAATCCCTAGACGTACATGGCCTGAGACCAGCGGGTCTTTCGGTGCTGAGTTGGGAGATGGCCAACAAGCTGTTTTCTGAGATAGCCGAGAAGAAAGGGTAGGTTCAACGGTATGGGAGTCCTGGTCAATATGTGGAATATTAATATCACCTAGTATCACAACCTTATGTTTCCTGCAATTTCTCTCCAAATTCATTCCTCTAAATCCCGCAGACTGTCGGGTCATCTATAATATAGGGCCATTAACGTGATTATACCTTTCTTATTCCTCAGTTCCATTCATAAAGCCTAACTAGATGAGTTCTCCAGTCTGTCCTGACTGAGCACTGCTGTTACGATTTCCCTGACTTGTAACACCACCCTTCCCCCTTTAATCCCTCCCACTCCATTGCATCTAAAACAACAGAAACCTGGAATATTGAGCTGCCGCACCTACCCCTCCTGCAATGAAGTCCCACTTTTCTGTTCCCCTCACTAATGAATCCCCTATTGCCACAGCTCACCTCTTCTTTCCCCTTCGCTTCTGACTCACAGAGTTGGACTCAATGCCGGAGACCTGACTGCTGTGACTTTCTTTTGCTCAGTTGTCATCCTCACCAGTATCTGAAGTGGTGTACCTGTTGTTGACAGGGATGGCCACCGGATTACTTTGCACTAGCTGTTTAACCCCATTCCCTTTCCCCTTCCTGACTGTCACCCAGTTTCCTGTGCCCTGCGCCTTGGATGAAACTACCTCTGAGTGTTAGAAGCTGCAGCTGGATGCACTTCTTGCAAGTGAAGTTGTCAGGGACACTGGAGGTCTTCCTGCTTTCGCATCCTGCAAGTGGAGCATTCAACTATCGTGCCTGGCATCCCTACTGTTCTAACTGTGCAAGTATAAAGAAGGAAACAATAAATAAATTGGGGAAAAGCTACCAACAGCTTTATTGCCTTCTCTCACTCAAACCTCTCTGGAATGAAGCCACGAAGAGCAAAAGCCTCAAATAGCCTCTCCAACAAATGCTGGTCCAACAATGGCTGCTCTGCTTGCCCCTGCCAATCAATCTTGATCGCTGATTGGCCACTGCTCAAACACCAAACTGCCGCAAATCAATGCCTTATGTGTTCAACTGGCGAGGTTGAGGAAGTTATGTCTTCTCACAATTCTGATCGCTGATTGGCTACCGCTCAAACACAGGTTTTTGGGCATGAGCGTCTTTTTAGTAAGCCTGGGATGAAATAACTAGGCATTTAAATGACATCATTGGACGCTTAATAAGTTGAATGTCTATCCCGTGGAAATTGTTATTTTAATTTTTATTCTTTCTCATTACACTGCAAAATAAACTTAATTTTTTTTTACTGAGTAGTGAATTAACAAAAACTAAATGTGGCAATTAGTCTATTTTTTTTCCAAATAAAGCTTGGACTACTGCTAACATGGAATGTTCCTTAATTTTGTCAATTTATACTAGCAGAAAACGCATCCCCTCAGCAAATTTTTTTGTTTAATCTAAAATGCTAGAACACAAATAAACTACTAGTTGAGCATTTCTAGTTACACTACGAACTGTTCACCATGGACAAGTAAGTGTCCCAGCATCTCTGTTTCCTTAGGAGACTGAAGAAATTTGACGTTCCCGCTGACCCTCACCATTTGTTATCAATACACCATGGAAAACTTCTATCTGGGAGCACATAACAGAAACCTCCATAGACTCTGTCCATACTTCTTGCTGACTCGGTGAAACAGGCAACATAATTAGAAAAGAACTCCGACTGGTTGTTCTTCCTTCTCTCCCTCTCTCATTGAGCCTGAAAATTTGTATCACCAGGCTCAAGCATAACATCCCCCTGGTGTTATGACTATTGATTGGTCCCCTAGTAAGATAAGATGGTCTCTTAACTTTATACTCGACCTTGTTATAACCTTGCAGCTTTATTAAATGCTTACACTACTATTTTTCTAACTAACACTTTATTCTGCATTCTATTATTATTTTCCCCTTGTACTACCTCAATGTAGTGTTATATTGAAATAGTTTGTATGGATGGCATGCAAAACAAAATGTTTCCATTGAACCTTGGTACATGTACATTCCCATCAACTCTCCCCAGATTCTAATGTTTGCCAGTGCACTCAGGAGAATTTGCAGTGGGGAATTAACCTACCAACCTACTTGCCTTTGGGATGTGGAAGGAAAGTACTTGATAGAAACCTGTGTGATCACAGAGCAACAGAGGTCAAGATCTAACCAAGATAACTGAAGCAGTGAGACAGCAAATCCACTAACTAGGCTGCAACCAATGCCATTGTGCCACCCTCTTTAGAGTGTTACATGCTCAAGGAGATCTGTTTTTTTTGTGAGAATGATGTAATGGTCTTTTGGAGGTCACCTGATGTGATTTTCCCGCCAATGTGAGGTCACGTGATGACGTGACCCATGACTGTATAAGGGTCGACCCAGGTGACGCAGGGGGTTTTTTAGTTTGTAGATTTCCAGGTAGAATGTGCTGTATCTCCATTTCTGTTGCGTGTTTGCTTTTGTGACGCAGTTTCATTTTTAAAACGGTTTTGTGTTCTGTTGCAACATACCATATTATTTGGACTGGAAATTTTTGCTAGATGTGTTGATTTACTCAATTCCAACATTAGAAGGGAGAGTGAAGAATTTATCGAAGTGCAGGATCGAGGGATCGAGAGAAGTCGGCATCGTTTGGCAGTTTAATAAAGGATTGACCTTATTGAGTCTTCGTTGGAGGAGTAGCTGCCTGCATCGAGGATAACGCTTGCCAAAAAGAGCAAGGAGTTCATGCAAAAAGGTGCTCTCTCTCTAAAGGAATTTAAGGTCAGTTGATTTAAACTGTTTATTTTCGGCATCATGAATCCTGTGGACAGAACCAGCAGTAAAGTTGCGTCTGTGAAGAAATCCTTCTCCAGAGAAGCCTCTCCCCAATTGAACGTACAGATCTGTTGGACATTCGAATTTATTGCTTAAAGAACTATATCTGACTGTATCACTTTAAGAACTGTTTTCGCATTTAACGCTTTAAGAACCAGAGCCGTGTGTTGATTCGTTGAACGGCTGCATATCGGTTAACTTCCGGTTAAAGTTTCTGTTTGTTTTTTTTTAACCTTATTGTTTATCCGTGTTTAATAAATGTTAGGTTATTTCTGTATAACATATCTTGATTGATATTCATTGTTGCCGTTTACATAACATAAACTGTGGGGGCTCGTCCGGGATATGTTCCGATTTTGAGATTAAGTGCTGATAATTGCCATTTTGATTTGGAAAAGGGTAATACCCGATTTTTTTTTTGATTTGATTGGTGTGTGTGTTGTATTCGGCAACAATGGATATTAATGGGTTTTTGGAGACGCCTGACTCGGGATCTTTAGAGAATGCGAGAAAACCTGAGGTATTGGAGATTGCTAGGAAGTTGGATATTAAAGGAATTATGAGGAATTCTACCAGGCTTATGAGGCATTATGAGGCTTTCATACAAAGAAAAATTGCTGAACATTATATTAATTTGGAATTGTTTGATGCTGAGGTGTTAGATAAGTTTCCAATGAGTAATCTGGAAATGCAGTTGCATCTTGAACAGTTAAAGTTTGAAAGATTTAAAGTGGAAATGAAAGAAAGAGAAGCTGAAAGCCAGAGGAAATTTGAGCTAGAGATGGAGAAAATAAGGTCTGGGAATCAGTCCTCTGGTTCTACGAAACGGTTTATTGCTAGTCGTGAGGTTATTTAGGCTCCTCCATTTAATGAAGCTGATGTGGACACATATTTCCAACATTTCGAAACAGTTGCTCTGAGTTTGAAGTGGCCAAAAGACCAATGGCCAGTGATGTTACAAAGTGTAATTAAAGGCAAGGCACAACAAGTTTATACAGCTTTAAATGCTGAACAAGCACTGGATTATGATATTGTTAAGCAGCAAATATTAAAGGCATATGAGATGGTTCCGGAAGCGAATAGAGAAAGATTCAGAAGTTTGAAGAAATCGGTGGAAAAAACTTATGTGGAATTTGCCTATGAGAAATCTGTGTGTTTTGAGAGATGGGTTTCCTCTAAAAATGTGAATAGGGAGTATAATAAATTAAAAGAGCTGATTTTGCAGGAGGAATTTAAAAGAAGCATTCCTGTTGAAGTGAAAACATACTTAAATGAATGGGACACTGCTACTTTGCAGGAGATTGCTAAATTGGCTGATGAGTATGTTTTAATTCAAAGAATAAATTTTCACCAGGTAAAATTTTTAAAAGGAAAACTAGCACAGAGAGTCAAGGTAAATCAGACATTAAATCTGAAGTTAGTGAGAAAAGTAAGGATGTGAAGGAAAGAGATTTTGGTATTACTTGTAATTATTGTAAGAAACCCGGACATGTAGTAGCTAATTGCTTTCGATTGAAACAGAAAGAGAAAGAAGTGGTCCCAGATGCTTGTGTGCAGCATATTGAAAAACCTGCAAAGCTACAGGGTTTAGAAAATATTAATGAAGATATGTCAGAGTCTGACCAAGTTAAGAAGGGATATGAAGCTTTTATAACAGAAGGATTTGTATCCTTGAAATATGGATCCAATTCAGTACCAATAAGGATACTTAGAAATACTGGACCTTCACAATCACTAATATTAGACAGTGTGCTAAGGTTTAGTGATGAGTCTGACATTGGTGAGGTAAATTATATAAGAGGAGTAGGGAGTGCCCTTATGCCAGTACATTTACCTACAGTAAATTTAAGGTCAGGATTAGTTACAGAGGTTGTTAAAGTAGGATTACAATCCAGTTTATCTGTGAATGATGTTTCTCTTTTGTTAGGGAATGATTTAGCAGGTGGAAAAGTTTTTCCTGAAGTACATTTGACAATAAATTCAAATTCTGAGGAACCACAGAGGGATTCTAACACAGATTCTTCCTGTGTTGTAACAGGAGCTATGGCTGAAAAGACTGATGTAAAGAATGAGGTTGTCACCCTTGACAGTTCAACTCAAGATACGAATTTTGAGGATGTATCAGAAACTTTCTTACCTACATTATTTGATCAGGATTTTGGTGGTAAGTCTGATCAGGAAGATTTGTCTTTATCTCAGAAGGAGATGATAGCAGAGCAGGGTAGAGATCCTGAGATAGTTAAATTAAAAGAACAAGCTCTTCCAGATAGTGAAATTGAAAAAGTACCAGTTGGATACTATTTTGAAAAGGGAGTATTAATGAGAAAGTGGAGATCGCCTACAATTCCTGCTAGTGAGGAATGGGAAGTTGAACATCAGGTAGTTGTTCCTAAAATTTACCGAAATGAGATTTTGACTATGGCTGATAGTGTTCCTTTGGGTGGTCATTTAGGTGTAAGGAAAACTATGAACAAAGTTTCTAAACATTTTTATTGGCCTAGTTTAAGACAAGATGTGGCGACATTTTGTAGAACGTGTCATACGTGTCAAATTGTTGGTAAACCTAATCAAATTACTCCAGTGGCCCTACTGCAACCAATTCCTGTATTTGGTGAGCCGTTCTCAAAAATCATTGTAGACTGTGTAGGTCCTTTGCCAAAAACTTAAACTGGACATCAATATTTATTAACTATTATGTGCACAGCGTCTAGGTTTCCAGAGGCAGTACCTCTTAGGAATATAAAGGCTCTTATAAAATTTTTTACTTATTTTGGGTTGCCTAAGGAAATACAATCAGATCAACGTAGTAATTTTATGTCTGGGTTGTTTCAACAGATAGTTTATAAACTGGGGGCAAAGCAGATTATTTCCTCAGCCTATCAGCCAGGATCACAAGGAGCCTTGGAGAGATTTCATTCTACACTAAGAACTATGATTAGGACATATTGTGTGGAAAATGAAAAGGACTGGGATGAAGGTATACATTTATTACTTTTTGCAGTAAGAGAGGCAGTGCAGGAATCATTAGGTTTTAGTCCTTTTGAACTTGTGTTTGGGCATAAAGTTCGAGGACCTTTGGCTTTGTTGAAGGAACAGTGGATTAATAAAGAAGTACACACTAGTTTGCTAGATTATGTTTTGAAATTTAAAGACAGATTGTACAAAGCTTGTAGCTTGGCCAAGGAAAATTTAAAGTTAGCTCAAGAGAAGATGAAGACGTGGTATGATAAGGAAGCTAGGATGAGGTCATTTAAGCCTGGAGATAAGGTGTTGGTTCTTTTCCCAGTGCAAACGAACCCATTACAAGCCAAATTCCATGGTTCTTATGAGATTAAATCTAAGGTAAATGATGTGGATTATGTTGTAAAAATCCCAGGTCGGAGAAAGACAACACAGCTATGTCATATAAATATGATAAAACCCTATTATGAGAGAGAAGTTGCTACTATGTCTGTTGTGATCAATAATGAGTCTGATCTTGATGAGAACTTAATAGAGGATTCATCCAAGACTCATTTTAAACCCAACATTATTTCAGCCAGGTTACCAAATTCAAAAATTCTGGAAAATATTGATGAAAAATTAGCTCATTTACAGCCAGAGCAGGGAGAGCAGATGAAACAGTTTACTTTTAAGTATAGAGATTTATTTCCAGATGTCCCTAGAAGAACCACCATAGCTACACATGATGTAGATGTTGGAGATGCAAAACCCATAAAACAACATCCGTATCGAATGAACAGGGAAAAATGTGAACTTGCCGAACGGGAAAATAAGTATATGTTAGAGAATGATATTATTAGACATTCTAATTCGAATTGGAGTTCACTGTGTGTTATGGTGCCTAAGCCAGACAGTAGTATTAGGTTTTGTATGGATTACAGAAAGGTGAATGCTGTGACAAAGACCGATGTATATCCAATCCCTAGGGTAGATGATTGTGCGGACAAAGTTGGACAGGCCAAATTCCTTACAAAAATTGATTTGTTAAAAGGTTATTGGTGTGTTCCATTGACAGATAGAGGTAGAGAGATTTCAGCATTTGTAACCCCATCTGGGTTATATGAATATAATGTTCCTCCATTCGGTATGAAGAATGCACCAGGTACTTTTCAGAAGATGATTAATAGCGTGATTCAGCGATTAAAAGATACAGATGCCTTTATTGATGATTTGGTTACAGGGAATAATACGTGGAATGCACATGTTACAGCGGTGGAGAAATTATTTGAAAGACTTTCAAAAGCTAACTTAACTTAGCTAAAAGTGAATTTGGTCATGCCACAGTGACTTACCTTGGTTATGTTGTGGGTCAGGGAAAATTAGCACCTGTTCAAGGAAAAGTTCAGGCAATTTTAGAAGTACCCTCTCCAACTGGTAGAAAAACTCTCAGAATATTTTTGGGTATGGTAGGATATTACAGAAAATTTTGTAAGGATTTTGCAAACATTGCTCTTCCATTAACTAATCTCTTGAAGAAAAATGAGAAGTTTGTTTGGACAGAGTCTTGTCAGGAGGCATTTGATAAATTGAAAGCTATAATATGTAGTCAACCTGTACTTAAATCTCCTGACTTCGAAAAACCATTTTTGTTAGCTGTAGATGTTAGTGATGAAGCTGCAGGAGCAGTGTTACTTCAAAAAGATGATGGTGATGAAGTTGATCGTCCGGTAGCTTACTTTTCTAAGAAATTTAATGCCCATCAAAGAAATTATTCAACAATAGAAAAAGAATTGTTATCTCTTGTTTTAGCTTTGCAACATTTTGAAGTGTATGTTGGTTCTATGCATAAACCACTCACAGTTTATACCGATCGCATTCCATTAGTGTTTTTGAGTAAGTGAAAAACAAAAATAGAAGATTATTAAATTGGAGTTTAATGTTACGGGAGTACAATATTTTGATCACTCATATTAAGGGTAAAGATAATGTGATCGCTGATTGTCTACCTAGGTGTTAAATGGACAATGAAAACTTGTTTTTTTTTGGAATGATATTTTAACATCTGTAACACTCCTACTGTACATTAGTTTGTAAAGGGCTGAAAGGTAAGATTGTATGTATTTTGTATTTTGTAAATTTTATACCTTTTTTTTTGTATAAATTGTTAAAATTTTGTTCCTCAAGATACCAAATTTTTTTTGGAGGGAGGTGTTGCATGCTCAAGGAGATCTGTTTTTTTGGTGAGAATGATGTAATGGTCTTTTGGAGGTCACCTGATGTGATTTTCCCGCCAATGTGAGGTTACGTGATAACATGTGACCCATGACTATATAAGGGTCAACCCAGGTGACGCAGGGGTTTTTTTAGTTTGTAGATTTCCAGGTAGAACGTGCTGTATCTCCGTTTCTGTTGCATGTTTGTTTTTGTGATGCAGTTTCATTTTTAAAACGGTTTTGTGTTCTCTTGCAATATACCATATTATTTGGACTGGAAATTTTTGCTAGATGTGTTGATTTACTCAACTCCAACATTAGAAGGGAGAGTGAAGAATTTATCGAAGTGCAGGATCGAGGGAACGAGAGAAGTTGGCATCGTTTGGCAGTTTAATAAAGGATCGACCTTATTGAGTCTTCGTTGGAGGAATAGCTACCTGCATCGAGGATAACTCTTGCCAAAAAGAGCAAGGAGTTAATGCAAACAGCTGCCCTCTCTCTAAAGGAATTTAAGGTCAGTTGATTTAAACTGTTTATTTTCGGCATCGTGAATCCTGTGGACAGAACCAGCAGTAAAGTTGCGTCTGTGAAGAAATCCTTCTCCAGAGAAGTCTCTCCCCAATTGAACGTATAGATCTGTTGGATATTTGAATTTATCACTTTAAGAACTATATCTGACTGTATCACTTTAAGAACTGTTTTCACATTTAATGCTTTAAGAACCAGAGCCGAGTGTTGATTCATTGAACGGCTGCATATCGGTTAACTTCCGGTTAAAGTTTCCGTTTGTTTTTTTTTACTTTATTGTTTTTCTGTGTTTAATAAATGTGAGGTTATTTTTGTATAACTTGTCTCGATTGATATTCATTGTTGCTGTTTACATAACAAGAGTTATCAAAGTTCAAAGTAAATTTATTATCAATGTCACCATATCCTACCCTGAGATTCATTTTCTTGTGGGTATTAACAGTAGATACAAAGAAATACGATGGAATCAATGAAAAACTGCACACAAAGTCAGACAAACAATCAATGTGCAAAAGAAGACAAACTGTGCAAATACAAAAAACAAATAATAAATAATAAATAAACAAATAATATTGAGAGCATGAGTTGTAGAGTCCTTGAATGTGAGGTCATAGGTTGTGGAATCAGTTCAGTGTTGATGTGAATGAAGTTATCCAACCTGGTTCAAGAACCTGATGGTTGAAAGGTAATATTTGTTCCTGAACCTGGTGGTGTGGGAACTAAGGCTCCCATACCTCTTTTCTGATGGGAGCAGTGAGAAGAGAACTTGCTTTGAATAATGGGAGTACTTTGATGGATGCTGCTTCCTTGTAGTAGTACACCTTGACATAGGTAATAGGTGCTACAGGCGGCCTTCGATGGTGGGAGGGATCTTCGCGTTCCACTGATCAGCTACCATCCACCTCAAGCTGGGCAGCCCATGGCTAATAAGGTGTTGACCCGCTATACATTGCCTGCTCCAGTGGGTGCTTGGAGCTCGGAGGATCGACTCGGCAAGCAGACTGCTAACATCGCTCCAGACAGAGAACAACCAAGGAGAAAAAAGAAATCTCCAATCCTACAATTGGCAAGTTGGAATGCCAGGACCATGAATCCTGGCCTCTCCAAAGACCTATGACATGTCATTGACAACAGGAAGACCACCATCATCGACCACAAGCTTAAAAAGCTGTACATTGACATTGCTGCAGTGCAAGCCCAGGTTTCCCTCAGTTGGTAGCCTCAGAAAACAGAACTACAGCTTCTTCTGCCATAAATTACACCACCTTCTGGCAGGGGAAGAAACCAGAGGAACCACAGCACCATGGCATTGGATTTGCAGTGAAAATCTCTCTGCTTTCCTTCCTGGAACCACCATCCAGAGGCACAGAGCACATTCTGTCTCTCTGCCTTGCCACTTCCTCAGGCGCAGTGAACATTCTGAGCATCTACGCACAAAGCCTTTGTGCCTCTGTAGAAATGAAGGACAGTTCTATGAGGACCTCTATTCCACCATCAAAAGGCTTCCTACCTGTGAGCATCTGTACCTACTTGGAGACTTCAATGCCCGAGTGAGATAGAAACATAGAAACACAGAAAATCTACAGCACAATACAGACCCTTTGACCCACAATGCTGTGCCGAACATGTACTTACTTTCGAAATTACCTAGGGTTACCCATAGCCCTCTATTTTTCTAAGCTCCATCTCTTAAAAGACCCTATTGTATCTGCCTTCACCACCGTCACTGGCAGCCCATTCCACACATTCATCACTCTCTGCGTAAAAAACTTACCCCTGACATCTCCTCTGTACCTACTTCCAAGCACCTTAAAACTGTGCCCTCTCATGTTAGCGATTTCAGCCCTGGGAAAAAAGCCTTTGACTATGCACACGATCGATGCCCCTCATCATCTTATACACCTCCATCAGGTCACCTCTCATCCTCCGTCGCTCTAAGGAGAGAAGGCCGAGTTCACTCAACCTATTCTCACAAGGCATGTTCCCCAATTCAGGCAACATCCTTGTAATTCTCCTCTGCATCCTTTCTATAGTTCCCACATCCTTCCTGTAATGAGGTGCCTAGAACTGAGCACAGTACTCCAAGTGGGGTCTGACCAGGGTCCTGTATAGCTATAACGTTACCTCTCGGCTCTTGAACTCAATCCCACGGTTGATGATACACCACACATCTTCTTAACCACACAGTCAACCTGTGCAGCAGCTTTGCATGTCCTATGGACTCAGACCCCAAGTTCCCTCTGATCCTCCACACTGTCGAGACTCTTACCATTAATACTATATTCTGCTATCATATTTGACATACCAAAATGAACCACCTCACACTCATCTGGGTTGAACTCCACCTGCCACTTCTCAGCCCAGTTTTGCATCCTATCAATGTCCCAGTGTAACCTCTGACAGCCCTCCACACTATCCACAACATCCCCAACCTTTGTGTCATCAGCACATTTATTCAGCACATCCCTCCACTTATTCTTCCAGGTCATTTATAAAAATCACAAAGAAAGGGGGTCCCAGAACAGATCCCTGAGGCATACCACTGGTCACCAGCCTCCATGCAAAATATGACCCGTCATACAACCACTTCTGTAGGCAAGTTAATTTTGAATAGACAAAGCAATGTCCCCTTGGATCCCATGCCTCCTTACTTTCTCAATAAGCCTTGCATGGGATACCTTGTCAAATGCCTTGCTAAAATCCATATACACAACATCCACTGCTCTACCTTCATCAATGTGTTTAGTCGCATCCTCAAAAAATTCGATCAGGCTCGTAAGGCACAACCTGCCTTTGACAAAGCCAGACTGATTATTCCTAATGATATTATGTCTCTCCAAATGTTCATAAATCCTGCCTCTCAGGATCTTCTCCATCAACTTATTAACCACTGAAGTAAGACTCACGGTCTATAATTTCCTGTGCTATCTCTACTCCCTTTCTTGAATAAGGGAACAACATCTGAAAACATCCAAACCTCTGGAACCTCTCCTGTCCCCATTGATGATACAAAGATCATTGCCAGAGGCTCAGCAATCTCCTCCCTCGCCTCCTATAGTAGCCTGGGGTACATCTCGTCTGGTCCCGGTGACTTATCCAACTTGATACTTTCCAAAAGCTCCAGCACATCCTCTTTCTTCAGGTCTATATGTTCAAGCTTTTCAGTCTGCTGTAAGTCATCCCTACAATCGCCAAGGACTTTTTCTATAGTGAATACTGAAACAAAAAAGTCATTAAGTACCTCCTCCAGTTCCATACACACTTTTCCACTGTCACACTTGATTGGTCCTATTCTCTCAAGTCTTATCCTCTTGTCTTCACATACTTGTAGAATGCCTTGGGGTTTTCGTTAATCCTGCACACCAAGGCCTTCTCATGGCCCCTTCTGGTTCTACTAATTTCATTCTTAAGCTCCTTCCTGCTAGCCTTATAATTTTCTAGATCTCTATCATTACCTAGTTTTTTGAACTTTTCTTAAGCTTTTCTTCTTGACTAGATTTTCTACAGCCTTTGTACACCATGGTTCCTGTACCCTACCATCCTTTCCCTGTCTCATTGGAACATATCTATGCAGAACGCCACACAAATATCCTCTGAAATTTTGCCTGAGAACATCTGCTCCCAATTTATGTTTCCAAGTTCCTGCCTGATGGCTTCATATTTTCCCTTATCCAATTAAATGTTTTCCTGACTTGACTGCTCCAATCTCTCTCCAATGCTATGGTAAATGAAATAGAATTGTGATGACTATCTCCCAAATGCTCTCCCACTAGAGACCTGACACCCGACCAGGTTCATTTCCCAATACTAGATCAAGTACAGCCTCTCCTCTTGTAGCCTTATCTACATATTGTGTCAGAGAACCTTCCTGAATACACCTAACAGACTTCAGCCCATCAAAGCCCCTTTCTCTAGGGAGATGCCAATCAATATTGGGGAAATTAAAATCTCTCATCACAGCAACCCTGTTATTATTGCACTGTTCCAGAATCTGTCTCCCTATCTGCTCCTCGATGTCCCTGTTACTATTGGGTGGTCTTTAAAAAACACCCAGTAGAGTTATTGACCCTTTCCTGTTTCTAACTTCCACCCACAGAGACCCAGTAGACAATCCCTCCATGACTTCCTCCTTTTCTGCAGCTGTGACACTATCTCTGATCAGCAGTGCCATGCCCGCACCTTTTTTGCCTCCCTCCCTGTCCTTTCTGAAACATCTAAAGCCTGGCACTCTAAGTAGCCATTCCTGCCCCTGAGCCATCCAAGTCTCTGTAATGGCCTCAACGTCATAGCTCCAAGTACTGATCCACGCTCTAAGCTCATCTGCTCTGTTCATGATACTCCTTGCATTAAAATAGACACATCTCAAACCATCAGTCTGACTGCATCCCTTCTCTATCATCTGCCTATCCTCCCTCTCACACTGCCTGCAAGCTTCCTCTATTTGTGAGCCAATCACCCCTTCCTCTGTCTCTTCAGTTTGGTTCCCACCCCCCAGCAATTCTAGTTTAAACCCTCCCCAATAGCTTTAGTAAACCTCCCTGTCAGGATATTGGTCTCCCTCAGATTCAAGTGCAACCCATCCTTATTGTACAGGTCACGCCTGCCCTAAAAGAGGTCGCAATGATCCAGAAATCTGAATCCCTGCTCCCTGCTCCAATCCCTCAGCCACATATTTATCCTCCACCTCATTCTATTGCTATACCCACTGTCACGTGGCACAGGCAGTAATCCTGAGATTACTACCCTTGTGGTCCTGCTTCTCAGCTTCTTTCTTAACTCCCTGTCGTCTCTTTTCAGGACCTCCTCCCTTTTCCTACCTATGTCGTCGGTACCAATATGTACCACGACCTCTGGATATCCACCTTCCCACTTCAGGATATCGTGGATGCGATCAGAAACATCCCAGACCCTGGCACCTGGGAGGCAAACTACCATCCATGCTTCTTTCCTGCATCCACAGAATCACCTGTCTGACCCCCGAACTATAGAGTTCCCTATCACTGCTGCCATCCTCTTCCTTTCCCTACCCTTCTGAGCCACAGGGCCAGACTCTGTGCCAAAGGCGTGGCCACTTTTGCTACCCACAGGTAGGTCGTTTTCCCCCCTCAAACAGTACTCAAACAGGAGTACTTATTGTTAAGAGGGACAGCCATAGAGATACTCTCTAGTATCTGCCTCTTGCCCTTCGCTCTCCTGACTTTTACCCACTTATCTGTCTCCCGAGGCCCTGATGTGACCACTTGCCTATAGTTCCTACCTATCAGCTCCTCACTTTCCCTGACCAGACAAAAGTCATCGAGCTGCATCTCCAGTTCCCTAACCCGGTCCCTAAGGAGCTGCAGCTGAACGCACCTGGCGTAGATGTGGATGGCTGGGAGTCTCCCAGACATCCCACATCGAACATCCAGTACAGGACACCGGCCTTGCAGACATACTTCCTATTCCTATTCTTCACAAGTAACATACCTCACGTCGACGTGTTATCGCTGAAGCCCCGTTGAGCCAAAGCCCTCCTACTCTGGCTCACTTTACTCTGGTGCTTACTCTATAAAGCTGTCTTCTTTTTAAATTCTTCCCGCTGGCTTAACTCACTGATGTCCACGTATCTGCGCAGTCGTGCCTTGATGAAACTGCTGAAAAAAAAATGTTCTCCTTTTAATTTCTTCCCGTCGGTCTAACTCACTGACATCCATGCGCCTCTGCAGTCGTGCCTTGATCAAACCACTGAAGAAAAAATTATCTCCTTTCAAATTCTTTTCACCGGTCTAACTCGCTGACGTCCACGTGCCTCCGCAGTCGTGCCTTGATCTGACCATGACTCCTGGCATATCTGCATTGGATACTTTGGAATCGGCAAGCTCAGCAAATATAGACAGAGGCAACAGGAGTTTTGCTTCTACTATGACTTTTGCAAAACCAACACATTCTTCTCAACCAAATCACTCTATAAAGTGTCCTGGCAACATCCCAGATCTCATCACTGGCACCAGCTGGATCTTGTCATCACAAGAAGACAATCACTGAACTGCATCTTCAACACTTGCAGCTTCCAGAGTACTGACTGTGGCACCGCCCACTCCCAGGTCAGCAATAAAGTGTGTCACCAGCCCAGATGAATTCATTGCTCAAAGCAGAAAGGTCACTCACACATCAACCCTGCCAGAACCTCTCTCCCTGACTTCTGCGCAAGCTTTGCTGACACCATTGGACATGCTCCCTAGAACCATCCTGCAGGGAACGTCGAAGAGAGATAGAGTCACCTCCGTGATGTTGTCTACTACACAGCCATGACTACTTTTGGTAGGAGGGAGGAACAAAACTCAGCCTAGTTCGAAGCAAGAATCGCAGAGCTGGAGCCTGCCATCGAAGCAAAATGAGCAGTCCTCATCCAGCACAAGAAGGACCCTTCTCAGAAGTCTCTCACTGTTCTCAGGCAAGCCAGGGGTGATGCCTAGCGTATTGCCCGTCACTGTGCTAACGACTACTGGCTGAACCTCTGCCTGAGCATCCAACACTGCGCTGACTTCGGCAACATCTGCGGCATGTACGATGGCATAAGGAAGGCCCTTGGACCAACAATCTCAAAGATCACTCCACTCAAGTCCTCCACTGGTGATGTCATCACTGAGCGGGGAAAACAGATGGAAAGATAGGCCAAAAACTATGAGGAACTGTACTCGAGGGAACATCGTCACAGATGTCGCACTCAAAAGCATCGTGAGTCTGCCTGTCATGGAAGAACTTGAACAGTTGCTCTCTATTGACGAGCTCATCAAGACAATCAATTGCTAGCAAGCAAAGACAGCATCGCACCTGAGGTCATATACACTGGTAAGAAGTCTGCTCTGCTACACCACCTGTACAAACTTCTCAGCCAGTGTTGGGAGGTAGGGTCAGTGCCTCAGGGCATGTGCAACTCTAACATTGTCACCCTCCATAAGAACAAAAGTGACCATGGCGTCTGCACTAACTACCCAGGCATCTCACTTCTCAGCATCATCGGCAAGGTTTTTGCTCACATTGTACTCAACAGGCTACAGGCACTAGCTGCATGCATACATATAACCAGAATCACACTGGCGGGGCAACTAAAGATGGTGCTAAACGGCGACTCCTTTGCTTGCATCTTTGAAAGCTACTTTATTTCTATCTTTGATTCTTTTTTTGACTTTTCAAGGTGTGATGGATTCTTTTGGACACCCTGACCTGGAGTTACACTCTGACTTTGATACTTTGCGGGAATGGAACCCATTCTCAGGGCCTCATGACCGGCCACTTTTCGATATCCCAAGGACGTGGCCTGGAAGATGAGTGTGCCTTCAGGGTTCCGGGATTTTGTGGCTCTGGGGACATGCTGATTCTAGACTGGTGCTCCTGACTGAAGCCTCGTGGGAGAACACGGAACATCGGGAGCAGTGGGTCAGCTGCTGGGGGTTGTGTGCCTGGAGAGTTGCGCCTTTTTGGTGCCGACTCTCCAGTGCAGAACTCGGAAAAAGCGAGGCAGCAGATTTTTAACATTGTAAATCAGTGAGTTGTTTGTTATGTCTCCCCTCTCATATAATATAGAGAGAGAGAGAAGAAAAAAGGAGAAAGAAAGAAAGAAAACAAAACACTGACTCTGTGGTATGTTGAATTACCGGGTGAACAAGTAGTTTTTGGGGCACTGCGAATCTGTGTCTTTATTGATGCTTTGCTGCATGCTTCAGTGCTCAGTGGAGGGTGCTGATACTGCTGCTTGTTCATGGGAGGGGGATTTGGGGGTGCTTTGGGGTTCTAATGTTTAACTGTCATTTATTCTTTGGGGCACTCCTCTTGTTTTCGTGGATGTCTGCGAAGAAGAATTGTTTCAGGATATATATTGTATACATTTCTCTGACATTAGATGCGCCTATTGAAACCTTTTGAAACACTGCAGGTTCCAAGCGGTGTGGTCAAAAATTGACATGATATTCTCATTATGCCCCTTCCAAGAGAAGTACATCGCCTTCATTGACCTTACAAAGGCCTTTGACCTGGTCAGCAGAAAGGGCCTCTTCACACTGCTCTAAAAGATTGGTTGTCCCCAGAAGCTCCTCTGGACAATCATACCTTTCCATGAAGAAATGCAAGGCACTGTCCAGTTTGATGGCTCATCCTCAAATCCATTCCTAATCAAGAGTGGTGTGAAAACAGGGCTGTGTACTGGCTCCTAAGCTGTTCGGCATCTTATTCTCCTGACCACCGTCCCATGCCTTCAGTTCATCAGAGGACGGTGTCTACCTCCACACCAGAAGTGAAAGCAGGCTGTTCAGCCTTCCATGTCTAAGAGCAAAGACCAAGGTACAACTGGTACTAATAATGCAGTTGCTGTTGCAGACTATGCCGCCTTGACATCACACTGAGAGGAAGCCCTCCAGAGACTCATCAACTGATTCGCACACACCTGCAGAGAATTTGGTTTGACTATCAGCCTCAATGAGACAAACATTATGTACCAAGATGTCAACAACACACCAAACATCTGCATAGGCGATTACATCCTCAACATGGTGGATGAGTTGACCTACCTTGGCTCCACCATCTCAAGCAACCTCTCCCTCAATGTCGAACTCAATAAGCGGATTGGTGGATCAACGTTGTTGAACCTGGCAATAAGAATCTGGGAGAACTCCATGCTGACCAAGAACACCAAGATGAAGGTCTACCAGGCCTGTATGCTCAGTACACTCCTGTACGGCAGCGAAGATGGACAACTAACTGTCACCAAGAGCACAGCCTAAACACATTCCTCCTTCGCTGCCTCAGAAGAATCTTGGGCATCACGTGGCAGGATCATGTTCCAAACAGCCATGTTCTAGAACAAGCAGGCATCACAAGTATGCTTACCCTCCTCACTCTGCGTCACTTCTGATGGCTTGGTCACATCAGCCACATGGAGGATGGCCAGATCCCCAGAGATATACTATATGGAGAGCTTGTCACTATCACTAGACCCACTGGAAGACCAGCCCTGCGTTATAGAGACACCTGTAAGTGTGACATGAAATCAAGGGCCATTGACCAAACTACCTGGGAAGCCATGGTAGCCAACCATAGCAGCTGGAGACAGATCATCAAGAAAGGTGTAAAGAGGATGAGCAGAGGAGAGAAGAGAGAGCACAGACGGCTAAGGAAGCATCAACATCACTGAGGTGGACTGAGATGTATCGACTATTTTTTTGTAGCATTTTCTAGTCATGGGTATTGATGTTTCCATACCTGGCCATGATGCAACTAGACAGAATACTCTCCACTTTCATCTATGGAAGTTTGTCAAAGTTTTAGATGATGTGCCAATTCTGCACAAACTTCTAAGAAAGTAGAGGAGTTGCCAAGCCTTCTTGGTAATGGCACTTACATGCTGGTCCCAGGTCAGATCTTCTGAAATGATAATGCCAAAGAATTTAAAGTTACTGATCCTCTCCACCTGTAATCCCCTGATGAGGGCTGGCTCATGGACCTCTGGTTTCATCCTCCAGTAGTCAATAAAAAGCTCTTTGGTTTTGCTTGCATGGAGAGAGAAGTTGTGGCACTATTCAACTAGATTTTCAGTCTTCCTCCTATATGTCAATTCATCGCCTTTGATTTGGCCAACAGCAGTGGTGTTGTCAGAAAACTTGAATATGGCATTGGAACTGTGCTTAACCTCATAGTATAAAGCAAGAAGAGCAGGGTGCATACAGTCTTGTGGTGCACATGTGCTGTTTGTGATCATGGAGGAGATGTTGTTGCAATTCTGAACGGATTGGGCCAGCAAGTGAGGAAATGGAGGTTCCAGTTGCACAAGAAGGTATCAAAGCCCAGGTCTTGAAGCTTATTGTTTAGTTTTCAGGGGATGATAGTGTTGAGTGCAGAGCTGTAGTCAATGAAGAATATCCTAATATTTGTGTCCTTAGTGTCCAGCCCCTCCATTTCCCGAGGAGACTGAGACAAGCGAGGCTCCCACATTCTACTGAAGAACCATTGTGAGTGTCCTTACCAGCTGTATCACCATCCAGTATGGGAATTGCAAGGTATCTGACCTCAAGACCCTCTAACGGATTGTGAGGACTGCTGAGAGAGTCATCGAGGTCTGTCTCCCCCCGCCCCCATCCAGGATGTACACCAGAAGCACTACATTTGCAAAGCCTTCCGCATTGTCAAGGACCCCTCCCATCTGTGTCACAATCTCTTTGACCTCCTACTATCAGGCAGAAGATACCACAGTATAAGAAGAAGCACTGATAGGCTGGCTAACAGCTTCTTCCCCCAGGCAGTGAGACTTCTGAACACCATGCTGCTACCCAGTACAGATTATTTATTACAGCCCCAGTTGTAGTAATACTGATGTATATTTAACTATATGCCATATATGCATTTTATGTCAACTTGAACATCCACAGAATACTTCTTATCTATCAGTATTATTTTAGATTTTGTAAGTGATTATATGTATTGTGTTTTACAGCTTGGTTCTTAAGGAACATAGTTTTGTTTAGGTGTGTACAGTTGAATGACTTTAACATTGAACTTGAAGCTGAGATGTTCTAGGGCTGAGTGAAGAGCTAAAGAAATGGTGTCTGCTGTTGACCTGTTGTGATGGTGGCAGATTGGAGTGGATACAAGTCACTCCTCAGGCAGGAGTTGATGTGTTTCATGACCTGTCTCTCAAAGTACTTCATCACAATGAATGTAAGTGCTACTACACAATAGTCATTGAGGCAGGTTGTCATGTTCTTCTTGGGCAGTGGTATGATTGAAGTCTTCTTGAAACAAGTGGGTATCTCCTACTGCTGTCCGTAACCACTCCAGCCAGTTGATTAACACAGGTTTTTAGTACTTGGCTAGGTACACCATTTGGGCCAGATGCTTTCCATGGTTTCATCCTCTTAAAGGATGCTATCATGTTGGACTCAGAGATTGAAATCACAAGGTCGTTGGGGCTTTGGAAGTTTGTGAAGGTGCCTCCATGTTCTGTTGGTCAAAGCAAGCATAAAAGGTGTTGAGCTTGTTTGAGAATGAAACCTTGTTAGCAAATACAGTATGTTGCTTGTGTTTGCTTTGTAGGAGGTGATAGCATTCAAACTCTGTCACAGCCGTCAGGCACCCTTCTGTGATACAGGGTTGGTCCAAAATTGCTACTTCTCATGTGAGATGGCTTTCTGGAGGTCATGCCTGAATCTCTTGTATCTTACTTGGTTGCCAGACCTAAACTACATTAATCTAGCCCTCAGCAGATTATAGATCTCTTGGTTCATCCAGGGATTTTGGTTGGGGAGGACTCTTGAATGATTTTGTGGGGTTACACACATCCACAAGAGTCTTTATAAAGTCTATTGACAACTGTAGCATATTAATTCAGATCCCTTGATGAGTCCTTGGACAAGGCTCAGTCCACTGATTCAAAGCCATCCCAAAGCCACTCCTCTGCCTCCCTTGATATAGCATAAACACAGGGTATTCAACTCACCAAATCCATTCTGAATGATTTTTACACTTCTAGATGGCACAGGTAGCCAAGGAGCAAAACTAACTAACATAGCAAAAGATTAAAAAGTGCCTGCTATACTTGGGACAACCTTTTCTAAAAACATGAAGCATCAGAAGATGATTATTGATTTTTGTTTTAGTAATATGAACATCACTGCAAGGACAGCTTTATTGCCCATCCCTAAATGTAGTTTTTGAAGTTCTTCTCATGAAGGTCCTTCACAAAGCCATTGGTAGAGAGCTCCAGAATTTAGACCCAATGACCATGAAGAAATGTAATGCACTTAGAGGGGAACCTGTATAAAGTATGTTCCCCATGTACCTACTCCCTTCATCTTTCTTGGCAGTAGAAGTCAGGGGTTTGAAAGATAAATTTGGAATAATTCAGGCATTTTGCAGAAGCATAATGCATTAAAATACTTGGCTGACTTGGCTAAAATAATGTGATTAATTTTGGAGTGTCAGAATGTGAGTCACTTTCAAGTCAAGTGAAATGTATTGTTATTTAACTACGTACATGTATATAATCATATAAAGTATATAGAAATGAGATGTTCAAACCAGGGTGTAAAGCACAGTAGTACACATAACACATGATAACTTATGAAGGTAAGGATAAAATCTACAGATGAATCACACATAAATAACAAAGTGAAGTGCATTAATATTAAATATTGTATGGTACAGAACAGATTAACCAATGACCCTTTGAATATGATGTGTCAGGGAGTTCATGAGCCTGATGGCCTGGGGGGAGATACTGTTTCTCATCCTGACCATATCAGATGGAAATGCAACTTGTCAGGACAGTGCTCCTGTAAAACACAGTTAAGATGGGTGTGGTGGGGGGGGAGGAAGAAAGACTTGCTTGCCTCAATCTTCTTAGGAAGTGGAGGCATTGCTGTGCCTTCTTGTTCAGGGAGGCGATATTAAGGGACCAGGTGAGGTCATCGTGATGTGATCTCCCAGGAACTTGATGCACTTAATTCTCTCTACAGAGGAGCCATAAACTCGCAGAATGCATGCAGGGAATGCCAGTGCTCAGCATAATGGGGCAAGAGACATTGCTGCTCATACTGACTGACTGTGGCCTTACTGTTAAGAAGACCAATATCTAATTGCAGAGGGAGGTGTTGACACCCAGTGAGGACAGCTTCCCCACCAGTCTCTGGGGTATGATGGTGTTGAACACGAAAATGAAGTCTATAAACAGCATTCTGACATATGAGACCTCATTTTCTAAGTAGGACAGGACAGAGTAGTGGGCAGAGACTATTGCATTATCAGTGGATTGACTTGAGCAATAAGCAAACTGGAAAGGGGCCGGTGTAGTCAGGAGAAAGGCATTAATGTGTTCCATGACCAGCCACTCGAAGTATTTCATATTGGTTGATGTTAATGCCACCGGACAATAGTCACTTAGGCAGGTTACAATTGCCTTTTTTGGCACTGGAATGATGGTTGCCACCTTGAAGACTGAGGGAACAATGGATTATCCATCAGCACCTCTGTCAGCTGAGCTGCGTAGTCTTTCAGAACCCGACCTGGTACATTCTGTCCAGGGTCTTCCACACCTTAGCTTCAGCCAGATGGTGTATTTGATTTCCTAGTGGGAAGGGTGCCTTCCTCACCAGCACGTTGTTCTGCACATCAAACCAGATGTACAAGACATTCAACTTGTCAGGGAGTGAAGCATCCTGGTCATTGACATGCATGATAGATTTGTAATCTATAATCCTCTGAATTCCCTGCCACGTGTGCCTTGTGTCTCTGGTATCACAGAAATGGCTGTAAATTAGAATGCTCCCATTCTGCCTTCCTGATAGAGTGGAGCTGTTGCATCCCTGATCTAAAGGCAGTGGCAGCATCACCATCCCTCAGCTGTGCGTGGACCTCTGCATTAAGCCATGGCTTCTGATTTTCCCTCACCTGGATGTGTTTTGTGATAGTAACATTCTCAGTGCGCTTCTCTGTGTCGCTGATCACAGAATCTACATATTCCTCGATGTTAACATGGTTGCCATAGGTAGCAGCCTCCATGAACATCCTCCAGTTCGTATTATCAAAACAATCCTGTAGTTCAGAGATTGCACCCTCAGGCCACGTTTTCCCACCTTTGGAACTGGTTTGATCAGTTTGATCACTGGTTTGTATGCTGAAATTAGCATTACAGGTAAGTGATCTGAGAGTCCAGTGTAAGGTCAAGGGACTGATTTATAGGCACCTGGTATGTTAGTGTAAACCAGGTCTACTGTATTTTCACCTCTGGTAGCAAAATCAACATGCTGGTGAAATGTAGACATAGAATTTCAAAAGAATTTGGTCTCTGGCCTGAACTTGCAATCACAGCAGGTTCAGATAAAATTTTGATCAATGGTAATTCCTAGGATATTAATGTTTGGAGAGACCGTGATGGAGTTCCATTAAAATATGAAGAGTTATGTGGTTAGTCTTCATCCTTTTGGAGATAATTCTGGCATGGCACTTCTGGAATATTACTTGCCACTTATAAATCTGTGCATGTATGCCATCTACATTTTGTTGTGTGGAAGCTTGGACTGCTTCATTACTCAGGAGTTGCAAATACAATTGAACAATTTGAAATTATCAGTGACACCCTCTCCCCCAGATTTTCCCACTCACCTCTTACCTTATGATAGAAGCAAGGTTATTGGTACAATTTGGGCTCAGGGCACATTCTCTGCAGTGATGTACTGGGATGGCAATGATTGTCCTTCAGCAACTACAAACATTTTCCTTTGCACAAATAAGTCTCATTCTCCACATTGTCATGCAGATACCAACATTTTACTTGAACTGTGCCAGGTTAGGAATGTGGCTAATTCTGGAGTGCAATTCTACAATATTACAGTTGGGAAGCTGTCATGCCTCATAACCTATGCCGTACTTCCTGATATCAGGTGGAATGAATCAAATTGGCTGAAATTTGGTTTTGCTGATGATGGGAATTTTAGAATTAAAGAAGATAGATAATCTACATGACGGTTTTACAGTTGTAAACTTTGTCTTATCTTTAGCAGTCATGCACTGAGGTCATTTTCATTGAACATGACATGTTCTTCAGATTGCCTCCTTGCATTTGTTTAATTGCCTAACAGTCTTGACTAGATGTGGCAGGATTGCAGAGCTTTCATCTAATTTTCTGGCTATTGACCCTTCAGCTCTGGCTGTTGCATGAAGTTCTTTCTCTTTAGCATATGTAGTGCAAATTCAATAGGCTGCTATCTCATTTTGAGGTGTTGCTTCTGATAACCTATCTGTCTATAAGTTGGGATTGTTTATCGTGGTAGACTAATGCACAGCATGGGCCCTGAGAATACAAGTTTTGGCCACGTACATTTTTTCACAACTACCCTGATGCAGGATATATGCAGGTGGTAATTGTCCCACATGTTTTCTGTAAGATGTGATTCTGTGTATACATGTAAGTGAGACTGTTGCTCCTTATTTTAGCCATTAATCTACAGGTGTTTCTGAACAGGGTTTGGAATGTTGATCAGACAGTGAGGAACTTTGGTTTGTCACACATCAAAAACATACTTTTTCAATATAGACGCTATAGGGTAATGGAGTGGTTTGTTTTGCCATTTGAAAGTGCATTTAAGGGTCAAAGAAGATGTAGACAGTACACTCTAAAGCCATTATAATTACCAGAGGTGAAGGGTAGACTTTTAAGATGGTTGATGAAATACTAGTCAAATGAGCTGTTCTATTCTGAATGGTATTAAGCTTCTTGAGGGCTGTAGGAGATTAGTAAGGGTGCCAAAGGTTATGGGGAGAAGGCAGGAGAATGGAGTTGAGAGGGATAATAAATCAGCCATGATGGAATGGCAGAGCAGACTCAATTGGTGAATTCTGCTCCTATGTCTTATGTATACCTCTAATGATGTATAGAGCATTATATACTCTGTGGAATCTTTGTTGCATCCTCAGACATCCCACCTTGCAAAAACTCATTTCAGGGAGGTAGCACCATCAATTTGTGGGAGATTCTGGAACTTCCAGGAGAGGTGGGATGTCTGCAATAGAGTAGCTCCTTAGCAGCTAGCCAGCTGGTTTAAATAATGTTAGCTATGCTAATGAACGAATGACACCTGTTAAACTCACCTCAACATGTCTTTTTCAGTCCTAACCCACCATGGACAATAGAAAAGTCACTGCTGCAAACAGTGCAGCGAGCAACACTGTCATTATTTTTGACCCCTATTAAGCAGGGGTACACTTTAGTGTAGTCTGGGGCGATGTACGTTTTATATTTTCTTTTTTTGGAACACTCTGCCATGGCACACTCTCTCTCTCTCTCTCTCTCTCTCACTCCGGCTTTCTCTCTCAAAAAAATCGATTTCCGGGATATTGTATATAATTTGCGGGCATCAGGGAGCCATTATCAATATGCAGGAGACTCTCGGAACTTCTGGGAGAGGTGGGATGTCTGCATCCTTCTATGGCAGGGGTAGGCAACCTACGGCCCGTGGGCCAGATCCAGCCTGCGAAGGTATTTTGACCGGCCCGCAAGCACATATTGAGATACTATGCTTAACCAGCCTGCGAGCGATTTTTCCTTATTCTGAGTGTTTCACACAACCACACTGGTGGACATGCATGGTGTCTTGTTACACTGGCCCCAGGTTCCGTTTTGTTCCAAACCAAACACTGGTATATACGAATGATGGGAAGGCAGAATATGTATCAGATACTCTCCGTGCACGCGCAAATTTTCAGATGGGATCGATCAAATTTGCAGACAAAAACAGTGTCACTGTGTTTTAACAAGAAATCCATGCTAAATATCCATACTTACATGTGATACGATACTAGTTGAATAACTCGCGTTTCGAAATAAAATCAAACAAAAAAATTCCAATGGCAATGAATGCAAAACGCAGGAAGGTAGACGCTGAGTGCCGAAAAAGCAGTGAAAATGAAGGAAATACCCGTGCCAGCTATGAAGTCTCAAAACATATTGCAGAAAAGATGAAGCCTTTTACAGATGGAGAGTTTGTCAAAGAATGTTTACTGGCAGTGGTGGATATTGTTTGTCCTGAAAAGAAATCTTTATTTACATCAATCAGCCTGTCAGCAAGAACGGTCACACAGCGAGTCGAAGAAATGTCAGCAGATGTTAAAAGTTGTTTAAGGGATGCCTGCAACGAATTGCATTTTTTTTCAATTGCGCTTGATGAGAGTACAGACTTGAGAGACACTGCTCAACTTGCAGTGTTTGTAAGACCATAAGACAAAGGAGCAGAAGTTGGCCATTTGGCCCATCGAGTCTGCTCCGCCATTTTATCATGAGCTGATCCATTCTCCCATTTAGTCCCCCGCCTTCTCACCATAACCTTTGATGCCCTGGCTACTCAGATACCTATCAATCTCTGCCTTAAATACACCCAATGACTTGGCCACCACTGCTGCCCGTGGCAACAAATTCCATAGATTCCCCACCCTCTGACTAAAAAAATTCCTTCGCATTTCTGTTCTGAATGGGTGCCCTTCAATTCTTAAGTCATGCCCTCTCGTACGAGACTCCCCCATCATGGGAAACAACTTTGCCACATCCACTCTGTCCATGCCTTTCAACATTCGAAATGTTTCTATGAGGTCTCCTCTCATTCTTCTAAACTCCAAGGAATATAGTCCAAGAGTGGACAAACATTCCTCATATGTTAACCCTCTCATTCCCAGAATCATTCCAGTGAATCTTCTCTGTACCCTCTCCATCGTCAGCACATCCTTTCTTAAATAAGAAGACCAAAACTGCCCACAGTACTCCAAGTGAGGTCTCACCAGCGCCTTATAGAGCCTCAACATCACATCCCTGCTCCTATACTCTATTCCTCTAGAAATGAATGCCAACATTGCATTTGCCTTCTTCACCACCGACTCAACCTGGAGGTTAACCTTAAGGGTATCCTGTATGAGGACTCCCAAGTCCCGTTGCAACTCAGAACTTTGAATGCTTTCCCCATTTAAATAATAGTCTGCCTGTTTATTTCTTCTGCCGAAGTGCATTACCATACACTTTCCAATATTGTATTTCATTTGCCACTTCTTCCAATCTAACCAAGTCTCTCTGCAGGCTCCCCGTTTCCTCAGCACTACCGGCCCCTCCACCTACCTTCGTATCGTCAGCAAACTTAGCCACAAAGCCATCTATTCCATAATCCAAATCGTTGATGTACAATGTAAGAAGAAGCAGCCCCAACACGGACCCCTGTGGAACACCACTGGTAACAGGCAGCCAACCAGAATAGGATCCCTTTATTCCCACTCTCTGTTTCCTGCCAATCAGCCAACGCTCGATCCACGTATGTAACTTACGCATAATTCCATGGGCTCTTATCTTGTTAAGTAGCCTCATGTGTGGCACCTTGTCAAAGGCCTTCTGAAAATCCAAATATACAAATCCACTGCATCTCCCTTGTCTAGCCTACTGGTAATTTCCTCAAAAAATTGTAATAGGTTTGTCAGGCAGGATTTTCCTTTAAGGAATCCATGCTGAGTTCTGCCTATCTTGTCATATGCCTCCAGGTACTCTGTAACCTCATCCTTGACAATCGACTCCAACAACTTCCCAACCACCGATGTCAAGCTAACAGGTCTATAATTTCCTTTTTGCTTCCTTGCCCCCTTCTTAAATAGCAGAGTGACATTTGCAATCTTTCAGTCCTCCAGAACCATGCCAGATCTATCAACTTTTGAAAGATCATCACTAATGCCTCCGCAATCTCCACAGCTACTTCCTTCAGAACACGAGGGTGCATTCCATCTGGTCCGGTAGATTTATCTACCTCTAGACTATTCAGCTTCCTGAGGAGTGACCTCAACTTTTCAAATTTTTGAAGAGTTTATTCAATTAGTTCCTATGAAGAACGTGGTTACTGGAGCAGACATTTTTGAAGCTTTGTTGAAAATGATGTCAGAAATGAAACTTAATGTGTTGAAGCTAATTGGCATCACAACTGATGGGGCACCAGCAATGGTGGGACAGAAAAACTAAACTGAGTTCTTTGATTACTAATTGGCATCCTTGGTTAAGCACAAATGATTTTCTAGCGTGTGTTATTCAGTAATTTGAGGCAAAACATAACTAGATGTATTTAAATGGATAATTCCCATATTTCAAGTTTTTTATGGCATTTATCTGGCCCACCGTGCACTCATTAATACACGATCCGGCCCACAGAGGCAAAAAAGTTGCCGACCTAGGTTCCCTCTAAGCTGTGCGCATGTGCGCGTGCATACACGTTTTTCATCCAGCGCACAAAGGAAATCAATGTGTGCACAAACGGTTAGTTACCTAAAATAATGTAGTAATTAATAATTATACTTACCGAAAATAATCTTTTAGCTAAATAACACACATAAAAGTTGCTGGTGAACGCAGCAGGCGAGGCAGCATCTCTAGGAAGAGGTACAGTCGACGCTTCGGGCCGAGACCCTTCGTCAGGAGTTAGTCTAAGTTTACTAAGTTTTACTAACTTAGCTTACTAAGTTTTTATTGAAAAAAAATTGATTCACTATGTCGAATTCAAAAGAAGCGAAGGGTGTGAAGCGCAAAAGAACTGCAAATTTGTTTAAAGTTGAATGGCTTAGCAAAATAGTAGAAACTGATACACTGAAAGCTCATGAGTTCATGAACGTTCAGCTACGAGAAATATTTATGTATGATTGGGAAACTGGAGTTAGACAGTTAAATGATATAAAATTTTCCGTGCAATAAAAAATTAAATCCAAACTGATTTCAAACTTTGTTCAAATGGTGGCATTTGTACTTCAAAATGAACGGTTTTGCGACCTTGCACAGTTGATAGACATTGGGGGAACCTTTCTTGTGTTTAGTGCGGACTGTGAACAAGGTTTTAGCCGAATGAATCAACTCAAAAACAAGCTGAGAAACCGTTTAGGCAATGTCATTTGGATATGTTAATGAGAATCAAAAGCTATCAATTGGAAAGAAGTTCTATTAGTCTAGATAGAGTTTACAAAGAATGGGTAAATGCCAAAGACAGGAGAGAGAAAAAATAACTGAGTGACTTAAATATGTATGTTATTTTGTTCTTACTCTGTGCAGTTTTATGTCAAATATTTTGTAAAGCTACATAAACTGTGCCATGTGTGCATTCAGTGGGCACATACTTTTGTCACAGGAAAAAAATTTGCACAACGTAAGATTTTTGTGCACACTGACTACTAAAAATTAGAGGGAACATTGTTGCCGACCCCTGTTCTATGGTCTTTTTTTTGGGCAAGGAGACCAACACTATATAAAATACTCAAGAAGGCTATATATAATTGCAATAATTATAGTCTTATAATAATTTTAGGTCATATCTTCATATCAATTGGTGTGGGAGTACAACAAAAGGTCAAATTTATAGGCCACTTAGACTAGAATGGGAATTTTTTAGCAGATCTAGGTTCTGCTTCCATAGAATTGCTTTACCTTATGGAAATGGAACTACTTGTCTCAGTTATGGATTGGATATGAAATCAAATAATCAATAAAATCCTCTGTAGTGAGGTTGTGGACTGTCTGGTTCGGTTTCATAAAGTTGTTATGGAGAAGAATGGAGTTGGTGACAGTAAGGAATTGAGCTTGTGACAGGTAAACAATGGCTTCCCATTGCTGGCTGGGTTGAAATATAAAATTTCTTCTCATCCAGTATAGTATGTTGGAAAAGCAGCCCGATAGTGATCAAGGAGGTGATGGTGTCATTAGTTTACATGGGGAAATTGACACTGTTTTCTGACAATGTTGCTGATCAGCAATAGGAAGCAGTTAAAGATTGATCCTTGGTAGATCAAAGGGGCAGTTGTATAGATATGAGAAAAAAAGCCATTGCTGGTTATTCTCTAACTACAACTGAATAATTAAGGGTAGAACAAATCAAAAAAGGTTTACTCTGTTGGTTGACAGTGGAAAGAACTAGAGGTGAATACAATGATCAACTGTCAAAGGTTGTCAGTAAATTGAATATGGCATGATAGATGGATCAACAAAAGAGCTATATGATATTGTTAATGTGATCGCGTTGATGTCCAACTAAATGCAACTTAGGTTGGGGTTGATTTGGAACGATGGATGGGTTAAGGGTTGATTTGAAGAGTAATGAAGGAGTGTACGTGAGAAGCTAACAAGAATTCCAAGGAAAAAAATTGCATAGTCAGTAATTCAGTGGATAGAAAATTGAGGGAACAGGAGGAATATTTCATGAACAAGTTGAGTAGACAGAGAACAAGAGAGGAGATGGAGAGAAAGCAGAAAAGAAAATGAATTTGGGCCCCATCCAACAATAGTCACAGCGGAATAGGGAAAGGAAATATCAGGGTCAGGTGATCAGATGCTCCCAATCCTGCTGATAAAGAAGTAAGCTCAATGCATTAGTCTTCAAAAGCAATTAGAAGAGACAGACATTGGGGTTTTAAATGGGAAAATCTGCAGACGCTGGAAATCCAGCAGCACACACAAAGTGCTGGAGGAACTCAGCAGGCCGGGAAGCATCTAAGGAAAAGAGTAAACCATTGACCTTTTGGGCCAAGACCCTTCAACGATCATTGGCCTGAAATGTCGACTGTTTACTCTTTTCCATAGATACTACCTGGCCTGCTGAATTCCTCCAGCATTTTGAATGTGTTGAATGGGGGTTAAAACAACAGTTTCTTGGTACAGAGAGTTGTGAGTTTTGTTTGTATTCCCTAATGCATTTGGAATAGTGAACAATTCTGATAAGATTATAGTCATATTACTGCTTTATAATGTGATGCAGTTCTTTCTTCTTCTTCTGCAGGTGTAAATATAGATTACCCCGCTGCCTATTCTGGATACATACCTCTTTGTAATTAGTGAAACTGCACTACACAACAAACACACTGGCTCAGTCATGGTCTAGAAACACTGTTCAGATGCTAAAATGGCTGATTCAACTTGTTGACTGCATTGAGTTGTGCAGCACAGAAATTAGCCCTTCAATCCTCTAGGTCTACAGTGACTTAATTGCACATCTACGCAAACCCTATTGCCTGCACACTAGGGCTATATATTTTTATGTTTTGCCTGTTTAAGTATCTGTTAAAGTTGTAAAGCAAGTTGGTTATTACATAATGCATCTGATTCTACCACCTCCTCTGGCAGCACATATCAGATATCGACCAGTCTGAAAAAATAATTGCCTCTCAGATCCATTTAACATATTCCATCAGAATTCTTGTGCGATCCTGTGCATTCTGTACTTTCTCATTACCTCAGTACAAAGATCCCTTATTGGAGTTAAGTGCTAGGATAACACATAACAGCACTCATCACTATTTATTATCCTGCATTCTTAAAATAAAAAAAATTTGTACAATGGAACCTCACAAATTCAAAATATTGTTGTTGCAGTCAGCTGGATTATCCTGTTTAGATGATGCAATATTTCAGTTGAACCTTATCAGAATAGAAGAATGCCTGATTCATTTAAGCAACAAGATACTGTAGTTATAATGATAGCTGCTTGTGGGTGCTACTATTGAGACAATGGCTTTAAGGACACAGGCATCTTGCAAAACTGCTATAATATAAATGCTACAAAACTAAAGGTAAAGTTTACAAATTAAGTAAAATATTAATGAAAAATATACTCAAACCCTAGTAAGCTAGTGGTGGTTTCCCCTTAAACTGCAGCAGTTCTTGTGTTGCATTACAATGGTTCCAGGAAGATGCTGAGTAAGAAATTCCAGACTATAGATTAAATAACAATGATGATAATGGCAATATACATTTTAGTCAAGAGGTGCATAACTTGGAAGTGGAGAGTGTTCTTGTGACCTTGAAACTATTGTCCTTCTCATTAAGTTACCAGAGGAAACTGCTATTGAAATAACCCAATTGACTGTTATGTGACAAAAATATATTAAATTTAGAATTTTGCAAATTGTGGAAAGAGGACTGATCAGACTTGAAGCAAATTTATCAAATTTCCAAAAATGTTGCCTCAGATGCCTCTGCTCCATACATCCACAGTATCAAGTCCATGATTCAGTCCATTCTAGCCCAGTCCTTTTCCAAAATTTTATGAATGAAGAACTCATCCTCTTTCATATTTCTAAGTGCTACAATCAGCAGGTTAACAAAAATCAATCTTAGTGAGACATATCCCAGAGTAGAAAAGCCAAACATCAGAGGACATGCTTTTAAGGTGAGAAGAGTGAAGTTTAAAGATGGTATGAAAGGTATTCTTTTTCACTGTGAGTGATAGGTGCCTAGAATAGGTTACCAGGGGTTTTAGTGGAAGTAGATAGTTTGTTAAAAGGACGATAAAAGCAGAGGTAAAAGGGTAAAAGCGGTGTGAGAAAATTACATTATGTTACTGCTCAGAATGCTTTTCCTGCATGGAATCAACACTAAAGAAGATGCAGTATTGATTATGCCACATGCTGGGGACTAGCATAAACAACTGCTCTTCCAATACAATGCTGAAAACCTGTTTGAAAGTTCAGCCTTCTGCTGTGCTGTATAACTCTTATGACTGGTACTCCCTTAGCAATGAAACAATTATAGTGATCTCATTGCTCCATAACTCAGTGTGGATTAAGGCAAAGTGTATAAATATGTACAGTGCTTTGAAAAAGTATTCTGCCTCCAGTCCTTAGTTCACATAAGTAAGTATTACAACAAGGGATTTTGATCAATTTAACTGAGAATTTATATTTGTGAATCACATACTCCTTTTTTCACAGTAAGAGTCCAAGGGTAAGTTGTATAGCATGAAAAACTAAAAATTCAAAAACCGAACTGTCCATAGTATTCATTCCCCTTTGCTCATTGCTTATTTGAACCACCTCTTGTAGCTATTACAGCCAGTAGTCTTTTTGTATAAGTCTCTATTAGCATCACAACGTGATGGACCAAGATTTGCCCATTCTTTCTTGCAAAATTGCTCAAGCTTTGCCAGATTAGTTGGAGAGCGGCAGTGGACAGCAAATGAGGTCTTGCTAGAGATGTTCGATCAGATTAATGTCAACACTCTGACTGGTCCACTCAAGGACCTAAATTTTCTTCATTTGAAGCATCATGCTATGAAGATGCTTTTCAGCAGCAGGAACTGGAAATCTAGATAAAAACCTGCTTGTCTCTGCCAGAAAGCTTAAACTGGGGAGGAAGTTTGTCTTTCAGCAGGACAACAACTTGAAGCACACTCCCAGAACAACTACGGAGTGGTTTCAAATGAAGAAAATTGATGTACTTGAGTGGACCAGTCCTTACCTTAACCCAATCGAACATCTCTTGCAAGACCTCAGGATTGCTGTCCACTGCTGCTCCCCAAGTAACCTGGTACAGCTTGAGTAATTTTGTAAGAAAGAATGGGCAAATCTTGCTTCATCACGTGGTGCCAAGCTAATAGAGACTTATCCAAAAAGACTACTGGCTATAACAGCTGTGAGAGGTAGTTCAACTAAGTACTGAGCAAAGGAGGGGGGCAGGAGCACTAGAGGAGGTGATGGACAGGTAGGCAAAGAGATAACATGAGAGAAGGACAAGGGAATGGGAATTGGTGAAGGGCTGGGGGTTGGAGGCATTACTGGAAATTTGAGAAACCAATGTTCATGCCATCATGTTGGTGCCTACCCAAACGGGATATAAGGTGTTGTCCCTCCAACCTAAGGGTGGCCTTATCCCGACAGTAGAGGAGGCCATTGATGGATATATCGGAATGGGAGTGGGAAGTGGAATTAAGATGGGGGGTGGCCATTGGGAGATCCCACTTGTTCTGGTGGATGGAGCGTAGATGCTTGGTGAAGCGGTCTCCCAATCTACGTTGGGACTCACCAATATACTTGAAGCCAGACCAGGAGCACCAAACACAGTATATGACCCCAACAGACTCACAGGTGAAGTGTTGCCTAACCTGGAAGGGCTGTTTGGAGCCCTGAATGGTAGTGAGGGAGGAGGTGTGGAGGCAGGTGAAGCACTTGTTCCACTTGCAAGGATAAATGTCAGGAGGGAGATCAGTGGGGAAGGACGAATGGACGAGAGAGTCACGTAGGGAGCGAGATCCCTGCAGAAAACAGAAAGTGGAGGGTGAGGGAAAGATGTGTTTGGTGGTGGGATCCAGTTGGAGGTGGTAGAAGTTTCAGAGAATTATGTGCTGGACGTGGAGGCTGGTGGAGTGGTAGGTGAGGATAAGAGGAACCCTATCCCTGGTAGCGTGGCAGGAGGATGGGTAAGAGCACACCTGCATAAAATGGAAGAGACGTGGTTGAGGGCAGCATGGATGGTGGAGGAAATGAAACCCCTTCTTTGAAAAAGGACCTCCTTTGTTCTAGAATGAAAAGCCTCATCCTGCTGCGGCAGAGATGGAGGAACTGAGAGAAGGGGGACGGCGTTTTGTAGCAGGGTGGGACGAGATATAGTCCAGGTAGCTGAGAGTGTCCTTTGGTTTATAATAGACATCGGTGGATAAGCTGTCTTCAGAGATAGAGACAGTGAGATAGAGAAAGGGATGGGAAGTATCAGAAATGGACCAGGTGAATTTGAGGGCTGGGTGGAAATTGGAGGCAAAGTGGATGAAATCAACAAGTTCAGCACAGGTGCAGGAAGCAGCACCAATGCAGTCGTCAATGTAGCGTAGAAAAAGTGTGGGACAATCACCAGTGTAGGCTTGTAACATAGACTGTTCCATGTAGCCAACAAACAGGCAGACATAGCTGGGACCCATGCGAGTGCCCACGGCTACCCCTTTTATTTGAAGGAATTTCAAATCTACTCCTCAGCTTTTTTTCTCCAGTCCTGCTGAAGGGTTTCAGCCCAAAACATTGACTATACTTTTTTCCATAGCTGCTGTCTAGCCTGCTGAGTCCCTGCAGCATTTTGTGTGTGTCCCTCATTGTAACACTCATTTATGTGAACAAGAGTTGGAGGCTGAATACTTTTTCAAGGAACGGTATAAGGGATGGTTATGGGTGACTGGGTGTGCTCACCAAGCTCTGATGTAGGGATCAGGCTGCACCCTGAACAGTACAGTGAGTGCAGGCCATTGCTTACCCATCCTGCTCAATAATTGCCCTCACAGACAGCCATTGTACATTGGCTTGACAACTCACTCAGCTGTTTTGACAGTGAGATCGTTGTGTCACTTGCTGCTGATGTACAATTGGAGGGCATTGATTTGCACCAAGTTGCCAGTAAAACTGTGCCCTGCCCAAGTGGGTGTGCTACTTTAAAGTGTGGCAGGAGTAGGTATTTAGAATCCAAGAGCAATATAAGGAATCACCCCTTAATTGGGTCTTGGTATATTTGAAAGAAAATGAAGATTTTGCACGTAGATTTTTTTTCCAGGCCTCAAGTCACCAAACAGAAAATTTATGAATTCTTTCAAGTACTCAAGCAAGCATCTAACACACTCAGTAAACAAAAAGCAGGGAGAATTTGTGGCTCTAAATGCTAAACTCGTGTCCTGGCAGATTATAAAGTTGGTTCACTTTCATCTCCTGTGCATGTGTGAGTATAATTACCAGCATGAATGATAAGATCTATTATCTCCTTATAACAAACAAAGTTAAGGCCAGTCATTATCATCATATTAATCACAGAGTGGGAGTTCTGTACATATATTCCTTTAAAGTCGCTAAAAGTAAATTTCAAACCATGAAGCAGTTTCACTAAGTAGTTTGATAAATTATTGCACAGATATTTAACAGGAACAAGATATGATTATTTTGATATAGTTGAGTTGAGATTAACTGAAGATTGATATTTTGAAATAACTGAAATTTAACAAATATTGCAAACATTGAAAAGCTTTAAAAAAACTTTTGAACTGAATCAAAAATGAAAATTAAAAAATTCAAACCCTTCATTTAAAAATTTCCTGTACATCATTTAACATTCTTGAATTAACAGTTGAGATTTTCTTTTGGCTTGACTTGAAGACTTAGTTTCCAAGAACTCAGACACAGAATATTCATATATCACTATAAATCTTGCATTTCTACACCTTAGTAATTCAAATATATTACAAGAGAAAGAAATAGAGGTGTCAGTTAACCAATCATATTACAATTTTTCAGCAAAAATATTGCACTCTATTTAATGAAAAATTTGACAACAGTGATTAACCACTGTCAGACAAGTGCATTCATGTTACCATTGTTTATTGGCACACTTAATTAATGGCAAAGCATACATAAAATACATCCGTATAATGACACAAAGACTTATTTCTAAATTTCACATTTTGTGCTGAACATTTATGTGAATGAAATTGTGTCTGCACTAAATCATCTTTTTCCCCTTATAAAAAGCTTACATAAATACACGAGCAAAAATTTGACCAGCATGGTTTCCTGCAAAACCTGAATATAAATGATCATCACTATCAGAGTCCCATGATAGTAACAGTTCAAACTCAGGAATAAATTCAAAGAAACCACAAACCTGTCATACTAAAATGCCCACAAAATATAATGGGTTGCATGGCTTATAATACCAGATCGAGTTTTTAAGCTTTGAATATGAACTTACTAAATCAAGTTAGGGGATTTAATATTTCAATACTGCTGAATGCAGACATTTTTAAACAAGAAATTTTGGGTTTCAGCCTGAATAAAGAAGAAGGGAAAGCACAAAATTTTATAATAAAAACTGATATGTTCCTTTTTATTGAGAGGCCTGTGGTGTGGGATTTTCTGATTTACTCTCCTGACTAGATTGCGCTTTGCTGTTCCAGGGACTGTTACTTCCCAGTGCAGGAGAGTTATTGAAATCTTCCTCATCATCAATGCCATTTGCTGCATCATACTGTGTGTTCTCTAATCGAGTGATCAGTCGCTCATCCTCATCCCCGAACTCTCCGCCCATCAGTGTAGGTTCACCCACCACCATAACATCCTACAACAGATCAGACAATCATATAGTAAAACAATGAAGAGATTTTGTTTTCTTAACCAAGACTATTCACTATAATAGGATGAATATGGCAAATGCTTGCCTTATTCTGGTTATTAACTAGTTTAACAAAAACTTAATATCGACAACAGTTTGACAACAAATCTCAAATCTGTTAACAAACTCATTACCTCTCATTTTTTTCAAGACCTTATATATGAGAAGCTAATGAGTAAAACTGACACATAAAATTTAACTGTATCATTCTGAAGCAAAATCTGAACAAATATTGCACAGTGACCACTAGATGGTGTCCTTGTCCCGTTTATAAAGTAGGAAAAGCTTATTGAAACCATAGGGAACACATATTGATCAAACATAAACACAAACACAATTCCTGATTTACAACATATGGTTTCACTTGAATTAATCAAATTTTTACTCTATATATTATTTTTCTAAGTTCTTAAATCTCAAATGTTCTGTGTAGAATGAAAACATGTAATCTGGGAAGTGCTCATGAGGTTCTCAGGTATCCACTGCATTCTTCCTATTCTTGTCAAAACCCCATGCACGCACACATGTGTGTGTGTATATATCATTAAACAATTAAACATTAACATGCAGGATATTATGTTAAACAGTTAGATTGAATTACAATTTTTAGAAATGAGAACTTCATTTAGCTTTTGTTGCTAATGTCCTGTGATTTAACTATAAAGGCAAGGAAAGGTCAGATAAAACTTGATTGCATTTTGCATATATGCAGACTTAGGATTTATGGGACTACAAGGAGCAGATATGTTAAAGAAAATGTGTTGTGTACCTAAACCAAGAAGCTTTCACTCAAGTGATCATATTTTTACTTCATTTCTATTGAGGAAATGATATTTTCTACATAAAAGTTTTTTGGAGATTATCTAAATAAAAAATGTAATTACACGGAATAAATAGTTTATAGCACATCAATTCTCAGTATCAAAATTCTCTGTAGGTCATCAGAGTAACAGTTTCATTTTTGGCTTTGGAAAGGTTACAGAAGTTTACCAGGACGTTGTTTGGATTAGAAGGTATGAACTAGAAGGAAAGGACGGACAAACATGAATTGTTTACTCTGGAGGCTGAGGGGAAACATGATAGAAGTTTATAAAATTGTGAGGGGCACATATAAGGTAGACAATGAGAATCTTGTTCCCAGGGTAGAAATGTCAAATACTAGAGGACACACATTATGCTAAGTGGAGAAAAATTTAAAGGAGATGCATAGGACAATTTTTTGTTAATAAAGAGAATAGTTAATGCTTGGTATTTCTGTCTTTTTTTGCACGAAGTTCTTTAATTTGCATCTCTCCCTCTCCCCCTCCCTCCTTTCCCACTGATTTGTATAATTTATATAACCTGCTGTGTGACCTACATGCTTGTGGTGCTGCTGTGTGCAAGTTTTTCACTGCATCTGTGTCAAGGTGCACAGGTACCTCCCTGTGTTTGTGCACATGACAATAAAACTCAGCTTGAGTTGGACTTGAACAGGCTGCCTGGAGTAGTGATGCAAATAGATTTAATAATGGTCTTTAAGAGGCTTTTTGGTAGATAAGAGAATTGACGTGGAATGGAGGCTATGGATCACGTGCAGGCAGAAGAGGTTAAGTTTAATTTGGCGCACATATAATGGGATGAAAGGCCTGTTTCTGTGCTGTACTGTTCTATTTTCTATGAAATTGTAGTCTCTTGGATCAAATTGAGGTCATTCTATTGAAAATATCAATCATCTATTTTTGTTCATGGATGGATTTGTTCACACAAGCTATAAACTCTTTCCAAAGGAAATTCAGGTTGGCTCACTTTGGCATCTTAATGACTTATTTTAGTTTGGTACAAGTTGAGTACCCTGTATTCAAATTGCTTGGGTTCTGGATTTTGGATTTTGGAATGTATAATGAAATAGCTTGGGATCACAATCCTTTCTGACTCTGAATTTATGTGCTACTGGTGTAGTCTTTGTCTTCTACTTGTCCATCACACATCTGTAATTAACAGTAACAATTAATGAAAATTTAATGTGTGCAAGTTAACAAAAGCAGAACAGCAGCATCAGGAGAATACCTGAATCAGCTGTTGAACAATACCAAACTACAGCAAGTTTTCAGTCTCCACCTATAATGCCATGTTTTGATTAAACAGTTACGGTACATTGTATTTGTATTTTACTTTTTTTTAGGTTCTATGTAAGGTATAAAAACAATTGGCATTGTAGATGTTCTGGTGTTAGATTTCTGTGATCAGGAGACCTTTTCTTAAATTTCTGCAGCTAGCCTCCTGAATATTCATATTCACCTTCAATTTTCCATTCACTGTGATAGATCTTTGCCTGTTCATGTGTTCACATCAACACTGATGATACACAATCAAGATATTCATTTTTGACTTTATGCAGCGTTTTTCTAATTTTCTTTAACTCTGTTCATTACATGTGAGGTCACTTCTCAGAACTGCGCATCACCTGGGAATATCCCCAGTGCCTTATGGAAATTTGCTCATGTAACATCATGAGAGTACTGAAAAGATATTCGAAGTTTAGAGTTTTTCGGATTTTGGAATTTTGGATAAGGGGTACTCAGCCTGTATTTGAGGACAGGTCCATTTCATCTAACATCACTGCCTATAATATGTATTTAAAGAAAAGAATACCAAATAAAATCTATCAAAGATCTGTCTCAAAGAAGAGTAACAATTCTGAAGGGAAAAATCCAAACCTATTCCCTCTAACCAATAAACTGTTTTATGTGATTTTTGTGTCATGGCTTCTTAATTACAGAAAATCCCACTGACTGAACTTCAATGACCAACTATTGGGATTTAAGCATACTTTATTGGAAGAACTATGAATCTTATACTGCTTTGTTTATTTTTCTTACTGCCTTGTGAACTGTTCCTGATTCTCCTCATCCAAATACTGCTTGACTTTGATAATAACTATTACTTCATTCACGTACTTTTTTAAAACCATTTTTGGAAACAGCTTCCATTAGTGATGTAAACATAAATCAATATTAATATTGCAGAGACTTCAGACACTTCAAAATTTGCAACATTCTCAGCAAATGAAACTACATTGGAAATTTTCTCTTCCTTTTACATTTTTAAACAGAAACAGTTCAGCATTATCCCCTCTCCAATGAGTTACCGAATCACATGGCACAGAAACTAGTCCTTCGGCCCAATTTATACGTATCACATTTTATTCTCTTCACATTCCTATCAACAGTCTGCACATTGCAGACCACTCACCTACACACTAGAATAATTTACAGTGGCCAACCTATCTATCTGCACATCTTTGGGATATAGGAAGAAACCTATGCAGTCACATGGAAAAACCCGTAAAATCAGATAGATGGCAGGATTGAATCCAGGCTGCTGGAAATGTGAGGCAGCAGCTCAGTTAGCTGTGTCACCCAATGATGAACAATATAAATTTGGGAATTAAACCAGCACATGCAAAATACCCTACTACTCTATTTTACAGCTATGGATCGGGTTTTCCACTATGGGAAGGCAATATATTTCACTAAAATTTGAGTATTATCTATAGTATGATTAAAAACTGTTCCTAATGCAGCCAGAAACAGAGGCCTTGATTCTCCCAAACCTCAAAAAAAAACTGTACATTTATACATGTTGCCACATCCCAATGAAAGGTCACATTGACTCCTTTCTCAAACTCTCCTTAACATTTCAGCCCCAAATTGAATGGCTGATAATGACGATTCCTGCTCCTATTCTATTTCATACAGAGGATGCTCACTCTTGTTATGATGATCTTCTTCTATATATTCATCTATTTTTTATTTCCATTGATTTAGAAAAAAATAATTTCAGATTCACAGCCAAAATAATAGTGGCATCTCTCTACATGTACCACCAGTCTTCAATTAAAGGAATGTCAATTAAGTAGATGCAAAAGGCAGTAATCACAGTCTTGTTCCCAGAGTAAGGGAGTCTAAAGCTAGAACGCATTGATTTAAGCTGAAAGGAGAAATATTTAAAGAGGGCCTGAGGGACAACGTTTTCACAGAGAATAGTGGATATGTGGAACAAGCTGCCAAAGAAAATGGTAGGCATGGGAACAATTACAATTTGGAAGGTACATGGATATGAAAGGTTTGAGTGATATGGAACAAGCTCAGGTAAGCAACATGGCTGTCATAGACAAGTTAGACCAAAGGGCTTGTTTCCACACTTTGATTCAGAGGTGACACTGTGTCAATGCTTGGCACTAATATAATACTGAACAATTAACTTCCATTTAAAAGTCTGGAGCAATTTGTTCATGCACTTCATTAGGCAACGGGGGTGGTTAAAGCCACTCACAATCAGGTATTCAACATTAAATCAGTAAAATCAGGATTCAATTTCTAAATAGTTTTTCTGTTTCTGTGGAAAAGACATCATTTGTATGGATTTGCTTTCCTGCATTAGTGTCTTGTAGTTTAAAATAAGTAATGCAAATGGCCCAGCATGTGATCATGGAACTGGCAAGGATTATTAATTTTTTGAACTGCTACAAGTGTCCAGAAGTAAGATTCTGCATCTCTCTGGGAATGATTAACTGCTAACAGGTTTGTTTGTGTAAGCCTTCAGTCTGTTCCAAAAATTGGCAAGATGTTCAATTCTCTAGTCACCACTGATTGTTCCACTGTTTGATTCGTGTAATTAATTTAGGTAAAGTTTTTTTAATAAAAAATAAGATAACAATACACATACTGATGAGATAATTTGCATAGGTAATTAAGTCATTAGTAAAAACCTGCTGATTGCCAACAAGCCTTAAATTTACCATCTGTTACCATAGAGTCTGTCACTTATAAACATATTGGAACTGTACAACAATCTGTGCAGAAAATATTCCAATTTGGCCAGCTGTTAGAATAAAGAGTGTCAGCATGGAGGAAAAAAGCCTCTCGTTAATTACCAATGCACCAATGAGTAAAACTACTAATCTCATTAACAAAGAAAATCTCCTCCTGCTTGTGGGAAAACAAGCACTGTATCTAATGAGAATGATGTACTGGGATACAGAGTAACAAAGAAATGGTGTAAACAAAATGTCTCCGAGCACACGCTGGAAAAACAAACAAGTACACAGAGGTATGTTTCCCTCAATACTACTGGCACCTGAACCAAATGATTCAAACGCATTTCCCCACAGAGAGCAATAGCACTGCCAGCAACTGAAGCTAAGAATAGAGTTGTTTTACAATCAGAAACCAAGTTAACATCCTTCTTTTCTGGAATTTCTAATGACTCATGAGGAAGTACCATTTCCTTTTTCAAATAATATCAAGAGGCATCTAACAATGGAATTTCCAATCTTCAATCTTTCTTTATATCTGCAGTATACAGGGACTGAAATCCCAAACCTGCTTATAATTCTGCTTCTTCTATTTAAGCTTAATGGTGGTCGGCAGACAACATAAGGTGCTTTACCACAACCTACTAAGCATCATTCACATGAAATGTTTTTCTTCCACAAAGTCTTCTTCCACCATCTCTTTACATTTGTGTCAGTACAACCTCACATAGTACTATGAGAATTAAAATCCCCTAACAATTAGCTAACAAGCTTCTACCATTTCATAGTAGGGTTTAAACAAAGAAAAATAAAGAAAACAGAAAAAAACTATCAACTCTTCTCTGACCACTAGCTAACAAACTTCTAGCTTTCCACTGTAAAAAAGATAAAAAGAGGAAAAAAAGAAAAGGAAAAAGAAAAAAACATGAAACTCATATTGCCTAAATTAACTTCAACTGGCAACTTTCTTCCATCACACTTAATCAACACTGATAAGCTATCTGTTCTTATTCCACCATGAAACCCTTTTAAACGTTTAAACTTTACCCCTAACTAAATTATTTTAAACTTGGATACATCCAGATGCACTCCTGTAATTACTCCCAAAAGCCACTGTCATTCAATATAATTCTTTGGCTATATGAATTATATGGTTGGAGTCTATGTACTGCCCCTTCTGAGATATTTTCAGTGCTAAAAGATTGGTCATGTAGCAGCTGTATGTAAGGGGTAAAAAACAGTGTTGTAGACGTGATGGAGAACAGGATTATGGTAATTGTGGAGGGGAACATTAGGCCAAAATGTAGCAATTATGGAGGGGAACATAGATCTGCTTATGCAGGGTGTCCTGTATATAAGAAAGCTGTGAGAGTGCAGCATATTTAGGTAGAAAAATGAATTTCATATACACAGGCTCTTTAGAAAGTACAGAGGCTAGTGTCAATGGGACCTATTAATGTCCAGAATACAGAGATTAAGATTAAAGACTGTCACGAGCCTTGTGGCCCATCAGGCCGATGCTTATGCTGGTTTCCATGGCATGAAGCGACTGACAGTACGAGACTTCCCCCTGGATAGGACGCCAGTCTGTCGTGAGGTTAACCCCCAGTATTTTTGCCGGTACCCATTCTCAGCTGGGTAGACTGGAACATTGTGTGGTTAAGTGCCTTGCTGAAGGATACACATGCTGCCCCGGCCAAGGCTCGGACCCACGATCTTCAGATCACTAGTCCAACGCCCTAACTACCTAGCCACATGCCACACAGAATACAAAGAGTCAATGTGTAAAATATATGATTTTATAACAAAAGGTACGTCAATGTTGAAAAAAATTTTTTTTACTTTTATGGTAGATGTGGTAAATAGTATTGTGGTAATATAAATTCCTTCCTCCCATAGGTTTTTCACATTGTTTACTATCTTTACAAAACACCAAGAGTGCCCCATCTCCTAAAGGTCTTGCACGCACAGTATCTCCTAAAGCTTTTTTTCAAATCCTTAGATAAACTTATCCGATTGATATCAGAAACCAATTCACATTCAAACTCAGCAATACTTAAACTCATTCATTCTTTTACTTAAATCCTGTCTACTCCCTTCATCACCAAACGATAAGCCATTATGTTCCTCAATTATTTTTCTGTTCCCCAGAAACCTACCATTCACCTTCCTCCATACAACTCCATCACACTTAATCAACACAGAAAACTGCTTGACATCAAATTTCCTATTTGTGGGATCTTCCTAAGTGCTGATTGACTCCTGCTGTATCTCTAAAATAGAGGCAAAAGCATCTCACAAGCAAATGATTAAACATAAAATGTTTTGGGATGTCAAGTGGATGTAAGAAGCCCTGGGTAAATTCAACTTATTTTTTACTTTTGTATTTTCAACTTAAGTCCTTAAAATAGTTGTGTTCTTTTCTGTTTGTCCTCTTCCTCATTCTGCTTCTTGATGTAAATTAAGAACATGTAACATTGTTTCTGTTGCCAATCCTGTGTTAAACTGGATTTACTTTGATTTTCTGCTTTTGGAAAAGAGGAAACATTGATAATGCACACTACATTTATTTCTAAACTAGCCGTTTGCAGGAAAAGGCAATGCACAAGTCCTGTTCCTGTGTATGAACACCACACAGTTACATTGTTAGAAGGATTTGTGTAGGGAAATTTTGGTGTTGACATTACATCATCAGGCAAAATAAGTTGGCATTATACCTAAGTTTATCCGTAAGTCAAAGTAGTACACAGGATTTGTCAAAACATTTTTTCTCTATATTGTTACTTAAATTTCCAAACAGTATCAATTGCAAGGGAGCTGCTTTCAGAGTTGACATCAACACCAGCACTGTATACATAACCTTCTTGAATCCTTTAAAGTTGCCATAGCTAAAACCATCTTTTCCTTAGCTCTTTAAATTTATCTGCCATTTTTGTCTCAATCTAAACAGCCAACTGGGAGATTTTGTTTTTTATCAAAAGAAAGAATCTATCAGTTCCTGCTCCCAGCTGAGGTTCCTATAATCATGATTTCAAGTGTTCACAGTGAACCATTGGTTAGTTTCACCTTCTTTAATGATCATATCAGCTGTGCATAGGAGCTTTTTGTATCCTAATTGTAGCTGGGAAACATAACCAGAACTATAGCCCAGACTATTAAACCACTCTCTTGGATGTATTGCTCACTTTAATCTCATCTCTTACATTGTTATTTGTCTCCCTGCTTCTTGTTTCCACTGTCCATATTGTGTTACAAATTACATTCTCTAAACTAATTTCATCTGTACAACAATTGGGGATGAATTTTCTGCCCACTGACTGTGAACTGAAAGGGAGGGGGAGTTGCATTACTTTTGCAGCCACAGGAAGGAAAGTTCTTACTGATGGCGTGCCCAGATTTCATCATTATTGGACTACCCCAGAGACAAGTAAACAGCAGGAATGTTATCAAAGGATAAATCTATATACAATTTAGAACCAGCATACAATCTAGGATATAAGGTTTCAGTCAAAATTGGATGGACTTCCAGAGATGGTCTTACATTTCTTTGTAAATTAGGAATAATGAAGAATTGGTAAAAAGGGGTTACAAGTGAACAGGCTGAAGATATAGAACTGGGGAAATAACTTGGCTTAATTAATTACTTGTATTTTTAATGTGTATCTAACAAGAAATATGGTGCCTGAGATAAAGGTGATGTAAATTTTAAAAGCTTTGACACTTCAGGTTGATAATCATATAACGGGACTGGGGAAGTTCTGATAAAAAATCATCAACATGAAATGTCTGCATTAACCATAATTCCTTAAATTCCCTTAATACCTAAATATTTATTATTGCCTGTCTTGAATATACCATTTAACAGAATCTCCACAGCCACGAGTTGCGAGTGCCAAAGATACCCTGTCCTCTGAGTAAAGAAGTTTCTTCTTATCTCTTTTCTGATTGGCCGACTCTTCATTTTTGAGATGGTAGCCCATTTCAAGGCCTTCCAGCTACAACAGCCATCGACTAAACATTAACCCTGTAAAACCTTGTAATAATTCTTTATGTTCATTCAAGTTGCTTCATTAGAAAGAGGTGATATAGGATTGGAAGGTGCAGAATCTTTATGGGTTGAGCTAAGAAATAGCAGGGGTAAAAGGACCCTGATGGCAGTTATTTTTAGGCCTCCAAACAGCTGCAGGGATGTGGACTACAAATTACAACTGGAAATAGAAAAGGCTTGTCAGAAGGGCAGTGTTATGATAATTGTGGGGGATTTTAACATGCAAGTAGATTGGGAAAATCAGGTCAGCACTGGATCTCAAGAGAGAGAATTTGTAGAATGTCTGCAAGTTGGCTTTTTAGAACAGCTTGTTGTTGAGCCCACTAGGGGATCGGCTGTACTGGATTGGGTATTGTGTAATGAACCGGAGGTGATTAGACAGATTGAGGTGAAGGAACCCTTAGGAGGCAGTGATCATAACATGATTGAGTTCACTGTGAAATTAGAAAAAGAGAAGCCAAAATCTGATGTGTCAGTATTTCAGTGGAGTAAAGGAAATTACAGTGGCATGAGAGAGGAACTGGCCAAAGTTGACTGGAAAGGGACACTGGCGGGAAAGACAGCAGAGCAGCAGCGGCTGAAGTTTATGTGAGAAATGAGGAATGTGCAAGACAGGTATATTCCAAAAAAGAAGAAATTTTCAACTGGAAAAAGGATGCAACCATGGTTGACAAGAGAAGTCAAAGCCAAAGTTAAAGCAAAGGAGAGGGCATACAAGGAAGCAAAAATTAATGGGAAGACAGAGGATTGGAAAGTTTTTAAAGCCTTACAAAAGGAAATCAAGAAGGTCATTAAGAAAGAAAAGATTAACTATGAAAGGAAGCTAGCAAATAATATCAAAGAGGATACTAAAAGCTTTTTCAAGAATATAAAGAGTAAAAGACAGGTGAGAGTAGATATAGGACCAATAGAAAATGATGCTGGAGAAATTGTAATGGGAGATAAGGAGATGGCAGAGGAACTGAATGAGTATTTTGCATCAGTCTTCACTGAGGAAGACATCAGCAGTATACCGGACACTCAAGGGTGGCAGGGAAGAGAAGTGTGCGCAGTCACAATTACGACAGAAAAAGTACTCAGGAAGCTGAATAGGCTAAAGGTAGATAAATCTCCTGGACCAGATGGAATGCACCCTCATGTTCTGAAGGAAGTAGCTGTGGAGATTGTGGAGGCATTAGCGATGATCTTTCAAAAGTCGATAGATTCTGGCATGGTTCCGGAAGACTGGAAGATTGCAAATGTCACTCCGCTATTTAAGAAGGGGGCAAGGAAGCAAAAAGGAAATTATAGACCTGTTAGCTTGACATCGGTGGTTGGGAAGTTGTTGGAGTCGATTGTCAAGGATGAGGTTACAGAGTACCTGGAGGCATATGACAAGATAGGCAGAACTCAGCATGGATTCCTTAAAGGAAAATCCTGCCTGACAAACCCATTACAATTTTTTGAGGAAATTACCAGTAGGTTACACAAGGGAGATGCAGTGGATGTTGTATATTTGGATTTTCAGAAGGCCTTTGACAAGGTGCCACACATGAGGCTACTTAACAAGATAAGAGCCCATGGAATTACGGGAAAGTTACATACACGGATAGAGCGTTGGCTGATTGGCAGGAAACAGAGAGTGGGAATAAAGGGATCCTATTCTGGTTGGCTGCTGGTTACCAGTGGTGTTCCACAGGGGTTCGTGTTGGGGCCGCTTCTTTTTACATTGTACATCAATGATTTGGATTATGGAATAGATGGCTTTGTGGCTAAGTTTGCTGACGATACGAAGATAGGTGGTAGTGCTGAGGAAACGGAGAGTCTGCAAAGAGACTTGGATAGATTGGAAGAATGGGCAGAGAAGTGGCAAATGACGTACAATGTTGGAAAGTGTATGGTTCTGCACTTTGGCAGAAAAAATAAACGGGCAGACTATTATTTAAATGGGGAAAGAATTCAAAGTTCTGAGATGCAACAGGACTTGGGAGTCCTTGTACAGGAAACCCTTAAAGTTAACCTCCAGGTTGAGTCAGTAGTGAAGAAGGCGAATGCAACGTTGGCATTCATTTCTAGAGGAATAGAGTATAGGAGCAGGGATGTGATGTTGAGGCTCTATAAGGCACTGGTGAGACCTCACTTGGAGTACTGTGGGCAGTTTTGGTCTCCTTATTTAAGAAAGGATGTGCTGACGTTGGAGAGGGTACAGAGAAGATTCACTGGAATGATTCCAGGAATGAGAGGGTTAACATATGAGGAATGTTTGTCCGCTCTTGGACTGTATTCCTTGGAGTTTAGAAGAATGAGGGGAGACCTCATAGAAACATTTCGAATGTTAAAAGGCATGGGCAGAGTGGATGTGGCAAAGTTGTTTCCCATGATGGGGGAGTCTAGTACGAGAGGGCATGGCTTAAGGATTGAAGGGCGCCCACTCAGAACAGAAATGCGAAGAAGTTTTTTTAGTCAGAGGGTGGTGAATGTATGGAATTTGTTGCCACGGGCAGCAGTGGTGGCCAAGTCATTAGGTGTATTTAAGGCAGAGATTGATAGGTATCTGAGTAGCCAGGGCATCAAAGGTTATGGTGAGAAGGCGGGGGAGTGGGACTAAATGGGAGAATGGATCAGCTCATGATAAAATGGCGGAGAAGACTTGATGGGCCGAATGGCCTACTTCTGCTCCTTTGTCTTATGGTCTTCTTTTTCTTCTAAACTTTAGAGACTATAGGTCAAATCTGTTTAATATCTTCTCATTTAAAATCCACCATGCAAGAAACTAATCTAATGAACATTTTCTATACATCCTCTTCTGCAAATATATCCTTGACTCTTGTATTCACATAAACTCTTGTGATAAAAGCCAACATACTATTTGCATTCATAATTCCTTGTTGAACTTGCATGTCAACTTTTAGCGATTTATGTACAAGGATAACCAGATTCCTTCGAACACTAATACTTTTCAATCTCTGATCATTTAGGAAATGCTACCTTTTTGTTTTTTTCTACCAAATTTGGTGGCACGGAGGTGTAGTGGTTAGTGCAACACTATTTCAGCTCCAGATGTTGGAGTTTGGAGTTCAATTCTGGCATCATCTGTAAAGGGTCTGTATGTCCTCCCCATGGTACAAGTGAGTTTTTTCTGGGTGCTCCGGTTTCCTCCCACATTCCAAAGACATACCGGTTAGTAGGTTAATTGGTCATTGTAAATTGTCCACGTGAATAGCCTAGGGTTAAATTGGGGGTTGCTGTGCGATGTGGCTTGAAGTGTTGGAGCCATTCCTCCTTGTACCTCAATCGATAGATAAATAGAAAGATAGATAAATTAATTAATTGGATTACTTAATATTTTTTCCACATTATATTCCATCAGCCATGTCCTTATCCATTCACTTAGACTGTCCACATCCCTTATACCCTCTCTGCATCCTTCTCACAGCCCACACTGCTACCTAGCTTTTACCATCACAAAGTATGAATAAATTATAGTTGATCTTCTCTCCTAAATCAATGATACAAATTCTGAGTAGCTGAGGCCACTGATTGCACAGTTCATACGTCTTCCAAATCAAAACTGACTAATTTATTCCCAGTTTCTATTTTCTGCTCATTAATGAATTTTAATCCCATATGAGTATATTATCTGCTATCCTATACACTCTAATGAAAAAACAGAAAATGCAAGAAAAATTTCAGGAGGTTAAGTGATATATGTGTAAAGAGATACAGTGAATATTTCAACTCCAAGATGTTCATGAGAACAGAGAATGAGAGGAAAATTAGTTTTCAGTAGTAGAAAAAATGGGGAGGGGTGGCTACAATGACGGACTTTGCAATTATTTAGACCTTCTGCACAAATGCCTTTGAAATGTCTTCTTTCTTCCTGAAGTGTGGCTTCCTTTTATTATAATGCACTAAGCCCTTGACCATGTCTCATCTATTTCCCACATCTCTGTTTTCACCCACCCTCTCCTGTATGGAGCAAGAACAAAGCTTCCCTGGTATTTACCACCCATCCCTATTCCCACCAGCCTCTGTATTCAATGGATCATTTTGAACAAATTCTGCTAGCTCCAACAAAACTTCACTAACAGACACAAAGTCTGCTCCCCTCCATTCAGCATTTCAAAGTAATGCCCCCTTTTGTAACTCCCAGGTCAATTTTCCATCCCATTAACTGCTCCCAGTCTCATGGCATTTCCCCATATACTGTAACTGCAAGATAACCTGTCCTTTCACCTCTTCCCTATCCACCATCCAGGGACTCAGATAATCTTTCCAACTGAAGTTCTGATTGTATTTAGCTTTCAAAATGTAATTTATTTTACATTGGAAAATCTTGCTTGGTTTGAGAGGAACTGCAGATTCAGACATTTGGTTAGTGTGCGTTCGGCTGAGGAGCAATCTGTATCAAGTTTAATATCACCGGTATATGTCATGAAATTTGTTAACTTAGTGGCAGCAGTACAATACAATGCATGATAAATGTAGTAAATCAATTACAATAAATGCATTTATGTACATTAAATAGTTAAATAAAAATAGTGCAAAAACAGTAAAAAAAATGAGGTAGTGTTCATGGATTCAATGTCCACTTTGAAATCAGACAGCAGAGGGGAAGAAGCTGTTCCTGAATCACTGAGTGTGGGCCTTCAGGCTTCTGTACCTCCTTCCTGATGGTAACAATGAAAAGAGGGCATGTCCTGGGTAATGGAGTCCTTAATAATGGACACTGCCCTTCTGAGGCACATGGTGTGAAGCTACTAACTGGAGGATTATGACTGAACACTAAGCCAGAATGCTGCCTAAATGTTATAAGCAGTCTTCTACAATGAGAGAGAAAAAAATAGATCAGGTGATAACGTAGCAGGGCATTCGTATTTAGTCCGCAGGAGTGACCCTGCATGGCCAGTCACCTGCCAATTTTATTCATCATTCCACTTGCACTTTGATCTTTCTGTCTGTGCCTTCCGCACTGTTCCAGCAAGAGTAATCTAAGCACATCACAGTCTTCCAATCCAAAACTGCCTGGTTTATTCCAGTCAGAATCAAATTTCTCAACTTGGATCAAATTTCTCAACTTTAGGTAACATGCTGTTGCTTTCTGTCTTTATCATTGACCACAAATGGCTTTCACTGCCAGTCATCCATCCGTGATTTTGGCTCCTTTTTTCCCCTCTCCCTTCATACTGCCTGGCCTGCTGGGCCTCTCCCACAACTTTATCAATGGTAACAACAGAGACAAAGATGGATATACATTTATCTTTATTTATTGTATTTGCACGTTCATAGAAACATAGAAAACCTACAGCACAATACAGGCCCTTCGACCCACAAAACTGTGCCAAACATGTCTTTACCTTAGAAATTACCTAGGGTTACCAATAGCCCTCTAGTTTTCTAAGCTCCATGTAGCTATCCAGGAGTCTCTTAAAAGACCCTATCGTTTCCGCCTCCATCACCGTCACTGGCAGCCCATTCCACACACTCTGCATAAAAAAATTACACCTGACATCTCCTCTGTACCTACTTCCAAGCATCTTAAAAGTGTGTCCTCTCGTGCTAGCCATTTCAGCCCTGGGAAAAAGCCTCTGACTATCCACACAATCAATGCCTCTCTTCATCTTATACACCTCTATCAGGTCACCTCTAATCCTCCGCTGCTCCAAGAAGATAAGGCCGAGATCACTCAACCTATTCTCATAAGGCATGCTCCCCAAACCAGACAATATCCTTGTAAATCTCCTCTGCACCCATTCTATGGTTTCCACATTCTTCCTGTAGTGAGGCGACCAGAAATGAGCATAGTACTTCAAGTAGGGCCTGACCACAGTCCTATACAGCTGCAACATTACCTCTTGGCTCTTAAACTCAATCCCACAACTGATGAAGGCCAATGCACCATATGCCTTCTTAACCACAGAGTCAACCTGCGTAGCAGCTTTGAGTGTCCTATGGACTCGGACCCCAAGATCCCTCTGATCCTCTTGCTGTTAATACTATATTCTGCCATCATATTTGACCTACCAAAATGAACCACCTCACACTTATCTGGGTTGAACTCCATCTGCTACTTCTCAGCCCAGTTTTGCATCCTGTCAATGTCCCGCTATAACCTCTGACAGCCCTCCACACTATCCACAACACCCCCAACCTTTGTGTCATCAGCAAATTTACTAACCCATCCCTCTACTTCCTCATCCAGGTCATTTATAAAAATCACAAAGAGTAGGGGTCCCAGAACAGATCGCTGAGGCACACCACTGGTCACCAACCTCCATTCAGAATATGACCTGTCTACAACCACTCTTTGCTTTCTGTGGGCAAGCCAGTTCTGGATCCACAAAGTAATGTCCCCTTGGATCCCATGCTGCCCTATTTTATCAATTAGCCTTGCATGGGGTACCTTATCAAATGCCTTGCTGAAATCCATATACACTACATCTACTGTTCTACCTTCATCAATGTGTTTAGTCACATCCTCAAAAAATTTGATCAGGCTTGTAAGGCACAACCTGCCTTTGACAAAGCAATGCTGACTATCCCTAATCATATTATGCCTCTCCAAATGATCATAAATCCTGGCTCTCAGGATCTTCTCCATCAAATTACCAACCACTGAAGTAAGACTCACTGGTCTATAATTTCCTGGGCTATCTCTACGCCCTTTCTTGAATAAGGGAGCAACATATGCAACCCTCCAATCCTCCAGAACCTCTCCCATCCCCGTTGATGATGCAAAGATCATCACCAGAGGCTCAGCAATCCCCCCACCTCGCCCTCCACAGTTAGGCCTGGGGTACATCTCGTCCGGTCCCGGTGACTTATCCATCTTGATGCTTTCCAAAAATTCCAGCACATCCTCTTCCTTAATATCTTCGTGCTCAAGCTTTTCAATCCGTTGTAAGTCATCCCTACAATCATTGTTTCTCAATCTTTGTATGCAGTTTTTCATTAATTATATTTCTTTGATCTACTGTGAATGTCTGCAGGAAAAGGAATCTCAAGGTATTATATGATGACATATGTACCTTGATAATAAATTTAGTTTGAACTTGAATTTTTCTATAAGCCACAATCAACTCATCTCATCCTATCAGAGATATCTTATTTGTTCTACCTTTTCCTTCTCTTTTCTGCAACTGAAAACTAACTTGTTTTCTCTCTCTGTTCTGATGATGGATCTCATATTAATTCTTTTTCTCTTTCCACAGTTGCTGCCTGACCTGCAGAGTGTTTCTGGCATTGTCTCTTTTTATTCCAGATTTCCAGCATCTGCAACTTATTTAAATCCCACGTGCACAAACCTTGTTTAATAACTTTGAGGCCAAATGTCTGATTGTACTTCTGAAGACTCATCAATTGTCTTTGAATCTTCAAATACAGTACATCAGCTTGTTTTTTTTGTTATCTATGCTGTTAAATAAAGGTGGGGCAGGGAGAGGTTATAGAAACAATGAGGAGAATTTCAAAATTTAGATACTTTGTCACCAAGTACAAATTTTAGTTCTCTTTAGCTTGCAGGTAATGGGTAAAAAAGGACTTGCTGCACATTAGGACATGGCTGAGAGTTTTAGATATCTTCAAGTTTATGGCGAGGGAAGCCAACCTGTAGTCATGTATTAGATTAGTTGATCAGAAATAATAAAAGTAAAAGTCTGAGCAGCAGATGTATTAAAGTGGGTGTAGAATTTGGCAACACTAATAAAAAGTAGAAATTGTGAGCTTTGACATATGTTCCATACATCCTTTTGGAATCAACAAAAGGCCAAGGTTAAAAACAAGTTGGTTCGGCTTAAGACAGATGCTGCAGAAACAAAACTCAGCAATATTGCAGAGGTAGAAATAACAAGTCTTAGTGATGGCTTAGAAAAGTATTCTGTACATAATTTGAGCCACTTATGCTGCTGTGGTTGCAAACAGTTTGCAATTCTAAGGATTGGTATGGGATGGAGTTAGTGCTTCAGAAGTAAAGCCTATGAAGTGAGCCAAAGACAAATGCATTGCTGACCCAGACTTATTGATGGAGATCAAATAATATAACAACAGTGGTAGATATATATTTGTGAAATGAATAAAAGAAAATTATTTTAATAATTCTCTGGTAGACATTTTCAATCTCTGGGATTGAATATTTATTATCTAGCAGGCTGCAATACCAAACATGAAATTTAGCTCAGTGATTTTTCAATTGAATTTACTGAAATCAAATTATTTAAGGTGTCTACAAAATTCTGTTACTACTGTACTGCCCAATTAATGCAATACTTATTATTAGCTTTGTGTTACAAAAGCTGGGATTCACTAGAAAATGAGAAATAACAGATATGAGACAAAATCTAAGAAAAAATTCTGTTAGGTACAATAAATGGAAAATAATTTCTCTGTAAGTGCCAATACTGACCATTTCTGTTATAAGTTATCCAGCTCCGATACTGGCTCAGTTTTTTCTTTCTCCATTTGTACAGCCTGGTCTACTATGCATATCCCACAGACCTGCTGTCAGAAAGAAGCGTAATCATACTGTACCTACCCATTTTGGCTGGGTAACTCATTCCCAGAGCAACCCTAGGAAATCTGCAGATGCTGGAAATTCAAGAACACACATCAGAGTTGCTGGTGAACGCAGCAGGCCAGGCAGCATCTCTTGCAAGAGGTACAGTCGACATTTCGGGCCGAGACCCTTCGTCAGGACTAACTGAAAGAGCTAGTAAGAGATTTGAAAGTGGGAGGGGGAGGGGGAGATCCAAAATGATAGGAGAAGACAGGAGGGGGAGGGATGGAGCCAAGAGCTGGACAGTTGATCGGCAAAAGGGATATGAGAGGATCATGGGACAGGAGGCCTAGGGAGATAGAAAAGGGGGGAGGAGAACCCAGAGGATGGGCAAGGGGTATAGCGAGAGGGCCAGAGGGAGAAAAAGGAGAGAGAGAAAAAGAATGTGTGTATATAAATAAACAACGGATGGGGTACGAGGGGGAGGTTGTGCATTAGCGGAAGTTTGAGAAGTCAATGTTGTCCGCCAGAGAAAACAGGATCCCCCAGTGGCCACACATTTTAATTCCACGTCCCATCCCCATTCTGATATGTCTATCCACGGCCCCCTCTACTGTAAAAATGAAGCCACACTCAGGTTGGAGGAACAACACCTTATGTTCCGTCTGGGTAGCCTCCAACCTGATGGCATGAACATTGACTTCTCAAACTTCCGCTAATGCCCCACCTCCCCCTTGTACCCCATCCGTTATTTATTTATATAGTCATTCTTTTCTCTTTCTCCTTTTTCTCCCTCTGTCCCTCTCACTATACCCCTCGCCCATCCTCCGGGTTCCCCCCGCTTTCTTTCTCCCTAGGCCTCCTGTCCCATGATCCTCTCATATCCCTTTTGCCAATCAACTGTCCAGCTCTTGGCTCCATCCCTCCCCCTCCTGTCTTCTCCATTTCAGATCTCCCCCTCCCCCTCCCACTTTCAAATCTCTTACTAGCTCTTCTTTCAGTTAGTCCTGTCGAAGGGTCTTGGCCCGAAACGTCGACTGTACCTCTTCCAAGAGATGCTGCCTGGTCTACTGCTTTCACCAGCAACTTTGATGTGTGTCCCAGAGCAACCCTGGTCACACCCATCACAGATATTTCCTTTATTCTATTTACCTCTTCCCCAATGAACTGTTAAAATATGAACTGTTCACAAAACAGAAGAACTGTTACGATGGGAAACAGCTTCTTCCCTTAGGTCATACGACTATTGAACTCCCTGCCGCTACCCAGGTCTCATCACATATGAAATGCTAGTAGTATTATACAGTTTACTTTTTAACTTGGGCTGGAAATGCATCCTATTATTTGCGGTAGTAATACACTATGTGTTGTGTACTGTGTTGTGCACCTTGGTCTGAAGGAATGTTGTTTCGTTTGGTGGTATACATGTATATGGTTGAATGACAATAAAATGAACTTGATTCTCCACAACCTATAAATAGTTTTCCAGTTCTGAAGGGTCTTTCACATTAAATGTTAATCCTTTTTCTCTTTCCATAGATGCTGTCTACCGTGTTAAGTGACCAAGATCTTTCTATTTTTATTTAAAAATGCACAAACAACAAACAAAAATAATGCACAAACTTAACAATAAAAATAATGCCCACTTTTTCATTCAAAAGAATAACTAAAAATTTCCGATTGTCTATATTCAGTGTTTAATATTCAGACACTTTAAGACTAAGAATCTCTTCTCAGATGTGACTTCCAGTGACTTGCTCATCAAAATTTGGAGAGAAGCTGCAAGTATTCCTAGATTTAGCCTCTTGCCAAGCAGAGTTGTGGGTGTGGGAGAGATGTGGGGTACATCAAAAATGCATAATGAAGCAAGTGGATAGAGTTGCAGCCCACGCTCTTTTACAAAGTCAACTTGTCTACTATATCTAACACAGGAATATCAGCCATTCCACTGAGGTGACTGGTTAAAAAGCAATCACAAAATTTGCATTTAAGAATACTGATAGAGGATGAAGATGAGATAATGGTAGCATAAACTTTTGACATAAAACTTCTTGAATATGGGAATTATACCATAGAGATGGAATAAATGGTATCACATTTTGTACACAAGTTCATCAAGGAGGAAGAAAATTCAGACACAAAAAAACAAAAACTAATTGGTAAACTAAATTAATATTTGTCAGTTTGAGGAGATGTTGGTGGAAGTTACTCCAGAGGACCTTCAGAGTTTTCAATCAAGTCAAATCATTTTGACACAGGCAGAATTGGAGAATTGTCAAAGTGTGTTGCTGTTATCCAAATAAGTTTCACAGTAAATCTTGAGGAAGAGTGCAAGAAGATGTAAGCAGATTACAAGAATGGGAAAAGTAGGTGGTAGATGTAATACAATGTAGTTCAATGAGAATCAGAAAATGTATAAGAAAATGCAACCTAAATGATGTCCTTTGGAATATGCAAGCCTCTCCTTCTACATGTTCTACCAGTCTACTGTCGCCAGTACAATCTTCTATGCGGTGGTGTGCTGGGGCAATGGTATCAACACGGGTGATGCCAACAGGTTCAATAAATTGATTAGAAAGACTGGCTTTTTTAAAGGAGTCAAACTGGACACACTGTAGACTGTGATAGAACAAAGGGCCCTATGGAAAATCCTGGCAATTCTGGATAATGTTTCTCACCTTTGCATGCAATCTTGATTGAACAGAGGAGCACTTTTAGTAATAGACTAAGACATCTGTGCTGTTCCAAAGAGCCCTATATGAGTTCGTGTTTATCCTCGACCATTAGACTCCATAATGAATCAAACTATAGCCAGGGAAGTGATAACCCCTCCTGTTAGTCTGTTTGTGGTAACTTATCTTTTATTCTTTCTACTTCTCTTCTAATATTTATATCTGTGCACTTGTAATGCTGCTGTGACACTAATTTCCTTTGAGATCAATAAAGTATCTATCTAAAAGAACAGAGCACTCAAATTATACAGGCAATTAGATTTATAAAAGAGTTAATGAGCCTTTGTGGATTCATATATATGAACCTACAACTCAGGGCAGGAGCAGGTCACATGGCTCCTCATACCTATTCGCCCATTTAGTAAGATTATGGTTAATCTAATTGTAACTTAAACTCAGTTTGATGCTGTAGAATATCAGTATTGAATGTAAAAGGAAAGAAATGCTGTTGAATTTTATAAGATATTGGTTGGGACATTGTTTCCTGCAGCCGTGGAAAGAATACATTGAAAGAATTTACCACAAGATACTTCAAGTTGGAAATTAAGGTACCTAAAGATCAAGAGAGAAATCAGAAGGTTTAAAGAATAAGAAATATTGAGAAAGGTAGATACTAAAAAGTTATGTCCATTGGTACATGTGTTACAATGGGAGAATGGGTTGAGGAATACAAATGAAATAAGTAGTTAAAATGAATTCATAGAGAGATATTAGAACATAGTAGCTGTGTGATAGGGGAAAAGCATTAAAGGGAGCTTGATAAGATTTTGCAAAATGTAAAAGGATGGTGGGAAAATAGAAGCAAATGTGATGAATAGTTCCTATTGAGAAACTATAGCCAACAAATGCACAGTGTGCTTTTTGTGATAAAGGTGAGTGGGTAAGAATGTAACCTGAACTTTGGCAAGCAGGAGTGGTTTATAAAATTATTTGTTCATTTTACATTTTCTTACAGAAGCTATTAATTTTCCATAGTTCCTAGCAATGCATTATTCTCTCTCATTTGTAAGATCCTATCTCATGCTTTTACTTTTCTCAAATCTAATCCAGCCAATGCAATTTAAAATGTGAAATTTTTTGAGTAGTTTATTCAGTATTTCTCATTGTCTACTCAAGTCTTCATCTTATTGGAAATGAAATCACGAATTGCCAGTCTTTAACAAATTGATCCCTCCTTTACATTCTTGCAGAAGTTGCTACTATCTCTGAAGTCATTGTATCACTTCATGTTTATCAATCTGTAGGGAATGATCTAGCATAGGAGCACTGCATAGGCAAACAGGAACCTCTTCCATTGGTGAGCAAAATAGGACGATTTAACCTCCTCCACAGGACTTGCATTAAAAATTATCTTTTGAATGAACTTCCCTATATCCCAAGTTCAACAGTCTCCATCAGATACAGCAAAAAAATTAAGAACTAGCTTCCACATTAATAACTTTAGTTAAGTATCTTTACCTTACCCTTTTGCATCTTACATAATAGCCATGCTTCATATTGTATTGCTTTATCCAATGTGAGATTAAATTTAGTTGGCAATTGGCATAAGTTCCTAATGTGCATTTCATTTCTATGAAATGATCTGATAAACTCACTGAAAGATGTCAAAAAATCAAGTAGTTGCTTAAGTCACAATAAAAACACGTAATGAAAAAATGACTGTAAACTGATCAACTTCATTAACATGAACTATACCATCTGTCAGACTTAATTACAAATTCAAGCGAGTATTAACATAATCAAGGTACTTGACTGAATCAGTTCAACAGTTTTCTTTTCGACTGGAATCCCAATTATTAGTTTATTTATCAATTATGAAATAAACATGACCACATCAGCCTTGAGAGAGCATACTGCTTATTTCATGGTATTAGCAAGCTAGAACCAAATGTTAGTTTTTAATTAGAATGATTCTGTCCTCGCCTTTCCTTCAGTTACACATACTCTGGCAATCACTGATGACTGGTGATTTGGAATGGAAACCTGGCCTGTGCTTCCCTTCCTTTCTTTAAGGTATATATATTAATTATAGCATCCTATTGCCACTGATGTAGAGCTTGGAAGAGCTACCTCAGCTTGGACAGGGGGATGAAATGTGGAACTTTCTAGGACTGTATTGCTCAGCCACTTGCTGAGCGATTGCATTTTAATCGTAAAAACAATTTTCTTTCTCTTTTCCTCCTTCTGTATTTCTGGGGATTTACCTGTTCCGGAGTGGTAGAGGACGACATTTAGGATGTCATGTGGAGCCGCTGTGCTGACCTGTGCGAAGAGGACGCTGGCATTTCAGGTTGAGCCACCGTGGAGACGTTGTCCTGAAGGACGTGGATGAAGCCCTGCTGTAGCTGCTGCCAGAGGAGGGAGGACACTGTGGGTCTCGATTATTTTGTTGGAGCCACTTTTTTTCTCAAGAAAACTATTTTTCCCCAAGTTTTTCATGTTTAACCATGTGCAATTTTTTAAAAACTGCTTTAACACAACTTCTTGTTTTGCTGGCAGTGAGGCTGGAGTTTGGGGAGGGGAGGTGGCGGGGAATATTTTGAAGCTGTAAGTATGTGAGATGCAGCTACTTTCTGAAGGATCTTTGAAGGTCAGTTCCTGAGCTCATTGGAATATGAAATGGGTGGGGCATTTGATGGCAGGCATATTGTTATTCTTCATTCATAGATCTTGGCTTTGTAGCCCTTTGCTGCTATGCTAAGCATTATGGTCAGTACCTTGCTTGAGAGCTAGAATTTTGCTTTGGTTAGGCATCTGAATGAGGTTGTTCAGCAAATAAATAGCAGACCCATGACAGACAGAAAACTAGCATATCAGATATTATTGCATTCCACTGTTTGCAGCCATGATAAAGGAGTACTTTACATACCATATGTACATTTAAAAGGTGCTCCATTTAGCGAGTAAGGGGGTCACAATATGTACAATGTTACTAAGCCTCTTTTGCTGTTATGTTGTTATTTTTGCCTTTCACTTTTGGTCCTGTACACTCAATTATGAGCTACCTCACATAAAACAAAGGTGCTAATGGAACAAAGCTAGATACAAGACAAAAGCTATCAGAGATAGCTTCATTTTATAAGAAGATTTGCGTTGGAAGAGCCAAGGTTGAACTGGTTATTTTCTGGATTACATTTGGGTTATTTTCTGGATCTAGCAAATAAAGGCTGCTAAGAAAAGTTGACATACAAAAAAAAACAAAACAAATCATTACAGCAGTGTGTGTGGAAATTCATTATATATACAGTAGATTCCGGTTAATTAGGACACATCAAGACATGTACATTTTTGCCTAATTGAGCAGCTCTCCCAATTAGCTGAAGTTTAATGGAAATAGTTAAAAAGGTATAAAAAAGACATACTGCCGTTTAACTGAGTAACAAATCATGTATTTAAATGAAATACAGAACAAATCAGAATTCTACCAATGGTACTACAGTAATACAAATCTGTGTATTAGTTCCTAATAGTTATCAAAGGAGTAACTCATTTGGTGTACACTGCTGTGTATGCGGTGTCCAGTGAGGGATAGCACCTTTAGCGAAGGGGCTTGTCATGTTCATTCTGGGCAGTTCACTCACCTTTGGTCCCCACTGGACACTCAGCTCTCACTTGTGGCTCCAAGTAGTTGTTTGCATGCGACAGCGGTCACACCCCAGTACACCGCTTTGGCAGGTGAGGGTAGTCAGTGGATCTCCTATCCTGGTGGAACAGGGATATGCCTGTCCTAGCATGTAAGGTCAGCTCTGGCAGACTGGGCGGATGAGATCAATAATGAGATCCAATGGCCAGAAGGTTATTTTGCAACGCTTCATGGAGAATGAAGGACAATATTAGGCACAGAAGTCATGGTTATCCACTGCAACCAAGGCAGATCCCAGTTTGTGATGAATACTTGTACCACTGTACCCGGACTTCTGAGGTTGAGAGAGTAGAACTGTCTCAGTGCTATGGTTTTTCCATTTTCAAAACTTTCCTGCACAGGGTTCACTGTCATCATCAGATATGACAGACAACCAACAAGCTGCCTTGTCGTTGATTGATTGTAAATTAGAGAAGACACCTAGGGCAGAGAGTGGGCTGCCTTCACACAATGCTTTCGACGACTGCATCCTCCAAATCTTCATTTTCATTGTAACATTCAAGAAAATTGTTGATACCTTCAAATTTTTCATAGTTTCTTAGCTAGCTGAAGTAGTGAAATCATTTCATGTTCACTCCCAGCCATCTCTGCCATCTCCAAGCCTGAATGCTTGAAACCGCAGTGAACAGAACAATTCTAACTTGTCTTGCAGCTTATGACTTACTGCTTACCAACTTTCAGTGACAAAAATCACTGCTTTTGAACACAAACACATGCAAATGACACCTTTTAAAAACTGTTTGCTTTAAGCATGGTGTAATGTCTAACAACCACACAAGTTCACTTGACTGATGCTAGTTAGAAACTGTACGAAAACAGTTTCCAGTTCCAATTAAGCGGCATAGTGTCCCAAATAAACAAAAGGAATCCCGGCTATTTTCTCGATTAGTTATTGTTCTTTAAGAGTTGTCCCAATTAAGCGGCGGCTCGATTAACCAACAGACCAATTAACCGGAATCCACTGTATTTAACTAGTAACAGGTCAATATGCTTGTCCTGGTCAGACACAGAATGAAAGGAGATGCTTACAGGTACCTGACTGGAGAGACTGAAATTCCCCACAGGCCCTTTTTTCTTGCTGTTCATGCTGTTGATGTTTCCTGCACTGCTGTTTGAGGTACTGCTCGCTGAGTTCTTCCTCTTTCTCCGCTTGTTTGTCTGTTGTCTGGTTGGTTCTGCTGTGAAAAACAAAACAAAACAAAAACATGCCAGGATCACGGTTTTGATATCATTAACTTTTGAATGCTCAAGACAGGTTTGTTTTACCTTTCCCTGACTGGCTAAATATGAGGAGCCGCTTAGTCAACAACATAGCTAAGGTAAATTTTGTGTGAAGTTGTAGTAGATCAATTCTTTATCCCGACATTCTCTCTGATAACTCATTCTCTTTGCTTTGGTCATTAATTTATAACATTGTAATTAATCTTACTGAATGGTATTTGCCTGATTCCATCTCATAATAATTTCATTTTCTGAGTGTTTACTAGAATGGCTGGTGAGTTCATTACTGGTCATTGGATACTAGTTGAATTATAACATGATAATTTAAAATTGGAAGGAATGTTGCCCTTTAGCAGCTAGTGTGGTTGATGGCTTTGCAAATCAAAATATGGATCATTATAAAATTTAAGACAATGAAGTTTTTCCACACTTGGCAAAGCTTTTAAGACAATTTATCACTTCCACATTTCAATCAAGTGAAACTGTGCCTCTCCCCAAAGGTGCCAATTGACTATACTGCTCCTCATGAGGCCAGCAGGAAGTGAACAATGTGAGGGAGATGAAATGCCAGCTTTTTCTTTGCAAGGCACCCCACCTGAAAGGCCCCACCTGGAAAGTCCCAAAATGAATATGACTGCTAAAGCTGTCTCCAACTTAGAACCACTGGAGTATGAATAAAGCATAAATGACCCAGCACCAACTATGGCAGAAGGTTTCCTTTAGTTATTTCATAATAATGGTGTAAAGACTTTTTCTAAGTGTTATTACTAGCAAAACTCCAAATGCTTTAGTTTAGAACATTTGCAATTTTGCTAGAATTTGAAATATGGGAAATTTTCTCACTGTATTTACAACAGTTAAAACACAGAGCTACCAAAGTAAAAAATCCTCTGTATTTACTTCGAACTGGGTCAAACTAACAGTTACATGTTGATGAACATTGGATGTTAAAGCCATCCAAACTTACAAGATTAGTCTTGCCTTATTACTCCCTCCATGTTTTTGCTATTTTGATATAATATACACTTCAAATGACTAAAAATAATTAAACTTTGTTTTCTTACCGTTATGCGCTGGGCGCGCTGAGCGAGGTTGTGGGGTTGAGGCGGTGTGACGTAGGAGAAAGGGTATAACGGCTGATTGTGAGGTTCGACCTGAAGGATTACAGCATCACGGGACAGGTATTTTACTCTTACATGGTTGTTAATTGCAACGGTTTTACTGGTGCATATACGATATAGTATAATTTTTTGTTTGCCATTTTAGTGAATTAATCTCCTCTATTTTTCTCCTCAGTCTCCTGATTCCTCCAAGCCGAGTCTGCAGTCCCTCTAACTCTACCTCCCCTCTGTGGGGAGGCATCTGCCCTCCGCTCAGCGTCTTCCCACCACAGCACAGCTGAGATATGAAACCAAACTGCATGGAGTCTCACCTTTCACTCCAACAACACCATGACACAGTGTGCTGGCACTCCAACGTACTGAGTCATTGCGCTGCTTGTTGTAGGATGCAATTGTACACTTTTCAAATCACTATGTTTACTTCATACTTGCAGGTATAAGATAAAGCTTGAGAATAGTTCACAAGTTAACTGCTTTTAATAATAGACTAGAATAACTACGTGGCAACGTTAATTACGTTAAGAATGAAAAAATGACAAATGCTTTCACTACGAAGATGTTAAATAACTAAAATGATTGGCATCAACTTTGGTATAACAAGCCTCTTAGATACAGGCATAAGCACATTAGCAAAGCATTCCTTTGACATTCAATGAATGCATATGAGTAAGCAGAGTACTTCTTTCAAGTATAGTTATCACATTTAATGGGCATGTTAATTAGAGAACTTGGCGGGAAAGTCAGCACACTTGATACATAATGCTCCTGATTGATCAGTTAATTATTTTATTGATGAGAAACTGGAATCTGATTTAATATACTGATCCAACCTTCTGTTAAGCAAATCTCTATGCTATAACAGAGATAGACTGAGTGGCTAGGAGACAGACTCAGTGACTGAGTGATACTCTTGGCTAGCATGCAGAAAGTTCATTGTATTCTTCTATTTGTTCAATATCCTCATCTTCACATGTCACACTTGTTGGTGAACAGGATGTTGTCTTTGTTCAGGAGGGAAATTGAAGTAATCAACAACTTGTATAACTTACTTCACCATGGGCAGTGAAGTCTTACATCAGTCTTTCTTTTGAGAGACACTATTCTGAAGCCAAATGCAGCATCGAGCAAATAATTAATTGGGCAAATTTTGGTCTTGATGACAAGTTACAAGTTTTCTGACCTTGCCAACTTGGTGTGTGGTAGGATTAGTCAACTCTCTAAAAGCAATTCAAGAATGTGTTTGATACCAAAATCTTAACAGGTCTATAAAATTCCAGAATATGTTCGATACTGAAATCTAATAGGTGTATAAAACAACTTTTGAAATTATGAGCAAAGTACTACAGTGTCAACAGTTATCTACATTTGAAAGACAATGATGAGAAAACCAAGTGCAGGCTTACTAAGTGTCTAATTCAGTAAAGTCCCTATCTATCCTGTAACAACTTTGTTAATCACTATCAAATCATTTCCAAATAGATGTACCTTTGAATACTTGTGAAGTTTTTGCTAGTTTGAGAGTTAGATATTTATTTATTTCATTTACCTCTTCAGATAGAGATCTGGGATGTACAGTACAGTGGATTCTGGTTAATTGGGACACATCGGGATGAAAACATTTTGGCCCAATTAAGTGCCTGTCCCAATTAGCCGAAGTTAGAAAAGGCATAAAAATACAAACTGAGTAACAAATTATATATTTAAATGAAATACAGAACAAACTGGAACACTATCAGTACTACTACAGTACTATAAAACTGTACTATTTCCTCATTTTGATCAACAGAGGAATTCACCCACTTCATGTTCTTTTGACTGTAAGTGAACAAAATCAGACCAGACACCTTGTGCAGATAATGGACTGCCTTCATACAATACTGTAGATCATTTCATCCTCCAATTCTTAATTTTCACTGTAACATTCAAGGTGATTGTTGATACCTTCAAATTCTTCATAGTTCCTAACTTGTTGAAGTAATGAAATCTTTTTATTTTCACTCCTAGCTGTTTCTGCCATTTCCAAGCTTGAGTGCTTGAAACCGCAGTGTGCAAAACAGTTCTGATATTTCTTGCCAACTATCAGAGACAAAAAATGCTGCTTTTTACACACAAACACACACAGCTGATGCTATTTAAAAACAGTTTGCTTGAAGCACTGTGTAGTGTCTAACAGCCACACAAGTGCACGTGACTGATGCTAGTTAGAAACTGTTCAGCAGTAGTTTCCTACCCCATTAAGCGGCATAGTGTCCCAAATAAACAAAGGGAATGTCGGCTATTTTCTCAATTAGTTTTTGTTCTTTAAGAGTTGTCCGAAATAAGTGGCTGCCCTGATTAACCGATGGCCCAGTTAACCAGAATCCACTATATTGATGTATATAAGCCTAACTCAACGATTCAACCATCTCCTAATTGGATTGCCCAGATTCAGATAGTGTATGAGAAGGGACATATAAATCTATATTTAAAATAATCCCAGATTCAGATAGTGTATGAGAAGGAACAAATAAATCTATATTTAAAATAATCCCAGAAACCAACTTTTTCTCAAAAACACCACATTCAGAAGCTGAGGCAGAAACTTAATGTTTCTATGCTAAACCTAATTAGCACTGATTGATCCTTAATCTGTGCAGCAACTTGTGTGGAAAATATTTTTTAAAAGCCAAATAATTTGTGGGTACCAAAATACTGTGTGTAATATAGCTTGTACAGCAGATGGGAAGTTACCTGCACTACTGAACATATTGATATGGAAACACAAGGATGAAATAAATATCAATAAGGAGTTACTAGTAAGATCGTGGTGATTTAGGGATCCATACCTTTGATATTGTGTTGTGTAACAAACTTTATAAAATGTATTAATGGAGCATTCCTAAATGTTATTATAACGACAGTATATACCTCTAGCTGTAATATTCAATTAAACATTGTCAGCTTACCTGGAGGTGCCACCATTCGCTGCCATTTCTGGAATAAGCATGTTTTCAGGCAGTCCCTTGGGCTGATATTGTATGTTTTGTGTCTGGACATCAGTTCTTGCATTGGCTCCAGTATTACACACAACTGGAAATATGAGCATAGATTATCTAGTGTTACATTTTAACATTAAATAAGTTAAAAATGATACAAACAAGGACAAAGCTAAGCAGATAAGAATCGTCAGATTAAACTTTCTCACTAGTTACAAACATTCCTTTTGTTAAGTACTTCACTGGTCTGAAAATAAATCTGATCATTCTAGCCACTGTTTAAATATTTTGAATTTGAACTGTGAATTGGCATCATGAACAGTCACTGTATGAATGATTAAAATTGGCAGCAACTTAAACAAGATAAATTGTTGGTAAATAATTCAAATCCAGCCCAGATGCATTCAGAAGTTTTTCCAAAACGTTGAGAGAAATTGTAACTTACTTTGCTATTATTTCCACTTTAGTCTCCATTCAATAAAAAGGGGTAATTCAATTGGAAATTATTTCTGTTTTAGATGCTTTCATTTCACAGATAAAAATGTCAGCCTCTCAACTGGTCTGATATTATACTTCACATATTATTCATGTAACTTTAAATCCCTTGTAAACTATAGCGGGGTGGGGGGTTGGAAGAGGGATTGTAACATCAACTAGGCTTAGAGCTTCTTGGGAGCATGGGTTCTCAAGACAGGGCAGATTCCAAGCAGTCGTTGTCTGCCTTCTGGCAATAGTAGCCAGGAAAGAACAAGGGTGGCAATAGTAGTAACAAACCCTACAGTAGAGATTGTGCTACTATGACCATTCTAAGCAGTAGCATCACAATGTAGCTACATCATCTCTGCATGCACCAAGAAATATGTGTTGGAAAAAAATGTTTATTTATTTACTTATGTTCCACATAAATTTTCAATGAGCAAATCTTTATTCCATATCCCAGATTTTTTGGTAGTAATTTGTGAATTCTGTAGGAGCAAATTCCATTACCCAAACTAATGTGAAGCAGAATGACTTCTTCTGTAAACCATCACTCTGTTATGATGAGACTATTTTACTGTCTTAAACAAAACATGAAAATACATATTTGGTCAGCTTTCACTTTTAAATTTGATGAAAGGAAAAAGGGGAAAAATGCAGACAAATGATATCTGAGGAGCAAGTATAGATTGCCAACAAAGCTTATATTTTTTTAACAAAATGGAAACAGCCCATCGTGTTTATGCCAACTCTCAGAGAAACCACATTAACCATTTCCCTGTAACCTATTCTCTCTCATACGCCAATCAAATCTCCTTAACCCCAACCCCCATTCTCCAGCCACCCACCTATAGCAGGGACAGTTTGCAGTGACCAGTTAATATTCCACCACATCTTTGTGAGAGGAAACTGGAGAACCAAGAGAAAGGCTATAGCCACTCCAGGTCCAATCAACGGGGTATTTTTTCGTCTTGTATGTCTTTTTTTTACAATTGCAAGTTGCTGTTGGATACTAAGAACATCAAGTACTGCAGGACTATCCCATTAGCGAATTGCTCAATAGTGATGGAGCTGAACGTATTCAGTACCATTATTCAGCTGGACTTGCCGTGTACCATTGCACAGTGTAGAGTGCAAATGATTGTCTTGGATGTTCTTCTTGTGATCCTATAGGACATTGGTAATGTAGAACAGCAGTCCCCAACCACCGGGCCGCAAAGCATGTGCTACCGGGCCATGAGGAAACGATATGATTTGGTGATATAAGTCAGCAGAACCTTTCCTCATTCCCTGTCACGCACTGTTGAGCTTGAACGCATGCGAGGTTATTACCCACGCGTCATCCATGTCAGTGCGAGAAGGAGATCAACTCCTTGAGCTTGCAAATGACGGCAGGCTGAAAAGTATGTTTGACATAATATCTCTGCCGGCATTCTGGATCAAAGTCAAGGCTGAATATCCTGAGGTAGCCACGAAAGTAATGAAAACGTTGCTTCCATTTCCAACATATCTCTGCAATGAATGAAACGAAAACTAAATTGCAGAATAGACTGGACATAAGGAACCCCGTTCAAGTATCGCTGTCTCCCATCACCCTTCGATAGGACCGTCTTGTTGCAGGAAAAGAAGCCCAGGGCTCCCACTGATTCACCGATATTGGTGTGTTGCAATGATTTTTTATGTTCAAACGGGGAAAATATGTGCTGTGTGTTTAACGTCCAAACGTTACTTAAAATGTTACGATGCTATTGACTTACTTATATAACCACAGAACAATTACAGCACAGAAACAGGCGATCTCTGCCCTTCTAGTCCGTGCCGAACGCTACTCTCACCTAGCCCCACCGACCTGCACTCAGCCCATAACTCTCCATTCCTTTCCTGTCCATATAGCTATCCAATTTTTCGTTAAATGATAATATCGAACCTGCCACTACCACTTCTAATGGAAGTTCGTTCAATACTTACTTCAAGCTCCCCCGTCCTCCCCTGATAATTGACATCACTATATTCATGCGAGGAAAATATGCGCTGTGTGTTTAATATTAAATTCGTTAGATAAACCCTTTTAGAAACAAAATTGAGTGTATTAGCAATTTATCACCTATATTCCGGTCGTGATTAACACCCCTCCCCCTCCCGACAGAATCACCAAAAACGATTTGTAGAGAAAATTCGGCATGTTACATGTACGCGCATGCGCACTGGTGACCGCGCACTGGTTACCGCACATGGCCTCATGGTCATTGTAGTCTTTCTCGAGGTAAGCACAACGTATTTGACTGCTACTCTTGTCCGTCGGCAACCCTTCCCCCCACGGGTCGGCCAGTCCACCGGTCTGCAAGAATATTGTCAATATTAAACCGGTCCGCAGTGCAAAAAAGGTTGGGGACCCCTGATGTAGAATACTGCAAGTCCCATTCACTGGTTCATTGGCGAGACCAACAATGGGGGAGATGTGTTGCCACGGTTGTAGGGAGGAGTAGGCCATGCTGTGGGTTGCCTGTTGCAGCTGACCAGGACAAGAGATGCTAAAGCGGTGTGGGAGAGCCCCTGCGGATGTGCTGGAATCTGTACTTGGGTTGGGGGCCGGCCTCTCCCATCCCTGTTGGCTGCCCTCCGGTGTTAGCTTGATGCTGCTCCGCAGTGTTTGATGGGTGGAAGAACAAGCTGGACCAGGATACAGGCATGGCACTGAGAGACTTGGGCTATATTATTTTTTTTTGTGACTACATCTTTTTCTGAAATCATAACCATATGTTCTATTTCAGAATCAGGTTTATTACCACCGGCATGTGACATGAAATTTGTTAACTTAGTAGAAGCAGTTCAATGCAATACATAATATAGAAGAAAAAACAGAAAACTATTAAATAAATAAGTAAATCTTATTCAGTATACATTACATTGTATACATATATTGAATAGATTAAGAATTGTGCAAAAACAGAACTACTATATATTAAAAAAAAGTGAGGTAGTGCCCAAGGGTTCAATGTCCATTTAGGAATCAGATGACAGAGGGGAAGAAGCTGTTCCTGAATCGCTGAGTGTGTGCCTTCAGGCTTCTGTACCTCTTACCTGATGGTAACAGTGAGAAAAAGGCATGCCATAAGGTGCTGGAGGACTTTAATCTGCCTTTCTGAGACACCGCTCCCTGAAGATGTCCTGGGTACTTTGTAGGCTGGTATCCAAGATGGAGCTGACTAAATTTACAACACTTTGCAGCTTCTTTTGGCCCTGCGGTAGCCCCCCCACCCCCATACTAAACAGTGATGCAGCCTGTCAGAATGCTCTCCACAATACATCTATAGAAGTTTTTGAGTGTATTTGTTGACATGCCACATCTCTTCAAACTCCTAATAAAGTATAGGCATTGTTTTGCCTTCTTTATAACTACATCAATATGTTGGGACCAGGTTAGATCCTCAGAGATCTTGACACCTATAAACTTGAAACTGCTCACTCTCTCCACTTCTGATCCCTCTATGAGGATTCATATGTGTTCTTTTGTCTTACCCTTCCTGAAGCTCTTTCAATCAGCTCTTTTGTCTTACTGACATTGAGTGCCAGATTGTTGCTGTGGTACCACTCCACTTGTTGGCATATCTCACTCCTGTACACCCTCTCATCACCACCTGAGATTCTACCAACAATGGCTGTATTGTCAGCAAATTTATAGATGGTACTTGAGCTATGCCTAGCCACACAGTCATGGGTATATAAAGAGTACAGCAGTGGGCTAAGCGCACACCCCTGAGGTGCGGCAGTGTTGATCGTCAGCAAGGAGGATATGTTATCATCAATCTGCACAGATTGTGATCTTCCGGTTAGAAAATTGAGGATCCAATTGCAGAGGGAAGTACAGAGGCCCAGGTTCTGCAACTTCTCAATCAGGATTGTGGGAATGATGGTATTAAATGCTGAGCTATAGTCGATGAACAGCATCCTGACATAGGTGTTTGTGATGTCCAGGTGGTCTAAAGCTGTGTGAAGAGCCATTGAGATTGCATCTGCCATTCACCTATTGTGGCAATAGGCAAATTGCAATGAGTCCAGGTCCTTGCTGAGGCAGGAGTTTAGTCTAGTCATGACCAACTTCTCAAAGCATTTCATCACTGTTGATGTGAGTGCTACCGGGTGATTTTCATTAAGGCAGCTCATGTTATTCTTCTTAGGCTCTGGTATAATTGTTGCCTTTCTGAAACAAGTGGGAACTTCCACCCATAACAGTGAAAGGTTGAAAATGTCCTTGAATCCTCCCACCACTTGGTTAGCACAGGTTTTCAGATCCTTACCGGGTACTCCATTGGAACCTTCCGCCTTGCGAGGGTTCACTCTCTCTAAAGACAGTCTAACATCGGCCTCTGAGACAGAGGTCACAGGGTTATCAGGTACAGCAGGGATCTTCACAGCTGTTGTTGTATTCTCCCTGTCAAAGAGGGCATAGAAGGTGTTGAGTTCATCTGGCAATGAAGCATTGCTGCCATTCATGCTATTGGGTTTCGCTTTGTCGTAAGTAATGTCTTGCAAGCCCTGCCAGAGTTGTTGTGCATCCGATGTTACCTCCAACCTCATTCGAAATTGTCTCTTCGCCCTTGAAATAGCCCTGCGTAAATCATACCTGATTTTCTGGTACAGGCCTGGATCGCCAGACTTGAACGCTACAGATCTAGCCTTCAGCAGATGACGTACCTCCTGGTTTATCCACAGCTTTGGTTTGGCAATGTGCAGTGTCTTTGTAGGCACACTCTCATCCACACAGGTTTTAATGAAGTCAGTAACAACTGCAGCTTACTCAACCAGGTTCAAAGATGAATCCCTGAATACAGTCAAGTTTACCAATTCAAAGCAGTCCTGTAGGTGCTCCTGTGCTTCCCTTGTTCATACCTTCTTGGTTCTCACTACTGGTCCTGGAGTCTTCAGTCTCTGCTTATACTCAGGGAGTATAAGTACAGCCAGGTGATCAGTCTTCCCAAAGTGAGGGCGTGGAATTGCACGGTAGGCATTCTTGATGGTGGTGTAGCAATGGTCCAGTGTGTTGTTTCCTCTGGTATTGCAGGTGATTTGTTGATGGTAATTGCTTAGTGATTTTTTTCAGACTGGCCTAGTTAAAATCTCACAAAACAATGGTGAGGGCATTAGGATGTGCTGTTTCATACATGTTGATCCCATTGCTCAGATCATCTAAAGTCTGATTGACATTGGTCTGAGGTGGAATGTATATAGACATCCGTTAGTCTCGTGAGACCATGGATTTGTGCCTTGGAAGGTTTCCAGGGCGCAGGCCTGGGCAAGGTTGTATGGAAGACTGGCAGTTGCCCATGCTGCAAGTCTCCCCTCTCCACGCCACCAATGTTGTCCAAGGGAAGGGCACTAAGACCCATACAGCTTGGCACCAGTGTCGTCGCAGAGCGATGTGTGTTTAAGTGCCTCGTTCAACGACACAACACGCTGCCTCAGCTGAGGCTCAAACTAGCGACCTTCAGATCACTAGACCGACACCTTAACCACTTGGCCATGCGCCAACACATGTATACTGCCACCAAAGTGACCGCAGAGAACTCCTGTGGTAGGTAAAAAGGACGGCACTTGACTGCTAGATACTTCAGGTCTGGTGAGCAGAATTGGGACATCACTGATATATTTGTGCACCAAGAAGAGTTGATCATGAGGCATACTCTTCCACCTCTGCTTTTGAGACTCTATAGATCTATCCTGACGGTGTATAGTAAACTTGTCGATCTAAATCGCTGCATCTGGTACAGAAGGGGTTAATCAGGATTCCGTGAAACAAAGGACACATGCGGTCCTAATGTCCCTCTGATTCAGTACCCTAGCTCTGAAATAATCAATTTTATTCACCAGAGACTGCACGTTTGCCAGCAAGATAGTCAGTATTAGGAGTTTAAAACCCCATTTCCTCAAATGCACTTGTAATCCCGATGTACAGCCACGATTCCTCTGTGGGCACTTACATCCACAGTCAGAGTTGTTTTTGTCAGTTTTAAGCAGCGATAGTTTGTTTAAACGCATTAAGACATCTTTGTTGACTGTACTGACCTTGGAAGCAATTGTGCTTTTTAGCTATATCAGGCTGAAACAAGAATATTTAATCGTATCCATTGAGAGTACTGCTGCCACTCGAGTTGCCCCTAGGTGCCCCAGAAGTGATAATTCCATTGAAATTCCATTTGTGCTAGGGGTGCGATGTTCAGTGTGCTGTGTGCTGTTGGTAATATGTTTCGCATCTTGGCCCTGGAGGAATACTGTTTTGTCTGGCTTTCTTCATGTATAGTTGAATGATAATTAAACCTGAACTTGAAAATCTGGGTCAATGTGTGTCACGGTCCAGTCTGTTGACTCGTCATTTCAGTTAATTTCCTTTCCTCGTGTTCCACTGGGCTCCTTGATTAGGGCCCCTGATCCTCATTCGAACCGGTAGCATAAAGACTCCGGCTTACATCTACTCGCTGCTGGTTCGTCACCATAGCCAGTGTGGCTATGCTCGTCCTGGAGCTGCCGAGAATTGTGTACTCTAAGTGGCTCGGGTGCCCGGGGTTGCTTTGTGGACTTGGTCGTTTTTGTATCCAGCTGAGTTGCCAGCTGTTTGCCGCCACTCCGAGCCAAAGGTACGAATTCTGCTGTTCCCATGGCCAGCTGGGATTTGCTGGCCAGTGACCGCTTCTCCGAGCTAAGATTCGAATGGACTGTCATGGTTTGGATTTCGTCGTCTCGTATCCAGCTGAGTAGGCAGGCCGATGCTGATACTCAAATGGACTGTCGTTGTTTTGTCATCTCGTATCCAGCTGAGTAGGCAGGCCGTTTGCCGCTACTCGAATGGACTGTCGTTGTTTTGTTGTCTCGTATCCTGCTCAGTAAGCAGGCTGTTGGCCGCTACTCGAATGGACTGTTGTTGTTTTGTTGTTCTGAGTCCTAGTCCAAGTCCAAGTCTAAGTCCTGGCTCTGTGTTCGAGCCCAGGTTCCAATTCCGAGTCTAAGTCCAGGCTCTGTGTCCGAGCCCAAGTCCAGGTCCCGGCTCCGTGTTCAGGTCCAAGTCTAAGACCTGGTTCCATGTCCAAGTCCAATTCCAAGATCAGGTTCCGAGTCCAAGTCCAGGCTTTGTGTCTGAGTCCAAGTCCAAGTCCAGGCTCCGTGTCCGAGCCGAAGTCCAAGTCCAGGTTTTACCAGTTTGTTATCCAATGTTTATATCCATGTTGGCTTTTTATCCTCGCTCCCTGGCCTTCTTAGTAGCTATCAATAAATACATTTCTGTTTATTCTACCTGTGTGTCTGTGTCCTGCGCTTGGGTCCGCTCCCATCCCCCGCTCATTGCAACAATGTGTAGCCACTACAGTACCTGTGTGTAGGCACATTAGCAACATTTAAGAAACATTGTTAAGTACATGGAAAAGAGCAGTTTTGAGGGCAATGCACCAAATAATGAGCAACATGGCTGCCAAGGATAAGTTGGATCGAAGGACCTGATTCAATGCCATACGATTTCAAGTCTAAAGAAACAGCACCCATTGTCAGCAGCAAATCTGGGATACTAATTGATGGCACTGCTATGCATCTTCAATTCTTGTTTCAAACCTTAGAGCAACTAATCTTATTCAAAGAATATATTTATTCCTTGAATATATTTTTTAATTTCACTCAATGGCGATACTAAACGGCATTTACTAAAATTTGAATTGCCTCACTTAATAAGACCATAAGAGATAGGAGCAGAATCAGGCCATTCTGCCCTGCCATTTTATCATGGCTGATCCATTATCCTTCTCAACCTGATATTCCTGCCTTCTCCCTGTAACCTTCATACCCTGACTAATCAAGAACCTATCAACCTCCACCTTAAATAAACTGCCTCTGGCTAAAGAAATTCCTCCCCATCGCCGTTCTAAATGACCGTCCTTCTATTCTAAGGTTGTGCCCTCTGGTTCTAGACTCCCTGACTATAAGAAACATCCTTTCCACATGCACTCTATCTAGGCCTTTCAACATTCAATATGTTTCAATGAGATCCCTCTTCATTCTTCTAAATAACAGTGAATCCAGGCCCAGAGCCATCAAATGCTCCTCATATGATAATGCTTTCACTCCCAGAGTGATTCCTGTGAACCTTCTCTGAACCCTCTCTAATGTCAGCACATCCTTTCTTAGATAAGGGGCCCAAAACTGTTTACAATCCTCAACTGAGGCCTCACCAGTGCCTTATACAGCCTCAGCATTACATCATTACTTTTTTCATTCTAGACCTCGCGAAATGAATGCTAACACTGCATTTCCCTTCCTCATCACCAACTCAACCTGCAAGTGAACCTTTAGGAAATCCTGCAAGAGGATTCCCAAGTCCCTTTGCATTTTGGATTTTTGAATTTTTGGCCCATTTAGAAAATAGTTTATGCTTTTGTTCCTTTTATCAAAGTGCATGACCATACATTTCCTGACACTGTGTTCTTTTTGCCACTTCTTTACCTATTCCCCTAATCTGTCTTAGTCATTCTGCAAACTCCCTGCTTCCTCCACATTACCTAGCCCTCCACCTATCTACATATCATCTGCAAACTTGGCCACAAAGCGATCAATTCCGTCATCCAAATCATTAACATATAACATAAAAATAAGTGCTCCCAACACAAACCCCGCCACTATTCAGAGGCAGCCAACCAGAAAATGCTCCTCTATCAATACTAGTATCTGTCCAGTAATACCATGGACTCTGACCTTGTTAAGCAGCCTCATGTGTGGCACCTTGTCGAAGCCCTACTGCAAATCCAAGTACACAAAATCCACTGATTCTCCTTTGTCTATCTTGTTTGCTATATCCTCAAAGAATTACAACAGATTTGTCAGGCAAGTTTTTCCCTTAAGGAAACCATGCTAACTTTGTCCTATTTTATCATGTGCCTCCAAGCACCTTGAGACCTCATCCTTAGCAATTGACTCCAAAATTTTACCAATCACTGAGATCAGGTTAACTGGCCTATAATTTCTTTTCATTTGCTTCCCTCCCTTCTTGAAGAATGGAGTGACATTTGTAATTTTCTAGTCTTCCAGAGCCATGCCAGAATCCAGTGATTCTTTAAAGATCAGTACTAATGCCTCCAAACTCTCTTTAGCTACCTCTTTCAGAACCATGGAGTGTAGTCCGACTGGTTCAGGTGACTTATCAACCTTCAAACCTATCACCTTCCCAAGCACCTTCTCCCTGGTAATAATAATTACACTCAATTCTGCCCTCTGATATTCTTGAAACTCTAGCATACTCCCACAACAAAAACAGATGCAGAATACTTACAGTACTGTGCAAAAGTACATATATATAGCTAGAGTGCCTAAGACCTTTACAGAGTACTATTGTAATTTTATGTTTTGCACTGTACTGCTGCCACCAAAAAAAAACTAATTTCATGACATATGTGAGTAATGATAAACCTGATTCTGATATGGGTCTCTGTTGTGAACTGAGAATGGGAAGGGGGCAGGGAGAGGGCTTTCATCATTAGGAAAAGGGGTAGGGAGAGGGGAGGGAGCAGGAAGCATCAGAGAGACATTCTATAGTGACTGAAAAAAAACAACTGTTTGGAATCAAATTATCTTGCCTGGTGTCTCAGGGCATGGTTTGTGTCTGCACCCATACCACCTTATGCCCTGACATTTCTTCAATGCCACCTGTCCTAAACCCCTTGCTATTCCTAGCATCCTTTGATCTTGCCTGACTTACAAACCCTCTCTCCGTGCCATATTGACAAATAACAGTATTGTGGAAAAATCTTTTGCACCCTAGCTCTATATATATACACACACACACATATATATATATATCTACTGAAGATTTTTGCACAGCACTGTATTTAGTTTGCCTACCATTTCCTTATCCCCCACTACTACCTCTCTAGCAACATTTTCTAGCGGTCCCCAGCCACTGGGCCGCAAAGCATGTGCGAGGAAACAATATGATTTGGCGATATGAACGATATGGGTCAGCTGCACCTTTCCTCACTCCCTGTCACACACTGTTGAACTTGAACATAGGGTTGCCAACTGTCCCGTATTAGCCGGGACATCCTGTATATTGGGCTAAATTGGTTTGTCCCATATGGGATCGCCCTTGTCCCGTATTTCCCCTGCTAAGGTAGAGCGATCCTATGAAACCATTCGTAAGCCAAAATGGTGTAAAGCGCAGAAGCAATTACCATTAATTTATATGGAAAAAATTTTTGAACGTTCCCAGACCCAAAAAAAACCTACCAAATCATACACATAAAACCTAAAATAACACTAACATATAGTAAAAGCAGGAATGATATGCTAAATACACAGCCTATATAAAGTAGAAATAATGTATGTACAGTGTAGTTTCACTTAACAGAATCGGGAAGATTAAGCCAAAACCGATTTGTAGAAAAAAATCGGCACGTACATGCATGCGCACACAGGTGCCTGTGCAGGGCTTCATGATCATGGTGGTCTTTCTCGGGGTAAACACAAGTGTCCCATATTTAACTGCTACTTCTGACCCTTACTTGGGAGTGAGGAAGTTGGCAACCCTACTTGAACACCACCCCCCCCCCCCCCCACCCCACCGGTCAGCCGGTCCACAAGAATATTGTCAATAATAAACTGGTCCACGGTGCAAAAAAGGTCAGGGACCCCTGTGATATCTACTCTTTTACTCTTTATAAATCTGAAAACCTTTTAGTATCCTCTTCGACATTATTGGCTAACCAACCTTTATATTTTATCTTTTCCCTCCTTATCTCTTTTTTAGTTGCATTTTGTTGATTTTTAATAGTTTCCCAAACCTCTAATTCTCACTAATGATTGCTCTATTATATGCCCTCTCTTTTGGTTTTGTGTTGTATTTGACTTCCCTTGTAAGCCGCGGTTACCTCATCCTCTCATTAGAATACCACTTCATCTGTGGGTGTGTCTTTCTGAATTTCTCCCAGAAACTCCAGCCACTGCTGTTCTGCTGTCATTCCTGTTAGTGTCCCCTTCCAAGAAACTTTGGCCAGCTCCACTCTTATGCCTCTATAATTCCCTTTTCTTCACTGTAATCTGATACATCTGACTTTAGTTTGTTCCTCTCAAATTGCAGGGCGAAGTCTGTCATATTATGATCACTCTGTCCTAATGTTTCTTTTAATTGAAGTTCCCTAATCAAATCCAGTGCATTACACAATACCCAATCCAGAATAACTCACACTGAATGTTGGAGGAACTCAGCAGGCCTGGCAGCATCTATGGAAAAGAGTAAACAGTCAATGTTTTGGGCCAAGACCCCACATCAGGACTGGAAAGGAAGGGGAGAAGCCCGAGTAAGAAGGTGGGGGAAGGGAGAAAGAAGTACAAGGTGGAGGGTCTCCTTATCTACCCATCACCTCCCCCGGTGCTTCTTCCCCTTCCCTTTTTTCCATGGTTTCTGCCCTCTCCTATCAGAATCCCCCTTCTCCAGCCCTTTATGACTTGCACCAATCAAATTCCCAACTCTTTACATCATGTCCTCCCCTCTCTGGTTTCACCTGTCACCTGCCACCTTGTACTTCTTCCACCTTCTCACTCTGACTTCTCCCTCTCCTTTCCAGTCCCAATGAAGGGTCTTGGCCTGAAATATTGACTGTTCACTCTTTTCCATAGATGCTGCCTGATCTGCTGAGTACCCTCAGCATTTTGTATGTGTTGTTTTGTATTTCGAGCAACTGCAGATTTTCTCTTGTTTGTGGCCCAATCCAGAATAACCTTTCCCCAAGTGGTCTCAACCACAAGCCACTCTAAAAAGCCACCTTCTAGGCATTCTACAAATTCTCTCCCTTGGGATCCAGCACCAATCTGATTTTCCCAATCTACCTGCATACTGAAATCCCCCATGACTATCGCAACATTGCCTTTTTGACAAGTGTTTTTTATCTCCCATTGTATATTGTAGTCCACATCCTGGCTACTGTTCGGAGGCCTGTATATAACTCTCATCCGGACCTTTTTACCCTTGTAGTTTCTTAACTCTACTCACAAAGATTCTACATCCTTCGATTCCATGTTATCTCTTTCTAAGAGATTTATTTTTACCAACAGAGTCACCCCACCCCCTCTGCCTACTTGCCTGTCCTTTTGATACAATGTGTATTCTTAATGCTTAGTTCACATTTATGGTTTTCTTTCAGCCACAATTCAGTGATGCCCACATCATACCTACCAATCTCTCACTGTGCTACAATATCATCTACCTTATTCTGTATACAGTATGCATTCAAATCGAAACTACCTTCAGTCCTGTTGCTCTTTTCAATTTTGTCCCGATGTTACACGGCAACATATTCCACTGACTGCAATTTTGCCCTATCATCTGCCTGTCCTTCCTGACAGTCTTGCTACACACTGCCTCCGCTTGTATGCCAACTGCCCCATCCTCAGCCCAATCACTCTAGTTCCCATCTAATCTGTGAATGGGATTGATAATTAGTATTGAGTTATATTGTATTGGTTATGATTGTAACAGTCTGGCTGGTCTGTATCTTGTTACAAATGCGGAAAGATCAATTGTATAAAGATGCTTTAGGTGCAAAATGTGAGTAATTCATGTCCAACATAGATTAATTCAGAAGGAGTGAATTATGCTTTTCACCTGTGCTAATTCATGCCAGTGCAAAGTAATCTTGGCTTAAAATGGCAACATCCATATATGAGAATTTACATTGTCAAATGCTTCCACAAAAAGGATGGTTGTGTGGGTTGTGATTATAATCGCTGAACTTAGTACTGTTACACTGCAACCTTTCTCTGCAGACAAGACAAATGTCTTTCAGTAGCACCCACATTAGATGTCCATTAGAATCCTAAGGGAGAGTGGACATGTTATACTAATTTCTCACATTTTGTTCAATGCTTTGGGGCGAGTAAATCTCCATGTTTGGACTTAGAACAAGGAATTCTAGAGGACTTGCAAGCACGTCCTTTGTCCTTGTCGGCATGTTTAGAAGGATCCTCACTTTAGTGCTGCAAGTCTGATCCTCAGCTTCTAGCACCCGCCCTGCACGATGTTGCCGACCTTCTGCTTCTATTGCAAAGGCCCAGCACTCCCACTGGCTGGGCTGTGTAGGAGGCAGCATAAAACAACAAAGTACAAGACAGTAAGAGGAAAGATTTGTATTTTAAGGAGAGCGAAGGTGTTCTCCACCAGACTGCTGATGATGCTACACCTTTCATCAGAGGCTGCAGCTGCAGGAGCTTGGAGAGGAATTGGAAACCAGGGTAAATGGGAATAGCCTTCATCTCTCAAGATCCAGCCCTCAGGGATGTACACATTCTAAAACATGGGAGCTGTCAAGGGCTGCCTAACAATATAGGCATTATGTAGATACCAGACATTAATCAAAAAAAATTCTTCTCATGGTTGACCAGAACTCATATGTTCATGAATGGAAGTCCTTACAATTCATGGTGACCTAAGTTAAGCTATGAAACCAGGAGGGCAACATTTGGGAAATTGAGATCATCACACAAATCTTGAGGAAGCTCACAATCCTGGTGAATTCATGCTGACCTGTAGTCTGAGGCATGAAATCCATGGATGTGGGGTGCTCAATCATGTCTGTTCTACCCTATGCTTGATCTGTAGCTCCAGCTTATGAAACTCACCCTTATATCCTTCAATGAATGAATAGTAAAAAGAATTTTTTTTCTTGGGCAGGGAGAATCAGCGATCTTTCTAATGATGTGATGAGCTACAAACTGTGTATTTGAGCAGTAAATATCTACCTCTACTACTTGGAATGAATCAATGATCAGGATACAAAGATAAGAGTGATCTTAACTTGCACAAGCGAAGCAGTCCAGATAAGGAGTGTTGGAAACCATTTATGGAAAGTCATGGACATTTGTCTTGTCCGCAGAGAAGTACTGCAATGTACTAATGGTGAGAAAACTTAAAAGTCTGAGGTGCAAGGGACTTGGGAGTTCCTGTGTAGGATTCCCTATAGGTTAGTTTGCAGGCTGAGTCAATGGTGAGGAAGACAAATGTAATGTTAGTATTCATTTTGAGAGGATTAGAATATAAAAACAAGGATGCAATGCTGAGGCTACATAAGGCACTGATGTTTCATTTGGAGTATTGTGAGTAGTTATGGTCCCCTTATCTAAGAAAAGGCGTGCTAATATTGGAGAGGGTTCAAAGGAGGGGAATGAAAATTATTCTGGGGTTGAAAGGGTTATCATGTGAGGAGCATTTGAGAGCTCTAGGCCTATACTCACTGGAATTCAAAAGAACGAGGGGAGAGCTCATTGAATGTTGAACGGCCTCAATAGCGTGGATGTGGATATGGACCAGAGGACACTGCCTCCAAATGGAGGGACCTCCATTTAGAATGTAGATGAGGAGGAATCTCTTTAGCCAGAGGGTGGTGAATCTGTGGAATTCGTTACCACAGGCAGCTGTGGAGGCCAAGCCATTTGGTATATTTAAGGCAGAAGTTGATAATTCTTGATTGGTCAGGGCATGAAGGGTTACGGGGAGAAGGCAGGAGATTGGGGTTGAGAGGGAAATGGATCAGTTATGATGAAATGACAGAGTAGACACAATAGTCCAAATGGCCTAATTCTGCTCCTATATCTTTTGGTCTTATGTCTCTATCACAATAAACCTCAGCCTTCTAAAGATATTGATTCTCAAAAAGAGTAAAATAGAAATAAGGAGATCTTTGGACTCTGGGCTGAGAAGATCAGTGGATGAGAGACCTTTGTTCCCTCAGGGTCTCTAGCTGCCATTGTACATACCTGACGCCTGACTGGGACAGCTCCAGTTCATGCAGCAAGCCCACCACAAAAGCATATGTGATGAGTGGTTTTAACAGTGAACTGGTAAAGGACCTAAGTCTTTATGCTCTGTAAGAATGTGATTTAGAATCAGTTTTCATAAGGTTCTGTAGTTGGGAAAGATGTGTGAATGGCCTTTTCAATCACACAACTACAAATAAATGCACATTCAATGGAGACTGATAAAATGATTCTTCCACCTAGAAATAACATGACCTAACTTTGGGCAATGCTCTGCATAAGCCCTGTATAACAACCAATGTTATTATGTACGTATGTTATGCAGAAGATATGTCATTTGTCCAAACAAAAATTGCTTTGTTAAGTGTCCAGTTTAAATTCCCGAGACTGCAAGGTTAATATCATATTAATGTATTGCCCTTGGAAAACATCCACTTGTTAATGTACACCTATACAGAAGTAGTCAATAGGCCAGTATTCCAACTGACAAGGTCATTGTAGCTTCCAATTATCTAATTTTACCTCCTTTTTTTTCTTTTCTCCAATAACACCAGATCTTCAGGCAAGATTTTGAGTTATGAATGACATTTTGATACAATTAATAGAAAGTCACAGTCATTTAGTCAATCTATTCTTGGAAGAAAACAACAAAGCATATTTCTCCTTCATTTACCATAAACACCACAATCTTGGTGAGAAGAATAGAAAACAAGCTAGCTCTTCATTAATAGGTGTAAAATAACTAAAACTATTAAAACAAACATGACTTCTTTCTTGTAAACAAGCCTATTTGAAATCCTACATGGTAGTTGGCATAAAGCCCAACTAGTTCTCAAGACAATAATGTCGATGGATTTTTCTTCCATTCAACAACAAGGAGTTTTTAAAGTAAAAATCAAAGACAGAATTCCCCTCTCAACTTCAAAGGTAGCTCATTGGTTATTCACCTTTGATAAGAAACAGAAAAAATTGTTTTGTTGCTGAAATACTAAATTTTGCCTTTTTAAAAAAATCTTATTTCCATTTTATTGACATACAGTATGTTACAGAGTTTGTCTCTCCATTCTCTAAGTAAATAACCTTTGCAGTCATCGCTGGTGAAAGCCAAGCCTTTATGCACAGAGCATCCGAGATGAACTCCGTTTTTGATATTCCGTGCTCTTTGCACCATAGAAGGGAATTGTTCACCAAATAGATAAATCAAATTGATCCAGCAGTGATTCATAGGTACCAATCTCACTGAAAGTTGAAATCCACTGGTAGCCAGATGACAGCATGAGACATTCTGTGACCCAGCAATAGTTCTCAAGTGTTCTGAAAACATTTAAGCTCTTATTTCTATGTCAAGAACCACCAGGTGAATTATCAGTAACTTTCAGTCATGAACTTTAGCATTCAAGTTATATCACGTTTAGCAAAACTGAATGAGTATTATTTAAATAAATATAAATACTAATCTACCATCTACAATATAAATCCTGTATGTTGGAAAATGAGCACTCTTCACCTCATTTAGAATTTACAATGTGAAGTTATAAAATCTACAATATCTTATTTGAGCACTACTTTTATTTCAGAACATAAGGGAGCTATTATTTGCAAAAATAGAGTAACGGTTAAGAATGCTGGATTTAGAAAGTTTGTCTAAGCTACCATTAAATGCAACATTAAGATAAAATTTAAGTGAATAGTTGTTGGGAACATTTTTACACAATGGCATGAAAAGTCCATTCATCCAAGAAAAAAAGCAAGTTGAGATGCAGAGCTACATACCAAATGAATGCAAATACACACTGTTGGAAGACCTTTGTGAGTCAGGCAGCATCTATGGAGGGAAATCAATAGTCAACATTGTTTTGGTTTGAGATCCTTTATCCTCCAGTCCAGAGAAGGGTCTCGACCTGAAACAATGTTGACTATTAATTTCCCTCCGTTGATGCTGCCTGACTCAGTAAGTTACTCCAGCAGTTTGTTTTTGCTCCAGGTTCCAGTATCTTTGGTCTCTTGTGCCTGCATCAAGAGGATTGATTTCCATTAGCTGAATTTTGGTCCCAGACATGCCATCAAATAATAATATTTACAGAACAGAGAACAACACCTGATTCTCCCTCTGGTAAATAGTTATACACTTCAGCAGAGCCAAGAGATACAGCTGTTTTCGGAGGTGGAAGTAGATGAAGTAATTATGTTATAAGATACTGCAAACACTTCACAAAAAGCGAAGTGATGCATTGAAGTAGTCAAACATAAAATGAGTATGCAGCCTATGGTGATGCTGAGTTCAGGTACAAATATTCCTTTCATATTCCAGAGTTAACATTTAAAAAAATGGATCAGAGGAAATAGCAATCCTGTTCCATATTTTGGAATATGGAAAAACAGTCTTGCATGCTTGTAATTTGCTACAATTAAAATGATGAAGAACTCAATCATTTGCAGATGATTTATTGGTGAGCTTGAACGCAGTAGTGGCTTTAGGATAATTAATTCTTTTCTGGAGAAATCAATGGCACCAAGTATACTTGCAGCCGACCTTAACACAGACAACTGTTCTAAGTATAAAATATGACACCAAACCCCATTAAAACTATTTATTTTCACCCGTGTCCACCATCTAGGCTGAGGCTTCTATCAATGGAATGATTGTCAACTTCATTACTTGCACTGGTGTTCACTAGCTTTCTATTTTCAGACCTGCCACTTTAGTTATTCTGTAATCAAATTTTGGAAATTTCTTGTTACAAATTTCAACATTATCTAGAAAAATAATCTATTCATGCACGTAACAAAGTGTTGCAGTGCTACATTCATTCCACACTAACATATGAAAGCGAATGTTGGACAATATCAAAGCAAAATGAGGGAAGACTCGAAGCTGCAGAAATGTGGTTTTTGTGGAGAACAATGAAAATATCGTGGAAAGACAAAGTAATAAATGAGGAAATGATAGCTGAAATTTTAGGGACAGGTACTGGGGAAAGAAAGGTTTGAACATAAGTTTTGAAGAGCTTATTAGAACTTCTCAGATTAAAGACAGATGGAAGACCATGATCGCCCACACCATGAGACACATGGCACATGATGATGATGATAAACAAATTACTAAAGCTTCCTTCTTGTGGTTTCAAAATGGTTAAGTGATTCAAACCCTCCCCCAAATATCATATATAGATAAACATTTTTAGATTATGAGGACACGCAGTCCTCTTTTATTGTCATTTAGTAATGCATGCATTAAGAAATGATACAATGTTCCTCCAGAATGATATCACAGAAACACAAGACAAACCAACTGAAAAACTGACAAAAACCACATAATTATAACATATAGTTACAACAGTGCAAACCAATACCGTAATTTGATAAAGTACAGACCATGAGCACTGTAAAAAAAAAGTCTCAAAGTCTCTCAAAAGTCCCATCATCTCATGCAGACAGTAAAAGGAAGAAAAACTCTCCCTGCCATGAGCTTCCAGTGCCGCAAACTTGCCGATGCAGCACCCTGGAAGCACCCGACCACAGCCGACTCTTGAGTCCGTTCAAAAACTTCGAGCCTCTGACCAGCCCTCTGACACCAAGCACCGAGCACCATCTTTGCCGAGCGCTTCAACCCCGGCCCCGGCTCCGGCAACAGGCAATAGGCAAAGCCGAGGATTTGGGGCCTTCCCCTCCAGAGATTCTCCATCGCACAGTAGCAGCAGCAGTGAAGCGGGCATTTCAGAAGTTTCTCCAGATGTTCCTCCGTGCTTCTCACGTCTGTCTCCATCAAATCAGGATTGTGCATGGTACCTACTTACAAATTCTACATTTCTATGCTGATTACTCTATTGTATATCATAACTTAGTGATACTAAATTAGGGTATCTTCAAAAAGTGATGCATCAAGAAGAGGGTCCTCATAAAGGACCTTGACCATCCAGGGCATGCCCTCTTCTCATTACTATAGCTTGCAAGAAAAAGTTTGTGAACTCTTTGCAATTACTTGTTTTTCTACATTAATAACTCATAAAATGCAGTCTGACCTTCATCTAAGTCTTGCAGCTTTATCTAAAATTGAGAAAATAGCCAGGATTCCCTTTGTTTATTTGGGACACTCTGCTGCTTAATTGGGATCGTAGATTGTTGTCAAACAGCTTCTAACTAGCATTATTCACTTGTATGGCCGTTAGACACTGCACCATGCTTAGAGCAAACAGTTATTAAGTAGCATCAGTTGCGTGTGTTTGTGTTCAAAAAGCAGTGATTTTGTGTCACTGATAGTTGGTGAGAAATAAGCAGTAACACAATTCAGAACTGCTTTGCTCACTGCGGTTTCAAGCATTCAGGCTTGGAGATGCCAGAAATGGCCGGGAGTGAAAATGAAAGTGTTTCAATATTTCAACAAGTTAAGAAGTACGAATAATTTGAAGGTATAAACAGTCATCTTGAATGTTATCTTTAGTCCCCAGCAGACACTCAGCTCTCAACTGTGGCTCTAAGTAGCTGTTTGCATGTGACAGCGACCACATCCCAGTACACCATTTTGACAGGCGGAGTAAACCAGGTGAGGGTAGCCAGTGGGTCTCATACCCCAGGTGAGATAGGGACATGCCTGAACTAGCATGTGAGGTCAACTCTGGAGGACTGGGTGGATGAGATCTACAGTGAGATCCAATGGCCAGGAAGGTGGTTCTGCAAGGCTCCGTGGAGAGCAAAGGGCATAACAAGGCACAGAGGAAGTCATGGTTATCCACTGCAACCAGATAAGACCACAGATTTGACGTCTACTTGTCTTACTGTATCTGGACTTCCAAGGTCAAGAGAGTGGAACTGCACCTGTGCAGCAGCTATTCCACTTTTAAAACTCTCCCGCATAGGTTTCTGGTCATCATTGGATATGACGAACATCCACCATAAGTATTGGTTATATTCTAATTTGTTCTGTATTTAATTTAAATGCATAATTTGATACTTGGTTAAAACGGTAGTTTATCTTTATTCCTTTTTAATGACTTCTATGGTAATTGAGGCAGCCGCTTAATTGGGCCAAAATGTACTTGCCTGATGTTTTCCAATTAATCCGATGCACGCATAAATGCAGTGTTCTGCTACCACCAATTTCTCCAGATAACCCAAATGGATACACCTTCTGTGCTCCCTGATGCAGGTTTCCATAGTGCGTCCCATCTGGCCAATAAACCCTGCTCCGCATTTACAGGGAATCTTGTAAACGCCAGCCAACCTGAGTCCCAGGTCATCTTTGACCTGCATAAGAAATCGGCGGTAGCAGAACACTGCATTCACAATGGCCATTGGATTGGCTCCGACGGCACAAAACTACTGTGCTGTGCTAATTGCTTTTGGGACCACCTGGAAAAGGAAGCCATTGAAATAAAACTACAGGAGAAGAATTTTAACAAAGACAAAGGTCTCGCTCTAAGTAATAACTGGAATTTGATTGTAAACAAAGTGGGAGAGCAGAAACCTGATTGGATGAGAACTAACCAATCAGGAGGGTTGGAATACAAGGGTATAAATACCACCAGATGAGACTTGCTCAGGCATCATCTCTGAAGGAGATGGCAAAGTTTGACATTGAAATACCAGTTATAATTGATACCTGTACCTGGCTTGAAGCCCAAGAAGAGTTTATTTGTGCAAGGTATAAATTTCTGATAGAATTTCTTGTATCTTGGTAAATAAAAAAGATTCTACATGCCTTTAAGCCTACTCACTGACCTATCTGGCTGCCTTTAAGGTCCCTCTGTTACTCTGACAACCTCACATTTATTGTTTATTCCTTTTCTTTGCACCTCTGAAAAGCATTAACAACATTTCTCATTATTAATCTGCTTTTTTTTCCTGCCAAGATTCACCAAACTATCTATAATCTTCCTGTAGTCACTATTAATCATATGAATAAGTTTTGTATCATGTGCAATCTACTTTATTTTACCCAATTAGTTGCCATTCATTTATGTATTACCAAAAGCAAGAGACTGAGTACCAAGCCATGTGAAATTGCAATGCTAAAATGCCTTCCATTCACAAAAGCACCTGTAAATCATTACCCTTCTTTCCTGCTATACGCAGCTCTGAATCCAATTTGCCACTGTCCTTTGGATTCCAATGACATTAAATTATTAAGCAGCCTTACAGATTGGACATGATCTATTAAATTCTATGTAAACCACATCAGATACTCTGCTCAACAAACTTCTTTGTGCCTCTTCTAAAAGTTCAAGTTTGTCAATGAACAAATCAGTGTTGACTATCCCTAAAATGATGTATGTTTTGCTATGTAAGATTGTACTGTGCCTTAGAATGGATTTGAATAATTTTTCCAACATTAAATTTAAAATGAACTAGCCTGTAATTCCTTGGTTTATCTATTCCTTTAACTAAAACTTAAAATAATGGTACAATGTTTGCAGTCTCCTTATCCTCAGGCAGCTCTTCTATAGACACAATCTTTAATGGCATGCATTAAATTTCATCTAAGATTGGTGATTTATTCATATTTGAGAATGAATATGAAGAACAAGCCCTCAGTGTATTTTTAAATTTTATTCAACCTATCAAATCCTTCACAACCATTGCCTTTCACCTTCAACACTGGCCTCAGTCACCTCTTTTGTGAGGATGATCAGTAAGCACCATACCCACATTTTCAGCTGCTTAAAACTTTATCTCCTTGGTTCTTAATTGGTCTCACTCCTTTGCACCTTACCTACATAGAACAGGCTTTTGGATTTTCATTAATTGTATGCCAAAACTTTTTCATAGCTTCATTTTGCTTTCCCAATTTCATTTTAAATACACCCCTTACACTCTTCCATGCTTTCTACTGTATTGAGATGTCAGTGTCTGCCATAATGTTTCTTTGCTTCCCTTGTGCTACTGTCTGTGCACTTTGCCGACCAGGTACTCTCATGTCTCTTTTGTAGGAAGATATGTTTTGAATCCCTGGAAATGCTTTCTTAAATGCCTTTCATTACTCTGAGATTTACTTATCAGCAAGCAGCTCCTCCAGCGTACCTTTTCTAAATCAGTTTTCAGTGAAATTGTCTTTATCCTAATTTAGAAATGCTACCCCTAGTTTACATTATTCCTTAACTGTCAAACTGTCCTCCTATTTCTATGCTGAATGACAGAATCAGATTTAGATTTAAGATCACTGGCACATGTCGTGAAATTTGTTGTTTTGCCACAGCAGTACATTGTAATATATGATAATATTTTAACAACTATATATTACATTAATAGACATAAAAAATAAATTAAGTAAATAGTATAAAATACGAATAAATAATGAGGTCGTGTTTATTTCTGAATTATCCATTCAGAAATCTGATGATGGAGGGGAAGAAGCTATTCCTGAAATTTTGAATGTGTGTCTTCAGGCTCCTGTACTTCCTCCTTGATGGTAGCAATGAGAAGCGATCATGTCCTGGGTGATGGGGGTCCTTAATGACGAATGCCACCTTTTTGAGGCATCGTGTTTTGAAAATGTTCTCAATGGTGGAGAGGCTAGAGCCCATAATGGAGCTGGCTGAGTTTACAAGATTTTGCAGCTTTTTCCAATCCTTTGCAGTGAGCCCACCGTACCAGATGATGATGTAACCACTTAGAATGCTCTCTAGGGTGTATCTGTAGAAATTTGTGAGTTTTTAGTGACATACAATACCAAATCTCCTCAAACTTCAAAGCTCATCTGAGAGTGAGGCATCACAGCCATTCATGATGTTGGGTTTCACTCTGTAGGAAGTAATGGCTTCCAAACTCTGCCAGAGCTGATGTGCATCCAATTCTGTCTCTAACTTCAATTGGAATTGTTTATTTCACCCTTAAAATAACCTACCTTAGGTTGTACCTGGATTACTGATCTTGAATGCCACAGACCTAACTCTCAGCAGACCACAAATCTCCTGGTTTATCCATAGCTTTTGATTGGGTATGTCTGGTATGATCTCAAAGGTACACACCCATCCACATAGGTCCTAATGAAGTCAGTGACAACTGTGGGGTATTCATTCAGAATCAAAGATGAGTCCCTGAATGTTGTCCATCCACTGACTCAAGGCATGTAACACCAAGAGCAATTTGAAGATTACTAGCTTTGGAGCTTTCCTTTTTAAGCTCTTTCCTTAAAATTTGAGAGCTCATTTGAGATCATCCCTTTTTCTATCTACTTTGTTTAGATTGACCTGGACTGCAACATCTGGCCATTCATCCTCCCCTCAAGAATGTTCTGCATCTGATCATATAGCATGTTACCTCACTTGACTAGGGAAGCAACATAAAATCCTGGAATTGCATTGGTTGCTGCAGAGACCTTAGTCTGCATTATTAGCTAAATAATCCCCATTAATAACTCTTCTCATGACCTCTCTCATTTCTTAATGCTATGGCTTTGGCTTCAGCTACACTCTCCAGAGGAAATGCTAGGAATAAATACTGTCAGAAATCAAGATGCCCTCAAGGATCTCCCGAAATACATGCCTGGTTATTTTTGTATGCCCAGCCATCATCTATCTCACTTGCACCATCACTCTCTACATCTGTGGGTTGACCATTTCTTTACTCATGTATTCCACAAAACACACAGCCTCATAGATGCCTCAATGATTTCTTAAATTAGGCACTTGAACTCATCCAAGTGTCAACCCTTCCTGCACTTTGATTGTCAAGGACATGACAGGAACTAATTGAGAGTTCCCACAATTGTACAGGTCTGAGATATTCTGGATATGCCTCAACGTATTAGCTTGGCTCACTTTCCAAGAATCAGAGAAGCACTTCTTTGCCTCACTGTACTAAAATTCTGAGTTTTGTATCCTACAGAAATTACCACAGCTTGACCTACCCTCAGAATTAACAATGAAGTAAATTTTTGAAGTTGGCATTTACAAATGGTTTGCAGTACTAGCTGTTTCACCAGCAACGTCCTTCACATTTGTAAAGGGCACATTCTTCATACTTCACATTTACTCAGAACTCTAAAGCTACGGATTCAACACGATGAAACTTCCCTGCACTGATTCCAGAACCTCAAAGACTCTTATTTCTCAGTGATCAGAAGTTAGTACAGTGCAAATAATGAGGCTTAATCAGAGCAAAATATAGTTTAATCAAAAGCTCTTTCAGAATGTGTTCTACTCTGTCAGCTACAAGATTTAACTTTAATGATTGATGTTCCACACAATCGTATGTTTGTTTTGTCATTTAGTTAATTCTTTAAAAAAACTGCAAGTTAGTTAATTTGTTTTTCTCATGCACTTTATAGTGTGTTATTGTTTCATAATTTCTGTTCATTTTTTCCTGCTAGCATTAACCAATCCGAGTTATTCCCTTTGTCCTATCCAAAACTTAAAACTGAATTGTTTTCTCCCTTTCCCAGTTTTGACGAAATATCAACTGTATCTCTTTTCACAAATGATGCCTTACCTGGTGAATGCTTCCTGTATCTTCTGTTGTTATTTCAGATTTCCAACATCTGCAGTTTTTAAATTTTACACGTACAGTGGATTCTGGTTAATGGGCTATCGGTTAATCGGAGCAGCTGCTTATTTGGGACAACTCTTAAATAACAAAACCTAATTAAGAAAATAGCCAGGATTCCCTTCATTTATTTGTGACACTATGCCACTTAATTAGGATAGGAAACTGTTGCCGAGCAATTTCTAACTAGCGTCAGGCACAAGCATTTTTGTGGCCCTTAAACACTACACTGTGCTTTAGAGTGAACAGTTTTTTATATAACATCAGTTGCATGCACTTGTGTTCAAAAAGCAGTGATTTTTGTCATTGATAGTTGGTGAGAAATAAGCAGTAAGGCAATTCAGAACTGTTTTGTTATGGTTTCAAGCATTTAAGCTTGGAGATGCCAGAAAAGGTCGGGAATGAAAATGAAACAATTTCACTACTTCAACAAGTTTGGAACTACGAAGAGTTTGCAGGTATTGACAATCATCTTGAATGATACAATGAAAAGGAAAATTTAGAGGGTGCAATCTTCGAAAACATTGTATGAAAGCAGCCCGTTATCTACATTAGGCGTCTGCACTGATTTTGTTCATTTACAGGCAATCAAAAGAACACCTACACTGGATGAATTCCTCTATCGATAATTATTAGTAACTTGTACACAGTTTTATAGTACCGTAATAGTATTGGTAGTGTTCTAATTTGTCTGTATTTCATTTAAATACATGATTTGTTACTCAGTTAAATGGTAGATGCCATTTTTATACCTCTTTAACTATTTCCATAAAACTATGGCTAATTGAGGCAGACACTTAACTGGTCCAAAATGTACTGACCCCGATGTGTCCCAATCAACTGGAATCCACTGTATTTGCATTAAATTACGTTTTTAAAATTAGGCCAACATAACTGTTCCCTATTCATCCATCATATCATAAGTAAACAAAAGATTCAAAATCTTATAAACTCATTCAGTACATCTTTCTGCCTTTCCAGCTTGACTTGATATCTCTGCATTGGCCCTTATCAACACCTTCAACTTACACAGCTAGCCTAGCATAATGTCTAACTGGCACATATGGCAAAGGATATAAGAGATAAGTCTGATTATTACACTGTTTTAACTAGCAGCAGTCTACTCCACAGTAAAGGAAAATGATTGTCCAACAGTGTATGCCCTAACTCTCTGCCACTCCAAATATTCCTAAAGCTGCATGTTCACTTTCACAATAGCAGCCCAGGCAATTATTCATCGACTGCTACATCAGATCTGCTGAAATCAACATCTTCCCGACTGTCAGATATCAGGCCCCAGGTACCAGAGCTAACTCTCCAAATACCATGATGGCACCTTCACTGCTCTGTAACCTCAAAACGTGGGGCCACCTCTGCTCCAATCCTTTAGCCGTCCTGTGCTTTGTGATCTTCTTAAATAATTGTGTTTGAAAGGCTTGCATCATTCACCTATTGGGCATTCACATACCAATTTATAATATAATCTAATTTTTTGGATGTTTTTAAGATATAACAACATAATTTTAGAATGCAGTCCTATTATATGCAAGTCCATGTTATAATTAGGGAACTGAACAGCATTCGTAGGCATGAAGATTTACAAAGTATGCAGAAGCGAAAACGATGTGCAAAATATCTTTGTATAGTCAAGGTAAGAAGAACAATGATGTAAAGAATCAACAGAGAGATGTATAGTTCAAAATACATCAAAATTGAACTCACTCACAAAAACAGAGAAAGTGAAGGCAAGCATGAGATACAAACAGAGGGTATATTGCAGGTTAGCAGTATCCAAATCTGTGGGGTCACTGCAGGAATTTAACAGGATTAAACTGCAAGAACAGGACATTGGTAAGCTTCCTGCTGCCTGTTCAGTCAACAGTTATCCACAGCAGCTGTTCAGACAGTAGACTGAGAGCTGAATTGAAGCAATCAGATCCCAACCACAGATAGACCTCCAGTAGTGCCCTGGCAGAAGGCAATATTTCTGAATCAGTAGCAGAAAATAATTTAGTTTTGAACGTCCATCACCAGAGATGTCATCCCTGGAACAAATTCAGTCCCAAATGGGTCACAACTGAGGGTTCATATCCTAACTATACAGACAGCAGATATTGGGTGCTGCTAAACAGTAATACAGTGAGAAGAGTAAATCACCGGAGAATGTCTCAGTATGTTGTTGCCAGATCTCCAGCCATGGAATGAATGCACCATTGCCTGGTGAATGGTGTGTTCTCCATTTGAAGTCAAGAACTTGGGAACACATATACACTGCCACGCAGTCAGGTTTTCAGTTACGTCTTCCAGCTGCTCTCTATATTAACCACAAACCCCCAAGTGCACCACAACCACTGTGTGTGCTGTTTCCTCTTGAGTGCACTTCAACCCCCATGCACCACAAGTCTTGCATGCACTGCAACGCCCGTGCATCAATACTCTGCTTCCCCCAGGATGTGATTACAGAGGTTCGAGCACCAAAAGATTTGGGTAGAGAATATGAGAGAAAATACCAAGATCAAAGAAAATGTAGCAGCATTATCAATGGACAAAATAACTAAAAACAACAGAACCCTAATGCTGTCATGATAACCTGAGACTTCCTTCAAACAGAAAATGTTTTACACGCAATGTTTCATGGATGTTTGGAAATGATAATATGCATTACTGGAATTTGAGCTCGAAATAATTAAACAAATCAGAAATCTTCAATCATTTTCTGATCAACTTCTATCAGACATCCTATTTCCATGAGTATCATATTTTAAAATACAGTAGAATGGAACTCGCATACAACTAAAGAAGAAAGGATCCATAATGCTGCCCGACAACTGACTGTAAATCTGCTGGGCCAGTTCATAGGCTGAAATTTTCATAACCCTTGGACAGTTCCTTGCAAACAGAAATTATTTGAAATTTTATTCCTGAGCTCAACTTAGAGACACTGCACTAGCTAGAATAGATCCACCTAAAAGGGTTTTAGTATTTTGGATAACATCTATACAGTCTTCAACACGTATGTACAATGGCAGGTTTATCTTACTTCAAGGAAAATGCTTTCTAATTATTTTTTCAAAGTTTAAATGATGGCATAACAACCATCACTGCATATTAATTTTTGAGATGTCGGTATCACTGACAAAGGAGGGATGCACCACTGTACTCTGTCTGGTGCTTTCACAGTGCTGGTAGGAACTTGGACAATTTCCTTGGAATAATGGAATAGGTATAAATCCATGAACATATCAGCTGTTACAATGGTATACGTCAATGTCTAGATGGTATTTCCCTTGGAGGGGAACTTAGACATTGATGTTGTTCCAAGCAATGTGTTGCTCTTGTCCTCCTTGTGGTGGAGTTCATAGACTTGTAAGGTTCTGCTGAAAATCCCTGCCAGCTTGCTGCAGTGTGTCTGTCCTCCAGAGTACCTTTATAACTCTCGGACAGTGGATGTTTCAGCCATGGATGGAATGCCAATAAAATCTATCCTGAGCACAAGGAAATCTGCAGATGTTGGAAATTCAAGCAACACATAAAAAAATGCTGGTGAACGCAGCAGGCCAGGCAGTATCTGTACCTCGTCCTATAGATGCTGCCTGGCCTGCTGCGTTCACCAGCATTTTTTATGTGTGTTGCTTAAAATCTATCCTGAATAGTTTTCTGTCTGCTTCTTATGGTTAAACTAATAATCTATTTCCTGTTGTGATTCACCACAATAAAAATTCACTGCTATTACTATAAAGTACAAAACTCTTGAAGAAGGAATATAAATAAATGTTATCACAGGTGATTAATAAGATTTTGTAAAAGGTGCAGTTTTTCAAATCTGTAAGCCCTCTAAATATCTGTTTGAACATGTTCCTTTAAACAGTACAAATTCTCTGTTCTCAAGGGACATGTCAAAGATGAAACCTTATAATGCATCTATTTCTGGATCACTTTATTATTTAAACCATCATAGTTGTATACATTAAAGAGACTTTTCTCAAACAAAGCTTTAAATATTCTTGAATCCTTTGAAGTGTGGTAATGTGAACTGAATATTTTCAGAGACATTTTCTCTTTGCAACAGTAACTGTATCTCTCTGACTACAATTATTACACCAACCACTATGGTATTTTAATTACTGTGATGGATATAAACTGTCCCAGGCCCTGGGACCTGTGTACGCTCAGCTTTTTAATGTAGCAGCTGATACTTGCAAAGATCAAAGAGTCGTCTTTCAGTAAGTTAATTTCCAACCAGCTTTGTTCAGCTTCTTGACATAAACGGGAGCCAGTTTTTAGTTATTACTGTAAATGGCGAGCAATAATCGGCCTGAGTGAGCACTCTCACTACCCTCTGAATGAATATGTCCTCCTCATATTTCCCTTAAACATTTCAGCTTTTATCCTTAACCCATGACCTCTAGTTGTAGTGTCACCCAACCTCAGTGCCTCACTGCAAAACGCCTGCTTGCATTTATTCTATCCATATGCCTCATAATTTTGTATCCCTCTTTCAAATCCCTCCTCAATCTTTTACGTCCTAGGAAATAAAGTCCGAACTTATTCAACCTTTCGCTATAACTCAGGCCCTCAAGTCCTGGCAAAAGCCCTTTAAATTTTCTCTGCACTCTTTACACCTGTGGGTAGATGGCCAGAACTGAACACAATACTCCAAATTAGGCCTCACCAACATCTTACACAATTTCAACAGAACATCCCAACTCCTGTACTCAATACATTCATTTATGAAGGCCAATGTGCCAAAAGCTTTCTTAACGACCCAATCTACCTGTGACACCACTTCCAAGTAATTATGGACCTGTAATTCCAGATCCCTCTGTTCTACCACACTCTTCATTGCTCACTGTGTGGGGAGGTGGGGATTATCAGAAGTTCGAGAAATTGATGATCATGCCATCAGGTTGGAGGCTGCCCAAGCGGAATAGAAAATGTTGCTCCTCCAACCTAAGTGTCGCCTCATCACAACAGTAGAGGAGGCCATGGATAGACATAACAGAATGGGAAGTGGAATTAAAATGGGTGGTCACTGGGAGATCCTGCTTTTTCTTGTGGACAGAGCATAGGTGCTCGGCGAAACAATCTCCTATTCTACATCGAGTCTCACTGACATACAGGAGTCCACACCGGGAGCACTGGACACAGTATGTAACCCAAACAGACTCACAGGTGAAGTGTTGCCTCACCTGCAAGGACTGTATAGGGCCTGAGTGGTAGCGAGGGAGGAGGTGTAGAGGCAGGTGTAGCACTTGTTCTGCTTGCAAGGATATTTGCCAGGAAGGAGATCAGTGGGGAGGGACGAATGGACAAGGGAGTCATATAGGAAGCAATCCCTGCCGAAAGCAGTAAGTGGGGAGAGGGAAAGATGTACTTGGTGGTGGAATCCCGTTGGAGATGGCGGAAGTTGCGGAGAATTACCTGCTGGATGCGGAGGTTGGTGGGATGGTAGGTGAGGATACGGAGGATGACTCGCAGGGATGAGGTTCCTCCTACCCCCCCCCACCCTACCAGGGATAGGGTTCCTCTAGTCCTCAGAGAGCTAAACAGTCCTTACAGGGGAGGCGACACTTCACCTGTGAGTCTGCTGAGGTCATATACTGTGTCCACTGCACCTGGTTGGGCCTCCTGTATATCGGTGAGACTTGATGTAGATTGGGAGACCGCTTTGCCAAGCACCTACGCTCCATCCGCGAGAAAAAGCGGGATCTCCAAGTGTCCATCCATTTTAATTCTACTTCCCATTCCCATTTCGATATGTCCATCCATGGCCTCTTCCACTGTCGTGATAAGGCCACCTTAGGTTGGAGGAACAACACGTTATATTTAGTCTGGGAAGCCTCCAACCTAATGGCATGGACTTCAATTTCTCGAACTTCCGGTAATGCTCCCCCCAACTCCTTCACCATTCCCCATCCCCTTTTCTCTCTCTCACCTTATCTCCTTGCCCACCCATCACCTCCCTCTGGTGCTCCTCCCCCTGTTTTTTCTTCCATGGCCTTCTGTCCTCTTCAATCAGACTCTCCCTTCTCCAGCCCTGTATCTCTTTCACTAATCAACTTCCCAGCTCTTTACTTCATCCCTCCACCTTTAGGTTTCACCTATTGCCTGGCATTTCTCTCTCCCCTCTCCCCACCTTTTAAATCTACTCCTCAGCTTTTTTTCTCCAGTCCTGCTGAAGGGTCTCAGCCCGAAACATTGACTGTCCTCTTTTCCATAGATGCTGCCTGGCCTTCTGAGTTCCTCCAGCATTTTGAGGATGTTTCCTATAGTGGTGGAGTCTAGGGCCAGTGGGCATAGCCTTAGAATTGTCCAATTAGAACAGAAATGAGGAAAGTTTTCTTTATCCAGGGAGAGGCTGAATCTGTGGAATTCATTGCCACAGACGGTTGAGCAGGCCAGGTCATTGGATATATTTAAGTCAGGGATTGATAGGTTCTTGATTTCCCAGGGTGTCAATGGTTACAGGGAGAAGGCAGGAGAACGGGGTTGGGAGGATGATTGGTCAGCCATGATTGGTCGAATGGTCTAATTCTGCTCCTAGGTTTTATGGTCTTATGCTCTTACTTATTTTATACATATATACACACACACACACACATACATACAGTGGCATGCAAAAGTTTGGGCACACTTGGTCAAGATTTCTGTTACTGTGAATAGCTAAGCGAGTAAAAGATGAACTGACTTCCAAAAGGCATAAAATGAAAGATGACACATTTATTTAATATTTTAAGCAAGAAAACATTTTTATTTCCATCTTTTACAGTTTCAAAATAACAAAAAAGGAAAAGGGCCCAAAGCAAAAGTTTGGGCACGCTGCATGGCAGTACTTAGTAACACCCACTTTGGCAAGTATCACAGCTTGTAAACGCTTTCTTGTAGCCAGCTAAGAGTCTTTCAATTCTTGTTTGGGGAATTTTGCCCATTATTCCTTGGAAAAGGCTTCTAGTTCTATGAGATTCTTGGGCCGTTGTGCATGCACTGCTCTTTTGAGGTCTATCCACAGATTCTCAATGATGTTTAGGTCAGGGGACTGTGAGGGCCATGGCAAAACCTTCAGCTTGTTCCTCTTGAGGTAGTCCATTGTGGATTTTGAGGTGTGTTTAGGTTCATTATCCTGTTGTAGAAGCCATCCTGTTTTCATCTTCGGCTCTTTTACAGACAGTGTGATGTTTGCTTCCAGAATTTGCTGGTATTTAATTGAATTCGTTCTTCCCTCTACCAGTGAAATGTTCCCCGTGTCACTGGTTGCAACACAAGCCCAAAGCATGATCGATCCACCCCTGTGCTTAAAAGTTGGAGAGGGGTTCTTTTCATGAAATTCTACACCCTTTTTTACTCTTTGCAGCCAAAAAGTTCTATCCAAAAGGTTCAAAGGAACATTTAAACAAGCCTGAAGTATTTTGGAAACAAGTCCTGTGGACTGATGAAGTTAAAATAGAACTTTTTGGCCACAATGAGCAAAGGTATGTTGGAGAAAAAATGCTTTGGGCTTGTGTTGCAGCCAGTGGCACGGGGAACAGTTACTGGTGGAGGGAAGAATGAATTCAATTAAATACCAGCTAATTCTGGAAGCAAACATCACACCATCTGTAAAAAAGCTGAAGATGAAAAGAGGATGGTTCCTACAACAGGATAATGAACCCAAACACACCTCAAAATCCACAATGGACTACCTCAAGAGGTGCAAGCTGAAAGTTTTGCCATGGCCCTCACCGTCCCCTGACCTAAACATCGTCAAGAATCTGTGGACAGACCTCAAAAGAGCAGTGCATGCAAGATGGCCCAAGAATCTCACAGAACTAGAAGCCTTTTGCAAGGTAGACTGGGCAAAAAACCCCAAAACAAGAATTGAAAGACTCTAAGCTGGCTACAAAAAAGCGTTTACAAGCTGTGATACTTGCCAAAGGGGGTGTTAGTAAGTACTGCCATGCAGGGTGCCCAAACTTTTGCTTCGGGCCCTTTTCCTTTTTTGTTATTTTGAAACTGTAAAAGATGGAAATAAAAATGTTTTTTTGCTTAAAATATTAAATAAATGTGTCATCTTTAACTTTATGCCTTTTGAAAATCAGTTTATCTTTTACTCACCTAGCTATTCACAGTAACAGAAATTTTGACCAGGGGTGCCCAAACTTTTGCATGCCACTGTGTAAATATATATAAAATTTAAGTATATTATAACTGAATGTCCTCTATAAATACAAATTGTTTCTGTCTGGTATGATAATTTGCTCTAGCTCTTCAAAATGACCAGCATTTAATTCTGTAGGACCTGAAATACTGTTTATTGTATGTAGTAGAGTACAGCTACTAGGACTTGATGTTTCAATCCCTATGGTAAGTTGGCACTCTCGATGTTGGCAGTGGGTTTGAAGTGGTGACAAGGAGGGAGGGTAGGTACATCATCGGGGTCATCAGGTGGGCACTCTCCCTCTTTGATGTTTCGTTGATAAGCGCACGACGTCTCCAGAGAGCTCAACGGTGCTACCTGGCGTCCCAGATACACTCCCCTCAGTTCCATACCCTCCTGTCTTCAACTTGCAGCCCAGTTGTTGTCTTTCCTTTTAATCCAAATCCAATTGCTGCTTTCTTCTGCTGCATTTGACAAGGACTTGATTGCTTGTTGGAGGGAGTGATCATCCCCATCTTCTTCAGTAGACTGGTCGTAGATGTAGCAATGAATCCCCTGCATCCCACTTCTACAGGGAAAATCTTGGTCTTCCAGCCATTCTGGGCAGTTTCAGTTGCCAGTTCAGAGTACTTGGTCTTTTTCCTCTCATAAGCTTCTTCGACACCATCTTCCCATGGTACTGTCAATTCCATAACATATGCCAGCTTGGCTGTTGTGGACCACAGGACCATGTCTGGCTGGCATGTTGCAACCGCAATGCCTGGGGGAAACACAAGCTTTTTTTCCAAGTCCACGTCCATTTTCCAATCCCGAGCAACCTGCAGAATGCTTACATCTTTTGATGTTACATATATATATGTAAACCTGGCTTTCCCCACAAGTGTTTTGTATACTGCTCATATTTTGTTGCCTTAAAACTTGAGTGGTTGTCTAACTGACTGTGTTCAATGCCACCCTACCTTTCCCTACTCCCCTCACCCTTACAACCACCACACCAGTTATCAAATGTTGGTTAGGCTTTAGATATTAGGGGAACAAGGCTCTCTTTTGAGGAAATGATTAGAACTTTATGTGGTATGAAGGTTATTCATACCATGGGATGAGTTGCAGTGCAATAAAGTTGCAGTGAAATCAAAGCGAAAAGTACCAAATACTGGTCTTACGGTGTTATACTTAAATGCACACAGCATAAGGAATAAGGTGGATGATCTTGTCGTACAGCTACAGATTGGCAGGTATGATATTGTGGCCATCACTGAGAAGTGGCTAAAGGATGCGTGTCTCTGGGAGCTGAACGTCCAAGGATACACGGTATATTGGAAGGATAGGAAGGTAGGCAGAGGGGGAGGCGTGGCTTTATTGGTAAGAAATGACATTAAATCATTAGAAAGAGGTGATATAGGATCGGAAGGTTCAGAATCTTTATGGTTTGAGCTAAGAAATCGCAGGGGTAAAAGGACCCTGATGGCAGTTATTTTTAGGCCTCCAAACAGCTGCAGTGATGTGGACTACAAATTACAACAGGAAATAGAAAAAACTCGTCAGAAGGGCAGTGTTATGATAATTGTGGGGGATTTTAACATGCAAGTGGATTGGGAAAATCAGGTCGGCACTGGATCTCAAGAGAGACAATTTGTAGAATGTCTGCGAGATGGCTTTTTAGAACAGCTTGTTGTTGAGCCCACTAGGGGATCGGCTGTACTGGATTGGGTATTATGTAATGAACCGGAGGTGATTAGACAGATTGAGGTGAAGGAACCCTTAGGAGACAGTGATCATAACATGACTGAGTTCACCGTGAAATCTGAAAAAGAGAAGCCGAAATCTGATATGTCAGTATTTCAGTGGAATAAAGGAAATTACAGTGGCATGAGAGAGGAACTGGCCAGAGTTGACTGGAAAGAGACACTGGCGGGAAGGACGGCAGAGCAGCAGTGGCTGGAGTTTATGCGAGAAGTGAGGAAGGTGCAAGACAGGTATATTCCAAAAAAGAAGAAATTTTCAAATGGGAAAAGGATGCAACCGTGGCTGACAAGAGAAGTCAAAGTCAAAGTTAAAGCAAAGGAGAGGGCATACAAGGAAGCAAATATTAGTGGGAAGACAGAGGATTAGGAAGTTTTTAAAAGCTTACAAAAGGAAACTAAGAAGGTCATTAAGAGGGAAAAGATTAACTATGAAAGGAAACTAGCAAATAATATCAAGGAGGATACTGAAAGCTTTTTCAAGTATATAAAGAGTAAAAGGCAGGTGAAAGTAGATGTAGCACCAATAGAAAATAATGCTGGAGAAATTGTAATGGGAGATAAGGAGATGGCGGAGGAACTGAACGAATATTTTGCATCAGTCTTCACTGAGGAAGACATCAGTAGTATACAAGACACTCAAGGGTGGCAGGGAAGAGAAGTGTGCGCAGTCACAATTACGACAGAGAAAGTACTCAGGAAGCTGAATAGTCTAAAGGTAGATAAATCTCCCGGACAAGATGGAATGCACCCGCGTGTTCTGAAGGAAGTAGCTATGGAGATTGCGAAGGCATTAGCAATAATCTTTCAAAAGTCGATAGATTCTGGCATGGTTCCGGAGGACTGGAAGATTGCAAATGTCACTCCGCTATTTAAGAAGGGGGTAAGGAAGCAAAAATGGAAATTATAGACCTGTTAGCTTGACATCGGTGGTTGGGAAGTTGTTGGAGTCGATTGTCAAGGATGAGGTTACAGAGTACCTGGAGGCATATGACAAGATAGGCAGAACTCAGCATGGATTCCTTAAAGGAAAATCCTGCCTGACAAACCCATTACAATTTTTTGAGGAAATTACAAGTAGGCTAGACAAGGGAGATGCGGTGGATGTTGTATATTTGTGTAAGGGGGTTTCGATTTTTATGTTACTGCGGAGGCTAATTAAAATGGCGTCTTTGTTATGTTAATCTGGAGAATGCGGCTTTGTTGTGTTAAACGCTGAGAAAGTTTGCACTAGCAGCTTGTTTTGCTTTAGAGTGTGATAAGCAAGTGCTATAGTTGTTATGGTTTTGGTGTATTTGAAGATACTGTATGCGCGGGGTTTTGGGGCAGAAGGCAGGAGAGCGAAACAGAGGATGGACGATATGCTGTGATGTCCGCTAACGGGGTCAGACCCCGAGGAGAGCGTTCAGCGAGGAGACGGAGACGGACTCGTGTGGAACGTCTGGTCGACCACCGTTGTTGGTCCCAGGCGGCCGGTCGAGGTGGTCCGAGGGGGTCGCAGGGTGAAGAAGAAGGTCCTTGAGCTCCAACGGTTTTTGTGCACGAAGAGATTGAACTTTGATAAGTGTGGCGCCTTTTATTTTCGTTTTATATTTTATTCTCTCTTAATTATATAGTTCCAGTAATATCTATAAACTGTAAATCATTTAATTGCATCTGGTGTATTGTCTGTTATTTGGGCGGGGTGGGATACCTCACACAGCATCCACACAAACGATTTACCCAGTTTGCCGGGGCCGAGGCTGCTTCCCTAAACGACAGCGAGCCGAGCGACCCTGAGGGTAGCCGGGGGGGGGGGGAGGGCTACATTTGGATTTTCAGAAGGCCTTTGACAAGGTGCCACACATGAGGCTACTTAACAAGATAAGAGCCCATGGAATTACGGAAAAGTTACATACATGGATACAGCGTTGGCTGATTGGCAGGAAACAGAGAGTGGGAATAAAGGGATCCTATTCTGGTTGGCTGCCGGTTACCAGTGGTGTTCCACAGGGGTCCGTGTTGGGGCTGCTTCTTTTTACATTGTACATCAACGATTTGGATTATGGAATAGATGGCTTTGTGGCTAAGTTTGCTGACGATATGAAGATAGGTGGAGGGGCCGGTAGTGCTGAGGAAACAGAGAGTCTGTAGAGAGACTTGGATAGATTGGAAAAATGGGCAAAGAAGTGGCAAATGAAATACAATGTTGGAAAGTGTATGGTTATGCACTTTGGCAGAAGAAATAAACGGACAGATGATAATTTAAATGGGGAGAGAATTCAAAGTTCTGAGATGCAATGGGACTTGGGAGTCCTTGTACAGGATACCCTTAACGTTAACCTCCAGATTGAGTCAGTGGTGAACAAGGCGAATGCAATGTTGGCATTCATTTCAAGAGGAATAGAGTATAGGAGCAGGGATGTGATGTTGAGGCTCTATAAGGCGCTGGTGAGACCTCACTTGGAGTACTGTGAGCAGTTTTGGGCTCCGTATTTAAGAAAGGATGTGCTGACGTTGGAGAGGGTACAGGGAAGATTCACTAGAATGGTTCCGGGAATGAGAGGGTTACCATATGAGGAACATTTGTCTGCTCTTGGACTGTATTCCTTGGAGTTTAGAAGAATGAGGGGAGACCTCATAGAAACATTTCGAATGTTGAAAGGCATGGACAGGGTGGATGTGGCAAAGTTGTTTCCCATGATGGGAGAGTCTAGTACGAGAGGGCATGACTTAAGGATTGAAGGGCGCCCATTCAGAACAGAGATGCAAAGAAATTTTTTTAGCCAGAGGGTGGTGAATCTATGGAATTTGTTGCCACAAGTGGCAATGGAGGCCAAGTCATTGGGTGTATTTAAGGCAGAGATTGATAGGTATCTGAGTAGCCAGGGCATCAAAGGTTATGGTGAGAAGGCAGGCGAGAGGGACTAAATGGGAGAATGGATCAGCTCATGATAAAATCGCGGAGCAGACTCGATGGGCCGAATGGCTGACTTCTGCTCCTTTGTCTTATGGTCTTATGGTCTTATTTCCCACTAATCAGCTCAGACAGGCATAAACCATTTATACCTGAGAAATAGTGATTCAGTGTTGTGTAATCATCAGCAAATAGCTAATTTCTGACCTCAAGACAAGATCAATGATCAATAAGCTGCAAAGGACTGCGACTTACTATAATCTGAAGAGTTACATATGTGGCCTGGGGCTGAGATAATTTTTCACCAGCAAACGCAACTATCTTCCTTTTCTCTGGGTATGACTCCAAGTACCAGTTTTCAGTCTGAAGTCTAATCTTAGTAGTGTGTCATTTTTGTTCATGTGCTGCCTTGATTTCATTGTCACCTGATCACACTAATAGAAATCAGCTCTTTTGTCCTTGTCTGGACCAAGGCTATATTGACACCTGGAGCTGAATATGTTTCAGGGATCCAAATCATTGATGAATCATCATCATCATCAGGTGCCGTGCCCAGTTTGAGCTTTGACTGCCATGGCCCACACACTCCTGTTTCGGGTCAAGTGGATCAGTTCATTGGTATTCATTTCCAGTCCTCTGGCTGCTGTCTCCATCATCATTTGTCTTTGTCTTCCTCTTGCTTTCTTCCCTACAATCTTTCCCATAATTACCGTGTATTCTAACTCCTCTTTCATAATCAAATGTCCAATGAAGTTACGTTGCCTTTTCATGATCTCATACATTATTTCTCTTTTTGTGTTTGCTCTGTTCATGACATCCTCGTTAGATATTTGTTTCATCCATGATATTCTTTGCATCCATTGATGAATAGGTTATTAAAATGTCGCATCTAAGAGGCAACATTATGGCAGGTAGGATAGAGTGATACAGCTTGCTGCCTATTGAGTGTATTTTCCATTAATTTTCTGATGAGTGCGATTAGATTAGTGGGACAGTAAATGGATGGGTTATATTTACTCAGTTCTGTGAACAAGAAGTATGTAATCAAATTTGTGCTGTTGGGTAGATACAATTTCTGTAGTTTTGTTACAACATATTGATCCTAGTCTTTACAAGAACTGGAGGCTATTGCCTTTGTTGCATTAAATAGATTCGGAATCAGGTTTATTATCACCGGCATGTCATGTGAAATTTCTTAATGTAGCAGCAGCAGTTCAATGCAATACATAATACAGAAAAAAAACAAAATAAAATAACAATAATAAATTAATAAATCATTTACAGTATACTTATATTGAATAGATTAAAAATTGTGCAAAAACCAGAAATAGTCTATGTTAAAAAAGTGAGGTAGTGTCCAAAGGTTCGATGTCCATTTAGGAATCAGATGGCAGAGGGAAAGAAGCTGTTCCATGAAGAACTTGCATGACTTCTTGGCTTCCTCCGCCTCCAACTTTCGTCTCTTCCATCCTTCAGCTCCACTTTCCTTCTTCTTCGTGAAGAAACATTTCATGGTTTTCTTACACAATGCTCTGAAATAAGGCCATCCTGGTGCTTCTCACCCATGCTAATCAAATACAGATCATACATCTGAAGAAAATTCTTTTCTCACTATCCGAGGATGGCTTGTCTGACTTTAATAGAAACTGCTCAGTGGTGCCCAGGGCACGTGCCATACCTGCCATACCCTAGAGACGCCACTGTTCTTGTGGCCAGCCATCTTAATTCCAATCCCCATTTCCATTCTGACATGGCATCCTCTACTGCTATGGTGAGGTCACTCTCAGGTTGGAGGAACAGTATGTCTTATTTCGTCTGTGTGTCTTCAACCTGATCACTTTCTCAAACTTTTGGTAATTTCTCCCCCTCCCCCTTCCCTCTTCTTTCAATCCCCACTCTGTCTCCCCTCTGACTGTTTCTCCTTGCCTGCCTATTACCTCCACCTGGGGCATCTCCCCCTTCCCTTACTCTCCTGGACCTCTCTCCTCTCTTATCAGATTCCTTCTTCTTTCCTTTTACTCTTTCCACCTATCACAACCCAGCTTCTCACTTCATCTTCCCTCTTCCACCCAACTGGCTTCACCTATCACCTTCTAGCTTGTTCTCCTAATCCTCCCCACCCCCCACCTTATTATTCTGGCATCTTACCCCTTCCTTTCTCATCTTTATGAAAGGTCTTGGCCTGAAACATGAACTGTTTATTCCGTTCCACAGATCCTGCCTGACTGCTGACTTCCTCCTGCATTTTGTGTGTCTTGCTCTGGATTTCCAACATCTACAGAATCTCTTGTGTTTGCATTATTAAATAAATGTTGCATATGCAGAGCCTTCTGAAACTCTAAGTGACAAAGTTGCTTTTGCTCATTTTGATATTTCTTTAAATTCCGGTCAATCTATTGAGATTTATGCTAAAAATTCATTGAAGGATTGAAACAATGTAAAATAGAGTGATGATGGTTTTCCCAGAGAAAACATGATATGAAATCTGAGTAGTGACTAGAACGCACAGAACTGTAAGATGTACTTTTTCAATACTGATCCCAAAACTCTGCTTGCCTTTCCACTTGCAGTGTAACGGAGTGCTAGTAGAATCTGATAAGATTTTAACCATCAATTGTTTTGCAATTCAACATCCTCAAGAAGTCTGTCAAAACCATTAAAACGCTGATTGGAAACAAAGAGTATTTACTGAGGTCATGGAAATGTCTTCATGTAAATCTACAGTATGTTTCAGTAGAAAATGCTTCCTCAAAGACAAGTTTCTTCCTTATAGCTTATCAAGGAAGAATATGTAACATGCAAATAAGAAGACAGACAATCTTTCTGTGAATTGACTCTTCTTCACCTTTGGGGATGTTCTTAGACCTTCTCACTAAAGATCAAGAAGATACCCAGGTCACTTTTGCATAGCCATTTTATTTAACAGTAATAGTTTACTATTGATACTAAAACTGTGAAAGGAAGAAATTTCATAGTTGCCTCTCATTATTGTCATTTTGGATAGAATACGATCAGAATGCAAATCTCATCTCTCAATGAAACAATGCAGAATGCTGGAGAGGTAGACAGAAAAAAGTTAATTTACGAGTAGTGAAGGATATCTTAGGGCTAAAACGAACAATGATTATGCCTCTCAATAATTCCACAGCCCCACTTTGACTCTCATCTTTTAAGAGCAGTGAGTCAGTGGATCATTGGATGGATTGTCAATTTGATCATCAGTTATCTGTCAGTTAGCACTGGATATGTCTGTGCAATGTGGCTTCACATAGAAATAACACCTTACCGTCAAAGTGGTTCTTGCTTTTTTTGTGACAGCATCAAGTGAGCTGCCTATTAACTTTCCCCACTGCCCTTTTTATATGTCATATATAAAAAAAATGACCCTTCATATGAATGAACTGACATTATGCACCAAAGGTACATGTTTCAAATACTTTAACAAATACATTGCAAATAAGCTTTGGATAACCACCAACTGGCACCTGCTGGCATTTGATCAATAGCTTCCTGGCAGCATTCATCTGCGCAACTAAGCACCATGGTAACAATTTTAATAGTACAACTGCGATGAACCGGATATCCACATCTATTAACTGTTACATATTTTTAAAATAAATCTAAATAAGACTTACTGGTGATAATGTCAAGCCAGTGACAATGCCATGAATACCAAAACTCTTTCACAGTCTTCTGACCCCAGAGAGAACATGCTTTACATCACTGATTGATGAATAGATGGAATGTCCATTCTATTTTCTAAGTGACTCAATACTGTGTGAAGCATTTTAAGTTAATATAAGACATCCTAATCCTCAAATTGTTGACAGAAATTTAAAGAAATATAAAATAAGAAAAGGTCATTTACCTCACTGAACCAACTTACTCTATACATATCGTGTATAATTTACACTGCCTTCAGCTGTAACAAATTTATTTAATTAATTCCCCCAGGAGATGTGAATGCAATAGATAGACCTTCGGAATCGGCAAGCATCATGAGCCTCACGATTAAAACTTTTTTCTCCTCACATACTAGTGGAATACTTTCCCACTAAACACAATACTCTGTTAAAAGCCTTTTAAAAGGAAGTGGGATGACAATCTGATTAAGAACAGGATAGAAGACAACATGCATTGATGTAAATTGTGTATGTATGTGTGTGTGTGTGTGTGTGGTCAAATTAAATGACTCAGTTGTGGGTGTTGATCATAAGGTTACCTTAAGGAAACTAACAAAAGTAAAATAGATTTTTAAATTCTAGAGTTCATTCAAAATAGAGGCCATGTAAAGCACAACAAGAACAATGCATGGCAGTTTGATTTTGAGAAATTAGCATTCACTAAACCTTCATCTCTATGTTGGGAAACTGTTTTGTTTATCAAAACAATGTGTGCCGTTTTTGTCAGTACTTTGCCATTTGTAAACTGTCTCGTATTGTTTAGCTGTTTTCTGTGACATACTGCAAACACTGATTTTTTATACAAACTAATGAATCTGTAATTGTGCATGAACAAATATCCACTCATGGTTTTCAACGGGTAAGTGAAGGATGTAATGAATTTACTGTGTGGTGGTAGGTGGAAAAGTGGAGAATTCTTGCAGCAATTATGGCCTAGGTCCACACTTAAATATATAATTTTGGAAGCCACCAGGAGGGATGAGGGCATAAGAGGGGTGACGCTGCCAGGCAGTGGAGGGACCCAAGTGAAAACCTCCCTGTACATGGACGACGTCACCGTCTTCTGCTCTGATCCGAGGTCAGTTCGCAGGTTGATTGGCACCTGTGAACAGTTCGAGCTAGCGTCGGGGGCCGGGGTCAACCGCACGAAGAGCGAAGCCATGCTCTTCGGCAACTGGCCCGACCGATCCAGCGTCCCCTTCACCATCAGGTCTGACCACGTGAAGGTGTTGGGGATCTGGTTCGGAGGGGCTGAGATGTGCAACAAAAACTGGCAGGAGCGGACTGCCAAGGTGAAACAGAAACTGGGACTGTGGGGAGGGCGCTCCCTGTCGATAACGGGCAAGAACCTGGTCATCAGGTGTGAGGTGCTCTCAGGGCTGCTGTACTTGGCGCAGGTCTGGCCCGGCCCCCGCTCCTACAGCTCGGAAATCACCCGGGCTGTCTTCAGATTCGTCTGGGGATCCAAGATGGAGCGGGTGAGATGGACCGTCATGCACAAGTCCCTGGACAACGGGGGCAAGAACGTCACCAATGTCGCCCTCACCCTGATGGCCAGCTTCGTATGTGGCTGCATCAGGTCGTGTGTAGAGCCCAGGTATGTGGGCACCAAGTACCACTAAGTGCCCAGGTTCTACTTGTCGCCCTGGCTACGAAGGATGGGTCTGGCCCCACTCCCGCGCAACGCCCCAGTCAGCTGGTCGTTGCCGGCATACCTGTCCTACGTGGCAAAGTTCTTCCAGGAGAACGCCTTTGACCACAGGGCCATCAGGCAGTGGTCGGCACGAAGTGTCCTGCAGGCACTGCAGGAGAAGGACGTGATGGACACAGTGGGGTGGTTCCCTGAGCAGACTGTCCAGTTCATCTGGCAAAATGCCTCATCGCCAGATCTCACCAACAGGCACCAAGACCTCGCCTGGCTGGCGGTGAGAGGGGCCCTCCCAGTCAGAGCCCTCCTGTACGCCCGGAATGTCGTCTTCGCACCCCACTGCCCACGGGAGGACTGCAGTGAGGAGGAGTCTGTGACCCACCTCTTTGCACACTGCCAGTTCGCAAAGAGGGTGTGGAGGAGGATGGACGGGCTAGTGTCACGTTTTATCCCCAGCAGCTGCGTAACAGAGGACTCTCTGATCTACGGGCTGTTCCCAGGGACGCACACGGAGACCAACATCCGGTGCTGCTGGCAGATCATCAACTCGGTGAAAGACGCTCTTTGGTCAGCCCGAAACTTGATGATCTACCAGCACACAGAGATGTCCGTGGGAGAATGCTGCCGACTGGCACACTCTCGGCTGCAGGAGTACGTGCTGAGGGACGCACTGAAACTTGGTGCAGCCACCGCAAAGGGCCCGGTGGGGAAGGACCACAGTATAGGTTTCTCCACCCGTGGGAGTGGGAGGGGTCGGTGGGCGGGGAGTATACCCCTCAACAATGATATGCTAAGCTGAACTACTGGAGTGCCACGTGGGTGGCTATTAATACGGATATTTTACTGAGTATAATGGAAACGTATGTAAAGGAGGAAAAGTTATTGAATGGTTTATTGTATATATTTATTTTTGAATAAAGTATATTTTGAAATAAAAAACAAATATATGATATGAGAATAGGTTTGGAAATTGTATCAGCGAGGACTACAGATACAATTTCCAACCCTATTCTATGGAATTGTCTTCTTAACTCCTCTATCCTCATTAAAACCTCCTTTAGTTGAAAAGATCTTGGCAACCATCCATCTCCGTCCATCCCCCACTCCACCCCACAATATTGTTATTAATAGACTCTGCTTTTGACTCTGTGCTGTGTTTATGGAGATTTTGACAACATTGAAGGTGCAATTAAATGCAATTCGTCTTTGAAAAATAAATGCAGTATTTGACTAGTAAAATCAGTGAAAGCAACCTTAACAAGGTGGACAACTTCCCTAATATTGAAAGGAATTTGATAATATTCCTTGCCATACTGGTGAAACTGATTTTTAAAAGTTATTCGGGTTTCAAATTACATTGAATCACTGTTCTACTGCACAAGGAGAAATACTGCAGTGCCAAATCTCTGCATGCTGCCTTTTGATAGAAATGCAAAACTGAAAGGAGCGGACAACCAGTGCCTTTGTCCCAGGGCAGAGGTGGCTAATATGAGAAGGCATAATTTTAAAGTGATTGGAGGGAAATAGAGGGGATGCCAGAGGCAGGTTTTCTATACAAACTGGTAGCAACATGAAACACAGTGCCAAATACATCAGGGACATTTAAGAGACTCTTAGATAGGCACATGGATGAAAGAAATGGAGGACTATGTGAAAGGGAAACATTGGATTGATCTTGGAGTAGGTTAAAAGATTGGCATACCCTGGGCTGATGTACCTGTACAATGCTGTGCTGAGCTATGGCAATGGGCTGTTTGTCTTGTTGAAGGTTTATCATTGAAGATTTAAATCTGTTTAAAATAACTGGCAACATACTTTATTGGAAATGTTTGTGGCCAACTTTGTTGAAGACAATGTTCACCTAAACAAACTGCTGGACACTTTAGGCAGATGGAACTAGGTGGAGAAAGAGAGAGGGTGAGGGAATGGAAAAGATGAACAAAGTGGATAGGTAAATGGGTGAGAGGCAGATGGGACAAGGTTGGAGTAGAGGATGATTTAGGTAACATCCTCTACCCCTCCCAATCTGGTTCCAACCACCCATTATCCCTCCTTATCCATTTTCACCTATCATCTCCCAGCTTCTATCTCAACAGTCACCCCCTTCTCCCAGCTGGCCCCATCTGCTCAATATTCTCTCTCCTCATGTAGGGGTTTCGTTTCCCAGTCTGCCTCACACTTCTCCCTCACTTTTATTTGCTGGTTATCTTCCTTCTGTCATGATGTAAGATCTTGAGCCAAAATGTTGACCATTCTTTTGCCTCTACTGATGTTGCTTGACCTGCTGAGTTTCTCAAGCAGTTAAAAAAAAATAGCTTAATAGGCATCTGTTAGTCTCATGAGACCATGGATTTGTGCCTTGGAAGGTTTCCAGGGCGCAGGCCTGGGCAAGGTTGTATGGAAGATCAGCAGTTGCCCATGCTGCAATTCTCCCCTCTCCACGCCACCGCTGTTATCCAAGGGAAGGGCACTAGGACCCATACAGCTTGGCACCAGTGTCATCACAGAGCAATGTGTGATTAAGTGCCTTGCTCAAGGACACAACATGCTGCCACAGCTGAGGCTCGAACTAGCGACCTTCAGATCACTAAAAATAGCTTACTTTTGGAATATTTCCAGAATTACCAAAAACAGAGAAACCATAGAAAAACTACAGCACAGAAACAGGCCTTTTGGCCCCTCTTGGCTGTGCCGAACTATTTTCTGCCTAGTTCCACTGACCTGCACACGGACCATATCCCTCCATACAACTCCCATCCATGTATCTTCCAATTTATTCTTAAATGTTAAAAAAGAACCCACATTTACCACCTCGTCTGGCAGCTCATTCCACACTCCCACCACTCTCTGTGTGAAGGAGCCCCCCCAATGTTCCCTTTAAAATTTTCCCCCCTTACCCTTAACCCATGTCCTCTGGTTTTTTTCTCCCCTTGCCTCAGTGGAAAAAGTCTGCTTGCATTCACTCTATCTATACCCATCATAATTTACCCATCAAATCTCCCCTCATTCTTCTACGCTCCAGGGAATAAAGTCCTAACCTATTCAACCTTTCTCTGTAACTGAGTTTCTCAGGTCCCGGCAACATCCTTGTAAACGTTCTCTGCACTCTTTCAACCTTACTAATATCCTTCCTGTAATTTGGTGACCAAAACTGAACATAATACTCCAGATTCGGCCTCACCAATGCCTTATACAACCTCCTTGTAACATTCCAGCTCTTATATTCAATACTTTGATTAATAAAGGCCAATGTACCAAAAGCTCTCTTTACGACCCTATCTACCTGTGACGCCACTTTTAGGGAATTTTCTATCTGTATTCCCAGATTCCTCTGTTCTACTGCACTCCTCAGTGCCTTAATATTTACCCTCAACTAAATATCCAGTGATTTCTCTTAATTTGACTGTAAGTGGAGGGGATGCAAAAGGAAAATATTAGTACAGTGCCTCTTCATCAGAAGTTAAATAATGCATCTCTTCCATATTTTCTCCATAACAGCTCCATCCTTGAATACCCTCTACATTGGGACAGAGATTCCCACATATGGAGTTTCTTCCACTGCGGTTTATCAACCATGAGGGAGCCAGGCAAGCCTGGTGAAATGAGGGGACTGTTCATCTGAGCACTGTTGCCTATGGCTTATCCCCATCTACTAAATTTTTGATCTTTTTTCTAAAAAAAATACATTCTAATATTTAAAGTAATTTGAACTAATTTGAAGATCAGAAGATATAGTATAGTTGGCTTTCAAAGTTTTGTGGTGAGCCTTGTTTTGTCTTCTCCCTCCCATGTGAGAATATTATATTTCTTTAAAGCCTGCCACTGTTTGAGGCTTCAATCCTTTGCATCAAGAAAGTAGTTTTACAAAAATGAGTCCTTGAAAGGCAAGTCTATACTTCCACATAGATCACTGTGACTTTTGTTCTTTCCCACTTACTTTAGATTATCTAACTTTGAGCAGCCTAGACTGGAAATAACAAATGTTAGGTTTTGGACAGAAGAAAATAGAAACGAGCTAATCTACAGCGGGATGATTTGCATTGCAATGGGAAAATAGGCAACTCTAATGATGAGTATTCAAAGGGAATTAAGGATGAGTGATAGATTAGGTGGACAACACTTTTGGTAAGGTTTGGATAGCTATCTACTGCTACAAATTGTGGGATTAAGCAGTGAAGGGGAAATCAAAAGTTAAAAAAAATAATGAGACATAAACGTGCAAACAATCGCAGTGGCTGGAAATTGGTGGGGGGGGGGCTGCAAGAATATTGAATGTTACCAACAGCTCTGGTTCGAAACTGCAGTGGGGAGAAGGAGCTCTGTTTTAGGCATGATATAATTGCTGTGGATATTCCTACTGACATGGCACAGGGGAAAGAAGTAACCCACCTTTTGAACCTACTTCTACATTCTTTGGTAGAAATACACCTTCACACGTGTCTGCTAATGTAGTGGAAATATGTTCATTATACTCCACTACTACACTGCACAATCAATGCAGGCACAGAAAGCAAATCAATTCCTTGGTTACCAAGGTTTATCAGTCTGCCCTGAAACCCTGGCTTATATCCGAGATTTAAAATTCTTTGGTTGACTGAGTGTCAGGAAGACAAGCATATATTTCAACTAACATTTGTATGAAGGTTTTCCATCAAGTATGACCCCTAAGTGTGACCCCTACTATGCCCCTAATTCTGGGCTCCCCCACCTGATCATCCTTTTTGGGTCAAAAAAGGAAAAAACAAATTAATTTTTAAATGGTGCAAAGATAAAAATATGGAGGACCAAAGATACTTGGAGATATATACAATTAAATTATCATGGCCGGGTATCCTAATAATTAAAAAAGCTAATAGGATGCTGATACATAGATACAAATACTTATAATTAGAGGAATGGAATATAAAGAGGTTAAAAAAGATGTTATAACTTTACCAAACTTGGTTACATCACACCTGAAGTACTGTGAGCAGATCCGGGCACAACATTTGAGGAAGGATATAATGGACTTGTAGAGCAAACAGTGTACATTTATCAAGATGACATGTGGTCTCCAAGGGCTAAATCACAAGGGGAGAATATTCTAACCGTGATTGTATCCCCTAGGATGTGGAAGATTCAGAAGCAAAGCGATTAAAGGTTTGAGGATGATAATGGGGAAGAAAAAAATTTCAACCGCTTGGTAGTCTGGGACTAGGGGACATGGTTTAAAAATTAAAGCCAGGTCCTTCGAGAGAGAGATGAGGGAGCACTTCTATGTGCAGAGTGGTATAAATTCGGAATTCCCTTCTGCAAACATCAATTCAAGTTCACCCAAAAATTAATTTTAAATATAACTAGAAGGTGCCAGAAACCGCAGATGTGGTGACAAAATCTTGTTTGCAGTCAAGCTGGGTGAGCTGCAAGTTGATGCTTCTACCTTAAGTAGAGATATTCAAAGTGGAACTGACTGTGGTACTTCCAAGGATGGTCATTTAGCAATCATGTGCCCTGGGTGTACAATCACATCCTCCTTCAAGAAGAGGGGCCATAAAAAGCCAGATTATTTATCAGTGTAAATCATATATGGAGGAATTTAAGGTTGGGGGGGGGGGTTATATGGGAAACAGGGTTTAAGGGTTGGCACAACATTGTGGGCCGAAGGGCCTGTACTGTGCTGTAATATTCTATGTCCTATGTTCTATATATGACAAATAAAGCTAATCACTCTCTCTCTCCCTTTCTCTTAAGATACACTGAAATAGCAGTAGATATCCTAGCAATATATCCTGGCAGACTGATTTCATATCAACATTTATTCAAAGATCCCACCAGTTTCACATGGAAACTTCAAATGAAGCTAATTATCTTCTCGTAGATACTTGATTATTTTCTGGTAAGATACACCTATTTTTCCGCAATTACTTTCTAAAGTTAATGCAACTACTGTGAGTAGATATTAGAAGAAAACTACCTCTAGCTAAGAATTTGGTTATCCAAGTTGGGGAGAGATTTCCAGTGATTACCACAATCACTGGCATTTTCAACAGTGATGTGAATTAAGATGCAGGGCATGCTCCTGAGGGAAAATACATGAAACAAGAGGTGCCCACCACTATCAGACAGAGTCATCTGCGTAGAAATGGGAGAATGAACCAGCAAGTAGTGCATGTGGAGTCTGTTTCTTCTTAATTTGTAAAATGCTCAGAGCAAAACTACATCAATGTTGTTAAATCCCCGGGACAAAGGAAAGGGCAAGGAAAGGGTGTACTGCCATCAAATTTGTCTCCTCCTAATGCTTGCCTGGACTTAGATGGGGAAGGTATGCACAAAGGCCACAAAAGAAAGGAAATTAGCCAGAACCCCTTACCTTCACCACCTAATTCCTACCAGCAGTAAATGTTTGGCAAATCAATGAGGCACAAACAGAAACTTCAGTGCTGTTTTCAGAAGCTAGTGTCCATCCAGTGGCCCATAATACCAATGTCTTTTTGACTAGTAACACACACAAAATGCTGGAGGAACTCAGCAAGCCAGGCAGCATCTATGGAAAAGAGTACAGTCGACGTTTCAGGCTAAGACCCTTTAGCAGGACCAGAGAGAGGAAAAAAAACGTCAACTGCCTGGCCTGCTGAGTTCCTCCAGCATTTTGTGTGTATTACTTGGATTTCCAGCATCTGCAGATTTTCTCATTTCTTTTTGACTAGTTTGGGAGGTCAAGAATAGGTAAAATCTGCTCTAAGATCTTCGCTATTTCAAGAACAATTTCCAGTGTAATTTATCTTTTTTTCAATCAATTTATATATGGTCATATTTTATTTTGCAGACCAATTATCAAAAATGAAATCACCATTTATGATGAACAATTCATAATGAATTGTCCACATAAATTCACTCATTTTATGTGATGTTAAAACAATATTAATCTAAACACAACAAAAATACCAAAAAATTGACTCAATTAAAAGTGCAATACAAATAAATGTGTTGTTAATTGTAATCATTCTTCTTATAAAAATCATACTCTATGCAATTTAATAATCTGGACTACATTATTGTAGGATATTAGGACTACAAGTGCAGCTCATGAAAAGAGTTTAAGTAAATGCTGCATTTATTGTTAAACAATTGTGTTTTCCTCCACCCATTTATGCATACTTCTTGTAAGTTCTATATTCATTGCACTCAACCTTGCACTCAATGTCAGTAAGACAAATGAATCGATTGTAGACTTCAGGAAAGGGAAATGAAGATAAAACACAGCAATTCTCATAAAGTGGTCAGCAATGGAAGGACTGAGCAGCTTCAAGTTCTTGGTTGTCAACATCTCTTGAAAATGTATACTGGACCCAACATTTTGATGTAACAATGAAGAAGGCACACCAGCAGCTATAATTCATAAGGAGTTTGAAGAGATTTGGTATGTCACCAAACAGTAGCAAATTTCTACAGATGTACTGTGGCGAGCATTCCAACTGGTTGCATTACCATGTGATATGGAGGAGCCAAGTCACTGGATCCGAAAAAACTACAGAGGGTTGTAAACTCAACCAGCTCCATTATGGACACAAGCATTCCCACTATCAAGGATATTTTCAAAAGGCGATGCCTCAAGAAGGCAGCATCCATCATGAAGGACCCTCACTATCTAGGACATGGCCTCTTCTCATTATTACCATCAGGGAGCAGGTACACGAGCCTAAGGGCACACGCTCAACATTTTAGGAACAACATTTTCCCCCTCCACCATCAAATTTCTGAATAGTCCATGAATCCATAAATACTACATCACTATTTTGCTGTCTCTTTGATTTTGATATATTCCTATGGTAATTTATTGTAATTTTTATGTATTGCACTGCACTACTGACACAAAACAACAAATTTCACAACATACGTCAATGAGAATACTTGTGCTTCAGAATCTCTTCGCTAGTAAGTTGATGACTTACCTTTACATGTCTATCAAATGAAGATACGCAGGCTGCAACTCAAATTTGACTCTGAAAATTATTTTTTTCCTCGTTATTTCTCAAATGAACTAAACATTCACTGATCTTACCCTGAGGTAGTTGAGGGTGAAATTAGTCAGCCCCATACGAGTGATGTTTTTGGACAATTGTTCCAGCACTTGAGGGTCTTGTGCCTGAAAAAAACATAAAGTTAGAAAATAACATATCTGATAAAATAAAAACAAGTTTGGAACTGTTCAGAGAATTCTTCTCTGCAAAGATAAGAAACTAATTCTGAAGAGGTATCTAATAGAATTCTGTTATTCTCAAAGACAAATTGTGAAGCTTCTAATAGTTTTATGAATTACATGAACCTTGTGAACTATAATGTTCATTGACTCAGCATGCACTTATCACACTTCCTTCAACACTGGGGAAAATGAGATCAAATGGATTTGTAAACAGTAGACTTTTATGATCACCTTAATGTATGTTTAAGAAGCCAGATGAATTACTTATGAATTCACTTGAATGGTGGTAATTGAAGAGTAAAGCTTTTACAGATAGAAGTTGTTAACTTCATGATGCGCTGACATTTTCAATCCATTATGAGGTTGTTCTGAAGTGACAAAGAGCCATAAGGTTGCCTGATCAAGAATAATGGATGTGTCTCATTCCAATGTGAGCACAAAACTTACAGTCAATAGAAATATCGAACTTTTACTTCTTAGGATTCTAAAATTAGTTAGCTTTGTAAGATAACCTTGAAATTACTTTCAAAGATAAAATGCCATTGCTGCTTCAGATTTAGGAAAAATATTAAGCCTTTGCACATCACCTCTTGTAGGGTATTACAGTCCACTTAAATGAAAATCCGATCTGGGTTATTTCTGTCAAATACAATTCTAACAGATTTTCAATTTGGTTTCTTAAAGGTTGCAAATAATAACAATGCTTTTCCCAGTCAGAGTCCAAACAACTGGGTAAATTCCCTGTTAGTTAATCCTGATAACCACAATGTTGAGAGAATCTAAGGATGATTTTATGCTTATAATCTGTGTATAATTTTCCAGACCTTTTATTTTCTGAACAAATCACCCTGCTTTGGTCTGACTTCAGTTATGTTCTGTTTCCTCTTAATGCAGACACGGTTTTTTTAAAAAGTGAATTGACATTGCCGAACAACTAACTGCCTGTTGTAAAGCATATCATAAACACTACCACTCACCTGGCTTCAACTCAATGACTGACGGAGTTGTCACAGACTCAATGACTTAGTAACTGAAGTAGTTGAAAAGGTGTGTTAGAATGGCACTGCAGCAAGCAGCGAGTAGTATGTGGGATGTAGAGTTTGGAGTGGTGCTGGCAAATCTTGCTGTTGGTTGCCTTCCGAGCAGCAAAGCGTGCCAAGGAGACATAGCAGTTAGTGTGACGCTATGGTAGCACGGGGCGTTTCGGAGTTCAGACTTCAATTCTGGAGCCATTCTGTAAGGAGTCTCTGTACTTCGTCCCCATGGAAAGTGCGAGTTTTCCCCAGGTGCTCTGGTTTCCTCCCACAGTCCAAAGGCATACCGTGTAGGTTAATGGTCATTGGAAGTTGTCCCATAATTAGGTTAGGGTTAACCGGGGTTGAGGGATTGCTGTGACGGAGTGGCTCAAAGGGCCGGAAGGGCCCACTTCATGGTGTATGGCCAAATAAATAAATAAATAATGCTCTACTGCATGTATTAGACTGGGTCCTCCCCACAAGCGCTGTAGGTGACTATATTGTGACAGACAGTGAAGATAATGGAGGGAAAAAGTAGGAGTATTTTGAGAATTAGAGGAAGAGGAAGCTCTGGCTAGGTGAGAGTTGGTGAATGCAGACTGGAGAGTCAATTTTGGGAAGTCAGTTGGAAGAGTGATCTTCAGGACAGCGGAAGAGTTGGAAAATTTTTCTCAAGAAGAACACTTAAGGAATACACCTGCCAAGAAAGTGTTCATGTTGGACTCATGGTGAGGTCTCTCATAAAATGCACCATAGGCAATCAGCAACCGTTTGGTTAAGGCCTGTTTCAAAATGCAAGACACAACCATTTTACAAATTTACAAGTCTCATTGAGGAAATACAATCTTGTTCCCAGTTACATCAAAACAAGCATTATAAGGAGACATAGTAAGACAACAGAGTGAGGCATAGGCATGTACCTTATGTTGCAATGCTAACAGATTTTTAACAGAATTCGATCACGTAACATACAAAACTGTTTTGTTACATAATGGAGTTTTAGGCATTTTTCTTACACTGGAAAACACAAACTTGTGCAGATTATAATCACCGGATAAAGCTTACTTCAACACTTATTTGCAATTTCTGCTAACCCTGATGTGAACAATTTGGTTCAAAGTTAAAAGTAAATTTATTATCAATGTACATTATGTCATCATACACAATCCTGAGATTTATTTTCTTACAGAAATTCACCGTAAGTACAAGCAACACAATAGAATCAATGAAAGACCACCCTTAACACTCAATGTGCAAAAAGCAACAGTGTGAACACAAAGAGAAGAAAAATAATAATAATAAATAAATAAACAATAAATATCGAGAACATGAGATGAAGTGTCCTTGCAAGTGAGCCCACAGGTAGTGGGAACTGTTCAGTGATGGGGCAAGTAAAGTTGAGTGAAGATATTCCCTCTGCTTCAAGAACCGATGGTTGAGGGGTAATTACTGTTCCTGAATCTGGTGGTGTGGGTCCGAGGTTCCTGTACTTTCTTCCTGATGGCACCAGTGAGAAGACAGCATGGCACAGTAGGTGCGGATCCTTGATGAAGGATGATACTTTTCTGCAACAGTGTTCCATGTAGCTGTGCTCAGTGGTGGGAACAGCTTTGGGGACTGGGGCATATCCGTTACTCTTTGCAGGCTTTTCCATTCAAGGGCATTCGCGTTTCCATACCAGACCATGATGCAACCAGGCAATATACTCTCTACCACATATCTATATAAGTTTGTCAGAACTTTAGATGACATGTCAAATCTTTGCAAACTTCTAAGGCAGTAGAGGTGCTGACATGTTTTCTTTGTAACAACATTTACATGTTGGACCCAGGACAGATCCTCTGAAATGATAACACCAAACAATTTGAAATTGCTGACCCTCTGTACCTCTGAATCTCTGATGAGAACTGGCTTATGGACCTCTGGTTTCCTCCTCTTGAAGTCAATAATTAGCTCCTTGGTCTTGCTGACATTGAGTGAGAGGTTGTTTCTGTGGCCGAATCAAAGATGGTGACGAATCAGCACATAAGAGCTTGTCTCCCTCTTATATGCTGATTCGTCACCATCTTTGATTCGGCCAGTGACAATGGTGTTGTTAGCAAATTTAAATATGGCAATGGAGCTGTGGTTAGCTTCACAGTCACAAGTATAAAGCAAGTAGAGCAGTGGCTAAGTACACAGCCTTGTGGTGCACCTATGCTGATGGAGATGGTGCAGCAGATGTTGTTGCCATTCCTAATTGACTGGGGTCTTCAAGTGAGGAAATCAAGGATTAAATTGCACAAGGAAGTATTGAGGCCAAGGTCTTGAAGGCTACTGGTTAATTTTGAGAGGATGATAATATTGAATGCAGAGCTATAGTCAATGAAGAGCTTCCTGATGTATGCATCTTTGCTGTCTGCATGTTCTAGGGTTGAGTGAAGAGCCAATGAAAGGGCATCTGCTGTGGACCTGTTGTGGTGGTAGGTAATTGGAGTGGATCCAAAACACTTCCCAGGCAAGAGTCAATGTACTTCATCATAAACCTCTCAAAGCACTTCAACACAGTTGATATAAGTACTACTGGATGATAGTCATTGAGGCGGGGATAGCACATTCTTTTTAGGCACTGGTATAATTGAAGCCTGCTTGTAGCAAGTATGTACCTCAGACTGCTGAAGCGAGAGATTAAAGATATTGGTAAACACTCCAGCCAGTAGATCAACAAAAGTCTTTAGTATTCGGCCAGGTACCAGGCCAGATGTTTTCCATGAGTTTACCCTCATGAAGGATGCTCTCACATCAACCTCAGAGACTGAAATCACAGGTTATTGGGTGTTGGCCATGGAGGCATTAAAATATGGAAGGAAACATTGAACTCAAATGGGTCAAGAACAGTGGAAGTAGAAAAACTAGATGAGTTTGCTCTTGCCCCGTGCATGAAGGAATGAAGGTTGCCATTTTGTGAGGCTGCTCTGTAACCTCCATTTTGTCAACTGCTGAAATTATACTTGCTTTGGGATAACATAATTAGGCAATTCAATGTGGAAACAAGGAGCTTCTGTTTATGATCTGGCAAACTTGAAGCCATTCTCAGATGAGCTGTTTATTGTGTACAATGGCAGGTTTGCAGCAGTAATCTCAATATCTTAGCCCAGTGTCTGGGCGACCCAGTTTGACTGGTTTGAAGAAGAGTCAAGGAGAACAAAAGACGATAATCTAAGACATGAAGTTGTATATCCCTTTGTTATATCCAATGGGAATCCGAAACAGGTCAGTCAGATGACCTTGAAATGCAGCATTTGAACTGATAAGGAAAGGGTATAAGAATGAGGGCCTTCAAATGCAAAGGGATGAGAACTCCAGAGACAAACTATCACAAAGAAGAAACCCATCAGCTGGGAGAAGAAGGATGAATTGTTTGGCCAATGGGACATCCTCTATATCAGGGTTATAATTTGGAGAAGTAGTCTGCGTGAGTATTGCTACAAAGGGAACAGTAGAACTCATGTTTTAAGTTGTTGGCCTGGGACTTGTGCAGAGATAATAAAGTGCAAGCTTTGATTATTTAGGAGTTGCATAGTGAAATGATGAACCTGGATCCGTTGGTAATAGTCAATATAGGAGTTTGTGAAGGTGCCTCCAGGCTTTGACGGTCAAAACGAGCATAACATCATAAACCAGCAAGTTGTTTGTTATGTCTCCCCTCTCGCTGTAAAATGGAGACACCTCTTTCTCCCTTATACGGGAGAGAGAGAGCCCGTGGAATGTTGAATACCAAACGAACAAGTAGTCTTCGGGGTACTGCAAGTCTGTGTCTTTGCTGTTGCTTTGCTGCACGCTTGAGTGCTCGGTGGTGGGTCCAATGCTTTTTTTTTGCTGGTGGGGCGGGAGTCATTGCTTTGCTGCTGCTTACACGCAGGAGGGAGGGGAGCTGGGGGAGAGACTTTGGGGTTATAACATTTAACTGTCATTCATTCTTTGGGGCACTCCTCTGTTTTTGTGGATGGTTATGAAGAAAAAGCATTTCAGGAGGTATATTGCATACATTTCTCTGACATTAAAAGTACCTTTGAAACCTTTGAAAAGTCATTGAGCTCCTATGGGAGAAAAGCTTTATTATCACTTATGTCATTTTGTTTCAACTTTGTAGGAGGTAATAGCATTAAAGCTCTGCCACAGCTGTCAAACATCCTTCAGTGATTCAGTTTGGTCTGGAATTGCCACTTCACATGTGAGATGGCTTTTCGGAGATCGTTCCTGGGCTTATTGTATTTTACTTGGTCGCCAGACCTGAATGCCATTGCTCTGACCCTCAGCAGATTGCAGATCTCATGGTTCATCCAAAGCTTCTAGTTGGGGAAGACTCTAAATGATATTGTGAGGACATATTCGTCTATGGCTCTTTATAAACAGTTGGGGTCATAACTATGGTTTGGTCATTAAGTGTATGGCACATAAATGATGACGCTTAGCTCTACTGATATCAAATTAATCTAGTTTCTGAAATTGAATATAATGTGGAACCAATACTGCATTGTATATTTAACACAAGCAACGGAAGACAAATTTCTACCCAACTAAGTTAAAAAAGCAGCATATAATATAACTGCAAAGTGTGACCTAACCTGCTTTGTGCCCTTGTGGCAGATATTAGATAAATATAATTTTCATATCCTATTGAAAATAAACCGGTCTTCATTTAACACATTAACTTACTGATGCATTGAACTAGTGAAAATAACTTACAAGCAAAAGAACAAACACCAATTTCAATAAAATTGACACAACTCAGGTTTTCTCCAAATGACACTCTGACCATAATGGCCACATTCAGTTCCTGCAGTGGAAGTATATCTACAACTCAATGGAACAGGAGTGGAAAAGAGAAATTCATCAACATGTTCATTAATTCGTGAAGCTGCTTTTTTAAAGTCCCTGAACATACATCCATCTCATCTCAAATAAATATTTAATAACTTGCTTCTTGAAAATCAGAAACATCAAAAATGCTGACTCTATGTTTCACTTTGTAGATATGTATCAAAGTTCAATGATGCACGGCCAAATTCCATTGGAATAGATGTAAGAAAATGCACTGCAGGGGATGGGGAGAAGTTAGGGGAAGGGGGTGGGAAAGATTCTTGATTATGATTCAGTAATTCATTCTGTTTTTCCTTCTCATAGTTGTCTGTATGCCTTGATTACCGATGCCTTTTCAAGCTGTGAAGCAATATGTACAGAGAGCACACCAGTGAGTATCCGCATAGGGAGATGTGATGTGTCAGGCAGATCATTAAATGCTGATGGCAGCAGTGGCTGCCTAAAAAGCAAGACTAGCAGTCTCTTTTTCAATGCATTCTGCTACACATCTAATTATTTGAAATGATGAAACCGACAACGGCATTCAGTAATTACTCCACATCCATTTTCCCATGTGGTTTGAAAACTGGGGTTGATGGTATATGAGCTAGATTGCAATTTAACCTGGCTAAATTCCAAATTATCTCAAAAAATTCATGGACCTAAAATTTAGTGAAGTGTCAAGACTCCATGAATAGTTATGAATCTGCTTCCATTGAATCGTAGTACAAGTAGATTTATACATTAATAAAGTTTCTTAATTGTACAGATAAATCAACTCACATGCAAAAATAAGGTGTCAGAACATTAGCCGAGTCAATTTCCTCCTAATTCACAAATTTGATGAGGCAAAGCTTAATTTGTCAAGCAACATTTAAAGAGAATGTTGTAATGTTTGAAACAATGCCAGCTAACAGCTAACATCTGCATTACAAGTTCCCAAACATTGCAAAATGATAATGAAGAGATATCTATTTAAGTGATGCAGTTGAAGTACAGATGTTGGTAAGGATACGAGGGATAATTCCTCAGAAGTGCTTTGGGATCTTTTACAACTACGTGTGAGAGCTAATGGAGATGTAATTTAACGTCTTTCCCGAAGATAAGAAAGCAAAAAATATTCATAAATTTTAAAAGAAAATTAATATCTTCTATCAATGTGATTGATTTTTAAATAAAATGGAAAATGTTGGAAATACTCATCTACTGAGACAGCTCCTGTGGAAGGAGAAACTGTTAATGGTCAGCTTCAAGATCCTTCACCAAATTTGTGAAAGTGAGAAAACAAACTAACTTGCATTTTCTCTTTCTCAGCATTAACTGTGTCTCTTTCCATAGATACTACCTGGAATGCTGAGTGTTTCCAACATATACTGGCTCTATTTCAGAATCCCAGCATCTGCAGTTTTTGTTTGATTTTATGTAGTTGACTCTTAACTGCTTCCTCAGTTTGAGGACAACTTAGGGATAGACAATAAATGCCAGCAACATCAGCAACATCCATATCCCAGTAACAAATAAATAAAATCTGTGTTTGATCAAAAAGCACAAAACATAGAATTAAAACAAAAGCAACCTTATTTCTAGTTAATTTTGACAAATCTCAAAGGGAACACAGAAATAACAAATCCGTGAGTTTTCTGACAGTTCTTTGAAAAAATCCTTGACCTTGAGCACTTTTTAGACACTAAATGCCATCTGTGATAAAGATCCTAATCTACAACATTATTTAAAGGAGCTTTCAAATCTTACAGTGGGACTCAAAAATACATTTTTTGTTTGACTTGCCTGCAGGAGTACTTACAAACCTTAACGAGAATGCTAATGCTAGCATTGTTTATTTGTAATGCAATAAACACATAAATAAACACAATGTTACCAATCAGAATATGAGAAGAGAATAGGGAAAAATTACATGCTGTATACCAATGGCATCAAAAATAATACAAACATTGTAGTAATAATGATACTTCCACTAAGTTACACTCTTATGATCACACAAATTTTTTAAAAATTGCATTCAAGATCCGATCATCATGGTTCGATGTAATTAGAGCATTCAACCTGGACACAACAGGAAAATTCTTTTACCGCAGTAGTATAAATCTGCAACCAACATGAAGTCTAAAAGATGTTAAATAAAATACATCTTTAGAAAATGGAAAGTTTTATCAATTTGTGAACCAGCCTGAGTAGGCTAAAACAGTTAATAATGAGAGCAATATGTCTACATAATGAAATATTTCTAGAATCCTTTTTTTAAAGCTGTGGTAAGGTTAAAATACAAATCAGAATATTTTCTGCTTGCTGTTGATACAAGGAAAGATTGCACATTGAGTATGTTCAAAGAAACAAATGTAATGAATTTACCAAATATTTTTCTCAAGCTAGTATGAATGCCAGAAATAGAGGCAATTCAGAGGGCATATTTAATTGGTGCTGAATTTATTTTTATTCCAGTCAAACTAAAATTCTCTGCCTTTGTCATTAGGAAATGAGGCAGCATTTGTCAAGATGAAGTGGCACTGGGCATACCATATAATGTGCATTAAATTATGATCACTTTCATTGTGTGAAAAAGTAAAACCTTGCTTTTATCTAGTATTTCTCATAACATCCTAACATGCTTTACAACCAATGAAATAATTATATATGAAGTACAAAACTTTTTAAAATTGTGTTTGTTTTGCTTTCCGTTTTTTTGCTCATTTTGCTAGAACAAGAAACCACAATGAGCTATCAGGTGACATCTCTGTGTAAAAGGTAAGATGAGAGGGTGTTTGCATGAAGGATGGTAAAACAGTATTCATAGGTTGGGCATCCATTTGTTATGCTGGATCTTGACAGTAAGTAATAGCTTGCTTCATGGGAGCAATGAAAGGGTGCTACTTACATGCATGGCAAGGATGCTGCGTGGGACTAACTCTCTGTAGTGCCGGATGGTAAAGTGCCACATCTTTATTCTCATCAGGTCATCAAATGTAAACTCCAGAATCAACCTCCCTTCAGTACAAACCTATCACCAAGATTTAGGAGGAAGGAAAGAAGTAGTGACAAAAATGACACAAGAGAACATCTTTCTAGTAAAAATAAAAAGAACACATAAATATTACATTTAGTCTTAAAATTAAAGAGATTGGGTTTCCATGCCACACTTTTGACTAATTTATCTACATTGCAGCTTTCCTCTTTCACCCCGATCTTTAAAAAGTGCCTTTGATCTCTTTGATATTAAAAGGTTGCAATTAAGAAAATATTTGCTGTTTTGCTCAGTTCCTTTTATGGTTGCTGAGCTGTGACATTTTATTACCATGGCAATGGGAACCAGCTGATTAGTTGGCATGGCAACCAGAAAGATGTAATTCCAGTAGACGTGTTATAATCAATGCTCCCAGCACAGATGGTCTCTGGAGAATCAACAAGAAAGAGTCTAGCAAGTGCTCAGCCCATCACTGGGCACCATTACATGATAGCAGGAAACATTGCATGCAAAAAAATCTTAGTTTTTTTGAAGATTTCTATCAAAATATTATCTTCAAGATGATTTTTTTTACATTTGGAAAGATTTCCTATTTTTGACACCTAATTATCAAGTGTTGTCATATGCTATTAGTTACATGTAACAGACTTAAGTGCAAAATAAATCTTGCCCCATCGCTATTCCCACTCTGGGTCTTAGTTTCAACCTTTGTGGGGAACACCTATTGACAATTTAAAATTTCATACTAAACATCCATATGGGTTCTGAGATAGCCAACATCATGCTAATAAAGAACAGTTTATGTCATGGAATTCCAAAAATCTGGGAAATGAGTTGGGTCAGTACAAGCCAATTAGGAACTTAATGTCCTTAAAAAAAAACGTTCTTCTTAATATAACAGCAATGTTCTGAAACCTGGAAATCAAAATTCAGAAAAGGCTGAATCACGCAGTAGGTCACTCGGAATCTGTGGAGAGACAATGGTGCAGGTCCAGTGACTTTTATTGGAACTATACTAATCAACGGTTGTTGATGTCAGATGTTAAGTCTGTTTGTCCTCCATCTGAGTGTCTCTGAAGTTTTCCACTTTACTCTCATAAAAGTAGGATGTGTTCTAAAGATGAATTGGCATCTTACCAAATTAATTTTTTTTACTTTCTCCTTTCTTAAGCATGTAAGAGTTTCAGCTTTGCTAATTTTCTCCTCCTTTCCTGAGGTTCCTACAAGCAGACAGCTATCCTCCAGCTCTCTGGCCAAGTAGCCACAATGTGAGCCCAACCCTTATGGCCAAGAACATACCTGACCATGGAGAGCTACAGGACCATCTCTGATTCTGTTCACACTAGCCTATGTTTCCAGTCGTGGTCACTAGTGGGAATCCAAGTTAATTTTCTCCTCTTTGGCTTAGGGATTTGGGGTTAATTTAAAATAGGCAGTTAATTCAGCTCAGGAGGGAGAATCAAAGCTAGGATCTCCTAATCTGTATGATTTGATGCAGCTCTGGGCGAACAGGGGAACCTGAATTTAAATTGGCTTTATCTCTGAGTCAAACCGTTTTAAATATTTCATTGTGAGAATACCCAGCTGTTTTTAATTATTTTAAGTGTACATTGTCTCTCTGTATTCATGAAGTGCTCCACACTGTGGATTCCAAACTTCTTGAAATTGCACTGCCTTTAAGTCAGCAGGCTTATCATATGCTGTCAAACCTTTTGAGAGCAACCCAGGGTGACCAGTATACTGACTGTTCTTGCTGATTGTGAAGATGCACTTAACCATCACTCAGAACTTTCTCTGAATTGACAATTCTGGACATGTACAATGCAAGGAAGGAGAGAGGAGTGAAAGATCTGAACACATACTCCTTGGAACTGGTGTATAGAACTTAAATCCTTATTTTCAGTGTCTGCTATTGTTTATATACACGTTTATTCAACATTTAGGGCTCAGTATGGCTTTCTGATTGGGGTCTTGCTGATGAACTTACCAGTCACTGACGAGGGTATTTTAATGAAGTAATCTGTGCAAGAAACTGAAAGCAAATTGACACAAATTCCACTGATACTGATCAAAATTGGAGAACATGATGCAAATGATTGCTCCAACATATGCTACACAATCATCTGATATCTAATGAAATGTTAGTAACAGGACTAGACAGAATTCAAAATGTCATTGTTTAACCAATGAAGTGGCTGGTATACTAAACTATCTGTGTAAATCTTGCAACTCTTAATGCCCATTGTTTCAGAGTTTTCAATTAACATATCCTGCATATTTTACTAACATCAATCATCAAATGAAGGTAGGAGAGTGGGAAGGAAGCCACACTAGTCACACTAGTGCAAATCAGTTTGGTACTCTCTGCTATGTGAGGTGCACTATCAATTTCAAGTGAATTGGCACAAGCTTCTTTGATTTTTGCTATTTTAAGAATGAATCATAAATAATTTAGACAATACCATTCTTTCACCTGAAGATACAGAAGGGAGTCTATTAATAATTAAAATGCACAACAGGAACACCTTTGAAACTATGCATTACCACACCATTTATCTCTAGATTCATCAATATATGATTTAAAAAAATAATTTTGAATGTTGCAAAACCAATTCTCTGTCAATTTTACTAGATAATTATGTGAGTGGGAAATTACTTATCATCTTTGGTTATGGATATTTTGTTAAATTTGGATCCAAAATTGCAATGTTAAGATATTCCCTGAAACACCCTAAAGAATTTTAAGAGCACAAGTCAATGTTTTTAAAATCATAACAAAATAAAGGACGTTGCTAATTTTTTTTAGAAATTAGTTTTTCTTTTTAACTGTTCAAAAGTGGAACAATAATTTAATTGTTCATTTGGAAAGCACACAAAATAATGATAGAAAGGGCATCCTTTAACAGTGCACTGTAGTGTTAAATAATTCAGCCAAATACATCCTAGTTTTTATTCAGAGCCTATGTAGAACGAGATGATTTCCTCACCCAATGTCCAGACCTACACAGTTTGCTGCAACAGCGGCAGAATTATGATTTGCAGTCAAAACCTTGCTAAGTTTCCCTATCTTTAGCAATGTTGAATCTAATTCCCACGCCCTAACTCTGTCACTGTTGCAATCAGCTAGAACAGCATAGTCTAGAAACTGAACGCGGCACCATCAAAACAATTCAAACTACAATTGTAAAAAAAAATCAGATTGACTTTTGTTTAGGTGGGGAAAATGTACTTAGCTACAGAAATAACTTATTTTTCAAATAAAGTGTGCTTGATGTTGCTGTTAAAATATTCTAACATTTCTCAAAAAAATAAAAATGTTACTTCAAGTAATGATCTTATCATATCAGATATTCAGGCCTGAAATAAAGTGACAAAAATTAACACTGAAAGACCTAAACAATGCATGTGTTTCTAAAATCCAAAATGCTAAATGTGTAAACATTGCATGTTTACACAAGTAGTAATTGTTATAATTGGAGTATCTGGACAATTTTAGCAGCCACAATTCAACACAAGGTTCTTGTGGATTGTCAGTGAAGCTTAATGACCTGCTTTGCTTGACAACGTGAGCTTACCAAAGATAATCAAGGTGTTAAAGGAGAATGTATTTTTAAAATTTATCCAACTAAGTGCTTAATTTAAGTCATCTAAACATATGGAGAGAATGCATTGGGGGGCAATAATATTCAAGTATTCAAGATGCTTAAGGGAACAGAAAAATTTAACCATATTAATATATTCAATGTTGCCACAAATATGCCAAAAGGCATGTCTCAAGCTTAGAAAAGAAAGGTGCATTGGGAATTCAAAATTTAATTAATATATGTGGAATGTAGTGAGCGTGAGGAATTAAATTTCTAAATTGGAAACAGAAGCAGGTTTAAGGGTGAATTGGATGGATACGTAAAGGAATGGGCAACTAAATATGGCCATTAATTCTATCACTGAGCAGACAGGTTGCAAGATATAGCATTGTGTGTTGTCCACTTTAGATCTCCACATTGTTAAATTTGATCTTACCACTTGAGGTTTTTATTCAATCATCATCCCTTCAAAGCTAAAAGCAAAATGCTGTCTTTGTTGCATTACTGTATAACATGGCTGCTGCTGCCATTTTCCATAGGGAAAGTAAAAAATATGTGAGTCAAGGCATCCTGCCCTTTCTCCTGGACTTCCTTAAGGATTGAATAGCAGCAGTAAGGAAGAAGTTTTGGGAACCAGTCTCCCATCATCAAATCTCAAATTGGAAAATAAATTATTTTCCATGTAGTAAAGAAACCATGAAGTATGTACTTCTGCTGTTAGGCACAATTATGGGTGCGACCGTACTCAGAATTACAATGATATTCCAGAGTAAAGTTGTGGTTCGTAATTATTTGGATTGGTAACTAGATGTAGTTTTATTCATAAAGTTAGAAATTAGTTCATCACAATGCATTTATTACAAGTGTCTACTCACTTTTGAGTAAACTGATGTTATATAACTGAATACTGAATAGAAATTTTGCAGGTTAAATGAGTATAAAACAAATCATCAAAATACAATAAGCATTGGACACAGCTCAAATTAACTCAGGCTATTATAATAAGTGAAGTAAGTTTACTTGTGAATGCCCACAAGAAAAATGAATCTCAGGGTAGCAGATGGTGACATGAAGGCATTGAGATAATAAATTTACTTTAAACTTTGAACTTATAATAATCCCCAAGTGTTATTGTCTTAGCTTTATGCTTTATCTTTAATTTTTTTACATTTTTCAAAATTTTAATAGTTTTTAATCACCTCTGAATGTCATTCAGTTCATATCTCTGATGTCGAGGGCCAGCAAAATATATATTAATGTAAATATTGTGTGATCTTCCAGTACTCAGAACAACAATATTCCAGCAAATATTCCTGAATGTTTGATTTGTTTATAACTGATCAACCTACATTAAGTGTTTCTTTCCTTCTTCCACAGCAGTTTTCCTTTTTTCCTTACCTTTGTAAACATGGGTTTACCATGCTGGGTGACCATGCTACATTGGTCACAGTCTAGTGTGATGGATGAATTGTGGTAAGACTCCTTCGAATGTTTAAGAACATAGTAAAGGTCTGTTACTCCTCCCTCAAAGATTGTACTGAAATAGCGAGGAATAAGCGTTCTTCCAATAGCTGTTGAAAAGAAAATCACAGAATAAACAGGATTAAATAGGATGACTCAGTCCTCTAGGCTGGCTATTCATCATATGTTCAAAGCACAAGAATACATAAAATTGGTTCAGCAAATGCCAAGTGGCATATTATACCAAGAATGAAGTCTTTCTATGCAAAACAGTAAATGCATTACCTTTGTCTTAAATCTTTTAAAAATCTGTCAGGGTGATTCTTATCCTGCGTCTTGCAGTGTGCAATATTCATTTAAAAATTGTTGGTCAACAAATTTGAATAGTATCTTTCAGACTGTGTTTTTTGGCAAACTTGTGAGATAATCGTAACTTCATTAAGCGATCCTGGCTGAATTCCAAAACACAATGAAGAAACCTCACTGAATATTAACAGTAGATCTGGACAATGTCAAAGACAGATGTGGCAAACTGAATCTCAGCACCATAGTTACAGCTCTGAGTATTCTATTAAAACTAGAATTTTTCCTCAATGCTAGCCTTCTTATAATGAATTTAATCTCACTGCATTCTCTATTACCTTCACTATCAGGGTACCAATCTCTTCTGAACAAATTCCTTTACAATAGGAACAATGGGAGACTTTCCAATGTTATGCAGTCACGGCAACTATTGAAATGGGATCAACTGAGCTGGGAAGAGGGTAGGATTCAGAAGCAGCACTCTTTCCTTAGGAACTGACAAACCGGTTCCCTGTGTGCCCATAACTACTTGGGTTAGTTTTAGTTGTGAGGTAGGCACTGAAGTCTGAAAAGTGACAACATTATATTGCAGGGGCGCTGCCCCAAGGATGTTCCTGAACAGAAGGCAAGACTGAGACAGAGGTTTGTGCTCCGTCAAAGTTGAGAGACATTTCAGCAGTTTTTAGAGACATTTAAAACTATTGAGATGTCAGTAAATAATTTGAAATTTAAATTAATTAAACTATTTTTAACAAAGCAAAAATAAAATGCAAAACCATGAAGAAATAATTTTGAAAAAAAACTAAAACAGAATAATTAACAAAAAATCACCTTCCCCTTTGGCTCCCAATCAGCAGGCCCCTATTCACCATTACAATAAATGGGGTCTAAGGTCCTATTCAAAGTCGAACTGCTGCAGGATCTAACAATTAATTCCCTAGCCTTATTCCAGGGACTACCTGAAAGACTGAGTCCAGCCTTTGTACTCCTTGACAGAATTGGCCACCAATTGTGTCAACAAATCGCAGACTCATGACATAGATGCTTTCAGATCTGGCCTAATTTCCATTCCAATGGCTGAACACCAACAGTTCTCTTTACAACTGCCAGCAGGATAAGTCGATTATCCTGCTGCTCTGTTCTACAAGGGTCAGTAATGCTCCATACATATCTCACTAGTGTTGGTTAATAATGAATGGTCTGCATTGCGAGAGCTGATCCAGAGACTGTTGTATCATTCCCTGACTCATAATGGTCACTCACGGGTATTTCACATCTGTAAAGGATTACTAACAATGCAAGATCTTATGTATGAAACCGCTTCAACACCCTGCCTTCACAGTGTGCATAGAACTAGGTGAAAATATGGTTGCTGAAGCTTTTCTCCTTTCTTTCAAATACAGACACATGTATAACATGCTCCCCAAGAAAGAATCAATATCAAGATCATCATCTTCGTCTTGTCAAGCTGTCTTGCTGCAGAATAACGATGAGCCGACATGAAGTTGGCAGTTCTTGCCTATTAACTGCTGGGTCCTGGACCTCTGGGATTGAAATTTCTTTTACTCTAAAACCTTTCTTTTGCACAAAATCTTCCGGTTCTTTCTGTGCTTTACACAGCCTCAGCTTCAGCTTCGGTACATCACTTAGTCTGTCTTCTCTTTTCCTTCTTTCAAACTTGATGGCGTTCCACACAATATCCCAGCCTCAGCTTTTAAATTATTAAAACGGTACTGCAGGATTTAATCACCATTGGCACTTAGCTTTGCTGGAACTGCTCTTGCAGCATTTTTGCAGTTGTTTGGTGTATTGCTGAATTTTATCTAACATTTCCCCTGCATAGTGCATACTTATTGGTTGTTCTTGCATAGTTTTGGATTTTTGTGCAATTATTATCAGAGAGTAACTTCTTCCAATTGTTTTGGAAATAAAACCTGTACAAATAAGAGGTTGGTAAAAACCAATCACTGCTGGAAATACATCACAAAATCAATGAGTTGTGGTGAGGCATTAGTAACTTACATCCATATAGATCTTTTCCCCTTATTCCATTCGGAACTTTCCATTATTGACTTCTCCACATAGGGTCAGTTATATACATCAGTAAATATGAGCAATATAATAATTAATATCTAATCATATGAGGCAGCAATTACTCAAATACTTTTTACTTAATACATATTGCTGTATCTATATCTATTAAATTAATTTCTAAATGAAGAAATTCTTTATACCATTTTCGTGATGAACATTTTATTGTACTTTGTAACCTTTCTTAAATTCAAACAGAGAATGTAGGCAATTCTGACGTTGATTGCTTATTCTAATTGTCTTTGAGAAAGTGCAGGTGAGCTGCCTCCTTACATGCAATTCCTGTTAACTGCAGTTTTTTGATTTCATCATAAGCTTTTACGGGTAGAAAAATTCTACTTCCCAATTACTGTTCGAAAACCAGAACTCGACTGTTTACTGTTTTTCATTGATGTTGCCTGGCTTGCTGAGTTCCTCCAGCATTTTGTGGTGTTGCAAGTAATAGTGACTAATCGGTTTCTTGCATGGTTATGTGTTAATTTTATAATTTCATGGTATGCCATCAGCAAACCACCCTAACTGTCCTCCTAAGCTTTGTCAGAAAGCAATTAAGAAGTCAGCTCCATTGATGATAGGCCTGACCAGGTGGCAGATTTCTTTCTCCTGAAGGACATTAAGAAGCCAGATTTTTTTTCATGGCAATTCAATAATCTCTTGGTCATCCTCATTAAAACTAGCTTTTTATTCTTGAATAACTACTTGAATTTAAACCTCGTTAGGCCCAAAGCAGGATTCAAATTAATACTTCCTAATTAATATTCCATGTCTCTAGGCACTAGTCCAGTAACCAAATAATAATGCTTTTGTTGAAGGTTGGGGGGTGGGGGGTTCATAGTTCCCATTGACACATATGGATGCTGAAAAGCCAGGATTGAATGGATGTAGAAGTGATGTTTCCATTGGTGGAAGAGTTTAGTATCTGAGGGCATAGCCTCAGGACATACCTTAATTTTCACTATTTTATTAATGTTAGTTACTGATAGTATATATGTGGCCTTGTCTCTGCAAAATCTCTAAATTCACAGGAAGAACAAGTAAACCAATATCATTGTCCTCCCTCAACCAGCATCGCCATATCTGAGGCACGAATGCACTCAGTTACTCCCCTGGGAAGGCCATGTCTTTCTGACAGCACAACGGCAGGGCCAGTAGAGCCGCTGCCTCACAGTGCCAAAGACACAGGCTCAATCCTGACCTCTAGTGATGTCCCTGTACTTGTGTAGGTTTCCTCCAGGTGATCTGGTTTCCTCCAATACCCCAAAGTTATGCAGGTTGTCGATTAATTTGGAAGTGCTAGTTTACCCTTATAGGTAAGTGAATCCTGGGGAAGGGCGGGAGGAGTCCTGTAGAATCAATGTAGAATTAGCATAAATCAGTAGTTGATGGTCAGCGTGGATTCGGTGAGCTGAAGGACCTGTTTCTCTGCTGTATGTTTCTTCTAAACAGACTTCTGAAACGATTACTCTATCACAAGTAGAGGCTACCTGGCTAACAGAGAAAATGATTCAAGGAAGTGCCTGAAGTTTTCTCGGGAAATGCAACGTTCCCACAGATGCCCTGGCATAACTGCTTAAAAGGAGAAGGAATATTCAATACTCTGATGAGAACTTTGAGGCCAAGCTCAGTGAGCACATAGAACTACTGTGTCAGAAGTGGAAGAGACAAACCACCTCATGAACTACCCAACCACCCATTCCATTAGGCACCTCCCGTCACATTTGTGGAAGACTCTGCTGTTCCCACACTGGTGTCATCAGTCATCTCAGAACCGTAGTGGAAGCCAATCATCCTCAATCCCAAAGTCAAGATATATCACCTTGTGACCTAAAATTGGGGAGGTGCCTCATTTCTAACTCTGAAACAGAAAAGTGAACAAGAAACATGTTTGGATGTAAAATTTAAAATAACCAATTTGATCTCTTGGCTTCAAATGATAATGCCATATTTCCAGGAATAGGGGTGTTCCATGTAGAACTCTTGAAGTTGTACCAATGGCAATGTACATCATGTAAATATTTGGAAAAGGGCTAAATCACGTGGATTCTACAATGAACCTCTATATCCCAAAGCTATGGATAAAAAGAAAAGCACACAGCTTCTTATCGTGATTTAGTTACATGTCGACTCTCGGTCCTCCATTGATCAGCATGTCAAATTTCACTGCTTCAGTTTCGAACTGAAGGAGCAGAGTGCTGCCAGTTCTGATAAAAATGCTGAGCACAAGTTACCACTTTTGAAACAGTGAGAATATTTGAAACACAATCTGCTTTGTGTTTTTGTTTATCCACAAAATAAGTAAGCTTTAGAGATTTGCAAATGAATAATGTTCACACGCTTTGGACCCACATATAGGCCATGGTTCATTGAGCTTTGTGTTTTTCACCACTTCTCGTAAGGACTGCAGTTGCAGCCATATTCTCCAGTCAGCGCCATTTATTTGTTATTGAGCTACAATTCCTTCCTGCAATGTGAAACAATCACATTAACAGACTGCTGCCACATCAGGCAACTTTCTCTCCAAAGCACCCACTAATTCCTGCATTCAATTCTATCACCCTGTGCTGGATGTTTTCTTCCTTAAGGATAAAAATTCTTCTAAAGAGACATATTTAGGGTAGATGGTCAGCCACATCAAATACTGACCCATTATCCAATTGCATAATGGCCATATAACATTAACCTCAAAAATTCTTTTTGAATTTAAGACCTTTCAATCTGCTCACACCTGCTGTAACAATAATGTAGCTATCACCACACTAAATTGCATCCTTTTATATGTAATTGTACCTCACCACTTTTAAACGAGAATGATTTGTGGCCTGGCCAATATGGAATACTGACATCATTAATTATAAAACTTATATCATAGTTCATGGGGACATAAAAAATTCACTTATTTTCCCAAATGCATGAGCTGTAAAGACACCACATTTTGGTCCTTTCCTACAGATAAATGTGTACTCTCACAAGGTTCTTCATGAAAGATTTGGTCTAATTAGCAATCATTCGAGTCAAAAACATAAGAGGGATCTGGAAAGTGAACTTACATAATGAAATGATCTAGTCACACTCTGGGAATTCTCAGATCATTCCCTTCCCTTCCAAATGATGACTGAATTTTATTTCCAGAAACATTTGTTTGAATTTTATATTCACTTTAGAGAACATTCTTCTTGTCTTCCACCAAATATGTATTATTGTTTTGAAGTCACTGTCCATTCTGAAAACATCACAATAATGATTACAGTAATCATGGCAAAAGTATAATGATCTGAGACTATGCAGATTGGATGTTATTTCTATTAATACATCACCCCTTTTGTTCACTTTACTAAAGATGGAACACACCAGTGTCATTAAATTTTCCTGTCTACCCAGTGAGTTCAAAGAAAGTACTGGAAATAGCACCCTAGTGAGTCTGAAAAGAAGGCAGAACATAGACACGTTTGTCTATTTGTTAAAAAGGTTTGCAAGGAATGAGGCCATAGCAAGTTTAGGTGGAGTGCAGGAAGTGGGACCTGATGAATTTAAAGGGACTGTGGAAAACAACATTTGCTCAATGCTAGGTATTGCACTGGTTAAGAGGCTTGAAGACTGTAATGGTTTCCAACAAATCACAGAAAAGTGTGAGGATAAAAATCTGTGCAGTTTATGCATTTATTACAAAAGTAATCTATTTTTGACTGGAGTTATTACAATAGATGGGAACGTGTCTGACCTATTGACTGTTTGGAAATGCACACAATTCAATCAAATCTAATGAAGTGAAGATGATGAAGTGAAAGTACAGGGGCTCCCTGGGTTACAAATGATCTGACTTACAGCAATCTGACTTAATGCAAAATCTCCCATACATTTTTAAAGCCCTTTTCAAGACAGTAATAATGTTTCATGGTATTCATTAATGACTGGATTAAAAAAATTCATTAGTTTAATTATGTGTAGTGTTAGAGTGATTATTCAATGAAATGAAGGAATTAGAGCAAGTGCATGCAGAGTAATATGGTATGAGTAGCTATAGAAAATGGAAATATCTAACTTAGGGAGAAATCGACTTGTTACATAAACTGTGCCCTGCTACATACGTATTTCTACATTGATGTTTAAACATCATAGACTGAGTGTTCCAAAACTTGTTAATGTGTAATACATGCATACCAAAAAAGCATAGAAAATTAAAAGACAATAAAAAAATGATAACGGTAAAATGCTGATATCTACCATTTAATTTTTCAGAAGTCTCAATAGTTCAGCACCTGACACACAGGGTGCTAATTCCTGCATTCTCTCCAACACAATGGGATCCTGGTCACTGTGTCCTCTTGTTCATACAATGGGATCTTGGTCCCCGTGTCCTCTTGTTCATACAATGGGACCCTGGTCCCTGTGTCCTCTTGTTCATACAATGGGATCCTGGTCCCCGTGTCCTCTTGTGCATACATGGGATCCTGGTCCCCGTGTCCTCTTGTTCATACAATGGGATCCTGGTCATCATGTCCTCTTGTTCAAAGAATGGGATCCTGGTCACCGTGTCCTCTTGTTCATACATGGGATCCTGGTTCCCGTGTCCTCTTGCTCATACAATGGGATCCTGGTCACCATGTCCTCTTGTTCATACAATGGGACCCTGGTCCCTGTGTCCTCTTGTTCATACATGGGATCCTGGTCCCCGTGTCCTCTTGTTCATACAATGGGATCCTGGTCCCCGTGTCCTCTTGTTCATACAATGGGATCCTGGTCATCATGTCCTCTTGTTCAAAGAGTGGGATCCTGGTCACCGTGTCCTCTTGTTCATACATGGGATCCTGGTTCCCGTGTCCTCTTGCTCATACAATGGGATCCTGGTCACCATGTCCTCTTGTTCATTCAATGGGATCCTGGTCCCTGTGTCCTCTTGTTCATACAATGGGATCCTGGTTCCTGTATCCTCTTGTTCATACAATGGGATCTTGGTCCCCGTGTCCTCTTGTTCATACAATGGGATCTTGGTCCCCTGTCCTCTTGTTCATACAATGGGATCCTGGTCCCTGAGTCCTCTTGTTCATACAATGGGGTCCTGGTCCCCATGTCCTCTTGTTCATACATGGGATCCTGGTCCCTGTGTCCTCTTGTTCATACAATGCGATCCTGGTCCCTGTGTCCTCTTGTTCATACAATGGGATCCTCGTCCCTGTGTCCTCTTGTTCATACAATGGGATCCTGGTCGCTGTGTCCTCTTGTTCATACAATGGGATCTTGGTCCCCGTGTCCTCTTGTTCATACAATGGGATCTTGGTCCCCGTGTCCTCTTGTTCATACATGGGATCCTGGTCCCCGTGTCCTCTTGTTCGTACAATGGGATCCTGGTCCCTGTGTCCTCTTGTTCATACAATAGGATCCTGGTCCCCGTGTCCTCTTGTTCATACATGGGATCCTGGTCCCTGTGTCCTCTTATTCATACAATGGGATCCTGGTCCCTGTGTCCTCTTGTTCATACAATGGGATCCTGGTCCCTGTGTCCTTTTGTTCATATATGGGATCCTGGTCACCATGTCCCCTTGTTCATACAATGGGGTCCTGGTCCCTGTATCCTCTTGTTCATAGAATGGGATCCTGGTCCCTGTGTCCTCTTGTTCATATAATGGGATCCTGGTCCCTGTGTCCTCTTGTTCATACAGTGGGATCCTGGTTCCAGTGCTCCCCTGAAGCTCTTCTGGGTCCTGTTCCTGTGCTGTCTTCAAACATACATGCTACTATTTTCTGCGTTCCCTTGAATGTTACCAGGTTCACTGGAAAATTTATTACACTGCAGTGCTCTGTAAGATCTAAATTAAGGTGATTTAAAAGAATGTTGTGATAATAATTGAAATAACAAAAGTCCTAAGCATTCTACAAACCTAAGTTAACAGTTTTATTTACTCTCGCAAACTGCTGTTTAAAACTTAGCAGCTTTATGAGATGTTTTCAACGGATCAGGTCAAGTTGGCGATTCACCTCCGAGTGTGAGGGAAACATGCACAGTTAGACATAGTTATTTCTACTACTTAATTTGACTGTAATGAAAAAGCACACCTGGTAATCACAAAAAGAGATGGTTATAAAATAAATCTTCATACAGATGTTGATTGGAATGTAGCATTCCATGCCATAAGCTACATGAGATCTAATTCAAAGGTTTTAAGGACAAATTAAGTAGTTTTATGAAGATATTAGAGTTAGAAGTAACTCTAATATCAGGGAAGTGTGAATAAATGGAGAGAAATACTCAGGTGGCCACCTAATAGACTAAAATAACCTATTTTTCTGTTACAATATTTATAGATTTTGGGATGGATTTGCTGGCTGCTGCAGGGCTGAAGGCATCTACTGCCAAGTGGGAACTTGGTTCAAAGCCACATTTCTGTCTTGCAGGTTGTTTAGTTTATGAGCAGTCAACAGGAACTGAACCCTGCTATAAATTGAGGAAGAACAATACTGCCATGTTTCTTCTAGCGTGCTTGAATTTCAAGTGATTCTGGAATAGCTATGATATACATAATTGTGAATCTGAATAACATGCTTGGTTAGTAAAAACAAGATAGCATTTGATAAGTTGTTTCCCCTGTTTGTCCAGAAGACTAAAAGCGGCAGTGTTCCAGACTTCCTACTTGGGGCACAATTGAACATCCCTTTCATAAATCATGTTAGTTTTTGAAATGTTGTTTTTGCTCAGGTTTCTGTTCCAACTCATTACCTGAAGCGTAAATTCTTCTATTAACCAATGCAAGCAAGCATCATTATAAAAATAGATAGTGCTTGCCTCGCTTCAGGTGGTAACTGAGTGCCCTGCTATTATTGCAGCTGCTCATATGTTTATCAGATAACCATCTTCAGCAAGTGTGGCTAGTTCACCACCTCTGGGTGCCTTAATTTTAAATAAACAAAAATATTTGAAATTTACTGGATGCAGTCAGCAGCTCCTTAGCAATTAAAGCAATTTTTAGGATTATTTAGAAGATGTTTATTAGTGTTCCTTAAAAAAGTCCATTATGAAGTCTTGCTAATGGATGCAACTGGTGGAAACACATCAGGTTCAGATTCCACTGTGCTTTAGAACCACACGCTATTCTTAACAATCAACACATCAAATACAAATGTATGCAAAAAGCCACATGACTTGCCGCCACTCTGATCTCTTCAATTGTTGAAAATGCTGCTGTAATTGGCCCATGATTAGCAGGGAATGCACATGCACTTGGAATTTTATGGCCAATTGTATTGATTTGACCAATTGTGAGCATAATGTGCTGAATGCAATCTATCTGAAGTTCCTGAATTTAATGTTATGCAGCCCCCTATCAAATGTCGCCCCAGATCTAGAACTTACTCCTTAGGCAACCTGAAGTAAAGGAACTGTGATCTCATGGAATTTTTTTTAGTCGACTGAATCTAATGTATGTTTGGGAAAATAAATCAGAACTAACCCAGTCATATAAATATTTGGAGTTGGGAAATTAAGAATTAAGATAACACCCAAGTGAGTCATCTCTGCTGGATTATGATACTTCCAACTGCATTCTACAGTGATTAATTCAGATACAGTATTTAGATCTTGGAATATTAATCTTGTTCTTTACAGCATAGACCTGTGAGCAAAACCAACGCAGAGCCCACTGCAGTGAAACTTTTAAAGTTGACTGAAAATGACATTGTACATTGATAACTTCACCTACTGTTAATACAGCCAGCATAGGACACAACAAATGGACATTATACCCACAAACCTCACCTCACAACTTTTTCTCTGCACTACAGTATTTGTTTAATTTAACTATTTAATATGTGTATCTCTCTCCCTCTACCCCTCCCCCTTCTCTCTCTCTCTCTCTCTCTCTCTCTCTCTCTCTCTCTATATATATATATATATATGAGAGAGAGAGAGAGAGATAGGTAGATAGATACATAGATAGCGAGATAGCTTATATTGCCAGTAATCAGCAGGAACTCAAGAAATGCAGTTACGATCTGTGCAAAGTCATCAAGGCAGCAAAGCAACAATAAGGGGACAAAATCCACACTCAACTCTCCACCAACAACACATGCAGCTTATGGCTGCACACCATTGCTACTTCGAAGCTAAGCGCAGTGGAGTTTACAACATCACTGTCTCTCCCCCAGACGAGCTAAATCTTTTTTATGCTTGGTCCAATGTCGCCAATACAGAGCCCCTGAGGAGACCTACAGCAGATGCAACCTGCACCTTGGTTATCTCTAAGATGGAAGTATGGAGATGTTTAAAACAAGTGGACAGTCGCAAGGCTGCGGGACCGGAAGGCATCCCAGGGCGGGTACTCAGGATGTGCACGGCTCAGCTGGCAGGTGTGATTCAGAGATTTTTAATCTCTCCCTCTCCCAGTGTAGAGTGCCCTCCTGCTTCAAAACATCCACCATTGTTCTGGTACCTAAAAAGACCAAGGTAACATGTCTGAATGTCGCATTCACCTCGATGATAAGCAAATACTTTGAGAGTCTGGTCAAGAATTATATCTGCAGCATGCTACCACACACACTGGACCCGCTACAGTTCACCTACCGACACAACCAATTGGCAAATGACACAATAGCCACAGCTCTACACACTGTCCTTACTGTCCTTCTCCTCACCTGGAGAAGAGGGATGCTTATGTAAGAATGCAATTCTTGGACTACAGTTCAGCATTCAACACCATAATTCCTTCCAGGCTCGACAAGAAGTTCGGAGACCTCGACCTTCACCCTGCCTTATGCAGCTGGATCCTGGACTTCCTGTCAGATCGCTGGCAGGTGGTAAGAGTGGGCTCCCTCACCTCTGCCCCTCTGACCTTCAACACAGGTGCCCCTCAGGGCTGTGAACTAAGCCCCCTCCTTTACTCTCTGTATACCCATGACTGTGTTGCTACCCACAGCTTCAACCTGCTAATTAAATTTGCTGACAACACTACACTGATTAGCCTAATCTCAAATAATAATGAGGCAGCATACAGAGAAGAACTCATCACCCTGACACAGTGGTGTCAAGAAAACAACCTCTCCCTTGATGTCGCAAAAAGAAAGGAGCTGGTTGTGGGCTACAGGAGGAACGGAGACAGGCTCACCCCTATTGACATCAATGGATCTGGGGTTGAGAGGGTGAACAACTTCAAGTTCCTCGGCATCCATATCATCGAGGACCTCACATGGACTGTACATATCGGCTGTGTGGTGAAAAAGGCACAACAGCACCTTTTTCACCTCAGACAGTTGAAGAAGTTTGGTATGGACCCTAAATCCCAAGAACTTTCTGCAGGGGCACAATTGAGAGCATCCTGACTAGCTGCATCACTGCCTGGTATGGGAATTGTACTTCCCTCAATTGCAGGTCTCTCAGAGATTGGTGCAGACAGCCCAGCACATCTGTAGATGTGAACTTCCCACTATTCAGGACATTAACAAAGACAGGTGTGTAAAAAGGGCCTGAAGGATCATCGGGGACCTGAGTCATCCCAACCACAAACTGTTCCAGCTGCTACCATTTGAGAAACGGTACCACAGCATAAAAGCCAGGACCAACAGGTTCCGGGACAGCTTCTTCTACCAGACTGTTCAATTCATGCTAACCAAACTGTATTTCTATGTTATATTGACTATCCTGTTGTACATAATATTTATTATAAATTGGTATAAATTGCACATTTAGACGGAGACGTAACGTAAAGAGTTTTACTCCTCATGTATATGAAGAATGTAAGTAATAAAGTCAATTCAATTCAATTCATATATATTCCTTACTGTAATACAGCTTTTACTATTATGTATTGCAATGTACATTGCAATGCTGCGTAACAATATATTTCACGACATATGTCATTGATAATAAACCTGATTCTGATTCTGAAGGACAGTTGAGACAAATGATAGATTCAGAACTTTGTCAATGCCAACAAAAAGGCAAGCGTGAAATATACTGATCATACTGGGTTTGCCATTTTTACCACTTGTGACAAGGAACAAAGTTCTCAACCAGAAAGTAATTTTTGACAGTCAGAATGAAGATGGCAGTTTATTGCATGCTTCCAAAGCATTATGCCACATTACAAATGAATTACACACTATTTTGCTGCTTTTCATGGTTTTGAGTGTTGCAAAATCATATGCCTTGTCCTTTACTGCTACTCAGGTTTTGTAAATGTATAAAATTAATTCACAGAAATAACATGAGATCAGTGTAGAATGCAGGACAGTCAGCATGGACATGATGGGCAGAAGGGCCCATTTTGATCCTCTCTGGTTCTATGACTCATTGGCTCTTTTTGAATTTAAAAAAAAGGACTAAGGTATTAAACCAAAAAAAAAGAGTGCAAGGAGGCAACTTGAAGAAACAAGCAGGACTCTGGTCAGATCCTTAGCAGTCTGCAAGTCCTATTATATTTAGACCATTTGTTTCACAAAGTGTTTATTTTATAAGATGCCACTGAAAAATTTGGAAAGAAGGCTGATTCCTTCCTTGTCACAATAAGAGACATTATTTTCCCATTTGAATTTTACTATTAAAATACATTATTTAAATTAAATTTAAATATTAGAAAACATAATGATATTAAAATACAAGATGGTGCCGGACTGCGATGTTTGTCAACGTCGTGGCCCACACTTAGTTATTTTCTAGGTTTATATGGATGGTTTGGAGGCATCGTGAAGAGTTACAAGACAGGTTAGGATATAGCAACAGAGATGAGGGAGGGGTTTAGAGGTCGGGGCAGTATTCGGTGTCCAATGTTTGCAGCAAGTTCAGAGCACTCTGCGGTTGAAGGTCAGAGATCCCAGAGATCGGGTTGGCAGGTGCTGAGGAGACTGGTGATTCCCAGATTTGCAAGTTCTGGGTTGGAGGTCCATGGAGGTCTAGAAGTTGAGACCCACAGGTCAAACCCGTGATTGGCAAATCTGGGGTTTGTGGCTCGAAGGACAGTCCAGTGATCAATGAGTCCTAGGTTCGATACCAAAAGATTGAGGTAGTCAGGTGGCCAAGGCTGTGTTTGAAGTCCCGAGCTTGGCAAGTCTAGAGGTTAATGTTTGAGTGGAAGTCCAACACTGGCAAGGCCTGAAGGTCAAAGCCCTGGGGTCGGCTTGTCTGCAGTTCAGAACCCTAATGTCTGTGAGTCTGCATGTCTGAGCCAGGGACTAGAAGTTGGAGGCATGTTGTCTCTGAGTCTGAGTCCAGGGCCAAGGGCTGGAGGGATTGGAGGCCAGTCTGTGTGTGTGAGCGGGTGGTGGGTGGTAAAGTAGCAAAGTGGTTTTCTTTGCTGTTGTCTTGTTTGGTTGTTGCAGCTGTTGGTGTTGATATTGCTGCTGCTTGTGTTGTTCTGCAGAAGACTATGGCATGGTCTGTTGACGCTGGAATTGTGGCAACACTTGCTGGCTACCCCCACTACATCCTTGGGTGTGTTGGTTGTTAATGAAAATGACACATTTCACTATATGTTTTTATATACATATGATAAGTAAATCTGAGTTTGAATAATTCTTTGTTTAATGCTTTATGACAGTAGGACTGATAATTGGGAGTGGAGTATCTCGCAGTATTTTGCTTATCCACTCATAATCTCTTTAGAGCTGCAGGAACCTAACTTTTACTCATGTGTAATGGATTAGCACATCACTCTTCAATGCTGCAGTCTAATACTAGTCACATCCGTAGTAGGAGAAATGCTGGAAACTATTTTTATTAAGGTGGTAACAGGGCATGTGGAAAAGAACAGTAAGATTGAGCAGCATCAACATAGATTTAGGAAAGGGAAATGATGTTTGACAAACTATTGCAATTTATGAGTTGCAACCAGCAGAATAAATGTGGGTAAACCAACTGGCATGGTGCTTTTTGTATATTCAAAGCAACTTTGTTAAGTCACTAAGTTAAGAAGTGCTTTGAGAGGTTGATGATGTAACATATCAACTCCTGCCTAAGAAGTGACTTGGATCTGCTCCAATTTTCCTACCATCACAACTGGTCCACAGCAAAAGCTTTTCATTGGCTTTTTACTCAACCCTGGAACATCTGAACAGCAAAGATGCTAACATCAAGATGTTCTTTATCGACCACAGCTCGACTTTCAATACTATCATCCCCTCAAAAGTAATCAATAAGCTTCAAGACCTTGGCTTCAATACCTCCTTGTGCAATTGGACCCTCGATTCCCTCATTTGCAGACTCCAGTCAGTTCAAACTGACAAAAACATCTCCCCCAAAATCTCCGTCTGCAACTTGCACCACAAGGCTGTGTGTTTAACACCCTGCTCTACTCTCTTCATATTCTGACTGTGAGGCTAAGCTCTGCTCTAACGCCATATTTAAATTTATTAACTGTCATTGACTGAATCAGCATATAGGAGGCAGATTGAAAATCTAGCAGAGTGGTTCCACAACAATAATCTCTCACTCAGTGTCAGCAAGACCAAGGAACTCAATATTGAATTCAGAAAAAGGAAACCATAGGCCCATGAGCCAGTCCTCATCAGAGACTAAGAGGGACAACAACTTTAAAATCTTCAGTGTTATCATTTCAGAGGATCTGTCCTGGGCCAGCACTTAAGTGCAATTACAAAGAAAGCATGGCAGCACCTCTACTTCTTTAGAAGTTTGCGAAGATTTGGCATGACATCTAAAACTTTGACAAACTTCTATAGATGTGTGGTGAAGAATATATCGACTGGCTGCATCACAGCCTGGTATGGGTGCACCAATGCCCTTGAATGGAAAATTCTAAAAAAAAGTAATGGATATGACCTGGTTCATCATGGGTTAATCCCTCCCCAATATTGAGCACACCTACAGAGAGCACAATTGCAGAAAAGCAATATCCATCACCAAGGACCCCCACTATCTTGGCCATACTCTCTTTTCACCGTTACCATCAGGAAGGTACAGGAGCTTCAGGACCCCCACCAACAGGTTCAGAAACAGTTATTACTATTAGACTCTTGAACGAGAGGAGATAAATTCACTCACCCCATCACTGAACTGTTCCCACACCCTAAGGATTCACTTTTAACGATCTCATGTTCTTGATTATTTTTTGCTTATTTATTTATTAAAGGAGGGAGGAGAAGATGGCAGTGTGACACAGCTGTTCCGAATGAATATGGTATGTGTAATTAGGGGGCCGTGCACAATCCGGATTTGATGGAGACAGCCGTGAGAAGCACGGAGGAACACCTGGAGTAACTTCTGAAATACCTGCTTCGCTGCCGCTGCTACTGTGCGATCGAGAATCTCCGGAGACGAAGGCCCCAAATCCTCGGCTTTGCCTATTGCCTGTTGCCGGGGCCGGGGTCGAAGTGCTCGGCAGAGATGGTGCTCGGTGTCGGAGAGCTGGTCAGAGGCTCGGAGTTTTCGGATGGACTCAGAGTCGGACTGTGGTCGGATGTTTCCGGGATGCTGCATTAGCAAATTGGTGGTTTACTGTCTGCGTGAGATGATGGAACTTTCGAGAGACCTTGAGACTTTTACCGTGCCATGGTCTGTTCTTATCAAATTATGGTATTGTTTTGCACTGTTGTAACTTTATGTTATAATTATGTGGTTTTTCTTAGTTTTTAAGTCAGTTTGTCATGTGTTTTTGTGATATCATTCTGGAAAAACATTGAATCATTTCTTAATGCATGCATTACTAAATGACAATAAAAGAGGACTGCGTGTCCTCATAATCTAAATTATTACTATTAGTGTTTTCTTTTTTGTATTTACACAGTTTGCTGTCTTTCACACACTTGCTGTCTGTGTGTCCTATTGAGTGTGGTGTTTCATCACTTCTAATGTATTTCTAGGATTTACTGTGTATGACTGAAAGAAAATGAATCTCAGAGTTGTATATGGTGACATTATGTATATGTACTTTGATAACAAATTTACTTTGAACTTCGATAGGATGCAGATCTAGGCTGAGAAATTGCAGATGGAGTTCAGTTCAGAAAAGTGTGAAGTGACAGAAATTGGAATGTCGAAAATGAAGACAGGATACAGGGTTAGTAGCAGGATTCTTAGAAGCGTGGAGTTGCCGAGCAAGTTCATAAGAGTGGTTAAGACATACAGTGTGTTTGCCTACAGTAGTTGGGGTGGGGGGTGGAGTTCAAAAGCTGTGAGGAAAGGTTGGAGCTCTATAAAACACTGGTTAGACCATATTTGGAGAATGCATAGGAGATTTATCAGGATGAGAGAGCATGTCTTATGATGATAGATTGAGCGAGTTAGGGCTTTTCTCTTTGGAGTGAAGGAGGATGAGAGGTGACTTGAGAAGAGTGTGACAAGTGCATGGAACAAGCATGTATGAGACCAGAGAGTTATGTTCAATGTGATGAACGAATTGGAAGCTAAAAAGGTTGCATTTAGATAACACAAAACTTGAAAGAAATGCTGCTTTGTTGTTCACAGTTTTCATCTTGTTATTGATGTGCAGCATAACATAGCTTCCCACAGGGCTACATTTGAAAATATTGAGACTTCTGGGTACACTTTACATTGAAAGAGCACTCAAGAGATGAGATTAGCAATTTGCTGTTTCACCAAATGTTTAAAAGGGACTTAACAAATGTGTATCCATGTATACACAATCTAGAAATAATTAACATTGTGGTAATTAGTCACATTAATTTACACCACTGCATTAAATTATTTCCTGAGACACATTAGGAAGGATGCCAGCAACTTAAGCTAAAGCATGTGAAACTGCACTTAAGGTTTAAGTAAGTGGTTTTTCTTAGTAACACTACATCAACAAGGCAATTGGCAGCAGAGAAGCAGATCGCCTGGTATAAAGTGAAATCAATTCTGACAGTACACTTAGATTTGTTGTGCCTGTCCTGTGGGTCCAACAAGAGTACACAAAGGTCTATAATGGCATCTGTAATGCATATGCATTCTTCTGGCACTGGCTCACCCAAATACTATCTTAATAAGAACATTTGAAAATAAGAAGAGGATGAAGGCTTTAGGCCCTTCAAATCTATCCTGTCATTCAAAAGGACTAAGGCAGTGGTCCCCAACCTCCGGACCGTGGACTGACACCGGGCCACAAAGTATGCAGGGGTGCAGCGGTAGCCGGAGCACACCCAGTACTGCCATGCAGGGTGCCCAAACTTTTGCTTCAGGCCCTTTTTTGTTATTTTGAAACTGTAAAAGATGGAAATAAATAAGTTTTCTTGCTTAAGATATTAAAGAAATGTGTCATCTTTAACCTTATGCCTTTTGGAAATCAGTTTATCTTTTACTCGCTTAGGTGCCCAAACTTTTGCACACCATTTTATTTATATATATATATAAAATATAATATATATACTGACTGTAATTCAAAGTTGCTGGTGAATGCAGCAGGCCAGGCAGCATCTCTAGGAAGAGGTACAGTCGACGTTTCAGGCCGAGACCCTTCGTCAGGACTAACTGAAGGAAGAGTTAGTAAGAGATTTGAAAGTGGGAGGGGGAGGGGGAGATCCAAAATGATAGGAGAAGACAGGAGGGGGAGGGATGGAGCCAAGAGCTGGACAGGTGATTGGCAAAGGGGATATGAGAGGATCATGGGACAGGAGGTCCCGGGAGAAAGACAAGGGGGGTGGGAACCAGAGGATGGGCAAGGGGTATAGTCAGAGGGACAGAGGGAGAAAAAGGAGAGTGAGAGAAAGAATGTGTGTATAAAAATAAATAACGGATGGGGTACAAGGGGGCGGTGGGGCATTAGCGGAAGTTAGAGAAGTCGATGTTCATGCCATCACCAACTGACGTTCACCAACTGCGACTCCAGCCTTGAACTCCAGGCTGGGTCTTTATGTGCTGCTATTGTGACTCCCGTCTCCCCTTCCCCCACCAATACTCTGCAATCCCGTCTCCTTCAGATCCCATCGTCAGCTCCTGGGTCCTCAGAGGCTCCATCTTCCTCTCACCCCAACCCTCCCCTCTCCACTGGCACCCCCAGCCTCCCCCCTCCCCCCTCTGATCCCAGCTCTCATCCTCTCCAACCTTCAACTGTCCCCAGTAAGGGCCTCACCTTTGTCCCCCTTTGCCCACACCTCAGCGAGTTCCGTGTTTGCCATGATGCGGAACTCTTCTGCCGTCTCCGTCTCCGAGCCTACTTCTTCGGCAAGGACTCTTCCAACCCCACCAAAGACCCCTTCTCCCGTCTTCAACCCTCCTCTTCTTCATCAACACCCCGCTCTGGTCTTCTGCCTGGTCTGGATCTCTTTATCGCTAACTGCCGACGGGACATCAACCGTCTCAACTTCACCGCACCTTGTTCCCATTCCAACCTCACTCCTTCAGAACGCTCTGCTCTCCACTCCCTCCGCACTAATCCTAACATTATTAAACCCGCCGATAAGGGGGGTGCTATTGTAGTCTGGCGTACTGACCTCTACCTTGCCCAGGCACAGCGACAACTTGTGGATACCTCCTCTTATTTACCCCTCGATCGTGACCCCACTAAGGAGCACCAGGCTATTGTCTCCCACACCATCACCGACTTTATCTGCTCAGGGGATCTCCCATCCACTGCTACCAACCTCATAGTTCCCACACCCCGCAATTCCCGTTTCTACCTCCTACCCAAGATCCACAAACCCGCCTATCCTGGCAGACCTATTGTCTCAGCTTGCTCCTGCCCCACCAAACTTGCTTCTGCATACCTCGACACGGTTTTATCCCCCCTTGTTCAATCCCTTCCTACCTATGTTCGTGACACTTCTCACACTCTTAAACTTTTCAATGATTTTAAGTTCCCTGGCCCCCACCGCTTTATTTTCACCATGGATGTCCAGTCTCTATATACTTCCATCCCCCATCAGGAAGGTCTCAAAGCTCTCCGCTTCATTTTGGATTCCAGACCTAATCAGTTCCCCTCTACCACCACTCTGCTCCGTCTAGCGGAATTAGTCCTTACTCTTAATAATTTCTCCTTTGGCTTCTCCCACTTCCTCCAAACTAAAGGTGTAGCTATGGGCACCCGTATGGGTCCTAGCTATGCCTGCCTTTTTGTTGGCTTTGTGGAACAATCTATGTTCCGTGCCTATTCTGGTATCTGTCCCCCACTTTTCTTTGCTACATCGACGACTGCATTGGCGCTGCTTCCTGCACGCATACTGAGCTCATTGACTTTATTAACTTTGCCTCCAACTTTCATCCTGCCCTCAAGTTTACCTGGTCCATTTCCGACACCGCCCTCCCCTTTCTAGATCTTTCTGTCTCTGTCTCTGGAGACAGCTTATCCACTGATGTCTACTATAAGCCTACTGACTCTCACAGCTATCTGGACTATTCCTCTTCTCACCCTGTCTCTTGCAAAAATGCCATCCCCTTCTCGCAATTCCTCCGTCTCCGCCGCATCTGCTCTCAGGATGAGGCTTTTCATTCCAGGATGAGGGAGATGTCCTCCTTTTTTAAAGAAAGGGGCTTCCCTTCCTCCACTATCAACTCTGCTCTCAAACACATCTCCCCCATTTCACGCACATCTGCTCTCACTCCAACCTCCCACCACCCCACTAGGAATAAGGTTCCCCTGGTCCTCACCTACCACCCCACCAGCCTCCGGGTCCAACATATTATTCTCCGTAACTTCCGCCACCTCCAACGGGATCCCATCACTAAGCACATCTTTCCTTCCCCCCCTCTTTCTGCTTTCCGCAAGGATTGCTCCCTACGCGACTCCCTTGTCCATTCGTTCCCCCCCCCCCGTCCCTCCCCACTGATCTCCCTCCTGGCACTTATCCGTGTAAGCGGAACAAGTGCTACACATGCCCTTACACTTCTTCCCTTACCACCATTCAGGGCCCCAGACAGTCCTTCCAGGTGAGGCAACACTTCACCTGTGAGTCGGCTGGGGTGATACACTGCGTCCGGTGCTCCCGACATGGCCTTCTATATATTGGCGAGTCCCGACACAGACTGGGAGACCGCTTTGCTGAACACCTACGCTCTGTCCGCCAGAGAAAGCAGGATCTCCCAGTGGCCACACATTTTAATTCCACATCCCATTCCCATTCTGACATGTCTATCCACGGCCTCCTCTACTGTAAAGATGAAGCCACACTCAGGTTGGAGGAACAACACCTTATATTCCGTCTGGGTAGCCTCCAAACTGATGGCATGAACATCGACTTCTCTAACTTCTGCTAATGCCCCACCTCCCCCTCATACCCCATCCGTTATTTATTTTTATACACACATTCTTTCTCTCACTCTCCTTTTTCTCCCTCTGTCCCTCTGACTATACCTCTTGCCCATCCGCTGGTGTTCCCCCTCCCTTGTCTTTCTCCCCACACCTCCTGTCCCATGATCCTCTCAAATCCCCTTTGCCAATCACCTGTCCAGCTCTTGGCTCCATCCCTCCCCCTCCTGTCTTCTCCTATCATTTTGGATCTCCCCCTCCCCCTCCCACTTTCAAATCTCGTACTAACTCTTCCTTCAGTTAGTCCTGACGAAGGGTCTCAGCCTGAAACGTCGACTGTACCTCTTCCTAGAGATGCTGCCTGGCCTGCTGCGTTCACCAGCAACTTTGATGTGTGTTGCTTGAATTTCCAGCATCTGCAGAATTCGTGTTGTTTACTGACTGTAATTCACAGTTTTTTTTCTATTATTATGTATTGCAATGTACTACTGCCACAAAAACAACAAATTTCATGAAATAAGCCGGTGGTATTAAACCTGATTCTGAAATACTAGGAACCTCCCTAACACTAACAATACAGAATGCATGAACAGAAAGCACACAAGGCCGGAGTAATCACTGGAAAAAAGTGGAGTACGGTTGAGATAGTTGAAGGAAGGTTCTCAACTGGATGTTATAGCCCTCAAATGTGCGTAGGACATTACTCTCCTATCTGAAACTTAACAAGGAGCAATCTGGGAGACACTGCTCTTCCACGAAGATGTCTAGTCTCATTGAAATCTACCAATTGTCTCATTCCTAACTTCCCTCAACTTTGCATTTTGGAATTCTGATCATAATCTTACAAAGAGACATGGATCGTTATTATTACATTAACTGCTGTACAGTATTGCAATAAGATCCCTCTTTCTGCAAACAATTTCAGCTTCTGCAGCATTATGTAGAAACTCATTGCCTTTAGGTTCATTTTTAATAACATGCTGTTGTTCTCATACACACACAGACGCAGAGACACGGGAGAAGGTTTTATCGATTACAATAATCTTTAAATCAATACAACCACAGAGGACAGAGAGCAAACACCTGACAGAATAATGGACAAAATTCAAAGGTAAAAATCTGAGTGACGGGTTGTGATGACATTTTTCTCATTACCATAGTTCAGTGTTATCTGGAAACATGGTTCAGAAATTCCTCCTTGGTCATAATACAGAACACGTGACACGGCAGTGCAGTGCATGGATTCAATCAAATCAAATTTTGGAAGCAAAGTACAATGTGCTGTCATATTACATATTAGTATCTCAAATCAGAGCGAATTTCTCTCCAATTCTGTTTGGGGTGTGGAAATTTTATTCTCTACTGTTCAAAGAAATGTTGACCTGTCTGTGTTCTATGTGTGTCAAAATTACCAATTAATCATAACTGATATTGATACGATAATGAATGAAAATTAACTGAGAAATTATTAGCAATATAATAATCCCATACTGAATATAGAAAATAGATTTTTTAAGCCTCTGTGATGCAGTACATTTTCTTCAACTAAAGGTTGCCTGAGATGTTTTAATTTTCCTTCAAATTTGGTGATCAATAATAAACAAATAAGAAAATTTTAGGAGATATGCACAACTGGTTCTTAATCCATAAGATTAATCAAGCTTTATTTCATTATTATATGGATATCCTGGGTCAAAGAATGCAGATTTGAAGAGTATTGCCTCACCCTGAAGGATTAAAACAGAGCCTGTTCATGCAGCAGGAAGATCTGAAGTCTGGAGTTTGTGAACAACACGTGTAAATGAAGATTAGATGAAGCAATACTGCAGTAGCAATTCTTTAAAAGCAATTCCATTAAAAATATAAATTTGTACTCTGTCTTTGTGCAGGGATATCAAATTGAATGCATCAAATAAGAAAAAAACCCTAAGAATACCAAGGGAGCAGGGTGTGATTTTGTCCCCCTAAGATAGCGCCAAGTAGCAGTCTCCATCAAGGTCGTAGCTCAGACTTAGTTGCTTTTTAGCTTTGTAAGGATAGTTTTAGGGACAAAAATGAAGTTAGGAATCAGGTTATGGCTTAGGGACAGAAATGTTGGGGACAGGATCAACTCTAAGCCTTTGCTGGGTTTTCAAAAGCCAGCAGACCAGCAAGGAGGGGGGTTGGGGTCCCAGGTACATGATTCAGCAAGACTGCCATTTGAGGTGTGGAGTTCAGCTCCTCATTCATCATCACTGGCAATTTCTGGGTCAATACTGAAGACTGTAGCCCAAAGATCAATTGGAAGTCCAGAAGCCATGGCTCAGGGGCCTCTGTGAGTTTGCTGGGGAAGCCAAAGGCCCAATGTCTGTGTATACATGAGTCTGTGAGAGGCTGGAGGCTGAAGGAGAATGCCCATCCGAGGGTTAGAGGACTGTGTACTTAAATGAGTGGGTGAGAGGCCGGTAAAGGGTTTTGTCTTGCGGTTGTTGCCTCTTGCTTAGTATGTTCTGTTTTGTGTTCGGTGTTGTTCTGATGAGCAAGGTGGGCATGCTATGTTGGCGCCAGAGTGTGTGGCAACACTTGTGGGCTGCCTCCAACACATCCTTGAGTGTGATGGTTGTTAACGCAAGCAATGCATTTCATTGTGTATTTCGAGTACATGTGATAAATAAATCTGAATCCGAATTTGAAAACTGATTCTTTTCTCAGGTAGGGGTAATGAATCTTTTAAACAGTGTGAGACCAAATTGGCAATCATCTTCAAAAAAATTATCTCGTGTGCAATGCTAATTTGTTTTCTTTTTCAGGAAACTGTCAAAAAGGAATGGAGGACACTCTAGTCCTAATTCTTTAACATCTCTGAGTTGTTCATTGTTTTCTTTTGCAGTAGTGGCAATCACTACATATCTTTCTATTATGAGTGGGGGGGATGTGGTTAAAGAATCAGTGAGGGTGGGATGGGTGGGCAGCAATGCATGCCATATCTTAACAAACTTTTGTGTCTTCTTGGCAGGCATCCCATAGGTATTCCACACCAGGTAAGGAGTAGCAGTCACCAGTCAAAGTCAGCATGCATTTTTATACTTCATGCAAGAAGCAGAATTATTCAACTTCATTTCTACATAATGCAGTTCCTTCCTGATAAAAAATGATTGCATTAAAATTCCACTCTGATTTGATGAACACCTGCAAGAAGGCATTACATAGATCTCATACATCTTGTAAGGTCAGTATTGCCCTGTTGATCTCTTGTAAATGCAAATGAAATAGCCAAGCTTGCCAAAATCAGTCCTGAAATAGCCAGACTGCCATATTGAGGCTGCGTATATTGATCCATGGATCATGACGCTGCAATGCAATTTGCTGATAAAAATAGTTAAAATATATTGCAGTGACTGTTAAGGAGCTTTGCAACCAACGCATAGCATCTATTCAAATCATTGAAGGACAACATAGAATAAGACATTGAAAATATTTGAATGGAAGGACATCGATCCGAAACACATTAACACACAAAAAGTGCTGAAGGAAAACTTCATTAGGACTTGGCCCCAAAACACTGACTTTCTGTTATTTCCCTCTATATGCTGCTGAGTTCTCTCAGCAATTTTTGTGCGTTGCTCCATTTCAGCACCTGTTGTCTTTCTTGCATCTCCAATCTGGTACATTAATTCTGTATTTCTTCCTGCAGATGTTGTTTGACTTCGAGCACTATAGGTTTTTGCTTTTAGGTTATTTGAACATCTGGGTTGGCACCTCCTGCTGATCCCAGAGAAAAATACCCACAAAGCTGTGGTGTGGAACATGTTGTTTTATGTAAGCCTCAGATTTAAAACAAAATGACTGATTTTTACTTTAACAATTTTATCTGAGGGAATGCTGTACAGAAGGGATGGATCAAGATGGGGAGAGCAATAGTTATAAGGAATTCTACCTTCAGAGGGTCAGAAAAGTGTTTCTGTGGCCACAATGGAGACTCCATATTGGTATAATACCACCTTCGTCAGGTATGCCTCAGGGCAACTGCAGGATATTCCACAAGGAGAGGATGAACGGCTGGACGTCATGGTACATGGCTGGAGAAGGGATGAGGTCCTGCAACATGAGCTGAGGGAGTTAGGTAGCCATTTAAAGAATAGAACCTTAATAGGCTGTAATCTCCAGATTCTTTCCAGTACAAGGAGCCAGTGAGGATAGACAGATAAGACATGGCTGAAGGGACTGCAGAGGAGGATGGGCTTTAACACTTGGATCACTGGGATTGTTTCTCGGGAAGATGGGACCTGTACAAATGAGGAACATTGCACCTTAACCAGAATGGGATCAAAATCTTTGCTGAAAGCTTTGCGAGCATAGTTGAGGAACATTTAAACCGTTAGCAGGAGAAGGGATCTCAGAGTAGTTATCCTGACAGAGGGAAATCTGACATCTAGAAAATAAATAATTAGGAAGTCCAGTAGGCAAAGAAGTGATTACCGGTAAGTGACATCAAGGGAATTCAAAACTAAATTGTATGTGTTTTAATGTGAGGCGTGTATCCAGTAAACTAAAGGAACTCAAAGCTTCAATTAATGAGATGGCGGTGCCACAGCAGCGCGCGCAGCCTCTCCGGTGAATGATATCTGTAATCTGTCAAGTAGGGGACCGTGCAAAATTCTGATTTGATGGAGACGGGCGTGAGAGTACGGAGGAACATCTGGAAAACTTCTGAAATGCTCACTTCACTGCCACTGCTACCAGAAACCGGAATCTCCAGAGCAGAAGGCCCTGAATCCTCGGCTTTGCTTGTTTCAGCGGCCAGGGCTAGGTCGAAGGTGCTCGGGAGGCTGTATCGGAGGGGCTGGTCGGAGGCTCGAAGTTTTTGCACGGACGGACTCAGTGTCGGCTTTGATCGGCTGCTTCCAAGGCATCGGCAAGTTGACAGTGCCTGGAGGTTTATGGCAGGGAGTTTCTCCCTTTTGCCGCCTGCTATCGGGGACTCGGGAGTCGATCGGCTCAGGGACTTTGAGACTTTTTTTTTTACTGTGCCCATGGTTTGTTCTTCATTAAATTATGGTATTGCTTTGCACTGCTGTAACTATATGTTATAATTACGTGGTTCTGTCAGTGTTAGTCTTTGGTTTGCCCTGTTTTCTCTGATATCACTCCGGAGAAACATTGTATCATTTCTTAATGCATGTATGCATTTCTAAATGACAATTAAAGAGGACTGAGTGTTCTCATAATCTAATTCCAGTATTGTTCCCATCACTGAGACATGGTTGAAGGATGGGCAGGACTGGCAACTCAATATCTATCCCAGGGTTTATAATTTTCAGGCAGACTGATTGGAGAGTAAGAGAGTAGAGGTACAATACTGCTTATCAAAGATTGCATTGAGTGGGAATATCCTACAAGGCTCCTCATACAAGGCCATAAATTGGAGATTAGAAATGAAAAGGGTGCCTCACTTTACTGAGGGTACTTTAGAGAGCTTCCAAATGTGAACAGGAGATAGAGGAACATATATGTAGGCAGAAATGAGGAAGATGCCATAAACATAGGCATACGGTACTGGGGGATGTCATTTCCCAAATATTAACTGGGCCTTCATTTCCCTACCTTTAATGTTAAAAGCTCAGAGAGGGCAGGATTTTTGAAGTGTATTCAGGAGAGCTTTTTGACACAGTATTTAGATATGCCAATGAAGGAAAAAACATGATTGGATCTTATCTTGGGGACTGCAGTTGGTCATGGGGAGGGAGTATCAGTTTAGAGATAGCCAGATTAGATATATTTTAATGTGATAATGGAAAAGGATAAGAGTGGGCCAGTAATTAATGTCTTAATTGTGGCAAGGACAATTTCATTAATATAAGGGAGGATTTGGCAGAAGTAGATTGGGAGTATACATTTGGAGTTAAGTCTACATCTGCACACTGAAGAATTCAAGGCCAACATGTTCCTTAAGGCTAAAGGTCAAAGCTAAGAAGTATAGGGAACCACAAATGTCAAGGAATATTAAGGGTGTGAAGAAAGAGAAAACTGGAAGCATGTGACAAGCATGAGAGACAAGACTGCATTAAGGTAAACTCAAAGGCATTCTATAAGTATACCAAAGGCAAAAGAATAGTTAGAGAAACAGCACAGTAACAAACTCTTCTGGCCCAATGGCCCCATGCTGTCCAATTACACCCATGCGGCCATTAATCTAATAACCTGTATGTCTTTGGAATATGGGAGGAAACTGGAGCACCTGGAGGAAACCCACATGGTCACAGGGAGAAGGTACAAACTCCTTACAGACAGCAGTGGGAATTGACTTGGGTCGCTGTATTAGCATAACACTTCCAGCTACACTACCATAGCAAAAAGTAAGGCTCATTAGGGACAATGTAGGGCAGTCTGACCATGGAGCCAGAAGGTATAGATGGTGTCTAAATGAGTACTTTTTGTCAAGTTTCACAATGGAAACTGGCTTTGTAATTGGAATATTCCATGAAAGCATAGGTGAAAATCTAATAGAAGTCTTCATAAATAATGAAGATGTAGTCAATACCTGAGCAGACATAAAGATGGATAAGTTCCCATGACCAGATTGGATTTATCCTAGGCTTTTATGGGACACAAAAGAGATTGCTGTGGTTCTGGCTGAGATTTTTTTAAGATCTTTGCTGAACACAGGTGAAATGCCAGATGATTGGAAGACAGCAACTATGGTTCCTCTTTTCAAGAAAGGCAGCTGGGAAAAGCACCCTAACTTTTTCTTTCGCAGGGAAAATACTGGAAATAATTCTGAAGGATAACATTAATGGTCATTTAGAAAAGCAGGGACAGATTAGAGGCAACCAAGATGTCTTTGTCAAGCATGGATACCATGTTAACAATTGTGATGAATATTTACTATCCTGGGCAGGAGATCTCATGTTTGCTAAGCTTGCTTTCTGAAACAAGCAGCTGCCACTTATGAGATCAAAAACAAATCTAAGTAGACTTCCATCAAACAGTTTTTAAAACTTCTGGTCATAAATGGAAGTCAATTTTCAGTTCTTAACATGTAAATGGAAAGTTTGAAGTTGAAAAAGCACTTTTGATAAAACAGCTTTGCAAATAGACTCTATATTTTGAAGACACTCTGTCTGTAAAGAGTCACTGCACCTGCTTTATTATTGCTCAAGAGTAGAATATAAGATAACAGGTTGTTTAATTTGGGTTGTTTCAAACAGATGAGCTGACTCCTAAGTTGCTAAGTTCAAATGGATAATATCACTTAGCATATCAATAACTTGTGTGTTTATAGTTGGAAAGTTTACATACTCAGAAGTTAGCTTTACAACATTAATAACAAGAGAAATTCTGCAGATGCTGGAAATCCAAAGCAATACACACTAAATACTGAAGGAACTCAGGAGGCCAGGCAGCATCAATGGAAATGAATGAACAGTCGACATTTCAAGCTGAGGCCCCTCGTTAGGACTGGAAAGGAAGGGAGAAGATACCATTATAAAAAGATGGGGGGGAGGGAAGGGAGGATAGCTAGAATGTGATGGATGAAGCCAACCGGGTAGGAAATAAAGGAGCTGGAGAGGAAGGTATCTGCCCAGCTAGATGGAATATAAGATGTTGTTCCTCTGCCATGAGGGTGGCCTCATCGTGGCACAAGAAGAGGTCATGGACCCACATGTTGGAATGGGAATCGGAATTAAAATGTTTAGCCACCAGCAATTTCCACTTTCGACAGGTGGAGCAGAAGTGCTCAATGAAGTTGTCCTCCAATTTATGATGGGTCTCACCAATATAGAGAAGCCTGCACAAGGTAAATGTTGGCTCCTCTGGAAGGACCATTTGGGCCCTGAATGGAGATGAGGTTGGAGATGAATTGGCAGGTATAGCACGTTGGCCATTTGCAGGGATACAGCATTAATGGTAGCTAGATAAGATCTATGTCTCTGAAAACACTTTTAAGTTGTTTGTGTTAAAAGGATATCTGAGGAAATACCACATGCTTGTGATGTCACCAATGTGGTTGCAAAGGGTATAAATGTAGAGAGTAGTTTGGAATGGGGTAACGTACATCAAGAGATATGGAAGAATTAGAATCCATTCCTCCAGTTTGTTTCTGTGATGGATAACTTGTTTGTCTGCATCTTTGGTACCTTTTTTAAATTTATTGGAAATGTTTCTGTGTTTCGGAAATCCTTAATCCTTTATGTTTCAGACTGCTTTGTGCTTTGGAAATGCTTTGTATTTTAGAAATGGTTTAAGATAGAAATCCTCTGTGAGTTTTAAATCTGTTTTCACAAATGTGGATTTAAGCATATCACTGCAGATAAATGAACTGTATTTTAAATGACTTTGTTAGCTGGAAGTATCTTTTCTTTGGTAGGGAGAGGGGACCCACTGCTCAAATAGTGGGTATGAGCAGCTAAACTTGCTGTGGAGAATAAACAGGGAAGTAAACTAGTCTGAAGATTGGGGAGTTACAGTATAATCTCCCTTTAGTGAGAGTACTCCTTAATGTGATTCTTACTGGAAAGAGTGAAAGTCAGAATAAGAAGGTCAGGGGAGGGTAAGGAGTATATGCTGACAGGTGATTGGTTAATGGGGGGGAGGTGGATAGGTGGGGGAGGGGCAATGACAAAAGAAGCTGGAAGCTGATACATGGAAGAAATAAAGGGCTGAAGGAGGAGGAATCTAATAGTTGAGGACAATGGACTATGCAAGCAAGGGAAGGAGACGGGGAATCCGAGCAAGGTGATTAGCAAGCGAGTAGAAGAGAGGGGAAAGAACATAACTCCCCTCATGGTATTCTGGCTTATACTCCCTTCCTTTTCAGTCCTGATAAAAGATCTCAGCTTAAAATGTCAACTATTTATTCTCCTCCATAGATGCTGCCCGACTCGCTCAGTTCCTCCAGCATTTTGTTTGTATTGCTCAACACTTCCAGTAGCTGCAGAATATTTTGTATTCATATTTTATTTGTTATAATGTTTTTAGTGCACTTGATTAGGTGTTAAGTAGGTGTATGTGTTTTCTTAATAGCTATAATTCCTTTACCATGTTTTTTTAACATTTTTAATAGATTCAGAGTCATTGTGAATGTCAGTGAACATGAGAGATTTGGCAGCAGGTGAATACTTCTCACAGGTGATCTTAGGGGTTTGGCCTTACTGGTTGTCAAAGCTGTCCAGACAGCACAGCCAAGTGAATGCACTAAGAGAAGGCCCTGCACTGTGCTGAGCTCTACCAACAGGCTTGTAGACGTGCTCCAAGCTAACCAACCCCACCACTAGTGCGACCCCTGAAGAAAAAGCATGGTCCTTAGGTGGGCAGCTGAAGATCTGCCCCAATAAACAGCAGCAGACTTAATAGAAAGTTTAAACATGCCATCTAGTTATACACTTTTCAGACAAATCACTATAGAGCACATGATAAGGTAACTCAAATATAATTGTATTTATAAATACAACTCTCCTTCAACTGTTTAAAGCCTGGGAACTTCATGCATACTGTGTCAAAACATATGTAATGCCATGATACACTTATTCCACTACCTGCTGGAGTTTATACACCATATTAAAGGTGTAGGCCACTGACAGGCCGACCATTGTGGTCAAAGATTAGGGCAAATTCAGGTTTAACGTGCACATTGGGGCTGAAGTGATAGTTAAAAGTTGGATGAGAGTCAACGTTTAAGGATAAGTTACTTTCACTGCTGGAAGGCAACTATAAATCAGGTCTTGGAAGTGAAACTTCCTCACGTACTTGAGCTTGGGAACAAAACCAATAGGCAGAAGGCATTCAAAAATTTATACAAGGACAAGGAAAAGGAAAGCAAAGCTCAAATCTGACTCACAGTTACATCCCCAGGAGAACACAAACAGACTTTGCTAACTCCAGATTTCCAGAATTCATTCCATTTTCTGTAGCTATATACATTCCAGTGTGTATTGTCTATGAAAGCCTATTTTAGTGCCAATATAACACTAAAATTTATAAAGTGCAAAATGTTCAAATGTCAACACTATATTTCTGCTAATGCCTGTTGCCAAAAAAAGATGAATACATAATCAATTACTGCATTCAGATGCCATCTCTTGTAGCTTGAGATCTAATTGATGTTTAATTGCCCAAAAATTGTACTCTCTAAAGTCACAATGAAGGCACTTGTAGGACTTACTGAAGCATCGTACCCCTCCACAAGAAAAAGCAAAAAAAAGTACACTTGCAAAGATCAGTTCAGAACACACACACACACAAAAACAAGCTGCTGACAGCATCTGAGGAAGGAAAGGAATTATACAGTCATAGATTGATAGAGCACAGAAACAGGCCAACTTGTCCATGCTGACAAACGTGCCTGCCCGTGCTGTGCATTTCCCTGCATTTGGCTGATATCAGTTTATAATTTTCCTATCCATATACCTGTCTAAATGTCTTATGCCTGCCTCTACCATTTCCTCTGGCAGCACATTCCATTCACACACCACCATATGTGTAAAGAACTTGCCCCCGGTCAAAATCTTTCCCTCTCACGTGTAACCTATGACCTCTATCTTTAGGCTCCCCTACCCAGCAACAATACTGTAACCATTCATCTTATTTATGCCTCTCATAGTTTCATAATTCTACATGGCCATTCCCTTAACCTCCTACCAGTGAAGTAAATAACCCAAGACTATCCAATATCTCCCGATAATTCAAATCCATTCCCAGCAACATCAATGTGAGTCTTACTAGAAAGGGGAAGAAGCAAGAATAAGTGAGGGGAGGAGAAGAGAGTACAAGCTGATAGATGATAGGTGAGACTAAGTGATGGGGAAGGTGGCCGGGGTGGAGGGGGATGAAATAAGTTGGGAGGTGACGGGTGGAAGAGGTAAAGGCCTGAAGGATTGGATTGACTTTATCCCTTACATCCTTCACATACCTGAGGAGTAAAAATCGTTACATTGCATCTCCATCTGAATGTGCAATTTAGAGTAATTTGTGTACAATGTGCAATTTAATTTGTAATAAATGGTATGTACAACAGGACAGTCAATATAACATAGAAATACAATCATATCAGCATGAATTAATCTGTCTGATGGCCTGGTGGAAGAGGCTGTCCCTGAGCCTGTTGGTCCTGGCTTTTATGCTGAAGTACCATTTCCCAGATGGTAGCAGCTGGAACAGTTTGTGGTTATGGTGACTCGGGTCCCCAATGATACTTCAGGCCCTTTTTACACACCTGTCTTTGTAAATGTCCTGAATAGTGGGAAGTTTATACCTACAGATGCGCTGGGCTGTCCACACCACTCTCTGCAGAGTCGTGGGATTGAGGGAAGTACAGTTCCCATACCAGGCAGTGATGCAGCCAGTCAGGATGCTCTCAATTGTGTCCCTTTTGTAAAAAGTTCTTAGGTTTTGGGGACCCATACCAAACTTCTTCAACTATCTGAGGTGGAAGAGATGCTGTTGTGTTTTTCTCACCACACACCTGGTATGTACATGAGATCCTCGGTCATGTATATCAGGAGTCCCCAACCTTTTTTGCATTGCGGACCGGTTTAATATTGACAATATTCTTGCGGACTGGCAGACCCGGGGGGAGAGGGGGGTGGGGGTGGGTAGGGTTGCTAACGGACAAGAGTAGCAGTCAAATACGTTGTGTTTACCTCGAGAAAGACTACCATGACCATGACGCCTTGCGCGGGCACCAGTGCGCATGCGTGTACCTCCCGATATTTCTCTACAAATCCTTTTTGGCGATACTGTACGGCGGGGGGGGGGGGCGGTTGTTAATCATGACCGGAATATAGGTGATAAGTGGCTAATACACTCAATTTTGTTTCTAAAAAGGTTTATCAAATGAATTTTATATTAAACACACAGCGCATATTTTCCTCGCATGAATATAGTGAGAAGTCAACCATCAGGAGAGGACGGGGAGCTTGAAGAAAGTGTTGAGTGAACTTTCAGTAGAAGTGGTAGAGGCAGGTTCGATATTACCATTTAAAGCAAAATTGGATAGGTATATGGACAGGAAAGGAATGGAGGGTTATGGGCTGAGTGCAGGTCGGTAGAACTAGGTGAGAGTAGCGTTCGGCACAGACTAGAAGGGCAGAGGTGGCCCATTTCCGTGCTGTAATTGTTATAACTCAATAGCATCATAACATTTTAAGTAACGTTTGGATATTAAACACACAGCACATATTTTCCCTGTATGAACATATAAAATCATTGCAACACACCAGTATCGCGGAATCAGTGGGAGCCCTGGGCTTGTTTCCCTGCAACAACATCGAGGGGTGATGGGAGACAGCGATACTCGAAGGGGGTTCCTTATGTCCAGTCTATTCCACGATTTAGTTTTCTGCATTCATTGCAGAGATACATTGGAAATGGAAGCAACGTTTAGAGTGCTTTCGTGGCTATCTCGGGATATTTAGCCTTGACTTTGATCCAGAATACTGGCAGAGATGCTATATCAAACATACCCTTCATTCCACCGTTATTTGCAAGGTCGAGGAGTTGATCCCCTTCCCGCGCTGACATGGATGTCGCGCGGGTAATGACCTCGCATGCGTTCAGGCTCAACAGTGGACGTGACAGGGAATGAGGAAAGGTACAGCTGACTCGTATCGTTTCCTCGCAGCCCGGCAGCACATGTTCTGCGGCCCGGTGGTTGGGGACCGCTGAGGTATATGCTGAGGAACTTAAAGCTGTTCGCCCTCTCAACCCCAGATCCATTGATGTCTATAGCAGTTAGCCTGTGTCCATTGCTCCTGTAGTCCACAACCAGCTCCTTTGTTTTTGTGACATTGAGGAAGAGGTTATGTTTTTGACACCGTTGTGTCAGGGTGATGACTTCTCTGTAGGCTGCCTTGTTATTATTTGAGATTAAGCCAATCAATGTAGTAACATCAGCATATTTAATTAGCAGATTGGAGCTGTGGGTGGCAACAGTCATGGGTATACAGAGAGCAAGGGAATGAAATTAGGAACCAGCCCTGAGGGGCACCTGTGTTGAGGGTCAGAGGGTCAGAGGTGAGGGAGCTCACTCTAACCACCTGCTGGCGATCTGACAGGAAGTCCAGGATCCAGCTGTACAAGGCAGGGTGAAGGCAGAAGTCTCTGAGCTTCTTGTCAAGCTTGGAGGGAATTATGGTGTTGAATGCTGAACTGTAGTCTAATAACAGCATTCTCAAATAAACGTCCTTCTTCCCGAGATGTGTAAGGAGTGTGTAGAGCTGTGGCTATTGCGTCATCTGTCGTAGGTGAATTGCAAGGGGTCCAGTGTGTGTGGTAGCATGCTGCAGATGTAGTTCTTGACCAGCCTCTCAAACCATTTGCTTATTATTGAGGTGACAGGGTCCCAGTCATTCAGACATGTTATCTTGGTCTTTTTAGGTACAGGGACAATGGTGGATGTTTTGAAGCAGCCGGGCACTCTACACTGGGAGAGGGAGAGATTAAAAATGTCTGTAAACACACCTGCTAGTTGTACCGCGCACATCCTGAATACCTGCCATCCGGTCCCGCGGCCCTGCGACTATCCACTCATTAGAAACACCTGCGTCCTTCAGCCTCAGAGATGACCAAGGTGCTGGTCGCTTCAGCGGCTTTCCTCAGGAACTCAGCATTGGTGATATTGAACCGAGTGTAAAAAAGATTTAGCTCCTCTGGGAGAGAGGCAGTGTGTTGGAAACTCCACTGTGTTTAGCTTTGAAGTCTGCGATGGTATGCAGACCTTGCCATAAATTGTGTGTGTTGTTGGATCCTGTCGCTGTATCATCGTTTTGCTGCCTTGATGACTTTGCATGGATCGTAGCTGCATTTCTTGAAATCCTGCTGATTACCGGCAATGTAAGCTCTGTGTCGCACGATAAGTGCTGTTTGTACTGAACTGTTGATCCAGGGTTTCCAGTTTGGATAGAACCTGACTGATTTCTGGGGGAACAACATCCTCTATGCACCCCTGGATGAAGCTCGTGACCCCATCCGTGAACTCAGAGACATCCTCATCATGGAAGACATTCCAGTTGACGTCATCAAAGCAGTGCTGCAGCATGAAGACCGATTGGTCAGACCAACAGTGGGCGGTTTTAACAATGACTGCCTCTTGTTTCAGCTTCTGCCTGAACATGATCAGAAGCAAGATGGAGGAGTGATCTGAATCACCAAATGGTGGATGGAGAAGCACTTTGTAAGCATTGATGAAGGGAGATTAGCAGTGGTCGTGTATGCTTTCTCCCCGTGTGCCCACCTGGATGCGTTTACAAATCTTCAGAGACCTTAGACAGTGACGCTTTATTAAAGTCACCGGTGATGATGAAAGCAGCCTCTGGATGTACAGTCTCCAGGGTGCTGATGCTTTTGGTACAATTCCGTCAGAGCCAGGTCAGTAAGAGCCTGCGGCGGAATATACACAGCTGTGATAATAACAGCTGTGAACTCCCTAGGCAGCCAGAAAGGTCTACTACACAGCAGAACAAGGTACTCCAGATCCGGGGAATAAAAGGATTTGAGGGCATGCACATTCCGGGGTCGCACCAAGCATTATGACTCAAAAACGAGAGGACAGTGGACCATGGAAGAAAGGGAGCCAGAAGGAGGTAATGGGCAGGTGAGGAGAAGAGGGTAACTCACCACGCCTTCTTCTGTCCTGTTCCTTTTCAGTAATGATGAAGGGTCTCAGCACAAGACCGACTGCTCATTTCTCTCTACAGATGTTGCCTGACTTGCTGAGCTCCCCCAGAATTTCATATGTTTAGCTCAAGATTTCCAGCAACCTCCTTCATCATCCTATCCACCTGTGTTGCCACTTTCAGGGAACTGCCTAACTGTACCCCTGGGGTCTATGTTTTCTATAATTGTCAATATTTCAGGTTGAGTCTCTGTATCAGGATTGAAGGTGGGAGGAGAGTTAGCTGGTATACAGAGAAGTAGTAAGACAGGGGGCAGTGAGTGACAAGGTGGATTGAGAAAGGGTGAGGAATGATGAAGAGAAAGAGTCAAGTGAGGGAGGGGAGGGTGAAATTGAAGACACAGACTGGAGGGTGATGAGCAGGGACCAAAACACTACAAGCAAAGGAATCAGGCAAGTAAGGGAAGTGATAATTTACTGCTTATTTAATGAGATACAGCACAGAGTAGGCCTTTCCGGCCCTTTGAGCCACACTGCCCAGCAATCCCTCAATTTAACCCTAACCTAATCACAGGACAATTTACAATGACTAATTAACCTACCAACCAGAACGTCTTCAGCCTATGGGAGGAAACCCAGGGAGAATGTACAAACTCCTTGCAGGCAATGGCAGGAATTGTACACAGGAGTCCTGTGCTGTACTGTAAAGTGTTATGCTAGCCACTATGTTACCGTGCCACCCAAATGGGAACCAATCAAGGGGGGGGTGGAGGGACTATCATGAGCAGCCATGCAGTCACATTAGTCACAACACATCCATATTCACAGGCTAGTTACACTGTCCTTCCAGGCTGCTGGTTTTGGCCTATTTTCTCACTGGGAACTGGAGGTTTTGATGGTTTTCCGCCTTCACCACTGCCATTTCTTAGTATTCTGACATACACTACAACAAAGAGAGGAGAACAGAGCAGCTGCAAGGATACTGGGAAGGAGGCAGCCTCACTTTCTCACCTTTATGTGGCAATAGCTTAAAGCCCAGACATCCCACCTCTCCCGGAAGTTCCAGGAGTCTCCTGCATATTAATAGTGGCTCTCTGATGCCCGCAAATTATATATAATGTCCCGGAAATCAATTTTTTTGAGAGGGAGCGAGCGAGAGAACGAGCGAGGGAGCAAGCGAGCGAGAGAGAAAGCACGAGAGCAACCATGAGGGACAGAGAGAGCACAAGAGCGACGAGAGAAAGCGAGCGAGAGCGCGCCATGGCAAAGTGTTCCAAAAAAAGAAAATATAAAACGTACGTCTCCCCAGACTACCCTAAAGTGTACCCCTGCCTAATAAGGTTCGAAAAGAATGACAGTGTTGCTCGCTGGGCTGTTTGCAACAGTGACTTTTCTATTGCCCATGGTGCATTAAGTCTGTAAAAGACACGCTGAAGTGAGTTTAACAGGTGTCATTCGTTCATTAGCATAGCTAACATTATTTAAGCTAGCTGCTAAGGAGCTACTCTATTGCAGACATCCCACCTCTCCCAGAAGTTCTGGGAGTCTCCCGCAAATTGATGGTGCTACCTCCCTGAAATGAGTTTTTGCCTTTGCTTCACAACAGAACCATGGTGTCATTAGGAATTTCTGTGTGATTATTTTAGGATAGTAATATTACACATTCACATGATATACTGATTAAACTGATCACAGAAATAGTTCTTAGATAATTATGGAGTGCCTATGCCTATTCACTGAACTGTCACATGGTGTAAATGTAACTTGACACTGGTCTTGGATGTAAAGGGTGCACATGATAGCAAACCTGCAAAATTACAGGAAGCTATCAAAGAACTAATCAAGTTCATGAAAATGTGACAAATGCAATTCCATCCATTGTGTGCACTTATTTGGGCAAACTGAGACAGAAATGCACAATACTGGGAAGTGTAGAGGAAGGCAGCGTAGCAAATAGATAAGATGGTTCAGGAGGCATACAGGATACTTTCTGTAAATGCTGAAGCATAACATAAGTGCAGTGATATAATGTTGGACCTGAATATAGTGTTGTAAGGTGACAGGAAGGGTATGAATCCTCTGGAGAGTGCACAAAAGAGTTTGTTTATGAGAACAGAGCAAGGCTGGAGAACTTCAGCTATGGAGAGACGGGATATGCTAGAGTTATTTTTTTTGGAACAGAGGCTACGGTGAGATTTGGTTTATGTTTGTGAGGGCTTCAATAGAGTGGTGACAAAGGATTCAACTCTTCTGTCCAATAGGTCAATAATAAAGATAAGGAAATAGAAGAGAAGACAGTTTTCACCAAAGGTCATAAACAAGAGAAAATCTGCAGGTGCTGGAAATCCAAGCAACACACACAAAATGTTGGAGGAACTCACCAGGCTAGGCAGCATCAATGGAAAAGAGTAAGCAGTCAACGTTTCAGGACTCATTTACTCTTTCCCATAGCTGCTGCCTGGCCTACGAAGTTCCTCCAGCACTTTGTGGGTGTTGCTTTCACCAAAGTTGGTGGGCTCTGAATCTTAAAGCTTGAGAACGTGGTGGAGACAAAAACACTACCACATTCAAAAGCTGGAAGGATATTGGACTTGTGGAGGGCCTGCAGAGTTAAGGATTGTAGAATGAGAATCCCTTTGGTTGCTATAGTCACAACAATTAGAATAAAAGCCCTCACTGCTGTCAATTTATTTATTTACACTTTTCTACAGGCCAGGGCACCTTGCATGACAAAACTGGAGACATAAGATAGGAATTCTGCACAGTTATTCTCCATGGTCTTCTCTTAATTCTATTTTACCTAGGTCAGTTTGTCAGACAAGCTACAACTGGCTTCAGTAGTCAATTCACCCTCTGTTCATTCTTCACTGTATAAACTGTGACCCCATGCATTCCTCAAACCACCCCCCACCCCACTCCTTTCATTTCAGGTGTTGCAGATGTAGTGACACAACACTACTTCAGGAAGAGAAGGCCAACTCGTTTGGATCTGCTCCAAGGTTTGATCATGAAGGCACATCTGTTACAGTGTGTACTGGAGGATTGCTGAAGCCTGCAGGTGCCAGGACTGAGGACTAAGACATCATAAGTGGCAGCTGGCCAGATAAAGATGCCTTTTAAGTCACAAATCAAATTACTTAATCAGCTGACCTGTGAATTTGTCACAGAATCATCACCATCTCAATGGGAACTGTTTCTGTAATAACTTATGACCTTCCATATTTGTAATCTGAATACCAGCTAAACTCAAACAAGAGAAAATCTGCAGATGCTGGAAATCCAAGTAATACACACAAAATGCTGGAGGAACTCAGCAGGCCAGGAAGCATCTATGGAAAAGTGTAAATAATCGACGTTTTGGGCCAAGACCTTTCTGCAGGAACCTTCATGAGTCCTTGAAGGGTCCATCTCCAACATTTCAGATTTTTGCACAATGTACTTACTTGAGAAAAATTTGTGACAGTAGCTATGATTATAATTTTAAAAAAAATTTACTTCAAGGGTCAGGGTCATGGAAGTGAATATCGCTGAAGTTTAAGGCTCAAATTACAGAGTAAACGGTTTCAGATATTTTAGAAGGTACAGAAGATAAAATATTTTGGTAAATAGCCATTAAATTTAACCAAGGTAACTTGTTAATATAGGGTTCTAAACTGAGACAAATCCTTCAGCTGAAAATCATAATCCCAGACAGAAGTCGTTTTCTGCACGTACAGTTTGACAGTAGATAAACCTTCAGTTATTGACCCAAAAGCTTTAATAATCTACAGGAAAAACCTGTCAGTAAAAGCTGCTCTTCATCATCTAAGTTTCACACAATTAAAATGCTTTCTTTCCTCTAGGCCAGGAGATCCCAACCTCTTTTACGCCACGGATCCCTATTGTTAACTGAGGGGTCCATTGGCCCCAGGTTGAAAACCCTGCTTTAGACAGAAGCGGAAGATCAAAATATACTAATTTGGGCTTTTTGACAAGGTTATGAGTGTGACTGATGAAGGTAGAGCTGTGAATGGTGTCTACGGGGATTTCAGTAAGGCGTTCGACAAAGTCCCTCATGGGAGGCTCATTCAGAAGATTAAGATGCATGGGATCTGTGGTGAATTCGCTGTTTGGATTCAGAACTGGCTTGCTCATAGAATACAAAGGGTAGGAGTTGAAGTGACTTACTCTAACTGGAGGACTGTGTTTAGTGGGGTTCCACAGGGATCTACACTGGGACCTCAGTCATTTGTGATGTACAGTGCCTTGAAAAAAGTATTCAGCCCCAAACCTTGTTCACATAAATGCATATTTATATTTGTGAATCATGTGCTCCTTTGTTCACCGCCACTCCCCAACTAACCTGGCACAGCTTGAGCAATTTTGCAAGGAGGAATGGGCAAATCTTGCTCCATCATGTTGTGCAAAGCTAATAGAGACTTATCCAAAGACTACTGGCTGTAAGAGCTGTGAAAGGTGCTTCAACTAATTACTGAGCAAAGGGGGATGAATACTTTTAAACTACTGACATTTCCATTTTTGAATTTTTAGTTTTTCCATGCTTTACATCTTCCCTGTTTTTGGGCTCTACAGTGAGTAAAAGGAGCATTGGATTCACAAATAAAAACTCAGTTAAATTGATGAAAAATCCATTGTTGTAATACTCATTTATGTGAACAAAGGGTTGGGGGTCTGAATACTTTTTCCAAGGCACTGTATGTAAATAACTTGGATTAGTAAATTTGCAGATGATATGGAAATTGGTGGTATTATGGATAGCATAGAAGATTGGCGCAGAATACAACAGGATATAGATCAGCAGCAGATATAGGTGGAGAAATGGCAAATGGAGTTTAACACAACCAAATGTGAAGTGTTGCACCTTGCTAGGTCAAATGTAAAGATACCGTACACTGTTAAGGGCAATGTTGATGAGCAAGGGGATTTTGGACTCCAAGTTCATAGCTCCCTGAAAGTGGCTACGCAGGTTAAGAATGCACATGTCATTCTTGCCTTTATTAGTTGAGGCATTGAGTTCAACAGTTAGGAAGTTATGTTGCAGCTCTATAAAACTCTAGTTAGGTCACATCTGGAGTATTGTATACAGTCTGGTCACCTCATTACAGGAAGGATATCAAGGCTTTGGAGAGGGTACAGATGAGGTTTACCATGATATTGTTGCCTGGATTAGAGGGCATGTGCTATAATGAGAGGTTGGACAAATGTGGGTTGTTTTCCCTGGACCAGTGGAGGCTAGGGGAGATCTGATAGAGGTTTATAAAATTGAGAGGTATAAACAGAAGGTGGACAGCATCTTCCCCCCCACCCCCACCAAAGAGTTGAAATGTCTAATACCAGCAGGGATGCATTGAAGGTGAAAGGGGGTAATATCAAATGAAATATGAGGGGCAAGTTGCTGTGTTTTTTTTTAAATGCAGAGTGGTGGGTGCCTGGAGTGGTGGCAAAGGGAGAAACATTAGGGCCTTTTAGGGGACATTTCTATAAGCACGTGAATATGAGGAAAATGGAAAGATATGGATATTGTGTAGGCAGAAGAGATTAGTTTAGTTAGCTGTTTGATTACTAATTTAATTGGTTAGGCACAAAATCATGGGCCTGTTCTTGTGTTGTACTATTGTATATTCTATGTTCTCTAAAAAGTGTAGGAAATTGATTGCAATCATCTGAACATAGCTGATACATCAGCATAGTCATAGTTGCTGTGAAGACTGGTTAATTAGTTAACGCATGAGAAACAATTACCTCAATGTCTTTGATGAAGTAGGATTTTAGGTAGAGTTTCTTTAAATACTTGCATTTTTGTAATTGAGAAGTTCTGCTTGTTTTTCTTATCATCTATATTGCTTTGCCCAATCATCAATATCAGTAAATTTTACTGCCAGAAAGGTACTCAGCTCCAAATAAGTCTGTTGGATTTCAGTTATCTAACAGCAATCTAACATCAGTTCAGCCAAGGAAAGATCAGAAGTTGTAGAGCATGAAACTATTCTGGGGGGAAAAAAAATCAGCAAGAATTCCTAGCAAAATTGCATTTGAAGGACACAAAACTTAAATAAAACCTTCCTTTTAAAATATTGTAATATTCAAAACAAATTCTCATGCAAGATATACCTGAATTGCAAAGATCAGAAAAAAATCTGATATCCAGTTGGTCTGCAGATGGTGTAACAGTCTTGAGTTTACATACTGCACTTGATCCAGCAAAACAATCTACAGTGCTATACAGGACTGCCAAAAAACAAAACCTGGCAAGAAGTCAAGGAGAGAATTAGGAGAGGTTGAGTTTTGCGAGTCTTTATAAGAGGAGCAATAATTAATAAGCCAGAGAAGAGACTTTCAAAGTGTAGTTCCAGAAGTCTGACAGCACAACCTCTGCTGTATAGCTATTAATTCTGGGAATGCCCAAGCAGCTGGAACTAGTAGTGTACAGAGATCCCAGAGGCTTTGGGAAAGGTACAGAGATATCAAGTAGCGAGGCCATGAAGGACATAATAGCCAAGCACAAGAGAAGGATGATCAAAAATTGGAGCAAATTAGGATGAGCTGAAGTTCCAATGGTAGGTGGTCAGGTAGGAAAACACTGAAATAGTCACACTAATGGAAGCAAAAAGACACTGTGCCTGATGTCTATGTCATTTACCATTTCACTGATAATCTAAAGTACCAGGGAGACACAGTTGGCGGGAGACTGGATGTCAAACTCAGTAATAACTCACTTCGTACCCAGTGGACAGCCTTTCCTAAGATCACCTTTGAATTGTGGCATTTGAAACAACCAGAACCCTTGACACTATGTTCCCTGAGAAGTGACTTAACACCTTAAGAAAGGAGGGAAAGTTCAAAAGAGGGAAAATTAAAATTAAATACCTTCATTGCTGACTAAAGGTATAAATTAAATAAGCATTTTTAAGAATATAAAGGGTTACAAATTCCACACTCCAGCTGAGTAACCCCTGATTTTCCAATCCTAATTTTTAAAAGTCTGATTTCCTCAATTTGTTCCAAGAGGATTGTTTTGCAATGGAAGTGTGGAATAAATTGTTATTCTTTTTAATTTTACTCATGGCAATAGAAGCAAAATTGCTTCAAAAATATTTAATCAAATTTGACTATATTTTAAATATTTTGAAACAATTCTGAAACCTAATTGTCATGTTCTAATGTAAACAAAATTATGTAAAAATATTTCATATAAAATTGCATATCATTAAACAAATTTGATAATGTAATTGTACATTCACACATGTAAATTTAAGTAAATCTTTGAGCTGATTTTACACCTGGATAGATGGAATTAGCATACCATACATTTCAGGTATCATTTATTGACTGTATTTCAGTTATTTAGTGCAAGAAAAATAAAGCAGACAGAAAAAAAGTCAAAACCAGTTTTATGTACAACATTAAGCACAGAAAATAACCATTAAGTAGTATTCATCAAGCTTGGTAATAGCAGATGATTATGGGTTTGTGTATTGCAAGCTGCCATTGTACTGTCATTGCCTACAGTAAGTGCCTAGAAATAAAATGTCACTATAGTAACCAGTAGAATATGTCTTGACTTTGAAGCTTGGAGAGTTTTAAAATCACTAAAGAGAAATGATACCATGAGAGTATTTAAAACAATTTTCACCATTTCACATATCACACTCATTAAAAGAAAAAAGATAAAAATATTGAACTTTTACAAATGATTCGACCAGATTATCATCTTTATACTATGATTAAAATTACTCCTTAAATTGTAAATAGTAGCCAATTAATACGTTACAAGATTTATTTTTGGTCCCTGGTGATTTCCCAATCAAGTGTCAATGGCAACTTATTACATAATTAAATGTGCCAACTACTTTTACAGAGATTAAAAAGTTGTAAATAACAGCATCACATCTCCAATCATGGATAAATCTCTCAAGGCATGGACCTGACATTGCTGTCCACTCACCCTCAGTTTCCTTCCTTATTGTGTTAAATTAATTGTAATACTCCCACAGTAATTATAACCCATTGACTTTTAACAGCTACATTTCACCTGCAGCGTAACAACAAGCATTAGTAAGAAATTTGGCACAGAAGTCTGAAAGCAACTTGGCCAAACCATGACCATCCTTATCCTAACCTCGATATCACAACAGAGATCACAGAAATGCAACAGAAACTTTGACTGATGCTCCTGCCATGGATGGGAACACTATTTCAGCAGACAGCAGCAGTCAGTACCTTGCCAACAGGCAAATTATTGAAGACTGAGTAAAATTAAAATACAACCAGCTATGTCATAAATGCAGAGGTCAGGCTACATCTACAATGTTCTTCAAAGTTCAGCAGTCTAACTTATTAATTCTGTTTGTCTCCACAGAGCCTGCCTAACTTAATCAATACCATACTTGAGGCTGCACTTCAACACAAATCATATCATTTTATCTCAGGAATTGTGAAAGAAAGGAGGTTCTTTAAAAGCATATATGATGCTTTGGACTTTGCAAACAGAGCACATGGAAAAGGGAACACACTGGGTTAAGTACTTTTCTTGTAAAGTTTATATCAGTTTTTTAGCTCACAGTGGGAGGTGGTGCTTTACCACTACTGGCCCACCACCTCGAGGGAACCTTGATCATAAGTGGGCCAAAACTCTGAAGACAGGTGGCAGATCAACTGATGATCCCACTGGTGATAGCACAGGACAGTTAACATCTTAGTCCACGTGTATTTTCAATTCTTAAAGCTTTCAATCTGCTGCTTAATTACACAATGTTCAACACTTACTCTTCTTGCAACCTTACAATGTTGCCTTGTGCCCACCATAGATTGGGGACACACACATTCAAGCTTGCCACATTCAGAAGCTGTGAACTTCACACATCAAGTTATTGCACATTGCTGATCACTTATAAGCACCCTGAAGCACTCGCCCCTGACACTGTACTACTCCAACTTGAAACATTTACTTTCTTACTAATAATGGAATCAAAGTTACCTGTATGGAGAAATGTCTAAAAATTGTAAGCCATCATCTGGACTGAGTTTCTGGGACATTCTTGCACAGAACTTTATCAAAAGGCTGCATTAAAGAGATGGCAGAGGATCTCATGGAGTTCAATACCATATACTTACCGACAATAAGATAGAGGGCTCTGAGGAACCCAGCTTTCTATCAGCCATAATCACTGAATGATGAAGATGGTTTCAAAGGAGTTTAAACGGCTGCTTTCTGGTCATTTCTTATACCCTTAAATTGGCAACGCACAATCAGCACAACATGAAGGTTCTCCCCAATTTCAGTGCACTGCTGAGTGAGTGTGTACTGTCTAACATTGCCACCATTGAGGGGGCAGTACTGATCAAAATGTGGATCATAGGATTGTACTTTAAAAACCAGAATTACACTGAAACTGTTAAGAAAACATAACTTGCACCTTTAACATAGCAAAATGTCACAGTCAGAGGAAAGTAATGAGGCAAAAACTGACACCAAACCAAGGGAGATGAGATGAAATGATGAATATTGTGTCCCTGATCCTCTTTAGTTGGAGAGGAACTAAACATTAGTTCACAACTATGAGCAAATCTGCAGATGCTGGAAATTCAAGCAACACACACAAAATGCTGGAGAAACTCAGCATTCCAGAAGCACCTATGGAAAAGAGTACAGTAAATGTTTCAGGGTGAGACCCTTCATCAGGGCTGGGGAAAAAAAATGAGAAGTCAGAGACATTGGCAGTGTTAGCAAGCTTTAGTCCAACTACTTGAACATAAGTATATGACTAGCCCTATTAACTGGTTTACTGCCAGTTGTAGGCACGTCAAATTCGTACCTTTCTCCTACATGTTCTGGGCTATCAGAAACTTGCCACTTGCCCTTCTCAACTAGATAGCAACATTCTCTGTAGGATGTTGCATGATCTAATGACATGTGTATATCCAGTGCATGCTAGAGATTGGCTCATCTATTTGAGATGCCTCTATTCAGCCTATTTCTCTACAACCTTGAAATAATGTATTTAGAGAGATTACGAAGCAACCCAGCTGAGTCAGGATCATCAGCATCTACAGTAGTGTTGCACAATTGTTTGTAGAAGTTGATTCACTATGATCCCTTAGCACGCCCCTCTATTTCACCTTTTGCATTTATATTGAAATTCTTGACAATGCCTTAGCCCCTTCTGGAGACTTATTAAATGATATGAAATATTTAGCTTAGGAAAGAAAATATGCCACTAACAATATGTGAAAACAAAACTAAACAATCAAATTACTCTAAAAATACTACTTTTACCTTTCAAATGTACAATAAGAAATGAATATAGGGAAAGGGGGAATAGGCCTCATAAATGACGTCTTTCTCTATAAATGAAACTTGGTCGACTTACCTGACAGCCTAACACAGGCTTCAAAAACACAAGAATGTATGCTGTGGAGATGTTTGAATGAATCACATTAACATTTGGTGGGTAATGAGGCAAAAGCAAAAAAAAAAACAACACGTTTGTGCCGAGAGCACTATTGTTCAAAAATTGTGCAACCTAAGCACATGTGACTTGTTCACTGAGATTTCCAAATGACATGAACACTTGCATAGCCACAGAGGAAGGAATTGCAAAAGTATTGCAACCTTCCACCTCATCATCCCACACAGTAGTTCATATTCTATATGAAACGTCATTTAATCATAATTAACTCATTTTGGGAATAATCACATATTCAAACCTGCTTTCCACCATTCCATTGTGTAAGGTGCAACATTTATGAACTAAAATATACTTTTTAAGGTAACATCATCATAGAATAATTCACATTTATGATATTCAGGATAGAGGGCTAGTTATGTGAAGGGAATTATAAGCGTTGTCTACTGTGAAAAAGGACTATGGGCAGATTTAGAAAATGACAAGGGATGTGCAAACCTTAAGTAGGGAGAAACTGTCTCCCCTAGCAAATAATGATCACCAGGGGTTTAAAATTATTATTAACAGAATTGGAAGGAAATGAGAAATTGTTTCACTCAGAGTTTTGATACAATCTGAAATATATTAGCAGAAAGACCACTGCAAGCAGATCGGGAACATATTTAAACAAGAATGGAGTTGGTGTGTGATATGCTTCATCACATGTGTATCATAGTGTGCATCCTGTAATTAATCTCCAACACCAATCAGATTGCTTAAGAGTTCTCCATGATACCCTCACTTACTCTCCACACTCAGTATAGTACTCCGCCATAAAGTAAGAAAACACAGAGGATAGGCATATGTGCACATGCATATATAAGAATCTCTAAAAAACCAGTAGAACTCTGTACTCCCCTCTCATTACTTAATACATGACTATCATAAACTTTGACCAACACAGATATATACATAGCAACACTCACAAAATATTGGAGGAACTCAGTAGTCAGGCAACATTTATGGAAATAAATAAACAATCGACATTTTGGGCCGAGACCCTTCATCAGGACTGGAAAGTAAGGGGGGTTGGGGGGGGGGGAGGAGAAGAGTACAAGCTAGGTGATAGGTGAAACCAGCTGGGTGGGGAGGTGGGATAAAGGACGAAGTTAGGGTGCCTTCAAAAGGGCAAACTTGAGGCAGTGCAGCTCGTTGGATATGATTAAACATTCCCATTTCAGCCTGCTACAGCTGAGAATCACTACTGCACCCAAGGTTTGTACAGTTAAAGACATTTTAATGTGATTGGACGATCTATCGCTACTTAAAACTGACAGAAATAATGCCAACAGTGATCTGAGCAATGTGATCAACATGCACAAAACAACACACCCTGATGCATTCACCATCATTTTGGGGGAATATCATCCAGGCCAGGTTGAAAAAAAATCATTAAATAATCATCAACAAATCATCTGTAGTACCACAGGAAACAAAACACTAGACCACTGCTACACTAAGATCAAGAGTGCTTACCGTGCTATTCCATGCCCACACTTCAGAAAGTGTGATCACCTGGCTGTACTTCTACTCTCCAAGTATAGGCAGAGACTGAAGACTGGACAAGGGAAGCATAGGAGCACTTACAGGACTGCTTTGAATTGGTGGACTGGACTGTATTCAGGGATTCATTTTTGAATCTGAATGAATATGCTGCAGTTGTTATCGACCTCATTAAAACCTGTGTGGATGATCGTGTGCCCACAAAAACTTGCTATACATTCTCAAACCAAAAGCCACAGATGAACCAGGAGGTTCGTTGTCTGCTGAGGGCTAGATCTCTGACATTTAAGTCTAGCGACCCAGGTCTATACAAGAAAATTAGGTATGACTTGCAAAAGGTTATTTCAAAAGCGAAGAAACAATTCTGAATGAGATTGGAGGCGGCATCAGATGCATGTCAATTCTGGCAGGGATTGTATGACATTGCTTCCTACAAAGCAAAACCCAATAGCGTAAATGGCAGCGATGCTTCCCGACTAGACATGCTCAATGTCTTTTATGCCTGCTTTGAAAGGAAAATATAACTACAGCTGTGAAGATCCATGCTGCACCCAGTGACATATCTAAGGTATGGCAAGTATGGCACGTGCCCTGGGCGCCACCGAGCAGTTTCCATTAAAGTCAGACAAGCCATCATCGGATAGTGAAAAAAGAATTTTCTTCAGATGTATGATCTGTCTTTGATTATCGTGGGGGTGAGAAGCACTAGGATGGCCTTATTTCAGAGCATTGTGTAAGAAGACCATGAAACGTTTCTTCACGAAGAAGGAAAGTGGTGCTGAAGGACGGAAGAGACAAAAGTTGGAGGCGGAGGAAGCCAAGAAGTCAAGCAAGTTCTTCATGCCCTTCTTTAAAAAGCCCGGAACAAGTAGTTCGACACGTTCCATGGAGTCGCCTGCACCTGCTACAAGTTTGTTAGAATCCGAAGGTGGATCAAGTCCAAATGCATCACAAGCCGAGGAGGAAGTCAAATCAGATAAATCTGAGTATGACAAGATTAGGAGTGAGGCTGCCACAGAGAACATGGACATGACAGGAGGGGAAGACGATGGTGGTGGTGGTGATGATGTTGAGTTTATTGACGGGATTGAACCTGACGACACTGAACCTAGTGAACTGGATGGTGTCAAAGAGCCTCGAACTGTCATACCAGAAGTGATTGAACAGCATGACACTGGACTTCTGAAGTTCGACAAGGATACTGGAAAAGCAATTCTGCCTGACATGTTGAGAACAGAAATAATAAAGCTCGGTTCGCAGTATATCCAGAACAGTGAGGGGCCTTTCCTACTAACAAATAACTGCTCAATGAACAAAACTTGGTTCAAGAGCAAACAACAGGAATCAGGTTGGAGGCTACCCAGACGGAATATAAGGTGTTGTTCCTCCAACCTCTGGTCTGCCAGAGAAAGCAGGATCTCCCAGTGGCCACACATTTTAATTCCACATCTCGTTCCCATTCTGACATGTCTATCCACGGCCTCCTCTACTGTAAAGATGAAGCCACACTCAGGTTGGAGGAACAACACCTTATATTCCGTCTGGGTAGCCTCCAACCTGATGGCATGAACATCGACTTCTCTAACTTCCGCTAATGCCCCACCTCCCCCTCATACCCCATCTGTTACTTATTTTTATACACACATTCTTTCTCTCACTCTCCTTTTTCTCCCTCTGTCCCTCTGAATATACCCCTTGCCCATCCTCTGGGTCCCCCCCGCCCTTGTCTTTCTTCCCGGACCTCCTGTCCCATGATCCTCTCGTATCCCTTTTGCCTATCACCTGTCCAGCTCTTGGCTCCATCCCTCCCCCTCCTGTCTTCTCCTATCATTTTGGATCTCCCCCTCCCCCTCCAACTTTCAAATCCCTTACTCACTCTTCCTTCAGTTAGTCCTGACGAAGGGTCTCAGCCTGAAACGTCGACTGCACCTCTTCCTAGAGATGCTGCCTGGCCTGCTGCGTTCACCAGCAACTTTTATGTGCGTTGCTTTGTTCAAGAGCAATTGGGAAATGGTCATGGTGAGGAAGTGACTCGCTCATGGCTGGTCTATTCCCCTTCTAAAAAGTCTGCATTTTGTATCTGTTGTCTTCTCTATTCCTGGTCAGACCATCAATCCTCATTGGAGCAGGAAAGTGCATTCAACCAGTGGAAAGCACCTGAATGGATTAGTGTTCATGAAAATGCCAAGAATCATCGGGCATGCTTCACAGTGGAAAGAAATGGAAAGAAATTTAGCTGGAAACAGAGGAGTTATTGACGTGGTATTTCAGTCACAGATTGAGATGGAAAAGCAGAAGTGGTGTGTTATCTTGACGAGAATCCTTCACTGCATAAAATTTCTTGCGACTCAGAACCTGGTCTTGCGAGCACACAGGGAGTCACTTCAGCTAGACGATGACTCTAATGTGGGAAATTTCCTTGGCTTACTGAAACTACTGGCCATCTTTGACCCTGTCATAAAAGAACACCTCACTCATTTGGAAAGTCATCCTGGATCCACGTCTTATCTTTCACCGGGTGTCCAAAACGAATTCATCCACATGATGGCATCCACCGTTCGCCAGAGTTTACTGAGAAGTATTTGTAAAGCCAAGCACTATGATCTCACGTTCGACTCGACCCTTGATCAGGCACACTGTGAGCAGATGTCAGAAGTAGTAAGGTATGTGAAAGTTGATTTTGAGAGGAAAACAGTCCATGTTAGAGTGTCCTTCCTTGGTTTTATCTAGATAAGCCAGAAGGATGCTGAGAGCTTGGTTGAAGACATCTTGAAACAGCTAGAGAAGGACGAAATGGAGCTACAAGATTGTCGGTCACAGTGCTATGACAACGCTGCTGTGATGGCTGGACACAGAAGCGGTGTTCATCAAAGAATAAGTGAGAAAAACAACCTGGCAGTGTTTGTGAATTGCGACAATCACTCACTCAACTTGGTGGGTGTACATGCAGCCAAACAGGATACAGTGATCGTCACGTTTTTTGGAACCACCAAAGCTCTCTACGTGTTTTTCTCTCGTTCAACACAGAGCTGGGAAAAAAACTTGAAAACGCCGTGCCTGTGGTTGTTAAGTCAGAGTCCAAAACCAGGTGGAGTGCAAGGACAGAAGCGGTGAAGCCCGTCAACAAGTACCTTGAGGAGATACTTCTTCAGGACATGATAGACAATGAAAACAAAACTAGTGAAACAAGAAGTGACACAAGGCAGCTGTACAACCGCGTGTTGAGTTACGATTTTCTGATTTTGCCAGGATTTTGGAACAAAGTACTCATTTGTATTGACTGTATGCAAAAGAGGCTGCAGTATCCTAGCATGAACTTCCACGATGCTGCCCTGGATTTGAAAGCCCTCCGAGATCATTTTTATGATGAAAGAAAGTGTTGGTCAGTGAGTCACTCGAAGGAGGAGTCGGTCTCTGTCAAGAATGGAATATTGAAGTTGAAAGACATCAGAGACGAAAGAAACAAATGGCTGATGAGAACTCGAGAGACACTGGGTTAACAGCTAAGGAGGAAATGGAAAGAGTCATGAAGGGAACACTCAACCATCTTCACAGAGAAATGGATGAAAGGTTCGCTCATTTGCATGACACTGACGCCAAGTTTGGGTTCCTTCTCGATGTCGAAGGACGTGTTACAGCACCGACAGTAACGACATAAAGAAGAAGTGCAAAAATTTGGGTGAATTGTATGGCTCTGATGTTGATGGACAGCAGCTATATGAAGAAATTTTGGATTGCAGAATGTTGCTATCAAGGCAGATCAACATGAAAATATCAAGACCTGAAGAGCTTCTTGAATTTATTGTTCAGTATGGAGATGAGAGCGTCTTCCCCAATCTTTGCATTGCTATTCAGATAATGCTAACCATCGCGGTTTCCATCGCCAGCTGTGAGAGGTCATTCAGCAAGTTAAAACTATTACTTTCGTATTTGAGAGCCTCCGTGGGTCAAGGCAGACTCTGTGATCTTGCTCTGCTGAGTGTAGAAAGAGAAGAAACTGAAAAAACTGACTTTGATCACATCATAGACCAATTTGCATCAGTGAAAGCAAGGAAGGCGCAGTTATAATTTTCATGTGGTGCCATAATTTGTTAATTAAAAGATTAATGAGCTTGACTTGTGTTTTTGAGCTGATATGATGGTAAAGTTATCTGAGAGATAGGTGTCAGATGTTTGGACAGGGGTGCAATTTCAGTGCTTCCCATAGGCGCTATTTTCTGTAGCTACGCCCCTGGCTGCACCCATTGGCCATGGGATCTCTGCCTTGGAGGCCAATGTCAGGCTGTCTTTAGGAGAGTGAACCCTTGCAAGGTGGCAGGCCCCAATGGAGTACCTGATAAGGCTCTGAAAATTTTCTGCAACCAACTGGCGGCTGTATTCAATGACATTTTCAATCTCTCACTGCTATGGTCATTCGTTCCCACCTGCTTCAAAAGGGCAACAATTATACCAGTGCCCAAGAAGAATAGTGTGTGCTGCCTTAATGACCACCATCCAGTATCACTCACATCTACGATGATGAAGTACTTTAAGAGGTTCGTCATGACTCGAATCAACTCCTGCCTCAGCAAGGACCTGGACCCACTGCTATTTGCCTCATGCAACAATAGGTCTATGACAGATGCAATCTCAATGTCTCTTCACATGGCCTTAGATCACCTGGACAATACAAATACCTATGTCAGGATGCTGTTCGTTAACTATAGCTCACCATTTAACACCATCATTCCTACAGTCCTGATCGATAAGCCACAGAACTTGGAACTCTGAACCTTCCTCTGCAACGACTACAATCTGTGCGGATTGGTAATATCTCCTCCTCACTGACAATCAACACCGGCACACCTCAGTAATGTGTGGTTATCCCACTGCTCTACTCTCTCTATACACATGACTGTGTGACTAGGCATAGCGCAAATGCCATCTAGAAATTTGCTGATGATACAACCATTGTTGGCAGAATCTCAGACAGCGACGCGAGGGCATACAGGAGCCAGACATATGTTTGTACATGCTAGTTGGGTGGTATCATAACACCCAATCTTGGTAAGTCCAAAGAGCTAATTGTGGACTTCAGAAAGGGTAGGACAAGGGAACATGAACCAATCCTTATAGAGGGATCAGAAGTGGAGAGAGTGAGCAATTTCAAGTTCCTGGGTGTCAAGATTTGAAGATCTAATGGGATCCCAACATATCAGTGCAGCTATTAAGAAGGCAAGGCGGCAGCTATATTTCATTATAAGTTTGAGAAGATTCAGTTTGTCACCTAAAACACTTGAAAATTTCTACAGATGTACCGTGGACAGCATTCTGACAGGTTGCATACACTCTCTGCTACGGGGGTGGGGGGAGCGCGCGGAGAAAGCTACTGCACAGTATCAAAAGAGCTACTGAAAGTTGTAAAATTAATCAGCTCTATCTTGGTACTCGCCTTCAAGGAGCAGTGCCTCAGAAAAGTGGTATTCATAATTAAGGTGACCCATCACCCAGGGCGTGCTCTCTTCTCATTGTTACCATTAGGAAGGAGGTACAGAAGCCTGAAGGCACACACTCAAGTTTTTCAGGAACAGTTTCTTCACCTCTGCCATTTCTAAATGGACACTGGACCTCACTTTTATTATCTGTTTTTGCACTATTTTTAATTTAACTATTTAATATACATAGCTACTCTAACTGATTTACTTATTTTTTCTATATTATCACATACTGCATTGTACTGCTGCCGCTAAATTAGCAAATTTCATGACATTTGCCGGTGATATTAAACCTGATTCTGAGTCTGACTTTGGGGGGTGAGAGGTGATAATGTTAGAAGGCTAGACAGAAGGAATCTGATAGGAAAGAGAGTCGACCCATGCGAGAAAGGGAAGGAGGAGGAGCACCTCAGACAAGAAATAAAGGTGGACACACAAAACACTGCAGATGCTGGAATCTGGAGCAATATACAAAATCCTGGAGGAACTCAGCAAGTTAGCAGGTGACCTGCTGAGTTCCTCTAGCAAGATACAAAGGTGGCCATGGAATGATAGAAAAACTTCAACCGTTGGACTAATGCTGCTTTTCTGATTCTCAGGAGAAGAGACAAAGGAATTCACAGTTCTGTACTAAATTATCTTGAAAAATATTGGGGATCATCAGTGATGTCATCTGCCAATTCTAATTCATTAATTGCCTCCAGTTTTATTGTTTAAATCTCTTGTCACTTTCAGACATTTCCTCTTTTCTAATAGGGATCACCCCACCCCACACCTTCTATTATCTGAGTTTTATACCACCCCTTTCTAGACCAGATACACCTCATATTTTTGTCCTCCCTGATATTTAATGATTTGTTTCTTTTGAAGTGTTAAATCTACTGAATGGCTTTTCACTTCCTATATATTCTTCTCACAACGTTTTCCATTCCCAAATCCCCTTCAGCGCGCTAGTTCAAAGATTGAGAGTTTTTCCCCTACTCTTTGCTTTCATTGCAGGAACACGCTTCAGCCACCTTAGCTTCTGGAAGTGTCTGCCACTTCCTTTCTCTTCTTTCAAAGAGGCTGCAACATATTTCATTATCTCAACCTCCCCCTTCTCTCCCCCCCCACCACTTTGATCAAGGCATTCACTTCATCCCCTCTAGATTTCTGAACAGCCTATGAATCCATGAACACTACCTCACCGTTCCTTTTTCCTGTGACACTATTTAGTTATTTTGCAATCTACAGTAATTTTACATTTTTCCACTGTACTGCTGTTGCAAAACAAAACTTTCATGTCATACAAGGCAGTAACAATAACCATAATTCTGAGCAAATTGTCCATTTGAGACAGGTATTCTCCCTATTTCCTTTTCTAAGAACTTTCCATCATCAACAGCATTGAGACAAAATTTGGTCATCTCTCCTATTTGGTACTGAAAAGCTCTTCTAGCTTTCATGTGTACAAGTGGTAGATCAGTTGGTTTTTGGATCAACCAAGGGGACAGACTGTGTTTAAATTTGAACATTTGAATGTAGCCTATCACCCTTAGTTGTCAATTAGGAAATATTTCTGCAATATTTTTTTTAATAACTTCAAGCTCAACATAAATGCAAATTGCTGTTATTTGCTTGATAAACTTGTATATAGATTTTGTACAACAGTTATGATGTCAGTGAATCAATTAAAATGTGAATGCTCTTAATAATTCACAGTACTTTATGCATGAAGCTACAAAAGTCATTGGAAATATAGGTCATTCAAAGTAGTTATGAAGCTCACACTGATACTCTAAAATGTCTGGTCAGAGGTATAGCACAACATGGTGTATTGCATCACTTTTAAAACCCTGAAAAGCCTCAAACCTTCAAATTTGTAGAGCAGAGAAACTACTTTGAATGAGGTATATGATCCTACAAGAAGAAAAATAAAACCTGGACGGCTGGATGTTTCAGGAAAGACAACTAAACCACTAGCGATACTCCAACATGCCTGAAGGAAGGAATGCATTATTAATTCAGTTGGAAAATCTTGAAGAAACTGAACACTAGCGGAAGGAAAGAGATTTCAAGTTGTACTGCCCGGTATTTCTTAACCTACTTTGCCAGTCTGTACCTATTCCTGTCTATACTATAGACAGAGAACAGGCAACTGGAACATAGACTTACACAGAGGTACTATCATTACTACAGTGCAGAAAACACTGCTAATATTGTAGACCATGAAGAAAATAAGGATTCTTGAAGTTGGACAAAAACATTGAGATGATGAGAAACCCAAAGTGATTGATGCTCCTTAGGAATCCCAAACCAAAATTGACAAAGCTGTTCAATTTCAGCTGTTCAAGTTGAAGTCAGCCTCTCTGTTTGTAAGTACAAGGCCAATCCAGAAAGGCAAGTACATTCAAATAAAAGCTAAAAGTGGTTTTCAAACATCCCTGAGATCACACTCCTTTGGATGTGATGCCCCATCTTCTAGAATATGGTACCAGTGATACAATGGGAAACTGGTGCAGGAAGTCTAAAGGAAAGGATGCATTACTAAATCAGTCAGACTATCTTAAATAAACTTAACACTTGCAGAAAGGAAGACACTAAGTGGGACTGCTTAATGTTTCAGTTGATGAGATCAGCTTGAACTTAGACACAAGTGCAGCTTGGAAATTCTTCCACACTGGGAAAAGCAAAATAAATCGGGTGTTACGACATGGGTCAATGCACATTTTGTGTGAGGGCTTATTGCTACACAGCCAACACTGTGAGGTTTTGTCAACAATTGAACATCCCTTGTTCAGTTCTAACAGGCATTAAAGCCACTGAGGGTGGGTGGAAGGAGATGAATTGCTCTGGTAAAGTGGGAGGCACTGAGGGACATGGTCATAACTAAATGTTGAGATGTCAGTCAGGGGAGCATTACCAAGTGGGTCAAATTAGGTTAGGGCACTGGGATTAGGAGCACTGTAAGTGTCTCCATGATATTCTGTGGGGCTGGGGAGCCAAGCTGAATTGTATTCACCAGTGGGGAGATAGTGTCTGGACCAGGGTGGAGCAGAGGGGTTCTCAAAGGAAAATTCAGAATAAAAGGTAAATACTGACAATAGAATTTCTTAAAGTACCCGATGGTTCTTCTATTAAATGGTTCTAAGTGTTGGACTCCACAAGTTCAGTCAATTCCCTGTAAGTACAGCGGTTTCCAGGTAATTGGGCCACTGGTTAATCAGGGAGCCAGTTATTTGGGACAACTCTTAAAGAACCAAGAAACTAATTAAGAAAAATAGCAAAGATTCTCTTTATCTATTTGGGTTGCTATATTACTTAATTGGGACAGGAGACTGTTGCTGATCAGTTTCTAACTGGCATCAGTCACGTGCACTTGGCTGTTAGGCACTACACTGTGCTTAGAATGAAAAGTTTTTAAAATAGTGTCAGCTGCACATTGTTTGTGTTATGTTATCCATTTTGGCAGACAGACCCTGATTTAAAAAGAAGTAATTTTTGATAAAGTCAAAATAAAAAAAAACATTAAAAAGTTCAGACCCTTGCCAAGATGCCATGAAAAAATGTTGCCAAATAATTTCTCTAGGTATCCGAGTTGATTTTGTTCATTTACAGTCAATCGAAAGAGCATGGCAGTGTATGGATGAATTTCTCCATCAATAACTATTATGAACTAAAACACAGTTTTATAGTACTGTAGTAGTATTGGTAGTGCTCTAATTTATTGTATACTTCATTTAAGTACATCATTTGTTACTCATTTAAATTGTCCTTTGTCATTTTTATATCTTTTTAACTAAAACTTCAGCTAATTGGGACTGTCATTTAATTGGACCAAAATGCTCTGGTCCTGCAATGTTCCAATTAAACAGAATCCACAGTATTCCCAACACAAGCCTTCCTCCATTGCTGTTACACTGCACTACCTTGCAGAACAGTGTACTGATACTGGAACAGATTCAGTGTATGACCTGATCCTGTGTATCAGTACACTGCACTGCCTGCAGAACACACAGGCGTCAATGAATTTCTCACACGTGGACATGTATTACACATGAAACACCACTCTTCATGACTAGACTTCTCACACAAACAAAGGATCCACAAGGAAAACTGGTGATTTCACGGACTGTATATTATGATCATGTTTGCAATCAATATTTTGAAGCACCTTAATACACTAACAACCCCCAAGTACTCGAGATGTGCTCCCAGAATCAAGAGCATCAATGTGGGAATAAGTGCGAAGTGAGTCATTTCAGCATTATATACAGAGATGCTCCTATGTCAGGAGCCTAATCGTGCCAAGGTAATGAATCGCCCACAGCTCACTGTGGAGAGGCTGTTTGTGAGGATTGATAGTGGGCAGACTACTCAGCCAAATTGTGGGGTGCAGCACTGTCTTCTGTCCTGTGTGGTGAATGTGGGCCATGGCTGGGAACTGGCAGCACCTACACTGTGTTGGATGTGATGGAAGGCACCATCACCTCCTTCTCTTTGTTCGACCATACAATCCTTCCCACCCAGGAAATGGCTCAGTGATAACACGCTCAATTGCCAGCTTGCTACCAAACAGAAACCTTGAGGTGAATGGTGTGGCCAAAGAGACAGAAAGAGCAGCAGACAGGTGGTGAGAATAGAAACTGTGGGATCCAAGTGAGTTGCTAACACACGGAGCTGCCTGTCCCCGGTAATGACCCAGAATCACCATGCTGATCAGGAGGCAGCACTGAGCAGCTGCACCGTGCACCCTGATCCATCCATCACCAGACCACAGAGGCAGCCCCAGGGCTACAGTCTACGCCAGTGGTCCAGCAGAGCAGCTTGCAGTCCGAGCTAATGCTCCTGTTTAAAATACTGTATTGTATGTGGCACACCCCTAGGTGTTTGGAAGGTAAGAACAAGAACACTCTGCATAGGAACCAGCAGAGTGAACAAAAACATTGTGCTTTTAGATTTTTCAGTGTTTTTTTTAAAAAAAGGCAGCTTAGGTTTAGAATCAGTATGTTGAAAAATTCACTGCATTTGTATTCCACTCAGCTCATTCAATAATATTACCATAAAACAGAAGCAATTTATTCTTACCAAACTTTTTTGTTGACTAAATGCAAATGGCATCAGGAATTAAATGTTAATGCATTCAAAATAAAGCAAGCTATCTCTAAAAGGAACTTGAATGCTGCACTGCAGATTAAAGCAGCAAATATACCATCAATGTTTTAGCATAACTTGAGAGCAAAACAGAAATTTTGAATAGAAGGATCAACACAGGGGAGTTGTCTGGAAAATAATTAATTACCCAGAGACATCCTCCTATTTTTCTAAATTATTTATTAATTCTGAATAGGTAAATTGTGTTTTAATTAAACCAAGGGGAATTCCACTCCATGAATAGATGAAATATCTGATATTTCAGAGCCTCTACTATCAGTTTTTTTTCATGTTAGAAGAAAAATAGCAATTATAAAGACTATTACTGATTTATTCCATTCTCATGTACACATTTCTGCCATTTAAGATTCGCTCACATTCAGAAGAGAGGGCTTGGAAGTAAAACTCATATTTTCTGTTGTGTAAATTTATTTCTGATGCTCTCAAGGAGTAAACCATCTCGCCATCAAGTTAGAAAAATTTTTGCACATGCATCTGCTGAACGACAGGAACCAATGATAGTTAGATTTATATGCTGTGGAAACAGGTATTTCAGCCCAGTCTGCACCAAATTTACACCAATTCTATGAAGAAACCCACCCAATTCCCATCCACCCTCTGCTGACAGACTGGCCTCGGATCAGCTCGTCTTCCCTCCTCATGCCAAAAGCACTGTTAGATCTAAAACTCATGGAGTGAAAATTCCAGTTATCTGCTTTGCTTTCCCATTCTTTGGCACTGAAGCTTTCTTTCAATACTATAATTATTTATTTTGGCTTTTTGGGACTGCTTTTCATACATAGGTCAAACTTTGCTACAGTGGAAAGAAAATGAATATAAAGAACAACATCCAGATCTCCACAATCCATTCTTGTCATCTCTAATATTTGGCTTGAGACTCTGCTCCATGTCAACATTCAATGATGGTCCTTAATGTGCAGAACAGCCTTAAAATCATTCTTGAGTGGATTTGTTAACTCAGTTTTTGTTTAATGCTGTTCACTTTTGAGGGTTTCCTGATATTTTTTGTTCTTCATTCAAATTATTCTTGAGGTAAAAATATACACAGACAAAATTGATTAAATGACAATATCATAATTATTTGTTACCTTTCTCTTAAGCTGTTACTAATAGTCTTAGGGACTTGTTCTTGAGAAATAGAGAGTATCATGCACCTTCTGCACAATAGAAAATACGAACTGAAATTAGCAATTCAAAGAATTGTTCACTCATCACATTCTACAGCATATTTGTTTCAAAGACTGTTCTTGGATTTTAATAATGAATTAATACACAGTAAGGTTCTCATCAGCTTCCTTACCATAGACTAAAGCTGTGTCACTCAATAACATGCAATGCTCTTCCATTGAAACATAATTTTCATTCAAGGTAACAAAAAAATCCGGACTACACATAGCCAATTATGTTTTATCTACAGATTTCTACAAGTGATCTATACTAAATCAAACACTTAGCTCACCAGAATATACTGTGTCACTAAAAGCATGAATTTTCAACAGTGATCTAAGGAAAAACATATTTAAATCATATTGTTTAATAGTTCAGTGTGCTGATCTTGCTAAAATGATGCTTCAACACAGTAGGAAAGGTTGTATATATTTCACATGATGAATTACTGATGCCAGATTTGCAATTCTGATGACAAAGGAGAATAAAAAGGACCTCATGAGAGGCAAAATTCTTCATTTCACAACCACAATGATCCAAATGCAAGTGTGTTTGACCACCCCTGCACCATATCTAAAGTGAAAGGTGGAAAATAAAAATCTGTTTACTCTTAAAAATAAGATGCAGTGAATTATTCACGGAACTTGTCCTTTCTGGACTTGGTATGTTTTTTGTCAGCAGTGAACTTCCCCAAATATATCATACATGTTAAAACATTCTACATTGACACTGAATAAATGTATAATTTAATAAATTACTTTGAGTATTGATCTCACCTGAAGTATAAAAGGGATCATTGATGCTGTAATTTGCAAATAATCTTAAAAATGGCCCAAACTGGTTTGCAGTGGTCTAATTTTACACCACGTTTACAGTACATTTTGAAGTCACTGTTAAGTGTTGCTTTTCATTAGCAAGGCATTCCTTTCTTAATAATTGACTTTAAAATCACCAAAAACACATTTCAAAACAATGGAAGATATAGGAATGGAGTAGTTGTGCCCACTTCAAATATATCTGGCACTTAACTCCAGCAGGGAACAGATTTTTAAAATATAAATACTTACTTTCAGAAATGTATTAATCACCAGATCTGCTTATATATGTGCAAGAGGATGTAGGGTTCCTCTGATCTGTTTAAAGTAACTTCTGAAGCAACTAAGTTGCAAGTTCACTAACCTGATATTATCAACTACAAAATTCCAATATATTTGTGTACTTAATGAGCTATCGTAAACAAAGACCTTTTACCTTGACCATATAAAATAGAAATTTAGACATTTAAGACAACAGAATATTGACCTGATGTAATTCAAATTTTTGTACCATTTTTAAGCGCACATACTATTTGTTCAATAAGTTAAGCTTCCAAATTGACTGCAGCTTCCTGTCCACTTAGAACAATCTACACAAATCCCACAGAGCTTTAGTGTAAGGTAAAAGAGACGGGATGAAGTAGCCAAGGGTCATAGAGCACTACAGCACAGAAACATCTAGTCCATGCCGATGTGTTATTCTGCCTAGTCCCATCGATCTGAACCATAGCCCTCCATATCCCTCCCATCCATGTACCAATCCAAACTTCTCTTATGTGTTGCAATCAAACCCGCAACAAACACTTGTGCTGCCAGCTTATTCCATATTCTCACCACCCTAGGTGAAGAAATTTGCTTAAACATTTCACCTTTCACCATTAACTCATGGCCTCTAGTTCTAGTCTCACCCAACCTCAGTAGAAAAACCCTGTCTTATCCTATCTATATCCCTCATAATTTTGTATACCTCTATTAAACATCTCCTTATTCTCCTGTGCTCCAAGGAATAAAGTCCTAACCTATTCAACCTTTGCATATAACTCAGTTACACATGTTCAAAGTAAATTCATTATCAATGTACATATATATCACAATATAGAACCCCAAGATTATTTTCTTGTGGGCATATCAGTAAACCCAAGATACATAACAGAATCAATGAAAGACCATGCCCTACAGCCAAACAACCAAAGTGAAAAAGGAAACAAGCTGTACAAATACAAAATAGAAAAAAAATAATTAGTACCGTGTAAAAGTTTTAAGAAAATGTAGAAACATTCTGTAAAGCAAAGCTGCTTTCAAAACTAATGAAGTTAAAAGTTTCTAAATATCAAATAAAATACTATAAACAGCAGTAAACAGTAAAAAACGAAATCAAAATCAGTATTTGGGGTGACCACCCTTTGCCTATAAAACTGCATCAATTTTCTTAGGTACACTGTCATGCAGTTTTATAAAGGTGGGGGAGAGGAGGGAGGAAATCAACTGGTAGGTTGTCCCAAGCATCTTGGAGAACTTGCCACAGTTCTCTGCAGACTTTGACTGCCTTGTTTGCTTCTTTCTCTCCAGGTAATCCCAGACAGTCTTGATGATGTTGATATCAGGGCTCCATGGAGGCCATACCAGCTGTTGCAGAGCTCCTTATTCTTTTTGCCGAAGATAGTTCTTTATGACCATGGCTGAGTGTTTGGGGTCATTGACCTGCTGCAGAATTAAGTTGGGGCTGATCAGGTACCTCCCTGACAGTATTGCATGATGGATGAGAGTCTGCTTGTACTTCTCAGCATTGGGGATTCCATTAATTCTGCCCAGATCACCAACTCCATTTGCAAAAATGCAGCCCAAAACCTGCTGAGATACTCCGCCATGCTTCACTGTTGGCCGCAGATACATGTAGTACTCTCCAGCTCTTCTACAGACAAACTGGCCCCTGTTTGAGCCAAAAATTTCAAATTTGGATTTGTCAGTTGAGAGCACTTGCTGCTATGGTTCAGCAGCCCAGCCTTCGTGTTTTTGTGTGCAGATGAGTCTCTTAGCTTTGTTTGCACTTCGGAGGAATGACCTTCTAGCAGCAACTCTTCCATGAAGACCACTTCTGAAAAGACCTCTCCAGACTGTAGAGGGGTGTACCTGGGTTTCTTTGAGCTCAGGACTTCTTCCAATTTAGGAGGGACATCTGTTTGATGTGTCTCTTGTCTGCTGCATGCAGTTTCTGTGGCTGACCACTGTGTTTCTGGTCCGTCTTCCTCTTCTTCTATTTGCCGCTGTTTAAACACATCTAGGCGTATTACAGCCCTCCGCAGGATGTGTAATTAATTATAGAACTTCAAGGAAATCAAATTCTCAAATGCAACCTAGTCTCACGTATAAACTGAGTGATATACTCTTCAATCAGACGTTGATTCTCTTGATGGCCAAACGAAGATTGAATAGAAAACCAAAATAAATTTAAGCCAGATAGCTTCTTGAACAACATGCTCCTTTCAATTTTGTATCGATTACAGCTCAGCAAAACATGCTGGACTGTCTCTGGACTACCACAGTCACATAATCCAGTAGGATGTTTTCCTATTAGCTTTAAATAATAGTTTAGTCCACAATGCCCCAATCTAAGTCTTGTAAATTTCACCATATCTCTACGACTTAGAAGGTAACAGTCTGAGATATTTTTTACTAGTCGGTGACTAGAAAAATAATGCCTGCCCCTTAATTCATTTTTCCAATCCTCCTGCCACTTCTTCTCTATACCTTTTTTAATCCTACTTCTCAATTCTGCTCTGCCTAGGGGAACTCTAATTTCTACTTGCCTGTTCTGTAAGGAAGACTTTGCAACGCCATCCACAATTTCATTTCCCTCCACCCCAGCATGCCCAGGTATCCATGAAAATCTAACTGCACAACCTATCTTCCCTACTCGAAACAGCACTAAGAGAATCTCAATAACTATGCCAGGACAAGCTTTTGATTTATTCCCTTTTATAGACTCTAAGGCAGCAGCAGGATCTGAACAGATGAAAAGCCACACTCAGGTTGGAGGAACAACACCTTATATTCCGTCTGGGTAGCCTCCAACTTGATGGCATGAACATCGACTTCTCTAACTTCCGCTAAGGCCCCACCTCCCCCTCGTACCCCATCTGTTACTCATTTTTATGCACACATTCTTTCTCTCACTCTCCTTTTTCTCCCTCTGTCCCTCTGAATATACCCCTTGCCCATCCTCTGGGTCCCCTCCCCCTTGTCTTTCTTCCCGGACCTCCTGTCCCATGATCCTCTCATATCCCCTTTTGCCTATCACCTGTCCAGCTCTTGGCTCCATCCCTCCCCCTCCTGTCTTCTCCTATCATTTTGGATCTCCCCCTCCCCCTCCAACTTTCAAATCTCTTACTCACTCTTCCTTCAATTAGTCCTGACAAAGGGTCTCAGCCTGAAACGTCGACTGCACCTCTTCCTACAGATGCTGCCTGGCCTGCTGCTTTCACCAGCAACTTTGATGTGTGTTGCTATTACTTAATATGTTACTTTCTTTAATGAAATATAAATATAAATAAATATTTCTCTGTAACATTTAATTTTTTAGAAAATGAATGTTTGGAAATCTAAAATTTGCTCTTTTCCAGTGACACACTAATGCAGAAGACATAAAAAAACACCTGAAACAAAATGTATAGAACAAAATCTAAGGTGCCTAAGACTTTTGCACAATACTGTAAATAGATAGATTGATACCTTATTGATCCCAAAGGAAATTACAGTGCCATAGTAGCATTACAAGTGTACAGATATACAAATGTTAAAAGAGAAGTAAGAAAGAATAAAACATATGTCACAGGAGGGGCTTATCACTTCCCCGGCTATAGGACTCATTTATAGACTGTCATGGTCAAGGGTAAGAATGACCTCATATAGCGATCTTTGGAGCAGCGCAGTTGACTTCATCTATTAATAAAAGTTCTCCTCTGTTCGGCCAAGGTGGCATGCAGAGGGTGAGAAACATTGTCCAGAATTACCAAGATTTTCTGTAGGGTCCTTTGTTCTACTACAGTCTCCAGCATGTCCAGTTTGACTCCGATAACAGAGACAGCCTTTCTAGTCAGTTTATTGAACCTATTGGCATCACCCATGTTGATGCCATTGCCCCAGGACACCACTGCATAGAAGATTGTCCAGGTAACAACAGACTGGTAGAACAAGTGAAGGAGAGGCCTACATACTCCAAAGGACCTCAGTCTTCTCAGGAAGTAGAGGCGACTCTGGCCTTTCTTGTACACAGCAACTGTGTTGGTGCTCCACTCAAGTCTGTCATCCAGGTGCACCCCCAGGTACTTGTAGGTCTTCACCACATCCATGTCCTCACCATCAATATTAACAGGGAGCACTGCAGGCTTAGTCCTCCTGAAGTCCATCTCCATCTCCTTTGTTTTACTGATATTGAGCTGCAGATGATTCAGCTTGGACCATTTGACAAAGTCCTCCACCAGGGCCCTGTATTTATCCTCCCGTCCTCCCTTTGTACACCCAACTATTGCTGAGTCATCAGAGAATTTCTGCAGATGACATGACTCATCTAAAGTCTGAGGTATATAGGGTAAACAGGAAGGGAGCCAATACAGTCCCCTGTGGGGCCCCAGTGCTGCTTATAGCCATGTCTGACACACAGCTTTGAAGCCGCACAAACTGTGCAATAAACAATAAATATTGAGAACATGAGATGAAGAGTCTTTGAAAGTGAGTCCATAGGTTGTGGGAGAAATTCAGTGATGGGGCGAGTGAAGTTGACTGAAATAACCCCCCACTTCACTCGCTCCATGTCCTGCCAACATCCTTGTAAATTTTCTCCATACTCTTTCAATCTTATGGATATCTTTCCTGTAGGTAGTAGACCAGAACTGCACACAATACTCCAAATTTGGCCTCACCAATGTCTTATACAATGTCAACATAACAACCCAACTGTTGTATTCATCACTCTGATTTATGAAGACCAATGTGCCAATATCAAATCTATCTATACTACTACTTTGGAGGAATTATGGATATAAATTTCTAAATCTCTTTGTTCAACTACAATCTTCAGTACCCTATCATTCACTGCTTAAGTCCTAGCCTGGGTTGTCCTCCTGAAGTGTAACATTTCACACTTGTCACAGCAGTCCTCGTGCAAGACTCCCAGAAGGTTAATTTACAGGTAGAGTCTATGGTAAAGAAGGCAAATGCAATGTTGACATTTATTTCTAAAGGGGAATAGAACATAAAAGCAAGTGGATAATGCTGAGCCTTTATAAGACACAAATCAGGCCACACTTGGAGTACTGTCAATAGTTTTGGGCTCCATATCTCAGAAAGGATGGGTTGTCGTTGGAGAGAGTCCAAAGGAGGTTCACAAGGATGATTCTAGGAACGAAGGAGTTAACATGAGGAGCGTTTGGCAACTTTGGACCTGTACTCAATGGAATTTAGAAAATGCGTGGGGATCTTATTGAAACCTACCGAATATTGAAAGGACTAGATAAGATGGATGTGGAGAGGATGTTTCCTACGGTGGGGGTATCCAGAACTAGATGGAACAGCCTCAAAATTGAGGGGTAACCCTTTAGAACAGAGGTAAGGATGATTTTTTTTTAGCTAGAGAGTAATAAATCTGTGGAATACTCTGCCACAGATTGTGGTGAAGGCCAAGTCTGAGCGTATATTTAAGGCATTAGTTGATCGTTTTCTGATCAGTCAGGGCATCAAAGAATATGTTGAGAAAGCAGGTGCATGGGTTGACTGGGATCCAGGATCAACCATGATGGAATGGCGGAGCAGACTCGATGGGCTGAATAGCCTAATTCTTTTCCCGTGTCTTATGGTCTTTTGACATCTAAAACTTTGACCAACTTCCATAGACGTGTGGTGGACAGAATGCTCGCATCACGGCCTGGTATGGAAACACCAATGCCCTCAAATGGAAAATCCTAGGAAATGTAGTGGATACAGCCCAGTCCATCATACGTAAAACCTTCTCCACCACTGAGCACATCCACTCAGAGTGCTGTCACAGGAAAGCAGCATCTATCGAGGACCCCCACCACCCAGGCCATGCTCTTTTCTCACTGCTACCATCAGGAAGAAGATACAAGAGCCTCAGGGCCCACAGCACCGGGTTCAGGAACAGTTAGTATCCCTCAACCATCAGGCTCATGAACCAGTGGGGATAACTTCATTCAACTTCACTCACCCCATCACTGAACTGCTCCCTCAACCTATGGATTCACTTTCAATTACTCTTCATCTCATGTTCTTGATATACATTGCTTATTTATTTATTATTATTATTTTCCTTTTGTATGTGCACAGTTTGTTGTCTTTTGCACATTTGTTGTTTGTCGGTCTTGTTGGCTACAGTCTTTCACTGATTCTACTGTGTTTCTTAAATTTACTATGTATGCCCACAAGAAAACGAATCTCAGGGTTGCATATGGCAATATAAATGGTGACATATATGTATTTTGATAATAAATTTACTTTGAACTTGTCTGCATTAAATTCCATTTGCAAATTTCAGCCCATTTTCCAGCTAATCCAGATCCTTCTTTAGCCTACAACATCTATGTTGACTTCAACACTTAACTACGCTAATCCCTTTTCCTCATATTTTGTCCAGACTCCTCTATGCCTTTCCTTTGAAGCATCTGTCTGACACCTTTTAAATACTGCAATTGTATTTGGGTCCACCACCTCCTCTGGCAACTCATTTCATATATTTACCACCATCCATGTGAAAAACCTATCCTTCAAATAGTCTTTAATTTTTTCACCTCTCACATTAAAACTGTACCCTCTAGTTTTGGACTAACTTGGGAAAAAACGCTGACTATCCTCGTGACTCTGTAAACTTTTATAAAATCATCCTTCAGCCTATGTTCACGTCACGTTATTTGACGTGAGTTAGCAACAGCACATGACGAATGTTGAGCTCTATAACAACCTACCGATGCTCACCACTAAAATCGAGGTGAGAAGACTGCAAATAGTGGGGCACTGTCTATGCCACCCCGAGCTACCTGCCAGCCTAGTCATCATATGGGAACCCAAGCACGGGAAGACGAACCCTGAGCGCCTTCCCAAGACTATGGTCAACACGCTCCTAGAATACAGCGGCGCGGCTGATGTAGATGAACTGAGCACACTGATGAGGGAGAGGGAGAAGTGGAGAGTCCGTCATCGTGCCCGACGCTGGCCCCCTAGGCCTAAATCGACGTAGTAGTAGTAGTAGCCTATATTCTAATAAGAATAAACTCAGGCTATCTATCTTTGTAACTACAGCCCTGCATTCCAGGCAACATTCTTGTGAATTTCTTCTGTTTTCTCTCTATTGCCAACATATTCTTCCTATCAACACACATCAAAGTTGCTGGTGAACGCAGCAGGCCAGGCAGCATCTCTAGGAAAAGGTACAGTCGACGTTTCAGGCCAAGACCCTTCGTCAGGACTAACTGAAGGAAGAGCTAGTAAGAGATTTGAAAGTGGGAGGGGGAGGGGGAGATCCAAAACGATAGGAGAAGACAGGAGGGGGAGGGATGGAGCCAAGAGCTGGACAGGTGATAGGTAAAAGGGATACAAGAGGATCATGGGACAGGTGGCCCAGGGAGAAGGAAAAGGGGGAGGGGGGAAACCCAGAGGCAGGGCAAGGGGTATAGTCAGAGGGACAGAGGGAGAAAAAGGAGAGTGAGAGAAAGAATGTGTGTATATAAATAACGGATGGGGTACGAGGGGGAGGTGGGGCATTAGCGGAAGTTAGAGAAGTCAATGTTCATGCCATCAGGTTGGAGGCTACCCAGACGGAATATAAGGTGTTGTTCCTCCAACCTGAGTGTGGCTTCATCTTTACAGTAGAGGAGGCCGTGGATAGACATGTCAGAATGGGAATGGGATGTGGAATTAAAATGTGTGGCCACTGGGAGATCCTGCTTTCTCTGGCGGACAGAGTGTAGGTGTTCAGCAAAACAATCTCCCAGTCTGCGTCGGGTCTCGCCGATATATAGAAGGCCACATCAGGAGCACCGGCCGCAGTATATCACCCCAGCCGACTCACAGGTGAAGCGTCACCTCACCTGGAAGGACTGTCCGGGCCCCTGAATGGTGGTAAGGGAGGAAGTGTAAGGGCATGTGTAGCACTTGTTCCACTTACAAGGATAAGTGCCAGGAGGGAGATCAGTGGGGAGGGATGGGGGGGATGAATGGACAAGGGAGTCGCGTAGGGAGCGATCCCTGCGGAAAGCAGTGGGGGGGAGGGAAAGATGTGCTTAGCGGTGGGAACCCATTGGAGGTGGCGGAAGTTACGGAGAATAATATGGGTCTCGGCCTGAAATGTCGACTGTACCGCTTCCTAGAGATGCTGCCTGACCTGCTGCGTTCACCAGCAACTTTTATGTGTGTTGCTTGAATTTCCAGCATCTGCAGAATTCCTGGTGTTTGCATACTCTTCCTACAGTGTGTTGACTAGAACTGTTCACTATATTCTAAGTATGGTCTCACCAACATTTTGATGATGCCTGAGAGGCTTCACTCGCACAAAAATTAACAATCATGATGATGTTGAATGGCAGAGCAGGTTTGAGGGACTGGGTGGCTGACTCCTGCTCTGACTTTCTTAGCCTCTGCTGTCTTCCCTAACTAGCTACTCCATTGAACCATAGAACACTACAGCACAGAAAACAGGCCATTCGGCCCTTCTAGTCTGTGCCAAAACTTTATTCCACTAGTCCCATTGACCTGGACCCAGTCCATAACCCTCCAGACCTCTCCCATCCATGTATCTATCCAATTTATTCTTAAAACTTAAGAGTGAGCCCGCATTTACCACATCAGATAGCAGCCCGTTCCACACTCCCACCACTCTCTGAGTGAAGAAGTTCCCCCTAATATTCCCCCTAAACCTTTTCCCTTTCACCGTAAAGCCATGTCCTCTCGTATTTATCTCTCTTAATCTAGGTGGAAAGAGCCTATTCGCATTTACTCTGTCTATACCCCTCATAATTTTGTATACCTCTATCAAATCTCCCCTCATTCTTCTACGCTCCAAGGAATAAAGTCCTAACCTGTTCAATCCTTCCCTGTAACTCAACTCCTGAAGACCCCGCAACATCCTAGTAAATCTTCTCTGCACTCTTTCAATCTTACTGATATCCTTCCTATAGTTAGGTGACCAGAACTGCACACAATACTCCAAATTTGGCCTCACCAATGTCGTATACAACCTCACCATAACATCCCACGAATGAGTGACATAATGACTACTGGCATCAATTGACTGTCTGCACACTACATCTAATTCTTCTCCAAAACCTGCAAGGGCAACTTCAGAATGATCACAGGACCATGGTTAAGAATGCAGCGCTGGGTTTTTTTCTGGTCATGGATCGTTGATATGCAACCAGAAAATATGCAGTTACCGTGTAATGGAACCTTGGTAGAAAACCATGCTGAATGAGATTTTCTGCATAACTTTGGAAGGAAGTTAACTTCTATTGAGCTGAACAGAAACACTTCCTGCATCACTAGATTTTCTTCTTAGGGAGTCGCTTGGGAGTAGCTTGCTGCATCTCCAGCTTTGGGAGTTCCAAGATGGTTGCTACAGACTTCTGACACAGAGGAAGTTCGGCATGGCAGTCGGATCACTAGTGATCCGCCGCTTCTGCAGTGCTTCAGTGTGCTCAGGAATGCATGGGCCTCAGCCTCTGAATATCAGCCCAAATGCTCCTATTCCACCTTGAGCCAGAGATTACCTTGAGCTGACACAATCACTTACTTCAGTACTGGATCCGAGCACTTAATAGACAAAATCAGTCTGAAATAGTTTGAATTAAAATAATCATGTTTGACCAAATTCAAACCTTGCCCTGTTATGGTGTTGGCTCTACTCTCCATCATATGAGAAAGTGATTCTCTCAGTCATGAGTCACTAGAATTCTTTAGTCCTCTCTGGGCTGTACACTGCACTTGATGCATCCAAGATTGTATCAAAAGTCACTTCAGTAGAATCAGGTTTAATATCACCAGCCCTAAGTCATGAAATTTGTTGTCTATACAGCAGCTGTATAATGCTATACATAATAATAAGAAACTGTGAATTACAGTAAAAAATATATAATAGCTAAATTAATTAAGTATTGCAAAATAGAAATATAAAAGTAGTGAGGTAGTGTTCATGGGTTCAATGCCCATTCAGAAATCAGATGGCAGAGGGGAAGAAGCTGTTACTGAATCGTTGAGTGTTTGCCTTCAGGCTCCTGCATCTCCTTCCTGATGGTAGCAATGAGAACCTAGGCGATGCGAGTCCTTAATGATGGGCATTGCCTTTTGTAACAGGACATTATGTTTCTACCCTCCTTTTACATCAACTCCTTTACCTTGAATGGAGATTGAGAAATGGAGAAGGTTTGGAGATCTCTACTGGCTGTTTTACACTCTCAACATAACTTGCACTGTATTACAGACAATTAGAGTCAGAGCTATACAGATTAGAAACAGGTACTTCAGCTCAACTTCAGGATGTCTAGCTAAGCTAGACCCACACACTTACAATGCTGGAGGAACTCAGCTAGTCAGAAGCACCTATGGAGAGGAATAAATCATTGATGTATGAAGTCAAGACCCTTCAACAGGACACTAGCTAAACTAGACCTATTTGTCTGCATTTGGCCCCTTCCCTCCAAACATTTCCTATCCATGTTCCTTCTAAATTATTTTAAGACCATAATTGCACCTGCCTCCACAATTTCATCTGGAAGTTTGTTTTATATACACTCCACCTTCTGTCTGAAAACATTTCCCTTCAGATCCCTTTTAAATATTTGTCTTCTTACCTTATATTGATGTCCTCTGCTTTTAGACGCCCCACCCCCAACCTGGGAGAAAAGACTGTGACCAGCTTCCTTATCTACATCCTTCATGATTTCATATTCCTTGATAGCGTTACCCCTCAATTTCCTACACTCCACTTTTCAACCTTCTCTTCCTTGTAACATCCTCGTGAATCTTTTCTGCATCTTTCCCATAGCTGGATAATCATAACTGCACACAGTATTCCAAGTGTTGTCTCTCCAAGACATGTACTCCACTATTTAAGATCAGTTCATTTTCTCTTTGAGATCTATAAATCTAAATTCTGGGTGGTCTGAATTCAGGGTGGTCTGAAAACATAGTTCTTTGCTTCAGAAGTACTGCTGACTGCTATGTTTCCACAGCATATAAATATTGACACAGAAATATCTCCGTGCTTAGCATTCACAGCCTTTGCCCTTAAAAGAACAATATAAACTTCTCTGAAGAAAGTGGTGTTCTTGCTTAGAAAACAGTCTTCGACTATGATGACAAACAGTTATATGAGGGGTCAAAGGTGAGTAACAATGGTTATCATCAGTGGACCCTTAGACTTTTAGTGTAGGGAAGGAAACATAGTGATGCAAGATACAAAATAACCAGCAAAATTCTGAACCGAAAAAGAACAGGAGCTAGTCAGTTGTGGAAGAAGAAATCTCCTCAGAGGGAGAAGAAAAATCAGACTTTAGAAACCTGACAGCAAACTTGTTTAACACGGCTGTTCTTCGGTGATCAGCTCCCAAACATCATCTGACTAGATAACATTTTTCAAAAGCATAGAAGGTGGCAGTAGACAGAGCATATTCTGCCTAGACATCCATGACTAGTAATGTCTGCAGGAATCTGTTCTGGGACCCTGTTCTTTTGTGATATTATAAATGATTTTGCAGTAGAAGGATGGGTTAGTAAGCTGGCAGATGACATGAAAGTTCATGGTGCTGTGGATAGTGTAGAAGGTTGCAACCTTAGGTTACAATGCGACATTGATATGATGCAGAGCTGGATTGCGAAGAGGCAGTTGGAGTTCAATCCTGAAAAGTGTGAAGTGACACAATTTGGAAGGACAAATTTGAAAGAAGAGTACAAGTTTAATCGCAAGATTCTCAGCAGTGTGGAGGAACAGAGATTCTCAGCAGTGTGGAGGAACAGAGATACTCAAAGTGGCCATGCAAGTTGATGGGGTGGTTAAGCAGGTATACGGGGTACTGACCTTCATTAGTTGGGGGACTGAGTTTAAGAGCCGTGAAGTATTATTGCAGCTCTTTAAACCCCTGATTAGACCCCACTTGGAGCACAGTGTCCAGTTCTGGTTACCTCATTATAGGAAGGATGTGGAAGCTTTAGAGAGGGTGCAGAGGATAATTACCAGGATGATGCCTGGTTTAGAGAGCATGTCTGATGAAGAAAGGATGAGTGAGCTAGGGCCCTTTTCTTTGGAGCAAAGGAGGATGTGAGGTGACTTGATAGAGGTGTACAAGATGATAATTGGCATCGACAGAGTGGACAGCCAGCACCTTCTTCCCAGAGCAGCCATGGCTAATATGAGAGGGAACAATTTTACGATGATTGGAAGAAAGCATCGCAGGATGTCAGAGGTGGGTTTTTCTCACTCAGAAAATGGTAGGTGTGTGCAGATGTATTAGGGTCATTTAAGAAACTCTAGGATAGGAACATGGATGAAAGAAAAGTGGAAGACTATGTTAGAGGGAAAAGTTAGATTGATCTGGGAGTAGGCTAAAAGGTTGACAACGTCATGGGCCAAAGGGCCTTTACTCTGCTCTATTGTTCTATGTCTTATATGCACGAACTGTCTGTGACAACAACAAGCACAGCACTCTTTCTTATTTTCCCAGTTTGCAACATTGAAAACAACCCTGAAGGCTCTGAAGGAGGTTATATTACCCATTATGAATGTGCATCATTACTAATATATCATTAACTTATCTCAATTGCCAGCAATGAACACACATCTTACCCTTTTGAATGTATCAAGTTGATGATTTCAGTAATATACAATACAGATGAGATGATCAACTGAACACTTCACCATACTCTCCCTCCACTGTAAACTCAGTTCATTAGTATTCCACCACACAATGTAGTATTCAGCCTATTAACATATTATTAATTGGTATTCAGTCATACAACATAGATGGGATCTGCCATATCACAAAATAGAGAAAATCTGTAGATGCTGGAAATCCAAGCAACACACACAAAATGCTGGAGGAACTCAGCAGGCCAGGCAGCATCCATGGAAAAGATGAAAAGTCCTGGACTGATGAAGGGTCTCGGTCTGAAACATCGACTGTTTACACTTTTCCACAGATGCTGCCTGGCCTGCTGAGTTCCTCCAGCATTCTGTGTGTGTTGCTGGGATCTGCTATACATGGGATGTGCTGAAACCTAGATCAGACTGAATCCAGTTCTCTCAATGCTCACAAATGTGAGAAGATCAGCAGGAACGCACTCGTACTTGCCCCATAAGAGGAGCTCAGAATGAAGCAAAAAATGGAGTCACAAAGAAACAAAGGGGCATCTGGTCATACAAGGTGGAATGGTGCCTAATATTCTCAACACAATAAGTTCACTATCTAGGATGCTGTCAAATTCCCTGACAACACACACAAAATGCTGGAGGAACTCAGCAAGTCAGGCAGCATCTATGGAGGGAAATAAATAGTAAATTATTTGAGGGTCTTGGCCTGAAAGGTGACTATTCATTCCCCTCCATAAATGCTGTATGAATTGCTGAGTTCCTCCAATATTTTGTGTATATTCTTCTGGATTTCCAGCATCTGCAGAATCTCTTGTGTTTATGAAATACTACGGCATTAAGCCACATTAAAAAGGCAATACATATCAATCCCATTACTATTTAAAGCAGAAAGAAGTTTTTTAAAAATCATATGGATTAGTAGATTAACAGCTCAAGTAGGTTCATAGTTCAATTCAGTAAATGATGCTAACAATTTAAGTAGATTATGTTCATGTTATAATTGGGGGCCGGGATGTAGGAGCAATGCATCTTTTCTATCTGCATTGTATTCTGTGTTGTGCATTTATTATGTTGATTATGCTAGTTAGTCACCTGGGTAGGGCGGGTAAAAGCAAAGGGAATAAGTTATGTATTTATGCTTAATTCTACTTAGTTTTAGAGCTGGGGACCGCTGGGTGTGATATCTTTTGTTGTCTGCTTAATTACATTTGAAATCGCTTAACTCTACTTAACTCACTTAAGTCCACTTAAGTACATTTAATATTGCTAGTTTTAGTTTTATTAGTTTTCTCATTTCAAGATTGCTTGTTTTCCTAGTTACTAATAAAGGATCAAATACATTTCTTCAACATTTTGAACATTATTATTGGATTGGATCAGAGGGTGCTTCATACAGGACAACTCCCCGTGCTTGGTCTCAAGTAGTGGCGTTGGCTTGTTCGAGTAGCCACTACAAGTTTCACTGTGTTAACAGTTAATCAACAGTTCAGGTAGAGATTCTTCATTGTAGCTTAGCTTCCCATTTCAATTTCCAATTGTAGCTTAGCTTCCCATTTCAATTTCCAATTGTAGCTTAGCTTCCCATTTCAATTCTTTAAACACACTCAAGCAGTTGGAGATTTATTTATCCAGCCACAGTTCACCAAAAGCATAGTCTGATAAGTCTGCAATCTGACCAAGTCATCTACATAGCTTTTAACAACGTAACAAATGCAGATTGTGGAGCATATTGATTTGCAAGTAAGTTACCGTGCTTGATAAACTAATTTCAGAAATACTAGCTGGTAAGGTCAACAGCTGGAGGAAAAAATCAGAGGGCATGTGCTGAATCGTCCAGGCCATTGGTGAAGCAAACACAGCAACAACAAATATCAAAAGTATCGTGGCTAAGCTTAACATGTAAAAAGAAAGGAGGACAATTCCAGCAGAGGTGGTTCTGCCTTCCTTGAAAGACAAATTGCAGATAATTTGTGATGTAAACTTGGTGGTAGCCCTTTGTTAGTTGACGTGGACCATGGTTGTTGCGTTATAGCTGCCTACACAGTTGGTGCAGTGCCTTCTGTAGCTGACAAGACCAATGTGAGAGTGTCAGTCTCTGTTGCAATGGTCACATCTATAAGTCGTCCCAGCTCTGCTGTAGCTGCAGCACTCCTTCTATGGGGTCATTTGCCTTCTGCTGCTTTCAGGTATTCTTCACCTGACTTAAGATGTTGTTTCAGGGGGCTTCCCCACCTGGTGCGATCGGATGCAAGTTCCTCCCAGGGCTCACTGTTGATGTCCAGTGCCTTCAGGTCCCATTTGCAGACATCCTGGTAGCACAGCTGCTGGTGATCAGTGGTTAACCTGCCTGAAGCCAGCTCACCATAGAGGCTGTCTTTTGGGATGTGACCAACCTGCATGCAACAGACGTGGCCCAGCCAGCACAGCCTATGCTGTCTGAGCAGGATGTACATGCTGGGGATGCTGGCATGAGACAGAACCTCAGCACTGGGGACTTTGTCTTTCCAGAAGCACAAGATGCGACAACGGCACCTTAAATGGAAGGTGTCAAGCCTTCTCTCTACTTAGCAAAGGTGGTCCTGGTTTCCTTGCTGGTGACGCAAGCGCTGTACCCTGCCATCTTTGTTTTGACTGAGTGTTTGGAGTTCTCCCAGACTCAGGTGGTGAGGCAGGTAAGAGTTGTTACAGCCTTCCCGAAGCGATGGTCAAGTTCTGTGTCCATGGAGAGATTGTCACTGATGGACCCCAGCAATGTGAACTAAAAAACAACTTTCAGTTATCAATGGTAATGTCTGGTAGTGCCTCCACCTCATGTCCCAAGACATCTGTCTTCTTCAGGCTGATAGACCAAATTCGTTGCAGGACTCGAAGAAGCGATCCATCAAGCTCTGGAGGTGCTGTGGAGCGTGGGTTACGGCTGCTGCATTGTCAGCAAACAGCATGACTCTGATCATAGCCTCGCGCACTTTGGTTTTGACTCTTAGGTGGGTGCGGTTAAAATGTCTGCCATGTGGGATCCAGTGTGGAGGTAGATTCCCTCAGCTTCACTGCCAAATGTGTGCCTTGGGGGAAGGGCAAAGAAGATCCCCAACAGTGTAAAGTAAGCAGCCAGATAGAAATATGCTAGTTCTGAAAATTCATGAGATAGCTCACTATTGTGAAATGGGCAGTTGCATTTATTAGTTTCTTTGTCCATGGGGCAAACTGAGATTGGGTGGCATATGTGTAATTTAATTACAATCAGTGACAATTCACATCTGCAATATTTTCCAGGGACACCTTGGAAAAATTAAACAACTAAGTGTGTGGACAACATGTATTTAGGTTGGAGAGTGTTCCGTTACACCCCTGCACCATGATGTTACAGTACATGTCAGTGTGAATCAATTTCTGTAAAGGAAGATTCTCGGACCCTTTGTGGAAGAGGCAACAGCTACTGAACAAGTGGTGTTACCTCCTTTGTAGCTTAATTTTGATTTAATAGAACAGCACTGGGAAAAAAGGGACCTTCTTTCCCAGGAAGCTGACGAGAAAGACCCGGAGCCTAAAATGAGAATATCCCTCAAAGATAAAAGAAAAGAAAAACAGATGAGGGGAGGACACAGAATGAACCAAGCTGAATTCACAAAGTCACGTACATTCCACTCTACCTCAATTTGCTTAAAAAAAATTCTTTGTTCTCAAAATGGAATTTCACAAAATGTTAAAAGCAGAAAATGGAGTTTAAGATGTGCTACTGATTTATTGTATTTGCGAGGAGTTCTAAAAGCAGTAAATAATAAGACTGACTGTGATTTAATTCCATAGAATCCATTTTCACATTGATTCAGTTAAACAATTTGAACGTACCATTGGGATATGCCAACACTCAAATATTGGAAAACCAAGAAGTCCACTTCATTGAAAAAAGCAACCATTACTTAAATATAAATTGATTAGGCAAATGGCAACTAAGCATCTTTTAACAGTCTATGTCCTCCATGTGAAGGTAATCAGATTTTACTTAGGTACACATACTGTAGTAGCTTATCTCTGCATAAAACTTTGAAGTTAAAACAAATTAAGACAAACTTGCATGCGAAAACATAAACGCAAGAGATTCTGCAGAGGTTCAAGAACCTGAAAAACACATATAAAATGCTGGAAGAACTCAACAAATCAGGCAGCATCAATGGAGAGGAATAAACAGTCAACGATTCAGACCAAGCCCCTTCATCAAGACCGGAAAGGAAAGAGGAAGAAGCCAGAATAAAAAAAAGGTGGAGGGAGGGAAAGAAGAACAAGCTGGCAGGAGATCGGTGGGGAGGGGGAATGAAGTAAGAAGCTGGGAGTTGATAGGTGGAGGAGTGGTGTTCTATCCTTGATGTGTTCTGTGTTGTTCTGCCAAGCATTGTGGGCTCGCTATGTGGACTGGAACGTGTTGCAACAATTGCAGCTGCCCCCAGCATATCCTTGGGTTGTGTTGGTTGTTAATGCAAACAACACGTGTCAGTGCATGTTTTGCTGCGCGTGTGATAAATAAAATGAATCTGAATCTGAGGTAAAGGGCTGAAAAAGAAATCTGACAGTAGAGGACAGAGGACCATGGGAGAAAAAAAAAGGAGCAAGGGCACTGGGAAGGAGATGGACAGGTGAGGAGAAGAGAAACATAGAAACACAGAAAAGCTACAGCACAATACAGGCCCTTCAACCCGCAATGCTGTGCAGAACATGTACTTACTTAGAAATTACCCAGGGTTACCCATAGCCCTCTATTTTTCTGAGCTCCATGTACCTGTCCAGGAGTCTCTTAAAAGACCTTATTGTATCCGCCTCCACTACCATCGCTGGCAGCCCCCACGCACTCACCACTCTCTGCGTAAAATATTTACACCTGACATCTTCCCTGTACCTACTTCGAAGCACCTTAAAACTGTGCCCACTTGTATTAGCCATCTCAGCCCTGGGAAAAAGCCTCTGACTATCCACACAATCAGTGCCTCTCATCATCTTATACACCTCTATCAGGTTACCTCTCATCCTCCATCGCTCCAGGGAGAAAAGGCCGAGTTCACTCAACCTATTCTCATAAGGCATGCTCCCCAATCCAGGCAACATCCTTGAAAATCTCCTCTGCACCCTTTCTATGGCTTCTGCATCCTTCCTATAGTGAGGTGACCACTAGTGAGCACAGTCCTCCGAGTGGGGTCTGACCAAAGTCCTATATAGTTGTAACATTACTTCTCGGCTCCTAAACTCAATCCCATGATTGACGAAGGCCAATACACCGTATGCCTTCTTAACCAGAATGAACCTGTGCAGCAGCTTTGAGTGTCCTATGGACTTGGACCCCAAAATCCCTCTGATCCTCCACACTGCCAAGAGTCTTACCATTAATACTATATTCAGCCATTGTATTTGACATACCAAAATGAACCACCTCATACTTATCTGGGTTGAACTCCATCTGCCACTTCTCAGCCCAGTTTTGCATCCTATCAATGCCCTGCTGTAACCTCTGACAGTCCTCCACACTATGCACAACACCCCCAACCTTTGTATCATCAGCCAATTTACTAACCCATCCCTCCACTTCCCCATCCAGGTCATTTAGAAAAATCACGAAGAGAAGGGTCTCAGAACAGATCCCTGAGGCATACCACTGGTCACTGGCCTCCATGCACAATATGACTCGTCTGCAACCACTCTTTGCCTTCTGGGAGCAAGTCAATTCTGGATCCACAAAGCAAAGTCCCCTTGGATCCCATGCCTCCTTACTTTCTCAATAAGCCTTGCATCGAATGCCTCGCACCCTTTCAATGGTTTCCATTTCACTACATCTACTGCTCTACCTTCATCGACGTGTTTAGTCACATCTTCAAAAAATTCAATGAGCCTCGTAAGGCACAACCTGCGTTTGACAACGCCATGCTGACTATTCCTAATCCTATTATGCCTCTCCAAATGTTCATAAATCCTGCCTCTCAGGATATTTTCCATCAACTTACCAACCACTAATATAAGACTCACTGGTCTATAATTTCCTGGTCTATCTCTACTCCCTTTCTTGAATAAGGGAACAACATCTGCAACCCTCCAATCCTCCGGAACCTCTCTCGTCCCCATTGATAATGCAAAGATTATTGCCAGAGGCTCAGCAATCTCCTCCCTCGCCTCCCACAGTAGCCTGGGGTACATCTCATCCGGTCCTGGAGACTTATCCAACTTGATGCTTTCCAAAAGCTTCAGCACATCCTCTTTCTTAATGTCTATATGCTCAAGCTTTTCAATCCGCTGTAAGTCATCCTACAATCGCCAAGTTCCTTTTCCATAGTGAATATTGAAGCAAAGTATTCATTAAGTACCTCTGCTATCTCCTCCGGTTCCGTACACACTTTTCCATTGTCACACTTGGATGGTCCTATTCTCTCACGTCTTATCTTCTTGCTCTTCAAATACCCGTAGAATGCCGTGAGGTTTTCCTCAATCCTGCTCGCCAAGGCTTTCTCATGGCCCCTTCTGGCTCTCCTAATTTCATTCTTAAGCTCCTTCCTGCTAGCCTTATAATCTTCAAGATCTCTATCATTACCTAGTTTTTTGAACCTCTTGTAAGCTTTTCTTTTTTCCTTGACTAGATTTTCAACAGCCTTTGTACACCACGGTTCCTGTACCCCACCATCCTTTCACTGTCTCATAGGAACGTACCTATACAGAATGCCATGCAAATATCCCCTTAACATTTGCCACATTTCTGCCGTATATTTTCCTGAGAACATCTGTTCCCAATTAATGCTCCCAAGTTCTTACCTGATAGCTTCATATCTCCCCTTACTCCAATTAAACGTTGTCCTAACTTGTCTGTTCCTATCCCTCTCCAATGCTATGGTAAAGGAGATAGAATTGTGATCACTATCTCCAAAATGCTCTCCCACTGAGAGATCTAACACCTGACCAGTTTCATTTTCCAATACCAGATCAAGTACAGCCTCTCCTCTTGTAGACTTATCTACATATTGTGTCAGGAAACATTCCTGAGCACACCTGACAAACTCCACCCCATTTAAACCCCTTGCTCTATCTAGCGAGAGGCCAATCAATATTTGGGAAATTAAAATCACCCAACATGACAACCCTGTTATTATTACACCTTTCCAGAATCTGTCTCCCTATCTGCTTTTCGATGTCCCTGTTACTATTGGGTGGTCTATAAAAAACACCCAGTAGAGTTACTGACCCCTTCCTATTCCTAACTTCCACCCACAGAGATTCCTTAGGCAATCCCTTCATGACTTCCTCCTTTTCTGCAGCCGTGACACTATCTCTGATCAGCAGTGCCATGCCCCCACCTCTTTTGCCTCCCTCCCTGTCCCTTCTGAAACATGTAATGCGTGTCACTCTAAGTAACCATTCCTGTCCCTGAGCCATCCAAGTCTCTGTAATGGCCACAACATCTTAGCTCTAAGTACTGATTCATGCTTTAAGTTCATCTGCTTTATTCATGATGCTCCTTGCATTAAAATAGACACATCTCAAACCATCGGTCTGAGCATATCCCTCCTCTATCACCTGCCTATCCTCCGTCTCACACTGTCTCCAAGCTTTCTCTACTTATGAGCCAACTGCCCCTTCCTCCATCACTTCAGTTCGGTTCCCAAACCCAAATTGTAGTTTAAACTCTCCCCAATAGCCTTAGCAAACCTCACTGCCAGGATAATGGTTCCCCCTTGGATTCAAGTGTAACCCGTCCTTTTTGTACAGGTCACGTCTGCCCCAAAAGGGGTCCCAATGATCCAGAAATCTGAATTGCTGCCCCCTGCTCCAATCCCTCAGCCATGCACTTATCCTCCACCTCACTTTATTCTTATACTCACTGTCCTGTGGCACAGGCAGTAATCCCCAGATTACTACCATTGAGGTCCTGCTTCTCAACTTCCTTCCTAACTCCCTGTAGTCTGTTTTCAGGATGTTCTCCCTTTTCCTACTTATGTCATTGGTACCAATTTGTACCACGACCTCTGGCTGTTCACCTCCCTGCTTCAGGATATGGTAGACACGATCAGAAACATCCCAGACCCTGGCTCCTGAGAGGCAAACTACCATCCATGTTTCTTTCTAGCATCCACAGAATCGCCTGTCTGATCCCCTAACTATAGAGTCCCCTATCACTGCTGCCTTCTTCCTTTCTCTACCCTTCTGAGCCACAGGGCCAGACTCTATGCCAGAGGCGCGGCCACTGTTGCTTCCCCCAGGTAGGCCATCCCCCCCAACTGTACGCAAACAGGAGTACTTATTGTTAAGGGGGACAGCCACAAGGGTACTCTCGAGTATCTGACTCTTGCCCTTCCATCTCCTGACTGTTACCAACTTATCTGTCTCCCAAGGCCCCAGTGTGACTACTTACCTATAGCTCCTCTCTATCACCTCCTCACTCTCCCTGACTAGACGAAGATCATCGAGCTGAGGACCCAGAATGGGGAATGGAAAGAGTGGGGGGGGGGTGAAGAAATTGCCAGAAGTTGGGTTTTACTTGGACTGTACTACAACTCCTTTTATTCTTCTCAATCTACAATATTCCTGAGATCCAAGAGCCTCACAGCTTTACACATGTACTTGGAGGAAAAGTAATTGGCAACAAGACAAATGTGCAAAATTGAATTTTCCAAGCAATATTTAGATGTGTGAGACATGATTTCAAGCTGATTATTAAGTTCTTGTCTGGGATGTGTGCATCAAGGAAAAGGTCAGCACTTTTGCTGTGTTCCTTCATGGCTCAGAAATGAATGGACTATGATGATGGTTCATAGGAGAGAAGGAAAACACTTTCTCTCCTGTGTTTGGAGTGACATAAGCTGGGCAGAGGAAGAACAGCAGCCTTCCTTCCCTGAAAGTAGTTAGAAATTTCAGACGGACCACGATGAAGTACTTCACAGCCATAAGCAGCATTTTTCAATGTGATGAAAGCCAGTGAAATTTGGACAGGATAGCAAAGAGATTTCCAGGAAAAGGATAGTTATTCAAAGGAACTCTTTGATATGTAAGTAAATCTTATCGGGAGAAGATGGCGGCGTGATGATAGGGCCCGCAGCCTCTCCGGTGATGAATATCTGTTATCTGTCAAGGAGGGAACCATGCACAATCCTGATTTGATGGAGACAGACGTGAATGCATAGCGGAACATCTGGAAAACTTCTGAGATGTCTGCTTTGCTACCGCTGTTACTGTGTGGTAACCGGAATCTCTGGAGCTGAAGGCCTCAAAATCCTTGGCTTTGCTTGTTTCAGCGGCCGGGGAGAGGTCGAAGGTGCTCGGCAGAGGATGGCGCTCGGGAGGCTGTGGTCGGCTGCTTCCAAGGCATCGGCAAGTTGACGATGCCTGGAGGTTTATGGCAGGGAGTTCCTCCCTTTTGCCACCTGCTATCGGGGACTCAGGAGTCGATCGACTCGGGGACTTTGAGACTTTTTTTTACTGTGCCTATGGACTGTTCTTTATCAAATTATGGTATTGCTTTGCACTGCTGTAACTATATGTTATAATTATGTGGTTTTGTCAGTGTTAGTCTTTGGTCTGTCCTGTTTTCTGTGATATCACGCTGGAGAAACATTGTATCATTTCTTAATGCATGTATGCATTTCTAAATGACAATAAAAGAGGACTGAGTGTTCTCATAATCTAAAAAATCTGATGAGAAACTGGTTGAAATGATAACGTTTATTATGAAGATCCCATTTAAAACATGAAACTGACAATGTTTCAACCATACAACTTTACAGAACTATTCCAGATATAAGGAATGAATAATTAGTAAACAGCAACATTTTTCACATCAAAAAATATAGTATTACAATGTTGTGCATGATCCAAGCCATGGAAATTCAGTCCTCTGAAACGGACACACCAAAGTGCCATGCAAATACACACGTATTTTCAGCATCTGCAGAATATCTTGCATTTGTTCAGTCTTCTGAAATAATCCTACAGTTTCTCAGGGCACATAGAACACCTCATACTCACTAAGCTAGCCAAACTCAGGCAATGATTATTATGGCAAAAAGAGGGCAGAACTCAGTTCATCAGACAGCAACCTGGACTAGACTAGAGAGATAGATGTTCACAAAATGCCTCCATGATGAAGAATAATTTCTGACACCATATTCTTACATTCACTGATCTGTTCTAAAAATAAGCTGCTGAATGAATTAACAAAAGCTCCTACATGAATGGAATAGATAATGCAAATTCAAGCAGGTCATTTAACTTGGTTTGCAATAAAGTAAGTAGATTATATGAATGCAAAATTAGCAAGCCTCAAGCAGGACCAGAGATTAGAACACTTTCTATACCTCTCCAGAGGAGCTGTTATAAGGGAAATACTGCTAACAAAAGAAATAATGATGTGCTGGTGGCTCCAATAAAAAAAAAATTTGATAATATATGTATGTATTATACATGAGTCAAACTTTCTTAAAAAAAGATCAAAAAAACTGATAGTATTAGCTATCTGAAGTGCTGAGAGAAAATGCCAAGGAACTGTCAGATATTTGAAATAATTGGCCAGATCTTGCTGGGTTTAGTTGACAGCTGGCATTTATCCAGGGCTATGCAATAAAATTCGGGATTCTTGCACCTCAACTTACATTCTGGGCTTTGCCTGTGATTTCCTGGCTGTGTCCTGAGGCTGGTGGAATTCCTTGTATTCCATTTGTCTCCCTGGTGACTACCTGAAGCCACATTCGACTTCCTGCAGATGTGGTGTCATAGCTGAGCCCAGAATGCGTTCTAGAACAAACGTCCATACCATCAACAAAACAGCCTAATTTCATTTCCATAGCATCATCCAACACAATTGGCTCACCTGTACTTCCATTACTAAATTCCTCATCTCTGCCATCATTATTCCTAGATTTGACCATCTACCTTGAGTAAACTTGATGCCATTAATGACAATGCTGTCCATATCCAAGTTCTGACACTCTAGATCTCTAAAAATCTCACCTGAACTGATCAGGTTTCAACAATACCCAAACATAAGGCAGTTACTTTTTTTTGTGTGTAAAGTATCTTGAACCACATTACTGTGAAAAGCACAATGTAAATATAGTTCGATTTTGTTTTGTTGATATTAGTTAATCTTGCCTCAAGAAGTTAAATCAACGACTTCAACTCTGGGTCAGTTCTGGATTTTGTTGATCATGAAAATTTAATTTTGAAAGATTGTATCTTTCATGTCTCTCTACAGGTCTGATGTGACAATACTCTACTCTTCCTCTGGTCCTTTCATGATCTTTCAGTCTGATTGGTGCAAGAGATACACAGTTGCTTGTCTTGAATACTCAGGTCCAAGATGTCTAGTTTCCATCATCAGCACATTATCAGCCTGCATTTTCACTAATTTGCTGTGCAAACAATTCACAAACCCGAATAGGAAAGGTCAAATCCCAGAATAGCAAATTAAAGAATACTCTGTTCATATCCCTTCACTTTTTTTTGTTGGTTGACATATGACTCTGAGGAATTGGAATGAAATGGATGCCTGCCATTATGGAGACAGATTCCCCCAATGTGTAAGAAAAAAAACTGTGTGCATAGCTATCATTCAATTTACAGTGTACCCTTCCAAGCAGTTGGCTGTTACAATAGTAAAAGGCCAAAGACATTTGAATTTAGTGCCTTCCAGGCAGAGAACAGCAAAGCAGGGACCAGAATTCTTCTCACGTCTGCTATGCATCCATTTCTCAGGCTAGGGATTATATTGAAGAAAAAATCTAATGTGCAGAACCTGGGCAGGAGCTTAAAATAAATCAAAAGTAATCTCAAATAATAGTGTGCATCTATCAACCATATAAAATTGCTACTATAGGAAGAAATCCAAATATGTATTTTTCTAATATTCTCCTAAAATAAAAGATAATAACTAAATTGGTAAGAAATAGCTATTGACCAAATTCACAATACAATCGCTCCTCTGAACACTTTTGACAGATGAAATGGTAACTCCCTGGTTAATAATTCCAACAGCCAAGATTTTAGCTCTACAGAATGAAAATGGCACCTTTAAATTTTAATTTGTAAAAATAACTTTACCATCTGAATCAACTTAATGAATGCTAATTATTTTCAGTTGCCTCCATTTTGAGGAGAGTTTTAATTTGTAGTATTTTCTCCCAGGAAGAATAACTGAAAGGTTTGTGTGATATTGAAAATGGCCAGAAGGACTTTTCTGTCTTCTCTTTTCTTGAATCTATATGCATCCCCAGTGTTCTAACAGCGTGACTTAAATATTAACTATAAACACAGCAAGAAATTAGTCAGAATTCAATAACTTCTTGCTCTGAAATACTAAAAATGAGCGAGTAAACATTGTGCAAATTATGATTTTATGAAGAAATGTTGTACAGCTTTAGAAGAACGTAGAGTAGACATGCTATCAAGAATTGACCATTGGAGTTTATCTGGAATTTCTGAATTGCCAAGCCACACACTATAAATGTTTGGAGTTTAGTCAGACAGAAAGGACAACACCTGAAGGTGGATTTAGACCCTATATTCTTCATAACGGATGAAAATTATGACAAATTAATCACATGCAGGGCAAAAAGTAGTTGGTATAAACTTTTTAATTTCAAGGTCTACAAATAATTCGGTTCAAAGGTATATATGGCAATTTCTTCCAGGTCTTATTAATTTTGTAAATGTGGTGCATTGGGAACAATTCTAACATTACAGTAAACACCACTGTAAGATGTCTTAAATCACCTAGTATTTGGTGAAAGAATAAGATTTTCAAGAACAGTTGGTAAATATAATCCATGAGAGCTTATTATTTACACAGATACTTACAAGTCCATAATGATGAAAAAGAGCTATTAAATACGATTTCCTTTATAAATTGTATTTAAAATCTGTGGAATCTTTCCAGAGCACTCATTGTCATGCCAGCCAGCATGTAGCCTAGCTGCTAATTGCGTTCTTGAAAGCAGAGTCGGTTTCCAAAATAATTTTTGCAGAGCACATATTCAGAGCCATGAAGAAAATATCAGTGGATAATAGCAGTAATATTCTCATTTACATTGCTCTGTTTCATCACACTTCCTATCCAATAAATTGGGACAGCAGGCAATACCAGAATATATTAATAATTGATGTTACGATAATGCCAATTATTTTTCAGTCGTACTTGCTTGCTCTAAGCAAGTAAAATATGATACTATGCACACTTTTAATTCTTCCAAAGCTACTGGAGATCTGAGTCACCAATTAAAATGGGAAATCTGAGTTACCGGCACAACTAAGTTATTATTCACATGATAAGCACACATAAGCAGTGCTGTGAAACAAATTCAGCCACTCCCTTCCCAACACTTACCCCCACGGTAGAAGCAAATTAAAAACAGAACAGTGCAACAAATCTAATTTTAACCAGCAGTCTTGGAAATAAATGAGCAAAGCGCCCACACTCTCGCTACCCCGTTAGGCAAATTATTCCTGAGAGGGATGCAGCTCGTTGAAGGCAGCAGTAGAGCCGGCTCTAAGAAGAATGCTTACACTTTAATTGGATTCATGGTGACTGGATACCCGATTGGAAAAAAATTGGCTCCCTGTACTGTAGTATGTGGTGGCTCAGTGAAAAAAAACTGCACTCATCTGAACATTGTCATGCTCACATTCTCAACAGTACAAAGATTTAAACAAGTCTGCTTGGGAAGGGCAGAGGGAGTGGAGCGGAAGAGGGTTGACAGATGACAGTAAATTCATACATACTGATATCCTGCCAACTGAATCCTGATCAGAATTATGTTTCTATCATTCTTTTAACTGTAGCAACTTGTATTTAGATGGTGCATCTGACATAACAAAAATGTCCCAAAAGCCTTCATATGAGGCATACTTAAACAGAAACTGACATAGTGCCACGTGAGGGATACTATAACAAATGCCAAAAACATGCCTGAAAAGACAGTGCTTAAGGCATACCTCAAAGGAGTGAAAAAGGTAGAGAGAGGTGAGAAATCAGAGCCAAGTGCCTTGACAGCTGAGGGCATAGCCACAAATAGTGGTGTGAGTAAAGTCAGGGATAATCCAGAGATTTAGACATCTCTGAGGATTATGGATGTGAAAGGGTTACATAGCTAGAATGGGTAATGCGTAAAATGGAAACAAATATTAATATCAAGACAATATTTAACCAGAAGGCAGAGTGGAAGCCACAGGGAAGTAATAAAGCATGGATAACAGGTACAACACACATGATATGCTACAACACAGAACTGGAAACCGTCAACCTCGGCTGTGTCCTCCTATGTTCAGACTGAGTTTAAAATTATTACCAAGAATACGAATGAACCTGTTCAGTTAGAATAGGTTGGTGACAGTGGGCAAGGAACAGAATTTGCAATGAAGACTGAAGATAGTGTCGCAGTGTCATCAACATCTGATCAGAGGAAATCTCTGCTCCTACAGTGCTGGATATCAGACATGATAGTCATAGTCATATAGTCATAGTCATATTTTATTGATCCTGGGGGAAATTGGTTTTCGTTACAGTTGCACCATAAATAATAAATAGTAATAAAACCATAAATAATTAATAGTAATATGTAAATTATGCCAGGAAATAAATCCAGGACCAGCCTATTGGCTCAGGGTGTCTGACCCTGATGTCTGACAATTTGCAAACATTAAAGTAATTGGGAGAGGTGGCAGTTGTGTGCAGTAAACGTAAACATGGAAACTTACAGCATGTTTTCAAAATATGGTGCTGAAGGGCAGCTAGTATATGAAAAAAATGAGAGGGTGAAGAATGGATCATTGGGAAATCAACAACATAAAGGGGCGGATGTGAGAATAAACGTTCAGATAGAGAAAGAAACAGCCAGATACAATCTCAATCAGTTAAACAATGGTAGAGAGATTAGGAATGAGAATGATGTGATCAGTGATTGTAAACTACAAAGTTTGTACATGCTTAAGAGGACAAGCAGTGAATTGTCAAAATTCCCTTCCATTAAGCACTGTCCTGGAAACTTCAGCTCACAAAGATTCACCAGGGAGAAGCACCATTCTCTATCTCTGGTTGTGTCCTTTATTCCAATAAATAGAGAGAATTGGGTGATTTTATTAAAGAGAACTGCATCACAAATTGTCTATCACAACTCAATTTATTACTACCAGAAGTGCCATTACATTTACTGCAAGTGCCCCATCTCTCTTTATATCATAAACACATGTACATCTTGGCCATGAGATTAGGATGTGGGATAATCAGGCATACGTGCTCTTCTACTCCTTTTATATTTTTACTGTGTATATTTTATCACCTGTATCAATTTAAAACTAGGCTTGTTTAAAGAAAACCCTGCTTAATTACCATCAGCATATAACCCGTAACGCCAGAGGTCCCAACTGTTATACTAATATAAAGACTACCTGCTGTTCCATATCCACTGGATTGGATCAATTTTCCTATCTGCATACAGGCAGAGGCTAAAGAGCTAAACCCCAGAGATTAGGACAAAAGAGAAGGTTACAGGAGGCAGAGGAGCGGCCACGGGATTGCTTTGAGTCAAGTGGACTAGGCTGTGATCAAGGACTCATCCTTGGATCAGAATAAACACACCATGGTGGTCACAGACTTTATTAAAAGAGTTGTAAATGAATGTGACCAACAAAACCATACATTGTCTTCCCCAATTAGAAGCCCTGGACAAACCATGAGATTCGTAATCTGCTGAGGGCCAGATCAGATACATTCATGCCTGGTGAACAAGGAAGTTACAAGTTACAAGGAATGATTGGGAGAAAGAAAACTGAGATTCGGAGTGAGAATGCGGAGGAAGCCCTTTTTGAATTTTTCAGTTTTTTTTCATCGGCGTCGAGACAGGCAGGACTGCACAGGCGTGTGACATTGGGGAGTCAAATGAGGAAGATTTAAAAGGAACACGACCTTATATAGCGGGCAGCGTAGTTTGCAGGCTGCAGAGTGAGCGGGGAGCAGAGTGAAGGCTTAAGGGCTTTAGTTAAACCGGCTTAGGCAGAATCGGGCGAGGCAAAGAGGGTTTGGTTATTCATTTATTTTTCACTGTTATTTGAAGAGAGGGGGAATTATGAGTGTGAGGGCAGCTTGTTGTTCTCGGTGTCAGATGTGGGAGGTAGTGGAGTCTCCCAGCCTCCCGGACATCCACATCTGCGCCAGGTGCGTCAAGATGCAGCTCCTAAGGGACCGCATTAGGGAACTGAAGCTGCAGCTCGATGACCTTCGTCTTATCAGGGAGAGTGAGGAGTTGATGGAGAGAAGTTACAGACAAGTGGTCACACCGGAGCCAGGGGAGGCAGACAAGTGGGTCAAGGTTAGGAGGGGGAATAGGAAGAATCAGGTAATAGAGAGTACTCCTGTGGCTGTGGTTGTGCCCGTTGACAATAAGTACTCCTGTTTGAGCACTGTTGGGGGGGGTGGGGACAGCATACCTGGGGGAAGCAACATTGGCCGTGCCTCCGGCACAGAGTCCGGCCTGTAGCTCAGAAGGGTAGGGAACAGAAGAGGAGGGCAGTAGTAATAGGGGACTCAATAGTAAGGGGGTCAGATAGGCGATTCTGTGGACGCAGTCCAGAGACCCGGATGGTAGTTTGCCTCCCAAGTGCCAGGGTCCAGGATGTTTCTGATCGCGCCCAAGAGATCCTGAAGTGGGAGGGAGAGGAGCCAGAGGTCGTGATACATATAGGCACCAATGACGTAGGTTGGAAAAGGGGAGAGGTCTTGAAAGAAGAATATAGGAAATTAGGAAGGGAGTTGAAAAAAAGGACGACAAAGGTAGTAACTTCGGGATTACCGCCTGCGCAACGCGACAGTGAGAATAGGAGTGCAATGAGACGTAGGATTAATGCGTGGCTGAGAGATTGGAGCAAGGGGCAGGGATTCGGGTCTTTGGATCATTGGGACCAATATTGGCGCAGGCGTGACCTGTACAAAGGGGACGGGTTGCACTTGAATCCTAGGGGGACCAATATCCTAGCGGGGAGATTTGCGAGGGCTACTGACGTGACTTTAAACTAGAATGGTTGGGGGGAGGAAATCAAATTAAGGAGACTAGGAGAGGGGAGGTTGATGTATGGGAAAAAGAAGAAAAAGATAACAAAGTTGTTTGCTCAATTAAGGATAAACAGAGATTGGGAGGTGGAGAGTTTCTTAATTGCATCTATTTTAATGCTAGGAGCATTGTAAGAAAGGTGGATGAGCTTAGAGCATGGATTGATACCTGGAAATATGATGTTGTAGCTATTAGTGAAACGTGGTTGCAGGAGGGGTGTGATCGGCAACTAAATATTCAAGTATTTCGTTGCTTCATGTGTGATAGAATAGGAGGGGCAAGAGGGGGAGGTGTTGCATTGCTTGTCAGAGATTATATAACAGCGGTGCTCTGGTAGGATAGATTAGTGGACTCGTCTAGGGAGGCTATTTGGGTGGAATTGAGGAATAGGAAAGGTGTTGTGACGCTTATATGGGTGTATTATAGACCACCTAATGGGGACCGAGAATTGGAGGAGCAAATTTGTAAGGAGATAGCAGATATTTGTAGTAAGCACAAGGTTGTGATTGTGGGAGATCTTAATTTTCCACACATAGACTGGGAAGCCCATTCTGTAAAAGGGCTGGATGGTTTGGAGTTTGTAAAATGTGTGCAGGATAGTTTTTTGCAGCAATACATAGAGGTACCAACTAGAGAAGGGGCAATGTTGGATCTCCTTTTAAGGAATGAGACAGGGCAGGTGACGGAGGTATTTGTTGGGGAGCACTTCAAGTCCAGTGATCACAATACAATTAGTTTCAGTGTAATTATGGAGAAGGATAGGACTGGACCTAGGATTGAGATTTTTGATTGGAGAAAGACTAACTTTGAGGAGATGCGAAAGGATTTAGAAGGAGTGGATTGGGAAAATTTGTTTTATTGGAAGGATGTAACGGAGAAATGGAGGTCATTTAAAGGTGAAATTTTGAGAGTTCAGAATCTTTATGTTCCTGTTAGGTTGAAAGGAAAGGTTAAAAGTTTGAGAGAGCCATGGTTTTCAAGAGATATTAGAAACTTGGTTCAGAAAAAGAGAGGGATCTTCAATAAATATAGGCAGCTTGGAGTTAATGAGGTACGCGAGGAATATAAAGAATGTAAAAAGAATCTTAAGAAAGAAATTAGAAAAGCTAAAAGAAAATACAAGGCTGCTTTGGCAAGTAAGGTGAAAATAAACCCAAAGGGTTTCTACAGTTATGTTAGTGGCAAAAGGATAGTGAGGAATTAAATTAGTCCCTTGGAGAATCAGAGTGGATGGCTATGTGTGGAGCCAAAAGAGACGAAGGAGATTTTGAACAATTTCTTTCCTTCGGTATTCACTAAGGAGAAGGATATTCAATTGTGTAAGGTAAAGGAAACAAGTAGTGTAGTTATGGAAAGTATGACAATTAAAGAAGAGGAAGTACTGGCACTTTTAAAGAATATAAAAGTGGATAAGTCTCCAGGTCAGACAAGATATTCCCTAGGACCTTGAGGAAAGTTAGTATAGAAATAGCAGGGGCTCTGAAAGAAATATGTCAAATGTCATTAGAAACAGGGATGGTGTCGGAGGATTGGCATATTGCTCATGTGGTTCCATTGTTTAAAAAGGGTTCTAAGAGTAAACCTGGCAACTATCGGCCTGTGAGTTTGATGTCAGTGGTGGGTATATTGATGGAAAGTATTCTTAGAGATGGTATATATAATTATCTGGATAGACAGGGTCTGATTAGGAACAGTCAACATGGATTTGTGCGTGGAAGGTCATGTTTGACAAATCTTATTGAATTTTTTGATGAGGTTACTAAGAAAGTTGACGAGGGTAAAATGGTTGGTGTTGTCTATATGGATATATGTTGTCTATAAGGCCTTTGACAAGGTTCCACACGGAAGGTTAGTTAGGAAGGTTCAATCGTTAGGCATTAATATGGAAGTAGTAAAATGGATTCAGCAGTGGCTAGATGGGAGACGCCAGAGAGTAGTGGTGGATAACTGTGTCAGATTGGAGGACGGTGTGTAGCGGTGTGCCTCAGGGATCTGTACTGGGTCCAATGTTGTTTGTCATATACATTAATGATCTGGATGATGGGGTGGTAAATTGGATTAGTAAGTATGCAGATGATACTAAGATAAGTGGTGCTGTGGATGATGAGGTAGGTTTTCAAAACTTGCGGAGAGATTTAGGACAGAAGAGTGAGCTGAAAGATGGTAGATGGAGTTTAATGCTGAAAAACGCTACATTTTGGTAGAACTAGTCAAAATAGGACATACATGGTAAATGGTAGAGCATTAAAGAATGCTGCAGAACAGAGGGATCTAGGAATAATGGTGCATAGTTCCCTGAAGATGGAATCTCATGTGGATAGGGTGGTGAAGAAAGCTTTTGGTTTGCTGGCCTTTATTAATCAGAGCATTGAGTATAGGAGTTGGGATGTAATGTTGAATTTGTATAAGGCATTGGCAAGGCCAAATCTGGAGTATTGTGTACAGTTCTGGTCACCGAATTATAGGAAGGATGTCAATAAAATTGAGAGAGTACAGAGGAGGTTTACTAAAATGTTGCCTGGGTTTTATCTCCTAAGTTACAGAGAAAGGTTGAACAAGTTAGGTCTTTATTCTTTGGAGCGTAGAAGGTTGAGAGGGGACTTGATAGAGGTGTTTAAAATTATGAGGGGGATTGATAGAGTTGACGTGGTTAGACTTTTTCCATTGAGAGTGGGCAAGATTCAAACAAGAGGATATGGGTTGAGAGTTAGAGGACAAAAGTTTAGGGGTAATGTGAGGGGGAACTTCTTTACTCAGAGAGTGGTAGCTGTGTGGAATGAGCTTCCAGCAGAAGTGGTTGAGGCAGATTCGATATTGTCATTTAAAGTTAAATTGGATAGATATATGGACAGGAAAGGAATGGAGGGTTATGTGCTGAGTGCAGGTTGTTGGGACTAGGATAGGGTAAGAGTTCAGCATGGATTAAAAGGGCCGAGATAGCCTGTTTCCATACTGTAATTGTTAGATATGGTTATATGATCTCCAGAAAGCTATCTCTTAGCGAAGTGGCAATGCTAGACTAAATTTGAATCAATGAAGGATGCGCGACAGTTCTGGCAGGGCTTGAATATATCACTCCTTATAAAGTTAAATCAAGTGACATAGGCGACAACAAGGCTTCACTTTCAGATGAGCTCAATGCTTTCTATGCTTGCTTTGACCATCACAAACTTACACAGCCCCGATGATCCTTTGATTTCAGTCGCTGAAGCCAACATGTGAGCAGCCTTCAGGAGGGTGAACCCACGAAAGGCATCCGGACCAGATGGAATAACCGGCCAAGTAGTAAAGACCTGTGCTAATCAACTGGCAGATGTTTTCACTGAGATCTTTACCTCCTGCCTTAGCAATGTGTGGTATCCGCTCGCTTCAAGCAAGCTTCAATTATACCAGTGCCCAAGAACAGTTATTATCCCTCAACCATCAGGCTCTTGAACCAAAGGGAATAACTTCACTCAACTTTCCCCATTATTGAAATGTTCCCACAACCTATGGACTCACGTTCAAGAACTCTTCATCTCATGTTCTCGTATTTATTGTTTATTTATTTATTATTATTATTGTTTATTTCTTCTTTGTTTTTGCACACTGGTTGAACACCCAAGTTCGTGCGGTCCTTCGTTGATCCTGTTATAGTTATTATTCTGTTATGGGTTTATTGAGTATGCTCATAAGAAAATGAATCTCAGGGCTGAATATGGTGACATACTGTATATGTACATTAACAACAAAATACTTTAAACTTAAAATCTGCATTCGATTTTATTTGACACCTGTCTCATCCATCTACTAAACTGCTTATAACCTCCCAAGATTCTTGAGCATTATTCATTTAACCAGATTCACCATTTGCTGCCATGTGTGAAGCTTAATATTGTTCCCTCTATTCTCAAATCCATATTGTAAGACCTTCCATTAGAATACTTCATAATTTACATTCCCGTATTTGAAAAACGCTGATCATCTATGACCCTTCTCTGCACCTTAGTTGAATTCCTCACCATGCTTCCACATTGCCATTGCAAAGGCAATATGCCAAAGTTCAAACAGCCTGGTAGTGTGCTGTAGCCCAGTGCCATTTTCATTATTTTCGGAGTACCTAAGCAGGCCATGCCCCTCTCCAGCAGGTCATTCTGTTCTTGAATGTGTTTACAACTTGCAACAGATCAAAGTTCTTCTGTCAGTAGTAGGAACCCAAGTAGGCAAGTTACTGCAGCCCAGAGGCAAGGCAGTGATTGGCACTGAAGGGATAGGAGGAATTAATCAGAATCAGGTTTATTATCACTGACATATACCGTGAAATTTGTTGCTTGGCATCAGCAGCACTGTGCAATATATAAAATTACTTGAAGTTACAATTCAAAATATATTTTTAAAAGTTCATAAAAGTGCAAAAAGAGAGCAAACTAGTCAGATATTGTTTATGGGCTGATTTACCATTCAGAAATCTGACGACAAAGGGGAAGAAGCTATTCCTAAAATGTTATGCGAGTCTTCAGGCTCCTGTACCTCTTCCCTCATGGCAGTAATGACAAGAGGACATGTTCTGTATGGCAAGTGTCCTTCAAAATGGATGCCACCTTCCTGAGGCACCGGCTTTTCAAAATGTGCTCAGTGGTGGGGAGACCAGTACCCATGATGGACATCACTGAGTCTACAGACCTGTGCTGCTTTTTTTAATCCTGTGCATTGGTGTTTCCATACCAGACAGTGATGCAACCAGTCAGAATGTGCTCCATGGTACATTTGTAGAAATTTACTAGTCTTCGGTGACATAACAAATCTCTTCACCCTCCTAATGAAGTATAGCCGCTGGCTCTATTTTATATTAAGTAATTGCATCATTATGTTGAGCCCAAGATAGATCCTCTGAGATGCTAATGCCCCAAAATTTGAAGTGGCTCACCATAATATCATTCTTTGATGTTAATAAGACAGCCAGTGGTGTAGTGGGATCAGCACCAGACTTCGAATTGAAAGGTCCCGAGTTCGACTCCAGCTGGCTCTCTGCACACTTTCCATCTGTGCTGGGTTGTGCATCGAGCTAGCAACTCGGCCTCCAATGCGACAGAAACAGCAAAATGCTGCCTGATGCACCACAAGGTGCAAAAAAGAACAGCAACAATGTTAATAGAATAAAAATTACAATAGAGAAACAGGCCATTTGATAGCCCACAGTCATATGATAGTAGTTATGCTACTTCCTCTGAATTTCATTTCACCCAAACTATTAAATCACTATGTCTATCTTCCTAATATACATACCCAGCTCTTCCTCAAAAGCTTTAACACTATTATTTTACCAATCCCCTTGTTAGTGGGTTCAACATTCCAACCACCTTCAGTTCAACATTTTGTCCTGAATACCTTGTTGAATTTATTGGTGACAAGATTGTTCACTCTGTTTCCTACATTACAAATACTACACTGATGATAAAGGGATTTATGAAATTTAGTGGTTGTAAAAGGAACAACAGGTATGTAAATGTTTTTGGTTACATTCAAGATCAAATGCTGACAAAAGTACATGTCAATTGGTGCTGGGCCCACAACTGTTCATGATACACACTAACAATCTGGAAGAGGGGGCCAAGTGCAGTGATGCTGATGATACTAAATTGAGTGGAAAAGCAAATTGTGCAGAAGATACAGAGTCTGCAGAGAGATATAGATGAGTTAAGTGAGTGGGTGAGGGTTTGGTAGATGGAGTATAATGTTGGTAAATGTGAGGCCATCCACTTTGGAAGGAAATATGGAAGAGCAGATTATTATTTAAATGGTAAAAAAATGTCATATGCTGCTGTGCAGAGGGATTTGGGAGTACTTGTGCATGAATCACAAAAGGTTGGTTTGCAGGTGCAGCAGGCTATCAAAAAAAGCAAATAATATGTTCGCCTTCATTGCTAGAGGGATTGAATTTAAGAGCAAGAAGGTTATGCTGCAACTGTACAGGGTACTGGTGAGGCCACATCTGGAGTACTGTGTGCAGTTCTGGTCTCCTTACTTGAAGGAGGATATACTGGCTTTGGAGGCAGTGCAGAGGAGGTTCACCTGGTTAATTCCAGAGATGAGGGGGTTAGACATTAAGGAGAAATTGAGTCGCCTGGGACTGTACTCACTGGAATTCAGAAGAATGAGAGGAGATCTTACAGAAACATATAAAATTATGAAAGGGAAAGATAGAGGCAGGAAAGTTGTTTCTACTGGTAGGTGAAACTAGAACTTGAGAACATAGCCTCAAGATTCGGGCAAGTAGATTTGGGATGGAGATGAGGAGGAACTGCTTTTCCCAGAGAGTGGTAAATCTGTGGAATTCTCTGCCGCATGAAGCAGTGGAGGCTACCTCAGTAAATATATTTAAGACAAAATTGGATAGATTTTTGCATAGTAGGGAAATTAAGGGTTATGGGGAAAAGGCTGGTAGGTGGTGATGAGTCCATGGTCAGATCAGCCATGATCTTAATGAATGGCGGAGCAGGCTCGACGGGCCAGATGGCCTACTCCTGCTCCTATTTCTTATGTTCTTATGAATTGAAAGCATTTATGTGAAAAACTGAAACTTGCACAAAACTGGTTACTCATCAAAAATTCAGTGGCCGCCTTAAAATTTGGCTCCATACAGATTGTTCTACAATCTCAACGGCATTTAAGAAAAAATCTGTTGCATCCTAAAAATGGAAATCTTTGAGTTATTTTCATCTTAATATGCATCCAGCATAAAAAAAAGATAGTTCAAAACCTGTATTGGTTTTCTTTTCAATGATCGGGCCAGACTGTGTTAGTATGGACCTCATGGAACATTCCAAACTTGAAATCCAGCCAGCTGACAATATAATCTGCCAACAGGGACTAAAGTTGGACAAGCTGTTTTCAAACAGAAATTAGAAGATGGAATTGCACTGCTGCAGTCAAGATTTTAGGGTGAGCTGTGGGTGAGCCAAGTGAGAAAAATAGTTTGCGGTTGTGCAAACAGAGCATCTAATTCTTTGTTTGGGATCAAGATAAGGCGGATTGTAAGAAACAGTGATTGTCAATAGTTTTGCCTTTTGTCTATTTTCCTACCTTCAACTAAATTTAATTTAGTACAGAAGATATTTATTGAAAGAATACCGAGAGTAACGTTAGATTAGATTAGATTAGATTAGATTCAACTTTATTGTCATTGTGCCGAGTACACATACAAAGCCAATGAAATGCAGTTAGCATCTGACCAGAAATGCAAAGAATAGTGTTATTCACAAAATAACTGCGAATAAAAAGTAAGTGCTACAGCACACAAATATAAAAGTACTGAGACAGTACAATATGGGTGCAATACTGTTTAGCGCTGTGATGTGAGGTTCAGCAGGGTCACAGCCTCAGGGAAGAAGCCCTTCCTGTGCCTGCCGGTGCGGGAGCACCTACCGGATGGGAGGAGAGTAAAAAGTCCATGGTTAGGGTGAGATGCATCCTTGATAATGCTTTTCCCCCTGCCTGGACAGCAGTTATGGTAGATGTTCTCAATGGTGGGCAATTGGGTGCCGATAATCCACTGGGCAGTTTTCACCACACGGGACAATTGCCATACCACACTGAGATGCAGTTGGTGAGTATGTTCTCAATGGTACAGCGGTAGAAGTCCGTCAGTATCCTGGGACAGAGGTGAGCTTTCTCGAAGCTCTGCAAGAAATAAAGGCCCTGTTGCACCTTTTTGATCAGGATGGAGGAGTTCAGGGACCAGGTGAGATCCTCGGAAATGTGGACACCAAGGAATTTGAAGCTTGATACACGCTCCACTACAGCTCCGTTGATGTAGATGGGGACATGAGTGTGGCTCCTAGCATGCCTGAAGTCCACAATAAGCCTTGGTCTTATGGGTGTTAAGGGCCAGGTTGTTGTCGGCACATTACGCGGCCAGGTGCTGGACCTCATCCCTGTAGGCCATCTCGCCATCCCCTCTGATCAGGCCAATCACCGTGGTGTCGTTTGCGAACTTGATTATGGAGTTAGAACCATGTACAGGAACGCAGTCACAGGTGAAAAGGGAGTACAGAAGAGGGCTCAGCGCACAGCCTTGAGGCACGCCAGTGTTCAGGGTGAGAATGGAGGAGGAGGGGTTGTTTAACTTAACTTATTGGGGTCTGTTAGTCAGAAAGTCCATCAAATCAGCTGTGTAATTAAGCAAATGCACACCCTAAATAAATGCAAGTGATATGTCCTTGCTTATTTCACAAATACCTACAGTATACACTCAAACAATTCAGCTTAGTTAACTCCCCTGAGTCACTAGCGTAGGAAGCAGATGCCTCAAAAGGGAAAAAAAATAGTATTAACAATAATTGTACCTCACGTTGAAAAAATTGCTTTATGTAATACATGTGACATGTTGCACCCAGACCGTATTTACACTGAACGCCTGCTGATTCGAACGACTTTTCTCACTATAAGGCTATAAGGGTGCATAATGCAGTGGGTATGAAGAGCTGCTTGGCTGAGCATCATTCAGTGATCTTTCATTCCCACAGCAAAGCACAGCAACAAGACTCTAGATGCATCCTGGCACACGAGGCAGGGGAGGAATAAGACAAAGTAAATATACGGCAGGAAATGTAAGTGGATGAAAGAGAATAAAGAATCCACGGAAAGAAACAGCTCTGCTCTACTTTATTATATATATTTTATTATATATATATGAGAAACATGAAACATCATTGACAAGTGAAGTATATATTTGCTTCCCAAAATATCTGAGAAACAATGAGAAATGACCTGTTAACAAACCTTCACTGTAACATGAGCTAGACTACACACTGCAGCATCCCAGGCCTTCATATTCTTTTGAAGTAATTCTGAGGGAGGGTGAAGCATAAGGATCCAAAAAAATTAGTAAGATAGCCAAAAACAACTAAGCTGATTGCAAATGGCTTTCTGTTTGGACATCAGATGCAAAATGTGGCATTGCCAGGAGGTTGGAACTCAATAAATTTCAAGCTTTGTAAGCATGGCTCTGAAATGAAAATGAGGGCTATCAGTCCATGGGTTTGTGGCACCAGTGAAATAGCTGAAAGAGAAAATGCAGACAGCGATTACATGCAGCAAACATGTCATATAGTATCAGTGCTCATGAATGCATTGGTATTGGTATTGGTTTATTATTATCACATGTACCAAAATACAGTGAAAAGCCTCTCTTGTATACTGCTTATACAGACCAAATCATTATACAGTGCACTGGGCAAGAATAAGGTCAGACAATAATGTTGAATATTCAATATTTCAGTAATATTTGAGTAATATTGTAAATATATTTTTTAATTAAGTACTCTTTGTTTGTTAAAAGAATTCATTAGGCGTTATCTGTAAGAAGTACATGAATGGCATACATCGTTACGCTGCCATGTCATAGGTGCTCACTACAGTAAAACCAAACTAAGACATGTTATTCCTAAATCCATGTTTTCCTTTTAAGTAATTTTATGACCTAGAGTTATGAAACACAATAGTGGTGACAAGGAACTTTTAAAACAAGCCCGAGATGGCTACCTACTTGTTGAAGCACACAGTGTTTTTTCTCTTCACAAGAGAGAGAGTTGGTCAAGTTAAAGAAAAAAAGTACAGCATGTGAGTCTTTGGAAAAGGAGAAAGACAGCCCAGTTAAAAAGAGGCAGAGAAAAGAACATAATTCATGGGTTCATAAACAGGGAGTACAGGGTGATAATAATAATAATTAAATGAAAAGCAGAAATGGCTGGCTACATTGGAAAGACGTGTTCGATTACACAAGAGATAACTGGATTTTGTATACTAAGCGAGTTGAGGTGCACTTCAAAGCAAATGAAACAGCCAATGAAAAGTGACTGCCAGATTTGTTGAGTGCACTGGGGGGGAAAAGCATATGGTTTGCCTAGAGGTTTGACTGCTCCAACCAACCCAACCACAATGAGCTTTGCTGATAGTAATCCCAAAACACTTAGAACCGAAACCATTGTTGTTTGCAGAACACTTTAGGTTTCATAAGCAGAATCAAAAGGAAGGACAGCCCATTTCAGCTTATGTGGCTGAATTGAAGAAATAGTCTGAGCATTGCCAATTCAGTAATGGGCATGATGCACTGAGAGATTGCTTAGTTTATGGAATCTTACAAGAAAGCATTCAAAAATGGCTCCTTACTGAAACACAATTCACATTTAAAACAGCAGGTGAAATCATTGCATTAATTGAAGCTGCAGACAGAGATGCAATTGAGGTGCAGTCAGTAATGAAAGTGAGTGTGAACAAAATTAGAATGTCTGAACAGAAGCATGCCTGGCCAAACAAATTGTGTTACCACTGTGGCAGGGGTCACATACACCAGATTGATGCAAGTTTACAGGTGAAACTTGCAGGAAATGCAACAAGGTAGGACACATACAAAGACATACGTATCAGTCCAACAAAAGTAAATGGATTGCACAGGGAAGAGAAAAAGGTCAAGTTGCATTTTCAAAAAGAGTATTAATCTGCATGTTGATGAAAATGTGATAATGATGAGAGTGACACAGGACTGAGCAGCCTTGAGATTTACATGTGACAAGTAATATGGCTTACACCAAAAGTGAATGCCAAATTAATTAAAATGGAATTGGACATTGACTCAGTTGTTTCAATCATTCCACAAAATGAGCTTGAGAGACATTTCAAAGACACTGAATTGAAGCCTGCAGATACCAACTAAGAGCTTATACTCGAAAAAACCTCCTGTGGGAATGACATTCATAACAGTGAAATACAACAATCAACAACCCACATTGGGCTTGTATGAGGTGAAAACAGGAGAGTTAGCATTGTGGGGTGTAATTGACTGAGACAACTACAACTTGATTGGCGATCCATCCACCATTTGCATGCCATATCTCCTACAATAGAGTCAACTGAAAGCGAATTAAGGGAGGTACTGCTGATGCCACAGCAGTGTTCAAGGATGGTACTAGAAAACTCAAACGTATCAAAGGTAAAATAGTGCCAATTTAAAAGGCCACAACCAAGTTTAACAAAGCCCATCAGGTTCTGTATACCATCTGTGATCATGTAACCAGTAAGCTAGATCGCATGGAAACTAAAGAAATTCTTTCCAACAACACACACAAAAAATGCCGGTGAATGTCAGGTCCTGACGAAGGGTTCCGACCTGAAACGTCGACTGTACCTCTTCCTATAGATGCTGCCTGGCCTGCTGCGTTCACCAACATTTTTTCATAGATTCAAAAAACTTTATTGTCATTCTAACTGTACATCAGCTCTGCAGGGCAGAATGAGACAGCGTTTCCCAGGAGCAGTGCAATCATAACAGAACAAACACAACACTAAATAATAAACATAACAATAAATAGTAAAACACAACAGCCACATGTCAGTTAAAATCAAGTTATAAGTGTCCAATGCAAGTTAAAAGTGTCTTGAATTTCCAGCATCTGCAGATTTCCTCGTGTCTGAAATTCTTTCCAAGGCTGAGTCACGCCCATAGGTAACACCAGTGGTCCCAGTAGCCAAGAAGAATGGATCTGTCAGGATATGTGATGATTTTAAGGTCACCACCATCAATCTAGTACTGAAAGTTGATCACACACTCTGTCCAAGACAGAGGATATCTTTCCAAACATTCCTGGAGGAAAATGGACTTAGCAGAGGTCTAACTACACAAGGAAATGGAAGAGTCCAAAGTGTTTCTTACCATGAACACTCTCAAAGGGCTTTATCACAAGTGAAGCTTGCCTGTGATGCCTCACCTATGGTATAGGTGCCGTCATATCACATGTTGTGAGTGATGGAAGTGAACACCCCTTAGCCTTTGCATCATATTCCCTTATTGCTGCAGAGGAAAATTACACACAGATGGACAAAGAGGTCTTGAGACCGGTTTGGGGTGTAAACTGTTTCAATCAATACTTGTGTGGGAAAGAGTTTACCCTCATTACTGATCAACAACCATTAATGTCAAAGTCTCCCTATTATGGCAGAGTTGATCCAACGGGAAACTAGAATAGATTCCACAGTGTCTCAGGTCAACAAGGCCACACAAAGTAGCTGGAACGTGCAGCAGAATTTCCAGCTCCTCCATTTTTACCAGTGCCAACATAAAACTGCCTTTGACGGGGATTGCCTTATGTGGGGATTGAGAGTTGTACCATTCAAGCTGAGAGCTAAAATGTTGGGGGAGTTACATTCCAGTCATCTAGGTGTGGTCAAAACGAAAACGTTAGCTCGACATTCTGTTTGGTGTCTGGAGTTAAGTCAGCAAATCAAGCGGCTTGCTATGTAACGTTTGCAATGCCATCCACTTCCTGCAGTCTCAGAGTCAACTCCAGCAACCACCATGGAGGAAGCTGTCCGTAAACCTGATGGTACATGCTTTCTGACTTCTGTATCTTCTGTTCGATGGGAGTCAGGAGAACAGAGAATGTCTGGGAAGGGTGGGGTCTTAGATTATGCCTGCAGCATTACTGAGGCAGCAAGAAGTACACACAGAGTCCAGAGAGGGGAGGCTGGTTCCTGTGATGTGCTGAGGTGTGTCCACAACTCTCTGCGGTTTCCTGCAGTCAAGTGCAGAGCCGTTGCAATACAAAGCCATTAAGTATCCAGACAGAATGTTTTCTATGGTGCACCAATAAAATTTGGTAAGAGGCATCGGAACATGCTGAAATTCTTTAGTTTCCTGAGGAAGTAGAGGCATTGATGAGCTTTCTTGGATGTGACATCAGCTTAATTGGACAAGGACAGGCTATTTGTGATATTCACACCAAGGAATTTGAAGCTCTCAGTCTTAATATTCTTCGCGTAAACAGGAGCATGAGCACGGCTCCACTTTCTGAAGTCAATGACTCTTGTTTTGTTGACTAGAGGCATTGCCTGCAGGCAGAAACAATGTAACCAAAAGAACAAAACTGAGGTGTTAGATAAACAAAGCTGGGTAACCTTGTATTATCTTGAGGAAGTTTTTTAATGACCACGATCATTATCCCAATATTTTTGAAACTTCAAAGGTATGAATAAACAGGATCAAGAGCAGAAAATTGCAATAGCCTTGGATTGCAGATTGCACTCAAGTGCACTTCTGCCAATATGGGTGAAAGTTATTCAATGCTATAGAGGGACGTGATCTTTTATCCATCATATTCCTTACTACAAAGCTGATATGTGGAGAAAGCAGGTTAAGAAAAAGGTAGAAGGCAAGCTAGGGGAAGGGGATAGTCCAATCCACTGCCTAGAGATGCCACCAGCTGTCCCTGCCCACATCCAGCTCATTTGACCACTGGAGCCTTAGGGAAAGGTGCGGAAAGAGGGCCTGCCTCACAACTATAGGCAATTCTGGGGCTGAAATTTGGCCTTAGTCAAGGATATCTCTAGCTAAATAACACCAGGGCATTAAGAACAAAGGATTTTTTATAAAAGATAAAAATATTAGTTTTTAAAATCTAGTTAAACATTAAACAACAATTTAATCAGTCACTGCATGAAATAAAATTGCTTCGATTTACCTGCTGAGCTGCAGGCAAAAAATTCCTTTTGAAAATTCTCCTCCATAATGCGCCGGAATGGCAGCAAGATTGGGCTCTGTTGTTCGACATCATGAGGAGTACAGCGACAGAGAATAGAAACAGCTGACCCCATGTGACACTAGGCAAGTTTTGTACTTGATTAAGTTTCAAAGGTTGAAATGTACCATCTCCAACCTACCTTTACCTCCAGCCATGGCAAAGATTCACTCCATCGGGAATAACATTACCAAGTGACCTTTATAAAACATTTACATGGGGAATCGGAGCAGGGCGTTCACTGCTCGCCGATAACAAATAGGCAAAGCCTATCCCAACCTTTAAATAGTATAGTTTTCTAAGATACTTGAAAGCTACGACCCAAGGGACACCGCAGCAAGGGAAAAGTGATGTAGTTCAATATTCAGATCTAAACAAAGGTAATTACCGAGGTTTGAATGGAAGACTAGTTGAGGTTGATCTGGACAAAATATTGACAGTGAAAGTCGACAGGCAAATGTTTATGTTTGAAAAATAAAAGCAAAAATTGAAATAAATAAATTCCATTAAAGTGTAAAAAAGTAACAGCAAGGAAAGTAGTTCACTCATGGCTGACAGGTGAAATTAAATATTTAAACCCAAAGAAGAAACTTGGAAAACTGCCAAAAATAACAGTAGACCTGAGGATTGGGAGTATTTTAGAATACAGCTAGGAGGGTTAATAAAGAAAAGGAAGGTAGAGTATGAGAATACTCTATGTGAGAGACACAGAACTTATACGCGAGAAGGAAAGATAAACAAGGGTAAATATGAAACCCTTATCGTCAGAGATCTGTCAAAAATAAGACTAGAGAACTGTAGATCCTTATGATCCGAGGAGAGATTGAGTAGACAGGGACTATATTTGCCAAAGGAATGGGGAAATTTCACAGAAACTTGCAAATTTCTCATAAAGCAACACTCATAAAATACATGTCAGGCAGCAGCTATTCAGGGAAATAAACAACAAAAGTAGGACATTTCCCCTGGCTAAGAAGCGGTGAACCTTTGGAATTTGAGAATCTATCCTGGGTCCAACATACCAATGCAACACATGAAGAAGGAACAACAGCAGCTATATTTCATTAGAAGTCTGAGGAAATTTGGCATGCCACCAAAGACATCGGCAAATTCCTACAGATGTACCATGGAGAGCATTCTAACTGGCTGCATCACTGTCTGGTATAGGCGAGGGGCACTGCACAGGATCGAAAGAAGCTGCAGAGAGTTGTGAACTCGGTCGGCTCCATCTTGGGCACCAGTCTCACCAGCATCCAGAACACCTACAAGGAGCGATGCCTCAATAGAGCGGCATCGAACATTAAGGACCCCCATCACCCAGGACATGCCCTTTTCTTATTGCTACCATCAGGAAGGAGGTACAGGAGCCTGAAGGCACACACTCAATGATTCAGGAACAGCTTCTTCCCCTCTGCCATCAGATTTCTCAATGTACTTTGAACCCATGAACACTACCTCACTATTTTTTTCTCTCTTTTTGCACTACTTATTTAATTTAACTATATTTTTAAAATATATATACTTATTGTAATTTATAATTTTTTATTATGTATTGCTGCCACAGAACAACAAATTTCACAACATATGCCGCTGATATTAAACTTGATTCTGATTCTGAGCTTTCTAACCTGGAGGGCAGAACTCTGGAGGCTTGGTAATTGTGTTCATCTAAAACACAGATTAATAAATTTCTGGACATTACAACGGGAATGAGGGCAGTGCTGGAAAATGGTGCTGAAGTAGAAGATTTGCCATGATGTTGATGAATAGTAGGGCAGGCTAAAAGAGCCAGATGGCTTATTGCTGCTCCTAATTCCTATTTCTTAATACATAGCAGCACAACATATGTGTCTTTGAGTGTTTCATGATTTTTTTTATATTTCTAAATACTTTCTAAAGGATCGGTGATTTCATTTCGTTAGCAAAAACCCTCCGATGAACTTTACAGAGCTAAATATACAAACTGACAACACATTGCAACCTATGCCACAGCTTCTTACTTTTGGTATACCTTATACTTTATACTTCATTGTCGCCAAACAATTGATACTAGAACGTACAATCATCACAGCGATATTTGATTCGGTGCTTCCCGCTCCCTGGATTACAAATTGATAGTAAATATTAAAAATTTAAATTATAAATGATAAATAGAAAATAGAAAAATGGAAAGTAAGGTAGTGCAAAAAAACCGAGAGGCAGGTCCAGATATTTGGAAGGTACGGCCCAGATCCGGGTCAGGATCCGTTCAGCAGTCTTATCACAGCTCGAACAAAGCTGTTCCCAAATCTGGCCATATGAGTCTTCAAGCTCCTGAGCCTTCTCCCGGAGGGAAGAGGGACGAGAAGTATGTTGGCTGGGTGGGTCGTGTCCTTGATTATCCTGGCAGCACTGCTCCAACAGCGTGCGGTGTAAAGTGAGTCCAAGGATGGTTTGTCTGATGTGCTGTGCCATGTTCATGATCTTCTGCAGCTTCTTCCGGTCTTGGACAGGACAACTTCCATATAAGGTTGTGATGCACCCTAGAAGAATGATTTCTACGGTGCATCTATAAAAATTAGTGAGTGTTTTAGGGGACAGGCCAAATTTCTTTAATTTTCTCAGGAAGTAAAGGTGGTGGGCCTTTTTGGCAGTGGACTCTGCTTGGTTGGACCAAGTCAGGTCATTTGTGATATTGACCCCGAGCAACTTAAAGCTTTTGACCTGTTCCACTTGCGCACCACCAATGTAAATTGGGTCGTGCAGTCCGCTACTCCTTCTGAAGTCAACAACCAATTCCTTTGTCTTGCTGACATTGAGGGATAGGTTATTGTCTTCGCACCATGCCACCAGGTTCTAAATTTCCTCTCTGTACTCAAACTCACCATTACCCGAGATACGGCCTACAATTGTTGTGTCATCAGCAGACCTATACATTGAGTTCGATGGAAATTTGGCTACACAATCATGGGTGTACAGTGAGTACAGCAGGGGGGCTGAGTACACAGCCTTGTGGGGCACCGGTGCTCAGAGTGATTGTAGAGGAGAGCTTGTCCCCTATTTTTACAGCTTGGGTCCTGTCTGTGAGGAAGCTGAAGATCCAGCTGCAGATCTGAGTGCTAAGGCCCAGGTTCCGGAGCTTAGGAATCATTTTATTTGGAATGATGGTATTAAAGGCAGAGCTGTAGTCAGTGAAAAGGAGCCTTACATATGCGTCTTTATTCTCCAGATGTTCTAAGGAGGAATGTAGGGCCAGAGAGATGGCATCTGCCATTAACCTGTTGCTCCGGTAGGCGAATTGCGAAGTGTCGAGGTTGACCGGTAGGCTGTGGTTGATGTGTGCCATAACCAATCGCTCGAAGCACTTCATAGCAATTGATGTCAGAGCCACAGGTCGATAGTCATTCAGGCATGCCACCTTGCTCTTCTTCGGCTCCGGGATTGTCGTTGCCTTCTTAAAACACAAGGGAATCTTAGACTGAAGTAAGGAGCAGTTGAAGATGACAGCAAACACTCCAGCTAGCTCGCTTGCACAGGCCCGGAGAACCTGTCCCGGGATACCATCTGGGCCAGTCACCTTCCTTGGATTTATCTTCAGGAAGGCCCTTCTAACGTCCTCCTCGGTGACGATGAATCTCGATGCCACCAGGTCCAGTTCATCCGGAGGGAGCAGGACAGTCCTCTTCTGTTCGAATCTTGCGTAGAATACATTAAGTTCATCAGGAAGAGAAGCGCCACAGTTATTGGTATTCCCAGTCTTTTCTGTGCGCACAGTGATCTCATTTAGACCCTGCCATAGTCTACTGGCATCCCTCTGGTTAGCCTGGGCTTCCAACTTGGCTTGATATTGCCTCATGGCGCCCTTAATGGCTTTCCTGAGTTTACGCCTGGATTCCGTGTAGCAACTGGTATCCCCAGAGATAAAAGCCGCAGCTCTAGCCTTCAAAAGGGACTGGACCTCCTAATTCATCCAAGGTTTCCGGTTAGGGAATACCCAAATCGTCTTGCGAGACACACAGTCCTCCGTGCATTTCCAAATAAAGTCCGTGACAGCTGAGGCATGCTCATCAAGTTTAGCTGCCGAGTCCTTGAATACTAACCAGTCCACCGATTCAAAGCAGTCACGGAGAACCTCATCCATTTCCTCTGTCCAACGCGACACCACTTTTGACACCGTGACCTCCCGCTTCAGTCTCTGTTTGTAAGCCGGGAGGAGGAGTACGGCCTGATGGTCCAATTTTCCGAGTGAGGTCGTGGAACGGAACAGTAGGCATCCTTGACTGCTGTGTAGCAGTGGTCAAGTATATTCGGTCCTCTAGTGGGGCAGGAGACATGTTGGTATAACTTTGGCAGTGCCTTTCTGAGGTTGGTCTGGTTAAAGTCCCTGTAATGAGCAAAGCCTCCGGATACTTGGTCTCAAGCTCACTAATGCTGGCATACAGTATGTTCTGAGCACACTCCACGTCCACCTGGGGGGGAATGCAGACCGCTGTCAGTATGACCGAGGTGAATTCCCATGGCAGATAGGAGGGACAACACTTCACCGACAGGTGTTCCAGGTCCGGGCTGCAGGAGCTTGTCAGTGCCACTGTGTCTGAGCACCACGCAGTGTTGATCAGCAGGCAGACACCACTTACCCTCGTCTTGCCCGAAGATGCTGTGCGGTCCATCCGATGGATCGAAAATCCCTCCAGTCGGATGGCACAGTCAGGGGTGGCAGGGGGGAGCCAGGTCTCGGTGAAACAGAATACACAGCAGCTCTGCATCTCCCTGCAGTAGGTGAGTCTCCCTTTAAGATCATCCACCTTGTTCTCTATGGTTTGCACATTAGCTAGTAGGATGGTGGGCACAGGGACCCTGAAGCCCCTCAGCTTCAATCTGACCAGCAGCCCAGCTCTTTTCCCGCGCTTCCTCGGTAAGTAGTGCATCTTTCCAGGTTTCCATCGATGCAGTGTGTTGTTGTCAGCTCTTTTAGGTTGGTGGACGCATCCCACGGGGATCAATCGGCTGGTTACGTCGTTGGACACCCCGGGTCGGGCCGAGTGACGGGGGAGGCTCCGCTGCCACTTTCAGTTGCCGGGGGCCCGGACTGTCGATTGGGTTGGGTCCCGAAGCCAACACTTAATCCCGGAGAGCAGGGCTCCTGGCTGAAACAAGTCCGTAAGCCGACTCATGGTTGTGGAGGCCTCCACTCCAGCTGAGCCTTGGGCTCAATTTCCGAGGTCGGCGGCGGAGGCCTCACTTCCGGCAGCTGTGGATGTCCACTAACGGGACTTTACGGTGGTCGCTCCAGGGAAGCTTCTGGGGAACCTTGAGGTTTCCGACGTCACTTCTGTGTGGTCGTCTGCTCCGGAGAGGTGCTGGTCGGAATGGGCTGTGTCTCCAACCACTCCGGCACAGTAGCAGACTGCGGGTCTCCGGGAACGTGGTGGGTCTCGGACCAGGCCTCGCTGGTCAGGTCCAGGTGCAGTCTGGAGTTGAAGAAGCAATTCTGGCGCGGTGATCTCCAGCTGGGTCAGTAGCTTCCCAAGGGTGTTGTTGATCTTGCTAAATGTAGCAGATTGGAGGTTTAGGAGGGTTTCTCTGGTATAGGATAGTGTAGAGGGCAGTTTGCTCGGGAGAGCACGCGCAGAGTCACCAGATACTGGCGCCATCTTAGTACCAAATATACACTCTTACTGGGCTGTTGACATCATCAGCAATAAACCTGAAAGCTAAAAACTTCATCAAAAGCAAAACAAGTACTTCCACAAGTAGAGTTAATCCTTACCTTTTAGTATGCTTCAATACACTTGGTTATTAACTGTCTCCTTAATGGGTTACAGAGGTTGCATTTAATTAACACCATAGGACAGTTCTCAGCAATTATGACAATGGCTATTCTTAAATTAATAAACTCTACTCTGCTTTCAGCCTGTGTTCTGGGCACATTTTCTTGGACTGAATCCTATTTTGATGGTTCGTTCTTTTCTTTAGCCACAGCCGTCTGCTGGAACTGATCTTTACACACCTCCAGCTCTGCTCCTGAACAGCTTCTGTGACAGCTGTTTGTGCTCAAACACTGATCTATTTTGATATCAAAAGGTTCTAACTGCACTACTGTCTCACTTGCTGTGATATCAGATGCGCTCCTCTTCCACAGAACTGGATTTACTTACAATGAACCAATCCATGAAACTATCTCATTAATTTTGCTCTCTTTATGCACTACTAATTTATTTTATATATATAATTATTATTGTAATTTATAGCTTTTTCATGTATCACACTGCACTGCTGTTGCAAAACAAATTTCACAGCATATATCAGTGATATTATACCTGATTCTGATCAACCTGATATCAAAGGAAATCCACTTCCACAGAATTGAACTTATTCAACTATAAATCAAACATGAAAACCCAAATCCTATTCAATACATAGACAATGTCCCACCCTCACAGGTGGGACACTTTAGCGGACTTACAGTCAAAACTGCCACTCTCACCTTTGTCATCTCCAGCCTCAATAAGTTGAGAATTTTTTTTGCACTGCACATAATGAGGAACTGGTCAAATGAGCTAGAACAGTGTATAATGTGACTTTGAACTGTGTGCTTCCTACACATGAAAGGTTTATGCCAACAGTATTGTACACTCAACATTATTAATTGGCATGTACTGCAAAACTGGACTTGAATATGTAACCAGAACAATGGGTAGATCTCGAGCAAGAAAGCAAGACCTAATGAAAGGTAACAGGCAACTGAGGTAATCTTGATCTCAACAATTCATCACTACAGACCACATCTTGCACTAGCATGATCTTTGTGTCCTCTTTTGCACCAATGTCTTGTTTTCACACGGGCCTCCTCTTCTTTTCTCTCTTCAATGCCTTGTATAATTTATATTGTGTGTGCTGTCTGTACCTATATGCCTGCGATGTGATTGCAAGCAAATGTTTCATTGTTGCTGGATCTCACTATGCCTGTTCAAAAAAACTTGACTTGGCATTAAAGGACCATACTTGTGTTGGTGCTGAGAATCTGTATAGAAGACAGCGGTAGATTCAATTTTACTGCAGCAACGGATAAGATTTTGTCATATTTTGCATGTCTATCTTTTGCTAATATAAAGAGAAAAGGCCCTGACTCTCAATCACTAATACAATAATGTTTGTGTGGTTTGGAATTTGTTGTATTTTAGAGGACGTAATAATTTTGAGGCGTGAACATAATCTATTTTCAGAATTGTTAATGTGACAGCAAAAGGAAAAATAAATATTAGACTATAAGACATAGGCGCAGAATTGGGCTACTTGGCCTATTGTGTCACCACCATTCGATTGCGGCTGATTTATGCTCCACCTCAAACCCATTCTCCTGCCTTCACCCTGTAGCCTTTGTCACCTTTACTAATCAAGAACCTATCATCCTCCACTTTAAATATACCCAATTACAGCGATGTGTGGTAATGAATTCCACAGATTCATCACTCACTAGCTAAAGAAATTCCTCCTCACCTCTGTTCCAAAGGCCTGACCTTCCATTCTGAGGCTGTACTCTCTGAATCTCCCACTACTGGAAACATCCTCTGCACATGCACTCTACCTAGGCCTTTCAATATTCAGTATGTTTCAATGAGATCGCCCCTCAATAGTCTAACCTCCAGCCAGTACAGGCTCAGAGCCATCAGCGAGGAAGACTATTAAAGCTTGCAGTGGGATCTGGACCAGCTGAAAAAAATGGGCTGAAAAATGGCAGCTGGAATTTAATGCAGATAAGTGCACTTCAGGAGGACGAACCAGGGTAGGCCTTATACAGTACACAGGCACTGAGGAGTGCGTTAGAACAGAGGGATATGGGAATACAGATCCATAATTTCTGGTAAGTGGTGTTACAGGTAGATAGGGTCGTAAAGAGAGTTTTTGGCACATCGGCCTTTATAAATCAAGTACTGAGTACAGTAGTTGGGAACTTATGTTGAAGTTGTTTTAAGATGTTGATGAGGCCAAATTTGTAGTACTGTATGCAGCTTTGGTCACCTTCCTACAGGATCAATAAGACTGAAAGAGTATAGACAAAATTTACAAGGATGTTGTTGGATCAGAGGGCTTGAGTTATAAGGAAATGTTGAATAACTTAGGACTTTATTCCATGGAGTGTAGAACGATGAGGAGAGATTTGATAGAGGTATACACAATTATGTGGGTTATAGATAGGGTGAGTGAAAGCAAGCTTTTCCCACTGACATTGAGTGAGACTAGAATTAGGGGTCATGGTTTAAGGGTGAAAGATGAAATACTTAAGGTGAACATGAGGAGGTACATCTTCACTCAGAGGGTGGTGCAAGTGTGGAACCAGCTACCAGCGAAAGTGGTGGATGTAAGTTTGATTGCAACATTTAAGAGAAGCTTCATTAAGTACGCGGATGGGAGTATGGAGGATTAAAGTTCAGGTGTGGGTCAATGGGGCTCGGCAGAATAATAAATTAGCATGGACTAGGGCCTGTTACTGTGCTGTAGTGCTTTATGACTCTAAACACTCCTTGTACATTAACTGTTTCATTTCTGGGATCATTCTCGTGAACTTCTCTGGACCCTCTCCAATGCAATCTTTCCTTAGACATGGGAACCAAAACTGCTCACAATATTCTAAATGCTATCTGACCAATGCTTTATAAAGCCTCAGCTGTATATCCTTGCTTTTATGCTCTAGTTCAGGGATGGCCAACCTGTGGCGCACTAAATGATTAGAAGTGGCGCATTGCACCCCAGTGATAATAATAAAAAAGTAAGCCTACTCATGCAAAAAGTATTAACAAAAAACCGATTTGTGGAAAAAAAATCTATAACAGGAATTCAAGTAGCTTAGAACTAGAAATAGGTTTTACTGAGAATAAATCGAAAAATTAGCAATTATTTTTAGCGATTTTATTATTTCATGCACATCTTTTGGCAAATGTTATCTTCTTTCACATTAATCTGTTCTCCATTTTAAAAAAATGTTCAATGAGTCAAACTAGGAAAGAAGGACTTTTGTTCTGCAGTCATTCCATAACTGTTCAATACACGTTTGATACTTGTTTGATCCTGAGCCATTTGCACTAGCGGTGCGTCGCAGGTTTTTGCCAGTCAGTTAACAATTGACACTCGTGCACTACGGAGCTGTTCTTTGCTCGTCCTTTGTGAACATTTGCATTTTTGTACTTTTTCGAAAATTAAGTCGTTTTTACATTCAGTTACCCATCACAGTGCAAAAGAAAAGCAGAAAGTGATAGTAAGCATGAGTTCAATGAACAGTGAAAATGAGTTCTTATTTATAGTGGGTCCGTCTGGAAAACTGTTGTGCATGGTTTTCTGAAAACACTTTCTCACATAATAGAAGAAATGATCTTAACAGACACTATAAAACACAACATCAGACTGAATTAGAAGGAAAACTGAAGCTAGTGCTTGAGTCTGAGTTACAGAAAGAATATGTGATTAAGAAAAAGGAAGAAATCAAAAGAAGACAAAACATATTTGTTAAATTAAGGTAAGTAATATTTCTCTTGTTTTTATATTAAATCATTATATCATGTAAAAATGCTAAATATGTCTATATTAACATATTTTTACAAGAATTGAATGGGGGTACAAGAGCTGTACGGCGCATCTGAACTCGTGCGTGAAAAAATTGACGCATGGAATGTAAAAGGTTGACCACCCCTGCTCTAGTCCCATTGAAATAAATGCTAATTCTGCATTTCCCTTTCTTACAACTGACTCAACCTGCAAATCAAACTTGCTGAAATCCTGCAGTAGGACTCCCAAGGCCGTTTGTACCTCTGATTTCTGGATTTGCTTCCCATTTAGAAAATAGTCTACACCTTTATTCCTTCTACCAAAGTGCAAGATTATACAAAGTATATATGCACATACTATACATATATGCATGACTATATTGGATAGTAATTCAACCCAGCTGAAATGAAAAAGCAGGGCTGTCTAAAGAAACCCATCTGTCAAAAAATGAAATTTTTGATACCAAGCTTTCACCATAGAACTTAACAGGAAAATGCCTGACTTAAAGCATTTACATTGGTGATCTTTGCTCTTTGCTCCCAAGGTCTAGCTCTATGATTGGCAGGAACCTGGGGCGAGGTGCTGAGGTCAGTACCATGATTGCACAAAATGATGTGCTATTAAAATTGACCCCTCTGGAAAATTTGAATATTTGCATAAAGAACTGCACTGGGTGGAAGGTAAGCTCCAGGATATATTTTAACGAGTAAGTCACATTTTTAACAACTTTAATCAGTTTCTATTTTTTAATGTAAAGCAAAGCCTCTTCACATGCACTTTGCTCTGCCTTTTCTGGGCAGGAACACAACACCACTCCCAAACAAAAATATCCCCACCAAACCCAAAGTTCTGCATTACTTAAGAGAAGAAACAAATCTTTTCGAATTTGGGCTCAGAGTGTGATTCATCACTGGTAAATTACTTCCACCAGTGTGTCACCATTGTGCAGTTAATGGAGGAGTGAGTTATGGTTTTACTGGTCAAAGTTGGCTAATAATAATTTTTGATACTGTGTGATCAAATTGCTATTAGTGTCAGCTATATATTTTTGAAACCTTTTTTAAAACTGAAACAGCTACCAGGTCTTAACTAAAGGAGAAATGCATACATTTAAATGTAGAAGCTTTAAAAATAGGATGACATTAGTTATAAGTACCAGCATTGACAGGTAATTACTCAGCCTGGCAGTATTCTCACTCAGCAAGTGTGTAAATACCTTCTGAAACCTGCTTGATGTGGAAAACACAGCTTGCTGTATATTTACAGATCCCAAACTTTCAAATCGGGTGACGGCATTGACAGCATTATAAACACACACAGTAAAATGAAGTTTGACTGGTTATAGGTCAGGCACTGACTGAGATCATAGTCATAATACATTATCAGCGCACGTAGTTGTAGGGAGAAGCAGAGCCAACAAGGCTTGAATTCCACAGTGACCTGTGCCTATCTGTGAAAAGCATTCTCTCCCCAAGGAGAAAGCTGGTATAACTCTCTTTCCCAATAACTATATTTAAATATCAGAGCTTATGTACCCAATGTTCCCTCTCTCTCACATAAGAAGCTCAATTCTAACATCTTAAAGTATCCAGTAGATCCAAACCTTCCTCACCTTGGCCGTGATTTATATTAAACATAAAACTGCCAACGGAGTTGCACATTACCTCAAAGCATACTTGAGGCTACTTAGCTCAGTGTGAAAACAGCAATGCAATACAAGACCATCGACTGTAAGACAGAGGAACACCATTTGGCCACTCGGCCCATCGAGTTCTCATCGCATTACATCACACTTTCAAAAGGCAATGTCTCAAAAAGGTGGCATCCAGCATTAAGGACACCCACCACCCAGGACATGCCCTCTCTTCATGGCTACCATCAAGGAGGAGGTACAGGTGCCAGAAGACATGCATTGAATGTTTCAGGAACAGCTTCTTTCCCTTCACTATCAGACTTGTGATTGGACAATGAATCCATGAACACTATCTTACTATTTTTTTCTCCTCTCTTTTCACACAACATATTTTATTTATTTTTAAAATATATACTTCTTATAGTAATTCAGTTTTTTTTACTATTATGTATTGCAATGTCCTGCTACCATAAAACAACAAATCTCACAACATACGACAATGATATTAAACCTGATTCTAATTCACCATGGCTGATCCACAATCCCTCTCAACCCCATTCTCCCATCTTCTCCCCCTGTAACCCTTGATGCCCTGACTCATGAAGAACCTATCAAACTCTGTTATAAATATACTCAATGACCTGACTTCCACAGTCATCTGCAGTAATCAATTCCACAGATTCACTATCCTCTGTTTAAAGAAATTACTCCACATCTTTGTTCTAAATGGATGTCCCTCTATTCTGAGGCTGTGCCGTCTGGTCCGAGATTCACCCACTATAGGAAATATCTGCTCAACATCCACTCTATCTAGGTCTTTCGATGTTCATTAGGTTTCAGTGAGATCCGCCCCACCCCCATCTTCTAAACCCCAATGAGTACAGGCCCAGAGCCACCAAATACTCCTCGCATATTAACCCTTTCATTCACAGAATAATTCTTGTGAACCTCCAGCTGACATTATCCAATGGCAGTACATCTTTTCTGAGATGAGGGACCCAAAACTGCTCACAATACACCATGCAGTCTAACCAATGCCTTATAAAGCCTTAGCATTACATCCTTGCTCTTATACTCTAGTCCTCTTGAAATGACTGCTAACATTGCATTTGCCTTCCTTGCCACCAACTCAACCTGCAAGTTAGCCTTTGGGGAATCCTGCTCAAGGACTTCCAAGAGCCTTTGCACCTCTGATTTTTGACTTTTTTCCCTGTTTAGAAAGCAGTCTATTCCTTCATTCCTTCTACCAAAGTGCATGACCACACACTTCCCTACACTATTGTCACAACCACGGACTCAGCTGCACACCAGATTCGGCAATTGTGCTTGTGAATATGCATGTGTCAGGTAATTATTATTTCATTATGGTTGTACTTAACTTCCTTCTTTTCAGTGTAGTGCTTGTCAAGACTTGAGCAAAGCACGGCAACATTATACTGCCTGCTTGCAATCGGCCTTGCCTGAGAATAGTGGGCTGTCGAGTCAACTGATGCCAAGGACTAGTAGTATTTGTCTTATATTTAAATACTCTGTTCAGCCAAGGTCTTGGTATCTAGTTTTCCATTTGAGATTTTTAGTTAACAGCTCTGTTTGTCCTAACGTTTACCGTCTTCTTTTCCCCCCTAAAAATACTGTTCGCATTTAAGTCTGTGAACTATTGACCTGCTTCAGCGTTTCTCTCACTCTCTGCATTTGGGCCAAATCCAAATGAACTAACATCTATACTCCATCTGCCACTTCTTTGCCCATTCTCCCTATCTGTCTAAGTCCTCTGTAGACTCCCTGCTTCCTCAACACTACCTGCCTCTCAATCTAGCTTTGTATCATCTGCGAACTTGGCCACAAAGCAATTCCATCATCCAAATCACTGATGTACAACATGAAAAGGAGAGGTCCCAACACCGACCACTGTAGAACACCACTAGTCACAGGCAACCAAACATGCTGTCCTTCCTCACAATCTCACTACATACTGCAACTATTTATATACCAATGGCCCATGCTCAGCCCCATCACTCCAGTTCCCATCCCTGTGCCAAATTAGCTTAAACCTTCCCCAGCACCTCTAACAAACCTGCCTGCAAGGATATTAGCCCCTCAGGTTCAGATATAACCTGTTCCTTTTGTACAGGTCATACTTTCCTCAGAAGAGATCACAATGATGCAGAAATATGAACCCCTGCACCAGTTCCTCAGCCACACATTCATCTGCCTAATCATCCTATTTTTACTCTCACTGACACCTGGTACAGGCAGCAATCCAGATATTACTACCTTGGGGGTCCTGCTTTTCAGCTTTCTACCTAAATCCCTATATTCGCTCTTCATGAGCTTCTCCATTTTCTTTCCTACCCATGTCATCGTTGCCAATATGTATCATAACTTCTAACTGCTCACCCTCCCCCTTACTACTGCACTCCTCTTCTTCCCCCTTTCCTCCTGAGCCACAGACCCTGACCCTTTGCCAGAAACCCAGTCGCTGCAGCTTCCCCCAGTAGGTCCACCCCCTCCATAGTTTCCAAAACAGTATACTTATTATTGAGGGGTACTCTGAACTGGCTGCTCTTTCCCTCTCATGATAGTCACCCAAATACCTGCCTCTTGCAATTTAGGGTAACTACTTCCCTATCTATCACCTCCTCATTCTTCTGTATAAACCACAGGCTAACTTAATAATGTACATGCACACAATATGAAACACTATTGGCTCACATGCAGCTTATTCAGTTGATAAACAAAATTTATCAGTCTAAATCAATATCGCCAAGTTCCTCCATGCTTTTGTTTTTGTATGTTTTTGGAAACAGCCTTCTTCCTCCCTCTCTTTATGTCCTTGTACTAACCCTTTACCACACATTCCCACCAACTATCCCCCATTCCCACCCACCAACCAATGTCCAGTGAGACCAGTTATCTTGCTATGCTTTAACTTGCATGATCTGAACTCTTGTCGAGGTCTGGAATCGACGTGCAACATTGTACAGTGGAAGCAAGAAAATATTAAAAAGTAAGAAGCACTGTGTGCTTCCCAAAAGTGGGGAGAAACCACTAGGTTAAACTATGTGCAGAGCCACAGCAAAATAAGCATGTGGAAGAGTTAATTAACTAATTTGGAATAGAGTTGTTATCTGCCCAAGGACAGAAACACAGAAGGCCATGAAGGTATAGAAATCAACAAGTACCAGCACAGATCTCAGTGGTTCACATGGCTCTAAAACTATGTTTAAATTACCTCTGGACTGCAAGTAATCCTTGGCTGTACAGGCTGCTTCTAGAGGTATTCCCTTGGAGGTCAGGGAGAAACTTGGAAAAAATTCTTGGAGGTTTTATCTGCAGGCGGTCAGGAAACTTGGGTCAAATCCATGACTGAGAAATGATATACAGCCTGTGGAGGGAACAAGCTGAACAATCTTTGCTAATTCAAAACGTTGATTCATCCTTATGATTTTATTAAGTAAATTGCAGAACGTGAGTGGAGAGATTATGCATTTTGGAACTCTGTGATTACCATCATACTTCTACCTTTACGGTACAATTGTCCAGCTGCAACATTTCAGCTCGTTTAGCGCACAGTAGATTTATAAAAGCTTCATCTCAATACTTTCTCTGCATTGTGCAAAATATTGTTTCAACAAACATTATTGTGAAAGCTAGATTATATTTTTTTGTTTTTTTTTTAACATGCTTTTTTTAACTCTCCTCCTTAACAGGGCAAATTATTGCAAGGCAACTACAGACAACAAACAGTTGTTAATGACCAGGCTCTGAATTCCTTAAGGAATTCCTCTGAATTCCCCACTCTCTAAACCATAGAATCAGCACAGTATTGTCAATAATCTCAGGAAATTTTGCTATTCCAAAGGCAGGCACTCTCCCAAGATTTCAGGATCTGTATTTAGTTGAGGGTTGTTTGAAATCTCATCTCAGACATGGAAAGAACACAAAGCTCAACCAACTGAATTAGAATGAGGCTGGGAATCAAACCACGATTCAGCATGTGGCTCAGTGTCACTGGTAACGGTCAGAGTTTCTGGTTATATTGTGCTTTGTTAGATAGCCATCTGAAAAAAGTGCAATGAAAAAATTGAATAGGGATGAAGAACTTTTTCATGAAACTAAAAATATTAATCAACAAGTGATCCTACTGTGAACTGGGAACCAATGTTATACCGATCACATTTTAAAAAGCCCAAAATATTTAATTTTCCTCCATCAATAATTCTTTAATAATATATGATCACACTGTTGACAGAAAAACCTCAAAAATGAGGCTGATGTTTTAACCTTTCTGTTTACTCCGGTTTAAAATTTTGCACCATAAGGTAGCTTTATTGGGTGAAAAAGCAAGATAATATTTTTCCTAAATTGGCGTTTTCCCAGTGGGTGATTTAGTATTCTGCAAAGACAATTGTGATTCCACCAGTAGTTCCCCACCCCATCTTGCAATTGAGAAAGAGGCAATTGCTAATGTCAATGTGGAGAACTCTAATTGTGGTTGTTCAGAAAGGGGACAAGGGAGCATGCACTTTTATTTGTTAACTGAGCATTGTTGTGCAGGAAATCATTACAGGCAAACATTAGCAAGGAAGACTGGAAGGAAGATTATATGATCCACTAATAACTGAACACAGTGGGCTATTGTTTTGTGCTTGTAAGGAGGTGGAACATGATAGGCAACCAAGTCTGGCCAAATCCTTTTCAGTTCAAAGTAAATTTAATATCAAACTACATACATATCACCACATACAACCCTGAGATTCATTTTCTTGTGAGCACTCACAGTAAATACAAAAAACGCAACAGAATCAATCAGACAGACAACAACCAATGTGCAAAGGACAACAAACTGTGCAAATACAAAATGAGAAAAATAATAACAATAATAAATAAGCAAGAACTATTGAGAGTCTTTGAAAGTGACTCCATAGGTTATGGGAACGGTTTAGTGATGGGGTGAGTGAAGTTATCCCCTCTGGTTCAAGAGCATGAAGGCTGTGGGGTAATAATTGTTCCAGAACAATTTCAGTGGTGTGGGTGGTGTGGGTCCTGAGGCTCCTGTACCTTGTTCCTGATGGCAGCAGGATTTACATAAGGCTGAATCCATATTCACAGTCAGCACTAGAAGCTTGAAATATTCCAAATATGACAACAAGAATTGACAGTTCTTCACACTCTTCATTTCTAACCCCATAGTGTAATATATCAGTGAACACCTTTAAATAAACCAGTCTTCACTTTCTCAGAAACAACAAATTTGAAATCATCGTATTGCTGCGGTATTTTTGAGTCAACACTTTTGTTGTAGTTCATAACTGTAGCTGAGTATTTTTTTGTCACTCTCAAACATTCTCTTTTCCAAATTCATAATTGGTTGCATTTGCAATTGCATCGGGTCAAAAGCTTGTCATTCTCTTAACCCATTGTCAGGAAATCTATTATCAGAGTGATTATACACACGTTGAATAAATTGAATAATAGGCACAGTATCGACATCAGAACTTATAGATGCAAGCAGATCTTTTCATTCCAATAAGCGGAAACGCCAAGATACTGTGACCATAACTTGTTAACTTTTGTTTTTGTATACTGTAGCGCTTCAACTGTATTCAAACAGCTTTTCTGAAGGAATTTACAAAGATGCCAGATCTTCGAAAACATCATTAAGGACAGTTAATATTGTGCATTGGTCAAAATCTTCAGGCAGCAGTTGCTGACTGGATCATTATATTCTTGCTCCTTGTAATACTGATCAAAACTTTGTAATTCCTCATTAAAGCAGTAACGGCAAAATGTCTTGACGGCCATATTACTTTAACATTAACATAAACGAAAATTCCAGCTGCACAGCAACAAAGGCTATGTGCAGGAGAGCATTTCAGTAACTGCATGGTCGCGCACCCGTGCAGCTTAGAGGAAACAGTACACCATAGGTATTATCAATTTGTCAAAGTTTTAGATGACATGCCGAGTCATTGCAAACTTCTAAGAAAATAGAGGCACTGCTGTGCTTTCTTCATAATGGCACTTATATGCTGGACCCAGGACAGATCCTCTGAAATAAAAACTCCGAGGAACTTAAAGTTGCTGACCCTCTCTATCTCTGATCCCCTGATGAGGACTGGTTCATGGACTTCCAGTTCCTCCTCCCGAAGTCAATAATCAGCTCCTTAGTCTTGATGATATTGAGTGACAGGTTGTTAATATGTCACCACTCAGCCAGATTTACAATCTCCCTCCTATATGCTGATTCATCACCACCTTTGATTCAGCCAGTGACAGTGGTGTCATCAGCAAACTCAAATGGGGCATTGGGGTTGTGCTTGGCCTCACAGTCGTAAGTATAAAGTGAATTGTGGGTATTACTAGTACAATAGACCCTTCTAAGGAAGATTGACTTACTACAATATTATTTATTTCTCTGTATCCCATTCAGCTGTTACACCAGACTTAAATCATTTTTCCTCTGTTTATTAAACATCTTTTTTAACTGCATTTTAATATACTCTTGGAATGCTTTTCCTGCTCACCTAATGTGCATCAGTTTTAAAACAAAAGGTAACTTATATTAGGGATCTAGCACCTGTAGCAATTAATAAGTATGAGTTCATGTCAGAGAAATAGAAAGGAAGATGAAAAGATAGATCAATTGTCTCCTACTAATTCATTTTAAAATGGCACAGGGCAAAATGGCTAAAAGATAAAATCCTTGATGTTCATATAAACTAGTAAAGCGATATTTATCTGTAACAACCAGATTCTATAACTAACTCTCATGTGTTTAAGCACTGACAATTAACATAAATCTACTTTAAATATTAGAGAAAATTGCAGAGATTCTGTTGAACTGAAATCAAACTAGGTCATCTCAAATTAAGCAGACTCTCTGAAGAATTAACAGGTTATTTTATTGAACATAAAATGATGATAAATGTGGGTGGATATTGTTCTGCTTGCTGAAACCCTCCCAAATAGAGCAGAACAAATAATAGATGTTCCCAACATTAGACTGTACAGCTTTAATAAAGACAATTCATTGTTCTTACACTTCATTAGAATTATTAACATTAGCTACAGAAGCACAAAGACAGAGAAAAGACTGTGATTGTGAGATCCCAAAAATTCACATTGATAGTTTACAATCAACAGCTTAGTGATGGCAACACTAAATTCCAATCTTGGCAAACGTGATACAACACACTTTGCAGATGGTTCCATATTTTTATCAAATTGCAGAGTTTAACATGCTAACAAAGAAATAAAATGAGAAAAAGAAATTCCTCCAACAATATGCTGCATAATTATTTCACACTGAGTTGGAAAGGCACTGTGCTTAGAATCAGAAAAAAGCAAAATCTTTTTTATCTGCGGTCCCCCTCACAGGATCTGCAATAGAATCTTTTGGGTTCAAATAAACGGGGTTCAGGCTTTATTAAAGGTACTGCAAATGAAGATAATTTTGCATACTTCTACATATTCAAATTTATTTTTCTACAGAGATTAATTCAGGATTATGTTTCATGGAAAATATTTTTGATGTTGACAGCATTTTCAGTCCTTAGGTAGGTAGTCAAAATTATCTGACACACGCACCCCAGGACAATTAACATACAAGGTAGCATTCCATGCTTTTAATTATTGTTCTCACTTTATCAGTACAACATAAAAGTGGCAGATAATTCAAGACATTGCAATATATTTTCAATCATAACCCTGAATAAACAACAAAACCAGGAAGATACAAACAGATAAAAGTAGCCTCCATTCTCTGTACATATTATTCTTAGGGAGCAGAATTCAACAATGACAACTCCCAAGTCAGAAGCTGTCAATCAACTGTCAAATAGCAGAGTCCCACTGCAGCTCCCATCACTTGGCTGTCAGTGCTGAAGTTGACAGACTCGATACAGAGAGCACATTCTGGGATGCCAGTCAACTCCTTCACTCACATCAACCTTGGAAATGGTCTGGTGTAAGAGCCTGAGAATGTTTGAACTTCTCTGAACCCGGGAAGTTGGGGAATCTATAGTGAGCGTATTTTGTTCAAAAGAAACCCTCCGTGAGGAAATGTGTTTGGCAAGTGATCAACTTGTTCCAAGTAGCAATATTAAAAAAGATACTTAAATCAGTTGATTTTAGGGTATAAATGTTAGGCTTTTAATGAAGGGAGCAATCTAGAGTTCATTGGAAATCTAATGGTTCTTTATTAACTACTTGTTAAGACTATTGCACTATTTACAAAGTTCAAGCAATTTAATTATTAAGAATAGGGCAAAAGGAAATGCAAGCAAGTAAAATGCAAAATTAGAAGAAAATAAAAGCAGAAAGCCACAGGCCCTTCAAGCCCCTCCAATTTGACATGATGACTTATCTATGCCAGCTTCGACCCCTCTTCCATAACAATTCCTTATAGCCCTCAATCTTTCAAATATTTATCTATCTACACCTTAAATACAGTATGTCTAATGATCTGGCTTCCACGATCCCCAGGGATAGAAAATTACTGAGTTTCACTCCCATTTAAGAGAACTAAGTGGTTTGCAGTTTTAAATGACTGGCCCCTTATTTTGCAACTATGTCCTGTTGTTTGCAATTCTACCACTAGTGAGAACGTCTGAACATATACCCTGTTGTCTGGTTAGGAACTTATGTGTTTGAATAAGATTATGCATTTTGTTGGTGAGCCAGAGTGACACCCATTTTTCTTCTAAACTCCCTGGAATACAGACCCAAACTATCTACCTGCACTTGATAAGACAATCCTCTCATCCCAGGAATTGGCCTAGTCAATATCTTTTGGACTGCCTTCAATACAACTACAGTATACCCTTTCTTATCCTTTCTTAGCTAAGGGGACCAACACTGTGCACAATATTGAGTGTGGCTTCATCAACGCAGTGTACAACTGTAATATAATCTCCCCATTCTTGATAGCACCATATTCTGCTACCAAACATGTGCAACAGCTTCTAGTAGTCAAAAAAATAAGAAATCCAATTAAAACATCACTAAAAAAAACCTTTTCAATGGTAAATTGTGTTAAATTATCACCACAAACAGTGTAAGGGTGAGCGTTGGCAAGGCGAGTTCAACGGATGAGCTGAGATGGTGTGTTGCAGAATCGTTGCAGTTGTAGTTCTGATACTTGTACAGCTGGCCTGGGTGTGAGACTGGATCACTCTGGGTACCAAAAGGAGAAGTCAGGGCCTGGGTAGAGAAGATTTTGCACTTATTCAACTGGCCCAGTTGCAAGGTTGGATCGCACTGGGAATCAAAATGGGAGAAGTTGTGGCCCGAAGAGAGAAGTTCTGATGCTCGTTCAACTGGCCCGGGAGCGAGGTTGGATCACACTGGGTACTGAGCTGATCTGAAGACCCTGAGAGCGGCTTCAGGCTGAGCAACAGAATCTGGGCCCAGAGCAAGTCACTAGGCAGCGTGGTATAGGCCTGAAGCCTTTTGTTGCAGCTGGGACTTACTGCAAGATATAACGGCTGCTTAGACAATTTAAATGCAGCCTAGATTGGAGGTGAGAACTGATTTTGCTCACTTGCCGTTATTTCACTCCTTTGTTCAGGGCACAGGAGCCTTTCGCTGTTCTGTTGTTTGGTCAATTTAAACACCGGCCCAGATAGACTGAAAAGAGAGTGTGTTGGTTAGGTTGACAGCCGATTTCACTTGTTCTCCATGATGCTGAGGCTATGAAGACCGACCCAGCTGCTCTGCACTGTGCCCGCTAATAAGATGAACTGATAAGTGAGGCCTTGGACCTAATCTAGTCTGCTCTGCGGTTCTGATCTCAGGACTCAGTTTTGGTTCCAAATGCTGTTGTTGTTCACTTCAATTGTTTGCATGATTTTTATTTTGTTCTTTCTCTTGCGCATTGAGTATTGACTTCTATTTTTACTTTCATTCTTTGTCTTTCTTTCACTGGGGTCTTTCTGCTTTCTTGCTTTGTGGCTACCCATGAGCAAGCAAATCTCAAGGTTGTATAATTTATACATTCTCTGATAATTACTTAACAACTCCTCTACTATGAAGGCCCACATACCATTTGCCTTCTAAGCTACTTGTTGGATCTGCCTGTTAACTGTGATCAATACATTAGCACAGTAAGATTTCCCTGGCCTTCACTCATTGCAGACTCTCTCCCTGTTTAGATAAAAATCCACCTTTTGATTCCTTTTGCTGAAATGTATCATCTCACACTTCCCCACATGAAACTTAATCTGCCATTTTTCACTGAATCTATCTATATCTTGATGCAGAATCACAATGTCCTCATCACAGCTTGCTATTCCACTTATTTTTGTATCATCAGCAAACTTGGAAATGTTACATTTCACTCCCTCCTCCTGCTCATTTCTCTAAATAGAAGACAGTTCAGGGCCAAGAGCTGACCTTTGGGGCATTCAATTAATGACATCCCCCAGCTTGAAAAGTACCCATTTATTCCAACTTTATTTTCTATGAGACAACTAGTTTTTCAATCCATGCTAACACTCTCTCTTCAATATCATGGGCTCTTAACTTCTGCATCAGCCTCTATGCAGCACCTTGCCAAATGCCTTTGGAAATCTAAATGCACTAACATCTACCGATTACCCTGCATCACTCGTCTGTATCACAACCTCAAAGAATTCAAACAAAGTCGTCAAACATGATTTACTTTCCACTAAAGCAGATTGGCTATGTTTGATTATATTCAGCTTTAAGTGTGGACATAAGTAGTGAGAGACCATTTTTAATTGCTCTTTTCAGAAAATAATACTCATTTTTATAATTGTTCATAGGTCGCATCTTATCAAAGATGAATAAGTAATCAACTGGTTTCAGAAACTGCTCCTTAATATACCACCAGTTGGATTACTGAAGGAGACTTGTTGAAGTGCTTTTCCCAACGCCAGCAGCCAGGGCATGTTAGAGTTTCACCTCTCCTTTCTGATAACATGGCTCAGGTTTAGATAGGAATAAGAGCAGATTCTCATTGGATACACTAACACTAAGAATTAAATGCAATTTTACAGTTCGGGTATGGGTGGGCACAGTTGCCAGCTCACAGTTTCAACAACAGGTGCTGTTTGTGTGCTGTTGCACATTCTCCCCATCATCACATGGGCTTCTTCCAGGTGCTCGAGTCCTCTCCCACATCCTAAAGACGATGGGATTGGTGTAAATGGGTGCTGCCTGGTCTGCATGGATGTGCTGTGCCAAAGGGCATGTTTCTATGTTTACGTCTTGATGAATCTTACAAATTCAGCACGGGACAATAAAAGGATAAAGTGTAGAGGATTGTTCTTTTAACTGCTCACCCAACTTCCTCCTTGCAATGCAGCAGTTTCTAAAATTTTAAATTATTTTATAGCCAAATGAATATCTATGTTCATTCCCAAATGAAAAAAGTAAAAACACCACAAGCCTCTCTGATTCACAGCACAGTTACTTTACAGAGGTGGTGTCTGAGCGAGGCATGGATGTTTGTGATGGATGACTGATGATGAACACATGGACATATTACAGAGCACTTTACATACTGCTGCACTGCACAGCACTTAAATTGGTGCTTTGAAATATGTTAATGCACTTGTTACTAATATATCTTATAATCACAGTCGTTTTGCAATGCAGCAATAGCACTTGAATAAAGTGGTCTGAACAGAAGTAGAATGCTGCAGGGCAGCACATATATTTCAGCATTTTAAAAATAAAACATCTTTCCAATCTCATCCCAAAGTACCCACCTCAACTGAGAATATGGCGCTACAACGAAGGGCTCCACAATGGAGCCTAATTGTATTTGTGCATGGACATCTGCTCTTTCATACAGGAATCACTGAACAGTGATCCGAAAAGGCAATATCAGGTTTTTTACTGGAATTTTTGTTGCCCAGTTGTAGTTCCTCCTATTAGTGTTCTCTCCGTTTGCTGACACAAAGCTCTGTGAAGATGTAAAGAATTGAAAGAATCTTGCCTCCTCTCTAGAATTACTGAACCAATTGTACAAACAAACAGCATCTTACATGTACCAACAAGTAACAACAAATATTACAAGAATATTTTAAGTTCATAGTGAAAAGCTGATCATATGCCAAAAACTGAAAAACTGTTCCGACTATAATTGAAACTTGTAATAATTTTGTGTAGAACAATGGCACAATCCTTTCTAGAATATGGTGTAGAGTGAAAAGAATTGAAGGATTCCAGTCTTCAGAAACAAAGAATGAAGTAACAAGATTATGTTATTGGAAATGTAATCCAGTGTTCTGAAAATGAGATCAAATCTCACCATGACAGCTAGGAACTTACAACTTAGTTAACAAATCCAGAATGAAAAACTAGAATCACCAATGGTCACAATAGAGCGACTGAATTGTCTTAAAACACCACAGAAGCCTTTTAAGGAAGTAAATCTGCAAACTTAGAGTCCAGCTGAAAACAATTCCTGACCCACTGCAATATGGTTAATTCTCAATGCGTTCCAAGAGGATTAAAGATGAACTACAAACGCAAGACTTCCAGGAATCTCCTCATTGTGTAAAAAAAATAAAAATAACGTCTTAGCTGTGAAGAACATCACAAACAAAATCAGTAATAAGATAAAGCAAGGAACATGGATTACATGAGCCATTACATTTCAGGGCTGCTCCAATAATATGGTATATTTGTCAAGCAGCTTGCAACACTTGTAGCCAGATATCCTAAGTCAGTGGATTCTGGTTAATTGGAACACATTGGGACCAGCACATTTTGGCCCAATTAGACGGCTGCCACAATTAGCTGGTTTCATGGAAATAGTTAAAAAAGGTTTATAAAAAAAAGATAAACTGCTGTTAAACTGAGTAACAAACTGTGTATTTAAATGAAATACAGAACAAATTAGAACATTAGCAATGCTACTATTATAAAACTGTTCTTATTAGTTATTGATGGAGGAATTCATCTGGTGTATGCTGCAGTGTTTGAGAGGAGTAGCACCTCCGGTGAAGGGGCCTGTCATGCCCAATCACCTTTGGTCCCCACTCAGCTCTCACCTGCAGCCATGTAGCTGTTCGTATGCAACAGAGGCCAAGCTACTTTGACAGACGGGCTAAACCAGGTCAGGCTGGCTGGCAGAGCTCAGTGCAGTAGAGACATGCCGGTCCCCACACGTGAAGTCAGCTCTGGCAAACTGGGTGGATGAGATCAACCATGAAATCCAGCAGCCGGGAAGGTGGTTCTACAGCATTACCTGTAGAGTGAAGGATATGACAAGGCACACTAGAAGTCATGGTCATCCACTGTAAGCAGGGAAGACCCCAGTTGTGATGTCTACTCATCCCACTGGACCCAGACTTTCGAGGTCAAGAGAGTGAAACTGTTCCTGTGCAACAGCCTTTCCACTTTAAAAACTCTTGCACAGGTTTCACTGGCATCGCTGGATACAACAGACAACCAACACCCTGCTCTGTTCTTTTGATTGACTGGAAATGAACAAAATTAGCACAGATACCTAGTGGAGATAATGGATTGCCTTCATACAATGCTGCTTTCAAATATTACATCCTCCAAATCTTCATTTTCATTGTAACATTCAAAGTTATTATTGATACCTTCAAATTCTTCGGAATTTCTAACTTGAAGTCACGAAATCGTTTCTGGCATCCCCAAGCCTGAATGCTTGAAACCGCAGTTAACAAAACAATTCTAAATGATCTTACTGCTTATTTCTTGCCAACTATCAGTGACAAAAATCACTGTTTTTTGAACACAAACACAGCAAGTGATGCTATTTGAAAACTGTTTGCTCTAAGCACAGTGCAGTGTCTAACGGCCACACAAGTTCACACAATTGACACTAATTAGAAACTGATTGGCAATTAAACAACACAGTATCACAAATAAATGAGGGGAATCCCTGCCATTTGTTTGGTTAGTTTATTTCGTTAAGAGTTGTCCCAAGTAAGCAGTTGCCCCAATTAACCAATGGACCAATTCACCAGAATCCTCCGTATATGAAGTGCGGGTATGCACAAATGCGTATACACACACACACACACACACACACACACACACACACGATACAAGTGAAGGGAAGTGTTTATCATTTAGAAAGCCATGATCTCGGCTTCTGATGCACTTTAATATGTCTCTTAGCTCTTATGCTAGTCTTATATTATTACTCGATATGATATTTATGCAGATAGAAGTATCTGCAATTCTATTATTTTCCTGCAACTCTCTGTAATTTATATACTTGAAGTTCAATTAATCTGAACACTTAAAGTAATGCAATCAGAATTTATTCTTCCATAACAAATCCATCTCCTAGGGGTATGACACTATACTCGGAAATATGTTTACTTAATAAATCATACAGATCCCCTAACAAGATAGGGTGGATACAGTCACAAAAGTTTAGCATTATACTGATGGTGAAAAGATATTATTCCATGACTAACTCTTTACTCCAGAACATAGTTCACAAGGAAGGTTGCACCAGCTTATATGATCAGAAGTTAATTTTGTTTTATTTATTGAGATACAGCTTGGAATAGGCCCTTTCAGTCCTTCGAACCGCGCTGCCCAGCAAACCCCAATTTAACGCTAGCCTAATCATGGGACAACTTACAATGACAATTAACCCACTCACTCTGGGACTGTTGGAGTGTGAGAGGAAACCAGAGCACCCAGAGAAAACCTACAGTTTCCACGGAAAGGATGCACAAACTCCTTTGGAATTACACTCCAGCGCCCTGCACTGTAATAGCGTTGTGCGAACCTCTATGCTACCATGGTGCCTATAGCTGTATTCCTCTGTACCTTCTATTGCTTCCAGCTACAGCTTCTGAGACCTGGCTGACTGATAAGATAACTTATAAATCTGGTAATATTCATCTGATAACCGGTAACACGATTTAGGATTGCAAGACTCTGCTGGATATTAAGAACATCAAGGACTACAGGTCTACTCTATTAGTGAGTTGCTGGATGGCGGCAGAGCCAGACCTGTACCACATCATTGCCTGCTACAGCCACCCAGAGAAGAAGACGTCACAGGCACCACGTGGAGCTGATGCGTGGTCCAACAAATGGTGCAAATGATTGTCTTGTATGCTTTTCTTGTCATCGCAATACCCGGTTGGACATTGGTAATGAACAATACTGCAAGTTTGGTTCACTGGATCTTTAGCGAGGTCAACAGCAAACTGTGTGGACTTGGTTGTTGCACAGACCGGGCCCTCAGGCCATGGCATCATCTGTTGCAGCCGCCCAAGGAAGGAGATGCCGGAGGAGGTATGCTAGAGAGAAGAGGTGTGGTGGGTGCATGTAATCCATACTAGATTGGGGTCCCATCATTGTTGTCTTCCAGTGTTCGCTCAGTGGAAGACAAGCTGGATGCGTTAATCTGTGGCTGCACTAGCATGTGATGAGGAACTGTGGCATGCTTGTTCTTGCAGAAACGTGGCTCCAAGACATATCCCAAATACCATCAATCTACAGGCCATACCATTCAGGGACTTGGGTTATATGATTTTTTTTCTGTATGTTTTTTGCTATTGTAACTATATGTGTTATGCACTGTGTGCTGTGTGTGACTGTTGGTACTGCGTTGTACATCTTGGTCCAAGAGGAACACTGTTTTGTTTGGCTGTAATCGTGTGTGTGTGACTGGATGACAATTAAAATTGAACTACAACTTGAACTTGAATGGACCAAATCACATTATATCACCAATTATCACAAATATAAAGAGCACTTCCAGAACTTTTTTTAGATTTATCTGTAGCTGTGAAACAAATGACCTGAAAACCATCCACAATGATGGTCCGTAATGGCCTTCCGAGTGGTGAAGTGGCTGCTGCAGAGATAGCTGCCTTTCAGGTGCACTTGAAGTCAGCTCAAACTGCTCTAACGCCTTACTCTTGCACGATGCATTGGTGTTCTGAGTCACTGACAATTCATTTTCATATCACCCATATATCACATATTGCTTCTATTGTACATTCATAGAAAAATACAGCTGAAAACCAGATCCTTCAGCCCAATTCATTCATGCTAAAAAGCTTCTTACACTAAACCCAATAATCTGCATTTGGCCCATATCCCTCCAAACATTTGCTATCTCTGTACCTGTCTAAAAATCTATTAAACATTGCAATCATATCTGCTTCTACCACTTTCTATGGCAGTTTCTTCCATATCTCCACTGTTGCGTGTATGGAAAGCTTGTCCTTCAGATCCTCTTTTTCATGATTATATCACATCTCAAATCTATGCTCTTTCATTTTAGACATCACTGCCTTGATAAAAAGAAATACTATGATTATCTACAATTATTTACCCTATCCGTTATCTCTCATAATTTTATAAGGTCACCCCTTGGCCTTCTTTGCTCCAGAAAATAAGTCCTAATTCCTCATTACTCAAGCCCTCCAGTCATAGCAACAACCTTTGTGAATCTTTTCTGCACCCTCTCTAGCTTTATCCTTGAAAAAGAATATAACCAATCTAGAAGGTATGTCTAAAACTAAAAAAACTGACAAGAAAGTTTCAAGGCTTAAGGAGTAGAAATTTATCCCAAGGCTGCATACATTAAATCGGTCATACGGCAACATCTGTGCAAAGTCCTTGCTCCCAATCAAATTTCAAAAGCAGAGTGCAGCTCACAGATGCCACTATTTTGTACCCCTGGAACAAACAAGGACGTCCTGAGAACATACCGACCCTTTGGTGTCACCCTGCCAACCAATCTGCACATAGACCAGCCCAGACAGAGCACTCCAATACGAGGTGAAGGAAAGATACTTTTGTAAAACAATTTGGAAAATAAAAAAAACTACAGAACCTCCAGATTTGAATTTTTAAAAACAGAAAATAAGTACTCAACAGATCAGACAGTAATTCTCAATCACCTATATAACTAATTTTAAAAAGCTGACATTGCCTCTTTTTCAATCACTAAATAATAAAATTAAATCCTGAAATATTATGTGTCTTTCTCTGCCGATTCTCGCTGATGTGCTAAGTATTTCAAGACGTGTTTTTTTATTTTGTTTCAGATATCTAACAATGAACAAATCAGGCACTGGCATGATTCTGATGCTCGTGGCCCTCTTAGGACTAAATAAGAAAATAAACCTGAAAGTGCTACAAATTCTTATCCAATCCATCAAAGCTTAAACTGTAGAGTTTGGTATTGGTACCGTTTAGTAAGAAAGGAGACCAGAGGTTGATAGAAACAAACAAAAAAATTAAATTGTTAATACTATACTTCCAGTTTCACCTTACAACAAAGCAACAGTTGTGAATGAGAGGCTTTGAACAATTTTGGATCCTAACCTCTTCATAACAAAACAACAAGCACAGTTACAAGACATAATCTCACAAAATACTCAGATAAAAAAAGATGAGAAGGGTTGCTGATCTGAACATTTTTCAGGGTAATGCCAAGCTGCAGCAACATCAAATGCAATTATAGCCTGTTAAGGAGTAGCTAGACCACTAGCTAATGCCTTTCATTAGAACATGGACAGACTTACAGATCCAAAGGTCATGAAAGTGAATTCATGATCTTGGTGCTAACTGCAAATGGCTGGGATCATAAAATGATATTTTGAAAAAAAAGTGAGTATTTCTGATAAAAAATATTATTCAGCTTGTTCATTCATGACCAGATTCAAGGACCAATTAATTTTTAACCATTGCTTTTTTTCCACCAATCTTTAAATGAACTTTTTCAAATATCTAACAATGAACAAATCATGATTGTGATGCCTGTGGTCCTCTTGGGACTAAACAAGAAAATAAATCCAACAGTCCTACAAATCTTGCCTTTAAATGCATACAATTTGGACATTCCTTCCACCATCACATCAGAAGTAGATAACGGCACTTTTTTTTTACCTTCCTTAGAAAATGAAACAGCCCACACCTGCATCCTGCATGCAGGAAGACCAAGACAACATCCAGATATGGATTGATTCATACAGGCAGATACTAGGTCATAACCATCTTAAACTAAGGAGAGTTTAAACATCAACCATTCTCATTTACTAGAAGTAATAACATTGGGTCCATAACCATCAATATCCTGGCATCAATATTCAACAGAAAGATAATTGGACCAGATACATAAATACTGAGACTACTAGAGCAAGTCTGCTGGTGAGTAATCTCTGGTGAGTGACACACTACATGTCACCTTACAGCCTTTCTGTCATTTATATCATATAATTCTGCTACATTGTGGAATACTCCTTACTTTTCTTTGTGAGTGCAACTCTAACAGGCAAAGACAAAGCTATCTATTTGACTGGCATCATCACATTCACTAAACAAGACTTTCCATCCATTTTTACTGAGGATGCACTCAACATTTTTCCCTAGAATTCATTGCTCACAGGACTTTTATATGTATCATTATGGCTGGCAGTGTGCGGCCGGACTCTTGACCTAAAGAACATTGGCAGCCATCATCTGACCTAATCCAGAACTAAAAGCCAGCCTAGCACCAGCTACTGTCCTCAGATCATTGACTGACATGGGGTTGGTTTCCAATAACATTTTGCCTTCCACCACCCCAGTGTATTGCCTCAGCTCATATTTGCCATGAGTATTAAGGCCTTGACATCACTCACTATGTGTTACGAAATACTGATGGTAATTTCTGACTGTAAGAGCGATTAGTGTTGCATTTTTTTCTGGCAAGCTTTCCTGGGTGAAGAGGCAATCGTATGCTGCACATACTTTTTCCTAGTATCTTTACAATAAGCTTCAGAACCAAGACGTATATCTTCTATGCACCTAGTCCCAGTTAGTGAGCCTAGATTTAATAATTGAGAGCTAATTACATTACTTTCCACAATGGTGATTACATGGGATGCTGACAGATTTCTTGTCTCCAAGGGCCAAGTCTCACTATCAGACCAATCCAGTGATCTAGTCAGAGTTAATTACAAATTTAAAAATACACAAAAGCTGTGAGACACAAAATAGTGAGTACAATAATTCTGACTAAATGATACCATTGTTTTGCCTTTTCGGTAGATTCAAAAAGCAGTTTTGACTGAAGGTTATGAGGAATCACCATTCCCAAGAACTACAACATAACCCCTTACATTACGGGGCACTGATAAGTTGGGAACTGAGAACCCTATATACCCACCACTCTGTATAAAAAACTAATCCTAATAACTTCTTCCCCTGTGTTTTGCTACCACAAGTAAGTGTTTCAATACTTTAGTACAGGGGTTCCTGATCATCTAACACTTGGCTGCAAGTGAAGTCACGAACTGGGCAGGGAGAATGAAATACGATGAGCCTTCATACTGATTTGTATTAACTGTTTCAATGTGTCATTGTTCCATCTATATGTCTAACATCTCAAATAGGCTGTTCTAACCATCAGAGTAAATTGAATTAGTTGCTTTCGGAACAAAATCAATGGCTGTGTTTCCTAGGATACTGCTAACTAATATTTTGAAAACAATTATTACAACAAAACCTCTTGATTTACTTATGTTTCTGCTATTACCTCCTCATTTATTGTATGACCAAACTGTAAACACTATTTTAAGGCCCAATGATTGTTTATTAAAGTCTAAGTCAGATAAAATAGCCTCTTACTGTATCTCTTTGGTCCATCTTCCAAACAGAAGGAAAGTGTTAATGTTGCATCATCTTCAAAAAACTCTGTAGCAAATGCGTCCCACCACAGGTTGTCACTGTCCTGAGAACAAACAATTTCAAAAGGAATACAATTAATGACAAATGTCTGAATAAATTGAATAATAACAAACAAAAACTGCATACCAAATATACTCAATTTGACAATTACAGTATTTTGAAAGGTAAAGACAAGCATTATACTTTGTCACATTTTACAAGTCATACTTGTCTTTACTACATGTGTGGTAATCTAGTGATATGGATTCATTTATTGATTTGGAGATACAACTCTTCTGGATCTCTCAATTTGTAATAGTACACATTCATCATTTGTTTCATCGATGGCATTGATACTGAGTGATTACCATATGAAATGAGTAATAAGTCCACTCAAGTGATTTGCAAACCAACTTCTATTTCTTTATAGGGAAGGAGATAATTCCACAGTTGTTCCAATGGCAGTAACACAGGTGGGTCAAGAGTTCATAGAGTGATGACCTACTATTTCCTCATTTTATAAAAATAGTCTATTTGAATTCAGAACTGCACAACACAAAATTTCTACTTACTATTCCAATTTAGTTTTTATGGGTGCCACCTTCTCACATCTGATCTGACTCATTTGCAATAATATTCCCATCAACCTTCTCGACAAGCATAAAGGAAAGTACATTTGTAGTAGTTTAATGACCTAATACTTAAAATGGTGCTAGTTTTCCACTCATAATATCTGCTAAACATAATGGTCTAGATGTATATTTGGAATTAAAATTTATTCTCTTTTTGGAGTGGTAATTTAGTGCAGTTTTATGTACACAAAAATACAAACATACTTGAATGTTCTAGATCACCACCAATGAGCAAGCAAAATTTAAAAAAATATAAATCAAAAGCAGAAAATGCTGGAAACACTTCGCAGATCATGCAGTATCTCTATGGAAAGAGAAACAGATTTAATGCTTCATGTCAAAGACTGTTCACCACAATTGGGGAGAATAGAAAACAGGTGCTTCATGAAGTACTTTGAGAGGCTGGTAATGGTACACATTAGTCTCAACCTTGCAGACAACCTCGATTTACTTGGAGTAAGACCATAAGACCATGTCCATAAGTTATAGTCATAGTCATAGTCATAGTCATACTTTATTAATCCCGGAGGAAATTGGTTTTCATTACAGTTGCTCCATAAATAATAAATAGTAATAGAACCATAAATAGTTAAATAGTAATATGTAAATTATGCCAGTAAATTATGAAATAAGTCCAGTACCAGCCTATTGGCTCAGGATGTCTGACCCTCCAAGGGAGGAGTTGTAAAGTTTGATGGCCACAGGCAGGAATAACTTCCTATGACGCTCAGTGCTGCATCTCGGTGGAATGAGTCTCTGGCATTATGTAGTGGATGGGAGACATTGACCAAGATAGCATGCAACTTAGACAGTATCCTCTTTTCAGACACCACCATCAGAGAGTCCAGTTCCATCCCCACAACATCACTGGCCTTATGAATGAGTTTGTTGATTCACCACCCTCAGCCTGCTGCCCCAGCACACAACAGCAAACATGATAGCACTGGCCACCACAGACTCGTAGAACATCCTCAGCATCGTCCGGCAGAATATAGGAACAGAAGTAGGCCATTCGGCCCGTCGAGTCTGCTCCACCATTCAATCATGAGCTGATCCAACTCTTCCAGTCATCTCCACTCCCCTGCCTTCTCCCCATACCCTTGATGTCCTGGTAAATGCACCCAATGACTTGGCCTCCACAGCTGCTCGTGGCAACAAATTCCACAGATTTACCACCCTCTGACTAAAGTAACTTCTCTGCATCTGCGTTCTAAATAGACATCCTTCAATCCCAAAATTGTGCCCTCTTGTCCTTGATTCCCCTACCATAGGAAATAACTTTGCCATATCTAGTCTGTTCAGGTCTTTTAACATTTGGAATATTTCTATGCGATCCCCCCTCATTCTCCTGAACTCCAGGGAATACAGCCCAAGGGCTGTCATATGTTCCTCATACGGTAACCCTTTCATTCCTGGAATCATTTTCGTGAATCTTCTCTGAACCCTCTCCAATGTCGGTATATCCTTTCTAAAATAAGGAGCCCAAAACTGCACACAATACTCCAACTCTATTCCTCTGGAAATGAATGCCAACATTGCATTCGCCTTCTTCACCACCAACTCAACCTGGAGGTTAACCTTTAGGGCATCCTGCACAAGGACTCCCAAGTCCCTTTGCATCCCTGCATTTTGAGTTCTCTCCCCATCTAAATAGCAGTCTGCCTGTTTATTTCTTCCACTAAAGCGCATGACCAACATTTCCAACATTGTATTTCATTTGCCACTACTTTGCCCATTCCCCTAAACTATCTAAATCTCTCTGCAGACTCCCTGTTTCCTCAACAGTACCTGCTCCTCCACCTATCTTTCTATCATCAGCAAATTTAGCCACAAATCCATTAATACCATAGTCCAAATCATTGACATACATCGTAAAAAGCAGCGGTCCCAACACCGACCCCTGTGGAACTCCACTGGCAACTGGCAGCCAGCCAGAATAGGATCCCTTATTCCCACTCTCTGTTTTCTGCCGATCAGCCAATGCTCCACCCATGCTAGTAAACTCACTGTAATTCCATGGGCTCTTATCTTGCTAAGCAGCCTCATGTGCGGCACTTTGTCAAAGGTCTTCTGAAAATTCAAGTACACCACATCTACTACATCTCCTTTGTCTACCCTGCTTGTAATTTCCTCAAAAAATTGCAGTAGGTTAGTCAGGCAGGATTTTCCTTTCAGGAAAGCATGCTGGCTTTGGCCTATCTTGTCATGTGCCTCCAGGTACTCCGTTATCTCATCCCTAACAATCCATTCCAACAACTTCCCAACCACTGATGTCAGGCTAACAGACCTATAGTTTCCTTTCTGCTGCCTCCCACCCTTCTTAAATAGCGGAGTAACATTTGCAATTTTCCAGTCATCTGGTACAATGCCAGAATTTATCAATTCTTGAAAGATCATTGTTAATGCCTCTGCAATCTCTCCAGCTACTTCCTTCAGAACCCGAGGGTGCATTCCATCAGGTCCAGGAGATTTATCCACCTCAGACCATTAAGCTTCCTGAGCACCTTCTCAGTCATAATTTTCACTGAGAAAATTAGACCTCACTTGGAGTACTGTGCTCAGTTCTGGTAATCTCACTACAGGAAGGATGTGACTACTATATAGAGAGTGCAGAGGAGATTTACAAGGATGCGGCCTGGATTGGAGAGCATGCCTTATGAGAACAGGTTGAGTGAACTTGTCCTTTTCACCTTGGAGCGAAAGAGGCTGAGGGGTGACCTGATAGAGGTGTATAAGATTATAAGAGGCATTGATCGTGTGGATAGTCACGAGGCATTTTCCGGGGCTGAAATGGCTAACAGGAGGGAGCATGGTTTTAAGGTGCTTCAATGCAGACACGGGGGGATGTCAGAAGTAAGTTTTTCACACAGAGAGCGGTGGGTGCATGGTATGCACTGCCAGCGAAGGTGGTAGAGGTAGATACAATAGGGTCTTTTAAGAGACTCTTAGATAGGTACATGGAGCTTAGTAAAATAGAGTGCTATGTGCTAGGCAAATTCTAGGCAGTTTCTAGAGGTAGTTACATGGTCAGCACAACATTGTGGGTCGAAGGGTCTGTAATGTACTGCAGATTTTTATTTTCTATGTGCTGCAGTTTACATACTGATGAAACTTGGTAGACGCTATCATCTTGCCTCTGCACTCATCTCTGGAGCATCTGTACAGCAGAGACACCTACATTTGACAATTGTTTATTGACTATAATTCCCCCATTCAATATTATATTCCCAAGCAAATTCATCTCCAAATACCTAGACCTGGGACTCAACACTTCCCTTGCAAGTGACTTCCTGAGCAACAGACCATGATCAGTAGGATAGGCAGCAACCCCTCCACCACATTATCTTTAACACTGGTGCCTCATAAGACTGAGCCTTCAGCCTCTTCTTTCCTATACACTCATGACTGCGTGGTCAGGTCCTTCTCAAACTCTACCTGCAAGTTTGCAAATGACACCACCGTAATGGGCTGAATCTCAGTGTACAAGAAGGTCTAGTGGCATGGTGTCATGGCAACAACCTTTTCCTTAATGTCAACAAAATAAGTGCTTCACGAAGGAGGGCAATGCACATGCTCCTGTTTACATCAACTGTGTAAAGGTTGAGAGTGTTGGAAGCTTCAACTGCACACACAGTATAGCTTAGAAAGCACACCAACCACCTCTATTTCCTCAGGAGGCTAAAAAGTTCAGCATGCCTGCACTGACCCTCACCAATTTCTACAGACACACCATAGACAGTATACAATCCAGATGCACTAATGCTTGGTATGGCAACTGCTCTGCCTGAAACCACAAGAAACAGCAAAGTTGTGGACACTGCTCAGCACATCACAGAAACCAGCCCCTCCTCCATGGACTCTGTACTTCTCATTATCTCAGTAAAGCAGCCAAGATAATCAAAGACTCCACTCACCATGGACTCTCTTTCTTCTTCCCCCCTCCAAATGAACAGAAGATACGAAAGCTGGAAAGCACATACTACCAAGCTCAATGACAGCTTTCATCCCACTGTTATAAGAGCACTGAGTGGTCCCCTTGCATGACAAGGTAGACTCTTGACCGCATTCTGCCTAGTTATGGAGTCATCTAACAATTCACTGATGATACAGTATAACTGTTGGCAGCAAAATCTCAAATGGTGACAAGGACATGCACAGGAATGAGACAGATCAGCTGTTTGAGTGGTGTCACAACAACAACTTTGCACTAAACGTCAGTAAGACCAAGGAACTGATTGTAGCTTCAGGAACAGGAAGCTGGAAGAACATACACCAGTCTTCATCCAGGGGTCAGTAGTGGAAAAAGTGAACAGTTTCGAGTTCCTGTGTGTCCATATCTGTGAAGATCTAACCTGGGCCCAACATATTGATCCAATTACAAAGAAGGCACAACAGTGACTACTTGTCATTAAGAGCTTGGAGAAGATTTGGTATGCTACCAATTTCTAGATATGTATTGTGGAGAGCATTCTAATCGGTTGCATCACCACCCCCCCCCCCCCGGTATAGAGATGTCAACCTACAGGATTTTAAAAAAGTGGCAGAGGATTGCAGACTCAACCAGCTACATCATGGGCTCCAGACTCCCTACCATCAAGGACATCTTCAAAACGTGATGCCTCAAAAAGGCAGCATCCATCATTAAGGACCCCACACACCCTCATCTCATTACTATCATCAGTTACAGGAGTCTGAAGGCACACTTCACGTTTTAGGAACAGCTTCTTCCCGTCTGCCATCAGATTTCTGAATGGTCCATGAATTCATGAACATTACCTCAGTATTTTGCTCTCTTTTTGCACGTCTTAATAATCCTTTTTATATGTCTTATTTTTTTATTGTATTGCACTACTCTGTTCCCACAAAATAACAAATTTCATAACCCTCCATTTTTCTTTCATCACCCTCCATTTTTCTTTCATCCACGTGACTATGAGAGTCTCCATTATTCCAGTAAAATAATAGCACGCTCAGGCACAACGAACTCTCTCGGTCAAAACAAACATGCAATTGTTCACCTTTTTTGTCATTTTTACAATTGTAAGCCACTGCTGGATATTCAGATCATCAAGTACAGTAGGTATACCCGGCTAGTGAATTGCTGGATGGTGTTGGAGTTGGACTTGTTGCACACTGTTTTGCAACCTGCTTCAGTCATCCAGGATTAAACAAACAGAGGAAATGATAGGCTTGGACATTTTTCTTTTGATTGCAAGTCCCATGTAGAGCCGGACTATGAGTCTGATTCACTGGTTCATTGGTGAAACCAGTGGCACAGGAGCTGTGTTGCCTTTGTTGTTGTGTCCTCATGGCCCAAGGCCCACATGCCCCAGTCGTCAATTGCATTCACTGGCAAAGAAGATGCTGGAGCTGGCTGTGTGCTGCTCATTTCTGTAGTAATTTGGGGGCTAGCCCCTTCCGTTGGTGCTTGCTCAGTGGAAAACAAGCTGAACTGTTTGTGTCAGCAGTTACAATCATGCAAAATGAGGAACTGCTGCAGTTTGTTCTCGCAGTCATGTGGCTCCAAGACAACATCCATTCACCATCAATCTAGAGGCTATGACACTCAGGGACTTGGGCTATATTATTTTTTAATCTTTTTTGTAACTGTATGTTTTTATGATATCATAATTATCTGTGTTATATGTGCTGTGCGCTGCATTTGTCTGTGGGTATTGTGTTTTGTGCCTTAGCCCCAGAGGAATGCTGTTTCGTTTCACTGTATTCCTAATTGAATGACAATTAAACCTGAACTTGAACTTAAAAGTCCCTAGATAACTAATATTTCTAGAATTTTCATTTCATTTTCCAATATTCATGTTTTATTCTCCTGGTAGTTCCTGATAATTATCCTGCTTCGAGAGTTACAATTCTCCCAGACTGAAACTTTAATTTTGATACCCATTACCACCAAAAAGCTCTATCACTATTCTTATTATTCAAAGTCTCATACCTTCACTTTGCCCCAGACTTTGAAGAAGATGGTGCTGAAAAGTGGCGACTCTTTGTGTGCAGCTTTGATGGAAATCATCAAATCTTTCCTGTTTAAGACTACTGCAGTTGAAATTCAATCATAGTCAAGGGTACTTCAGTAAGCAATATTATTTTAAAATGTTTAAAAAATCTATCCATACTTAAATCTAGTGATATTGGCAAATGCCAGAGTACAGACTCGAGTAGCAAGTACGAGGAACGATTGATAAGTTCGTGACCTAAGGTAAAAGGCGTCAATTTTAGAAAACTTGGCACATTTATTTTTCAACATAGTCCCCTCCTACATTTACACACATAGTCCAGCGGTTGTGGAGTATACGGATCTTGGACCTCCAGAAAGTGCCCACAGCAAGGGTGATTGATAAGTTCATGGCCTAAGATAGAGGGAGATGAGTTATATGGCTCTCGTTACATGCACATGCAGTTTAATTCTTTGAGTGAGAAAGTTTGAAGTTAATAACTCATCAGGGGATAAGTTCGTGGCCTAGGTAGAAGGAGATGAGTTATTAGCTTCAAACTTTCTGCATAATCACTCAAAGAGTTGAACTGCATGCGCATGTAACAAGAGCTGTATAACTCATTTCCTTCTACCTTAGGCCACGAATTTATCAATCACCCATCTGTGGTCACTCTGAAGGTCCAAGATCCGTATACTCCACAACCGCTGGACTAAGTGTGTAAATGTAGGAGGGGACTATGTTGAAAAATAAATGTGCTAGGTTTTCTAAAATTGACTTTTTCTACCTTAGGCCACGAACTTATCAATCACACCTCGTACAGTTCCCCTTGAAGAAAACCAAAGTGGGGAAGGCAGGTAGAACTGAAACGCAGAGACCTTAGAACCCACTAACAACTATCTTGCTGGTGAATATACAGGCTCTGGAAAATAAACTTGAAGACTTCAGAGCAAGATTGCAGTAACCAGAGGGACATCAGGGACTGCGGTGTACTTTGCTTCATAGAAACGTAGCTCAGCCTGCCATTTTGGACAGAGCGCTGCAGCCCAATGGCTTCAACATTCTCTGCAAAGACAGGTCAGCACAGTCTTTTACAGATAGAGGACGTGGGGTGCGCTTCATGATTAACTCATCATGGGGAAAAGACACTGTGGTTCTGTCCCAGTCCTGTTAACCCAACCTGGAACATCTGGCAGTCAAGTATTTCCATTTTATCTGCCTAGGGAGTTTTCCGCTGTCATCCTGGTAGCAGTGTACATTCCATCCGAGACAAACCTCAAACAGACACAGGAGTATCAGCAGTTCACAAAACAGCGCACCCTGATGCCTTGCAGGAGATTTCAACCAGGCCAGCTTGAAGAAGTCTCTAAAAAACTACCAACAACATATCTCCTGTGGAACCAGAGGAGCCAACATACTTGACCACTGTTATACCACCACCAAGAATGTTGACCCACACCCACACTTTGGAAACTCCAATCACCTGGCTGTACTTCTATTCCCAGTGTATAGGCAGAGAATAAAGATTACAACACCAGTGGCATGGATCAAGAAGTTATGGCCAAGGGAGATGGAGCAGTACTTACAGGACTGCTTTGGGTCAGTAGACTAGACAATATTCAGGGATTCACCTTCAAATCTGAACATAAATACCACACCTGTCACTGACCTTATCAAGATCTGTGTGGACAAGCGTGTGCCTTTGAGTTCATATTGGACATACTCAAATCAAAAGCCATGGATGAACCAGGAAATTCATAATCTACTGAAGGATAGATCTGTCGCATTCAAGACCGGTGATCCAGAACTATACAATAAGTCCAGGTATAGCCCATGGAAGACTACTTTAAGAGTAAAATAAAATTCTGATTAAAGTTAGAAATGGAATCAGATGCAGGTCAGCTCTGACAGGGTTTCCAGGACATTACTTCCGACAAGGCAAAACCTAACAACATGAATAGCTGTGATGCTCACTCCCAGGTGAGCTCAGTGCCTTTTATTCATGCTTTGAAAGGGAGAATAAAACTACTCCTGTGCTAATCCCTGCAGCATCTGCTGCGTCTGTAACTTCTGTCTCAGAAGCCAACATGAGAACATCTTTCAGGAGGGTGAACCCACGCCGGAGACCAGGCCCTGATGGTGTACCTGGTAGGGCTGTAAAAACCTGTGCCAACCAACTGGCTGGAGTGTTCAAGGACTTCTTCAATCTCTCGGTGCTGCAAAAAGAGGTTCCCATCTGTTTCAAAAGGGTGAAAATCACACCAGTGCTCAAGAAGAGAAGGGTGACTATGGCCCAGTTGCACTCACATCTACTGTGATGAAGTACATGAGAGGTTGGTCATGGCCAGAACCAACTCAGCAAGAACCTGGAGGTGCTGCTGTTTGCCTATCACCACAACAAGAGGACAGCAGATACAATCTCTTGGCCTGGGATCAACTGGACAATAGCAACACCTACATCAGGCTGCTGTTTATTAATTAAAGCTTAACATTTAACACAATCACACTCTCAGTTCCAAACAACAAGCTCCAAAACCTGGGCCTCTATACCTCCCTCTGCAACTAGATCCTCGATTCCTCACCAGGAGACTGCAGTCAGCACGGATCAGAAATAACAATTCCTTCTCGCTGATGCTCAACACTGGTGCACCTCAAGGATGCATGCTTAGTCTTTTGCTCCATTCTCTCTACAACACAACTGTATGGTTAGGCGCAGCTCAAACGCCATCTATAAATTTGCCAATGACACAGCTATTGTTGGCAGAATTTCATATGATAAGGAGGAGACATAAAACAGTGAGATAGATGTTGGAACAGCCTTGCAAATTCAAGGCGACATTGGAAGAACATACAACGGTCCTCATCGAGAGGTCAGTAGTGGGAAGGGTGAGCAGTTTCAAGTTTCTGAGTGCCAACATCTCTGAAGTTCTATTTTGGGCCCGACATGTTGATGCAATTACAAAGAAAGCATGGCAGCAGCTTTATTTCATCAGGGGTTTGAGGAGACTTGAATGACACCAAAGGCACTTGCAAATCACCATCTGGTCTACAGGGGCCAATACACAGGATCAGAAAAAGCTTCAGAAAGTTGTAAACTCAGCCAGCTCCACCATGGGCTCTAGCCTCCCCTGCACTGAGGACACTTTCAAAGGGCAATGCCTCAAAAAGGCAACATCAATCATTAAGGACATCTCCTCTTCTCATTTCTACCATTGAGGAGGTGGTACAGGATCCTGAAGACACAATCGCAACATTTCAGGAACAGCTTCTTCCCCTCCACTATCAGATTTCTGAATGGACAATGAATCCATGAACACCAGCTCACTATTTTTTTTTGCTCTCATTTTGCATTACATGTTAAATGTACAGTGTGTAACAGTGGCATGCAAAAGTTTGGGCACCCCTGGTCAAAATTTCTGTTACTGTTAATAGATAAGCGAGTAAAAGATGACCTGATTTCCAAAAGGCATAAAGCTAAAGATGACCCATTTCTTTAATATTTTAAGCAAGATTACTTTTTTTATTTCCATCTTTAACAGTTTCAAAATAACAAAAAAGGAAAAGGGCCCAAAGCAAAAGTTTGGGCACCCTGCATGGTCAGTACTTAGTAACACCCCTTTTAGCAAGTATCACAGCTTGTAGACACTTTCTGTAGCCAGCTAAGAGTCTTTCAATCAACACACATCAAAGTTGCTGGTGAACGCAGCAGGCCAGGCAGCATCTCTAGAAGAGGTGCAGTCGACGTTTCAGGCCGAGACCCTTCGTCAGGACTAACTGAAGGAAGAGTGAGTAAGGGATTTGAAAGTTGGAGGGGGAGGGGGAGATCCAAAATGATAGGAGAAGACAGGAGAGGGAGGGATGGAGCCAAGAGCTGGACAGGTGATTGGCAAAAGGGAATACGAGAGGATCATGGGGCAGGAGGTCCGGGAAGAAAGACAAACGGGGGGGGGGACCCAGAGGATGGGCAAGAGGTATATTCAGAGGGACAGAGGGAGAAAAAGGAGAGTGAGAGAAAGAATGTGTGCATAAAAATAAGTAACAGATGGGGTACGAGGGGGAGGTGGGGCCTAGCGGAAGTTAGAGAAGTCGATGTTCATGCCATCAAGTTGGAGGCTACCCAGACGGAATATCAGGTGTTGTTCCTCCAACCTGAGTGTGGCTTCATCTTTACAGTAGAGGAGGCCGTGGATAGACATGTCAGAATGGGAATGGGATGTGGAATTAAAATGTGTGGCCACTGGGAGATCCTGCTTTCTCTGGCGGACAGAGCGTAGATGTTCAGCAAAGCGGTCTCCCAGTCTGCGTCGGGTCTCGCCAATATATAAAAGGCCACATCGGGAGCACCGGACGCAGTATATCACCCCAGTCGACTCACAGGTGAAGTGTTGCCTCACCTGGAAGGACTGTTTGGGGCCCTGAATGGTGGTAAGGGAGGAAGTGTAAGGGCATGTGTAGCACTTGTTCCGCTTACACGGATAAGTGCCAGGAGGGAGATCAGTGGGGAGGGATGGGGGGGACGAATGGACAAGGGAGTTGTGTAGAGAGCGATCCCTGCGGAATGCAGGAGGGGGGGAGGGAAAGATGTGCTTAGTGGTGGGATCCCGTTGGAGGTGGCAGAAGTTACGGAGAATAATATGTTGGACCTGGAGGCTGGTGGGGTGGTAGGTGAGGACCAGGGGAACCCTATTCCTAGTGGGGTGGCGGGAGGATGGAGTGAGAGCAGGTGTACGTGAAATGGGGGAGATGCATTTAAGAGCAGAGTTGATAGTGGAGGAAGGGAAGCCCCTTTCTTTAAAAAATGAAGGCACCTCCCTCGTCCTAGAATGAAAAGACTCATCCTGAGAGCAGATGCGGCGGAGACGGAGGAATTGCGAGAAGGGGATGGCGTTTTTGCAAGAGACAGGGTGAGAAGAGGAATAGTCCAGATAGCTGTGAGAGTCAGTAGGCTTATAGTAGACATCAGTGGATAAGCTGTCTCCAGAGACAGAGACAGAAAGATCTAGAAAGGGGAGGGAGGTGTTGGAAATGGACCTCCTGTCCCATGATCCTCTCGTATCCCCTTTTGCCTATCACCTGTCCAGCTCTTGGCTCCATCCCTCCCCCTCCTGTCTTCTCCTATCATTTTGGATCTCCCCCTCCCCCTCCAACTTTCAAATCCCTTACTCACTCTTCCTTCAGTTAGTCCTGACGAAGGGTCTTGGCCTGAAACGTCGACTGCACCTCTTCCTAGAGATGCTGCCTGGCCTGCTGTGTTCACTAGCAACTTTGATGTGTGTTGCTTGAATTTCCAGCATCTGCAGAATTCCTGTTGTAAGAGTCTTTCAATTCTTATTTGGGGGATTTTCACCCATTCTTCCTTGCAAAGGGCTTCTAGTTCTGTAAGATTCTTAGCCTGTCTTGCATGCACTGCTTTTTTGAGGTCTATCCACAGATTTTCGATGATGTTTAGGTCGGGGGACTGTGAGGGCCATGGCAAAACCTGCAGCTTGCGCCTCTTGAGGTAGTCCATTGTGGATTTTGAGGTGTGTTTAGGATGATTATCCTGTTGCAGAAGCCATCCTCTTTTCATCTTCAGCTTTTATATAGACGGTGTGACGTTTGCTTCCAGAATTTACTAGTGTTTAATTGAATTCGTTCTTCTCTCTAGTAGCGAAATGTTCCCCGTGCCACTTCAAGCTTCAAGAAGTTGGCCTCAATGCCTCCTTGTGCAACTGGATCTTCAATTTCCTTACTTGCAGATCCCAAACAGTTCAGATTGGCAACAACATCTCCTCCACAATCTCCATCAGCACAGGTGCACCAGTGTATCTGTGCTTAAACCACTGCTCTACTCACTTTACACTTAATGACTGTGTGGATACCAATGCCATATTCAAGTTTGCTGACAACACCACTGGCATAGGCCAAATTAAAGATGATGATGTATCAGCATATAAGAGGGAGACTGAAATTATGGCTGAGTGGTGCCATAAGAATCTCCTACTCAATGTCAGCAAGACCAAGGAGCTGATTATTGACTTCAGGAGGAGGAAACCAGAGGACTATGTGCCAGTCCTCATCAGAGGATCAGAGGTGGATAGGATCAGCATCTTCAAACTGCTCAGTGTTCTCATTTCAGAGGACCTCTATTGGGTCCAGCACATAAATACAACTATGAAGAAAGCACGCCAACGCCTCTACTTCCTTAGGCACATGCAAAGATTCAGCGTGACATCTAAAACCTTGACAAACTTCTTAGATATGTGGTGGAGAGTATATTGACTGTCTGCATCATAGCCAGGTATGGAACCACCAATACCCTTGAACGGAAAATCCTACAATAAGTAGTAGATATGGCCCAGTCCATCATGGGTGGACTCTGCCCACCATGGAGCACATCTACATGAAGTATTGTCAACGAAAAGCAGCATCGATCATCAGGGACCCCTACCACCCAGGTCATGCTCTCTTCTCACCGCTGCCATCAAGGAGAAGATACAAGAGCCTCAGGACTCACTCTGTCAGGTTTAGAATCAGTTATTACTGTTATCAACCATCTGGTTCGTGAACCAAAGGGCATAACTTCACTCATCTTTACTTGCCCCATTATTGAAATGTTCCAGTGAACCATAGACTCACTTCCAAGGGCTCTCAATCTCATGTTCTCTATATTTATTGTTTGTTTGTTTGTTTATTTATTTATTTCTGTATTTGCACAGTTTCTTGCCTTTTGCACACTGGTTGTCCACTCTCTTGGTACAGTCTTTCACTGATTCTATTACAGTTATTGCAATCATTGTGTATGCCTGCTAGAAAATGAATCTCAGGGTTCTATATGATGCCATATATGTATTTTGATAACAAAATTTACTTTAAACTTTGATATTAAACCTGATTCTGATTCTGACCTCCAGTTTTGATCTCTCTTCTACTCCACCAACTCTCTGTACCTTTAAAATTCATTTTATCTCTGAATATGAAAGAACACTGGATCAACAAGTTAACTAGAGGCACGGAGTCATACAGCATAGTAACCCATATTAGGTCTGTAGCCTTCTATGCTTTGGCAATTCAAACACTTGTTATGAGAGTCTTTGCTTCTGGCACACCTTCAGGCAGTGCATTCTGGATTCTAACCGCACTTTGTGAAAATTCAATTCTCCCTTAGATCCCTGTTGGACCTCCTACCTCTTTTCTTAAACCTGTACTCCCTTGATGTATAAACTCTTACTATCTATCTATCTATCTCCTTTAAAATCCTGAATCCTTATATCAGGTCACCCCTCAGCTCCTCTACTCCAGATGCCATCCTCATTCCCTTAGTATTACCTGCACAAACAATGTGGGTTCCAGTATAGATCTCTGCGGTACACCACCGGTCACAGACTTTCATCACTACCTTCTGCTTCCTATCACCAAACCGATTTAAGATCCAATACACCCGATTAGCATAAGATGTAGGAGCAAAATGAGGCTATTTGTCCTATCATGTTTGCTCCGCAATTTCATCATGGCTGATCCAATTTTTCTCTCAGCTCCAGTCTCCTTCCTTCTCCCCGTATCCCTACATGTCCTATCAAGAATCTATCAACCTCTGCCTTAAATATACAGGTTTCCCCCGCCATCCGAAGGTAGAGCATTCCTATGAAACGGTTCGTAAGCCGGAATGTCGTAAAGCGAAGAAGCAATTACCATTTATTTATAAGGGAAAAATTTGTGAGCGTTCGTGGACCCAAAAAATAACCTACCAAATCATGCCAAATAACACATAAAACCTAAAATAACAGTAACATATAGTAAAAGCAGGAACGATATGATAAATACACAGCCTATATAAAGTAGAAATACTTTTCTACAATCATTGCCGCACTGTTCTCCGTAGCGAAAATCTCACGCAAGCGCTGTTGGCAAAAACACTCTCTCCAGTAACCTTTAAGCTATGAAGCTGCCAAATCATACCAAATAACACGTAAAAATATGCAGCCTATATAAAGTAGAAATAATGTACGTACAGTGTAGTATCACTTACGGGAATCAGGAAGACAGCGCCGAGCACACTGATGATGGTGTTAGGCTGAGTCGTTGGAGGTTGGGGTGGTGCACTGGTCCCCACCTTCCAGGCAGTGAACCGATACCAGTCTGCGAAGCATGCAGGGGTACAGCAGTAGCCGGGATGCACCCAGCATATCTTTTAAAAAGCTGAAATAAATAAGCTAATTAATTAGGTGCCGCCTGGCACGTAAATGTGGCCCAGATCAGAGGCGATGCAATCGGCATTCACCTCTGATCTGGGCCAACAATTACGTGCTGGGCGGCCGCTAATTAATTAGCTTGTTTATTTCAGTTTCCTTCTTAAAGATGTGGTGGGTGCGTCCCGGCTACCGCTGCATTCTTCGCGGATCGGTATCTGTCCACGGCCTGTGGGTTGGGGTGGTGGGACACTGAGGTGTCATCTGTTTCCATCAGGGCAGGCAGGTCATCTTCTTCTACGTCTGCCTGCCTCGATGTCGAAGGTCGAGGTTCGTCATCTGCTGTGGCTGATGTGGAAGGCTTGCTTGACTGCTTAGCCTTGCGCATTTTTAGATCATACAGTTCTTTGTAAGGACTCACACCATCTTGCAAATATGCCCTAAACAAACATACCCTTTCAAAATTAAAGTCGTACTTTTCTGCAATCATTGCAGCAAAAATCTCACACAGTTGCTTCACATTCAGTTCCTGAACAACTTCACTTTCAGACCGTTTGCTACTGCATTCGGTGTCGATTGTTATCCTTTCCTCTTCCAATGGCATCAGCTCTTCATCTGTCAGTTCTTGGTCATGGGAGGCCAAAACCTCTTCAACATCATCTTCGTCAACTTCCACAAGCCAAACTCACTTTGTCCTTACTTCGTTCACCACGATCGAAATGCTTAATTATGTCTAGTTTTACGCTAAGTGTAACACCCTTACGAGCTCTTTTAGACTTTTCCGATACCTTAGAACTCATCTTTCTAACGGCTGCTCACAGGCACATGTTTAAGCAATGCCGGCGAGAATGCAGTTCCGAATCTGGGGGAGAGCGGCTGCTCAGGGCGTGCGTTACCTTTTTTCGCGCACTGCTTTTTATCACACGCTGCCTTCTTTCGTAACAGTGAAAACACCTTCTGTTAGCGAAAACAGGTAACTAATGTAGGTCTTTCGTAACAGTGAAGTTTTGTAAAGTGAACGTTCGAAAAGCAGGGGACACCTGTACATAAAAACGTGGCCTCCACAGCTGCCTGTGGCAAAGAATTTCACAGATTCACCACTCTCTGGATAAAGAAATTCCTTCTCATACCTGTTCTAAAAGGACACACCCTATTCTGAGGCTGTGTCCTCTGGTCTTAGACTCTCCCACCATGGGAACCACCCTCTCCACATCAACTCTATCAAGGCCTTTCACCATTCAATAGGTTTCAATGAGGTCACACCACATACTTCTGAATTCGTGAGTACAGGCCCAGAGCCATCAAACACTCTTCATATACACAAAATAATCTGCAGATGCTGGGATCAAAGCAACACTCACAACACGCTGGAGAACTCAGCAGGTCGGGCAGCATCCATGGAAACGGTGAGTCGATGTTTCGGGCCGGAACCCTTCATCAGGACTGTAGAGGGAAGGGGCAGAGGCCCTATAAAGAAGGTGGGGGGAGGGTGGGAAGGAGAAGGCTGGCAGGTTCCAGGTGAAAAACCAGTAAGGGGAAAGATAAAGGGGTGGGGGAGGGGAGGCAGGGAGGTGATAGGCAGGAAAGGTGAAGAAGGAATAGGGGAAAACACAATGGGTAGTAGAAAGAGGTGGAAACATGAGGCGGAACCTCTTTCTCCTACCAAATTGTATGACCATAAACTTCCCGACACTGTATTCCATCTGGCATTTCTTTGCCCATTCCCCTAATCTGTCAGATTCCTTCTGTAGCCTTTCTACTTCCTCAAAGCTACCTGCCCTTCCACCTATCTTCATATCATGTGCAAACTTTGCAACAAAACCATCAAGTCCAACTTATTGACATATAATGTAAAAAGAATCAGTCTCAACACAGATCCATGTGGACCACCATTAGTCACCAGCAGCCAACCAGAAAAGGCTCCCTCTATTCCCACACTTTGCCTCCTGTCAATCAGCCACTGCTTTTTCCATCCTATAATCTTTCCTGTAATACCATGGGCTCGTAGCTTGTTAAGCAGCCTCATGTGTGGCACCTTATCAATCAGACAATCACGTGGCAGCAACTAAATGCATAAAAGCATGCAGGCATGGTCAAGAGGTTCACTTGTTGTTCAGACCAAACATCAGAATGGGAAAGAAATGTGACCTAAGTTGCTTTGAGCATGGAATGATTGTAAGTGCCAGAGGAGGTGTTTTGAGATCTCAGAAATTGCTGATTTCCAGGAATTTTCATGCACAACAGTCTCTTTTACAGAGAATGGTGCATAAAAAGCCCCCAAAAAAACATCTCATGAGCTGAAATTCTGTTGTCAAAAAATACCCTGTTAATGAGAGAGGTCAGAGGAGAATAGCCGGACTGGTTCAAGCTGACAGGAAGGCAAAAATAACTCAAATAATCATACATTACAGCAGTGGTGTGCAGAAGAGCATCCCTGAACATGCAACACATCAAATCTTGAAGTGGACGGACTATAACAGCAGAAGACCACGATCGTACAGTCAGTGGCCACTTTATTAGGTTCGCCTCCTAATAGTCCCTTACGATCTTATGTTTTATAAAATTAAACTTCATAAGAACAGAGACACAGCCTGTTTAGCCTTTCTTTAAAAGGGCATCCAAGGAATTAACTTGATGAATCTCATTTGATCTACAACCTCTTTACTATATCCTTAGGTAAGGAGAACAAAACTGCACAGTATTCCAGGAGTGGCCTCACTAACAACCTATACAATTGTCATTGTAATATTGTATAGGTTGAAAGGAACCCATACAATTGTAATAAAACTTCCCTCCGTCTCCCTCTGTACTTACCTCACCCGCAGCCTCTTTTTCTGTGCATAGTAATCCATTTTGTAATGCTTCTTACCAAAGTCTATTACCTCACTCTTCCTCACATTATCCCAAGTTTCGTCATGTCACTCAATCTGTTTATATCCCACTGAAGAATCACATTGTCTCAAGAAGGCCCTTCCATTCACTATTGTCTCTTGTAGAGTTGAAGTCTTTAAGTTCCACAATGTGGTGAGCTAACTAAATAAAAACGAAGATGAGGTTGCACATTTTGGAAGCAGGTAAGATTACAAAAAACATGGGGAAATACTAGAAGTAAGCCGACAAAGTGACTAATGGTACTCAAGTGGTCAGATGATAACTGAGAGCTGCACATCATGATCAAACAGGTTATGAAATGACCAAAAAGCCATATTTAGAAAATTCACTTCAGTGAAAAACAGTTTCCTTTCAATAGAATCCAGGGTCATAACCCAGTGCAAGAATCAGATGCCAAGATCAAAGTGCCTGGCCTCTTGTAATTGACAGACGACAAGAAAGGTAATTGCTGTCTATGACGGATAGCCAATATTTGTGCTGGGCATTGGGTCAGACAGTAGAAACGGTCCCCAGTAAAAAAAACTGAGGAAGGGGGAGAGATGAGAAAGTCCATAAACAGAGCAGCAGGTTAAAACAACGTTAAACCCAAATTTAAAACATATTGTTTAACTGGATGTGTCAAAACTGCCATTACTTTGGAGCAAACAGACTTTATGTGACTTACTTCAGACAAGTAAGAATGATGAGAGAACTTTTAAAAATTAAAGACCACAGGTGCTGGAAATCTGAAATAAAAATACAAATTGTTGGAAAGGCTCATCAGGTCAGGCAACCACTGGGAAGCCAAGATGGCATATCAGTTCAATGACCCTTCATTACAACCATCCAATATGTTGCAGATTTCTAGCATTGTCTGGTTTTTATTTTATGTTTGAGGTAGTGAGTTTTGACTGCTTTTTTTGTCACTGTCACCCTTTCCAATACTCTCACCTACCCCACCGCTCCCTAATCTCCACCTCCTGGCAAGCTGCTGGGATTGATATCAACACTATAACGTTTAAATTCAGAATTGACAAATCTACAATTGAATTGAGAAGAATTTTCATCATACAAGAAAGGGCAACAACGTGGCAAAGGCTGCTGCAGGTGGAGAAAAGGTGAAATTCAGGTAACCAAAAGTACAGTAGGCTCTCTGAGCTGAAAGATCCATTCGTATTCCCCAAGAATGAGTTCCATCAATAAAAGCTCCATCAGCAAACTTTCTCGTTGTTAAGGCTCAGCAACTATCTGCCAAGTCAAAATCCAGCAACTTGGGAAGAGGGCTGAATAAATGATGGGAAATGCTGCAGACCATCCTGATATCAAAGTAGGTAAGATTTGACTTAATTCACACCAGCAGTTGTTGACCCTGCTGGATGTCAGAGAAATTAGTGTTCAGCAAGTGCTCACTGAGATCAAATATACAAGCTGAAATGTCACTGCTTCATGGTTTACAAGCCTTCTATTAACTCAAATTGTACAGCACTACAATGTGTGTCATAGATGGAGAAGAGTAGAGAAACAGTCTGTAGGAATTTAACAAATACCACAGCAGGTTCATAGAGACAAGGGAATAATTTTTGCCCCTCTAATAAGAATGATAGTTGGTGGGGTGCGGATACAGTTCTACAAAGGAGGTGCTCCTATGAGCAACTGGTGCACTTCACAATTCCTGGTTATGTGACCACTGTCAGGCAGACAATCGCTGAAAAGTATTGAAAATGGCTGGGATCACCCATTTTGTAATGACACTGCCCAGAAGAAGACAATAGAAAACCATTTTTGTAGAAAAATTTGCCAAATTTGATCACTTACGTCATACAACATGGCACATAATAATGATGATGAATAAGAATGAAGTACTGCCACTATCGCTGGATCTGTGAACTTTTCATTGGGAAGGTTTGTTGATGTTTCAAATTGAATCCCTTTGAAACTTAACTCAACCTGCACTGGTGTGAAGCAATTGCATCACCTTCATTCCCTCCCTCTGCTATAATGAGAGGTTCATTTCAAACACAATCTCAGACAAATGAAACTTCATAAACTTTAATCCTGTCTAGTTTGACATTCAAACTGTAGAGATAAAGACCAATATTTAATTCACTAAGTGACTCATGAAAAAACTAAAGATGCTCCTTTCACATCAATTTGAGGTTGCCCATTACAACCAATAAAATATTTCTGAAGAGTAGAATGTGGTATTATGCAGGAAATCTGGATCCTAGGCTGAGGAACATATCCTCAGATGCCCTAGTTTTGAGTCATCCTTACTGCTTTTAAGAATAACATCACATTAATATTGCTATGATTTTACAGAAATTCAGTCGTCCATTTCCAAGAAGTGCATGAAACATGTAGTTCAGTGGCTTTACACCAGCAGCTATTATTAGCCTTGAAAATATATAGAATTCTGAATATTGAACAGCTCTAGGGAGTTCACAAAACCCAGCCAAATTCATTTCAACTACACTTCTGATCTTGGTTACACACACAACAATTTATTGTACAAAAGCATGCCAGCTGTTGATGAACTGTTGGGGAACTTTTCATAGTCTGGCCAGCACTGCACAGAATACTTACAGTGGTGCTGTTAGCTTTGTGAACCCTGCAGAATTTTCTCTATTTCTGCATAAGTATAACCTAAAATGTGATCAGACCTTCATGTAAGTCCTAAAACTAGATAAAGAGAACACAAATAAGTAAATGACACAGAAAATATTATACTTGTTCATTTATTTATTGAGAAAAATTATCCAATACTACATGTATTTGTTGGAAAAAGTACATTAATCTTTGCTTTCAGTAACTAGTGTGACCTCCTTGTACAGCCATAATTTCAACCAAACTTTTCTAGTAACTGTTGATCAGTCCTGAACATTGGCTTGGAGGAATTTTGGGCCATTCCTCCTTACAAAACTGCTTCAGCTCTGGGATGTTGGTTGGTTGACTTGCATGAACTGCTTGCTTCAGGTCCTTCCACAACATTTCAATACAATTAAAGTCAGGACTTTGACTCAGCCATTCCAAAACACAAGTTTTATTTTAAACCATTCTATTGTTGATTTATTCTTGTCTTTTAGATCCTTGTCTTGTTGCATTATCCAACTTATATTAAGCTTCAACAGACGGACTGCTACCCTGACATTTTTCTGTAAAATGTATTGACACAATTTTGAATTCATTGTTCCCTCAACGATTACAAGTTGTCCAGGCCATGAGGCAGCAAAGCAGCTCCTTCCACCATGCTTCACAGTTGAGATCAAGTTTTGCTGTTGGTGGGTAGTGCGCTTTTTCCTCCGAACACAGCAAAGTGCATTCCTCATCACACAAAGGTCTCAACAATCCACAGGATATTGTCCCAGAAGCGTTGTAGAACAGCCAGATGGTCTTTTTTGCACACTTCAGACGTACAGCATTTTTTTTTGGAGAGCAATAGTTTCCTCCATAGTGTCCTTCCATGAACACCATGCTTGTTCAGTATTTTTCTTATAGTGGGCACATTACAGAGAGTTTTAGCAAGTTTTAAAGATTCCTGCAGGTCCTTTGCTGTTATCCTCCTTCAGCATTGTATGTGGGCTCTTGGTGTGATCTTTGCAGGATGCCCACTCCTAGGAAAAGTAGCAACAGTACTGAATTTCCTCCATTTGGAGACATTTTCTCTTACTGTGGACTGATGAACATTCAGGAATGCCTTTGTAGCCTTTTCTCGTTTCAAACGTCTCTACAATTCTTCTTCTAAAGTCCTCTGAAAGTTGTTTTGCTCAAGGCATGGTGCACATAAACAGATCTTTCTTGAGAAGAGCAGGCTCTGTCAGTAACAGTAATTTTTTTATATAGGGCGGGACACCTCTACAACCCACACCTCCAATCTCATCTCATTGATTGGAACACCCAACACCAAATAGCTTTTGTAAAAGGCATTACCCCAGAGGTTTGCATTCTTTCTCCAACAAATACATGTAATATTGGATCATTTTTCTCAATAAATAAATGAACAAATATAATGCTTTCTGTGTTATTTACTTAATTGGGTTGTCTTTATCTACTTTTAGGACTTACATGAAGATTGATCATATTTTAAGTCATATTTATGCAGAAATAGAGAAAATTCTACGGGGTTCACAAACTTTCCATCACCACTGTATGACCAGGTGAGATCTGAAGAAGCAATGAAGTACTTCTGGAAAGTAATCCAAACCTTCAGTGACACAAAACATTTTCTTCTTCTCCACAGATGCTGCTTGACGTGCTAAATATATCCAACATATTTTTTGTAAAACGAATATCCAGAATTTCCAGTTTGTTTGCTTTGTTTTTTTTATTATTTCATTCACTATCACTTCTCCTCAGGTTGCATAAGAACATAAGAAATAGGAGCAGGAGTAAGCTATCCAACCCATCGAGCCTGCCCCGCTATTCAATAAGATCATGGCTGATCTGTCTGTAAACTCAGCTCCATCTACTTGCCTTTTCCCCATAACCTTTAATTCCCCTACTATGTAAAAATCTATCTAACTGTATCTTAAATATATTTAGTGAAGAAGCCTCAACTGCTTCCCTGGGCAGAGAATTCCACAGATTCACCACTCTCTGGGAAAAAACAGTTTCTCCTCATCTCTGTCCTAAATCTTCTCCCTTGAATCTTGATGCAATGGGCACTTAGAAGCAGCTCTGCTCATTTTTCAGAATGAGCTTCCATTTTTCTCTCTTCATCTGCTCAGCTTTAATAGTTTCTTAAGAGTCAAAGAGAGATACAGCACAGAAGCAGCCCCTTCAGCTTATTGAGTCCGTGCTGAGTATCAACCACCCATTGATTGCTATCCTACATTAATTGCATTTTTTTCCACATGTGCATCAAGCTCCTCAGATTCTATCACCAACTACACACAAGGGGCTATTTACAGTGGCCAGTTAACCCACCAATCCACATTTATATGATAGGAAGAAAACTGGAACATCTGGACAAAACTCATAAGATTACAGGGATCTCCACATAGACAGCACCTGATATCAGGATTGAACACAGATCTTTGGTGTTGTAAGCAGTGGTTCTACTAACTGTGCCACTGTGCCACCAACATTATTTCCCACTTATTTTTGATGGAGTATCTAATGTCTACTGAAAGGGCACACATTACAAACTTCAACACTGTTTCCCTCTCCACTGATGCTGCCTGACTTGCTGAGTATTCTCAGCACTTTGGTTTTATTCCATTAAGTAATTACTTTTGAATATCCTAATGATGGAAATAAGAAATAAATAGCTTAACTTTTTCAGTTCATCAGGCCTATGGCGGCTCTCGGAAAAACAACTTAATTTCTTCCCCCATATAGACTTACAAATGTTTTATTAAATTGGAGATACTTTCCTAAGTAACTACAGTGATTCTGGTTAATTGAGCTATCTGTTAAATGGGTATATCTCTTAAAGAACAAAACTGAATTGAGAAAATATTCAGGATTCCCTTCATTTATTTGGGGCAATATTCTGCTCAACTGGGGCAGGAGTCTGTTGCCGAGCATTTTCTAGCTAGCGTCAGTCACATGCACATTGTGTGGTCGTCAGAGACTACACTGTGCTTACAGCGAACAGTTTTTAAATAGCATCAGTTGTGTGTGTTTGTGTTCAGAAAGCAATGATTGTTGTCACTGATAGTTCAGGAGAAATAAGCAGTAAGACAATTCAGAAATATTTTGCTCACTGTAGTTTTAAACATTTAGACTTGGAAATGCCAGAAATGGCTGGAAGTGAACATGAAATGATTTCACTATTTCAACAAGTTAGGAACTATGAATAATTTGAAGGTATCAGCAATCATCTTGAATGTTACCTTTGGTTCCTACAAGATACTCAGCTCTCACCTCTGGTTCCAAAATAGCTGTTTGCATGCAACAGTGGCCACACCCCAATACACCATTTTAGACATCTGTGCTAAACCAGGTGAGGGTAGCCAGCAGGTCTCGTACCCCAGCGAGATAGAGACATGCTTGTCCTAACATGGGCAGTCAGCTCCAGCTTCAGTTTTCAGATGACATCTACAGTGAGATCCAATGGACAGGAAGGCGGATCTGCAACACTACATGGAGAGCGAAGGGCATGACAATGCATATTGGAAATCATGATCGTACACTGCAACAGGGAAGACCCCAGTTGTGATATCTACTCATCACACAGGACCTACACTTCTATGTTCAAGAGAGTAGAACTGTCCCAGTGCAAAGACTTGTCCACTTTAAAAAACTCTCCCACACAGGTGGGACAACCACCAGTAGTATTGGTAGTGTTCTAATTTATTCTGAATTTTATTTAAATACATAATTTGTTACTCAGTTATATGGTAGTTCATCTTTTTATATATTACTGATTTTTTTATATATACATTATTGATTATTTCCATGAAACTTCGCCTAGTTGGGGCAGCTGCTTAATTGGGCAAAAATATAGAGGTCCCAATGTGTCCAATTGTATTAACTCTTCTTTCATTACCCTTTAAGGGAGTGGTTTCCAGATATTATTCACAGCGCATCACAATTTCCCTTCCTCTTCACTACCTAAGCCCCATTCTCGACACACCCCATCCAAGCTTTTTAGCAATTACATTAACTTCATTGCCTTAATATCAGATCCAGTCTCAATCTACTCCAGAAGGAACCAACATAATTTTTGAACACTCTAACTCATTTCTTCTTCATCTTTTCTGCTTTGAAGACAGCATCCTTTTTTTTCTTGTAAGTCACCTCTGCAACCACTCTAGACTTTGACAGTGCCTAGAATTGAACAAAATAGTATTTTTGATGGTTCTTCTTAACGTCCTTCCTTGTATATTCATAAACCCTGTAAACATTCTTTGAACAGATTTATTTATATTTTGCCAGTATCACAGGCTTCTGTCTGCATACCAAAGGACCATCTACTCTTGAATAGTTAATTTCATTCTACTGCTTCATTTCTTTTAACTTCCAAAATGGTTTTAGTTCTCTTCATTAAACTTAACCTGAAATGTTACTGCCTACTGGAGCACTTTACATCTACTACTGTCCTTACTGTTCTTTTCATCTTCTATCTCTATCAGGTTCTGCGCCATTTACAGACTTTGAAATCATTTTCACACTAATGGAAAGTTTCTTAATTGAACTAGATTTTGAAGAACTAAAGTATATTTCATCAACAATGACTACATATAAAATGCAACTAGTGACTCTCAATTACCAATCTGATTTTGAATGTTTAATCAGTCTTGGTGTGATGTTCTACTTTGTTCACACCTTACTAAACAACATAAAGGCAATAAGTTTACACACTGAAAATTGAGCTCTTTAAATCAATGGCTGGATTTTTCTGGGAGATGTCAGTAATTATGCCTGTTGATGCACTGTTCAAGACCTCACCAGGTAAAACAAAGTGGAGATTACAGAAGGCGAACCCTTGTCAGCAAAGTCTGCGCCAATACATGTCTATAACTCGAAATGAAACACTAATATGGAGACACAAGTGACTGCAGATGCTGGAAATCTGGAGCAACACACAAGGGAGTTAGAGGAACTCAGCAGATCAGGCAACATCTATGGAAGGAAATAATCAATGTTTCAGGTTAAGACCCTTCTTCAGAGTCCTGATGAAGGATCTCAACCTGAAATGTCAACTATCCATTGCCTACATAAATGCTGCCTGACCCACCATATTCTTCCAACTCCTTGTGTGTGCTGTTCCTAACAAAATAATCTGCTGAGCAAACACCCCTAAAATTATAGTACACCAAGAAAACATCTAAAAAAAAAGCAAAACATACTAAAATTAAAAAGTAGTATTCGCAATTTTTCCAGTACCAAACTACCTTTTTAGGACAGTTGTGGCTTTATGTTAACTGTACATATTCTAACTTAGCTGCAGGAAACTTGTTGAAAGGACATTTATCACTGTTGGCTGACAATTGGCACTTTCTGTGGTCTTAGCCCTATTCAATTACAGAGCTCTTGAAGGGGTGCTTCATCAAGGCAACTAGCATGAAAGTCCACTCAGTGACACCTGATAAACGTGTATTGATTTTCACATTTTATCCTTGTCAAAATAATTTATATGAGTGTCAAGACACTTTGTAGGAAAAACAAATCACAGGAAGACAGTGCCTAAGAATTATAAAAAGGATTCATAGGTTTGAATCACACCATAGTGAATAGGTAACTACAAGCAGATAAGGTGAACAAATGAAGAAAATATTGTAGCCCATCTTGACATCAAAAGAGGTAAGCTTTTAGCATAATTCAGACTGGCAGGTGTTGACCCTGTTGGATACAGAAAAATTTACTGTGCTCAAACGGTATTATACTGTGATCTGTTAAACCATTCAAAATACCACCACTTCACGGTTTACGAGCATTATATCAACTTAAATTGTGCAGCTTTCCCAGACAATCCATCTTGTTTCCATGTATCTTTGTATACCATCGTAACTTTAATTCAAAAGGACAAAATGTTTTGTCAACTCAATGCTTTTGACATAATGAAACAGTTTACAAAACATATCTCTTCAAGTTTTGCGTTACTGGAACATTAATCTTCCTCTTTTTTTGGAAAAATTAACTCCCAGGAGTAATGTGGAAGGCAGCCCTGTTAAAGTCAGATGATACCCAAGATTTCTCTGCACTCATATGTACCTTGGTTTAGGCTGAAACTAATTTGAGCCAAGACAAATGTTCAACTTGAACAAGAAACTATAATCCTCTTGCCCTATTGTAGATGCATTGGAACATTCAACTCAGAGATGTCTGAAAATACTTTAAGTTAGGTAAACACTTCTTTTTGTTCCCGTCACTGTTGCTTCCAGCCACAGATCTGGCATCTGATTGTTGAGGTTTTACCTGAGATCAGTTTTTACCAGTGATTTTCACTGTATGAAATTCACCCACTGGACATGTTAGCAAAAGGACAAGATTTTGAGGCGAGAATTGTGTCAAAGCTATTAGTATTAGTGAGCACACTTTCCGTTATCTGGTCAATTAACGCATCATTAATCTATTCTTAGTAATCAGCAAAATGGTCAAAGGGTCAATGACCATTTTGTCCTGATACATCTACTAGGAAATGACCCATTACAATGGCTCAGTTTGGGTTTTCACCCAGATCCACTCCTCTCCACCCTACAAGACCACCTTATTTCAGGCAGAAAAAGGAGCTGAGTTCAGGGTTGCAGTGAGCATAAATGTCGATGTGACAACTACTGCAATGATCACAGTGGAGGGCAGAGCTACAATGGTGCTTCACAGCGACCTCTTTCAGCTCATCTGCGGAAACAGATTAATTTCTGCCTTTAATGTATCTCCTTTTCCTTTTCAAGGTGAATGGGGTTTTGTCAAAGACCCTCACCTAGAGCTACAATCAAACTTCAGTTCTTTTCGGTGATGGGACCTGTTCCCGGGGCTCACTGATCGGCCGGTTTTCAATATCCCAAGGATGCGTCCTAGAAGATGATGCACCTCTGGGGTTCCGAGGCTTTATGGCCACGGGGACAAGCTGATTCTATGCCGGTGCCCTCGACTGAAGCATCACAGGAGAAAACGGAACATCAGGAACAACAGATCAGCTGTCAGGGACTCTGTACACAGCGAATCGTGTGCCTCCTCTCTTTCTCTCGTTGGTGGGGGAGAGTTTGTTGCCAATTCTCAAGTGGGAGAATACAGAAAAGTGCAGCACGGCAGACTTTAGCATCGTAATTAGTGAGTTGTTTGTCTCTGTGATCTCCCCTCTTGCTGTGAAAGGGTGACACCTCTGGCCCTATCTTAGGGGGAGGGAGGGAGAGAGGGGGGAGTGGAGAGAGGGAGAGAGGGGGGAGGAGAAAGAGAGAGAGAGAGAGACTGACTGTGGTATGTAGAATAGTTAGGGGATTGATTAGTTTTTTGTTGTACTGCAGATCATGGTTTTTTTGAGAGCTTTGCTATTGCTCGGTGGATGGAAAATGCAGATGCCTTTTTTTGCTGACAGTGGGGGAGGAGGAAGGCCAAGGCTTTGCTGCTGCTTGTGCGTGGGAGGGGAGGGTTGGGGGGGGGGCTTTGGGGTTCTAATGTTTTTACCGTCAACTCATTCTTTGGAGGAGTCTTCTGAATTTGTGGATGCCTGTGAAGAACAAGGATTTCAGGTTGTATATTGCATACATTCTCTGATATTAAATGGAACTAATGAACTATTGATGAGGTTGCATCACACAGCTCAATGGTGATTAAGGAGAACACACACCATATCATATCACACATAGAGGTAATGGCTGTGCTTGCTGGAGACCAGTTGCCTCAGCTCTAGAATATTGTACCCATTGTTCCTTATGGGGATGTCCTCAACCCAACTATCTTCCGCTGTGTCATGATATCCATTATAGTAACTGAAGGTGGCATTACTGAAGTCCGCCTAATGTTCAATGCCATTCACAATTCCTAGTACAATGAACCTGTTCATGCCACTACAGCAGGACCTTGACAATGTTCAGTCAAGGGCTAATTGTGCCAAGTAGTAACATCAACACTAGTCCAACAACTTGGCAATCAGATCCCCTACCATCTATTGCCAGATCAGAAGTTGGGTTACTGCAGCAATTAGTCTACCTTCTGGTTTCCCAAAGCCTCTCCTTTGCTGACAGCATTTTGCACCTTCTGACTGCCACCACTTAGAGAGATAGAGGTGAATAGGAATACCACAACCTAGATATTTTTTTCATGCTAAATTACATATATATCACTATTACAAAAAAACAAACTTCTGGTGGAACTTAGTGGGTCAGGTAACATCCACAGAGGTAAAAGGATAGTTGACATTTCAGGTCAAGACCCTCATTGATTCTAAAAGTCAACTATCCATTTACCCCTGAAAGACCCTCCAGTAGTTTGATTTTTTAAGCTCCAGATTCCAACATGTGCAGTCTTTTGTATCTCCATATATCACTATTAGCTTATCATTTTGTAGTCAAGACATTGGAATTACCAGTCCAACATCCAAACAGTAGTAAACTCAGCAGAAACTTCATGGCAAAGAACTGTTTATTTTGTGAACAAATAAATCAACTATTTATCACCACCACCTCAACTTACAATTCAATCACATTCGATAGCATGAAATCGTTTTACTTTCCTAAGAAATTGGAACTAACCTCACCAAAAAATATCACAGCTATTCCAAATTATGCACCCTTTTGAAGGCTGGTAAATCTTAACCAATGCCAAGTAACCTCACTGGCATTAAAATTCTACTTTTACTCCTTCAAGAATTTAAGCAAGTTCCAGTCAAAACCTAATGGGAAATCCATGGGCAAGTGCAATGAAAGGCTGGTACTGCTCATTTGTCAGTAAATGCAAAATTCGGACCAACATACATCAATGAGGTCAATTATACTTATTTATTTAATTACCTCAGTGTTTCCTTTTTGTCACACAGGTCCTTCCTGTCAGTACTGCACATGGAGAAAATTGTTGCAGATTACTGGAAATCACAGCAAAATAATGGCTTGTAGCAAAATTTTAACACAGCATGAAAATTTCACCTCTGCTGCAGGGTGCAGCATAAATGTAACATGTATTTACTTTTTATAAAAAATGTATGTACCACAGCTAGAAAACAGAACATGTCTCTCATCCATGTTAATAAACCACTTGGCACAACATTAAAAAAACTACATCATTAACCATTTACTTAAATTTTACCTACCATAACAGGGGGAAATAATTAATTTCTTTCTTTTTCAATCTTTTTATTAATTTCAAAATATAGAAACAAAACATAGCAATAATATGGATAATATGAGATGTATTGTTACATTTAAAAAAAGAGTAATTGCAAAACCAAATAGTGGAAATTACCAAAACTCCCATACATGTAGAACTGATCACGAATAATATAAAGCAAAAAAAAAAGGAAAAAGACAAAAAAAAGAAAAAAAAACCCATCCCAAAAGAAAAAAAAAACAACTAAACTAAACTAAAAGACTTGGGCAAAATTTCAATGCATTTTATATATTGAAAAACCGACACCGTATTACAGTATAATATCCAATTATATTGTATTATATCGTATTACAACCAATTTCCCCAGGGATCAACAAAGTATGACTATGACTATGACTATACCCCAAATGAAGAGCTTTTGCAATACTCTTAGCCGGGCCTAAACAAGGAAAGGTTATTGATGAGTGACATTTGATATTTTTAACTTCATCAGTTCAAAGATAATTTTTCCATCACCTTTTCTGACAATATATCTTCATTTCCATTTGTTTGCAGACGTTATTGCTTCATATACCCTTTTTTAAAAATCCTAAGAACATCACCAAAAATAAACAGGTATCTCAAATAAAATATTACCTTAATGCTGTTAATCTATAAACCATTCAATAAAGTGTATACTGAAGGTCACAAACTATGGATTGAGCTGTATTTTGTCACCAAGTTCAGTTTTGTTCTCAGTGCTGATCTTCTGTTTAAGACCATCAGCTACACAAGTCCAATTTACAAAAGAAGAATCATTTAGATGCTTGAGATCCCAATCCTTCTTAGCAATTAAATTGCTAAAACTAATTAAGTGGTCCCAATTCAACTGTGTAAAACTAGTTAACCTAAACAACAATCAGAATCGGATTTAACATCAGTGGCATATGTCGTAAAAATTTGGGATTTGTGAGTTTTTGTTTCTTTTTCTTTTTTTGAGCGGGGCAGGGTTTGATGTCTTTTCTTTCAATGACCTCCATGGTTTTTCCTTGTTTCATGGCTATCTGGAGAAGACGAATCTCAGAGTTGTATTCTGCATACATACATTGATAATAAAAGGAATCATTGAACCTTTTTGAGCCTTTCAATCTTTGAGTGTGTGCCTTCAGGCACCTGTACACCCTTCCTGATGGTAAGAATGAGAAGAGGGCATGTCCTGGGGATGGGGTTCCTAAATGATGGATGCCACCTTTTTGAAGCGTTGATCCTTGAAGATGTCCTGCATGCTATGGAGCATGACGGGGCTGACTGAGTTCAAAACTTCCTGCAACTTCTTTCGATCCTGTGTAGTAGACCATCCCCCGCCTCAATACTTGACGTTGATGCAGCCAGTTAGAATGCTTTCCATGGTACATCAGTAGAATATTGTGAGTATTTTGGTGACATACCAAACCTTCTCAAACTCCTAATGAAATATTGCCACTCTTGTGCCTTCTTTGTAACTGCATCAATATGTTGGGCCTAGGATAGATCCTCAGAGATGTTGATATCCTGAAATTTGAAAATGCTTACTCCTTCCACTTCTGATCCTTCTATGAGGACTGGTGTGTGTTTCCTTGTCCTAGCATTTCTGGAGTCCACAATCAAAATTCTTTGGTCTTATTGACGTTGATTGCAAAGTTATTAAAATTATGTCCTCTTCTCTGACTGCAGCTTCATGGCCATTGTTCAGCACTTACTGCAAATGATGGCCACCTTTATGCCTTTCAAGTCAGTAACGTATCTAACATTTCTCAAATTTAGTATCCTAGCAACCCCAGCAGTTGAAGGTCCCATCAATGCTCAAAAACTCAAGAATTCTGACTGATATCCATCCCTCAACCTCCAAGAGAAAAGGGCCATCTGCTTATCCAATCCAGGTAAATGGTCGATCTTGTCAATCTGAGCTGGCTTGTCATTTCTTATATTAGATTTTAATGAAAAGCTGCTCTTGTTAGAGTCATAGAATCATAGAATATTTCAGCACAGAAACAGGCTCTTAGACCCATCTAGTCCATGCTGAACCCACGTAGTGCCATTGACCTGCATCTCGACCATAGTCCTCCATATCCTTCCAGTCTATGTACCTATCAAAATTTCTCTTAAATGCTGAAATTGAACCCACATCCATCACTTCTGCTTGTTATTTTTCATAGCATAAAAATATATTTGTGATAGTGAAATCTGCACCATGCAGAAGTCAGTGCACATATTAAGAGCTTTAATACCACTTCTACGCCCACTGGACAAGCCAGCGAGCACTGTGAGGGTCATGTTTTTTGACTTCTCCAGTGCGTTCAACACCATCCACCCTGCTCTGCTGGGGGAGAAGCTGACAGCGATGCAGGTGGATGCTTCCCTGGTATCATGGATTCTTGATTACCTGACTGGCAGACCACAGTACGTGCGCTTGCAACACTGTGTGTCTGACAGAGTGATCAGCAGCAATGGGGCTCCACAGGGGACTGTCTTGTCTCCCTTTCCCTTCACCATTTACACCTCGGACTTCAACTACTGCACAGAGTCTTGTCATCTTCAGAAGTTTTTGGATGAGTCTACCATAGTTGGATGCATCAGCAAGGGAGATGAGGCTGAGTACAGGGCTACGGTAGGAAACTTTGACACATGGTGTGAGCAGAATTATCTGCAGCTTAATGTGAAAAAGGCTAAGGAGCTGGTGGTAGACCTGAGGAGAGCTAAGGTACCGATGACCCCTGTTTCCATCCAGGGGGTCAGTGTGGACATGGTGGAGGATTACAAATACCTGGGGATACGAATTGACAATAAACTGGACTAGTCAAAGAACACTGAGAACAACAGGAATTCTGCAGATGCTGGAAACTCAAGCAACACACATAAAAGTTGCTGGTGAACGCAGCAGGCCAGGCAGCATCTCTAGGAAGAGGTGCAGTCGACGTTTCATGCCGAGACCCCTCGTCAGGACTAACTGAAGGAAGCCTGAGAACACTGAGCCTGTCCACAAGAAGGGTCAGAGCCGTCTCTATTTCCTGAGGAGACTGAGGTCCTTTAAATCTGCCGGACGATGCTGAGGATGTTCTACGAGTCTGTGGTGGCCAGTGCTATCATGTTTGCTGTTGTGTGCTGGGGCAGCAGGCTGAAGGTGGCAGACACCAACAGAATCAACAAACTCATTCGTACGGCCAGGTATGTTATAGGGATGGAACTGGACTCTCTCACGGTGGTGTCTGAAAAGAGGATGCTGTCTAAGTTGCATGCCATCTTGGTCAATGTCTCCCATCCACTACATAATGTACTGGGTGGGCACAGGAGTACATTCAGCCAGAGACTCATTCCACTGAGATGCAACATAGAGCGTCATAGGAAGTCATTCCTGCCTGTGGCCATCAAACTTTACAACTCCTCCCTTGGAGGGTCTGACATCCTGAGCCAATAGGCTGGTCCTGGACTTATTTCATAATTTACTGGCATAATTTACATATTACTATTTAACTATTTATGGTTTTATTACTATTTATTATTTATGGAGCAACTGTAACGTAAACCAATTTCCCCCGGGATTAATAAAGTATGACTATGACTACGACCTTGTCAAAAAAGATGTTTGGTTAGTAAGCAAAGGAACTTATCAATAATGAAGTCCCTATTTAAATATGCCAAACCGGCCATCAACTATCTGAACCAAGTTGTGTATGAAAACCAAAGCCTTCAAGCTGGCAACAAGTCCATGAATCTGAGCAGCAGTGAACTCTGCCCTGCCTTCTGTGCAGTAGATGTGGACAAGCTACACAGCACTTCAAAGCATTTGCGATTTGCCTCTGGAAGATCTTCTGAATTGACTGACAGAACAGATATTGAACATTGAGATATTGATTGCATTCAACCATCTCCAGGGGGCAAGCCACGTCACCTGTATGCTGAACAGCTCATTTCTTAATCAGGCACACTACTCTGAGCTTTATCATGACCTTCTCAAAGTCCCCTTGAAGAAATGCATCTCCTCAATGATTCAATGGCAAGATCCCTGAAACCAAGAGGGAACCTATCGGAAGGTGCCAAGCAATTGTAGTCCCTCTATGGAGTGCAAATAGTAAAGGATCATACAATATTCCAAACATCACTTCTCTCTGTCCTATCAAGCACTCTCTGCCCCACCTGGGACAGAGTCTGCAGATCCTAACCAAGGTTCATTAACTGCCGCAGAACGCACAGACCCAGAATGGAAGCAAGTTATCCATGCAGTTGAAGGACTATGAAAGAAGATAATACATGTGGATGGGATTTTGCCAGTGGGAGCATTGAGAAGGACATTAGTTGTAAGAAGAACCTTAAAAATGATGAAGTATATTGATCTGCCATTCTCAAAATGAAACCTTCAAATGGATAAATACCACAGTCAAATAAATTTAGTTACAAGTCAAATGGATCTTTCTTCAACTTCCAAAACAATAATGGCTGTGCCTTTTGCTTTCTATCACTACAGATAGCTTTTCCATCAATCTCGTGGAAGGTTCCTAAATTCACTTGTTCTCTTACAGTCAAGAAACCAAGGAACAAAAACATCCTCTACCCTCCTGACCTGAGATGCACTGGATTAACTGCTTATCTCCGTGAAACTAAATTCTGGCAGTTTCCTCCACAAGGTTAGTAAATTGCAAAATTAGAGTTTCAGCTATACAAAATTACACCTGCCCCTTTACCTGCCAGTCTTTGTCTGAGAAGACCATCATAGAGTCATAGAAAAGTACAGCACAGAAAGAGGCCCTTCAGTCCATCTAGTCCATGCTAAACCATTTAAGCTGCCTACTCCCATCAACCTGCACCAGGACCATAGCCCTCCATATCCCTACCATCCATGTATCTATTTAAACTTCTCTTAAATGCTGAAATCCAGCTCGTATGCACCACTTGTGCTGGCAGCTCATTCTACACTCTCACGAAGAAGAAATCTAAGTATTCAGTACAGGAGATGGGATGTTATGTTGAAATTCAGAGTATTGTGTGCAGTTTTGGTCACCTACTTCCAGGAAAGATGTAAATAACATTGAAAGGGTGCAACATCCTTGAGCTGGATGTTGCCAGCGCAAGGGAAAGTTAATAACATAAAGCAGAATATATTGTTACTAGTTACAGAGAAAGGCCAGATAAGTTTGACAAACAGCCATCTAACTACAGCTATCAGCAATTATAGGCAAATGATCACCAGCATGTAGATCTGTGAGATCAGCATGAAAGAGGAAACTAGCCCGCAAATTACCCAGGACATCTTCAAGGAGTGGTATCTCAGAAAGGTAGCATCCATTATTAAGGACCTCCAACACCCAAGCCATGCCCTTCTCTCACTGCTACCATCAGATAGGAGGTACAGAAGCCTGAAGGCACACATTCAGCGATTCAGGAACAGCTTCTTCCCCTCTGCTATTTGATTCCTAAATGGACATTGAACCCGTGAACACTACCTCACTTTATTAATATATATTATTTCTGTTTTTTGCATGATTTTTAATCTATTCAATATATGCATACTGTAATTAATTTACTTATTTTTTTTTCCTCTGCTTCTATATTATGTATTGCATTGAACTGCTGATGCTAAATTAACAAATTTCACGACACATGCCGGTGATAATAAACCTGATTCTGATTCTCTTGCCCATGTACTGGGTTCCCCCTCTCCACATCACTGATGTAGACCAAGGGAAGGGCAGCCACCGATACAGCTCGACACCAGTGTCTCACAGAATTTGCCAAAGTGAAGTTGTAAACAACATCAAATTGCCTTAGGGACCCCGGCTCCAGACTTCTAGGGGTTTATTCCCAAACCCATGGGTGGGTATGGCCTCAAGACAGCGGAGATTTAAAATCAGAGTTTTCCTTCTAGGCGGACTGCCATCCAAGGCTGAGAAGCCCCACCTGCCCGAAGTGAGTAAGTATAAGCTGGTTTTTTTCTGGTTAGTAAGCCGTAATTAATAGTGTGCCAAGGATTGATGGCAGGGTCTCAATGTTTTAAAATTCTTACCAATGTCTTTGATGAAGACTTGATGTACAGCCCTCTGAAGATCCACACTCAGAAATTCAGAAGCAGCTTTTTCCCTTCCACACGATACCATGAAATCTGTTGTTTTGTGGCAGCAGTACAATCTAAGCTGTTTCTAATACATTGAGTGTGGGTCTTCAGGCTCCTGTATCTCCTTCCAGATGATAGTAATGAAAACAGGACATGTCCCTCAAAGATGGTGAGATCCCTAATTATGGTGAGTTTAAGTCTTAACATTGTACTGATGCCACAGAACAATAAATTTCACATTATTTGTCAGTGATAATAAATCTGATCTGATTCTGGTTGGTTATTTAATTCGTAGATGACACAGATACACTGTAAAGTAAAATGTTGAGAGAACATGTTGACACTACAAAGTGATAGAAGATAATGGAGTGGGCAAAAACCTGACAGATAGAGCGTAATATGTGAAAAGGTCCAGTTTGTGAAGTTCCCACTATTCAGGACGTTTACAAAGACAGGTGTGTAAAAAAGGTCCGAAGGATCATTGGGGACCCGAGTCACCCTAATTACAATCTATTCCAGCTGCTACCATCCGGGAAACCGTACTGCAGCATAAAAGCCAAGACCAACAGGCTCTGGAACAGCTTCTTCCACCAGGCCATCAAACTGCTTAACTCATGCTGACATAACTGTATTTCTATGTTACATTAACCATCCTGCTGTACATTCTATTTATTACAAATTACTATAAATTGCAGATTGCACATTTAGACGGAGACGCAACGTAAAGATTTTTACTCCTCACATATATGAAGGATGTCAGTAATAAAGACAATTCAATTCCATTCAATTTGGCAAGAAAAAAAAATTAATGTAAGGGGGTTTCGATTTTTATGTTACTGCGGAGGCTAATTAAAATGGCGTTTTTGTTATGTTAATCTGGGGAATGCGGCTTTGTTGTGCTTTAACGTTGAGAAAGTTTGCGCTAGCAGCTTATTGTGGTTTAGAGGGTGATAAGAGGGTGCTATTAACCAATTGGGATAGTTGTTATGGTTTTGGTGTATTTGAAGATACTGTATGCGTGGGGTTTTGGGGCAGAAGGCGGGAGAGCGAGACAGAGGATGGACCAGGTGCTGTGAGTCCGCTAACGGGGTCGGACCCTGAGCGGGACGTTCGGCGAGGAGACGGAGACGGACTCGTGTGGAGCGTCTGGTCGACCACCGTTGTTGGTCCCAGGCGGCCGGTCGAGGTGGTCCGAGGGGTCACAGGGTGAAGAAGAAGGTCCTTGAGCTCCAACGGTTTTTGTGCACGAAGAGAGTGAACTTTGATAAGTGTGGCGCCTTTTTTTTTCCTTTTATATTTTATTCTCTTTTAATTATATAGTTCCAGTAATATCTATAAACTGTAAATCATTTAATTGCATCTGGTGTATTGTCTGTTATTTGGGCGGGGTGGGGTACCTCACACAGCATCCACACAAACGAATTACCCAGTTTGGCGGGGCCGAGGCTGTTTCCCTAGACGACAGCGAGCCGAGCGACCCTGAAGGTGGCCAGGGAGGCTACATTAAAATGTTTCTAAATGGAGAGAGAATGTCAAGCTCTGGGATGCAGATGGAACTGAGTGCCCAAATGCATGATTCACAAACTGTTAGCATGCAAGAGCAGCAAGTAATTAGGAAATCTAACATAATTTTATCATTTATTGCTAGGGGAGTTGAATACAAGATCAGGGAGGTTATGCTTCAGTTAAATAGGACATCAGTAAGACCAATTGGTATGATCTGGAGTACTGTTTACAGCGGCGATCTCCTTATTCAAGGATGCAAATGCGCTGGGAGCATTTCAGATAATACCTAGATTGCCAGTTTGCCAGGTGGACTGTTTCAGCTCTTATCCACAATGCAGTTTGGAAGAGCAAAAGGGATAGAAATTGAAGCATACAAGATCCTTAAGTGTCTTGACAGGGTAGATGCAGAGAGGATATTTTCTTTAGTGAGGGAACATCAAGTCATGCTCGTTACTTAAAAATAAATGGTCACTTATATATTCCCCCCTCCCCTACTTTCAGAAAGCAGTGAGCTTTGACAACTCTCTTCCATAAAGACTGGAACAAGGCTTTTGAATATTTTTAAGACATAAACGGACATATTTGGTATGAAAGGGCTGCCACAGGTAGATCAGAATGAGGAGTTAAGATTTCAATTTAACAGCTATATTTTAATAAATAGCAGAGCAGGTTTTAGGGACTGAGTGGCCTATTATAGCTTCTAATTTGTGTGATCTTATGCTAATCAACAATCCACTGTATATGGACTATGGGATTAATGGATTTGTGGCTAAATTTGCCGATGATACAAAGATAGGTGGAGGAGTGGGTAGTGCTGAGGAAACGGAGAGCCTGCAGAGAGACTTAGATAGTTTAGGGGAATGATCAAAGAAGTGGCAAATGAAATACAATGCTGGAAAGCGTATGGTCATGCACATTGGTGGAAGAAATTAATGGGCAGACTATTATTTAGGTAGGAAGAGAATTCAAAATGCAGAGACGCAAAGGGACTTGGGAGTCCTTGTGCAGGATACATACCCTAAATGTTAACCTCCAGGTTGAGTCGGTGGCGAAGAAGGTGAATGCAATGTTGGCATTCATTTCTAGAGGAATAGAGTATAGGAGTCGGGATGTGATGTTGAAGCTCTATAAGGCACTCCTGAGACCACACTTGGAGTACTGTGTGCAGTTTTGGGCTCCTTATTTTAGAAAGGATATACTGACATTGGTGAGGGTTCACAGAAGATTCATAGAAATTATTTCAGGAATGAAAGGGTTACCGTATGTGGAACATCTGGCAACTCTTCGGCTGTATTCCCTAGAGTTCAGGAGAGTGAGGGGGAATCTCATAGAAACATTCCGAATATTAAAAGGCCTGAACAGATTAGATATGGCAAAGTTATTTCCCGTGGTAGGGGAGTCTAGGACAAGAGGGCACGACTTCAGGATTGAAGCATTTAGAACAGAAATGTGGAGAAATTACTTTAGTCAGAGGGTGATAAATCTGCTTAATTTGTTGCCATGAGTGGCAGTGGAGGCCAAGTCATTGGGTGCACTTAAGGCACAGATAGATAGGTTCTTGATTAGCCAAGGCATCAAAGGATATGGGGAGAAGTCAGGGGAGAGGGGATGACTGGAAGAATTGGATCAGCCCATGATTGAATGGTGGTGTAGTCTCGATGGGCCAAATAGCCTACTTCTGCTCCTGTATCTTATGGTCTTATATCTCTGCCATTTGTACTGTAGGTTTGGTGATATGTTTGCTTGGCATAATAGATAATTACTAATCTTATTTTCAACCAAACTATACAGTCCTGAGATAAATATTTCCCCTTAAAAATTGTTTAGTCTTCATAATTTTTGATGGTGTATGTGAACAATGTCTGTAATGCCTTCAGTTCGTAGTTGTGACAACCTACCCCGGATTATGAGATGGGCATGGTCATGACATCTTTGTGAATTTTGCAATAGAATTCTGGTGTTATGAGTGGGTACTGTTTCCAAAGTGTGCTTTGCCTATCATAACCAAAATGATGCCCTGCAAATGACAGAAGAAAACAATTTCCCTCACTGCAGTTCTGATTTCACCATTTCAGGCACTACTTTCATGATCAACATGTTATGGTGTATTCTCTTTTTTTGTGGCTGGTGCAGATATTATTGGATCTTGAACTGCATATGGAATCTCTATGATGTGAAATGCTGATGCTGCATCAAAATTCACACCAGTATCACAGTTTCATGGCAAGTTAACACTCTTTGATTTGAATATTATTTGTGATGAAAACATTCTCAGAACTGCCAAATGGAACATAGAAGCATTTCTTCACTTAGGTAGACAGTAAAAGAAAATGACAGCGAAGACAAATAAAGGTTTTATCATTCACAATCGAATACAACTGACTTCTACATCATATCCTATGAGGTAAATTGATCATGTTTCACACCAAAGCAGAAAGCAGAGAAATAACAATCGTGAGCGTAGTCCTCAGTAGTGGGTGAAAATGTTTCACAGACATCTTGCAATCGTTTACTACCATAATGTAACAGAACAAATCTGTCCCTTACATCATCTGTGATCACAAATACAGTCTCAACCCCTTCAAGCCGGAGAAGTCGCTTTTTGCAGCGGGAAAGAATTGAGGACAATTCTGAACACATGCTGAATGAGGTGAGACTAGGCGTGGCCATCGTACCTTGACAGCTTGTGATTCCAGGGCAGGACAACTGAATTGACTAAACGTTACTATTCAGTTAAAAATGTACTTTCAGCTTTGGTTGCTTGCACAGGCTCAGTTTAATTAGATTTGATTTAATCCACTACTCTGCTAGTGGGTAATGGGTTAAATTGGCAGCTGATTCAGTTTTGAAACACTATATTGGTGCTGCAAGAAATCCCAAATAATGGATCAAAAGATATCGACAGCAAAGTTAATTCTGGGTATTAATCATGCACAAAAAAATGCTCCCAGTAACAGCAACAGCTTTCACAGTTTGCTTATCATTGTGCGCAGTGCAAACTTCGATAGTTTTAGCCCCTATATTTGTGAATAATTATACAAATTTACTGCTGAGCACTCTGGAAACATGGCTGCTTCTCTTTATTGCCACACCCCAGATTCTAGCAATGCTCAGAACTATACACAGCATTTTAAAAAGGAAATACACAGTGTTCTTAAAAGGGAAATACCGTAAAAACATAACTGTAATATAAAGTAAAAACTACACAGCTCCTACCCCTCTAAGCACCAGCCCTGAACCAAAACTCAAGCCCTCAGCCCACAACTGTCCTCTATTCCACCTTTCCCAGTTCCAAGCTCTCACCATTGCAACCCACCAAACCCAATTACAACCAAGGACCTACCCACTTCCTCTCACACCGATCAACAGAAAGGCCAATTCAAAGGTTCCCAAAAGGTTAGGTCCTGATAAATTGATAGGCAATTAGATGCTGTGCGATGACCTCTGGAGGAATCTCTAAGTTTATATTCTTTCATGTAAGATATAAAATGGAATGGAACATAAGAGGGTAGTTGCATAAAAGAGCAGTCAAACTGAGTTCAGGGACAATGATGCACAACTTGCATTTGTTTTGACCAATCCAAGCAACACTAAATAGGTGTGCTCTTCTCATTATAAGACTGCTACCTGAAACAATAGAAATTCTGGAGCAGCTAGTCCACAGGCATCTGTGGAAAGAGAAAGCAGATAACATTTCAGGTTGAAGGCTCTTTGGCAGAACAGGTTTATCTTTCCAGAGATGCTGCCTGACTGGTTGAATTCTTACAGCACTTCTGTTCTTCCTTCAGATTCCAGCATCTGCAGTTTTATTTCTTTCCTGACAATGCTACCTATGTTGTTCAGTCATGTTCCCTTAACACAACATGTGATGTATATTTGCTTTCCAGGCTTATTGCTAGCCTCAGCTTTCTAGTACAGCAGCACAACCTTTCTAAAGAGAGTTGTTACTGACAAAGCCGAAATTCTAACAAATGTTCCTTGTTCAGCCCATAAATGTTCCTTGTTCAGCCCATAAGACCATAAGACAAAGGAGCAGAAGTTAGCCATTTGGCCCATCGAGTCCGCTCTGCCATTTTATCATGAGCTGATCCATTCTCCCATTTAGTCCCATTCCCCTGCCTTCTCACCCATAAGCTTTGATGCCCTGGCTACTCAGATACCTATCAATCTCTGCCTTAAAGACACCCAATGACTTGGCCTCCACTGCCGGCCGTGGCAACAAATTCCATAGATTCACCACCCTCTGGCTAAAAAAATTTCTTCACATCTCTGTTCTGAATGGGCGCCCTTCAATCCTTAAGTCATGCCCTCTCGTACTAGACACCCCCATCATGGGTAACAACTTTGCCACATCCACTCTGTCCATGCCTTTCAACATTTGAAATGTTTCTATGAGGTCCCCCCTCATTCTTCTAAACTCTAAGGAATACAGTCCAAGAGAGGACAAATGTTCCTCATATGTTAACCCTCTCATTCCCGGAATCATTCTAGTGAATCTTCTCTGTACCCTCTCCAACGTCAGCAGATCCTTTCTTAAATAAGGAGACCAAAACTGCCCACAGTACTCCAAGTGAGGTCTCACCAGCGTCTTTTAGAGCCTCAACATCACATCCCTGTTCCTATACTCTATTCCTCTAGAAATGAATGCCAACATTGCATTCACCTTCTTCACCACCGACTCAACCTGGAGGTTAAGGGTATCCCGCATGAGGACTTCCAAGACCCGTTGCATCTCAGAACTTTGAATTCTCTCCCCATTTAAATAATAGTCTGCCCGTTTATTTCTTCTGCCGAAGTGCATAACCATACACTTTCCAACATTGTATTTCATTTGCCACTTCTTTGCCCATTCTTCCAATCTATCCAAGTTTCTCTGCAGAGACTTGTAGTAAGCCCCTTGTAGTAAACAAGAACCAGTCTTCAGTTATTAATGTAAATTACAAGCAATAATCAGTTTGAGCTTAAAAGCACAGCTTTGCAAACAGTGCTACAGAGCACAGGCAGGGGGCTAGCTGCCAAGAGATGTGGTTTGCAAAGACACATGACCATGAGACTTCATATCTACAATAGCCAAACACAATACAGTGGGGCTATGTCAATTGGCCTACATTAAACCATGCAACTACAGCAAGTCACTTAGACTATTGTCCCCAGAAGCTTTTAGACCATCTATGTGAATTACTTTGTCCCAGCAAAGGTATCTGGAAAACATACAAGTAGTGTCAACTAGTAGCAAAACAGTATAACTATTAGAAAGCATTGGGGATTGTTAGGAATGATGAGGAGAATGACAATAAGAAGGGTTTTCAGAATGGAGAACTAGAATTCAATCCTCAACTTTTGATTTCCTCGGCGGACTTGCCTGTAATTAGTTGGTATGTTCTTTTAGTTCGTAAGAATAGCACCTGTGTTCGGAAATTCTTCGTAGTTCACAAATCATTTGTAATTCAGAAATCTTTTATGAATCAGAAATCCTCCGTGAGAGTTAAAAGTTTATTAAGAACTACTTGTTTAAATTTAAACATGCATCATTAAAAATAAAATAAACTGCGCTAAAACTACTTTGTTAGCAGGAAGTATCTCCTCCTTCATGGTGAGGGGGTGACCCACCCCTCAAGCAGTTGGTATTGGCAGCTAGGCCTTGCCGCAGTGACGACAGGGAAATACACTAGTCCTTGAAAGGTAGGTGGATACAGCATAAGCTCCCTGTAGTGAAGATACCCACAGGTACCTACATCAGATAGGGCTTAAAATCTTCTTTTGAATTTAGGGCTTTGTGGACAGAGAACCCAATATCATCACAAAGGTTCAATTTTGGGACCAATAAGCAGCAGTTAATGCCAACCTACATCTGTTAAAGAGGAGATGTTTTTCATGTTTCATTAAGGCGTATTCTGATGTACGGTGCATGTGTGAGACAAAGAGAACAGCAGCAAGTGCAAACAGCAAGCTTTGTAGTTTTCCGATGCTGCACTTGGAAGCTTTGGTGTTCCTAGCGTGACCAACAATCTGTGCCTTGTCAACACAACTAAAGGTTGAATAACATTTATTTGTGGGATTTTACTGTGTATAGGAAGCCATCATTTTTATCGAGGTGATTACACTCACTGAACATGAAAGTGACATCATGCATAATGATCTGGGGGAAAGAAGGTGCTAGGCGTAAATGCAATTTTTTTCTTTTTACCACAAAGAGATTTAGACTTCATTAATTATAGCAGGGGGAAGGAAGAGGAAAAATAAAACTGAAAATACTGGAAAGGGGAAAAAACAGACAAAAAGCCAGTAGTTCATTTTTAGTACTTAATAGGTGAAGGCTATTAAACATTTATGGAGGAAGCCTTTATCAACAAATGGTTTGAGATTTGTTTTCATATTCTACAGCAAAAATTAAATTTTGTACAGTGACATTCAACAGACACAACCAAAGATTATTTAATTGAGTCTCTTTTGGTAGAAATGATAATGTTATTCATTAGTGCTCTATTGTTACAGGGAACAATATCAAAATTGCCGATTTCAAGCACACCTCATGTTCTGCAGTTTGCAACTCACCTATAACATAAAGATGGCTCTTAGTATGCTATAAATAACCATGGGGTCTTATCAAGCTCTATTTGTTAATGTCAGCAGTGCAGGAGAACTGAATAATTACCTTAAGTGAAACTCCTGGATCAGTTTTAAATTCACAGTGAGATTAAATCATTTTCAAACTACTTCCCTGGTCAACATTCAAAACTGGTGAAGAGTTGTTATGCTACAAAATGCTTCTGCATATATTGATTTGACAACTTTCTGAAAATTCAGCATAATAAATAGCAGAACACAAAATGCATCCTGCAATTAAATTGACAAAGTTTTGGTGCAGTTAATATCATCTGTTTCTGGTTCAGTTGATGGTATTGGCACTGCCCGACTCATTAATTCCTCTCATGACAGAAGAATAGATGAAACCATACACGGACAAAACATACCATCCGGCATCGTTATAGAGCCAGATCCCACCACCCTACCAGGGATAGGGTTCCTCTTGTCCTGACCTACCACCCCACCAGCCTCCGTGTCCAGCACATAATTCTCTGAAATTTCTGCCACCTCCAACAGGATCCCTCCACCAAGTACATCTTTCCCTCCTTCCCACTTTGTTTTCTGCAGGAATAGCTCCCCATGCAAATCCCTTGTTCATTCGTCCCTCCCTACTGATCTCCTTCCTGGCACTTAACCTTGTAAGCGGAACAAGTGCTTCGCCTGCCCTTACACCTCCTCCCTCGCTACCATTTAGGGCCCCAAACAGTCCTCCCAGGTGAGGCGACACTTCACCTGTGAGTCTGTTGGGGTCATATACTGTGTTCGGTGCTCCCGGTGTGGTCTCTTGTATATCGGTGAGACCCGACGTAGATTGGGAGACCGCTTCGCCGAGCATCTACGCTCCAGAACAAGTGGGATCTCCCAGTGGCCACCCATTTTAATTCCACTTCCCATTCCCATTTGTCCATCCATGGCCTCCTCCACTGTTGTGATGAGGCCACATATAGGCTGAAGGAACAACACCTTATATTCCCTTTGGCTAGCCTCCAACCTGATGTCATGAACATCGATTTCTCAAACTTCACCCCCTATTTCACCATTTCCCATCCCCTTTTCCCTCTCTCACCTATCTTCTAGCTCGCCCGTCGCTTCCCTCTGGTGCTCCTCCCCCTTTTTCTTTCTTCCATGGCCTTCTGTCTTTTTCACCAACTTCCCAGTTCTTTGCTTCATCCCTCCCTCTCCAAGTTTCACCTATCACCTTGTGCTTCTCTCTCCCCTCCCCCCACCTTTTAAATCTACTCCTCAGCTTTTTTACTCCAGTCCTGCCAAAGGGCTTCGGCCCCAAACGTCGACCGTACTTTTTCCCCGTAGATGATGTCTGGTCCGCTGAGTTCCTCCAGAATTTTTGTGTGTTGCTGGGATTTCCAGCATCTGCAGATTCTCTCGTTTGTCATTATAGAGCTATTCCACTGTCTGCAAAGCACAAACCTGGAGTGTGACAGAACACTCTACGCTTGCTTGGATGTGTGCAGAACCAAAAAGCTCAAGAATCTCAACACTAAATTAAAAAATATATATTTTGGGTAGTGAATGGAATACTTGATTGGTACTCCATTCACCATCCAAAATGTTCATTCCCCCCACTCAAGGGCTGTAGTAAATACCATCGACAAAATGCACTCACCTTCCAGTTCAAGTTTATTGTCATTCGACCACACACATGTATACAGCTAAACGAAACAATGCTCCTCAGGTGCAAAACACAGTACATATATCACATGCAGCACATACATTTATCATATACAGCACATAAAATAAAACTAATACAATAATATTAACATTAAAAAAATGTATTCTGTAGGTGTACAAGTTGACGACTCTGGCAGCACCTTTCAAATGCAGGGAAGCTCCACCACCTACACCTTCCCCTCCAAGTTACACACCATATTGACCTAGACGAGATATATAGCTGTTCCTTCATCGTCACTGGGTCTAAGGCTGAGGATTCCAACAGCAGTGAAGGAGTACTTTCACCAGACAGCGGTGCAGTGGTTCAAGAAGTAACTTACCACCTCCACAAGGGCAATGGGGGATGGACAATAGGTGCTGCCCAAGATGGTGACGGCCAAATCCAAACTAAAACTAATAAAATTTATAACGGATCAGGAAAACATGAAGCTGCAAACAGAACTGAAGAACAAATTAATGCAGCTGGTACAGTACTACAAAGAAACAAAGCTTTCTGTGATACTTTGCTGCAAAACTGGATCTGTAAATCTTTCACTGAATCTATGATATGGGTTTTGCCAACTGGGTTTATACATCACTCCAACTCCTCCAACTTATTACAATATTAATCAGTCATCCCCTGTCTGTGCTGCTAACAGAGAGCAATAAAGTATGGATTACTAATGGTCAAGGGATCTCTTGACAATTGTGAGTTTGGATCAGGCACCTGGTGGATCCAAACATACTGTATTCAGCAGTAAGCCAGATGCCACTTTCATCACAGGATCAGAGAATCATTACCATACCAGAGACCGCTGAGCTACTCAGAGCAATTTGTGAGAGCAATCCAGTCAGACCTGTTTCTTGGGGACACAAGAGGCTGCTAATGCTGGCTGAAAGAACACAGGAGGTCAAGCAGCATCTGTGGAGGGAAAGGGGCAGTCAATGTTACATGAAACAAAAGAGACTGCTGATGCTGGAAATTGGGAGTAAGACACACACAAAATGCTGGAGGAACTCAGCAGGTCACACAGCATCTGTGACAGGAAATGAACAGTTAACGTTCTGGGCTAAGGCCCTTAGTTTCGAGATACAGCACGGTAACAGGGCTCAATGAGCTTGTACTGCCCAATAATACCCAGATAACCTGATCAATTAACCTCCTAAGCCATATGCCTTTGGAATCAGGACTGGAAAGGAATAGGGCAAAGCCAGAATAAAAGGGTAGGGAGAGGGACAGGAATGTGAACTGACAGGTGATAAATTAATCCAGGTGAGGAGGAGAGGCAGAAGGATTTGGTGAAGGAAGGAAATGATGTGAGAAGCTGGGAGGTGACAGGTGGAAGAAGCAAAGTGATGAAGAAGGAGGATTTTGACAGGAGTGGACAGTAGACCATGGAATAAAGGGAAGGAGGTGGGGAATCAGAGGTAAGAAGGTGAAGCTGATGGGTAGGTTGTGATGGCAGGGCAGGGGTGGGCAACAGAAGGGGTAACAGGGTCAGAGGGGTAAGTAAAATTAAAGGGGGATGCGGAGGACAGAGTGGAGTGGATACCGGAAGTTAGAGAATTTGATGGTAGTACAGTCAGGTTCAAGACGCCATGACAGAATATGAGATGCTGCTTCGCCAATCTGTGTCTGGCCTCAGCATTGCAGTAAAGGAGACCACAGACGCATATGTCAGTGTGGGACCAGGAAATGGATTGAAAATGAATAGCCGCCAGGAGATCCTGGCTGCTATGGTAGATGGAACAAAGGTGCTTAATGGAGCGATCCCCTAATCTGCATGAAATCTCACTGGATACATCAAAATGACACTGAGGGATTCACACATACTACGCTGCCTCACCTGTAAGGAACATTAGGACCCTGAATGGCAGTGAGGGAGGAGGTGTAGGGACAGGTGTAATGCTTAGCACAATTCCAAGTTTAATTGCTGGGGCCTGATTGGTGCGGAGGGAAGAGCAGAAGAGGGAGTCACAGAGACAGTGATCCCTAAGGAAAGCAGAGAGTGGAGAGGAAGATGAGCCTGGAGATGGAATCATATTGAAGATAGCAGAAGTTGCTTTCTTGCCAATGATTTGGGTCAAGACCTGTTAACCTGGACCCTTCAAAGTCCTATTTCTTGATTCTTAACCTGTTGCCTTGACGGTTTGTTTTCTTTCTCAAAAAGCCATGATTGTTCTGCTTCCACTATTCTGTCAGGCGTTGCATTCCACATCACAATTACTTTCTGTATTATGGAACTCATGTGAAGGTTTCCTTCAGATCTTTTACCAATCACTTTAAATCTGTGCCCTCCAAGTCTAAAACATTCCACAAATGGACATGGTTTCGCTTTGGGCGGATATGGTCTTCATTTTCGGGCAGACGGGGCTTGTCAGCCATGGTCAGCAGCTCATCTAGCAGAAGGGAAACTCTGATCTCAAACCTCCACTGCCTTGCAGCTAAACCCACTCATTGGGAAGACTTCAGGAGTAAATCCTGAGGAAAAATATGGAGCTGGAATCCCTAAGGCAGTCCTATGTTAACTTCAAAGCTGATTGGCAGCTCCTGCAATACCACAGATACCAAACTATATTGGTCTCTGCTGTTCTTTTGGATTCAAGAGCTGTGGAGACAGGTGGGGGGAGCCTGCGACAAGGGCAGCAGCTTGCTCTCCATATCATACTGCCCTGGCTTGTGTACTGGCTTGTATATCATGCACAACAACCATAGTTGACCCCGACCAACGGAGTCTTCATTACATTGGGCGTTTCGACAAACATTTTCAATCCCCTCTACTTACAGGAGAACAATCTTGTTGATACACTTAGGTAACTGAAATGCTAAATTCTTGGAATCATTCTACACAAGTCTTTCCTGCACCTCTTTAACACATACAGTGCTTTCAGAGCAGGGCACAGTCGTCCTTTGGTTCCTGTAGCAGGGATTCAGAAGAAGCAATGCAACTTTCTACTTTTATAGTCTACATAAGGAATTTAATCCCTACTTCAAAAGATCCTTTGTGTGTGTGAACATGGGAAAGGGGGTGATCTGGCTGAAGCCAATAAATTAATGCAGAGTGTGAGAAAAGAATACTTCCACTGATAGTAATTGCCTTTTTCTTCTGCATATATTACTATTGGTTCCAAAAGCAGGGCAACACTTTCAATTACTGAGACCCTAAGCTTGAAAATTACTTCCCTAAACCTCTCATTTCTTCACCTTTCTTTACTCCTTTAATGAACTCTTCAAATTCTGCTCTTTGACTTATCTTTTGTGTTGGTGCTAAATCTCATTTAATAATCATTCTGGCAAAGGTCCTTGGAGAACTTTACTACTACAGAGGCGCCTAGGTTACGAATGATCTGACTTATACAAACCTGACTTTACGCAAGTTCTCCCATACATTTTTCACACATATTTCAAGCTAGTCGTAATAGTATGTTTCATGGTGTTCATTAATGACTGGGTACATTATATATTCTATTGTCTTAATTATGGATAGTGTTGCTGTCTAGTCAAGCCACTGGCAGTTCACAGTTACCTGGCTTTTTCCAGCCACTGAGCCTAGGGAACACTGTCTTCATTGCTGGAAATGAGCAATCCTGTACAATTCATCTTCAGATTTATATCAGATTATTTGTCAGGCTTCATAAACTTTTGTATAAAAGGGGGGAAAAAAGCATAGACCGAACTTGTTAAGTTAAAAACTCAACAGTCCACATGTTATCCAAGTTATAGAGTTAATACAACACGATTGCATAGGTCTAGAGACAAGCTCTAATTTCCAGCAGCATTTTTTCAAATCCCCCTGTGTACGAACATTTCTGGCTTAGTACTAGAACTTTCAATAGCCACGGGGCCACATTTTGGGCAGTCATTATAAACTTTTCATTCACATAGACTAAATTTTGTTCTTCACTACACAGAATTCAGAGCTGTAGCATATTATCACAAATTGAAAATTCACTAACTTCAACAGTATTTAAGATTACAAAAACTGTGATGAATTTCATTTCAACTATTTTATACTCAGAGCATCACTTTATCATGGACTTGAATTCAACAATGCAATTTTGTTTATTAAAGTTTCAGCAAATAGTCAAACTTTCCTATTAATGTCAACTAACCCTGTGATATAAATGAGTATCTGCTCCATGAGGAAGACAAATGATCTGTACTTGAACTTGAGCAATTTTCTTCAATGTCATGAAAATTATCCATTGGTGAATTGACAGAGACTTCTTGTCTCTGGTCCATGATCTTGTTCACATAAGCAGCAACCTGGCTTCAAGGATTGCCCCCGGCTCCCTCAGCCCATTTCCCATGAGAACGTGAATATTTTTAAAAAAATACTTTTTTCTTTCTTCTTAAAATTATTGAAATCAATACATGGAACTACAATGTTGTGGCCATTCCAAGGGCAGGAATGGGTGCCGTATGTGCCAGGCTTTAGATATTTCAAAAAGAACACGGAGGGAGGCTAATCAGGGATAGTGTCATAGCTGCAGAAAAGGAGCAAGTCATGGAGGGGTTATCTACTGAGTCAGTGTGAGTGGAAGTCTGAAACATGAAAGGGGCAATAACTCTACTGAGTGTTTTTATAGACTCCCCCAATAGTAACAGAGATATCGAGGAGCAGATAAGGAGGCAGATTCTGGAACGGTGCAATAATAACAGGTTTGTTGTGATGGGAGATTTTAACTTTCTTAATATTGAATGGCATCTCCTTAGTTCAACGGGTTTAGATAGGATGGAGTTTGTTAGGTGTGCTCAGGAAGGTTTCCCGACACAATATGTAGGTAAGCCAACGAGAGGAGAGCCTGTACTTGATCTGGTATTAGGAAATGAACCTGGTCAGGTGTTAGATCTTTCAGTGGGAAAGCATTTTAGAGGTAGTGACCACAACTCTAGCTCCTTTACCAGAGCACTGGAGAGGAATAGGAGCAGACAATTTGGGAAACATTTAATTGGGGTAGGGGAAAATGTGATGCTATTAGGTAGGAACTTGGGAGCATAAACTGGGAGCAGATGTTCTCAGGGAAATGCATGGGAGAAATGTGGCAAATGTTTAGGGAACATTTGCATAATGTTCTCCATAGGTATGTTCCATTGAGGCAGGGAAAGGATGGTAAGGCAAAAGAACCATGGTGTACAATGGACGTGGAAAATCTAGTTAAGAAGAAAAATTTACAAAAGGTTCAAGAAACTGGGTACTGATGGAGTTCTAGAAAATTACAAGGTTGCCTGGAATGAGCTTAAGAACAAAATTAGGAGAGCTAGAAGGGGCTATGAGAGGGTCTTGGTGAGCAGAATTAAGGAAAACCCCAAGGCATTCTGCAAGTATGTGAAGAGGAAGAGGATGAGCCATGTGAGAATAGGACTAATCAGGTGTGATAGTGAAAACGTGTGCATGGAGTTGGAGGAGGTAGCGGAGGTACTTAATGAATGCTTTGCTTCAGTATTCAGGGAAAAGGACCTTGGCAATTGTGAGGATGATTTACAGCAGACTGAAACGCTTGAGCGTACAGACATTAAGAAAGAGGATGTGCTGGAGCTTTTGAAAAGCATTGAGTTAAATAAGTCACCAAGACTGGACGAGATACACCCCAGGCTTCTGTGGGAAGTGAGGGAGGAAATTGCCGAGCCTCTGGTAATGATCTTTGCATCATCAATATAGGGACGGGAGAAGTGCCAGAGGATTGGAAGGTTGCAAATGTTTCACCCTTGTTCAAGAAAGGGAGCAGAGATAACCCAGGAAATTATAGACCAGTGAGCCTTAGATCAGTGGTGGGCAAGTTGATGGAGAAGATCCTGAGAGGCAGGATTTATGAGCATTTGGAGAGACCTAATCTGATTAGGGATAGTCAGCACAGCTTTGCCAAGGGCAGCTAATGCCTTACAAGACTGATTGAATTCTTTGAGAATGTAACAAAACACATGGATGAAGGTAGAGCACTGGATGTAGTGTATATGGATTTCAGTAAGGCACTTATTAAGGTTCCCCATGCAAGGCTCATTCAGAAAGTAAGGAGGTATAGGATCCAAGGAGACCTTGCTTTGTGGATCCAGAACTGGCTTGCCCATAGAGCGGAAAGAGTGGTTGTAGACGGGTCATATTCTGCAGGGAGGTCAGTGACCAGATTCTGCAGGGATCTGATCTGGGACCCCTCCTCTTTGTGATTTTTATAAGTGACCTGGATGATGAAGTAGAAGGGTGGGTTAGTAAGTTTGCTGATGACACAAAGGTTGGAGGTGTTGTGGATAGTCTGGAGGGTTGTCAGAGGTTACAGTGGGACATTGATAGGATGCAGAACTGGGCTGAGAAGTGGTAGACGGAGCTCAACCCAGGTAAGTGCGAAGTGGTTCATTTTGGTATGTCAAATTTGAAGACAGAATACAGTATTAATGGTAAGACTCTTGGCAGTGTGGAGGATCAGAGAGACCTTGGGGTCCTTGTCCATAGGGCACTCAAAGCTGCTGCACAGGTTGATAGTGTTGTTAAGAAGGCATATGGTGTTTTGGCATTCATCAACCATGGGATTGAGTTCAAGAGACATGAGATAATGTTACAGCTATACAAGACCTTGGTCAGACCCCACTTGGAATACTGCGTTCAGTTCTGGTCACCTCACTACAGGAAGGATGTGGATACTATAGAAAGAGCACAGGGAGATTTACAAGGATGTTGCCTGGATTGGAAAGCATCCCTGATGAGAATAGGTTGAGTGAACTTGGTCTTCTGTCTTTGGAGTGACGGAGGATGAGAGATGTCCTGATAGAGGTGTATAAGATGATGAGAGGCACTGATCATGTGGATAGCCAGAGGCCTTTTCCCCAGGGCTGAAATAGCTAACCTGGGGGGGGGGGCATAGTTTTAAGGTGCTTGGAAATAGGTACAGAGGGGATGTCAGGGGTAAGTTTTTCCACACAGAGAGTGGGGGGTGTATGGAATGCACTGCCAGCGAAGGTGGAGGAGGCAGATATAATAGGGTCTTTTAAGAGACTCTTAGATAGGTACATGGAGCTTAGAAAAATAGAGGGCTATGCGGTAGGGTAATTCTAGGCAGTCTCTAGAGTAGGTTACATGGTCGGTACAACATTGTGCACCGAAGGGCCTGTAATGTGCTGTAGATTTCTATGTTCTATAATGTATTGTTAGATTTCAGTCGTAAAAAAAAAGTACAGCTGGAAAAATTTTATTTACTTAAGTGTGCAAAATGTATCTGAATCATTACCAACTACAATACATAAAATGGTACTATGAACTTACAAAACGATAACTAATTTTCGGTAATTCATTTCTTTCCTATAAAACAAAATAGTTACATAACTAGATTTTTCAGGAGGTAATTAGATCACTCAAGAAAGGACATTTAGGGTCTTCTGTAGTCCATCTCTCCCTTTGCAAACTCTGTGCTTTATCATCAATATGCTGGAGAGGGTGCACAGTTTTGTTCCTAGACTTGCAATCTTGGGGCATGAATTACACATAACAGCAACTGGGCAGTCAAGTCCCACTGAGGCAGCATGGTAATTTGAGCGCAACTTTAAAAATCCAGAAATAAAATCAACCTTCTGATATTGATAAAAGCAGCTGCTGGACAGACACAGCAACCCAATTTATTTATGATCTCAAAGAAAGGAAATATGCCATCTTTCATCAGTCTGGTATACATGTGACTTTATTTCTATGCTAACACAATTAACCCTTTAACTGCGGACAGTTACACATACCATAACATCCAATCAATTGGGAACTTAGGAGAAATCTCTTTCCCAAAAAATCAAAGTCCTAAAAAGTTCAAAGTAAATTTTATTATCAAAGTACATATATCTCACCATATACAACCCTGAGAATCATTTTCTTGCCAGCGTACTCAGCCAATCTACAGAATAGTAACTGTCACAGGTTCAATGAAAGATCAACCAGAGAACTGTGAAAATGCAAATATAAAAATTAGCAATGAATATGAGATCATGAGATAAAGAGCCTTTGAAGTGAGATCATTGGTTGTGGAAACATCTCTGTGGATGGGCATGTGAATGTAGCAATGGGCAATGATTTTTGTTCAATAGCCTGATAGTTGAGGGGTAGTGGATAGAAAGTAAAATAGCCTGTTATAATGCTGGTCAAGGCATAGAGCCATTTACAGGAAACTATATCAAAGCATGAGCAAAATAAACAGGACTGCAGCTCAGGTAATGTGAACAATTGAGCCTGTGTGGATGGAACATGGACCATGGACCAGTTGTGCGGGAAGGAACAGCAGATTCCATGTAACCGCAGGAGTGCTGCATCACAGGGACTGTGCTGAATCAAGAAGCAACACACCCAGAGTTTCAAAAGATCCAAAAACATCAGCCTGGTCAGAGTTTCTCACATCCCAAGAATAATTTTCTAAAAAACCATCACTGCATTTAAATGAAGCAAAAGCTAAGACTCAGTGGCAAATAAGATAAAAAATTAAAATCAAACTAAAAATCAGCTGCATTCTAAAATTAAAGGGAGTGTATTCAAGGGAGAATCTTGCTAATCTGGATCCTGATCAGTCGCAGCCACTATGTAAAAAAACTATTACTACACTGAAATGTCCAAAACATTGGCGTAACACCGATTTTTTTAAAAATCTTGTCGATGTGAGAATTCAAGAAGGCACTGTTCAGTAGCGAGATAATTACATTTGGCTGCCATCAATGAAGATTATATATTCTTGCAGAGTTATTCCAGGTATTATCATCCTAAACCGTAACCTCAGGGTATCTCTTGCTAGTGATGACTTTTATGGGGATTATTAAACTAAATAGGTGAATTTAAGTGAATAAAATAGTTAATAACCACATAAAAGGAACATTTCCCTTTATATCGAGAGTGACACAACGGCAGTCTTCAAATCCTCAAACAGTAGATATCTTTAGTATTTAATGATCACCTCCTACATACCATGCAATTCCAAGATAATGAGCTCTGACTGTGACGTTAAAATTTCCCTTTAAAACTATCCTATTTTATTCTACTGGATTCAAGAATTAGTTCTAAAAATTATAATGCCCCGGTTAAGATTTTTACTGCTATGTCATAGGTATTTCATTTCAGCTATTCTATGAGAGCAGTATTTTCTGCTTTTAGCATGTTTGGGTTTGAGCTAAAGGCAAACAGCTATGTTGCTCACCTTAGGAATATTGTGTCGGTCAGCCAGGATGGTGGAATTGGGAGAAGGTTCTAGAGAACGCTGGGCAGAGAGGTTTTTGTGACAGACACTGGTGTGGGTCGAGGTCTTTTTGGCAGGAGCTGGGAGAAGACAGGAGGTAAGATGGCTGAGGATGAGACAGATTCTCAACCAAATCTTGAAGATTCCAAAACTAAATATGGTAACGAAGAGTCCAGAGTTTGTTCTCACTTGCTTGAAGAAGTTGCTGGAGAATTTTCATGTGAGAAGAAGTGGAATGATATTTGGAAGCAACTTTTTAAAGCGTCATTTAGCAAGCAAATCACATATGAATAGTGTGTAAAATCTCAGGCTAGAAAATCCTTCATTACCCGCTACAGGCCTGCTATGCATGTTTTGTGAGAGTGCAGATGAACGAGAGCATAAAAGATCAAACCCAGAGGAGAGCAAAGTTCTTATTGACAGTGTTTTGCTAGCTGTTAAAATGAAGACCTCTATATATAAATTCGGTGTGCACATGTTGTTGTCACTGGGCAAAAAGTTGCACAGCACAAGATTTTTGTGCACATTAGTTATTACAAATTAGAGGGAATATTGCTTCCTAAATACTCTGTGAACTCATATACAACATTATACTATTCATATAGTTAGTTTTCCACCTGCAAGTATTAAGTTGACAAAGCTAAATGCATAAGAGCTGATCATGCAGCTTATGAGACTGACCAAGTCTGCAGTCTGCATTCCTTAACATTTTGCTGTTAAGCATTTCATTCTCTGAAAAGTCCACTTTTTTCATAAGTTATTCCTCATTTTAAAGAAAAATGCATGATTTTAAGTCTATCACAATGAGGTATATCGAAATGCCATTAGAGCAAAGATACATTCATAAATTCTTTTGGGTACTATCACCTCTGCAAGATGAACCGATTTAAGGGAAAAGTGGAAAAAGGCTATGTCAAGTATTAGCACCTGTGAGGAAGTGGGGCAATGAGAATGTTGCCAGTTAAATGTAAGACACAGTAAAACACACCAGACAAAGACTTTACCAATGACTATATTTCTTTATTAATCATGAACACTTTAAACTCAGCAATTCACTATGTAGTTTTAAACAGATCATTAATGGTTTAGTTTCACACCTCTTTTAGTCACATGACTCTTTAGTTTATTTTTCCAATTTCCAAATATACTGCATGTATTGAGATACTACCCACTCTTGGTGAACCTGGCTGGGGTTCAACCTTGGCGAATTCTCCCCCAAGTCCCTGACTCGGGATCCTCTTCTTCAGTGGTTGGTCTCCAGAGCCATTTCTGTTGCATAACTGATATGGCACCCTTTTAAGTACATCTTTATTGCTTATTTCCTCATTGCCAATTTTACATCTATAAGTCTGGTTCTTATCTATAAAAGTATGTGCTTCTTTAACTCCTTCAAATTCCATAATTACCTCAAACATCAGTTTCTTAATTATCAGAGTGCCTGTGCTATTGCAATTCATCAGACTGTCCCTTTCAGAAGATTTTAGTTCCTTTTCTTGGTCTGTTTTCTGGATGGCTTCCAGAGGGTTAGCTCACACTGGGATGTAAAGCTCTCTTAGCTATGCTCTCTTACTGACCAGGCGTCAATCATGTGATCTTCTTTCACACTGCTTCTTTACTCTGTAGTTCCCAGCATCTTTTTTAAGCCAGAAGCCTGATGGGATCCTTGACATCTCTCTTCAGCTGCTACATGTATGGCTGGAGTAAAAAGAGGGGAGGCTTAACACATCATCAACTTTACAACCCCTGTTTGATTTGTTTTTGGGCAATAAAGGATCTGTTCAAAATGGATAACAATATAAAAATCCATAGAAATATCAACATAACTAAGGAGGCTATGGATATAATAAATATCCAGCCTATTTTCTAGCATTTATTCTGAATGAACACAGGAGGGGAAAAGCAAGCATCTTATGAAGGAACTATTTCAAATGTCTTTGTTACTTTGCTTAATTTATTCAAGATTTATTGCACTACTGTGAAGGATTACACAGAACAAAGTATTTTATCATGGATCCTACTTCAGGTCTCATTTAATGACCTGAAGGCTTATTACCTACAAATTATCTCCACTAAAACACATGGTACGTTAATAGAATAATTTGCAATAACGAGATATTTTAAAAGACTGCCAATCAACCTATTAACATATATCTATCCAGATATATTTATCTTTTCGTTTGGCTAATTTCATTCTTGTACTTTAAAGTTGGTATTTTTATTTTAAACAATTTATAATGCAAAATAACTTTGAATCTGAATATACCTTATAGTGAATACTACTAGTGCTTCCTTATGATGAGCTACACAGGATTTGTCGATAATTACACCTATACGTCTATAGCAGGTGCTCTCCACTTGGCCATGGGCCACCTGAACAAAAACAATATCTACTGTATGCAGCCATTCATCTTCCCTTCGCTGACAATCACCATAGGTTCAACTCAAGGATGAGTACTTAGCCCACTACTCTAGTCTCTCTGCACTCATACTGTGTGTCAGTCACAGCTTAATTGCAATCAATAAATTCACTGATGACACAACTGTCATTAGCAGAAACTCAGATAGTGATACGGAGGTGTACAGGAGGGAGATAGGTATTTGAGTGATGCCGTAACAACAATCGTGCGCAAAGGGTCAGTAAGACCAAGGAATTGACTGTGGAATTCAGGAAGAGGAAGTCAGGGGGATACACACTGGTCTATATTGAGGGATCCGCAATGGAAAAGGTGAGCAGGTTCAAGTTTCTGGGTGCCAAATTCTCAGAGGATCTATCCTGGCCCTCACATCTTGATGCAATCACAAAGAAGGCACTCAGTGGCTATACTTCATTAGGAGTTTGAGGTGATTTGGTGTGTCACCAGATTTACTGTGGTGAACATCCTGACCAGTTGTATTACCTTCTGGTACGGAGGCTCCAATGCACAGGATTTCAGGAGGCTGAGGCGGAGGCTGCAGATGTTTATAGACTCAGCTAACGCCACTAGCCTCCCCACCACTGAAGACTTCTTCAAAGGGCAGTGCCTCAAGAAGGTGACATTAAGACCCTACCATCTAGAACATGCCCTCTTCTCATTACTACACCGAGAGGAGCCTGAGAATGAACACTCAATGGTTTAGGAACACCTTCTTCCCCTCCGCCATCAGATTTCTGAACAGTTCCTGAACCCATGAGCATTACCACACAATTTTGCTCCTCTCATACTCTTTATTTATTTAATGCAACTTATTAGTTTTTTTATGTCTTGCACCGCACTACTGCTGAAAAACAACAAATTTTACAACATATGTCAGTGAAAATAAACATGATTCTAATTCTAACACTAAATATAATGATGTGCTAAGGTTATTTTGTATATAATGCTGATAGATTTTAGAAAATCTTCTTCAAACAGGCACAATAACAAGCTGGAGAAATCCAGAAAATATCACAACAAGCACGGGCACCAAGTAGACCAGTCCAGCAGATGACACAAAAACTGGCCAAGTATCTGACAGACAGAAGAAAAGCTTGAGACCACAGGAATCTATAAATGGCACAGTCAGTCCAGAGATGAGGTAGGAAAAGGTGATTCAAGTTATTGTTTTTTTCTTGTCTTTTATTTTAATGTTTTTTATGATTTCTTTGTATTTAATTGTCTTTTTCTTTCTAAAATTGTATTAGTTACAGAAGGTTCAATGATGTCAAAATATCAGAAATATTTGAAATCTAAGAAATGGCTTTAACTTCCAGCTCTTAGCCTGTAGTGCTGGAGATCACAATTTTCTGAGTAAAAATAAATGTTCTGATTACTTCCACCTTCACCATGCTTTCAGGCAACAGGTTTCAGACTTCAACCACCATCTAGGTAGAAATAAAACATTTCCTCATCTCTCATTTAATCTTTCTACCAGTTACCTTAAATCAAAGTCTCCTGATTTCTCTCGATTTTGTTCCCTCTGCAGAAAGTCATTCATCCTTCCTATTTACTCTACCTTGTCATTCTGAGAACAAGGCTCGGTGGGTCACTATTAGAGACCTTGCCAACATTTACCCTTGGGTTGGGAGTGAGCTCATTCAGATCTTTATATCCAACCTTGGTAGGTGCAGGTACATCAGTAGAGACTGGGAGAGACAAAGCTGGTGTGATTCAACTACTTCTGTAGTGGTTGCAGACACTGCTTTACAAGATATTATTTTCCTTAATTCCACCCTCCCCCCCAACTTCACCACTCTCTAAGCCCTTCCACCCAAGAATGAATCAGCCATAAATCCTAAGCATTGACACACTGTGCCCAGAGATGACTGGAAATCTCTCTGAATGTTCAACTATGATATTTCAGAAAAAGGAACAAAAACACTTTCACAAAGCTGTCCTTAAAGGAAAATATTCCAGGATAGCCATATACAGGCTTGATCAGAACCAAGCAAGCTCTCCCCAGCCATTGTTGTCTCCTATCTTACACTCCTTTGCCTTGGACGCCCCACTCCAGTTTTGTGTAATATCACACCTATTCTTAAATTGTTGAGTGTAACAATTAATATAAAAGTACAGCAATCATTGAACAATATATAAAAAATTAACTACACTGCACACTTCTCCCTGTTTTGTTTTATCCGGTGCAAAATATCTCACTAATTCTTGAAATCAAAAATGCTACATTCACTCAACAGTTGTTTTTTGACAAAAGACAGGTTTCAATTCCAAAGAAGGGAAACAGTTGGCACTAATCATGACTGGCACCACCACAATGTGCTCCCAAATTACCCAGCTTTGGAAGGCAGTAATCAAGAACAGAATGCACAGATCATATGTCACAACAAAATGGAAAAACAATCATGTGCTGTTTGCAAAGTAACTCGTTATCATCCTGTCACTGAAGTAGCTCTTGTACATTCCCCTTGGGTGCACTCATAAACCACATTCTGTGTCATTGCAATTGCTGCTTTGGCATCACACTAAAGTGATGTCATATTGAATCGACCCACAGTGGCAAAGTGGAATTCCCAGTGCCTGACAGCGTTAATCCCAAATTGAAAATCACAGTCTGCAGTATAAATCAAAGCCCTCTGCAGTTTAAGTTTCAAGAAGCAGAAGGAAGAGAACAAGAATTTGTCTAGAACTTTGCAAGGAATGCAAAACATAGCAATGTAATGCAAATTCTTTGTCAAAGTGGACAGAATGGAATAACTATTTTTCTCTAAAATTTAACAAACTTTAATACAAGCAACCATTATGTAGGTGTCATGAAGCAAAACCTCAACAGTCTCCATGGCCTTCTGAAATTAAGAGAAACATACTTCAAACAAGTCAAATAAAAAGCTTCCAAGATCAATGTAAACTTGGGAATATCTTCTAGGTTTAATTTCTGCAGTGAGAATTCACAAAAATATTTGAGAATTAATTCCAGATTCCCTTTCTGTAATTATATTTTATATGGCATATCACAGCACTTCCTCATGAATGCTAATGTTATTAAAAACAAGATGAAAAAAGTATTAAATAATAGCAACCTTGAACTGCAGTAAAGCCCTCACTGTGACAAACTAGGTATTAATGATAGAATTGCAATAAAATAAACACCAAGCTCCTCTGTCAGTCCTGATGAAGGGCTGCAGCCCAAAAGATTGATTTGTTATTCCTTTCCATAGAAGTTGCCTGACCTGCTGATTTCCTCGAGTACTTTGTGTGCTCCTGGGTTATTTAAGTTTCCTCTCTAACTCTTAAGTGCCTGTAAAAAGCTGTGTGTTACCACCAACTTTTATAATCAATATTCCCAGCTGCCAATGCCTTAACCCTGCATGTGACCATAGTGTCAGGAGGATAAGCTTTTCTTGCATAAACCAATTCTCAAAGCACGATTGATTGCTTTATTCAGGAAAGCAGCATGTGTTCATCGAAAACAGTTTCAATTCCACTCTCAAATGCTGGTTATTTCTTCAGAGATGCGATCGTAATAAACAGAAATTATGAATGGATTTACTCATTGTTTACAGAGATGACAGCCAACGAAATAGCTTAAAAACTCTATGATGCATGCTGTTCACAATTTCCTCTCAGTGGGATACAGTGTAAGGTGGCCACTTTGACAAGTATCTATTACAGGTTTGTGAAAGGACACAGAATCAGTGGTTTCCATTATTCAATTATATCTACATGAAAGAAGTCTCAAAGGAGCATAGAAGCACAAGATTGCAACACAATGAGAAATTTTCAGATCGCTGAACCAAGTGCAGCATCTGATAAAGAAAAAAACAGCAAACATGACACAATATATCAGAGGACATAACCCATTGTTACTTTTATAATCCTGTGGCATGTTAAGGGCAATGCCAGAAGCAAATGAATTTGACTATGCTCTAACATTTCTGGACTTTCAGTCAGAGTATGATTTTGCCAGCTTTGTCCACGTCCAGTAAATGAATAAAAATAAAAAGCAATTTTAAACAGTTCTTTGGCAAAACTGCTGTTCTGAAACTATTAAACCAATTTAATATATTATGTCTAACAGCCCTCATGGAATGCTTATCTGTGTACAATAACAGCCACTATTTAGCAATTAACTGTCTCACCTGGTTCTTCGATCTCACCCAAAGAGATTGATAGGTGTTTCATGGTTACTTGTTTCACTACCTGTATTTACAATGTTTCCATGTTTTAGCCCAGTGAATTGCACCAAAACATCAGGTGCATTATCCACAACCAATTTTCCCACTCCAAATCAATTAAGAATAACAACGTTACATCTCTAAGCATACTTAAAGTGCCAGTGAGATTTGAATTTGCTGACATCAAAACATTTGGCTACCTTAACAAAGTCATGAATGTTGATATGGTCTACTTCTCACTGACCTCATCAGTGGTTTCCCTCCAACACAAACTCTTCCTGCTGCCTTTAAATTCATGTCATCATCTGCTTCTTTAAGAAAATCTTATACTTGCCAATAAACCACTCTTTGCTTTGAGTTCCCTAAATCAATTGAAACCCAGTTCAGAGCTGCATCCTAGTCTGTTTCATTTCTCCCCGAATCCCGCGCCCCCCCCCCACCCCAGCTGGTTGCTCAGTGTGAGGTAATATTCCGCAACCTGCCTGATCCTGAGCTACATTTCCTCAGTGACAGACAATCACACTAACGTACCATGCATACCGGCAATCTTGCATACACTTTAGATAATTGATTAAAACACGGGTGGATCAAATGAAATTATGTGCACAGGATGTAACAATAGCTTGCACTTACAGAGATTGGATTATATATTTGGATTGTTCGTTCCAAGTAACTTATGCTTGCTTTGATCACTGATTAGTGTACTGTTTTTATTGCTGAAGGGGATTAGTGAGGAATTCTTCCAGCTTTCTAATAATGACCCAATACATTCCCCTCATTTTGCAATCCTCCCAAGGACCAATAAGAAAGTGTTCCAAGCTTCACAAGAATACTTAAGATACCTAGTTAATTTAAACACTATTTAATCTCTCCACATTGTACTGCCCGATCACAAAAGATTCCTCCAACTGAACAGAGAGAAGACCAATAATTTCAGTGCCTGATTCACCAATTCTAACCCTCTTCCTCTTCACTATCTGAAATAAATGTGCTCATTGACAAGCATGGATTTCTATTCATTCCTGGGCTAAGCTCTTGATTTCAAGTCCACTCTGTCACCGAGAACACCACTATCTCAACTATCTGTCTGAACACACCTAATTCTGAAATTCTCAACTATGGCTTTGTTAGTTAGATGGAAACCTACTCTATCAATGTTCTCCAACTTTGTATGCTCCACAACAAAGTTGAGGTCCTTCGATACTCTGCTGTCTACTCCTTACTCATACTATCACATATGTGATCACTGAGCTACAGCTCCAAATCTGACAATACCTCAAGATTGTAATATCACCCCAGTTTTCAAATAGCTCCAAAGTTACACTCCATTCCAATTGGTAACTTCCATTATTTTGATCAGCTCTTTCCACTCCTTCAGTTCCAACCTCCACTTTCCATGAATAAGTATCGAACTTACCCAATGTTTTGATGACAAACTCTGCCATCTTCATCAGGGATCCTTGATGAAGATGATGGAGTTTGTTATAAAAACGTCAGTTAAAATCAATACCTGTACCTGGCTGGAAACCTGAGAAGAGTTTATTTGTCATATGTGCTGGAAAAGAACTACATCCTTTTTCTACTTTCTATGCTTTCTCAAATATCTTTCTTATTGCTAATACTTTGATCACTGTATTCTAAAACATACATTCCCCTCATCTCATAGAACCTCTCCCTTGGACAACACATCTTTGCATCTCTTTGTAAAGAAACTCGGAGTGCTTTCCAACCTAAAAGCACAGCATATACAATGATTGGGATCTATTAGAAAGTTGGCTTTCTATTCATTAGCACTATGGCTTTGAAGTGAAATACTTAGCAGACCAGGCAAATCTGAAGTTCAAGTACATGAACCTTCATTAGAGCTGTTCAGATGCAAGGCCAAGACCTGCTGTGTTAACTCTGTTTCTCTCTCTTCACAAGTGCTACTTGATCAACTCAGAATTTCCAGCATTTTCTGTTTTTCTTTCAGATTTTCACCAACGGGCCTCCCTCTACTGAAGACTGCAAGACAATTATTTACAAGCAGACACCATCCGACTGAAGGTTCTCCTCACTTCTTCATCAAGGCCTTTTCTCATTATTCATCCCCAGGTACAGCTGGAAATTTTATTACCACAGTGTAAAGGTTCCTGAAAATAAAACCAGAATTTAAGGGCACCACTCATGTATTGAGGGGAAAAACATGGAATTTAAAAATCTTAGGCTCTGCTCAAACAACAATGTGTAACATTGCCTATTTTAGCTCTGCGGCACTCTGCCAGTCTCCTGGGCAGACTGCCAGCAGGCTGATTGTCTCACTTGAGGATGTTTCTAAGCTTTCCACTGGCAATGATATGCTGCCTTCCCCTAGCCTTCAGAAGATACTGCAAATGGAGAGACCAAATTCAATCTGCTTCTGACCTTATGATGCCCTCCATTCAATTTAAATCAACCTATCATTCAATGACCCCCAATGCAATACTCTGGAAGGGAATGTGAACATGGACTGACCTTTACGAGGTCTGAATGACTTATGAATCCAGGAATTAAAGTAAACCACTGCAACTGTTAAATGTGGGAAAAGAACATAGAACAGTACTGCACAGTACAGGCCCTTCGGCCCATGATATTCTGCCGACCGTTTCACTAACTCAAAGATCAATAATCCTTCCTCACACATAATCCTCCATTTTTCTTTCATCCATGTGCCTACCTAAGGGTGCCTTAAATCTCCCTGAATGTACCTGCCTCTACCACCATGCCTGGCAATGTATTAAATGCATTTATCACTCTGTGTGAAAAAAAACAACCTCTTGACATCTCCCGATACAATCCTCCAATCAGCTTAAAATTATGCCCTCTTCTATTAGTCACTTCTGATCTGGGAAAAAGTCACTGGCTGTCCACTCTATCTATGCCTCTTTTCATATGGCAACCTTCTATCAAGTCACCTCTCATCCTTCTTCACTCCAAAGAGAAAAGCCCCCACTCCCTCAACCCATCCTCATGAAATATGCAGCTTCCCGGTAAATCAGAATCAGAACCAGGTTTAATATCAGCGGCATGTGTCGTGAAATTTGTTAGTGGGAGCAGTACAGTGCAATACCTGATAATATAGGGAAAAAAATAAATAAATCAATTACAGTAAGAATATGTATGCATATCAAATAGTTAAATTAAAAATAGTACAAAAACAGAAATAATAAGAGTGATGTAGTGTTCATGGATTCGATGTCCATTCAGGAATCGGATGGCAGAGGGGAAGAGGCTGCTTCTGAATCGCTGAGTGTGTGCTTTCAGGTTTCTGTACCTCCTTCCTGACGGTAACAGTGTGAAGCGGGCATGTGCTGAGTGATGGGATCCTCAGTGACGGGTGCTGCCTTTCTGAGACACTGCTCCTTGAAGATGTCTTGAGTAATATGGAGACGGGTACCCAAGATAGAGCTGACTAACTTTACAACTTTCTGTAGCTTCGTTCAACCCTGTTCAGCACCCCCACCGCCCCCCCGCCATACCAGACAGTGATGCAGCCTGTCAGAATTCTCTCCACAGTACATCTGTAGAAGTTTTCGAGAGCCTTGGGTGACAAACCAAATCTCCTCACACTTCTAATCTCCTCTGCATCCTCTCTAAACCTTCTACATCCTCTTTAAAGCATCCACATCCTTCCTATAATGAGACAACAGAATACTCTGTGTGGTCTAATCATAACTTATAGAGCTGAAACATTGCCCTGTGGCTCTTGAACTCAATCCCCTGACTAATGAAGGCCAACACACCATATGACTTTTCAAAGACCCTATTAACTTGCGCTGTAACTTTGAAGGAATTTCTGCTTTCGATTCAACCTTCCAAAGCATATCACTTCATACTTTTCTGGATTGAAATTCACCAGCACTTCTCAGCCCAGCTCTGCATCTTAGCAATATCCTGTTGTTAACCTGTGACAACCTTCTACACTATCCACAGTAGCACTAACCTTCTTGCAACCTTCAGGAATAAAATCAGAAAATACTGGAAATGCTCAGCAGATCAGGCAGCATCTGTGGAGACAAAAATAGAGTTAGCATTTCAGCTCTGTAGCCTTTTGCAAGTACCAGTGAGTGATGTGCTGGTTGTGATTGGTCATTCTGAGGGGAACTGAGGGTACCTGGCTACTCACAAACGAACACATTTCAGATTTAGGTGACCCCATCAGTGACGTGGGAGCAGCAGAGTAAATTACACTGACATTAGTCACTCAGCACTGCCATCAGACTCCACGTGCCCAGGAGGGAATCTCCATTCATTGGAATGGACTGCCAACCCAATGGGGAAGAAAATGTCTGTTTATTCACATGATTAAAAAGGTTCGCACACTATGACCTTAGAGAAGGATCTTACCTCAGGCTTGCTCCTATCAAACACTGTGAGGATGATCTGGAGGAAGGGAGTCACTGCACCTTCTTGTCCTACTCCAGGACTGAGAGGCCTAGTCGAGGCATGGGGAAAGCCTGGGGACAGGATCCAGCTGGCAGCATTTCCAGCCGCCCAAATTTCCAGCATTTCTGTTTTATGCAGGTTTGAAAGCCCAGAAGAAATGTTTGCCTGTGCATCTTTACACCTTGCGCTAAAACAGGTGTCAATAAAGAAGCCGAGGCAGTTTTCAGCTCAGCAATAGAGTCGGTATGACCAGCCTCCACAGCTTCTGATACAATGGTGAAGAAGAAACATTAGAACATTGCTGAGAGTAAACACTGGACACTTGAGGTGAGGCAAAGACCAGGCTTAGTTGTGACATGGTGCATCCTCAAGCAGCCTGCAGACATGTATCACCTCAGCTTGTCGGTGATGAATGATAACTGGAACAAGGTACCAGAGGGCCGATGCAACCAGACGTCTGTACTACAGTTTCCAGAACTGATGGAGATACACCATGGAAAATGAAGTCATTCCTTCTGTGAAGGCATCAACCTGCAGATTAAAATTCACCAACACCTCCTGTTAATACATCTGCAATGGCTGGCCAACCCAGAGTCACAGAAAAACAGTTACTCAATGGCTACATGGTGAATATCTTACAGTGCCATTCATTTCCTGCTGAAGACAGTGACATGATAATAATCTGAGACATGAGTACTTTTTTGCAGTTTTGCAGCAGAACTGGTGTGTTTGTTGTGAATGTACGAATTGAAGATGGCCGGGACCTACGGGAACATTATTCTTCTCAGTGGAAGAAATGAATGAAACAAAACCAGCACATGGCTTCATTTCCCAGAGCTCTCAGTCATGTTGCATTCAAGACAGATCAACAGATTTCAAGATATTAAAGGAATTAAGGGAAACCAAGATAGAGTAAAGAAATGGTCTACAAAATAGAAGATCAGCCATGATATTGTGGAATGCTAAATCTGGCTTGAAGGGCGAAATGGCCTAAGAGCATTTCTGTACTTTAACGGCTTTAACCCCAAAATGAGATGTGATAAATCACATTAATATTCAGATCTATTTCCGCAGATGTAAGGAGATGCACAAGTTTCATATTTTATTAAATGTAAGCATAGGTAGACACTCAAAGCGTTGACATTCCTCATGATTTTCACTATTTATGTCATGTCAATTAAGTTAATCAAATTCCATGCCTAATTGATACGAGTACAGAGGAAAAAAAACGTCAAATAAATTTGATTCCACTACGTTATACTACACAGTCTCCTCTCTCTGAAGCTCAAGGCAGTCTTATCTTCTGTGTATCTGCTTCAGCACAAATGAGCCCTACAATGAAATTCCATGTTCTGGGGAAATGGTGCACAAATTGGGGAGTTTGAGTCACCTTGATGAGACTTACATATCTACTTACTGCACTAGGAAAAAAGGCTTGGTACTATTATCTAGCACTTCTGCACCCCAACTAAAACAAATGTTCCACTGAACTCAATCAGACAAGACAATAATGTTTGTAATCCAGATATATGAAATGTTGAGTACAGCACTTGCACTGCCATTCAACTGCTTGAGGTTTTCTTTTGTGATATACATTGGTACCTCAGAGCACCATAATATAGATGCATGCAGCAAAAATTTATTAAACAACTTCAAAATAATTATAGGACATCAGAATATTATGTCATGCTTGTATATTTGTGTTCCTTGTTCCAACATTCCAACATTACTCACATTAGAAACTGACCAATAACGCAGAAAAAAATTAAATCTAAATCTATTATTCATTATCAGCATATCTTGCTGCCTGGAAGGAACTCTGGGCAGGTCACAGGAAAAGGGTGGAGGTATGGTTGCTACTTCCTTCGGGCCCTTTGCATCAGTATTGCTGTCCAACCGATTGTTTGTACAGTCACATAAGAGTCAGTCTTGGAGCTGCTTCCAAGTGAATGTAAAATAGTGCGACATATCCTGTTGAGTACACAGTACAGTGGCACCTGGTACTTCCAAAAATGAAGCCATTTAACCTGGTTTAGAATCCAGTTAAGTGGTTTGAAACAAGGTAAAAATAATGATACTTCATTTCCATGTCTAAGTTTTATTAGGCAAAGGGGATTTATTGAGAAAAAACATTATTTTAAGGAAAAAAGGGTATCTCTTATTAGTATCTCTTCATTGGAGGATTTAGATACCGCTCCATTATTCAACACACAAAAAAAAGTGGAAAAACAAGTTATCCACCTCTAACTCATTTCATTTGGATATGGGTTAGTTATTCAAAAATTACAAGGCTTTAAATTGTCATTTGAATCTAACCACTCCCAAATAATAATGTGAATTAATAAATACATCTTTTACAACATCAAGATGACACCAAAGGGATACACAGTCTAACCATGTTTTGATGGTGCTATGGTGTTAGAACCAGTCAGTGATTTGCTTCATAAAATCCAAAGAATATGATGAAATGATAACCGAATACAGTACTTTGAAAGTATTCCACCCCCACAGCTATTTTCTCATTTTACTGTCTCATTTTCTAAATTTAAAATATATTGATAAAGGATTTTTTTACCTAAACTTCAAAACAATGTGTATCATGTCAAATCAAAAGAAAAATTACAAAACCTTTCAATGATTTATTAAAAATTAAAATTAATGAGGCTGAAATCTTATTCATTTCCTTTGTAATTACTATGCTAAATTTCTTCAGGTGCAATAATACAGTAGTATGGTAGATTTTTAACGGACCAAGCCAAAATGAAGACAAAAGGGCATTCAATGCAAGTCAAAGAAATGACAGCAGACAAGTACAAATCTGGGGAAGGCTACAAGACCATATCAAAGGCACTGAACATAGCTTACAGCTCAGTGCAGTGTATTGTGTAAAAGTGGAAAAAATATGAAATCACGGCTGCACTGTATAGGTCAGGCTGCCACTCTAAACTTAGTCGACAGAGAAGAACGGCATTTATAAGAGAAGCTACTGTGATGCCAACAGTCACTCTGAATGAACTGCAGAAGTCAGAGCCTGCAACTGGAGATGAAGTTCATAGCTCCACAATCTCTAAGGCCTTGCACGAAAAGGGTGCTTATGGAAGAGTGGTAAGGAAGAAGCCTAGCTGGAAAAGAATATGTATACCCTTGCCATAAAGACCTTGCAAAGTATCACTTAGAAGGTACTGCAAAGAACTGGAAGAAGGTTTTGTGGTCGGATGGGAATAAAGTGAAACTCTTTGGCCTCAACACTAAGCATTACACGTGGCATAAATCTAATACTGTGCATCAGCCAGGTAACACCATTCTTACTGTAAGGTACAGTGGAAGTAGCATCATGATAAGGGGATGATTTAGCAGCAGGGACTAATAATCTGGTCAGAATTGATGGGTTGATGAATGCTGCTGAATACAGAGAGATCCTGGATAAAAACCTGCAAACCTCTGCCGAAAAGCTTAAACTGATGGGGAAGTTCATCTTTCACCAGGCCAACAATCCAAGGCGCACTGCCAAAGCAACCATGGGGTGGCTCCAGATGAAGAAAATTAATGTCTTTGAGTGGCCCAGTCAGAGTCCTGACCTTAAACCAATCAAGCATCTCTAGCACGACCTCAAGGTTGCTGTCTATTGCAGCTCCCCAACTAACCTGGCATAGCTTGAGCAATTTTGCAAGAAGGAATTGGCAAATCTTGCACCATCACATTATGCAAAGCTAATAGAAACTTATCCAAATAGATCACTGGCTGTAACAGCTGCAAGAGCTGGTTCAACTGAGTACTGAGAAAAGTGGGGTGAATGCTTTTGAACTGCTGACATTTCGGTTTTTCTCATAGTCATAGTCATACTTTATCAATCCCGGAGGAAATTGGTTTTCGTTACAGTTGCTCCATAAATAATAAATAGTAATAGAACCATAAATAGTTAAATAGTAATATGTAAATTATGCCAGTAAATTATGAAATAAGTCCAGGACCAGCCTATTGGCTCAGGGTGTCTGACCCTCCAAGGGAGAAGTTGTAAAGTTTGATGGTCATAGGCAGGAATGGCTTCCTATGACGCTCAGTGCTGCATCTCAGTGGAATGAGCCTCTGGCTGAATGTACTCCTGTGCCCACCCAGTACATTATGTAGTGGATGGGAGACATTGACCAAGATAGCATGCAACTTAGACAGCATCCTCTTTTCAGACACCGCCCTCAGAGAGTCCAGTTCCATCCCCACAACATCACTGGCCTTACGAATGGGTTTGTTGATTCTGTTGGTGTCTGCTACCCTCAGCCTGCTGCCCCAGCACACAACAGCAAACATGATAGCACTGGCCACCACAGACGCGTAGAACATCCTCAGCATCATCTGGCAGATGTTAAAGGACCTCGTCTCCTCAGGAAATAGAGACGGCTCTGACCCTTCTTGTAGACAGCCTCAGTGTTCTTTGACCAGTCCAGTTTATCGTCAATTCGTATCCCCAGGTATCTGTAATCCTGCACCATGTCCACACTGACCCCCGGATGGAAACAGGGGTCATCGGTACCTTAGCTCCCCTCAGGTCTACCACCAGCTCCTTAGTCTTTTTCACATTAAGCTGCAGATAATTCTGCTCACACCATGTGACAAAGTTTCCTACCGTAGCCCTGTACTCAGCCTCATCTCCCTTGCTGATGCATCCAACCATGGCAGACTCATCCAAAAACTTCTAAAGATGACAAGGCTCTGTGAAGTAGTTGAAGTATTTTTAGTTTTTCATCCTTTACAACTTTCCCTGTTTTTTGGGGCTCTACTCTGGAAAAAAAAGGAGCAAGTAATTCAAAAACAGAAATTCTCAGCTGAATTGATCAAAATCCCTGGTTGTAAAACTCATTTATGTGTACAAAGGTTTAGGGGTTGAATACAAGGTAGTCTGTCCTGCTTTAGCAACACTGATTCAGAAATATGCACAATGACAAAACAGAGGTTAATACTCATTCTATAAAATAGCACCATAGGTTTACTATGTTCACCAAAGTTCAGTTCAATGTTCCATCGAAGGACAGCATTGCTGACAACACAGCAATATCTCCACACCAAACTAGAGAGTTAGCATGGATTGTTGTCCTCAAGTTGCCAAAGAGGTTCCAGAACCTACAACTTCTTGATTCAAATGTTTTCGTGACTAGTCCATTCCCAAAATATGAGGGAAGTAAAAATATTTTAAATCCCACTACTTTCATATCAAAGTTCAGTTTCAGTGGCACAGGTTACTAAAGGACATTGATCTTTCTTTTTAAAAGGGTGCCACTGAGAGGATCATATTCATCTTGCTGCAGCAAATGATGGATTATAGTCCCCAGTCATTTTGGAGAAATGTCAGTTGTTCATGCCACTGTATCACATTGATAGCCTCCTGCCGAATAAATTCTTAAGTTGAACGTTGACTCAAGTTGCAAATCCACTTTTACTAAAAGCAAGAAACCACTTCCATCTGCATAAACTCCAACTATTTGAATATTGAAATTATTTTCCATCATCAGAAAAGCTAGTTAAATGATTCACTCTGCAAGATAAAGATGGGATCCTGCCATATATGCCAAAGCTTGTGACTTCAGATGGTAAGGCTCTTCCAGTGACTCTGGGAATTAAGAGAAACATGGCTAATCTACAAAACTCATACCACTGGAATCAAACCTCAGGTGTCCTGTTCGTGGAGGAGCCAAGAATCTTTGCAAGAGGTGCCAGATCTAGGAAAAATATTCCCCTCTGCTAAGACAGACAGCACATTTTGCTGACTACCCATTAATAAGTGACTGAAAATGTGCTAATAAGTGTTGTTTTATCTTCAGGACACACAATGCTGAACTGGATCCTTATATGAGTACCTATTTTCACTGAATTGCAGCCAGGTTTAAAGGCTTTGACTGTTTGTTTCCTTACTGGTACTTTGCTGGGCATCCTGCAGCAAGCAAACCCTGCATCTCAAACACTGCCTGCTATGACTTAGCTTTATTTCTGCCAGATTATTGGACTCACCCTGATATTGCTTTAGAAATACGCCAGATGATGCACAGAACTTTGGCCCCAGCTCTAGAATTCTACTTTAAAGTTCAGTGTTCAAATTTCAAAGCAAATTTAGTATCAAAGTACATATTTGTCATCATATGCAACCCTGAGATTCATTTTCTTTTGGGCATACACAGTTAATCCAAGAAACATAAATGAATCATAGAAAGACTACACCCAAGAGGGTGGACAAACAATCAATATGCCAAAGACAACAAACTGCAAATACAAAAGAAAAATAAATAAATAGACAAGAAAAAGCAAGAACATGAGATGAAGAGTCCTTGAAAGTAAGGCCAACAGTGTGAGGACAGTTCAGTGATGGGGAGAGTGAAGTTTTCCCTACTGGTTCAAAAGCCTGATGGTTGAGGGGTAATAACTGTTTCGGAATCTGGTGGTGTGGGTCCTGAGGCTCCCTGTATCTTCTTCCTGATGGTAGCAGTGAGGAGAGAGCATGGCCTGGGAGGTGGGAGCCCTTGACGACAGATGCTGCTTTCCTGCAACAGCAATCCTTGTAGATGTGCACAATGGTGGGGAGGACTTGATCCATGGTGGACCAGGCCATATCCACTACATTTTCTAGTTTTTTTCCTTTCAAGGGCTTTAGTGTTTCCATGCCAAGCTGTGATACAACCAGTCAATATACTCTCCACCACATATCTATAAGTTTGTCGAAGTTTAGATGTCATGCTGAATCTTTGCAAAATACTAAGTAAATAGAGGTGTAGTTGTGCCTCTGTCATAATTGCACTATGTGCTGCACCCAGGACAGATCTTCTGAAATAATAACACTGAGGAACTTAAAGTTGCTGACCCTCTCCACCTATGATCCCCTGATGAGGACCGGCTCATGAACCTCTAGTTTCCTCTTCCTTAAGTCAATAATCAGCACCTTGGTCTTGCTGACATAAAGAGAGAGGTTTTTGTTGTGGCATCACTCAGCCAGATTTCCAAACTCCCTCCTATATGCTGATTCGTCACCACCTTTGATTTGGCCAGCGACAGTGGTGTCGTCAACAAACTTGAATACAGCATTAGAACTGTGCGCAGCCTCACAGTCATAAATATAAAGCGAGTAGAGCAAGAGGCTAAGCTCACAGCCTTGTGGTGCGCCTGTGCTGATGGAGATTGTGGAGAAGATGTTGCTGCCAATCTGAACTGACTGAAGACTGCGAGTGAGGAAATCAAGGATCCAATTGCACAAGGATAATCAAGGATCCAACTGCACAAGGAGGTATTCAGATCAAGATCTTGAAGATTATTGATTGGTTTTGAGGGGATGATAGCATTGAATACCAAGCTGTAGTCACTGAAGAGCATCCGAATGCAAGTACCTTTGCTGTCCACATGTTCTAGGATTGAATGCAGAGCGAATGAAATGGCATCTGCTGTGGACCTGTTGTGCCAGTAGGTAAATTGAAGCAAATCCAAGTCACTTCCAGGCAGGAGTTGATATCTTTCATTGGCAACCTCTCAAAGCACTGTCACACTGATACTGGATGATAATCATTGATGCAGGTTTCCAAGTTCTTATTAGATACTGGGATAAGTGAAGCCTGTTTGAAGCAGGTGGGTGCCTCAGACTGCCAAAGCAAGAGGTTAAAGATATCGATGAACACTCCAGTCAGTTGATCAGCACAGGTCTTTAGTACTCGGCCAGATACACCATCTGGGCCCGATGCTTTCTGTGGGTTCACCCTCCCTGAAGGATGCTTCCACATTGGCCTCAGAGACTGAAATCGGGTCATCAGGGGCCGTGGAGTTTTGCAAAGGTTCCTCTATGTTTTGACAGTAAGCATAGAAGGCGCTGAGCTCATCTGGAAGTGAAACCTCATTGTCACCTACATCGCTTGGTCTCACTTTATAAGAGGTAATAGCATTCAAGCCCTGCCACAAATGTTGAGCACCCTACAGTGATTCAAGTTTAGTCCGGATTACCAACTCACCCATGAGATGAGCATCTGGAGATCACACCTGTCCCTCTTGTTTCTTACATCGTTGCCTGATCAAGTAATTTTCTCCAAATCAAGTGAATGTCTGATTTCCCATAAAAGTTACATCCATTTATCGTGTAAATAATTGTAAATTGTAATTCATTTTGACTTTTAAAAAAACCTGTTTTTAATTTTAATCATAGTCAAAAGAAAAAATAAATCCTGTTTGAATTAATGCTTTCAGAATGTGCCTATTTTTATTAGGATTTAATCCCATCATGATAACTTTGTCCTTTATTTTACCTTCAAAATGATTCTTAAAACCTTGTTAGGTTAAAAAGGAGTCAATAAATATTACTTCATTTGCTTTTTTGACTAGGTCTTCTCTTGTAGATAGTAATAAGTGAAAAAATGTGCACAGAGCAAACTAGCAAAAGGAATGACTAAAAGTTACTAAAAAGCATGGAAAGTACTAATTTCTGAAGTGTTGCTTCAGGTGCTGAATGTTTGGAAATGTACCAAAAAATCGATTCATAAAACAGGAAAAATTTTTCACTCTGATTGAGTATTCTTTTATTTTCCTCTCATTTACGTGAGCAATTTCTTCCTATCTCACATTTTTCTTCTGGAAGGGAGAAAAGTTCTCGAAATTTATCAAGGGTGGTCTTTTGATATTCTGAAGAGCTCAGAATAATAAGTAAGCCAATATTTTGTCCCTCCCTGTGAAAACATACATGTCCTTTGCTGGGTGTTTCCCCGTGAGAATCACTTGAATCAGAAAACCCCTTCTTAACGTTCTCATGTGTCAACTGCACCATTGTGTTGTGGCATCACTCAGGCCTTTGAAAACTCTGAAAAATCTGCAAAAAACTTATAAAGCTTAAAGACTTTGGGATACTTCTTCTCACACTTCAATGGTGACTTGCAGAGTGTAGAATACCCAGGGGTAGCTTTTTTTCTATGTATTTGCTCTGTTATGCTTTGTATACTTTTAAAGTCAGAATTTTTCCAGATATTCCCACCAGGCTAAAAACTTGCAGAGGTGCAAAATCTGACATGTGTTACCCAAAATTCTGAAATTGGGATGCTCTCAGAGACAGTGAATGGCTCTTGGTAACTTCAGTCACCAGATTCCTAATCACAGTTGTTCATTAATAATTATACAGTGGATTGAATTGAATTGACTTTATTTCTTATTTCCTTCACATACATGAGTAAAAATCTTTATGTCATGTCTCCATCTGAATGTGCAGAAGGCAGGAGCAACTGACAGGGTGGAGAGTGTAAAACTTTGTGATACACTTTCAGAAGAGAAACGTCCAACAATCATGTACAAACCGTACTACAAAGTGCTGACTCCCCACTTTCCCCAATTTCTTTCTTTAGTTTTGCATTTTACAGCTTTTTTGATACATTTTGATATTTTTCCAATAACTCTTCCTTTTCCTTGTCTCAACTCTTTCCTCAATAAATCAAACAGTTATTCTGATCATTTCTTTTCCTTGTTACTTGAGTTGCCCACATTGCCTTTCTCTTCCTTCGTATATTTTCTTTATTCTATTTGTCCCCTGCAACTGGCTGCTGTTGGACATGAACCAAATTTGAGCTTAACAAGATCATTCCTGCATTCTTGGAAAAGCATAAACTTTGGATAATCACTGAATGCTAGTTAACCAAAAAACATGAATTTCAATAGCACCTGATTTAGGATCTTATTTCGTTCCGGTATAGTAACTCATAGCAACAATAATGTGTTAATGTACAAGTTCTTTAACTGGCAGAGTCTTTGATTTTTTTTTTGTTAACAACTATATAATTAGATGGAACTGAAATTACAGACATATTTCCAAAAATCAAAAAATGGCCCTTCATTTGAAACCAGTGAAAGGCACAGCTCTGATCATGCTGGTAAGCCACTGAAAGGAAAATTAAACAAGGTGATCACTGTCAGGAAAGTTAATGAAGGAAAGGACATGGATATTGTCTACATAGACTTTAGCAAGGACTTTGACAAGGTCCCACATGGGAGGCTGGCAAAGAAGGTTCAGTCAATTGACATTCAGGATAAGGTAGTAAATTGCATTCAATATTGCTTCATGAGAGAATGGTAGCATATGGTTGCCTCTCTGACACTAGTGGTGTGCTGCAGGAATCAGTGCTTTGTCTGTTATTTTTCTGTCATCTCTATCAATGATCTGGATGATAATCTGGCAAAGTGGATCAGGAAATTTGTGGATAACACCAAAATTGAAAGCATAATGGACAGTGAGGAAGGCTATCAAAGCTTGCAGTGGGATCTGTATCAGTAGGTAAAACAGCCTGAAATGGGTGCTGGAATTTAATGCAGACAAGTACAAGGTGTTACAGTTTGGGAGGATAAACCATGATAGGACTTACATAGTGAATCATGGGGCACTGAGGAGTGTGGTAAAACAAAGGGATGTGACAATACAGTTCCTTAATTCCTTGAAAGTGCCATCACAATCAATAACATTGAAAGAGTACACAGAAAACTTACAAAGATGTTGCTGGAACATGAGGACCCGAGTTATAGAGGAAGGTTGAACAGGTTAGGACTTTATTCCATTGAGTCTAGAAGAATGAGGAGAGATTTAATAGAGGTATACAAAATTATGAGGGTATAGATAGGGTGAATGCAAGCAGGTTTTTTCCCACTGAGGTTGGATGAGACGAGAACTAGAAGTCACAGGTTCAAGATGAAAAGTGAAATATTTAAGGGAACCTGAAGGGGAACTTCTTCACTCGAAGGGTGGTGTGAGTGTGGAACAAACTACCAGTGGAAGTGGTGGATGCAGGTTCAAATGCAATATTTAGCAGAAGTTTGAATAAGTACATGAAGGGCTATGGTCATGGCCCATGTGCAGGATGACGGGAGCAGGCAGAATAATAGTTCGCCATTGACTGAATGGGCAAAAGGCCTGCTTCTCTGCTGTAATGGTTTATGACTCAATGATACTATGTGACAACTCAACACAAATCTAACCTAGGCTTTGATCAGACTGCATATAGGAGAAATGTGAACAGTTTTGGAACCCTTATCTAAAGAAGGATATGCTAACAATAGAGAGGATTCAGAGGAAGTTCACAATAATGAGCCCAGGAATTAAAGGGTTAACGTATGAAGCGCATATGATGGCTCTTGGCCTGTAATTAGAAGAATATGGGTGGGGGGGGAGGGATCTCATCGAAACCTATTGAGCATTAAAAGGCCTAGGTACAGTGGACATGGAAAGGATGTTTCCTGTATTGGGCGGGGGGAAGACACTAAAGGGCACAGCCACAGAATCAAATGATGTCCCTTTAGAACAGAGATGAGGAAAAATTTCTTTAGCCAGAGAGTGGTGAATCCGTGGAATTTGATGCCACAGACATTTGTGGAGGCCAACTCATAGGGTATATTTAAAAAGGAGATTGATAGGTTTTTGATCATTAAGGGAATCGAAGGTTACGGGGAGAAGGCAGGAGAATGGGGTTGAGAAGGATAATAAATCAGCCATGATGGAATAGCAGAGCAGACTCAATGGACTGAATGGCCTATTTCTGCTCGATGTCTTCTGGTCTAAACCCATCAAACTCTCTGATCTGTTTAATAGTGTTTAACTCTGGGTAGGATCACTTATGCGCATACTATTTAGGTATTGCTAAACTCCTGCAATTAAATACATTGTGTTTCTGAATGTTTGTGACTGCTGATGCCCCTGATCTATGCACATATTTGAAGTCTTAGATGGTTTTGACAGGAGATCTATTCTGAACAAGGCCTTGCCACCTTTCCAAAGATGGGTTGTGTCACTTATGACCAGAAGACGCAATGTCAAATATGTATTGTTTAGACTTTATAAAACACTGATGAGGTCTCACTTGGAGTATCGTGAGCAGGTTTGGGTCCTTTATCCTAGAAAGGATGTACTGAAACTGGAGTTGGTTCGAAGGAGGTCCACAAAAATGATTTCAGGATTGAATGGCTTGTCATATGAAGAGTGTTTGATGGCTCTGGGCCTATATTCACTGGAATTCAGAAAAATGTGGGGTGACCTCATTGAAACCTATTGAATGGTGAAAGGCCTTAATAGAGTTCATGTGGAGAGGGTGTATCCTATGGTTGGAGAGTCTAAGAAGAGGACACAGCCTCAGAATAGAGGGAGCGTCCTTTTAGAACAGAAATGAGGAGGAACTTCTTTAGCCAGAGAGTGGTGAATCTGTGGAATTCTTTACCACAGGCAGCTGTGGAGACCAAGTCTTTCTGTATATCTAAGGCAGAGATTGATGGATCCTTGACTGGTCAGGGCATGAAGGGATACAGGGAGAAGGCAGGAGATTGGGGCTGAGGGAAAATTGGATCAGCCATAATGAAATGGTGGAGCAGACTCGATGGGCCAAATGGCCTAATTCTGCTCCTATATCTTATGGTCTAAGATGCGGTGTAACAATCAGAAAATGGGTTCTTTCATTCTGCTCATAATAGGGCAATATTCTCACGGCATGGCCAAGTTTGGTGCAGAGATGAACAGTCCAACTAGGTGCCACACAGCTGTGGGGCCATTATGTCCCTGCTGCTCAGTATCCTGTACTTTTAACAAGAGAAAAGCGATAATGGCTTTTCACAGTGGATATCAGTGGGAAAAGAGAGGCTTCAGTGGCCACCTTTGCATGCAGATACCTCAGAAGATGGGAGGCGAACTGTGACCAGATGTTGCCTCTTCTCATGTCATGGGATTGGATCCGGCTATGCTTGGCAAACAGACACAAGATATCATATCATTCTGAAGCTCATCTCTGCCAGGTGGAACTGCTCCTGAAGGGAAGTCACTGCGACAGGAAAACTGGCAGAAATTGGTTCTAAGTAGAGAGAGTATACTCTGTGAAAGAACTACCCAGGCAGCCAATCAATGTCAATCAGCAAAATTTCTTATGGTCAGAACTGTCTGACACATTATGCAGCTTGGATGCACAGAGAAACCCCAATTCTTCCTCTCCCACACCGCGTGTCGTCCTTCCCAATGTAATTGCAAGCTCAGTACCAGTGCAAGCTGCCCTTGAAGGTGCGTGGGGGTTGAGAGAATGATTCATCTCCTTTAGGGAGGCTACACTTCAGGAGAGACGTGGCGAGAGGTCCAGGTTCATAGGTTCATCCCCAGCAACTCAACAACACAGAACTCTGTGTTAGGCATCTAGTCCTTGTGTGCAGACTGAGAGACACGTGAGCTCACTGAGAGGCCCAAAACTTGCCTGCCTTCCAGAAGAGGTGGCAATCGATGACACAGTGTTACCATTCAGTGCAATCCAATGGCTGGGAATTTGGGGAGCAGTTCACTATTAAGTACAGAATGTAGTACCATGAAGTGAGGCAGACTGTATTACTGCCCTCAACAAATCTCTTGCACACAGTGACAAGGATCCATGTTGTGTGACTTTTGAAAGAAATGTATATGACAAAAATGCCTGCATTAATAAATGTATACATGCCCACAGTTGCAAGAACTATGAATATAAACTGTGAAAGATCTTCCATAAAATTTAATTTTTTAAAAAAGTCAGCAAAATAATTATCTCCACAGTCCATTACTGCCAAGCCTTTACTCATCCTACACAGAACTCCAGCACTACTCTCAATGCTTAGAGGAGGTAATTATATCAATCATCTTAACCCGCAGGGGGAGGGGAAAGGAAAGTGTGGCACAGACTTCGCTACACATGCATTCATTAGTCGGGGAACTGAGTTCAAGAGCCACAAGGTAGTTACAGCTCTATAAAACTCTAGTTAGACCACACTTGGAGTATTGTGTTCATTTCTGGTCATCTCATTAGAGGAAGGATGTGGAAGCATTAAAGAGACTTACCAGGATGCTGCCATGATTAGAGACAGGTCTTTTGTGAAAAGATTGAGAAAGCTAGGGCTTTTCTCTTTGGAGCAAAGGAGGATGACAGGCAACTTGATAGAGGCATATAAGATTATAACAGACATAAATACTGTGGGACAGCCAACGGCCTTTCCCTCACTGACAATGGCTAATAGGGCGGATGTCCTTTAAAGGTGAGTAGAGGAAAGTATAGAGGAAATATCAAAGGTGGTTTTCTTTTATAGAGAGTGGCAAGTTTCTGGAATACACCTGTGGGTGGTGGTAGAGGTTTAAAAGACTCTCGTATAAGCACATGGATGGAAAAAAATGGAGGGTTACGGGGAATTCAGGAGGAAAGGGTTAGATCAATCATGGAGGTTAAAAGGTCAGCACAACTTTATATAGTTCTTGGTCTATGGGGCGAGCACCCACCTGTCCTCATCGGGGGGGGGGGGGTGTCAGCAGCTTCACGTTCCTGGGTGTCGAAATTTTGTAGGAACTATCCTGGGCCCAATACATCAATGCAACCACAAAGGAAGTAAGCCAGCAGTTCTACTTCATTAGGAGTTTGAGAGGACTTGGCATGTCAACAAAGACTCTTGCAAGTTTCTACAGATGTATAGTGGACAGCACTCTGACTGATGGCATCACAACCTGGTATATCCACAGATGCTGCCTGACCTGCTGGATTCCTCCAGCATTTTGTGTGTGTTGCTCTGGAATCTCCAATGCCAAGGATCACAAGTGGCTGTAGAGGGTTATAGACTCAACCTACTCCATTACAGGCAAAACTATCCCCACCATCAATGACATTTTGAAGAAGTGATGCCTCAAGATGGTGACATTCTTCACTAAGTACACTCAACATCCAAGATACACCCTCTTCTTGGTACCACCATCAGAAAGAGGTACAGAAGCCTGAGGTCCCACACTCACTGTTTCAGGAACAACTTCTTTCCTTCTGCCATTACATTTGTGACTGGTGAAATGAACCCATTTGTTATTTCTTTTATTTTGTACAATGTGTTTATTTTTGTAATTTATAGATCTGTTACCACAAAATAATAAATTTCATGTAAGTGATCAGCGATGATAAAGTGGATTCTGATCTGACTAATACAAATACCGACACAAGAGCCTTAGGCCCCACACCACCGGGTTCAGGAACAGTCAATAACTTTTAACTATCAGACTCTGCACCATGTAGATAACTTCCCTCACATCAGCTCCAAACTTATTGCACAACCTATGGACTAACTTTCAAGAACTCTTCAACTCATGCTCTCAGTATTATATATTTACATATTTTATTTGCACAGTTTGTCTTCTTTTGCATATTTGTTGTTTGTCGGTCTTTCTTTGTTCTGTGAATGCCTGCAAAAAATGAATCTCAGGGTAGTATATGGAGACATGTACATATTTTGATAATAAACTTACTTTGAACTTAAATTTTTTTTTGAAATATTCAATACTTAACATGCAGTGTAATCTTACAAAAAAATGTAACAACATAACCTAAAGACAATTTCAGTTGGTTGTTCGATCACAAACAAGAGAAAATTTGCAGATGTTGGAAATCCAAACAATGCACACACAATGCTGGAGGAACTCAGCAGGCCAGGCAGCATCTATAGGAAAAAGTACAGTCCATGTTTTGGGCCGAAACCTTTCGACAGGTCCTGCCAAAGGATTTTGGCCCGAAATGTTGACTGTTCCTTTTTCTATAAATGCTGGCTGGCCTGCTGAGTTTCTCCAGCATTTTGTGTGTGTTGTTCAGTCGGTGGTTGTTGTTTTTTTTAAAGACAATTAATACCTTCTGCCAAAAACTTAGCTCTGGCCACCAAGACACTGCACTTTCCTATTTCTTTGACAGTGTGATCAGATCAGGAGCAGCATCCCCAATGCAAACAAGTTTCCTAGGTGGCTATCCCAGAAAACGCTCAATAAAAATTTTAGAGGCGACAGAGCGGAAGGGTTTAAAGGGGGAGGGGTGGCACTACAAGTCAAGGAAAATGTCACAGTAGTACTCAGTCAGGACAGACAGGAGAACATGTCAAGTGAGGCTTTATGAGTGGTAGCGAGGAATAGAAATGGCCTGACCAAGTTAATGGGGCTATATTATAGGCCACCCAACAGTCCGCGGGATTTAGAAGAACAAATTTGTAGACAGATCATGGAGTTGCAAGAAACATAGGTTGCTTTAGTAGATAATTTTAACTTTCCACATATTGACTGGGACTCCCATATTGTAAAAATACTAGCTGGAATAGAGTTTGTCAAATGTGCTCAGGAAAGTTTCTTTAATCAGTACATAGAAGTTCGAAAGAAAGAGTGTGCTATACTTGATCTCCTATCAGGAAATGAGACAGGGCAGGTGACAGAAGTTTGCATAGGGGAATACTTTGTACCTAGTGATCATAATGCCATTAGTTTCAAAGTAAATATAGAAAAGTATAGAAATCCTACCGTGGGTTGAAATTCTAAATTGGAGAAAGGCCAATTTTGACAGTATCAGAAAAAATCTGGCAGGTGTGGATTGGGACAGGTTGTCTTCTGACAAAGATGCACTTGGTAATAGGAAAGCCTATCAAAAGTGAAATTTTGAGTGTACAAAACTTGTATGTCTCTGTCAAAAGAAAAGGTAAATATAAAGGGGGTGGTGTGGCTCTGTGGTAAAAAATGGCATCAAATCAGTAGAAAGATGTGACAAGGATCGGAAGATGTTGAATCCTTGTGGGTAAATTAAGAAACTGCAAGGATAAAAGGACATTGATGGCAGTTATATACAGGCCTCTCAGAGGTGGGCCACAGGTTATAACTAGAAATGGAAAGGGCGAGTCAAAAGGGAAATGTTATGGTGGTCATGAGAGATTTTAACATGCAGGTCGATTGGGAAAATGGATCTCAAGAGAATGAGTTTGTTGAATGCTGAAGAGATGGCTTTTTAGAGCAGTTTGTGTTGAGACTACTAGGGGATCAGCTATACTGGATTGGGTGTTATGTAATGAATCGGAGACGGTTAGGGAGCTTAAGGTAATAGAACCCAAAGGAACCAGTGATCAAAATATGATTGTGTTCAATTTAGAATTTGATAGGGAGAAAGTAAAGTCTGACGTAGCAGTATTTTAGTGGAGTAAGGGAAATTACAGTGGTATGAGAGGGGAGTTGGCCAAAGTAAATTGGAAGGAGCTGTTGGCAGGGATGTCAGCAGAGCAGCAATAGTGTGTATTTCTGGGAAAAATGAGGAAGGTGCAGGACTTGTGTATTCCAAAAATGAAGAAATACTCAATTGATAAAATAGTACAACCGTGGCTGACAAGGGAAGTCAAAGCTATTATAAAAGCAAAAGAAAGGGCATACAACAAAACAAAAATTAGTGAGAAGATAAAGGATTAGGAAGTTCTTAAAAACCTATAGAGAGCAACTAAAAAAATCATTAGAAGGGAAAAGATGAAATATGAAAGCAAACCAGCATATAATATCAAAGTAGATAGCCAAAGTTTTTTCAAGTATGTTAAAAATAAAAGAGCAATGAGAGTGGATACAGGGCCGCCAGAAAATGAGGCAGGAGAAATAATAACGAGGGACAAGGAGATGGCTGATGAACTAAGTGAGTATTTTGCGCCAGTCTTCACTGTGGAAGACACCAGCAGTATGCCTGATGTTGTAGTGTGTGAAGGAAGAGAAGTGGGTGTATTTACTGTTACAAAAGAGAAGGTGCTCAAAAGCTGAAAGACCTAAGGGTACATCAGCCACCTGGACCAGAGGAACTGCACCCTAGGGTTCTGAAAGAAGTAGCATTAGAGATTGTGGTGGCAGTAGAAATGATCTTTCAAAAATCATTGGACTCTGGCATGGTGCCAGAGGACTGGAAAATTGCAAATGTTACTCCACTCTTTAAGAAAGGAGGAAGGCAGAAGAAAGGAAATTATAGACCAGTTAGCCTGACCTCAGTGGTTGGGAAGGTGCTGGTGTTAATTGTTATGGATGAGGTGATGGAGTACTTAGTGACACAGGACAAGATACAGTAGTACAAAGTCAGCATGGTTTCCTTCAGGGTAAATCCTGCCTGACAAAGCTGTTGGAATTCTTTGAGGAGTTTACAAGTAGGATAGATAAAGGGGATGCAGTGGATGTTGTATATCTGGACTTCCAGAAGGCCTTTGACAAGGTGCCACACATAAGGATGCTTAACAAGTTAAGAGCCCATGGTACTACAAAAAAGTTGCTAACATGGCTAGAACATTGGCTATTAGATAGCAGGCAGGGAGTGGGAATAAAAGGATCCTTTTCTGGTTGGCTACCAGTGACTAGTGGTGTTCCACAGGGTCGGTGCTGTGACCACTTCTTTCTATGCTGTATGTAAATGATTGAGATGATGGAAGAGATGGATTTGTTGTCAAGTTTGCAGAAGATACGAAGATTGGTGGAGGGGCAGGTAGTGTTGAGGAAACAGGTAGGATGCGGAAGGACTTAGACAGATTAGAAGAATGGGCAAGAAAGTGGCAAATGAAATACAAAGTTGGAAAATGCATGGCCATGCACTTTGGTAATAGAAATAAATGTGCGGACTATTTTCTAAACAGGGAGGAAATCCAGGAATCTGAGATGCAGAGGGACTTGGGAGTCCTTGTGCAGAACACCCTGCAGGTTAACTTTCAGGTTGAGTCGGTGGTGAGGAAGGAGGAAGGCAAATGCCATATTAGCTTACATTGCAAGAGGTCTAGAATACAAGAGCAAGGATGTGATGCTGAGGCTTTAAAAGGCACTGGTGAGGCCTCAACTTCAGTATTATGAATAATTTGTGCCCCTTATCTTATAAAAGATGTGTTGGCATTGGAGAGAGCCCAGAAGAGTTTCGCAAGGATGATTCCAGAAAGGAAAGGGTTATCATACAAGGAACGTTTGATAGTTCTGGGTCTGTACTCACTGGAATTCAGAAGGATGGTGGGGGGGGCGGCGGGAATCTCATTGAAACCTTTCAAATGTTGTAAGGCCTGGACAGAGTAGATATGGAAAGGATGTTTCCCATGGTGGAAAAGTCTAGGACAAGAGAGCACAGCCTCACAATACAGCGGCGCCCTTTCAAAACAGAGATGCAGCAAAATTTCTTTAGCCAAAGGGTGGTGAATTTGTGGAATTTGTTGCCACACGCAGCTCTGGAGGTCAGGCCATTGGGTGTATTTAAGGCAGAGATTGATAAGTTCTTGATTGGACATGGCATCGAAGGTTACAGGGAGAAGGTCGGGGTTGAAGAGGAGATTTTTAAAAAATGATCAGCCATGATTGAATGGTAGAGCAGACTCAATGGTCTAGATGGTCTAATTCTGCTCCTATGTCTTATGGTCTATAACAGGATTAGAAAAACTTGTTTTTCAAAAGATATTGAGGCACCAGTTAAGAGAGAAAAAAAAGGAGTTGCATAGCAGGTATAAGCAGGTAGGAACAAATGAGGTACTCCTCAAGGATAAGAAATACAAGAGAACACTTAAGAAAGAAATCAGGAATGCCTAAAGAAGGCATGAGGTTTCCCTAACATACAAGGTGAAGGAGAATCCTAAGGGATTCTGATTCTACAGATATGTTAAGAGCTAAATGATTGGAAGGTCGGAATGGTAATCTATGCTTGGAGCCAAAAGAGGAGGAGGAGATCATAAATGGACTTTTTGCATCTGTAATTACTTGAGAGCCTCCAAGAGGACCACAACCTTGTGGTTTGGAGGCTCCTGTGCTTCAATAACATGGAGAGCTATAATTGCTGGAGTCAGGGCTTTATGCTCTGGCTCTTGGTAGGGTCACCCATGACAAACAGGTCAAAGGGCAGAAGCCAGACTAAGGGTAGTCCACCAATCCTCCAGGTTCAGAGGTTCAGCTCAGGGCTAACAACCCTGAATGGTCAAACTAAACTGTTATGGAAACAACAATGAAGAATCTTTCTACATCCGTGTGCAACAGTGTTCCTGAGCTTCCACCCAGGATGTGCATGACTGAGAGAAGGCTACTGACGTGATGAAGGAAGCCATGAATGCCACCAGAGATGGAGAACCTTCCTGGCTGCCCTAAATGCCAGTGGTGTAATGGGCAAAAGTTTTATTTACTAGGGTGATGGATGGATGCTGAATCTATAGAAGTGAGGAAAAGCAGCAGTGGGGTCATAAAGCAGGAAATTATAGGCTGGTGAGCCTGACATCAGTGGTGGGCAAGTTATTGGAAGATATTCTAAGGGACCATATATATGAGTTTTGGATAGACATGGACTGATTTGGGATAGTCAGCATGGCTTTGTGCATTGTAGGTAGTGTCTAACCACTCTTATAGAGTTTTTCGAGGAAGTTATCGGGGAAGTTTGTGAAGGCAAGTCAGTGGGTGTTGTCTACATGGACTTCAGTAAGCCATTTGATAAGTTCCTGCAAGGGAGGTTGGTCAAGAAAGTTCAGTCACTCAGCATACAAGATGAAGTTGTAAATGGGATTAGACATCAGCTTTGTGGAAGAAGCCAAAGCATGGCAGTAAATGGCTGCCTCTCTGACTAGAGACCTGCGCCTACTTGAGTGCCACAGAGATCAGTGCTGGGTCTGTTGTTGTTTGTCATCTATATCAATGATCTAGATGATAATGTGGTTAACTGGATCAGCAAATTTGTGGATGACACCAAGACTGGGGGCGCAGTGGACAGAGAGGAAGATCATCAGAGCTTGCAGTGGGATTTGGACCAGCTGAAAAAATGGCAGATGGAACATAATACAGATGGTTGCAAGGTTTTGCACTTGATAGGGCCAACCAGAGTAGATCTTACACAATGAATGGTAGGACACTGAGGATTGTGGTACAACAGAGAGATCTGGGAATACAGGTCCATAATTTATTGAAAGTGTAGATAGGGTAATAAAGTAAGCTTCTGGCACATTTGCCTTCATAAATCAAAGTACTGAATACAGAAGATGGGATGTTACACTGAAGTTGTATAAAACATTGGTGAGGCCTAATTTGGAGAATTGTGTGCAGTTTTGGTCACCTGCCTGCACGAAAGATGTAAATAAGTGAAAGAGTACAGAGAAAATCTACAGGGATACTGCAAGGACTGGAGGACCTGAGTTACAAGGAAAGATACAATAGATTAGGTCTTCTTTCCTTGGAACGTAGAAGAATGAGGGGAGATTTGGTAGAGGTATATAGATAGGGTAAATGCATGCAGGCTATTTCCACTGGGTTTGGTGGGACTACAACTAGAGATCATGGGTTAAGGGTGAAAGCTGAAAAGTTTAAGGGGAACATGAGGGAAACCATCTTCACTCAGACGGTTGTGAGAGCGTGGAATGAGCTGCCAGCATAGACAGTGCATATGAGCTTGATTTCAATGGTTATAAGAAGTTTGGATAGGTACATGAATTGCAAGGATATCGAGGACTATGGTCTGGGTGCAGGTCAATGGGAGTAGACAGTTAAATGTTTCGGCACAGACTAGTTGGGCCAAATGGCCTGTTTCTGTGCTGTACTTTTCTATGACTCTATGATTTTATAATTCTCCCACCAGCAGAATTTTTACTGTTAACTGCCAACTAAAGTTACGATCTCTTTGACTAAAGTTACCAATTTAGCATCAATCTGTGCTAAGCTTAATACATTTAAATTTCACATGCCTGCAAGTTCTAGGAAGTGAATTCTTTTTGAACTTCTACAGCAAGCAAAGTAGATGATTGCCTACTCCGGTTAAGGTATTAAGATGATGACCAATTAAGCTGGTTTCCTGTTCATCCTTCCACCAACCATTAAGAAAAATATTACAACAAAGTCCTCACTTGCATCAAAACTTTCTGAATTTCTGTAGCTCACACCTGTCACCACTTTTTAGAAAGATGGAGATATTGCTTCACTTTAATCTCACAGGTCAAGGTCTATAACTACTCATTCAAACCGAGTACATTTTCAAGCTGCTTTCTGAAAGTAGCTGTTTCACCAAAATGGATCCAGACCTTCCACAACAAAAACCCAGCAAACCAGATCCTTTATTCCAAAAGCCAATATTAAGCACAAAGACTTGTGATCAAAAAATTATAGAAATGAATCATGTAACAGTTTAAAACTGGTCTTTTCAATTAAGATACTAAAAATATATGGTCATAGCAAATACATAAATAATATATTTGTAATTTGTTATTTATTTTCAGTCTTCTGTTAAATATATAACGTGAACAAAGAAGAAATATGCTTCACTGTGGTTAGAAAGAGAAGGCATACAGTTCCAGATCATTTGCAAATTGGCATCACTCACTCCCTTAAATCCTTCACTTGGATGCTGTCTTTGTTAGTTCTTGGCTGACTGCTACAAGGGGTATATCTTGCACTATTAAGCTTCAATATAGGTAAGGAAAAAGAATTGCACCATTTAGGAGATTTAAACAAAAACCATCAACTTATAAAACATTTAAAATGAATATTAAAATGCTTGTAAACGAAATGCGTCCTTGCATCAGAATTAATGGAATAGCTTTGATCCTCATTTGAAAACTCCATAGTGATACAAACATTATCTGGCACTTATCCTTGTATGATCTCCCTCCCGGCACTTATCCCTGTACGATCTGTCTCCCGGCACTTATCCCTGTACGATCTCCCTCCCGGCACTTATCCTTGTAAGCGGAACAAGTGCCACACATGCCCTTACACTTCCTCCCTCACCACCATTCAGGGCCCCAGACAGTCCTTCCAGGTGAGGTGACACTTCACTTGTGAGTCGGCTGGGGTGATATACTGCGTCTGGTGCTCTCGATGTGGCCTTCTTTATATTGGCGAGACCCGACGCAGGCTGGGAGACCATTTCGCTGAACATCTACGCTCTGTCCACCAGAGAAAGCAGAGCCTCCCAGTGGCCACACATTTTAATTCCACGTCCTATTTCCATTCTGATATGTCTATCCACAGCCTCCTCTACTGTAAAGATGAAACCACCTCAGGTTGGAGGAACAACACCTTATATTCCGTCTGGGTAGCCTCCAACCTGATGGCATGAACATTGACTTCTCTAACTTCCGTTAATGCCCCACTTCCCCTTCGCACCCCATCTGTTATTTATTTATTTATTTGTTATATATTTTCTCTCTCTCCTTTTTCTCCCTCTGTCCTTCTCACTATACTCCTTGCCCATCCTCCTACCCCTTTCTTTCTCCAAAGGCCTCCTGTCCCATGATCCTCTCATATCCCTTTTGCCAATCAACTTTCCAGCTCTTAGCTCCATCTCTCCCCCTCCTGTCTTCTCCTATCATTTCAGATCTCCCCCTCCCCCTCCAACTTTCAAATCTCTTACTATCTCTTCTTTCAGTTGGTCCTGACGAAGGGTCTTGGCCCGAAACGTCAACTGTACCTCTTCCTAGAGATGCTGCCTGGCCTGCTGTGTTCACCAGCAATTTTTGTGTGTGTTAGTTGATACAAACAAATATGTTAGCTTTGTAGAGCATTTGCTCTTGGCATTGTCTTTTGTTAGCTCAAGTGCCTTATTTTGTAGTCTATATGTATTCAAGATTTCACAGATTAAGCATTTCATACTTCATACATTTAGCAATAAATGCTAATGTATATATTAGAACCATTGTGTTCAGTTAAAAGAAAAATAATATTAAGGGAAGCACTGATCTGAAATTGATGGAACACCATGAAAATCATATTAATTTAAACTGATGCATTAAACTTAAAATTACAGGCAGAGTCAGAATCAAAAGTGTCCATTGTACTAAGGAGCTTATTGCATTAATAACAACTTCTACTACCATCCCACCACACCTTCCCAATATCTAAATTTCTTTTTTGATTTTAGCTTCGAATTGAATTTGAGTGCACTCCACCCTCGCTATTTAAAGTAGAACAGTCTCCTTGCACTTTTTTTTTGTTTTCTTTGTTTCATCAACTTTCTAAAAAATATATTCTGAATGATAACATGATTGTCAGAATGAATTATTATCCAAACTGAATGAAGCCCTCAATTACCTCAGAATAATAAATTCACCTATACCCCAATGAAGATTTTAAAGTGTACAAAGGTCTTATGTTTAAAAGATCTTCAAGAAAGTTCATCCACCCATTTCCGTCTTTCCATAATGCTACATTTATCACTTACTCCAACTTTGTCAAAGTGCTGTTAGAGTTGCTGACGATTTAATACATAGACAATCTTACTCAGGTAGCTTATAACTTCTTCAATTGAAGCAACATTCTTTATTTTACGGACTACATTTGAGCTCAGTATATTTGATGATATGCTGCTTAAAAAAAGTTTCTCATGTCATGCAAATGTTTTGCATGTAATAAATGAACATCAACCTATTTCTATTTTAACGTTTGCCTCTCAATGTGACTGAAACATATTCTGTGATCCAAGCAGGAAGAAGGGATGCTTGAAGCCCAAGGCTAGGTGCGAAAAAAGGTCATATTTCAGCACATCAACTCAGGGTTGGAGCAACAATTGTGTTACTGATGGAGAGAGAAAATGTCTGTAGCCTTCAGATTATAAAATCCCATTTTCATTTGCAGCATCTTATAGAATTATATTCCTGAGATATGATTTTCAGTGTGCATTGCCAGTGAAGCTCAACTTGCAACTACTTACATCTTTGTTGTATCTTAAAAGCAAGATTCCTCAAAATTCAGATATGCACAAAGATATGGACTACTTTCCTGGAATAATACTACTCTACTATGGTTTTAGGGTTTTAATATGATAAATAATCTCTTTGTTAGTTCTAGACAGACATATAATCAATGGATACATGTTTCATAAACAAGATAAAATATCACAGAAAGGATTAACTCTACAGAATCGTCACTTGCAGTTTCTCCAAGATGTGCAGTGTATTTGCATTGTGATGGCAGAACAAAATCCATCACCACTGTTCTAGTTCACTCCATCTTTATTTTAATTCATATTACAGATCACACTTTCTCTCTTGCAACCAGATTCTGAATGAAATTCATTCAAAGAAAAAAGAATCACCTTGGTCATATCAGTCTTGTGCTGACAGTGACGAACTGAAGGTAAGGTAGCCACTGTCGTAAGACAGTGTGATCCAAAACATTGCAATATTACATAAGGGAAATTTTTATATGTATCCTCATGCTTATTACAGAGGACCAAGCTCAGATGCAAGAACATATCTTAAATATGAAGATAAAAGATAAAGGTTATTAATAAGAGGAAAGGCTACACTGAATCATCCTCTCCTCCACATAATTCAGTAAACATTTCAATGTCAATCATCAGGATTTATGAAAGTAACAGCACCAAAAAAAAGCAGCAGGAGAATAAGGGTCGTGCTTACAAGTACACAAAACCTCTAACTACAGGTAAGACCACATCAAGTCATAACTGTCTTTTGAACAGGACAATGCAAGAATGAAGCAAAATCACAGAGTCAAAGAATAATATAGTACAGCAACAGGCCCTTCAGCCCACGACATCCATACTGACTTTTAAATATGTAACTCTGATCATCTCAGTTACCAGCAATTGGTCAATAGCCTTATAAGCCTTGGCAATTCAAGGATGCATCAACATACTTCTTCTTAAATGTTGTGACAGAACCTGCCTCCATTGTCCACTCAGTCAGTACATTCCAGATTTCAACCACTTTCTTGAATATTTTTCCACTGATTCCCTTTAAACCTCTTAACCTAAACCTATACCATCTGGTATTAGATGTCCAATGTGTGGAAATATTTCTATCTATACGCCTTATGTCCTGCATAATTCCCTTAAATATAAAAATAGATATAAAGAAGGGCCTGGACCTTCCTTGTCCTGGAGCATCCTTGTTCACAGCTCAGCACCAGAGAATTTGCTACTTCTCCATGCCTAGCCCCTAACAATAGAGTGCTGCTTCTTGTAACCACTGAGCATTTAAGAACTCGTGCAAGGGCCTTGTCTGCTCTCCCTTCAAGATCGAGGCCATTCGGGGTAAATTATTATAACTAAATTATTGGTTCTGACCAAAAAGAGTAAAATCTAAATATCAAAATATAAGGTTCACACATCAAAAAGATGTCATTATGAACTATCTGGTGACAAGTATTCATCACGTTATTAATCAAGACACTTGTAGATAAGAGCAGCCAATTAAATATAGTCCTCAATATGACACAATATGCAAATATGATTTCCCATGAGACTACTCAAACTGCCACTTGAATAGGTTAACACCTTTGCTAAAAAAGTAGATGAAAGTTTCAGAAATTGGATTAAGTGATCACATATTAATATTTACACCATACATTTTCCAAGTCATGCACAGTAACCCTTTCCCTTTGCCAACCTAAGTGCTATTTTAGAAGAGGAAAAGGTAGCCCGTGGAAGCCAGGGCTCAAGGTTAATGTGTTTTATCTTTTTACTTGTCCCATTTTGATCCGACTGGATTTGAGTGATGGAACCATTAACCTGAAATGACAGTTCAATGTTCAAGTTGCTTTGCACACATCATCAGAACATAAGAGAACACAGACAAGGAATAAGTCTGTGAATCACTCATTATGCATCAAGTGTTTCTGTATGTCCATCAGATTAAAGCAGGCGCTTACACAAAATTTGTTTTGACAACACTTTATCAACACTTCACAATATGTCACGGTCTGGGTAAGAGTGGAAATTGTGCAACACATTCAGCAAGTATGAAGAAATCAGCGCAAATAAAATCATACTCCTAAATATATTTTCTTTTCATGAATACACATTTTTTGGGATGTTTGACCTTCCCCCTCCTATTAAATTTCAACACATTGCAATAGGCTGTTATAATTATCAATTTGCCATGAGTTTTACACATGACACACATCTATATATTTACATGTACTTAATATTCTACATTTCATTTCCATTTAAAGCATTCACTATTCCTCTCTTTCTGTTTCTCTCTCCGTAGCTTGGTTTATTGATATTCATTCTCAAATGATTAACTGCAACTAGCCATGCCTTCAGCACTTTCACTAAACCCCTCTACTCACTGTTATATTGGATAATCATGGAAACTTAAGAAACAAGTATAGATACCTCCCCATTCTCTCCCAACGCAAGAAGAAGGCAGCTAACAACAGATTCAGAATTCCTGTCAGTCTCTCACAAACAGCACTGTCAGATGACATTCACCAGAAAGTCTAATTCAAGGTGGTGACTCTCAATGGCTGTTAGGGATGGAGAATAAATGCCAGAGTGCCCATGCCCAAAATTGCTTTTAAAGAAATCAGAGTTACTGCCAATTCACCCTTTCCATCAACTCAAACTGAGCCATGGTCAGTACTTTGCCCAACAGAGGACAAGATGCACGCTGTCAAAATTAGGGCAGAATAATTCAATAACTGCATGCAGTGAACATCACTGTTATACAATAACATGGTTTTCCCAAAAGGAATCAACTGGGAGCTTTTCCAGCCAATGCTTCTTCACATAAGGAACTCCAGCATCAAATCTTGCTTTCTCTGAGATCCAAAGTGGAAGAACCACATTCTCTGTGAACAAGAATGAAAATCAGCCCGCAAGCGCTTCTCTTAGTCGACTATCACTGAACAGGAAACGGGAGAAATCTAGTAAAGGAGGTGGAGTGATTCAGAGATGGAGTGGAACATAAAGGCAAATTACACAGAAAATGCACACACCAGTCATATCTGTTTATTAAGTACTCATTGCACCAACATTAAGACTAAAATTCATTTCCTAGGAGCTTGTTCCGTAGCTTTATATAAGCTAAAATATCAGTGTAGACACATTCAGTGTTTATGCTACATTACTGGTTACTATTCAGGTTAATGTAGCTACAATGTATAATGTTTATAAAGTGTACCAATGTCCTTAATAAATAGCTTTCAGCTCCCTGACCAGCAGGGACTGGTACCACACAGCAGAGGTTAGTGTCTACAAACCAATAAGGCTCATTCAAGTGGCTTGATCTCAGCTCAAGCAAGGAAATATTTAAATGTTTTAGAGTTTCTGCAATATAACTGTAACAGAGATACACAGCTGACAGTCACTATCACCAATGACTTAAATTACTGCTGTTCAGGGCGTTTCAGGGAATTCACGGAATTAGCATTCAAAACCCATTATGATAAGCACTTACAAACAAGAGAAAACCTGCAGATGCTGGAAATCCAAGCAACACACACAAAATACTGGACGAACTCAGCAGCCCAAACTGCGTTTATGGAAAAGAGTACAGTTGACGTTTCAGGCTGAGACCCTTCGGCAGAACTGGTAAGCATTTAGAACAGTGGTGGCAAATGAGTCTCCAGTTCACTAACAAATCCCATTGTCCTAGAAACTTCTGTGAATTATAAGTCTTATTGTTGGATTTTGTAGCCAGAAGGAGAATCACTCCTCCATCTTCAACTCAATGAAAGTACCGCTTATTTCAATTTCTCCAAGGCTGTTTCCACTACACTTCCTTTAAAAGGAAGAAATAAGGAACCTACCCTTCCCAACCAGAGGGCAATAAAAGCAAAATTAATTATATTTACATAATCAAAACTCAGGATCTACGTACCTAGCAGAACTAAAAACAAATAAATCTCCAGGGATACATGCATTTATCCTCACTGGGAGATTTTAATAGATATTGACAATCATCATGAGAGAATCAAGAGCATTGCTACAATATCCATAGATCAGATATGGGAAGGAGTGATGCCTATTCTCGATAAAATAAGATTTTCAAAAGACACAGGCAACTGCAAACCTGGATGTAAAATAAAGAAACTGATTAGGAGAATATTAGAAGATAATCTATTGATCAGGGACCTAGCAGGCAGTGTGGATTTTAAAAGTGATCTAACCCAAAAAATCTCCTAGATTTCTTTGAGGAAGTAGCAACCAAAGTTACCTGTCTAAAAATTATTTAATATAGTGTAGTAAAACATTCACAACGAATTCAGAAAGTTCAACAGGCATGGGCATTAATTAGACTCACAGCTAAGGCGATTCGGGATAAATCTGTGAAACTGGCAAATGCACAGAAAAAATTCTCTTACAAGTATTTAGTTTAGGGGGAGTTGGTGATGTGGTAGAAAGAAAGGAATGAGGAGCCTCAGGGCTCAGATTACTACCTACTGTTTGTAATTTTGGAAAATCTAATTTAGTTTCATACCAATTCAGTTGTCTGCTTTAACAAAGCACTCTGGAATTCTGGTAGTTTAGGAGAAAATTGCAGGTACATCATTTTTCAGGAATTAGGAGTGGGGTAGGGACTCATTACAGTGAGAAAGATGCTGCTGTTATTTTTTTCCCATTGTGATTTCTCTGTTAACATTTGTGTGTACCACAATAAAAGATGGTGGTTTCAGTGAGGGATAGTTCCACATAATGACACGTACCTATCATTTTAGTACCTTTTCTTTGTATTATGTAGTCAATTCTGACTCTTCCCAACTTCCCAGTGGCAAAGATAGAACAACTGACAATCACTTGCATATTCAGCATACACGGCTATCAGGCATGGCTGGGTCACAGTGAGAATCCACTTAAATAAAATATTAAAAAAAGACTTTAGATTACCTTTGAAGTTTACCTTTGTCTTGAATCTTTTCTGTTTGCTTTTGCAGAATTACATAGTGATCAAAACCCAAAAAAAATGAACTCGGCTTTTGTGTGTTGAAATGAACTCAGCTACTTTGCTTAGACTTCTCTGAAATACAAACTTTCATCCTTGCAAAATGGACAAAACTTTTTAAAATGGAAATTCCATCTTTTTTTTATTGTACTTCCTCCTCTCGGGTCTGAAGGCTAATATATATTTTCTGTGTCACTTTCAGTCTTGCCCTTGGTGGGTAGTTAGCTTTTGTTCCTTCTTCAGAACTGCAAAAGTTCACAAGCCAGACTCATGCTGGTTTCAACGCATTTTACAGATATTTCATTCTCTTTGGCAGCATACTCTCTCTCATCACCAATCATATAAGTCGTGGTACTGATTTCCAAAGAATAGGAGGGAGGAAGAGTACAGTAAAACTCTGATAATCCAGTACTCTTTGATCTTTGATAGTGCAGACAGCAGATTTTTGCATATTATTGGATGATGTTCCAATTAATCTCCAATGGACAGTTCAATTTCACTGTTTTTTTTAAAAAAAGCATATTGCACAGCAAAAAGTTTTCCAATGAACCTGATCATCTTTAAACCACAAGCTCTCTAGACTCTGGCTCAGACCACAAACTGTCCATATTTCTGCTGGGCTGCTGTCTTGGATCCAGCCACACAAACCAAACCACAGTCTGTACCCTGGCTCAGGCTCTAACAGTACACCTGGTATTACTCTGAATCCTAAGCACACATCCTGGACTAATAACTGAGCAAGATGTCAGATTGACAGGATTTCCAATCTATCAGACGATAAAATGAGCCTTTGGAAGAATTCAGTGGGTCAGGCAAAATCTGTAAAGGGAAATGGACAGTCAACATTTTGTGTTGAAACCCTTCACCTGGACCAAAATGCTACACAGGAGACAGCTAGTATGAAAGGATGAGGGAAAGGGGTGGGGCAAGAGCTGGCAAGTGACAGGTGAATTTGAAAACTGCAAATGTCACTCCACTCTTTAAGAAGGGAGGGAGCAAAAGAGAGAAATTTTAGGCCAGTTAGCCTGACATCAGTGGTTAGCGAAATGTTCAGAGTCCTTTACTGAGGTTGAGTTTTGGGGGGTACTTGGAAGCACACAATAAAGACAGGGCAAAGTCAGCATTATTTCCTTCAGGAGAAATCTTGCCTGACAAATCTGTTGGAATTATTTGGGGAAATAAGAAGCAGGATAGACAAAGGAGAATACAGAGGATATTGTTTACTTGGATTTTCAGAAGAACTTTGAAGTGCTGTCTGTTGCAATAAATTCCACAGATTCACCACCCTCTAACGAAAGAAATTCTTCTTCATCTCTGTTCTAAAGAGACATCATTCTACTATGAAGCTGTGCACTTTGGTCCTAGACTCTCACATTACTGGAAATAAAACATCCTCTCCATGTCCACTCTATCAAAGCCTTTAAATATTCAGCAAATTTCGAAGATGGTGGTGAGGGAGGAGGTGTAGAAACAGTGGGTAATGACTGTGGGGGTGGATGGTGAGTAAAGAAGAGAACTGCCCTTATGGAAAACAAAGATGGGGAAGGGAAGATGTGACTAGTGCTGAGATCACATTGTGACTGGCAAAAGTGTCAAAGAATAATGTGCTGTACACTTTGTGGGGTGAAAGGCGAGGACCAAAGGAACTCTATCCCTGCATTGTCTTTGGGGAGGAGGTGAGGGTGATGGCAAGAGCAGAAATAATAGTAATGGTGAAGGTGCTACTGAGGACTCCATCAAACACAGTCAGTGGTGAAATGGCACTTCTCTGTCCTAGACTGGGAAGCCTCATTTCAAGAACTGAGACAGGATTAAGTACTGTAGTCCAGGTAGTTGTGGGGGTCAGTGGGATTCTAGTAAGTGTCAGTGGATAGCTTGTCTCCAAAGATGGAAATAGAAAGATCAAAAAGTGGGGCGAGAGAACCAAGTGAATTTGAGGGTGGGATAGAAGTTGATGAAATTAATGAGTTCTTTATGGATGCAGGAGAGAGCACCAATGCAGTCACAGATGTAGAGAAGGACTGTTCCAGATTCCTGCATCTGCAGACTCTCAAATTGCCAGATTATGGAATTATATTTTAGATTAGCACCAGGTAAATGACAAAGAGTAACTATTAGTCAGTAAAACACCCAATCTCCTTCAGGGTAAACTGTGGTTTACATTTATCTGAATGTTCTTCTCCAGCATTTTCAGTACTGTGCAAAAGTCATTGGAACATGTAAAACAACCTATAAAGCAAAGACACTTCCAAAAATAACGCAATGGAAAGTTTCTAAATATCAAAACATTTACTATAAAATCAGTAAATAATAAAAAAACCAAATCAAATCAATGTTTGGTGTGACCACTCTTTGCCATTAATTTCTCTTATGTACACTGTCAAGCCGTTTCATACAACAATTGGTGGGTAGGTTGTTTCAAACTTCTTGGAGAACTTGCCACAGTTCTTCTGCAGACTTTGTCCGTCTTGTTTACTTCTGTCTCTCCAGGTAATCCCAGACAGCCTCAATGGCCTTGAGGTCAGGGCTCTGTAAAGGCCGTACCACCTGTTGCAGAACTCCTTGTTCTTCTTTTCGCTGCAGGTAGTTCTTTATGATCTTAGCTGTGTTTGGGGTCAATGTCCAGCTGCAGAATGAAGCTGGGACCGATCAGATGCTTCCCTGATGGTACTGCATGATGGATGAGTATCTGCTTCTACTGCTCAATATTGAGGACTTCATTTGCAGAAATACAGCCCCAAACCTACAGGGAGCTTTGGCCATGCTTCACTGTTGGCTGCAGTCATATGTAGTTCTCTCCAGCTCTTCCATAGACTAACTGCCTCCTGTTTGAGATATAAATTTCAAATTTTGACTTGTCAGTCCAGAGCACTAGCTGTCAATGTTCAGCACCCCAGTCCTTGTACGTAGGTGAGTCTCTAGGCTTTGCTTCCAATTCAGAGGAATAGATTTGTTAGCAGCATGAAGACCACTTCTGACAAGACTTCTCTGGACTGTAGAGGAGTGTACTTAGGTTCCAGTGGTTTCTGTGAGTTCAGAGCTGAGAGCAGTGCTGGACTTCTTCAGATTTAGATGGGATGTCAGTTTCACATCTCTGTCGTCTGCTGCAGTCAGTTTCCATGGACAAACACTGCGTTTCTGGTCCTCATCTTTGTCTGTCTCTTTGTGTTCGCATCTTAAAACTCCTCTCTGCTGCAAAATTTCTGCTTGGGAGAGACCTTGCTGATGCAGGATGACTACATGTGTCTTGTTCTGCTCACTCTTGCCATGGTGTGAAAATTGATGATTTGAAGGTTAAACTGTCACATCCGCCACACCTTCACCTTTTAGGTTAGTTGTCCTTCAGCCAGTTTGATTTATTCTACACCCATTTTTGTTTCAGTTAATTAGCTTAGTTTAGTTTAGTTCATTCAACTCATGTCATTGATCATTAGCACCTGTTTGTTAGTTTGTTTAGTCATCCACTGAGCTACTTACCTACAAAGTAATCACGTTTTTTTTGAAAAAGTGGTCTTTTACTTAATATGTTACTTTAATGAAATACCAAAAACTTCTCTGTCATGTTTAACTTCTTGGAAAATGGATGTTTGGAAACCTAAAGTTTGCTCTTTTCTACTGACACACTAATGCAGAAGACAAAAAAAATCAACATCTAAAACAAAACTTATATAAAATATCTAAGACGCGAAAGACTTTTTCACAGTACTACATCTGATCTACCTTTGGCCTTTATGAAGAAAACTTGCCCCTTTAGCCTAGCCAAGACATGCTTCCCATCTATTACCAGCCAGTTATCCTTAAATGATATTTTTTCCAAATAGTGCATGCACTGTTCAGAATAGAACTAGGAACAGGCAATAAACACGGCTTTGCTAATGTGAGGTACATTGCCAGATCAAATAAAAATAACGGAATCCAAGAATAAAAGCTGAGGGAATATAAATTCTACAAGTTAAAAATTTGTGGGAAAACCATCCTGTCCAACCAAGCTTTTTTCAACTATGCATTCCAAGAACAACAGCGGGAACTTAAATACTGGGCTCATTATAGTTGTGCTTTTTCCTTAGTCAGGAGAAACTGTGAAGCACCATCCTCACATTCACTCGCCTTTGGAAATACATCAATTTTTACATTTGCTTCATGATGGCAAGGCAACCTTGATTCTTAACCAACCGATCTACGACAGAACCAATGTCAGCAAAACCAAAAGTCAATCCCAATTTCATCATTATACTTTTCACATTTTTTTCTCATGTTGCACATCACCTCGCACAAACTTCTGATGGCAGAAGGAAAGACACTGTTCCTAAAATGTTGAGTGTGTGTCTCCAGAACTGATGAGAAACTATTCTGCCCTCAATGACTGCACTCTAGAACCAAGGTCCCTGACTGTCCGCACATGAGTTACAAGACTGTAATATATGTTTGTGGGCACATGCCAAGCTGGAAGTCATCACTGAAGCATAAAGGAGAATATACTTTGATTTCAATATCTGTAAGACGAAATTCCTCAACCAACCTACCCATGCTGCATCACACTGCTCTCCGACAATTAGAGTGGTATGGCCACTTCCCTGATCTTGAGAGCCTAGCTCTTAGCAAAGATAGACAGTAATCACCTGATCCATGACTTTGAACAGTGACGGAATGTCCCTACTATTGAGGACATCTTCAAAAGGCAAAGCCTCAAAAAGGCAATATCCATCATTAAGGACCCACACCACTCAAGACATGCCCCCTCCTCATTGCTACATTGAGAGAGGAGGTACAAGAGCCTGAAGACACACAATCAACACTTTATGAACAGCCTCTTTCCTTCCGCCATCAGATTTCTGAACGAACAATGACCCATGAATACCTCCTCAATCATTGTGCTTTTTTGCACGACCTTACTTTATACTTTATTGTTGCCAAACAATTGACACTAGAACGTACAATCATCACAGCGATATTTGATTCTGCGCTTCCCACTCCCTGGATTACAAATCGATAGCAAATATTAAACACTTAAATTATAAATCATAAATAGAAAATAGAAAAATGGAAAGTAAGGTAGTGCAAAAAGAAACCGAGATGCAGGTTCGGATATTTGGAGGGTACGGCCCAGATCTGGGTCAGGATCCGTTCAGCAGTCTTATCACAGTTGGAAAGGAGCTGTTCCCAAATCTAGCCGTACGAGTCTTCAAGCTCCTGAGCCTCCTCCCAGTCTGTTGGCTGGGTTGGTCATGTCCTTGATTATCCTGGCAGCACTGTTCCGACAGCGTGCGGTGTAAAGTGAGTCCAAGGACGGAAGACTGGTTTGTGTGATGTGCTTCGCCATGTTCACGATCTTCTGCAGCTTCTTCCGGTCTTGGACAGGACAACTTCCATACCAGGTTGTGATGCACCCTAGAAGAATGTTTTCTACGGTGCATCTATAAAAATTCATGAGGGTTTTAGGGGACAGGCCAAATTTCTTTTGCTTTCTCAGGAAGTAAAGGCGCTGGTGGGCCTTCTTGGCAGTGGACTCTGCTTGGCTGGACCAAGTCAGGTCATTTGTGATATTGACCCCGAGGAACTTAAAGCTTTTGACCTGTTCCACTTGCACACCACCGATGTAAATTGGGTCATGCGGTTCGCTACTCCTTCTGAAGTCAACAACCAATTCCATCGTCTTGCTGGCGTTGAGGGATAGGTTGTTGTCTTTGCACTATGCCACCAGGTTCTAAATTTCCTCTCTGTGCTCAAGCTCATCATTACCTGAGACACGGCCTAAAATTGTTGTGTCATCAGCAAACTTATATATTGAGTTTGATGGAAACTTGGCTACACAATCATGGGTGTACAGTGAATACAGCAGGGGGCTGAATACACAGCCTTGTGGGGCACCGGTGCTCAGAGTGATTGTAGAGAAGAGCTTGTACCCTCCTGTCTGTGAGGAAGTTGAAGATCCCTGCAGATCTGAGTGCTAAGGCCCAGGTTCCGGAGATTAGGAATCAGTTTATTTGGAATGATGGTATTAAAGGCAGAGCTGTAGTCAATGAAAAGGAGCCTTATGTATGCGTCTTTATTCTCCAGGTGTTCTAAGGAGGAATGTAGGGACAGAGAGATGGCATCTGCCATTGACCTGTTGCTCCAGTAGGCGAATTGCAAAGCGTCGAGGTTGACCGGTAGGCTGTGGTTCATGTGTGCCATAACCAATTGCTCGAAGCACTTCAAAGCAATTGATGTCAGAGCCACAGGTCGATAGTCTTTCAGGCATGCCACCTTGCTCTTCTTCAGCACTGGGATTATCGTTGCCTTCTTAAAACACGAGGGGATCTTAGACTGAAGTAAGGAGCAGTTGAAGATGTCAGCAAATACTCCAGCTAGCTCGCTTACACAGGCCCGCAGAACCCATCCTGGGATGCCATCTGGGCCCGTCACCTTCCTTGGATTTATCTTCAGGAAGGCCCTTCTAAAGTCCTCCTCGGTGACGATGAATCTCGATGCCACCAGGTCCAGTTCATCCGGAGGGAGCAGGACGCTCCTCTTCTGTTCAAATCTTGCGTAGAATATGTTAAGTTCGTCAGGAAGAGAAGCGCCACAGTTATTGATATTCCCAGCCTTTTCTTTGCACCCAGTGATCTCATTTAGACCCTGCCGTAGTCTACTGGCATCCCTCCGGTTAGCCTGGGCTTCCAACTTGGCTCGATATTGCCTCTTGGTGCCCTTAATGGCTTTCCGGAGTTCACACCTGGATTCCGTGTAGTGACTGGTATCCTCGGGCCTAAAAGCCGCAGCTCTAGCCTTCAAAAGGGACTTGACCTCATAATTCATCCAAGGTTTCCGGTTAGGGAATACCCGGATTGTCTTGCGAGACACACAGTCCTCTGTGCATTTCCAAATAAAGTCCATGACAGCTGAGGCATACTCATCGAGGTTAGCTGCCGAGTCCTTGAATACTAACTAGTCCACCGATTCAAAGCAGTCACGGAGGACCTGATCCGTTTCCTCCGTCCAACGTGACACCACTTTTGACACTGTGACCTTCCGCTTCAGTCTCTGTTTGTAAGCCGGGAGGAGGAGTACAGCCTGATGGTCCGATTTTCCGAAGTGAGGTCGTGGGAGGGAACAGTAGGAACATGTATTTCTTACCACTTACAGCATATTTTATGTATTGCACTGTACTGCTGCTGTAAAACAACCATCAATTTCAAAGCCTTTGACCAAATAAGGAAAAGAGTGCTTGTAAATCAAAACTCAACCTAGCACAAAACTCATTATCGACCAAATAGGAGTCATCCTTACCCTCCTATGCGCTTCTGCAACTTGGATGGCCAACTGCTACCACCTCACTACAATGTTATCGATACAAAATCCTCCTAATTTACTGGAAAATCAATATCAATGTCATCTCCTAAGCAAACATTCTCAGAACACAGGTTGTAACAATACTCTTTCATCTTCAATAGGCAGGCAGTGTCACCCACATAACCTAAGTCTGGGTCCTAGAACTTACTTCTGAATCAAGGATGCACCCAAAGCCTGCTTGAATATAAACTGCATCATTCCATCAGGCTTCTGGGAATCCTCACCCCAAGAATGTTCCTTCTTCATTTTGAGTATTCATGTTAGTCATAGTCATAGTCATACTTTATTGATCCCAAGGGGAATTGGTTAACACTGGACCTCAAGAACGAACAATGAGAGAAGTGGTGCATTGCTTCACAAACTATCCATCTGCTTGGGCAATTAAACACTTCTTGCCCCGTGATCTCAAATGTGGATGAGATTGCAGTTACACATTGGCCTCAATTAGCCAGTCCAGACTAGTCTCAATGGAAGTGAGTCATCCTCATGAGGGAATGCCTGATATAAAGATAATACCAATTCCTAGTTAATAAAAATGACAGGATCATCATGAGGTATGCAACACACTATCACAATGCACCAAAACTGTCCTGTAATGGCAGCAAGCTGAGAAATTCTCCCACCAAGGAGGGGAGATAAAAACTAAACTATGGAGTTAATTAAAGTAACGTTCAGGTACCTGAAGAAAGAAAAATATGTAAAGGAATTTTTTTATGAAGAGGAACAATGAATTTGATTCCTGTCAGACAAAAAGATTGAAAAGATTCCACTCAAATTGAAGCTCAGGGTTCATAGATGAAAAGATACTGCTCCCAGTTGTGCTACTATTATTCACTTACAAGAAAAAAAAGTCCAAGTTCTCCTTTTAATCTATTCATGATAAAATTATTACTGACAAAACAACATTATCATGGAAATACAATACTCATTACATCTCATCCTGACTGTTTATTAAATGCCATCTGAACTATTACAGTGAGTTCATTAAATCTGCTGCATCTAATAAAGATTGATGGAGTCAATGAATAATTACTAATCTGTACTATGAGGATGGCTCAAGTGAAGGTGGCTTAAATAAAACAATCTCCCATCAACACCCTGAAACTGTACTTTGCACTCTTCACACAGGCATTGAAGCTCACAACAAACTACTTAAGTGTAACTTCCAAATTTTTTTCCTGATTACTTCATTGCATGTACATGTCAAAAACAAATGTTTCTTGTAGTTTATCCTCAAAAGAACACTTCCAAACATTCAGCACTTGAGCTCAAGCATTTTAAAATCTCCCCTCCCACTTAAACACCAAATCCGAGAAATAATCAAAAGCATGAATTGCACACGTTTTTAAGAGTACATAAATGTGTGCCTGTGCACATGTACACTAATACACACATATCTTTTCCCAATTGTGACAAAACTGTGGTCTGAAACAATTATTTCTATTTACAGATCTGAAAGTAAAAACCATCCATTAAATACTTTTTCGATATTCATCCTACTGAAAAGTAATGCTTTAAGATGCTCCAGCAAATGTAATTAATAATCTAAAGTCAATCAGGATATAACTATCGGGAATTGGTAAGAGTAAAACTAGACTTGCTGTTCCAAAAGAAATGTCAATGAAGCAGGCAGAGAATGTCAACACATCACCGAAACAAAGCTGAGCACAGAAGCAGGGTTATTCAGGTAACTCTTAACACTCAAAGACAAAAGATTTTTTGTAATGATATAATTATACAAAGCAGAAGGCTCCAGACAATGTTGAGTTCATCCAATTATTCAAATAACAGCGATTCCTTCACACGGTTTTTTTTTCTCCCCACTGTACAATTTATGTAATGAAAGAGAATCCGCTTTTGATTTTTTTAAAATTAGTTTAAAAGTCTTTCAGTGGATATAAATATATCCAAGCAGAAAAATATTGTTCAGTGTCAAAATGAAGTACAACTAGTACCTGTGCTTGCTTTCACCTCCAATTAACTGAGCAATCCTCAGAGTGTATCACTTCTATTCATGATTTACTCTACCAACAAAATTCAGATCTGCAATAAATACCTTGCTTCCCTTTACACATAAACTGTGGAATTTATGAGCAACTGGATGACAAAAGATTTAATTTGCTTCTTAATAAACAGGTCTACAGGTTTACTGCAAGTTCCTTGCTACGTCCTTAAATTTAACCAGCTAAGCTCCGTTGCACAAGAATAAGAAAGCTGAACTTCCATTTCAGCCTCTTATTACAGTCCCTAATTTACCAGTAAGAGCCATTCCAAGCATCTCTTACTTACAGTAAGTATCACACAACCAGTTGTACATTGATCCAGCAATAAGCTTGCACTGTTACTTATTATCATTTCAGCATAAACACAGGGACTCTTCCAAAGCAAATCTAAGTAAAATGTGAATCAGCTTTTCCCTTTCATAAAAAATTAACCATTTGGAAGATGCCTACCTAAATCAAGAACAATTTGCATTATGAAGATAAACCTTGGGGAAAAACAAATGCCTCGTCTGATAAATTCTGTGAAGAAGCGGCAGCTTTTATCAACTTAAACAATTAATTTGCATCTGGAGATAATGAGATACCTCATAATTTAATTATAAAAATAATCAGAGCCATGTGTTTCTGCATATAATGAAATACTTCAAGCAGCATAATGAGCCCCTTTCAAAATTATCCCAGAAACACATCCGAAGTACTATGTGCTATTTCAAAAAGGCTGAAGGACTTACCTCTGTGCGAGTCTGCAGTCGTTTGTTCAGCTCATATATCCGATAGTCTGGCTGTACCACATATGGCGTGTGTCTCCTATAAAATGGTCCAAAAGGAGAGGAATAGAAAGGGTCATGAGGTGTGCTGGACATCTTGGATGCTTGCAGAGAATCAAGCTACACACCGTAACATCAACATCCATACAGTGCACATGGGCTTCAGGCTACAGTGCAGGCAAGCCACCAGCAGAACACACTGGGAAATGCTCTGGGAGCCCTCTACTGCAAGAGAAAGACCGGATAGCTCTAGGCAGAAAAACTTGTTTTTTTAAAAATCAGTTTGTGAAAGGGTCATTTCCTGTCCGCTCCAAACACTGGCAAAAATATAATTCTTCAAGCTGACAGAGAGGTCTGAGGTTTGGTTTTAATTTTTCCCAGCAAGGACCCCTCAGGAACCTGGCAGCAAGACTTGTTAGCATATAGGTGGTTATACAGCTGCCTGACCTAAAATTCCTTCTAAAAGGAATATTCCACACTGCAGTGCTGCATTTTCTAACACTAACACTTCCAGCAGCATGCTTCCCTCATTCACTTTTAAATAACATGCTTACGCAGTGGCTAAACCGGACACCTAAGCTGAAGTGTCAAACTCCTAAGGTTAAAATCACAATTAGAGAAGATGAGGAATTACAGAAATTCTATTTTTTAACAAGAATAAAATAGAACAACTGCATCTTATTAGACAGCTCTCAGGAGCCAAATCTTCTCTCTCCACAAAAGCCTAGTATGTTGTTTTGCAAAGGCGAGCAAAAATGATTTCCTCCTCATAAATTTCCATCTTCATACAAGGAGGGTATACTCTGAAACAGGGAGCCTCCTGGGGTTCTGGAATAGCATCCCAACACACTCAAGTATCATTATCTGACTGATAGGCAAAGTAATCTAACAGTTAAAACCGTAAGATTGAAGCATTTCTAATTTTCATTCATTGGTAACATGTTGATGTGTTGACATGCATTAACTCTTTGACTTCATTCACTTTAAATAGTCACTGCCAGGGGGAGCCTCCCTGAATGACCCCCACCCACTCCTCTTTTCCTGCTGAGAAGGTCACATGGCTGCATGGAGACTTGACCCCCTGTTTACATCTGAGTGCACATACATCACAAAAAGAACAATGACATACCAAGTTTCTGTCTCCAATTACTTTTCAAAATCTGGTTACACCAGTCCAAATTATTGTGCTCTAACTGCAACTCAGATTGAGTCGATGCACATATGAATTGAAATGACAGGTTTCAAAGGATCTGGAAAGTAAAAGAAATTATTTATGTGGATTTAATTATTCCTTAAGCGATAGAACATTACTAGTAGTGGATATTAATTTAGTAGATACTACTTTAAACCAGCAATGTAATTTAATCAGCATGCTTTGCTTCATGAAAACTTGTGTAGGTCCCTCTGGGTTTATGTCTGTTCTGGAAATGGGTACTCGGACAACGAGTGATTTCATTTCAAGGTATGAAAGAGCAAAATAACTGAGAAGGGAATAATTCTCCCTCTTCATTGGAAGCTGCATGAGAAAAATCAAATACAGTATTTTAACTCTTCTTTGTTTATGCTAGAAATCTTTGGTTCATTTATGAAAGGTAAGTTTCTAGATTTGTTGCATTTCTTCCTCAGCCTGTCAAAGGTGGAAACAAAACACAGCTGAATTAGTTTCAGAATTTCTCATGCAAGAAAAGTGACAATAAGCATTGTATTTACAGAAAGATCAACTTTTTCACTATTAAATACTCTGAAAGAAGAATGGATAACAGATTGGTGTCAATCCCATTCTAGATATTTTCTTTGTTCGCTCCACCCCTTCAATTCCAACCATGCTTACTTTTTAAACTATCACAACTCTAATGAAGGAACATTTTCCCTGCTTTTCAATACTCAGAATCAATATGATCCCCAAGCCTAATTTTAGGCAACTGCCTGAGTAGTTAAAGAAGATGCAACAAGTTAAAAACAGTCTGCTTGAGGAACTCAGCAGGTCAGGCGGCATCTAAGGAGGGAACTGAACAGTTGACTTTTCAAGTCAAGACTATCTGGACCATGTGGTTGAAGAGCAGGAGAAACCTCAGCCAGACAGTGACAGAGGGTCTCACAGAGCTGCCACTGAAGAGAGGAGGAAAACTTCAAAGAGGGCATCCCTCAAAGAGGCTTTGCAGTTGAATAGTAAAATGGAAGCACGAGACACAAAGCTGGAGTCTGGAGCAATAGACAAAATGCTGAAGGAACTCAGCGGGTCAGTAGCATCTGTGGAGGTAAACCCCTCAATACTCAGATGCTTGGATGCTTACCAAATTTAGTTTTGATCCCAATTTTATTTTTGCTCACCAGGATGACTCCTTGCTTACTACCCAATGAGATGACTCCTGTACTGATATAGGGGTGATGTTTGCTACCTGCCATTTGCTTATGTTTGAGGTTGAAATAAAAGTCAAGACTATCTGGACCATGTGGTTGAAGAGCAGGAGAAACCTCAGCCAGACAGTGACAGAGGGTCTCACAGAGCTGCCACTGAAGAGAGGAGGAAAACTTCAAAGAGGGCATCCCTCAAAGAGGCTTTGCAGTTGAATAGTAAAATGGAAGCACGAGACACAAAGCTGGAGTCTGGAGCAATAGACAAAATGCTGAAGGAACTCAGCGGGTCAGTAGCATCTGTGGAGGTAAACCCCTCAATACTCAGATGCTTGGATGCTTACCAAATTTAGTTTTGATCCCAATTTTATTTTTGCTCACCAGGATGACTCCTTGCTTACTACCCAATGAGATGACTCCTGTACTGATATAGGGGTGATGTTTGCTACCTGCCATTTGCTTATGTTTGAGGTTGAAATAAAAGTTAGGCTCAGACTTGGGAGGTGAGGGGTGGGGTGGAAATCAGCTGGAGAAAGCAACAACTGAAACATAAACTTATCCAACTTAGTATCTGTCAGAGTTGGCAGCCCTGCACTGCAAATGCAGGGCTGTTTTGAAACAAACAACCCTTCTTCCTTCCCCTCCGACCATAATACCAGCTCTGGCAATCGCCCAGGTATCCCTGTAAATGTCCCAGCTCGAGGGCAGCTCTCCCTGTGAAATATTGAGCCTGGGTTGGTGCAAGCACTGGATTTCCCTTCAAATGAATTGATGACATCAGCTCCCAGGAGAAAGACAAGTAGCTACATTTTAAAATCATTTATTCATGCTGGTTTCAAATTTCTCATATATATTTTACAATTTATTTCAAAACACATGTTAAACATCATGTAAGTGTGTGAGTATCAAAGACATTTTAAAAATCAGTAAAATAGATGGCTTTGACAGCCAATGAGAGCAGGCCACACTGTCTGTCAAAGCTACCCTGAGTGGCTTTGCTGACACAGCCCCTTTCCATGAGCTGCAGGCAATACTGGGCAAACTGCTTGGTCTGAACCAAGGGGGCAGCGATTTCAGGACAAACATAAATCTCCTCCAAATGGTCTTTATGACAGCAAAGCACTCACACATCCTATGGAGGGCAAGGCTGCTCACTTCGAGTCCATGCTGGTCTAAGGAAAAGTGAAGCCTGCTCACGACTAACAGGTGTTGACAGCAAAGGGTAGGATTGTTTTCCTATATTGTGGCCATTCATTAGCCCTGAGCAGTCCCAGACAGAAGATGCACACTTAGGTGTTCAAAGCTCTCTTTATTCTTCCCAAATTTAGGTTCCAGCTATGCAGCATCACATTCAACAACATCCCTTCCTCTATCCTTCCCTTCCTGATAGTTCATTACTCAAGTAACAAGAAAAACACAGCTCCAGCAGCCTAGGTTCAGCTCTGACCTCTGGTACTATCTGTGTGGAGTTTGCATGGTCAACTTGTGACTCAGCATGTTTCATTTATGTACTTTAGGTTTGGCCCACATCCCAAAGATATGCTAGCTTGTCAGTTCATTAGCCACTGTAAATTGCCCTGAATGAGTGATAACATCTGGAGGGAGGGGAGCAGATGGGAATGTGGGAAGAACAGGATTAGTGTAGGAATAATGTAAATAGTCGGTGGACACTCAGTGGGCCAAATGGCCTTTTCTGTGGTGTATGACTTGATAATTCTAAGTAATGAGCCCAGACCATGCAAAGTTTTTTTCTATCTGCTCTTCATCTTTCTCCTAGCGGTTCTCACTATCACCACCCAACTATCTCCACTTTCACCCTCCACTCCCCGAAACTGGCTCCACCTGCCCTTTTTTTCTCTGCCCCATCTGCTGGCAAACTGCTTCCACCTCCTAACTCCACTGTTCTGCCTCCTCTACCTGGCTCAATCTGTCTGTCATTCTTCACCTCTCCTCAGTCCTCCAATCAACTCTGGCCCCTATCCCACCACTCCTACCCTCCGCTTTATACTGGCTATCTCCCCCCTCCGTTCTTAGTCCTGACGCAAGGTTTTAATCTGAGACATTAATAATCATTTTCTCCTCACAGATGCTGATCAGAACACCGAATTCCTCTTGTAGATTATTTGTGGGTTTTGGTTTTAACATCTGCAGTATCTTGTGTATCATGTAAGACTTCCAAAACCAAAGCACATCTTTCCATTGACATCACACGTCACAGTCTCCACCCTTCTCCTTTTGGAAACTGCCTTTTCATTTCACGCACCTGAAAGAAAAACTGGGAATTACAGCAAACCCTCTCATGGCCAAACAAGGTCAGCAAAATATAAAGTTCCTGTTGCACACAACAACAGAAATAGCCTGACTCTGAATCTTTTAGCTGTAAGCTTCTCTTGGAACTGTCATTCAGACCTCACATGGGCAATTCCATTTTTGTTTAAGATTGCACCATCTCAAGGTTATGATTTGGTACACTTGGAAATAAATTCTAGGCACATACTGCAACACAAAGACTGACAATGGCACAAACAAGCATTTTTAGAAGATTTTTTTACCATTCTTTTCCTTTTAGTTTTGAAGTGTTTTTGTTTGGAGCTGCAGTGGATTTTTAAACAGAAGAATTTGCATACACCAGAACCACGAGATTAAAATCAACTAATATTCACTACAGGCATTTGTGACAATCACTGGAGGTGTTGACTGAAAGCTTCTTTACTCCTGATTTTAAAATCTGACATATTTGAAGAATCTTTACAAAAATGCCAAAGCTCACCAAACAATGTATAATGTTTTAAAATGTATTTAGAACAAAGGAGTAATGAAATACAGCCTTGCAAAATGAGTTGTACCACAGTGACATTGCAATGTTATACAGTTTAATACCATAAATCTACAAGCCAGTACTCCAGCCAAAGCAGTTTTCTGATCTCCAGCCAATCTTACACACATATAGTACTGCATGTCTTCATCTCCAGCTGCTTACTTCTCGATTTTGCAATGATTTGAACTGCTTATAAATTAAAACAAATTCTAAGTTTCCATTTGGAGCCAGTTATTGAGCAAATGTCAAGATGTAAACCACTGCAGGTTCTCCTATCACTTTTCTGCAATCATTGTAGTCAAAAGTAAATGAATGAACCATTCTATGCATGATTTGTTCTAGAAAATCCAATGGCTGCTGGTAATCACTGAAGTTTTGCTCTTTCCATCATCTGCCAGAATATCAAAAGCCATTATTTTGTGAGCATTTTCAAACAGTTCATCACCGTTCATTGCAAAGATAGCAACTGGATGTGTGAAATTAATCACATACCTGTATACTCTGCAGTGGAAATGCATTTAAAAACGGCATTTGTAAGACCTGCCTTCAGCCTTTTAAGTTTCAGTAATATTTTGTTACACACATTGCTGAAAGTGCAAGGTGCTAGCGTGAGGGAACCTGGGACCTGATTGAAAACAGCAAGCGATAGAGTATATCCTTACCCAATCAGATGAAGGAATGCCAAATTAACGGTGACAGGGAAGAGGGGTATGAAGAAAGGAAAAGAAATTTAGATTAACGAAGAAAAAAGGCAAATACATTGTAATTAATAACTTTGAAATCTTTGTTGCATCTGAGACAGAAGCCAGAGGTTGAAGTCCCACACCATAAGAGTAGAGCACAGAAATCTAAATGAGATGATGTGGAACAGTGAGAATAAAACAGAAAATACTGGAAACATTCAGCAGGTCAGGGAGCATCTGTGAAAAGAGAAACAGAGTTCATATCAAGGAGCTAAAATAGTAACTTTGTTTCCTGCACTGACCCTGCCTGACCTGACGAACGTTTCCATCATTTTCCGCTTTTGTTTCAGATTTCCAACATCTATAATTTTTTTTAGTTTTACTGGAATACAGTACCTAGATGTTAAGTGCTGGCTCAATGTAGGAGATTGTTTTATTTAAACATATTTACCGAAATTATCACATCCTATCTGGAGCAGCTGGCTGTGAGACATATCCTCAGGAGGTAAACCAAGGATTAAAAAAAAAGTAGTGTTGAACAAGCTTGTGCAAAAATATTCTGCAATAGGCAATTCCTAGGTTCAATAAAACTTGAAATATGTATGGGTGAAAGCATTGTGTGAGTATGGATGGAGTACTGAATTAGTTGAAATTTACTAACAATAAATGTCCAAAGACAAGAATGAGAACTTTATTGAGAGTAAGGTAAAGGTAACGAACTGGGATCATGATTAGTGCAGGTATACCAGTATGAACCACAGAGAGGAACAGAAACCCATAGTTCACCCTGTCTGCATGCTGAACTTGCTGACAATCCCACATTGGGCATGGATAAGCAAACTGCGAAAGCAAATCAGAAATTCCAGACTAGGGAACAATATTAAGCAGATTCACGCCCCAGGGGATTTGAAAGGATCAAGTTCAAAGCAGTACATATGAACAGGTAAAATAAGCAATGCATGTTCTTGACGAGCAAAGTTAAAATAATCCAGGTAAAAAGATGCCAAGCTTGTTAGCAGGCTTGAACTAAAATCAATATTTGAAGTACAAAACCTCAGCCTTAGCACAAAACCCAGGATCTACTGGGCAATGTGGTCTTTGCTCTTCTATCTGTTTTTCATATCTGTGCTAGTTACGGCGAGCATTTCAGGGCACTAGGAAAATATCAACAGCAATGTTTCTACAAATCCTCCATATTCACTGCAATGACAAACAAGCCAACATCAGTTTTCTCTCCCAGGCCAACATCTCCAGCACTGTGGACCTAGTTACAGTCAGTAGGCTTCATTGCAAGGCCACTCTGTTCACATGTGTTGAGGTGCAGCAGTCAAAAGGGAGGTAGCAGAGATGGAGAAGTGAGCACCTGTTCCATATTAAGGCTTTGATAACACCAAACTCCCGAACTGGACATTCAAGGACTGCCATGGGAAGAGATTATCAGGTGGACAGAGAAAAATATATACAATAGTGCTCTCAGTCTCCCTACTGGCCCCTGGGAATCTCTAGCCCATGAATCAGAGGGAAACGGGAACATTTAGGTGGTACTGAGAATTCTGAGGCCATACAAAGGTACGTAATCCCAATAAGCAGTAGAAAGAAAGGACAACTTCACAATTAGCCCAGCCACACTCCCCTTTGTCTACCATCTGCCCCATCCATAGAAAATTCTGCAGATCCCACATTGGCTGAGAACACACAAAACTGGAGAGCAAGTTAGACTTGCTGAACACCTACGCTCTGTCCGCCAGAGAAAGCAGGATCTCCCAGTGGCCACACATTTTAATTCCACATCCCATTCCCATTCTGATATGTCTATCCACGGCATCCTCTACTGTAAAGATGAAGCCACACTCAGGTTGGAGGAACAACACCTTATATTCCGTCTGGGTAGCCTCCAACCTGATGGCATGAACATTGACTTCTCTAACTTACGCTAATGCCCCACAACCCCCTCGTAACCCATCCGTTATTTATTTATATACACACATTCTTTTTCTCTCTCTCTCTCCTTTTTCTCCCTCTGTCCCTCTGACTATACCCCTTGCCCATCCTCTGGGTTTTTCCCTCCTCCCCCTTGTCCTTCTCCCTGGGCCTCCTGTCCCATGATCCTCTCATATCCCTTTTGCCAATCACCTGTCCAGCTCTTGGCTCCATCCCTCCCCCTCCTGTCTTCTCCTATCATTTTGGATCTCCCCCTCCCCCTCCCACTTTCAAATCTCTTACTAGCTCTTCCTTCACTTAGTCCTGACGAAGGGTCTCGGCCGGAAACATTGACTGTACCTCTTCCTAGAGATGCTGCCTGGCCTACTGTGTTCACCAGCAACTTTGATGTGTGTTGCTTGAATTTCCAGCATCTGCAGATTTCCTCATGTTTGAGCAGGTTAGACTCCCCCAGTCCCAGAATACAGCCGAAGACTTAGATCATTAACTAAGTATTGTATGTTCAACCAATGCAGAATTGCCGAACAACAAAGCCTGTATAAACTTGAACTATATCTTATCAATATTGTTCAAGGGATAGGCAATTTCTACTTGACTGAGAGTCATTATCATCATCATTATGTGCCTTATCGTGTGATGTGGGTGATCATGGTCTTTCCATAAGCATGATTGTTCTTGGCAATTTTTTCTACAGAAGTGGTTTGCCACTGCCTTCTTCTAGGCAGTGTCTTTACAAGATGGGTGACCCCAGACATCATCAATACTCTTCAGAGATTGCCTGGCACCAGTGGTGGCACAACCAGGATTTGTGATTTGTACCAACTGCTCATGAGACCAACCACCACCTGCTCCCATGGCTTCATGTGACCCTGATCCGGGGGGGGGGGGGGTGCTAAGCAGGTGCTACATCTTGTCCAAGGGTGACTGCAAGCTAGCGAAGGGAAGGAGCACCTTACACCTCCTTTGGTGGAGAGGTGTCTCCACCCCACCTCCCTATGACTGAGAGTAATGGAAGTCAAATTGTTTCTCAGTACATGCCTCTCCCAACTATTTACCACCTCACACCAATGTTACTTGTCAGCTGCAGGAAATCATGCAACCTGAAATGCACAAAACTTGACATTTAGATCTAGCCTCACCTGCACTTAAGTGAGCGCAGCAATGTTGTGGATAAGCAGCTTCAGTACAAAGAGCCAAGCACCCCCATTAGCTAAGGCCTAACTGGTTCAAAAGAGCATCTGGTTCCAAATAAGTCTTAATATGGAACAGGTGTTCATTTCTCCATTTCTGCTGTGTCCCTTTGACTGCTGCACCTCAACAAATGTGAAAAATCCAACAAGATTGAAGGACTTGTTCTGTCAGTGCCAAGTACTAACAGCCACTTTAGACCTCCACACCATTATTCCCAGCAAAAGATCAGAAGAGGAAACTAATACTAACTGTATAATCAATAACAAAAATCACCAGGTACTCCTAAATACAGATGGTTTGACAGATGTACATATAAAATGGTGAACTTACATGACAATCCACATGTCTGTCAATAGTTCAGTATTAAATCTGTCACAGAGGTTTTGTATGAATTTCGATCACCTCCAGCACAAGCACAATTGTCAAAAAGATTATACATGTTTTAAAATCTGCAGCAAGAATCAATAAAGAAGCACATAGAGGGGGAGAAGTCATGTCATAACACTTCATATACAATTGGAACACCAAAAAATCTTGTCATTTTAAACAATGGCAATGAAATATGCTTGCTTTAAAAAAAACTGTTACCTTTTCTACTTAGTTGCTAATAATAAATACTTTTTAAAAATCACATAGAAATGTCTGCTCATTGGATGGGTTGCTAATTCTAGAGAAAGCAGACTTTCTCTTATCCCTTGATAATAAAGGAATTCAGAGCACATTACATATCAAGAATCTTCATTAATCCAAAGAATATATGCAAGAATGCAGTATACATTTTGTGACAATTCATATCTGCAATAAAGAAAACTTGCAAAGTACAGGAAGGAAAGAGTGTAAGAAAACAAGGCAAGCATTTCTGCCTTTCATTACCATGTTGAATACGCACATGGCAATGTAGCTTTTAAACCTCCACTGCTGACATCTCATTACAGATTAAGATACACACACACATGCAACACAAACCTAATAATTAGTGGGTGACTGGAAATCTCCATTTTCACACCAGTCTTTCCCTTATTCTCCACAAGTAATTCAAGTCTAAGCTCACATGCGTAAAATACACCACAACCAATTCTCAGCAGCCGTTTCTTATAACTTTATATAGTGTGAATGCTTAAGCAAATAATTAAATGCAAAGGCACAATAAAATGTAGCTTCAGCATATACAGTCATCAATCGAGATGTTCCCACAACCAATTACCTCACTTTAAGGATACTTTATTTTGTTATTTTATGTTATCATTATTTATTCCTATTTATTTATAGTTGCATTTCAACAGTTAGTTGTTTTCTATGCTCCTGCTCTTTCATTGATCCTGTTTACAGTTACTATTCTATAGATTTGCTGAGTATGCCTGCAGAAAACAGAATCTCAGGGTTGTATGTAGTGACATGTACATATTTTGATAATAAATTTTACTTTAAGCTTGGAACTTTATTTGAGCAATATTATCACTGCTGTCTGGAAATAAGAGTGATATAACAAAGAGAATTCCCACAAGTGTTTATCAAAGACTTGTGATTTCTTACATTTTGCAAGCAGAACTACCTCAAGCATGTGAAGGGAAAAGAGCATAAACAATTTGCTTATATACAATTGAATATAGTCTTTTTAAATATAGTAGGTTATCCTTGTGGAATTTTCTTCATCAGTTGAATCAATCCATAATGAAAACAATCTGTATTTTGTTTTGAACCAGCAGCATCTCAGGCTGTATCTGAATTCAGTTTTAAATAAGCAACGTGAAATGTTCATAATTGTGGCTATTATTCATGATTTCATTTAAGAGCATATTATTAATATGTCATACGTGCATTTACAGATGGCATGTAAAACAGACCATCGAACTTTGAATTAATCCTTAACTGGTTTAGAAATGGGCTGGTGGAGAAGAACAGAAAAGTGACTGAATTTCAACTGTATGCTGCAACAATTTACACGCCAAATGGGGAGCAAAGAATGAGCAGTAACTATGGCCCTCATAATGATGCTAACATCTTAGTAATGTTTTTGTTTGAAAAACAAAGTGAACAAGAGATGACAGTGTTGTGAACTGCCAGCAGAAGTCACATGATAATTTCTATAACTTCTGGAAGATTGCTTTGACCAATATCCAAGTGTGGTTTTACTGTTAATGGTGTGGATGTTAGAAAGAAGGATTGAGGAATTGGCTTTTGGTACAGAACCAAAGCCAGCAAATTTTTTTGGGGTTTTCCAGAAGACATACACTTAGAAGAGCATTTTAGCCTTAAAGTTAAAGACAGAAACATCAGAGAAAGATCCAGAACAGAAAAGTGCATGTGGCCGGCTGTAAGAGAGGCTGGGGGGCTGGATTCTTTTTCTTATTCTTTTTCATGTGGGGGGAGCCTTAATGACTTCCATGGTTTACCTGTACCTTATGGCTATCTGGAGAAGGTGAATATCAGAAGTATATTCTGCGTACATACTTTGATAATAAATTAAACCTTTGAACCCTTTTGAAAGCTGATTTGAATCACGCAGATGAGAAAACATCCAGCTCTGAATTTGCTATGGAGTTTTAGACAGTTATGTGAGGTGTTAATTGCCTTTACTTTTTCTACAGTCCAGAATCCTTCAAATTTTAACAGAGCATCTTTCTCCATAACATAAAGCAAATTGAGACACTTAATCAGATGTTAATGCAAGTTATTCAAATCTGTCTCAGCAAAGATGAACAAGATACATTACATATACTAATGTAGTCTAATGAATGTTAATTGAAGTGACATATGTAAGCAGCAGTGAAAGATACAAAAAGGCTCCCTGATGGATAAGTTTGACTACAGAAGATCTAAGTCTATTTGCAATTCTTGAAGTATTTTGACTTTGTTGATCTCTGCCCTCGGCTGCGGGGCACTCTGAAGGGCAGGTTGCCATAGGGTGCTTATGAAGCTATGTTCCCACACAAAGTACAGTAGTGCTAGAAAGTT